>NW_027361752.1:51795000-53122500 GCF_039654945.1 Dendrobates tinctorius | reverse complement strand
CACACACACACAGCACCAGTACCAGGCTCAGTACACACACACACAAAGCACCAGTACCAGGCTCAGTACACACACACACACACACACAGCACCAGGCTCAGTACACACACACACACAGCACCAGGCTCAGTACACACACACACACACACACACACACAGCACCAGGCTCAGTACACACACACACACACACACACACACACAGCACCAGGCTCAGTACACACACACACACACACAGCACCAGGCTCAGTACACACACACAGCACCAGGCTCAGTACACACACACACACAGCACCAGTACCAGGCTCAGTACACACACACACACACACACACACACAGCACCAGTACCAGGCTCAGTACACACACACACACACAGCACCAGTACCAGGCTCAGTACACAAACAAAGCACCAGTACCAGGCTCAGTACACAAACACAGCACCAGTACCAGGCTCAGTACACAAACACAGCACCAAGCTCAGTACACACACACACACACAGAGCACCAGTACCAGGCTCAGTACACACACAGCACCAGTACCAGGCTCAGTACATACACACACACACACACACACACAGCACCAGGCTCAGTACACACACACACACACACACAGCACCAGGCTCAGTACACACACACACACACACACACACACACACACACAGCACCAGGCTCAGTACACACACACACACAGCACCAGGCTCAGTACACACACACACACACACACACACAGCACCAGGCTCAGTACACACACACACACACAGCACCAGGCTCAGTACACACACAGCACCAGGCTCAGTACACACACACACACACAGCACCAGTACCAGGCTCAGTACACACACACACACACACACACACACACACAGCACCAGTACCAGGCTCAGTACACACACACACAGCACCAGTACCAGGCTCAGTACACAAACAAAGCACCAGTACCAGGCTCAGTACACAAACACAGCACCAGTACCAGGCTCAGTACACAAACACAGCACCAAGCTCAGTACACACACACACACACACACACAGAGCACCAGTACCAGGCTCAGTACACACACAGCACCAGTACCAGGCTCAGTACATACACACACACACAGCACCAGGCTCAGTACACACACACACACACACAGCACCAGGCTCAGTACACACACACACACACACACAGCACCAGTACCAGGCTCAGTACACACACACACACAGCACCAGGCTCAGTACACACACACAGCACCAGGCTCAGTACACACACACACACACACACACACAGCACCAGTACCAGGCTCAGTACACACACACAGCACCAGTACCAGGCTCAGTACACACACACAGCACCAGTACCAGGCTCAGTACACACACACAGCACCAGTACCAGGCTCAGTACACACACACACACACACAGCACCAGTACCAGGCTCAGTACACACACACACACACACACACACACACACCAGTACCAGGCTCAGTACACACATACACACACACAGCACCAGGCTCAGTACACACACACAGAGCACCAGGCTCAGTACACACACACACCACCAGTACCAGGCTCAGTACACACACACACACACCACCAGTACCAGTACCAGGCTCAGTACACACACACACCACCAGTACCAGGCTCAGTACACACACACACACACACACACACACACACACACACACCAGTACCAGGCTCAGTACACACACAGCACCAGTACCAAGCTCAGTACACACACACACACACACCAGTACCAGGCTCAGTACACACACAGCACCAGTACCAAGCTCAGTACACACACACACACACACAGCACCAGGCTCAGTACACACACACACACACACAGCACCAGGCTCAGTACACACACACACACACACACACACACACACACACACACACACACACACACACACGGCACCAGTACCAGGCTCAGTACACAAACACAGCACCAGGCTCAGTACACAAACACACACACACACACCAGTACCAGGCTCAGTACACACATACACACACACACCACCAGTACCAGGCTCAGTACACACACACACACACACACACACACCACCAGTACCAGGCTCAGTACACAAACACAGCACCAGGCTCAGTACACAAACACACACACACACACCAGTACCAGGCTCAGTACACACATACACACACACAGCACCAGTACCAGGCTCAGTACACACACACCACCAGTACCAGGCTCAGTACACACACACACACACACACACACACACACACACACACACACACACACACCACCAGTACCAGGCTCAGTACACACACACACACACACACACACCACCAGTACCAGGCTCAGTACACACACACAGCACCAGGCTCAGTACACACACACACACACACACACACACACACACACACACACACACACAGCACCAGTACCAGGCTCAGTACACAAATATAATACCAATAATAAGATCAGTGCAGAAATACAGAGTCAGTACCAAACTCATCACGTAAATATAATACCAGAACACTGGTAGCAGGACCAAGCTGACATTGTGTACGCTCGTATTATATTTACATATACACACTACAAATCAATTTTAAAGCCTCATATATTAAAATCTGCTTTCATGTATATAACTACAGATTATATGTTCAGAATGGCCGGAACAATGGTCAAGTATCATCACTGCAGACCATTCAGCAAGTCCCTTATTGATGCGTTGTAGTCACAGGGACAATGAACAATCACACCAAGTCACTTACAAGAAGCTTTTTCTCTGATAGAAGCAATATTCCTTCCTCTTCTGTTAGGTTTCCATGACATGACTACAGACGATCACTACCGGTCTTCCTGAAGTCATCGGCTCTTTGCTTTTACAACACATTGATATTAACTGGGAAAGCGTGGCGCAGCTCCTCATTTAGGATCACTCGCCCTTGTGGCTGAAGGGGGTCGGGTTCTCTCAACAAGGAATCTTGACACCAGGCAACGTAAAAATAAGTTAACTTTATTTACAATAGTTATCTTTCAATATGGCGGCCTTATTCATAGTAACAATGCAATACCATAACTATCAACAGGAATTTTTCCCCGCAGAACTTGCCATCATACGAGGCACCTCGTGGCTGGGAAGCATGGCCTAACTTTCACCAACAAGGAACAATGCTTGTCAGGCTCACATTCACACCAGTCGCTGGGCCATATGCTTCATAGCTGACCATTAAGCTCGTCTCGATCTTAGGCCGTCCCATGCGGTTCTCTATCACAGTTTCGGCGACCAACCCACTGACCAAGATCCGGCCTTCTAGAACACTCACACAATGTCCTAATGCTAAAATCCAATCAAATGCTACACACTTCACCCAAGAAGTTACGGCCTGGCATATATCAGTGTAACACTTTATAGTCTTTTCCATGTAAAACAGCACAAATAACATGGACGCTTCCCCAAAATTGCCACCCGCCTTATCTTCCATATGAACATTCTCATATTGCCCCCCCCCGGTATAACGATGCCACAAACACCACACACACACCATTGCACCCCGTACACAGAAGTGCCCCCCCCCCAAACAGCAGTGCCATACCTCCCAACTTTTGAAGGGAAAGAGGGACAAAGGCAAATTTTACACCATGCCCCCGTCACACCCATTTCACAACTAGTCACACCCAACCGCACCCATTTAGCACTGCTGATCACACTGACTGGTACTGAGGGCACAGTGGCTGACATTATGGGCACACTGACTGGCACTGAGGACAAGAAAGAAAGAACAGAGTTCTTTCTTTCGCAGAGAGAGAGAGAAAGAGAGAGAGAGAGAGAAAGAGAGAGAAAGAGAGAGAAAGAGAGAGAAAGAGAGAGAAAGAGAGAGAAAGAGAGAGAAAGAGAGAGAAAGAGAGAGAAAGAGAGAGAAAGAGAGAGAAAGAGAGAGAAAGAGAGAGAAAGAGAGAGAAAGAGAGAGAAAGAGAGAGAAAGAGAGAGAAAGAGAGAGAAAGAGAGAGAAAGAGAGAGAAAGAGAGAGAAAGAGAGAGAAAGAGAGAGAAAGAGAGAGAGAGAAAGAGAGAGAGAGAGAGAGAAAGAGAGAGAGAGAGAGAAAGAGAGAGAGAGAGAAAGAGAGAGAGAAAAGAGGGAAATGAAAGAACAGACAGACAGACAGACAGACAGACAGACAGACAGAGAAAAAGAAAGAAAGAAAGATTCTATAAAGATACTATAGCAGCCCAGCTCCCATTGTAGTGCCCACCTGAGCCTCCCGATCCAGGACATGTCATGATTTGCTCACATGGCCGACATCCCCAATTCCAAGGCGATCCTGCTGTCCGCAGTCGGAGGAGGACATGGTGATGATCTGAAGCATTCTCTGAAGTGCCTCCATGGTTCCGTCACAATCTCCTCATGAAATGGGGTCGTGCATGGGGGGGGCGTGGCAGCTCAGTGCAGTTCAGGAAAAAGAGAGTCCCGCTGTAACAGGCCAGATTAACCCCCCACCCAGAATATACCCGGGGTATAAATTGGCCTAGGCCAGATTATACCCCTCCTGGCCAGAATATACCCCAGCTGCTGTAGATCAGATTTTTCTCGCTTTTGAGAAACATCAAAAACAGGGTCCCAGGCAGTGCACAAGGGAGCAGAGACAGCGCATAGGGCCCCAGACAGCACACAGGGGGGCAGAGACAGCACACAAGGGGGGGCGAGAGACAGCATGCAGTGCCCCTGTGCGCTCTCTGCCCCCCTGTGCACTGTCTGGGGCCCCGATCTTGAGTATATCACTCAATACTGTGCGATGTCTGGGGCCCCCCCCCCCCCCCCAGTTTATACCCCGGGTATATTCTGGGCGGGGGGGGTTAATTTGGCCTGTTGCACCGGGCGGGTGAGGAGGGACAAAAAAGCGACTCTCCTGTGAGAATCGGGACGTTGGGCGGTATGGCAGTGCCACACATACACACACACACTGCACCCCATATTCAGCAGTCCCCCCCCCCCCCACACACAACAGTGCCAAATACACACACACACTGCACCCCCCCTCTGAATGGGAAAGTACCAGTTGTTCATTCACTGACAGCAGATTTTTGAAATGGCATCAAAATAGAAATTCAAAGGTCCTGCCTGATTCATTATTGCCCTTTTTAACCTCATTTTTGTTTTTACTCCTGGTTTTCATTTCTTTGTCACTTTTTATAAAGTCACTTCTATGTCTTTGTTTTTTCATTTTCTTTTTAGTTATTTAGAGTTGGAGGGAGTCTCCAGATATTTTCAACAAAAAAAATTTTTTTTTTTTTGGCACAAATATTCTTTAATCTCCTCCCTCCTGACAGATTGATTTTTTTTTTTTACATCTGAAATTTGCACCATCACTTCGCTCAACAAGCAACTCTTAGCATTGCAAATAAATAAAATAGGACAAAAATAAAGACAAATTTTTTACTGACCAAAATGTGGGAATTGTGTGGACTGGTTAGGGGAATTAGGTGCAAAAAAAAAAAAAAAACAAATAACAGAGGATGAAAAAGAAAAGGGACTTTAAAAAAAAAAAAAATGCATGTGATGGAAATGGGGCAAAAGTGTGCAACAAAACCCCTTAAAACCTCAAACAATATCCTTGCCGCTTGCAGTGCTGGTGCAGTTAGCGCCACAATATTTTTGAAAGTAATCACAATTTCTGAATGCAGCTAATTCATCGCTCTAGAAATATAGCGCAGTTCTGCTATAGCATAAGGCCTCTTTCACACAGTTTTTTGCCATCAGTCGAAATCCGTCGTTTTTAGAAAAAAACGGATCCTGCGATTGATGCCGCTGTATCCATTTTTTCTCATTGACTTGTATTAATGACAGCTGGCCGCACGTTTCATCCGTCATTCGACAGATCCGTCGGAAAATCTTTGCTTTGTCCGCAGAGAACGTACATAGGAACGTTTTTTGTCTCTGTCGAAAAGTCGGTCAGCGACGGATCCATTGCCGTTCATCGTCTGCTAGAATGGACGCCTATGGGCGACGGATCCGTCGTAGTTCGTCACATGATGGAATCCGGCGCCGGATTCCGTTTTTTTTAACTGAGCATGCTCAGTTTACCTCTGGTCACTGGTGTCAGCTGATGGGACAACTGATCCCATCATCCGACACCTAATACTACTACGTGCAGTGAAAGCAGGAGCGGCGGGTGGGAGTATCTGCCGCTCCTGCGCTGAATATAAATTAAAAAAAAAAAAAACGCGTGGGTCTCCCCCTATTTTTGATAACCAGCCAGACGAAACTCACAGCTGTCATATTCAGCAAGGCTAGTTATCAAGAACAGAAGGGTCACCACGCTGGTTTTTTATTTAAATAATTTAGAAAAAACGGGGTGGGATCCCCCACATTTTTGACAACCAGCCTTGCTAAAGCAGACAGCTGGGGGCTGATATTCTCAGGCTGGTAAGGGCCCCCCCCACAGCCTAAAAAGAGCAGCCTACAGCTGCTCAGAAAAGGCACATCTATTAGATGCGCCAATTCTGGTGCTTTGCCCGGCTCGTCCCACTTGCCCTGTAGCGGTGGCAAGTGGGGTAATAAGGGGTTAAGGTCACCTTGCTATTGAAGATGACATTAAGAGCATAGATAGATGTGCCATTTCTGGGGCGGCTGTGGGCTGGTATTTGTAGCCGGTGGGGGGGGGGCAATATCCATGGCTCCTTCCTAGGATATGAATATCAGCCCGGAGCTATCTGTGTAGCCTTTCTGGCTATAAAATATAGGGGGACCCCACATCATTTTTTTGGGGGGGTCCCCCTATTTTAATAGCCAATAAAGGCTATGCAGACAGCTGCGGGCTGATATTCATAGCCTGGGAAGGGGCCATGGGTATTACCCCCTTCCCAGGCTACAAATATAAATATTGACCCCCGACTGTCGACTTTCCCCCTTTGGTGGAGAAAATTGTGCGGGAGACCACGCCATTTTTTAAAATATATATTGCTATATGGATATATTCATAGATATATCTATACCAAAACATATAGGAAGGCTGCTTTTTTTCACCACTGCAATTTGGAGTGCTGCCTTCCTATATGTTTTGGTCTGGATTTGGCAAGTAAAGAATATTGCTGAGGAGGCCTGAGCGCCCGCCATATGGTATTGTGCTGTTCCATTTTTTTCCCCATTTAGTAACATAGTTATTAAGGTTGAAGGGAGACTTAGTCCATCTAGTCCAACCCACATCCTATCCTAACTTGCCCTAACATGTTGATCCAGAGGAAGGCAAAAAAAACCCCATGTGGCAACAGTAAGCTTCACATTGGGGAAAAAAATTCCTTCCCGACTCCACATACGGCAATCAGACTATCTCCCTGGATCAACACAATATTAAGGAAACTAGTGTATATACCCTGTAATATTATACTTTTCAAGAAAGGCATCCAGTCCCTTCTTAACCCTCCATCAGGCGCAATAGATCTGACAGGCACACAGTAATTAGTTTCACTTCTCTCTCCTTGCCCACTTATCAGAAAACCCCACCCCTCCTAGTTATCTCCTGACTCTACAGGCTCTGTGAAACCTGATATCACAGTGACTCAGCAGACCTTCTAGTGAGCAGATATCAACACTTTGGCTTCTCAGGCACATTGCGCCTGATTTCAACACAAATTGAAAGGTTAGTATTTTCTTTTTTTATTCATCACGATTGTGTATTTAGCTTGTTTTATGAAGGATTAATGCTAAGTTAGTGTACATAAGTACTGTTTTCTTAGACAAAAGGAGGGTGGCTTCTAAGGCACATTGCGCCCTAACACATACTCTTTCTCTCTTGCTTCAGATTTTCTGCTGCAATGGCCAGAAAACAGTATGATTCATCTAAACCCCTTCATTTAGAAGAAATGAAGATTTTTTTTGTTAGAAGATGATGAGGAAGAACCAGCAGTAACTGAGGATTTAGAGGAATCTAGTGACATTTCATCTGAAGATGAGGTAGCAGAATGTAACACTGATTCTGGAACAGAGCAGGATGGTGATGACACTGATACAGAGGAAACAGACACAGATCTAGCTTATTATTTGGGCAAAGATAAAAATACAAAGTGGAACAAAAAGGCACCCAAGAACAAACAGCGCAGAGAATCCCACAATATTATTACACACCTTCCTGGAGTTATTGGAAGTGCTAGAAAAGCTAAAACTGCAGTGGAATGTTGGAGTAATCTAATTACAGATAGCATGTTGGAAACTATTGTTCGGTTCACTAACCAGTATATTGACACAATCAAAGAGCAATTCTCCAGAGAGAGGGACATCAAAAACACTGATGTGATTGAACTCAAGGCATTTATTGGCTTGCTATACCTAGCTGGTGCTTTCAGAGCAAATAGGCAAAGTTTGGAGGAGCTGTGGGGGACAGACGGTGATGGCATCGAAAAATTCAGCCTTGTGATGAATCTGAAACGATTCAAAGTCCTGATCCGTTGCCTCCGTTTCGATGATCTTCTGCTGCAATTGAAACCACTGAAGATGAGTAGAAAATAATTAAGTAACATCTAAGTGCAATATCCTTTGTTTTTTTCCATAATTTTATATTTAAGCAATAGTTAAGTAAAGATAACTGGAGCCTATTTGGCGGTACTACAGAAAAGTGGTACTTTTAGTTTTAATAAGTTTATGGTTAATAAATGTTTTTTTTTTGCATCTGATTTGGTGTAATCTCTTTTAATACATTCCTATGAAGGTCACTGACTACTTCTATAGTCCTGAAATTGAAATATGTAGCTACTATAGGTGGTTTTCTGACCTGTGCTTGTCAGGCACATTGCGCATGAACTGAGGAGAATCTATATTGCGCCTGACGGAGGGTTAAATTTTAGTAGGGAATCACTCATTACAACATCATATGGCAGAGAGTTCCATAGTCTCACTGCTCTTACAGTAAAGAATCCGCGTCTGTGAGTATGCTTAAACCTTCTTTCCTCCAGACGTAGAGGATGCCCCCTTGTCCCCGTCACAGGTCTAAGAGTAAAAAGATCTACATAGATACATATATCTATGTTTTCTATCTATATAGATCTGTGTTTTTAAAAACGGAGCCATCAAAAAACGTACGCGTTGGATCCATTGAAAAAAACAGATCCGTCGCATCAGTTTTCCACAATCTGTGATGGATCCGTCGAGCCGACGGATTGTGACTGACGCCAAAAAACTGATGTGTGAAAGAAGCCTTAGTGTGCACGGAGAGCAGCACTGCAGGGTCACTATGAAGGTGCTGCGCCGCCCCAGCAGTAATGTTGTAGGGAGGTGCAGGCACTTACCGGTGTGACGAGCTCGGTGTCTTCCCAGAGACTGAACATCTGAGCTGTATTTGGGGTTTTATACTCCTCTCCATCTGCAGAGATTCAATTCATAGGAAACGAAACTGAAACTGACTAATCCCTCTGTAACCCCTTCTCTGCCTCCTCTGTGTCCTGACCGTTGGGAAGAATTCACATGATTTTTTCCTAATGGCACATTTACATATGACTTTTTTTTTTTTTTTTGCTTCGCAGTCAAAACCGCATAAAAATAAAACAAGGTAAGCAAATGCCTCTAATACATAAAGGATCTGATAGTATATACAGTTTAAACTGCGGGTGTCATATATCTGCTGTCATCGTACTATGTTAGTTTTTATCTAATAAATGAGTGGGGGGGGGGGGTCTTCCAAGTCCAAAACTTTAATAATGTCCATGAATATCGGATAGATGGGACGGACTGCCAGCCCCACATGATGCAGCCCTGGTGGAGGATGGATAATGGATGAACATTGTGAGTGGAACTGGAACAGCACAGCATCATATACACTGTACAGTGACTCAGCTCTCATTAACTGCAATAGGAGCTGAGCTGCAGTAGCGAGACTGGCCGATACACGCTGTAAGGAGCCGAGCTGCAGTAGCGAGACTGGCCGCTACACGCTGTAAGGAGCCGAGCTACAGTACCGAGATTGGCCGCTACACGCTGTAAGGAGCCGAGCTGCAGTACCGAGACTGGCCGCTACACGCTGTAAGGAGCCGAGCTGCAGTACCGAGACTGGCCGCTACACGCTGTAAGGAGCCGAGCTGCGGTACCGAGACTGGCCGCTACACGCTGTAAGGAGCCGAGCTGCGGTACCGAGAATGGCCGCTACACGCTGTAAGGAGCCGAGCTACGGTACCGAGATTGGCCGCTACACGCTGTAAGGAGCCGAGCTACAGTACCGAGATTGGCCGCTACACGCTGTAAGGAGCCGAGCTACAGTACCGAGATTGGCCGCTACACGCTGTAAGGAGCCGAGCTACAGTACCGAGATTGGCCTCTACACGCTGTAAGGAGCCGAGCTGCAGTACCGAGACTGGCCGCTACTCGCTGTAAGGAGCCGAGCTGTTCCAGCACCATACACTGATTACACCAGAGCTAAGAACAGCTGATTGTTGGTGGTGCCGGGTATCGCACCTCCACTGATACAATATCTACGACCTATCCAATCAATAGACCATAATTATTTAAGAACCTAAATGTCCCTTTAACCATTGAGTTCTCGGAGTGCTGTGCTACCTCTTTGAAATGGTGAAAAGTGGGGTAAACACAGAATCAGTAGAACACCCACAAGTCCACTAACAAATCCCTATAAACAGTGCCAGTCAGGATATACTGTGCCAATCATAAATTCCGCAATAGCAGAGCCAAACAGTCAGAGAATGCTACCAGGACGTAACACCTCATTACCTGCACCAGGGCTGAGCCGCCATGTTTCCCAGTTATAGTAAAACTCATCAAAAGCTGTGTACTTACTCTGTGTTGTAAAAGAAGAGGAAATAGCTCTTCTCCCTTCCTCTTCCTCCTTTTTTTTTTTTGTGTCCTGTTATTTAGCACCACCTCATAAAAAGAGCCGCCCTAGGCACTGGATCTCCAAATCCGACCTTGGCCGCCCCTACCTACTCATTAGTTGGGTCTGGTCTGGCTTCAGTAAAATCTGTATACAGGTGTGGAGCTGTTTTCTGGGAGAAAGCCATCTTGTGTTTTCTGATTCTAAGGCCACGTTCACACACTCAGTATCTGTAAGCCAAAACCAGGAGGGGGTGATAAATACAGAAATGGTGACAAGTTTCTATTATACTTTTCCTCTGATTGTTCCACTCCTGATTTTGGCTTACAAATACTGATGTAAAATACTGACCAAATATGAAAGTGTGAACAAGGCCTAAGGATATGTGCACAGATCGTCTTCTATACGCCGGTGCAGCTGCTGAGTTTCCCCCAGGCAAAGCAACTTTAGGTAGTTTTGATGGAGTACTTCATTGCCGGTTTTGCGGCTTCTCTTGCTCTATATTGTTAAATACCGAGATGAGACGACTTCCGCCTGAAGAATGACCATGTGACTTCTTCTAATCACTCCAGGTTTTATGAACACCGAAGGTTTAAAATAAGCACTCTAAGGCTACTTTCATACTAGCGTTTCCTGGAGCTGCGGAGGGATGCGCACGGCCGCCGTGAAGTTCCGCCCACGGCTGCACATCCTACGGTCAGCTCCACCTATGGGCGCATGACGCTGCATGCGGCCTGCGTACCCTATCTTTAGCATTGGGTACGCAGACCATGCGCAGGTGTGCGTTTGCCGCCACATGCGTCGTTTTGACGGTGCAGCGACCTCCGCCAAACGCACCGTGTTGCATTTTGGTGCGCTTGCCGCACCGTCAAAACGACGCATGCAGCGGCAAACGTATACCTGCGCACGGCCTGTATACCCAATGCTAAAGATAGGGTACGCAAGCCGCATGCAGCGTCATGCGTCCATAGGTAGAGCTGACCGTAGGAGGTGCGGCCGTAGGCGGAGCTTCACGGCGGCCGTGCGCAACCCTCCGCAGCTCCAGGAAACACTAGTGTGGAACTAGCCTAAGACGGAGGGAGATGTGCACAAAGTACTGATTTATCATTGTTTCACTTCATGGGGTGCTTTATCGGGCGGATTCCAGCCGAAACCTAACTAATAATGACATCATGGGCACAAACACCAATAACCCTCTTCTCAAAACGTGGAAAGAGATTTTTATATCAGTGTTTTTGTTGCGTTTTTTTCTGCAGCTTAAATCCGCTCTTGGCAGTAAAAACACTGTGTTCAAAATGACCATTTTTCAGCATTTTTTGGGGGGGCTACAGATTACATGTGTGCTTTACCAACAGAACTTGTGTAATAAAGTTATCCCCTGAAAACACAGCAAAAAAAAAAAAACTTTTGCGTTTTTCACTTTCTCATTGCTTTCTATGGGTGAAAAAACACTGGAAGATTTGACGTGTTGCAGATTTTTTTTAAAAACGCTGCGGCTTTTCCAATTCGGTCAGGAAAAAAAAATCAATTGTGTGCAGGAGATTTCTGAAATCTCGCCGCTGGTGCTGTAAACAGCAGCTTTTAATTTGCAAACATGCAATGTGTGAACATAGACTTAGGTTGAGTGCAATTGAGCATTTGGAAAATTGCTCGATTTTCATCCAGAAAAAAATCAAACTATTTTCATCCGTGTGATATACATATGTCCATTTTTTTTTCATCTGTGTAGATTTCGTTTTTATACATCAGCAGTGAATAAAATAGACAAGACCAAAAACTGTTTCCTATGTTAATAATGGCGACATATCCGTAAAAACTGAACGCAATTCTGATTATCTGTATGTATTTCTTGCGCATCCTTAGACCAAAATTTGGAAGAGAATACTGCATGCTGCGATTCTTTTTTCATACACTCAATCCGTGTGAAAAAACTCACTGTGTGTAGCTGCTTGTGCCGGTCAGCAAAACACTACTCGTGATTTACACACGCTAGTCCTGAGCTTCCTGGTTCATGAACGAAATATCGGACGTAAAATAATAGACTGACATATGCATTGCTATGTATCAGGGGAGATTAATATTCCATTTATTGTCTGTGGTTACAATTATGAATTTCATTGCGTAGAGTTTCATCAGCTTATCCGGTTGGGATTTATGGCTTTGTTCATCCTGAGCTTACAAGTTGAGCTCTCCCCTCTGGACAGGCAGTTAGGGGGGGAAAGGCAGTATAGCAGAGCTGATCGAAGGGTCTGCAATGTTACACAGCTACACATGGACCTTATCTGAAAGGTGCGAGTCATCTGTGCTTTATGCCCAGCACTGTCTAATCCTACAGGTGAGACCAGGAGATCAGAGCCATGTCCTTACAGATCTCACACACTGAGAAATCAAAGCTATGGTCGGGGGCGTGTTCTCTCTCTAGTATGTTGCTGCCTAGTTATGATTGGTCAGCATTATACAGGGAGAAAAAGTACACGCCCCCTAGTGAAAAACTGACTAATAACACCCAAATAGACTTAAAAAAGTTAACTAATTATGTGCCTATACTTTGGTTGCTAATATATTTGCAAATCAAAGGTGAAATAATAAAAAACTAATTTTATTCTGCCTACAGCCACTATTACATCGTGTGTCCAATTTAACATGAATAATTTGGGGATAGGTCCTCTTTCAAGCCCCAATGTTCACAAACTAATCACCTATTGAATGGATAGGTGATAATGATTTATGTGACAGAAACATTAATGAGTAACTATTATATGTTTTTTTTCATATTTCAGTGCCCTAATAATATCAAGAAAATGATTTGGGGTCAGGTCCTGAGGCCCACCAATTGACGAAAACATCCCCTCCCCCGAGAGGTGCGCAGCTCAGGTGAGGGGAAGTTTTGAGCAATCTGTTGTGGTCTCAAGTCCTGGACTCACATCAATTTACTTTAAATTCTAAAAGCACTCAAATATGAGACTTATAAAGATTTAGTTCCTCCTTAAAGGAGATGAAGACAGTCACCGACTTATGAACATCTGACTTCCGGTTGCATCCAAACCTCAGCGGTGACTGTAGTGCAGGGAGACAGGCAGGAGCGTTACAGTACATACATAGTACTTCAATGTCTCAGCTCTTCTGAGAGCTGACAGTACTGTATAAGGTCAGGGAGTAGTGACAATTTTCCCAGCTATTTTTGGGGTCACATTTACCCCTGCCCTTGCGGTGCTGTTTGCACACCGAATAGCACGCACAGTACTGCACAACTGAGATACAACCAGCAGCGCTGTCTTCCGCTATGACTGGCGAGCTAAATCTTCAGTTTTAACCTCAGGCCAATTTTTTTGCCCTTGCGATGCTGTTTGTAAAACACAAAGCAGTACTAGGCTGTAGTGCTACCTTCCACAAAGCACGAACTGCTCCCCAATATCTGCATCTGAACATCAGCAACCATGTCGTAAAAAAAAAACAAATTCCCAAAAAGCCTGTTGTGATTGGACAGGGACATGTACATGGGTGTGGGGTTGTCAGTGTTGCCCGACAAGGCACTGAGCCTGGGAGACAGAAGAAGGTTGATGCATCTATGTTCCAGGCAAAAACTCCCGATCTGGAACGTAAACGTGTCTGGAAGCCAGAAGAGCAAGAGCAGATACTGTCTTGGATGGCAGACAAGGGCTCAACGAAATTTCCTAGCAGCACCCAATCTTCCACGACTACACAATCTACTGTCCATACGCAGAACGCTTTGTCATCCAATCCTCAACCTGTTCCTACTTCCTCCCCCCTCAGCAGTCACAGGAAACATTTGACCCCAAGCTTGGCCACTCTGGTGATCTGTTTGGTACATATGATCCTTTGGTTGCCTCTGGCCTCTCAACGCGTAACATTGATGAGGAACTTGAGGAGGTATCGTCTGATCATGGCCAAATATTGGAAAACCCACAGCCAGAAGAAAGCTACTTTCAGCCACGTGATATACCAACTCAAGAGGTGGAGGCTGATGGTGATGACACACAGTTGCCATCTGACCTGTCGACAATATCAACACGGAAGGAGGATGACATGGACGACAAGATGATCGATGATGAGTCCACTGATCCGACGTGGACCGTTGTTACACTTAGCCAGCACAGCAGCATAGAGGAAGAAGGTGGATACGTAGCACCAATAAAGGCACCAAGGGCTACTGGTTTGAGCAGAGTGCGAAGTGTGTCAACTGTTGCCAAGAGAAATCCCTCTGTGCCCCAAGTCAAGGCGAGGGGGCATTCATCCTCTGTCTGGAATTTTTTTTCGGATAGTCCTTCTGAACCAAACATTGCCTTCTGTAGCATCTGCCATATGAAGCTGAGCAGAGGCCAGGGCAAAGGCAACCAGAGCACCATCAGTATACGGAAACACATGGCAGCCAAGCACCCTAGTCGGTGGGCGGAACAGGTTACCAAATCAGTGTCTGCAGGTTAAACCACTGCCATGTCGCCCATGATCTGTCCTTCCCAATCTGCTAGCCAGGAAGCAGGTGCTCACCTCCTGCTCACAAGCTGCGGTTGCAGAGACACAGGACACAACAATCCTATTCACTTGTTTGTCACAGCCAAGCGTTCAGTTGTCAGTGCCCCAGATCTATGAAAGGAAGTGCAAATACCAATCCACGCACCCACAAGCAAAAATACTAAACGCGTACATTGCCAAGTTGCTAGCCGTGGAGATGTTACTGTGATCTCTTGGCTGTGGCTGCCCCTGTTACTCTGTTCCCAGCCGGCACTATTTTTCCCGGTGTGCCGTCCTCGCATTACACCAGCAGGTGTTAAACAATCTAAAGCGTGCTCTCACCAACGTCGTAACTGGGAAGGTCCACCTAACAGACAGGTGGACAAGTTGTTGTGGACAGGGACGATAAATCTCTGTCACGGCACACTGGCTGATCCTGTTGGAGGGTGAGGCAAAGTCGCAAACTGGAACATGACATATCCTACCCACGTCACGAATAGCGGGCCTAACCTCAATCAGGGTTATCCGCCTCATCATATACGTCCTGTCTCCCCTCTTCCTCCTGCGCCTCATCATCCTATGCTGAATTACCCTCCACATCACTCCCAAGTTGGGAGCTGTGCAGCAGCGCATCGGCAAAACGGCAACATACTCTGCTGAAGCTGATCTGTTTAGGTGAAACGCCACACACTGCAGCAGAGCTGTGGCAAGGAATAAAACAGACCAATCAGTGGCTCTCCCCACTGCAACTCGAACCCGGTCTGGTTGTCTGCGATAATGGACATAACCTGGTGGTGGCTTTAAAGCTTGGGAAGCTGGTACACGTGCCGTGCATGGCTCACATGCTGAACATAGTGGTGCAGAAATTTTTAAAACATACCCTGACTTGCCGTACCTACTTGAGAAGGTGCGCCGTATTTGTGCCCATTTCCGCCATTCCTCTACCGCTGTTGCCGATCTTGCAGCACTTCAAAAGCAATTTAATTTGCCAAATCACTGACTCATTTGCGACCTGCCAACAAGGTGGAACTCAACTTTTATGTTGGCAAGGATTAGTGAGCAGCAGGGGGCACTTGCTGAATACCAGTGTGGGAGGCCCAATGCACATTAATAAACTACGGTAAAGGGATACTTGGGGCCTAGTGGGAAAACTCGGTGACCCCTGCTGGGGCAGAGCTGAAGCGAGAACTTACAGTTGTGGCCAAAAGTATTGACACCCCTGCAATTCTGTCAGATAATACTCAGTTTCTTCCTGAAAATGATTGCAAACACAAATTCTTTGGTATTATTATCTTCATTTAATTTGTCTTAAATGAAAAAACACAAAAAGAATTGTCCTAAAGCCAAATTGGATATAATTCCACACCAAACATAAAAAAGAGGGTGGACAAAAGTATTGGCACTGTTCGAAAAATCATGTGATGCTTCTCTAATTTGTGTAATTAACAGCACCTGTAACTTACCTGTGGCACCTAACAGGTGTTGGCAATAACTAAATCACACTTGCAGCCAGTTGACATGGATTAAAGTTGACTCAACCTCTGTCCTGTGTCCTTGTGTGTACCACATTGAGCATGGAGAAAAGAAAGAAGACCAAAGAACTGTCTGAGGACTTGAGAAACCAAATTGTGAGGAAGCATGACCAATCTCAAGGCTACAAGTCCATCTCCAAAGACCTGAATGTTCCTGTGTCTACCGTGCGCAGTGTCATCAAGAAGTTTACAGCCCATGGCACTGTGGCTAACCTCCCTAGATGTGGAGATTTCAACGCAAGATTGTGCGGATGTTGGATAAAGAACCTCGACTAACATCCAAACAAGTTCAAGCTGCCCTGCAGTCCGAGGGTACAACAGTGTCAACCCGTACTATCCGTCGGCATCTGAATGAAAAGGGACTGTATGGTAGGAGACCCAGGAGGACCCCACTTCTTAGGCTGGTTTCACATTAGCGCTTTTTAAGCGCACGCACGGCCGGGGGTAGCTCCGCCCCCGAGCCGGCTCTCTGCCCGGCATGCCCGCCCCTTGCTTGTAGCGCCGCCTCCTAGCGCACAGCGGCGCCTGTGATTGGCGCACCCTATCTTTAGCATAGGGTGCGCAGATCGTGCGCAGGCCGTGCGCTAGTTGCGCTTTGACCTGCGCTGCGCACTTTTGACGGTGCGCCGTGCGCGCCAAAATCCGAAAAGTTTGATTTTGGCGCGCACGGCGCACCGTCAAAAGTGCGCAGCGCAGGTCAAAGCGCAACTAGTGCACGGCCTGCGCACGATCTGCGCACCCTATGCTAAAGATAGGGTGCGCCGATCACAGGCGCCGCTGTGCGCTAGGAGGCGGCGCTACAAGCAAGGGGCGGGCACGCCGGGCAGAGCGCCGGCTCGGGGGCGGAGCTACCCCCGGCCATGCGTGCGCTTAAAAAGCGCTAATGTGAAACCAGCCTGACCCCGAGACATAAAAAAGCCAGGCTGGAGTTTGCCAAAACTTACCTGAAAAAGCCTAAAATGTTTTGGAAGAATGTTCTCCGGTCAGATGAGACAAAAGTAGAGCTTTTTGGGCAAAGGCATCAACATAGAGTTTACAGGAGAAAAAAAGAGGCATTCAAAGAAAAAAACACGGTCCCTACAGTCAAAAATGGCGGAGGTTCCCTGATGTTTTGGGGTTGCTTTGCAGCCTCTGGCACTGGACTGCTTGACCGTGTGCATGGCATTATGAAGTCTGAAGACTACCAACAAATTTTGCAGCATAATGTAGGGCCCAGTGTGAGAAAGCTGGGTCTCCCTCAGAGGTCATGGGTCTTCCAGCAGGACAATGACCCAAAACACACTTCAAAAAGCACTAGAAAATAGTTTGAGAGAACGCACTGGAGACTTCTAAGGTGGCCAGCAATGAGTCCAGACCTGAATCCCATAGAACACCTGTGGAGAGATCTAAAAATGGCAGTTTGGAGAAGGCACCCTTCACATATCAGGGACCTGGAGCAGTTTGCCAAAGAAGAATGGTCTAAAATTCCAGCAGAGCATTGTAAGAAACTCATTGATGGTTAGGCCTCTTTCACACTTCAGTTTTTTGCAATCAGTCACAATCCGCCAGGTTTTGAAAAAAAACGGATCCTCAACTTTCTTTTGAGGATCCGTTTTTTTCCCCATTGAGTTCCATTAATGGCGGATTGTGACGGATTGCCGTCCGTTGCATCGGTTTTTTTTGAGGATCCGCCAAAAGTTGCTGTCCGTCACCATCCTCAAAGATTTGAAAACGGAGCTTGCAACGTTTTTTTTTCTGGCGGATCCTCCAGACACTCATTTAACCCGAAATTCTTTCTGGGTGCCGGACAAAAAAAAAATTCTCTCTCTCTCTCTCCCCCACCGGTTTCTTTAAATTTCCTCATTTTCAGGATCCGTCTAAAAACGGATCCTGTGCCATCCGTTCACATCAGTTGAGAACGGATCCGCTTGTCGGCCTTTTTGGCGGATTTGAACTGATGCAAAAAACTGAAGTGTGAAAGAGGCCTTACCGGAAGCGGTTGGTCGCAGTTATTTTGGCTAAAGGTTGTGCAACCAAGTATTAGGCTGAGGGTGCCAATACTTTTGTCTGGAGTTTTGTGTGGAATGATCAATGTTTTGCTTTTTGCTTCATTCGCTTTTGTGTTTTTTCATTTAAGACAAATTAAATGAAGATAATAATACCAAAGAATTTGTGATTGCAATCATTTTCAGGAAGAAACTGAGTATTATCTGACAGAATTGCAGGGGTGTCAATACTTTTAGCCACAACTGTACATGGTGACTCCCACGACTGGTGCACCACCTTTGTGAAAAGAACATTAACGTTATATAGTGAAAGACTTTCTTTGCTATTCCAAACTTATTGATATTTGTTTTAATGTAGATTTGCATAATTGCTAAAACTAATTGATTAGAGTTGCTTTAAATCACTGTATAGTTACTGCTGTGTATAAATATCATTATATCTATCCCTGTCTGCTCCATCCTCGTGTTCTCCATGCATTACATTGAGGCGGTCACGGGGGGTGGCCCAGAGGACAGTAGCCGCAGATGGAGACGGTCTGGGGGTACCAAACGGACGGCGTTCTTGGATTGGTAAAGCGGTGGATGGGCCTAGGGCAGCCACAGTGAGAAAACCACAAAGGACACCACGACGATAATAGTAAAGAAGTGAAGGTACCGGGGTCTGTGTATAAAAGAAGTGTGAAATCCCTGTGGTGAATTGCGGTGGTCGTCATAAAGGCGGTAAATAAAAACGGACCTGTTGAATACAACCTCTGTCTCAGTCTCGAGTCTGTCGGCGGCAAGAAGTGGGTCACCCCCCCGTCGGTCACCCTACCTACAGGCCCTCAGAGAGCACCACATTAAACACAGGCATACGTCAGCTCTACACCTCAATGCATGGGCTCAGGAATACTTTCAGAAATCACGAACTTAGTTCACCGTGTAATTAACAAATGCGTAAGAGGGTGAGATATAATTTCCTTCTTGCTTCCCTTCCTCTAATTGCCGTTGATTTGTTAACATTTATATATTGTTAATATTGATAATGTGTATGTTGAATGCTTGCAGTACAGCTACATATGAAGATGTATTACCGCTCATTTTACTGGTACTGCCACATTTGTATATGTGTTACCATGCTCTTGAGACTGCGTTTCTTAATGTTATATATATTGTAAAGTAATGCACATTGATGTTTATGTACAGTTTAGGGTAAGTCTGTGCATCCTTTTTGGGGGAAATTAGAGGAGGGCACTTTAGTAGATAGTTTTTATACATAGGGCAAGTTTAGTTCTGTTATGGGCCACTAGATGGGGGCATACTAGTGGGCTTTATAGGTATAGCTGATAGGACGTTTATAGAGGGTTAACTGTAGGAGGGGCTGCCAGGTAGTAAGGGAGTTTATAGGAAGTTAAGGCAGACGGGGCCAGGGTGCCCTAGTGTCCACATGGGCTATAGGCCCGGACAGCTTGGCAGCCACGTAACGTTAAATCGCTAAAGACCACGTTAGCCATGGCCACTGTGTGTCATAGTAGTGGGCCAGAACAGGAAAGGAAAGATGTGGCGACTTATCGCCTGGGCAAATGCTTTTACGCTGAAGTCAGTTGGACTGAGGATATGAAGGAAGTTGGAGCGTCGACGACATCGGTACAGATGGGCTGGATGATTTATTTTGAGTCTGGGATGAAACAGACAGAAGGAACTGTCATCATGGCGAGGTCAGGCCAGGAAGGAACAGGGAAGCAGTCTAGGACGGTCCGGTCTGGGCGTGTACTGCACAGAAGCGACAGCCACAGAGGGAAGGATGAGGAAGCAAGTAAATTAGTCCATGAGCCAAGAGCCAATTTTGACGATATCGGTACCACCCGGAGTGACTAATTCTCTTTGGTGTTTTTAGGTAGATGCATGTCTGTAGTTTATGTTTTGATATGATAGCCCTTGCACATCAGTAGCTTAACCCCTTCAGGCCTATTTGTACCCAAATGCTTAGGCCATTTTTTGTAAATCTGACCTGTCACTTCATGCGGTAATAACTTTGGGACGCTATCACCTACCCACGCCATTCTGAGATTATTTTCTCGTGACATATTGTACTTCATGGTAGTGCTAATTGTGAGTCAATAGATTTTACCTTTCTGCATAAAAAAATTACAAAATACACGAAAATTTGGGAAAAATTCGCTATTTTTGAACTTTGAAATTCTCTACTTTTTACAAAAATGCTGATACCCCCCATAACAGTTATTAGTTTACATTCTCCACATGTCTACTTCACATTGGCATCATTTTGGATATGAAATTTTATATTTTTCGGATGTGATAAGGCTCATAGTTTTATACGCAATTTTTAGTTTACGACTAAATTTCCAAAACCCATTTTTCCAAGGACCAAGTCAGTTCGGACGTCACTTTATGGGTCTTGTATAACAGAACCCACCCATACATTACCCCATTTTGCAAACTACACCCCTCAAGGTGTCCAAAACGGATTTTCAAAACTTTGTTAACCCCTTAGGTGTTGCACAGGAATTCAAGCAAAATGACAGTGAAATATCAAAATTTCAATTTTTTGGCAGATATTCCATTGTAATCCAATGTTACCTGCAACCCAGCAAGGGTTAACAGCAAACCCAAACCCAAAATTGGTTACCCCAATTCCGCAGTTTATAGAAACACCCCACATGTACACGTAAACTAAATTATGGGCACGCAAGAGGGCTCAGCACTGAAGGAGAGCTAGGCGGTTTTTGGGATAATAGATTACACTGGAAGAAATCCAGTGGGCCATGTCGTATTGGAGAGACCCTGAGGTACCCCCAGAGTGGAAACCCCCAAAAGGTTACCGCATTTTGGAAACTACATCCCCTAAGGAATGTTTTAGGGGGCATAATAACCACTTTGACCTAACAAGCGCTCCTTTGGAGTTTCATGCACTTGGTTGAGGAAATTGAAAAGTACGTTTTTTACCAGAAAAAGTCCCACATTTTTCATTTTGAAAAGGGGGACCAGGAAAAAGTACACCCCACTTTTTATTCCCCATTGTCTCCCAAACACAGCAATACCACAAGTGTTGTCTAAAACCACAGTATTGGCGCATATGGGGGGGGAGGGGGGGGGATGTGTAGTGTAGTGTTTTTGTTTTTTTTAACTTTCTTTTACACTTTTTGCCTGCCTGCCCAGACTTGCTGGGACTTGTGGTACCACAAGTTCCAGCGAGTGCAGGCAGGTCCGACCAGCCTGCACAGTGCAGCGATCGTCCCTGTATGAGACCCTGTGCTGACAGGATCTCATACAGGCAGAGGCGACACTGTGTCGGCCCTGCTACATCGCTGCTATGGCTAGAACGATGTTCTAGCCAATCGCAGCACAGGGGGAGGAGATCAGACACTGACATCCTCCCCCTGGCCTGTGGAGTGACTGGTAAATGCACCAATCGCTCCACAGGCACGAACCCCTGCAGCGAATCACGCCATGTTTTACAAGGCATGCTGCGATTCGCTGGGCTATGTAGCCCAGCGAATCACAGTGATTCTAGCTGCAGGGAGTCAGCGCGATGGCCACACACGGCGAGGGGACAAGCCCTGCTGCCAGTAAGTGCGGCCATCTACCCCCGATCCCTGCGCGATTAGCGGCGGGGACGCTAAAGGGGTTGTGCCGTACTAGTACTGCTCTTGTCCTTTGGTCCAAGACGAGAGAGCAGTATTCGTACGGCGATCGGTGCCAAGGGTTTTAATGTTTTTCTTTGTGTTTGCAGGTGTTTACTGACATATCTAATGGCATGATGGAAGTACCAGCGAGGAAGAAATCACGGATCGACTGTATCATACACTGCTCTAATGATGACAGTGATGATCTGGCGTCCCTACAGGATTTGGACTCCTGGAAAACATTGCTTAGGGCTGCAGAGATCAGACAGCATGAATCCGTCCTGGAAGCAGCTAAGGGCCTTGAAGAACGAGAAATACCACACATACAATATCACCGTAAATGTCGTAGTCTCTTTACAATGAAGAAGTCACTGGATTCTATCCTTGCCAAGGGTGTCAATGTCGAAACAGCAAGCGAACTCCCCAGGAGGAGGCTACCGAGGGGTACCCCCAGTGATAGCAGGGTGTATGCCAAAGTATGTATGTTCTGCGAGAAGTCAAGCAAGTATCTCAAAGGAGAAAAAACAAGGGAGCCAATCGTCCAGTGTGTTGAGCTACGAGCAGATGAGACGATCCGCAGAGCAGCGATAAGAAAAGGCACACAGAGAATCCTTGGTTTACTTAGCAGAGACCTTGTTGCTTCAGAGGGGCACTACCACAAGTCGTGCTACAAACTATTCACAAAAGATGATTCCCAAGTGGCCTGTAGGTCTGGTGCAGCAGAAAATCAGGAAGAAAGCAAGGAAGTACGCTACGGAGAGGCAGAGAGAGAAGCCCTTGAGGAACTCTTCTTGTATATAAGGACTGAATTGTTCCCAAACCCAGAAGTACTGCCTATGATAAACCTCACATCTAGGCTTCAGAGATGCATGATGTCCCGTGGTATCATCAAACTGAAACCATCGACAAAGAAACATGTTCGCCAAAAACTTGAAACAGAGTTTGGTGAATCACTCCGCTTTCTCTCCGATGAGAAAGGTAAGCTTCTAGTCTATCCATATAGCCTATCAATGGACGACCTTGCCCGGCAAGCACACAGCATGACAAAAGATCTGCAAGAAGCAAGAGCCGCTAACTCTGGAGATGTCGTAACCAAAGCAGCAATGCAGCTGAGGAATGAGATTAAGAAGCAAGATGTGAGTCAGCCATGGCCTCCGATACAGATCAGAATGTCGTTCCTGCATTAGTCACTCAATTCCTGCAAACCCTGCTTACAGGAGATTGTGAGTGCCAAACTCCCTCTGAAAGAGCTCAACGTCTTGCCACATCCTTCGGCAGTGACTTGGTTTTTGCTGTTACCAATGGAAAGACAAAGCCACCAAGCACGTACTGCTGTCCTTTGCAATTAAGTCTTTGACCGGCAATACAGAACTGGTTCGAACTCTGAATCATCTTGGCCACTGTCATATTCAACGGCTGAGGAGATCGATACAGCCCTTTGTATCCAGAAGTTGGAATGTTCAACGGATGACATCCCAATGCCAGCAAATATCTACCCTGGTGTGTTCACAACCTTGGCCTGGGATAACATTGACAGACTTGAGGAGACACTAAGTGGAGCAGGTACATCTCATAGAGTCAATGGCATCGCTGTTCAGTCCAATGTTGCATGCTCTGTGACAAAAGTCCTGCCAGATGTAACCAAGTCGAAGAAAAGAAGCATAATTCCGACAGGATTAATGCTACCAATATACAATGTTGGGCGGCGGGGAGGGCCACCCAGGATTGAGACTGCGAATGTTAACACTACCGAGGAGGTCCAGGATTCAAAAACCAAGAACCATATCTGGCTTCTGGCTAGAATGTCAGACCATGAGGATCAGACCATTAGTAGTTGGACTGGGTTCAACATCCAAATCCGCAGCGACATTGTAGTGGCCCAGGACACTGTAAGCTACCTGCCCACTATCAATGCTCCTGCAACAGCCATGTCCACTGTGAATGAAGTCTTGGAGCAAACACATGCCATCATGCAGACCCTGAAGCTTAACAGAATTGTGTGCGTGTTTGATCAAGCACTCTATGCCAAAGCTGCCGAGGTTATCTGGAAACAGGAGAAGTTCAAGAACATTATAATTAGAATGGGTGTCTTCCACACAATCTGTAATCTCCTCTCCATCATAGGTAAGAGATTTCAGGATGCAGGCCTTAGAGATCTGTGTGTTGAATCCGGTGTCATCGCTGAAGGATCAGTGTCTGGAGTGATGGACGGCCGGAGGTACAACAGAGCAGTGAGACTACACAAGCTGGTCTATGAAGCACTTATGAGGCTTGCATGGAAAAACTTCCTTCCATGGCTAGAAGAAAACCATGCAAGGGACCTTCACCATCTGGATGAAACACTGAAGAACATCACAAACTTTCGCATCAGTGTGTCGCAGGGATCCTTCGAAAAGTTCTTGGATAATGAATCTTGCACACTTACCCTGAAGCTCTTTCAAGTTTATCTTGAGACCTTCAGAAATGAACAACTCTCAGCATTCTGGATGTCATACTTGGACATGGTCGAGACCATGCTGGCCCAGGTTCGAGCTTCAAGAGAAGGCAACTGGATGCTTCACCTAGGAGCAATCCGACAGATGATACCGTGGTGTTTTGCCTATGACAAGGTCAACTATGCCCGATACCTAACCTATTACTATGCTACGATGTCTCGGCTGCCCATAGACCACCCAGAGGTCCATGAATACTTCATGAAAGGTGGCTTTTCGGTCCAGATCGGTAGCAAGAATCCTTTTGGACGGATTCCTGTGGACCAGACCATCGAAGAAACAATCAACAAAGACACCCAGACACCAGGGGGCACAAAAGGCTTCAGCCTCAAAGTTGGAGCTGTCGCCAGATTCTACCTGACATCAGAGTACCGCAGCATGTACTTGAGGCAGCTGAGGGCCCTAGTAGGCCAACAATATACTGACTTCAGTCATTCAGACCTACAGGTGTCCAGGATTAGAAGAGATGAAGCCGATGTCCGATCTTTTGTTGAACTGCTGGAGACTGGTTGGTTGAACCCCTTCAACAAAGAGCATAATGGTGAACTTATCAGTTTATCAACAGCGACTGCAGCACCACCAGATGCAGCCAAAGTCCTTCTAGGGGCATACAGTATAGGAGAGGATGCATATCACACATTCAAGGATGAGCGTTTGGGTACCGATACGCCAACTACACTGTTTCATGACAAGATGACGAAGAACAATCTTAAAACGTTCTCTAACATCAGAATGAAGACACACAGACAAGGCCTTGGCAAGGAGGTAATTTTGAAGGCTGACAGGAACCTATTTGGCCAGATGATACTTGTAGCTGAGAACAGAAAGCTACAAATGAGTGATGTCTTGACTCATCCCCTGGGGCCATTGCCATAGGCACTTGCCAATGGTGATGGGTCTATCCGCAAGACCAACAAGGCTGCCCTAGCAAGGGAGTTGGAGAGGAATGCTCCTCCTGCAGAGGTGATCCCTGAGCCCTCTGCAACCATCATTGATGGGATGAGCCTGGTTCAGAAACTGAAGGGAAACGATGCAACATTTGCCCAGCTAGCAGGCACAGCAATAAGTCGCGCTATCCATGAGGGTGCTAAGAGCAAGCGCATTGATATTGTCTTTGACGTCTACAAGGAGACATCCATCAAAGATACAGAAAGAGTCAACAGATATGAAGGCACAGGGATCCATTTCAAGAACATTCAACATGGGCACAACATCCAGCAGTGGAGAAAGCTACTAAGTAATTCCTCCAACAAGGAAAGTCTCATAAAGTTTCTGGTAGAAGAATGGAAGGCGAAACACCACAGGGAGAAGCTTGAGGAGAAGGAGATGTATGTCACATGTGAGCAGCTCTGCTTTAAGATCACCAAAGAACAGTGGGAAGAGGCTGCTGACCTTAAGTCAAGTCAAGAAGAAGCAGACACACGCCTCCTTCTCCATGCTCTTCATGCAGCAGAATCTGGTTACAAGTCTGTCATCATCACTTCAGTACAAAAAGGGTGGGGGAACAAGAGGCGCAAGAGTGCCCTATCACTAGTGACACTCCGATGTGAGTGGTGTAATGCAGTTCCACTCACCTATTCCAGTTGTGTAACCCACAACTGGCTTGAAGACATAACACAGTATCAGCTGCTGCAGGACCTCCACCGACCACTCCAACGTGGAAAAACTGCCAGAAAATATGGGAAGCAAGGTGTGCCACAGTCCGCGCTGCTGAGTCCACAAAATCACCTGAGATGCAAGATGTAGTAACAAAGTACTTCTTTATTCCTTCCTACGCGTTTCGACGCCCTTTCTGGCACCTTCCTCAGATGTAGTACTTTGTTACTACATCTTGCATCCCAGGTGATTTTGTGGACTCAGCAGCGCGGACTGTGGCACACCTTGCTTCCCATATTTTCTGGCATCATCACTTCAGAGGATACTGATGTCATGGTCCTGTGTCTGGGCATGTGCCACAAAATCCCATCCCACCTGTTCCAGAAATGCGGTACACAGAACTGGACAAGATTCCTGGATATCACCACTCTGAGCAGAACATTGGGAGGCAGCGTATGTGATTCATTGATTGGTATGCATGCATTTACAGGCTGTGACACAGTCAGTGCATTCGTTGGCCGTGGGAAGATGACGACACTCAAGCAGTTGAAGATGAACAAGACATACCAGGCTGCCTTTCAGGAAGTTGGTCGTTCATGGGAAGTGTCTCCCGAACTCTTTGAGAAGTTACAGGAAATCACCTGCCACATGTACCTGCCAACTACCCAAACAACTGAGGTAAACAGGCTCCGGTATCAGCTGTTCTGTGCCAGACGTGGAGTGGTAGAGTCAAGTCAACTCCCTCCTTGCCAAGACTGCCTTTTCATGCATGCACTGCGCACTGCGTGCAAACTACCAGGCTGAGATCTGGAGAAGTCTGCAGAGCCAGCCATTTGTTGCAAACCCAACAGACTGCGGTTGGATGATAGATAATGACGGAAAGCTTGTTGTCAAGTGGATGCGAGGGGCACCAGCACCAGAAGCTATTATCCAGCTACTGTCCTGCAAGTGTGTGCGGTCATGCGAACTTCCTCAGTGTACTTGCCTCAGCAATGGCCTGAAGTGCACGGACATGTGCAGGTTACAGACATGCCAGAACAAGGGTATTGAAGACGAGCCAGTAGAACAACAGTCAGATTCAGAGTCTGATTATGGAGTAACGTTCTATAATTATACATATACACACACTATATATATATATATATATATATATATATATACACACTTACACACACACACATTAGTATGGACAAGCCCATGACATGTTCAGTGTGTATTTACATAACTTGGATTAAGTTTTGTTACAAATACTACATGCATTGTATTGACATTTTGGCATTTCCCCTAAATCGACCTTTAATCATTATTTTTTGGAAATATAGGTAGGATCTATTCAAAAGGTGAAAAATACCATTAACCCCTTCGCGCCGGCCGCCGTAGCGGTACGGCGAATCATACCCGGATCATATGCCGGGCGATCGCCGCGGGTCGGGAGCCGGTTCCCGGTGCAAAGTGGTTACTGTACCTCCTAAAACATTCCTTAGGGGGTGTAGTTTCAAAAATGGGGTCACTTTTTTGGGGTTTCCACTGTGCGGGACCTCAGGGTGTCTCCAAATGTGACATGGCCCCATAGATTTCTTACAGTGAATTTTGCCGCAGCTTCGCTTACGAAGCATGCCGTGCGCCAATACTGTGGTTTTAGACAACACTTGTGGTATTGCCGTGTTCGGGAGACAATGGGGAATAAAAAGTGGGGTGTACTTTTTCCTGGTCCCCCTTTTCAAAATGAAAAATGTGGGCCTAAAGCGACATTTTTCGGTAAAAAACGTACTTTTCAATTTCCTCAACCAAGTGCATGAAACTCCAATGGAGCGCTTGTTGGGTCAAAGTGGTTACTATACCCCCTAAAACATTCCTTAGGGGGTGTAGTTTCCAAAATGCAGTAACCTTTTGGGGGTTTCCACTCTGGGGGTACCTCAGGGTCTCTCCAATACGACATGGCCCACTGGATTTCTTCCAGTGTAATCTATTATCCCAAAAACCACCTAGCTCTCCTTCTGTGCTGAGCCCTCTTGCGCGCCCATAATTTAGTTTACGTGTACATGTGGGGTGTTTCTATAAACTGTGGAATTGGGGTAACCAATTTTGGGTTTGGGTTTGCTGTTAACCCTTGCTGGGTTGCAGGTAAAATTGGATTACAATGGAATATCTGCCAAAAAATTAAAATTTTGATATTTCACTGTCATTTTGCTTGAATTCCTGTGCAACACCTAAGGGGTTAACAAAGTTTTGAAAATCCGTTTTGGACACCTTGAGGGGTGTAGTTTGCAAAATGGGGTAATGTATGGGTGGGTTCTGTTATACAAGACCCATAAAGTGACGTCCGAACTGACTTGGTCCTTGGAAAAATGGGTTTTGGAAATTTAGTCGTAAACTTTAAATATTGCGTATAAAACTATGAGCCTTATCACATCCGAAAAATATAAAATTTCATTTCCAAAATGATGCCAATGTGAAGTAGACATGTGGAGAATGTAAACTAATAACTGTTATGGGGGGTATCAGCATTTTTGTAAAAAGTAGAGAATTTCAAAGTTCAAAAATAGCGAATTTTTCCCAAATTTTCGTGTATTTTGTAATTTTTTATGCAGAAAGGTAAAATCTATTGACTCACAATTAGCACTACCATGAAGTACAATATGTCACGAGAAAATAATCTCAGAATGGCGTGGGTAGGTGATAGCGTCCCAAAGTTATTACCGCATGAAGTGACAGGTCAGATTTACAAAAAATGGCCTAGGCATTTGGGTACAAATAGGCCTGAAGGGGTTAAGCTACTGATGTGCAAGGGCTATCATATCAAAACATAAACTACAGACATGCATCTACCTAAAAACACCAAAGAGAATTAGTCACTCCGGGTAGTACCGATATCTGGCCCGGCTCATGGACTAAATGTCACGATGTACCAACTGTGGATGTAACGTGTGAAGTAAGTATTCAGTAAAGTAAATGTCAGAATTAACTTGGACTGTGTCTCCATTGCTGGGGGTCGCCTGGAAGAAGGACCGGTGTCGCCTGGGAAGTGCCCAGAGGAAGCTGAACTTGGAGATGCAGGTACTCTGAATACAGTTTTCTGTAGGGGAAGGACTGGACATAGATGTTGCAGTAATTCAGGTCACGACTACAGTAATGTCCATCTCTTATAAATGCAAAATACAGCTCTATCATGGAAAGAAGAAGCCAAATATCAGCATAATCCAGAAACGCTGCCATCTTCTCTGTGCCAAAAGTAATTTATAATGGACTGAAGCAAAATGGAAAACTGTTCTGTGGTCAGAGAAATCAAAATGTGAAATTCCTTATGTAAGCCATGGACTCCGTGTCCTACAAACTCGAGAGGAGAGGGACCCTCCAGCTTGTTAGTTTCTGAATCTCTGATGGTATGGGGGCATTGGTGTCTATGGGAGGAGCAGTGCACACATGAAAAGTCGACATCAGTGCTGAGCATTATATAGAGGTCTTAGAACATCTGCTCCATCCAGACACCATTTACTTCAGGGTAGACATTGCATATTTCAGCAAGGCATTCTGCCTCCAATCCTATAGCAAAAGAGTTTTGGTGTTGAATCGGCCTCCTGAAGTCCGGACCTTTCACAAATAGAAAACATTTGGTGCATTATAAAATGAAAACTCCAGGCGAGACCCCCGATTGAGGAGCAGTGAGAATCCTACATCAAACAAAAATGGGATAATGTTTCTCTCCCAAAACATCAGCATGCGTCTCTTCACATCCGGAGGTTTTCCACCATGCTCTCACAGGATGAAAGACCTTTGGTCATATGATGTCACCAAACGTCCTTCTGGACATCCAACTTAAGAAACTGCACTGATTATGAAGACTGGCACTATATATACAGTTTCTGGCTGGTAAATAGTTGGGCGGGAGACGTAGCTTTGGGTTGGCACAAAGTAAGATGAAACATGAGTGGGCCTCTAGCATAAGTAACCATGTAGACAACTACGGTGGTGTATTCTAATAATAAAGGGTAAAAAGGGAACTTAAGATGACCATGCTGTTACTGTACAAAAACCATGACCGATATTACCACCATACAGTGGTGACATACATTGGTAGATATCAACTCTGAAGAAAACAACCACCGTTTGTAGACACAACCACAATTCCTTTTTGTTACGCCCTTGTCCTTGATCTGTGCTTTGCTTCCCTCATCCCAGGCCTCTGAACTCTGTTTTTCTCCACAATGGGCTTTGCATATGGCCCGGCGTCATCACATGTGAGTATCTGCTTGGGTCTATATAAGTCTCGTCTTGAAGACTTCAGTGTTGCCAAGACTCTGGTTTGCTCCATACGCCTCGACCTGTTCAGCTGTTGACCGCAGTCTCATGGACTACTCGACCAAAAATGCTAGATAGGGTAGACAAAGCGTCCCAAAAAAGAATAATGCAAAAACAGCCTACACGTACTATTGGTATCACATGTACTTGTCTACAATTGGCAATCTTAAGGAGATCCTTTCATTAAATATTTCATATTGAGCTGGACACACAATGAAATAATGGCCTCATAGAGGAATAAAACGTTTGTTCTTTAATTCCACCTCTCTGATGCTGAAATATTAGTAATCAAAGTATTTGGGACCTATGAGTTAACTTTTGTTAAGTCCAAGTGAGTGTTATCAGATAGTTTTCACTGAGGGTGTTTACTTCTCCCTGAATGACGCTGACCAATAATAAGAAGGCAGCACCACACCGGGGAAAGAAGAACACGCATTTCCGCAGTTAAGTGCTTCAGCCTGATTGATAGTTTTCCTCACACCTGAGCTATCAATTACACTAAAGAGGCTGGAGCTTGGAAACAAAGCTTGTGATTCAGACTCTTAAGTGCTCTGTCACGCCCAGAGCACTGAAACACCTAATTTGCTAGAAGCTTATCCAGTTATTTTTCTCATCTGTTGAGGTCCCTCTTGTATTTTTATTCTACTCTTTTATACATATTGGTAGTTATTATGACATGTCTGTAGTGCATATGTCGTCCTTCAGACATACATCGTCTCACGTATTGTCTGACTTGTCTGCTTATTATATTACACAGATGCCCAATAAATAAATAGGGAACAACTCAAACCAATGTACAACAACACCAAAATTAGAACCAAGAGTATAAATCCAGATAAAAGATTATATTTTATTCAAATTCAGATAATAAATCCACAGAGACTACATAAGCAATTAAAGAGGAGCAAGGTAACTGACACATGTATAGACAAAATCACATAAGCCCAGGGATAATAATAAATCTGTTTATGCCAAAGTCCATGATGCTAAAAAGCCTATCATGTATTAAGTGAATAGTCAGTTTAATGTTAACAGAAACTCCACAGTGTCTGCATAATATTATCTATCAATAGAAAAAGGCATTAAGGCTGGATGATAATAGAAATGTAATACCTACAAACTGATCAGTCACCAATGCTCCCCTTCGCCCCAACGCACGTTCCGTATGTTACTTCATCAGGAGGCGCGTGTTGGAGGAAGGATTGAGCAGCTTAAATAGTAACAGTCTGACCGTCTGATTAATTAGTGAGGTAATTGTTTACTTTTAAAACATTTGGCTAGTGCGCTGATTAAATATTATAAGCACGGCATTCCCTTGCTTGGCGCATATGCAGTCGGCAGCCTCCCGGAAATTGTCCACCACTCAGCGGCCTGGAACGTAAGCAGCATCCGCCGTCAAGGAGACGGCGTCTGCGCAGAGCTCTCCCCTGACCGCGTCATGGAAAACCAAGGGAAGCCCCAGCCGCGCATGCGCACCGGGAAATACGGGCTATAATGTGAATATGAATATAAATGACATATACATTATATATTAAATAAGATTAACATGTAGGTACTATATAAAGTGCAAAGTGAAAATAGTGCTAGAATATATGTGATAAGAGCATTTAACCGCACAAGCGGAACAAGACTCATTAAATATAATATATAAAAACATATATACTGTAAATATTTACACAAAGTCCCACAAAGAATTATTTATATATAGACCATAGATGAACTATATTGGCTAGAACTCATTTAATACATATAATTGAAGAAATTCTATGTTCATTGTTTCATAAACATTTTAGAAATTTCCATAATGGTAACTCTACTAAGTTACGCATCATGGCTATTGATCAGGTAGATCAGGTAACAATGGGCCCTAGGGGTGGTGATCTATCCAGGACTTTGGCTCAGGTTGAGAGTCGTTGGATCTATCGTCTCAATATGGTGAGTCCAGCGGGTCTCAACGAAAAAATTTTTGTAATTTGGTATCCTATCACGTTTTTAGGGGTGGGATGGTTTTAACTTAATTTTCATCCAGCATATGTTTACAGGCTTAATATTTAATTTTGATATTTTACATTTATCAGGTCCTGAGAGAATGTTTGTTTTCATCATCTTCTTCTTGTGGTCTGTGATTGAGATGAATAGCACGACTACAAGATATAACTTCAGTCCATTTATGAAACAATGAACATAGAATTTCTTCAATTATATGTATTAAATGAGTTCTAGCTAATATACGGTACTTCATCTATGGTCTATATATCTAAATAATTCTTTGTGGGACTTTGTATAAATATTTATATATGTTTTTATATATTATATTTAATCAGTCTTGTTCCGCTTATGCGGTTAAATGCTCTTATCACATATATGCTAGCATTATTTTCACTTTGCACTTTATATAGTACCTACATGTTAATCTTATTTAATATATAATGTATTTGTCATTTATATTCATATTAGCACTGGGCACTTTATATGCTTATGTTAAATGCAGCAATTCTTGCTCTTGTAGTCACTTTTTTGCACTATAGCCTGTATTTCCCGGTGCGCATGCGCGGCTGGGACTTCCCTTGGTTCTCCATTACACGGTCAGGGGAGCGCACTGCGCAGACGCCGCCTCCTTGACGGCGGATGCTGCTTGCGTTCCCAACCGCTCAGTGGTGGACAATTTCCGGGAGGCTGCCGGCTGCGCATGCGCCAAGCAAGGGAATGCCGAGCTTCTAATATTTAATCAGCGCACTAGCCAAATGTTTTAAAAGTAAACAATTACCTCACTAATTAATCAGACGGTCAGACTGTTACTATTTAAGCTGCTCAATCCTTCCCCAAACACACGCCTCCTGATGAAGTAACATACGGAACGTGCGTTGGGGCGAAGGGGAGCATTGGTGACTGATCAGTTTGTAGGTATTACATTGCTATTATCATCCAGCCTTAATGCCTTTTTCTATTGATAGATAATATTATGCAGACACTGTGGAGTTTCTGTTAATATTAAACTGACTATTCAGTTAATACATGATAGGCTTTTTAGCATCATGGACTTTGGCATAAACAGATTTATTATTACCCTGGGCTTATGTGAATTTGTCTATACATGTGTCAGTTACCTTGCTCCTCTTTAATTGCTTATGTAGTCTCTGTGGATTTATTATCTGAATTTGAATAAAATATAATCTTTTATCTGGATTTATACTCTTGGTTCTAATTTTGGTGTTGTTGTCTGCTTATTATTCCTGGTCCACAGTTACTGTGACATCACGTAGAGGTAATCTTGCTTTCATCAGTGGGTGCATGCTCCATTTGTTTGAGCGTTTCTTCTATTTTATTATTGTCTGCATTCTATCTGTATATTATATTTATCCTGTATGAAGAGATGTTTCCTCTTGTATCGGAGCATCACCAGGTTACAGGGGAAATATCGCCTCTGTGAATATTCCAGGTGCCACCACAGTGGAGTCACAGAGAGAGTACGCTGATCCTGAGTGACGCAGTAAATTAACATCACGGAGTATCTGGGGAAGTGACCTGGAATGATCAGACTGTCAGTGACAGTGATTGACAAGTCCAGTACATACTATCTGAGGGGCCTTGTGCGGTAGTGACGTGATCTCAGGCACACCTGAGAAAAGAGAGACCAGAGAACGTACATAAATGAGGAAAAGTTCTGCTGTTGTGCAAAGTTTAAAGTAAAAGTGGCTCCATATTGGATGTCTGTAATAAAGCCACAAGAAACTTTTCATATAATCTTGTTCCAACCATTCACGCGGTGTAAGTATTACACAAGGGCCTTCTTTTATTATATTTTTTTTAATAATTTTATTATACACACACATAGTCCTATTTGTGATATGGGAGAGATTCATTGCAGACCACCATTGTCCATACTATGGGGGCTTGCTTTTCTAGGCACTCCGGAGAGCCTCTGCAGACAGCTACCCTCCCTCTGAAGGACTCGACAACACTGATCATTTGGTTCCAGTTGACATTAATGACTGCCATGTATTACAATCATATGGACATTCTGGAAGCTTCCCCAGAGAATAACCGCTACTTTCTGGGATGGGCTCCACCAATCAGATCCTAGGAGATCAACTCTTTCTTGGGAACTTGCAGTGAGAAGACTACAGACTGGTCTACGTTGGAGACTAAGGTGAGTCAGACCATTGATGACCAAGAGATGGAATCAGGGACTAACTTCACTGAGGAAACATTGTCCTCACATTGAGGAAAGAACAAACTGCTAAAAGCGACCTCACAACTGGAATAAATATTCAGAGGGAAATTGGCCACAAGAAGAAAGAATACAGCAATGACCACTAATGGTTCCACTGCTTCTAGCGACATATAAAGAATTGTGAGACAATTACTAGCATGGAAATCTGGCTAATCTCCGTTGGGCGGCACGGAGCCGTTGGATCTGGTCTTTCAATTCCTTCCGCTCCCTCGCCACATCCTCCTTCTCCATCAGTAACACACCGAGGTTCCCCTTGTCTTGGAGCAGGGACCACATCTGTGACTGCAGCTTGTCAGCAAATTCATGGAGCATGTAGTGTAGAATGATCAGGGGGATCTGGTTTGACAAACGGGCGGTCGTGTTCTAGAAGAAATATAGGAAGCCAAATATTAACGGATGGACGGATCTACTCACACTATAGACCATATCTAAATCTGAGCACATATTAACCATCTTAAATAACTGACCTTGAAATACGCCTCGATGTGCTGAGACATCTCCTCTACAGAAAATGCTGATTTCTTTTTTTGTTGTGACTTTCCAGAAGATCCAAAAGCAGACACAGGAGTAGTAAGAGCTGCCTCTTTAGCTGCCTCTGCCCGGACGTTCCTCAGAGCTCCACCGTAAATCGAGTCCTGGCAGTAAATGTTCTTTTCCACCTTGAACTGTGTATGGATCATTTTTTCAGCCTCCCTTTGTTGCTTGCTGCAGATATCTTCTAGCTTTTCCTTATGAATTATGTGAAAAAAAAGACAATTACGAAAAGGACTGCGCAGGACCCCACAAAACATAGGACTGAAAAAATCCACCATTCCCCATCAGGAAATCTTCTAATTCATGGCTTCCTCATTAATTTAGACTGGACTGATATCTATAATACGGGCGTCAGCAGAGTTGAAGGCTGACCATACTCTACAGGTAGCTGTCGGCATAGTTGACAGCGAATCATCTCCACTCTCCTTACACATCCAAGCTCGGCTTGGAAGAGCGTTTGTCTTGTCAATGTAGAAATGGCCTCTGGCAGATTCCACTACTGATATCTTATCTCCTGTGGCACCGATAGGATCGGCCTTATTGAAAGCCTAACTGGACTCCCACATTGACATCTGTCCGATTCTGCCGAAATCTTCCTTTAAGGCCTTGTGCATGGAGCACACAAGCCAAATATTTCAGAAATTTTGCATTTTTGAGATCGCCAGGAGTGAAAGAGGCATTTGCTTAAAAGTGGATAAACTACACAACCTCTACTACAGTGGGGGAAATAATTATTTGATCCCTTGCTGATTTTGTAAGTTTGCCTACTGACAAAGACATGAGCAGTCTATAATTTTAAGGTTAGGTTAATTTTAACATTGAAAGATAGAATATCAAAAATAAAATCCAGAAAATCACATTGTATAAATTATATAAATTAATTTGCATTTCGCAGTGAGAAATAAATATTTGACCCTCTGGCAAACAAGACAATCCTTGGTGGCAAAACCATTGTTGGCAAGCACAGCAGTCAGACAGTTTTTGTAGTTGATGATGAGGTTTGCGCACATGTCAGGAGGAATTTTGCTTCACTCCTCTTTGCAGTCATCTCTAAATCATTAAGATTTTGAGGCCGTCGCTTGGCGACTCAGAGCTTTAACTTTTCTATGGGATTAAGGTCTGGAGACTAGCTAGGCCACTCCAGGACCTTAATGTGCATCTTTTTGAGCCACTCCTTTGTTGCCTTGGCTGGATGTTTTGGGTCATTGTCTTGCCAGAAAACCCATCCACGACCCATTTTTAATGCCCTGGCGGAGGGAAGGAGGTTGTCACTCAGGATTTTATGGTACATGGCTCCATCTATTCTTCCACTGATGCGGTGAAGTAGTCCTGTGGCCTTAGCAGAGAAACACCCCCAAAACATAACGTTTCCACCTCCATGCTTGACAGTGGGGATGGTGTTCTTTGGGTTATAGGCAGCAGTTCTCTTCCTACAATCACAGGGAGTTGAGTTAATGCCAAAGAGCTCAATTTTTGTCTCATCTGACCAAAGCACCTTCTCTCAATCACTCACAGAATCATCAAGGTGTTAATTGGCAAACTTCAGATGGGCCTGTACATGTGCCTTCTTGAGCAGGGGGACCTTGTGGGCACTGCAGGATTGTAAACCTTTACGGCGTAATGTGTTACCAATGATTTTCTTGGTGACTACGGTCCCAGCTGCCTTGAGATCATTAACAAGTTCCCCCCGTGTATTTTTAGGCTGATCTCTCACCTTCCTCATGATCAAGGATACCACATGAGGTGAGATTTTGCATGGTGCCCCAGAGTGATGTCGATTGGCAGTCATTTTGTATTTCTTCCATTTTCTTACTATTGCACCAACAGTTGACTCCTTCTCGCCCAGCGTCTTACTTATGGTTTTGTAGCCCATTCCAGCTTTGTGCAGGTTTATGATCTTGTCCCTGACATCCTTGGAAAGCTCTTTGGACTTGCCCATGTTGTAGAGGTAAGTGTCTGACTGATTAATTGAGTCTGTGGACAGGAGTCTTTTATAAAGGTGACTATGTAAGACAGCTGTCTTTAATGCAGGTAACGAGCTGATTAGGAGCATCTAACTGGTCTGTAGGATCCAGAACTCTTAATGGTTGGTAGGGGATCAAATACTTATCTCTCATTATTTCTTATTTATCTCTCAATGTTAAAATTAACCTACCCTTAAAATTATAAACTGTTCACGTCTTTGTCAGTGGGCAAACTTACAAAATCAGCAAGGGATCAAATAATTATTTCCCCCACTGTAAATGTGCAAAATTCTGGTGAAAGGAGCAAGGAGGAGAACACAAGTTTGATCCCAGCCCAATCACTCCTTCCGCCAGCTGATCGGCCGGGTGCAGGGTTCCATCCCCACGGACCTGAGATTAATGGCCTAACGCTTTATAAGTTGGAAATTACGAGGCGGTATTCAAGGTCTGTTTGATTTATTTTATAGAATTTTGCAAATGATAAAACTGAAATACTGATCCTACCTTTGCACTTCTGTAAAGATTGTAATAATGGGTAAAGTGGCTCACTGCTGTAGCATGAAAAGTTGATCTGACAAATTCTAAAAAAAAAAAGGAAAAGAAAAAAAATATATATCAGCACAGTCAGTACCATGTACCTAAAACAGTCCAGCAATGTAGTGAAACCAATGCTTTACTATGGTACATAACACTGTTGTAAGACTGCCAAGAGCTTCTTAAAACTGGATTGTAATCTGGCTAATCTGCGAGAAATTTGTTAGTCATAAGGGAGGAGCTTTTCTGATTGTCAATTCATTGGACATCCAGACATGCCTAGCAGTGAGTAATTGAGGGGGGGGAGAGCAAGTGAAAGGACATGCTGGAAGAGAGGCAGGTAGTTAGTTTGAGAACATGCAAGAGATGCATAGACTGTAAAGGGACAGAACTTCTGGGCAATTGACCAGACGGATGTCCGCAGGGTATTTGACACTGCCATCCTTATCTAACTGATTCCATGCATTTTTGTCACTTACTTCTGTAATGTTTTCTTACCTGTGACTTGTTTCAGCTTGTGGATGGCAGGCTCTTCGTATGTTTTGATTTGATTTTTTGCAATATTTTCAAATGTTTTAAAATTGATAAATCCTGTAAGTTCCCGGCCACGATGTTGGTTCTCAAAAGAATTAACATCATCTTTTAATTCCCGTGGGACTGAGAGGCAAAGGATAAGATATTAATTTTTTAAAAAAAACATTGGCCAGTAGAAATCATCTATGCAAATGGCGTAAAACCGTCACACCAGCCAGGAGACTGAAGAAAAGTTAGCAGCATCTTAGGTAGCTAGCAAGTGGGGAGGAGTGACACTCAAAAGTTATTTGGACAACTCGGGGCTTAGCATACAGAGGAGAATAAGTGCCTAACGTGCAAATTATTGCAGAGCATATCCCAGGGGAGTAAGACTAGCTACCCTAAACAGTGAATACCACCCCCTGAGAGTGAAGATGATGAAGCAGAAGGGCTACTACAGAGAATAGAGTTTCATTGATGTGAATGAAGAATGCAGCAGGGCAAAGATTAGCCACCATAAAGGGCAAAAAGTTTGTCACAACAGAGAGGGTTTTTGAGCTTGTGTCTGTGTGTGCAGAGGAAGACTATGGAAGAGATGTTGTGAGAGTTGTGAGGTGGTAATAAGGAGGGAATGATGCAGAAGCGTGAAAGTGAGCAGAGAAAAGCTTGTGCAGGAGACCGTTTGAGGCAGTGGAATAGTGGCAAAATGAAAATTTTTATGTTGCCAGCATAGTGTTTTAGGTGCCAGTCAAGCAGTTTTGCGCGTCTGTGAAGTGTCAACTACGGTTAACCATCAAGCATGTTGCCTTTTGTGAGCTGTTGCAACCATCAAGCCTGTTGCCTCTTAAAGAAAGATCATTGGCACTTAATAGTTAATCTGTTGCAGACAAATGTGGTCTTCTCTGTTATCAGCTGGTGTTAGGTTACTAAAGATACTGAAAAAAGTCAAAAATAAAAAAAGTTTTGAACGAAAATGTTTTCAAAGTTTAAAAGAATAAAAGTTTAAATCAATGAAAAAATTGTCCGGTCCCGAACTGATTACGCATGCTCAGAGCGGCTGTCGCTTTCCTTCCCCTATGCACAGTCTTGCTGTACGGTGGTGCATTTTCTGATCTATACTTACAATCATTCACGGATTCTTTCAGTTTTGTTTCCCATTCAGAGAATATTTTTCGAATTCTTGTGAAAAGTTTCTGTTTCCCCTCTGTGACCTCCTCTTCTCCTTGCGAGAACTGAGTGATTTCATCCACAAAACGTTTGATTCTCTTTGGAGGCGACAGGAATGGAAAAAACATGATGCACATGGTTAATCTGCAGTGAGAGCCGGAGTATATAGGATATAGAACTGTATCTACAGGTGGAGGACATATTGGATATATTAAAGTGAATGGGAGTTCACACGGATCTTACATCTATGAGAAATGACAGTTTCTCTGACTCCGACTCCGGGACACCTGCGCCGATCATCTCCACTTTCATCTCTGCCTTTTGAAGCTTGGTTTTGATCTGGTTCTCCAGGTTAGGTATAGTCCTCTAAAACGTAAAAAGAAATGAATGAACCCTCATACCCACTGGGCCAACCTTCTATATCTACTAATTCCCGCATTTGTATAAGAGGTTATTACTAAAATACTATAACTGGCGCCTAGAACCCTTGGCGCCTTTTGGTCAAGTGGTCTCCTTGTGGCCTACGATGGTGATGTGGTTTATGGTAGAGTTCATGGTGCTCCAAAGTGTTTATGGGTCAAAATCTAATATCCCTGGTAATCTAAGGTACATTAGCTAATAATTAGTAATTTTTCTGATTGTTTAAGATTGTGAAGATGTTAATGATATTATCTATGACAGTCCATTAATTCATTTTTCATTTTAACTAAACAATAAACTTTGTAATGTATCCTATTACAAAACATTTTATAGAGCAGGCTCTTTGTCTTTTCATCTGATCACTTGATAAAATCTGTGCACATGAAGCAGATTAAGAGATATTATCAACTTCACTGAGAGATCAGCTTACAGCTGCTGCCTCTAGAAGTCTATGGAGAAAGGAGTAGGTGGGGGCAGGGGTTTGGAGGAGTCATCTGCTCACATGGAATGTTGCATATATTCTTTTGTGTTTGCAACAAAAAGTATTTATTTTCTCACTGAGACGCACAAAGCTTAGTGGTTACAGTCTTTTACAGTGGTACAAGCTATGTGGTTGCAGTTCCTGAAGAGGTACAGTACTTGGCGGATACTCTCAAGATTGGTAGGCACTTTCTTTTGAAGAGTAAAATAGCTGTTGCAGTTTCACTCGTCTTCAGTTGAAGCAGTACTCAAAGATGGTTATGAGCTCTTAGCCATGATATTAAATGAGGTAACTCCCTACAATACAATAACCTGCCTAGGTGTTGAATTGAGCGGCAGCACCAGTCACCTATATATGGCTGTCCTGACTGGAGATGATGCAAATTGATTGGCAGGACCCGATGAACCACCTCTTACCTGATGGCATCCCCAGCTCTACTTGACGTAACATTATCAAAAGAGTAGCTGGGTGGCACGGGTTTACCGTGACAGAAGCCAGAAGACCGCAGCATCTGATTTCTTCTACTCCTGCACTGATTAGAAGCACTTCGCCTTCATATTAACTTTGTAAATTTCTTTTGGCAGTGCAGGGGTTAATATTCTCAGTTGAGAGCTCCTGGATGCTTCCCTGCATTAAGGCTCTTAGCTGCGCACTGTTAGCCACTCCCATCTCCTATATAATCTGGGCCCTGGCTAGCACTCATTGTCAGAGCTAGCTTATGCTGCATGGTTAGAGGTTGTTGGTGGTTATTAGAGTAGGCGTTTGGTGGATTTATCTGTGACTGTTGCTAGGTCTTTAGTGTGTGAAAATTCCCTTTCTTCTCCTACTTTGGTTTAACCCCATCCTCCACTCCCTGGTGCACACCTCTGTTATATGTGTGAGTACATTTGTATATTTGGTATTTTCCTTTAACCCTATTCATATTACCTTGTATTATGGTACAATACTACTGGCCTCTTCCCTGGGTGTTGGAATAGGGAAGGAGCCCCTGGTTCTGGGACACCCAACAACAGAGTCGTGACACTGGATGTGCCGTTAGGTAAGAGACGGTTAACAGGGCTCCCAGACGATAACCTTACATTATTGACGTAGTTCCTGGATGGGGTCAGCATTTCTAGCCAGGATACCTCCACTACCTTTTCTCCAGAGTCAACCAGACTCCTGACAAGTCTTGCTCTGCAGTGTGTATACATTTCATACCTGCATTATCCATGGTAGTGAAATGGGGACACCATTGTAATCATTATTACGCAATTTGTTACATTTTAGCATTTACTCTCCCTTTGCTCTTGATGCTTCTTGCACCTTTTCACCTTGTAGGAGGAGGATTCCTACAGATACTGGTCTCATGTCAGTCACTTTCCTGTTGCGGCACACAATGTTCTTGTCTCGAAACTCTAATGACCTCCCCTCAAGCCAAGGGGATCCAATACTTTTACTTACTAGATAAAGCCTATCCAATGTTTCTGACATTGCACAACCCCTCGATTGTTCCCAAAGGTGGGACCCTCATCTGTGAGTCATACATATCTAATTCTCATAAAGCAGACTTACTGAAATATGTTCCACAAGTTCAACAGTAAGTTTTTCTGCCAGCAAGGAAGTTGTAGCTCGTCGCTCTTCCAGAAGAACCCTAAAAAATAACCACAACTTGTCTTAAAATGGTTCCAGCATATAGAAATTGATCTAATCTGAGCAATAGACACAAGACTTTAACTCATAACAGACAATTTTTATTTCTGTACTATAAATTTTTTTGTCCTCTTTTTCCATAAGTCATAAAGTTTTGGGGGTTTTTTGAGAGTCATTCGAGGGTTTCTGTTTTTAACAAAACAAGTGTTAATTTTGAATGTCACCATTCATTTTACTATCTATTGTACTGTTTAATTAAAATACAGTGAAAGGAAATAAACAAAAAGGGGAGAACCCCATACTGAAATCCCTCTCTAACAAGACATAAAACTTTGCATTTTAAATATAATTAATTTAAGCTATCAGGGTATTATTAACCCCTTTATGACCCAGCCTATTTTGACCTTAATGACCTGGCCATTTTTTGCAATTCTTGTTAGGTGTAGGATTCCAGGCTCTGCACAGCAGGAATCCGGAGCCAGACATCCAGCGGTCTCCCATTTTCCTCCTACCCCTCCAGGTTTTGCTCAGCAATCACAGCGAGCCAGGTGTGCTGCTCAGACTCACTCTGACAGCCTGGATGTTGCTGCCACCTCTGGTGCAGCAATGGAAGCACAACCTGCTCTGCAGGGAACCGCTCCAGAGGCTAAGTCCTCATCCCGTGCTACTGGGCATGCCCGCAAGGTGACCTCTCACTGGAGAGCAGGGGTCACATGTTCAGGTCCTGTGTCGGATCTGATTGGTCCTTCCCAGGCTAATGGAAGGTTCCGGAAGCGCATCGCTATAAAAAGCCCGCAGGGCGGCTCGGCGATGCGCTAGTGTAGACTCATATTGCTATGTGTGTGAATGGTGACGGATGCATGGACTGGTGACTGACGCATTATGAAACCCCTTCCCTCGGATAATACGATTGGTGACAGAGTGTGTTCATAGGTCAGCGCCAGGTAGTGGCAAGCTAGCGCCACTGGGCTTACCGCACCTACTCTAGCGTCCGTCGGTGTCCGGCTCCCCGGCACAGACGCTTGCGGCTTCAGTTACAGCCGAGCTGCGCTCAGCAGCGTCTATTGGCGCTTGCGGCTGCAACGCCACCCGCTGGTTACCCTGTGCGGTTAACAGGGCCAGCGTCTTTATACTTAATTCTACTAAGCGACTCTGTGTCTGAAAAGAGCCGCTCTTAGCATCCGGGTGACGTTAACCCGAGCGCAATACGTCACCTTCTGGTGCACCTGCCATTGTCCAGCAGCGGTCTTACCATCTACCGCACGGTGGACCCCGGGCGGCGAACGCACCTCCTATTATTTATACTTGGTGCGTTCCGCCGTCCCTAACAATTCTGACCAGTGTCCCTTTATGAGGTAATAACTCAGGAACACTTCAACGGATCTTAGCGATTCTGAGACTGCTTTTTCGTGACATATTGGGCTTCATGTTAGTGGTAAATTTAGGTCGATAATTTTTGCGTTTATTTGTGAAAAAATCAGAAATCTGGTAAAAATTTAGAAAATTTCGCAATTTTCACATTTTGAATTTTTATTCTGTTAAACCAGAGAGTTATGTCACACAAAGTGGTTACTAAATAACATTTCCCTCATGTCTACTTTACATCAGCACAATTTTGGAAACAAATTTTTTTTGTTATGAAGTTATAAGGGTTAAAAGTTGACCAGCGATTTCTCATTTTTACAACAAAATTTACAAAACCATTTAATTAAGGGACCACCTCACATTTGAAGTCACTTTGAGGGGTCTATATGGCAGAAAATACCCAAAAGTGACACCATTCTAAAAACTGCACCCCTCAAGCTACTCAAAACTACATTCTAGAAGATTATTAACCCTTCAGGTGATTCGCAGGAACTAAAGCAACGTGGAAAGAAAAAATGGACATTTTAATTTTTACAACAAAAATTTTCTTTTAGCATCAATTTTTTCATTTTCACATGGGCAACAGGATAAAATGGATCCTAAAATTTGTTGGGCAATTTCCCCTGAGTACACCGATACCTCATATGTGGTCATAAACCAATGTTTGGGTGCATGGCAGGGCTCAGAAGGGAAGGAGCGCCATTTGACTTTTGAATGGAAAACATGCTGGAATATTTAGCGAACACCATGTCGCGTTTGGAGAGCCCCTGTGTGCCTAAACACTGGAGCTCCCCAACAAGTGACCCCATTTTGGAAACTAGACCCCCAAGGAACTTATCTACATGCATAGTGATCACTTTGAACCCCCAGGTGCTTCACAAATTGATCGGTAAAAAAAAAAAGGACTTTTTTTTCACAAAAATTTTCTTTTAGCCTCAGTTTCTTCATTTTCACATGGGCAACAGGATAAAATGGATCCTAAAATTTGTTGGGCAATTTCTCCTGAATACATCGATACCTCAAATGTCGTCATAAACCACTGTTTGGGCGCACGACAGGGTCCATAAGTGAAGGAGCGCTATTTGGCTTTTTGAATGGAAAATTAGCTCCAATCGTTATCGGACACCATGTCGCATTTGGAGAGTCCCTGTGTGCCTAAACAGTGAAAACCCCAACAAGTGACACCATTTTGGAAACTAGACCCCTTATGGATCTTACCTAGATGTGTAGTGAGCACTTTGAACCTCCAGGTGCTTCACAGAAGTTTATAACGCAGAGCAGTGAAAATAAAAAATCATTTTTTTTCCTCAAAAATGATTTTTCAGCACGCTATTTTTTATTTTCGCAAGGGTAACAGGAGACATTGGACCCCTAAAGTTGCTGTTCAGTTTGTCTGGAGTATGCTGGCACCCCATATGTGGGGGGGGACCACTGTTTGGGCACACGGCAGGGCTCAGAAGGGAAGGAGCGCCATTTGACTTTTTGAAATTAAAATTACCTCTAATCGTTAGCGGACACCATGTCGTGTTTGGAGAGCCCCTGTGTGCCTAAACATTGGAGCTCCCCCACAAATAACCCCATTTTGGAAACTAGATCCCCTAAGGAACTTTTCTAGATGCATAAGGAGCACTTTGAACCCCCAAGTGCTTCACAAAAGTTTATAACGCAGTGCCGTGAAAATAAAAAATATTTTTTTTAACTCAAAATTTTTTTAGTGCACAATTTATTATTTTCACAAGGGTATCAGGAGAAACTGGACCCCAAAAGTTGTTGTCCAGTTTGTCCTGAGTACGCTGGTACCCCATATGTGGGGGGGGGGGGAACCACTGTTTGGGCACACGTCGGGACTCGGAAGGGAAGTAGTGACGTTTTGGAATGCAGACTTTGATGGAATGGTCTGCAGGCATCATGTTACATTTGCAGAGCCCCTGATGTACCTAAACTGTGGAAACTCCCCACAAATGAGCCCATTTTGGAAACTAGACCCCCCAAGGAACTTATCTAGATGTGTGGTGAGCACTTTGAAACCCCAAGTGCTTCACAAAAGTTTATAACGCAGTGCCGTGAAAATAAAAAATATTTTTTTTTAACTCAAAAAATTATTTTTTAGTGCACAATGTTTTATTTTCACAAGGGTACCAGGAGAAACTGGACCCCAAAAGTTGTTGTCCAGTTTGTCCTGAGTACGCTGGTACCCAATATGTGGGGGGGGAACCACTGTTTGGGCGCACGTAAGGGCTGAGAATGGAAGTAGTGACATTATGAAATGCTGACTTTGATGGAATGGTCTGCGGGCGTCATGTTACATTTGCAGAGCCCCTGATGTACCAAAACTGTGGAAACCCCCCACAAGTGACCCCATTTTGGAAATTAGACCCCCCAAGGAACTTATCTAGATGTATGGCGAGGACCTTGAACCCCCAAGTGCTTCACAGAAGTTTATAACGCAGAGCCGTGAAAATAAAAAATCATTTTTTTTCCTCAAAAAATGATTTTTTAGCGCGCAAATTTTTATTTTCCCAAGGGTAACAGTAGAAATTGGACCCTAATAGTTGTTGTCCAGTTTGTCCTGAGTACGCTGATACCCCATATGTGGGGAGGAACCATTGTTTGGGCGCACGTAAGGGCTGAGAATGGAAGTAGTGACATTTTGAAATGCAGACTTTGATGGAAAGGTCTGAGGTCGTCGTTACGTTTGCAGAGCCCCTGATGTGCCTAAACAGTGGAAACTCCCACAAGTGACCACATTTTGGAAACTAGACCTTCCAAGGAACTTATCTAGATGTCTGGTGAGCACTTGGAACCCCCAAGTGCTTCACAGACATTTATAATGCAGAGACGTGAAAATAAAAAAATCATTTCTTTTCCAAAAAAATAATTTTTTAGCCCCCAATTTTTTATTTTCTCAAGGGTAACAGGAGAAATTAGACCACAAAAGTTGTTGTGCAATTTTTCCTGAGTACGCTGATACCCCATATGTGGGGTAAACCACTGTTTGGGCACACGTTGGGGCTTGGAAAGGAGGGAGCACCGTTTGACTTTTTGAACGCAAAATTGGCTGGTATCAATGGTTGCACCATGCCGCGTTTAGAGACCCCCTGATGTGCCTAAACAGTGGAAACCCCTCAATTCTAACTCCAACCCTAACCCCAACACATCCCTAACCCTAATACCAACCATAACCCTAACCCCAACACACCCCTAACCACAACCCTAACCCCAACACATCCCTAACCCTAATCCCAACCCTAACCATAACCCTAACCCCAACACACCCCTAACCCTATCCGTAACCATAATTCCAACCCTAACCCTAATTCCAACCTAAACCTAGTTCTAACCCTAATTCCATCCCTAACCCTTATTCCATCCCTAACCCTAATTCCAACCCTAACCCTAATTCCAACCCTAACCCTAATTCCAACCCTAACCCTATTTCCAACCCTAACCCTATTTCCAACCCTAACCCTCTTTCCAACCCTAGCCCTAACCCTCTTTCCAACCCTTACCCTCTTTCCAACCCTAACCCTAATGGAAAAATAAAAATAATTTCTTTATTTTATTAGCTGATCCTGCCTATGGGGGTGATAAACGGGGGGTTTATTTACTTTTCATTCTATTTTGATCACTGTGAGAGTTTATCACAGTGATCAAAATAGAATGAAGGGAAATTGCAGCCGACGGGCGGACTGCGCATGCGCCCGCCATTTTCAAGATGGCGGCGCCCATGGTCCGGGACCGCGGGACACCGGGAGGCGGAGTGGGACATCGGAGGTGCCGGGCGGGGGGGAGCACAGAGAAGGGGGAGGGGAGCCGATGATGACGGCGGCGGCACATTGCCGCCGTCAGTCGGTATCGGGGGCCGATCGGCCCCGTGAGTCGGTGGGGGGGTCAGATCACGGTCTCCAGCCATGTCCGATGCTACTGCAGCATCGGCCATGGCTGGATTGTAATATTTCATCAATTTTCATTGATGAAATATTACTATCGCTCTGATTGGCTGTTAAAAGTGAAACAGCCAATCAGAGCGATCGTAGCCACGTGGGGGCGAAGCCACGCCCCCTGTGGTGAAGAACAAAGCCCCCCGTATCTGCGGGTCGGGTGACCTTTCAGTGACCTAGGTCACCCGACCCGCAGGGGGGCTTTAAAGTCATGACGCCACATAGGCGTCATGGGTCGTTCTGGCACGACTTTTCATGACGCCTACGTGGCGTCAAAGGTCGTGAAGGGGTTAAAATATTGTCCCTAATCTGCCTATAAGTATTGATTTTGTGGTAGACACCTACATTACAGATCGTTACATTGGTTGAAAGAAGACTAAGGTCCATCAAGTTCAACTTTTCTAATTCATTTGATAACGCCCCGGGGAGCCATCCCTTGTATAGCAGAATAGGACAAGTAACATCTAGAGCACACATTCCCCCAACATGTTTCACTGTGTGTGCGGCGTCATCAGTGGATGGAATACTGGCACGAAAGGTGAAAAAAAACAAAATTACGCCATTGTTTCGGCATTTTATTTTTACTGCGGTAACAATGATCAGACAATGGGATTTTTTCACGTCCGTACAATTACACTGACGCTAAACTTGTGAGGGCTTATTTGCAGTGTGCGGAGCTCATATTTTTATTGACATTGAGGTTTTCATGTTAGAGTAGGGACTGACAAGTGTAAGGAACTTTGACGCAGTTTGTCAGCTTCCGTATTAAGGCCTTAATATCAACCAATACCTTACATATACTGATATGTTTTTTGTGCACTTTTTATATTTTTTCCAGGGTGCAGTTGGGCCCAAATGGTTCTGCAAACTTGTGGCCTCTGTTCACACGGGATGCATTCTAGTTGGCACTGGGCAGCCCCCCTATATGGTGTTACTAAGAGGTTGTGAGCCAGAAGCCCTGCATTCCCTGTGTGAACACTGCCACATGCGGATTATTTTCTCTGCACTGGTGTGCCACACGGCCAATCCCTGATTGTAGGCTGGCTGCTTCATTTGGTATTTATGCACCTGTGCAGCTGCCATTTTACTTGGGTCCGCTGCACCCTGGATTAGTGCAGATGCATTTGGGCCTGTCTGGTTTGTAACTGAATTTTTTGGAGGATTTTTTTTCCTCTTTTTGTGGTTTTCATGTTTTTATTGGTAGCATATTGGGGTACATACAATGTTTTGTTTGTTTTTTCTGCATTTTTGAGGGGAGGTACAGTGTTAAAAAAAACGCAATCCTGGTATTTAGATTTTTCACTTTTCTTTGCTTTTATAATCTTTATTTTTTTATTTTGACAGATTTGACTTTAATTTTTTTTTTATTTCTTTATTTTTAAAGGGTTTGTTAGAGCTATTAGAGAACAAACGTGAATAATTTTAGGATTTCTATGGATTGTTTATACTTATACACTGTGAGGATATTTGATTACTGATTAATAAGAACAGCGATTAATGAAGATATGGGATCAGTGTAACCCTTATGTTTTCCATATTTGCCATCTATTTCGATTTACTGGGATAATCCCATAATCCAAACTACAAAAGAGGTGGACGTTATGCTAACTCAGCCTTAAAATGAGCATTTGGGGCCGGAATTAAATGTCCCGATTTTTGTCATGAAAATGCGGAAAAGTATATGATTCTAATATGGCAGAGGGGATTATGTCTAATTCTGTAGTCCCCCATTATTGCGCACCTATGAAATTCCCCTAATGGAGCCCGGCCCCTTATCCGTTGTTACGGCTGGAGAGAATATGTTTGCATTTTACCTGAAATGTTCATTATCCTCGAAGAAAGTTTGCTCATTTTGTAGGGCGGTCTCCAGTGAGGTGTTGTTCATGATCTCACTCTGCCCCCGACACTTGACTATCATGAAGCCTTTTTTAAGCTTGTACACCAGATTTCGGACAACACTTACAACATCTGGTTCCATTCCTTTGTCAACTAAATCTGGTTTAGTCAGGATCCCTGGGAAATAAATCAGATTTGATAATGAGGTGTCGTCTATATATTGACCGCAGCGCTGAGAGGTGGAGGAGCTGACATGGAGGCGTTCTGTGAGCCCAAACCACCATCCAAATCAATATCTACATCCTTAAATGTTGGCCAATGTATGTGTGAACATTAGTAAAAATGGTGATTAACCTCCATAAAAGTTTACATATGGCCCCAATGTGGTAAAATAATAAGAAAGATAATAAGAGCGATCTCCTGCCGCTCCTCCATCCCACTGGCCACTTTCCCTGCCAGTCTTCTCTTTTCTTCCAGCTTGGTCAGAGTCTGTTGGCTTCAGCCATCAATCTTCTTTTATTAAATCCACAACGCATTTCAACAGGTAATTCTGTCTTCCTCAGGTGGCAAGACTGAAGACAGAATTACCTGTTGAAACGCGTTGTGGATTTAATAAAAGAAGATTGATTACTAATTTAGCCCCTGTTTTGCGCTCCTGCTGACCGAGTTTCATTCAACTTTGCACCACTTTTCCTCGTCTGAGGCACTCGGCTGGAGCTGCACTTCATCACCCAAAGCCGCGCTTGGCTGGCGCTCCCCTGTGACCGTCTTACCTTGTCTGTTGGCTTCAGCCATCACAAGTAAACTACACAAAAAGAAAAGAGGACCAGCTAGGGACACGGCCATTGAGAAAGAGGAGTGGAGGGGGATCGATAGGTGATTATGTGCTTTTTTTCCAATTTTTACCACACTGTGGTGTGGTCCTGTACTTTCAAGCAATGCTCTCAAGTACCAGAACAGTACACAGACCCGAACCCGGACCCCATTCACTTGAATGGGGGGTCTGACCATCCAGTGTTTACCATGCTGTCATGTGCATGACAGCACAGCAGACACCGCTTAAGATTGGCGGTAAAATCATTACTGCTGGTCAGACAGCTGCGGTCAAATGACAGCATGAGCCCCAGCTGTGATCAGAGGGATAAAGTTTACCTCCGATCACTGGTGTCAGCTGATGGGACTACTGCTCCCATCAGCCGACGCCTTCTAATAACATTGAGAGCAGGAGCAGATGATGGGAATATACATAAGCCGACGCCTGCGCTGTAAATAAATAATAAAAATAACTTTAAAAAACAGCGTGTGTTCCCCTGTATTTTTGATAACCAGCCAGACAAAACTCACAGCAGGGGGTTGCAACCCTCAGCTGTCAGTGTTAGCAGGGCTTGGTTATCAAGAATAGAGGGGTCCCCATGCTGTATTTTTTAAATTATTTAAATAAATAATTTTGAAAAAATGATGTGGGGTTTCCCCCCAACTTTGACAACCAGCCCTGCTAAAGCAGACAGCCAGCTGGGGGTTGGTATTCTCAAGCTAGTAAGGGGCAATGGATATTGCCCCCCAGAATAAATAGCAGCCCGCAGCCACCCAAAAAAGGCACATCTATTACAATTCTGGCACTTTGCCCAGTTCCTCCCACTTGCCCTGTAGCGGTGGCAAGTGAAGTAATAGTTGTGGGGTTGAAGTCACGTTTGTATTGTCCGGAATGGGCATTAGGTGAGTATAACTGTTTGTTATCTTTAAATAAAAAAAGGAAAAGTGCGTTTTGTTTTTATTTCAAATAAAAGCCAGAATAAAGTCCTTTATTTGAAATAAATACAAAACACACTTTTCCTTTTATTTAAAATTAACAAACACCTAATGCCCATTCCGAACAATACAAAGGTGACATCAACCCCACAAATATTACCCCACTTGCCACTGCTACAGGGCAAGTGGGAAGAGCTGGGTAAAGCTCCAGAATTGGCGCGTCTGTCTGTTTTAGCAAGGCTGGTTGTCAAAAATGGGGGGTAATCTCGCGCCATTTTTTAAAAATTATTTATTTAAATAATTAAAAAAAAACAGCTTGAGGACCCCTCTGTTCTTGATTACCAACCTTGCTAAAGCTGACAGCTGAGGGTCGCAGCTATCAGGCTGTTTATCAAAAATACAGTAGTCCCATCAGCTGACACCAGTGACCGGAGGTAAATTTTATACCTTAGATCACAGCTGAGGGCTTACACTGTTAGTGTGGCAACTGCGGCTGTTTGACCGGCGGTAATGATTGCTGCACATGACAGCGTGACAAACACCCAGAGTTCGGCGGCCAAACCCAACAGTAACACAGACTTCCTGGTGAAGTCCGTGTTCGGTGTCCATGCCCGAAGAGTAGGTGTTTGGTACAGACGCCGAACTTTACTGTTCGGGTTTGCCCATCTCTATTCACATCCAGTCTATATTACTTCAAGGGGCGCAAACCACAACCAGCCTAAATTAGGAAGAGAGACACACAGAGCTCACATCCAGCCTATATTACTAGAAGAGACACATAGAGCTCACATCCAGCCAATATTACTGGGAGAAACACACAGAGCTCACATCCAGCCTATATTACTGGGAGAGACACACAGAGCTCACATCCAGCCTATATTACTGGAAGAGACACACAGCTCACATCCAGCCTATATTACTGGAAGAGACACACAGCTCACATCCAGCCTACATTACTGGCAGAGGTACACAGAGCTCACATCCAGCCTATATTACTGGGAGAGACACACAGAGCTCACATTCATCCTATATTACTGGGAGACACACAGACCTCACATCCAGCCTATATTACAGGGAGAGACACACAGACCTCACATTCAGCCTATATTACTGAGAGAGACACACAGAGCTCACATTCATCCTATATTACAGGGAGAGACACACAGAGCTCACATCCAGCCTATATTACAGGGAGAGACACACAGACCTCACATTCAGCCTATATTACTGGGAGAAAAACTCCCACAAGAGAAACATCTGTAATCTGGATCAGGCTGCAGACTAAGACATAGTGCAATTTTATGAACTAAAGATAATGACTAACACATGTCAAAAATGTACACAGCCTTTAAGTATAGTAAATTTGTTTTCCACATAAGTTTTTCAAAACCATGCAAAGCTCAAAGTTTGTGTTGTCATGGAGGAACTTTCTCAAGAATCACCACTGAAAATTAAGTTGTAATCTCCTTCAACACCTTTAATGGACTGCTCTACATGACCAGGTACCAAAATTTCAATATTACATTTTGTCCTGAAGACTACAGCTTCTATATATATAATTGCCTTAAATTGTCTGTCATCCACTTCCGTCTGGATGTCCCCGAATCCGACAATCCACTGCGTCGCCCTGGAAGTACGCCGACCGCCATATTGGAATACCCAAGTGTTGGGTATTCCAATATGGCACCCGCTGGTGGTACCAGGCCCTTCCACAGTACCACCAGTGGGACACCGCCGGAACCCCCCGCCGCCGCCAGACCCGCCGTTGCTGCTGCTGGACCCACCGCCGGACCCGCCGCTGCTGCCTGCATACCCACCTCCGTGCAGTGACAGCCGGCAGGAAAGACCGCGGCTTGCAGCTTTTGCTGGAGATGGGGTGCGGGCGCTCTCTGGTGGTGCCGCACCCCATCTCCAGCACAGGCCGCAAGCCGCGGTCTTTCCTGCCGGCTGCCCGCCGCCGCCACCAGGACCCCCCCCCCCCCCGCCGCTGGACCTGCCACTGCCAACGAGGGGGGTATCACACACACATGTACATACACACACACACACATGTACGCACACTCACACACACACACACATACTCACATATACACACACACCCACATGTACTCACATCACCAGCACAGGCCGCAAACCACCCTCTTTCTTGTTGGCTGTGACTGCACGGAGGTGGGTGGGCAGGCAGCTGCGGGACACACACACACGTACACACACACGTACTCACCCACACACACATGTACTCACACACACGCACACACACATACACACACACGCACACACATGTACACACACGTACTCACACACACGTATTCACACACACACTTCCCTCCCGATGCGACAGCATCGGGCACACCTCTATTATAACATAATTACCCAGTGTCCGCTCTCCGCTAGGATCCACTTCTTGAGCCATTTTGAGAGCTTCAGTGGTGGCAATGTCCACATTACTAGGAACCACAGCCAGATTGATGGTCTCCTGCTTTTCTATGTACTTCTTGATCATTTTCTTGATCTATTAAAATGCAAAATGGAGAATTTGTTAGATCATCGTGTACAGATTAACATTAGTAAGGTCAATACAAGTTTGGAGGCACAGATGAAACCAGGTACGGTTGTGTTCAGATCATACAAGGCTCTCTTGTCCTGACAATGCCAGTAGGGTTTTTTCCTAGCACATAAGCTAAACAAAGACAGGATACAGATTCCCAACACATAGCAGGACTATAAAGGGCCCGTTACACATAGCGATATCGCTAGCAATATCGCTATAACATCACTGGTTTTGTGACGTATCAGCGATATTGCTAGCGCTATCGCCATGTCTGATACTTACCTCCGACCGGCTCCCCCGCTGGCTATTGCTGATCGCGCGAGAAGCTCCTGGACCATTTCTCGTCGTCAGCTTCCTGTGGCGCCGACGAGCGACGCGGGCGGGAGGACATCAGGATTGCCGCGTCTGACAGGTAAGTAGCGACCCCCGACCCCTGCGATGTCACTGGTGAGATCTGCCTGTGTGGCAGCTCACTAGCGACCACCTAGCGATGCACCAGCGATCCTGACCGCGTCATATCGCTGGTCGGGATCGCTGGTGCATCGCTAAGTGTAACGGTACCCTAAGATTCCCGGGACATTCAGAGACAGTGAGGGCACCAGGCCTCTGATCTTAGGGTACTGTTACACCTAGTGATGCACCAGCGATCCCGACAACGATATGACATGGTCAGGATCGCTGGTGCATCCCTAGGTGGTCGCTAGTGAGCTGCCACACAGGCAGATCTCACCAGCGACATCGCAGGGGACGGGGATCGCTACTTACCTTTCAGACGCGGCGATCCTGCGTCCTCCCGCCCGGCTCCACACGTCGCTCGTCGGCGCCACAGGAAGCGCAGCAGGAGGTGGCCGACGAGGAATGGTCCAGGAGCTTCTCGCGCGATCAGCGATAACCAGCGGGGGGAGCCGGTCGGAGGTATCAGACACAGTGATATCGCTAGCAATATCGCTGCAACGTCACAAAATCGGTGACTTTACAGCAATATTGCTAGCGATATCGCAGTGTGTAACGGGGGCTTTAGGTGGATATTGTGATTATAACACTTTCACACCACTAATCTAAAAATCCAATTAAGGATTTATTTTCTGTGCTCAGTTTGTTTGTCCATTTAATCTCCATTTATCATACCATGCCTCTGCTTTGTATGTTGTTTTGTGCATACATTTGTGTTTGTTATACCATGTCTGAGGAATAGACCTAAGAAGTCTAATAAAACAAGCAAAACGAAGTTAAGCCATAAAATATTCAGCCTTTATTACTGCAGGATAGCAAAAAAGTAAAAACATTTAAAAGGGACCCTGTCTGGAGAAATGGCTGATAATCAGCTCATTCTAATTGACGGAACTATACTTCATCATTCTGGATCCTGTCTGGAGGAATGGCTGATAATCCGCTTATGTTAATGGGATTTTTTTTGTCCTCCTCTTGGCGGAAATGTTCTCTGCATATTTGTATATTCATGTAGTGTTGTAGTGCAGTTTTGGGCACCACATTTTAAAAAAGACATCAACAAACTGGAGCAAGTTCAGAAAAGATCGACCAGAATGGTGACCGGTCTGCAAACCCTGTCTTATGAGGAAAGGTTGCAGGATTTGGGAATGTTTAGTTTGCAAAAGAGAAGACTGAGAGGAGACTTAATAGCTGTCTACAAATATCTAAAGGGCTGTCACATTGTAGAAGGATCAACTTTATTCTCATTTGCACAAGGAAAGACTAGAAGCAATGGGATGAAACTGAATGGGAGGAGACACAGATTAGATATTAGAAAAAACTTTTTGACAGTTAGAGTGATCAATGAGTGGAACAGGCTGCCACGAGAAGTGGTGAGTTCTCCTTCAATGGAAGTCTTCAAACAAAGGCTGGACAGTCATCTGACTGGGATGATTTAGCGAATCCTGCTTTGAGCAGGGGGTTGGACCAGATGGCCCAGGAGGTCCCTTCCAACTCTACGATTCTATGATTCTATATGATTTGGTATATATATTTTTTGTATTTTTTTATAATTTTTGGTAATATTCTTTATGACTACATGTACTATATATGATGTTTGTAATCAGACTTTTTTGTTATGGGATATGTCAATACATTATTATATTTCATATGCATATCTGTAATGATGCACGTATTTAAATATTTTTTGTAATAGTAGTTTATGAGATTTTGCTACTCTATAATGATTGCTGCACTTTACATGTGTTTACAACTTAATGGATGGTGCTTGTGTTAGGTTTTCCTACTTTTCACCATTCCTGAGTATAACGCTATCTTCACTAACTAGTGATAATATGCAGTACTCTGTCTATACATGGTACCATGCGTCTACAGTGTGCCCGGTAGTTAGCGGTAACGGTGACTTTTGTTTGAGTATACGATGTGTAACCAAGACACTGTCTCTTTTAGTATATAACATGTGGGTTATCATTGTGTGGCACCGTCCGTCTGGTTTGCCTGTGCTACCCACTCCTTCCTGACATGTCGGAAAGGGGTGGAGCTAGGCGACCGGCGGCGGAATCCCGCGATGATGTTTGCTGCCAATGTGACGCGATGCCGTGGGCGGCACCTGTTCCTCCCCTGTCCTGACGTGCCGGATGGGGGAGTGACGGGGCTGTGGGCGGACGGGCTCCATGGCGGCAATGCACGCCGAACCGTACACACCTGTGAGGTAACTATCTGGCACACTGGGGCTATAAATAAAGACACACAGGTGGGATAGCCACATTTCTCATCCCCCCAAGACGAAGCTAGAGCGAAACGCGCGTCGGGGACCTTCATCCTTCAAGGTTGTATGATTCCTTTGCACTTTTTTCTCCTTTACCTCCAGCGGCTATTATTGCTATGGCACAAAACTGTGCACTGTGTGCCGTTCATGGTAATATAGGCACCACTTGGCTTTATGCTGCCCTAAATTGTCTATTTGCCACTGTGCTACATGTATTTTGTATTATTCTATTCAGTATTGCTGGAGATAATTTTTAGGCAGTGCTGCATTTACCTCCTACCATTACAGTGTAAGCATGTCCTAACTGGATGTCACTGTAATTTGCCATTGTGCTAATTTTATTGTTATCTAGCTGGATGCTATTTTATTTTCCATTGTGCCACTTTGTGCTATTGTGTGTACTGTGTATATATATCAAATCGCAGTTATTACGGATTGGGCTGTTTATTTGCACTTGTAATTTTTTATGATTGCTAATTGGACTGCTGGTCATATTTTGGCCCCTTTCTTACGATAATCATATATCACACAATAAAAGGATTCTGTTTCATTAGTGCACGGTGTTATATATGCATATCAAATTTGTTAGGATGATTTGGATATGTATCTCCCTTTTAAATGCTTTTACTTTTTTGCTATCATGCAGTAATAAAGGCTGAATATTGTATGGCTTAACTTCGTTTTGCTTGTTTGATATTATAGTTTATGTGAAGTGCCATTTATTAGGCTCAATTATTTGCATACACGAAGTCTAATAAAAGCCTGCTTTGTAATATCATTTATTTTACTTCTGTTAGCCATTAAAAAGATATCATAACTACAAGATTATCTTGTTTTTCCCACTGAGCGCATTCTTTAAGCTAACCATAGAAACTGTGATATGAACACAGCCTGAGTTACATTTACCAGTTCCAAAGACTTAAAGGAATTGTCTATTTCGGACACCCTTTTTCAATACGGTAATTTAGGGAAGCTGAATGTTTTGGACTATCCCAATTTTCCAGAGAAAACAGCCACAAAAAAAGTACTTTTATCATTATTAAAAGAGGATCCAGGCAACAAAACTCCAAAAAGCCAACTTGACATTGCATTTTAGCTTCCTGGTGTCCGAGAAGACCAAAGATATTTAGCCCACTTTGTTCTTGCCAAGTTCCCTCACTGAATAAATGCAAATCCACTCCTCAGTATTGAAATTACAACACAAAAAAAGGAAAAGTCATAGAATTAAGGAAATCACAGGATGGATGGAAATGTTAATAATGTGAAAATTATGAAAAATGGAAATCAAACTGGAGAAATCGAGATGTTCTGAAAATTTTGAGTATGAGCCACATGCAGAAATACCGGCACTTCCAGCCTCGGTTGCTATCAGTGAGGTTATTAATGGTCGTCTGAGGAAGGTTCTGACGATGAATGTGCTCAGGCAAATCACCAAAATCCACTGCTGGCAGCTCCTCTGTAATCACCGACCAATGGAGTCCCCGACGTGCTCGATGGGAGAAGTCGAGAGATGCCATAGCCATGGGAGCAGGTTTAGGCCCCGCAGACTGCTCACAGTAGCATAAGCAACATGAGGGCTGGCATTGTCGTATTAAATAATGGCTCTTGGGACACTTTGAAGCAATGGCAGTACCACCCGTTCCATGATTGATCCATTCTGTACTGCAAGTGAAATTACATACCAGGCCTAAGGCTTCAAATAGTGTCTACACTAAACATCAGAAGGTGTTGGTCCGACATTGGGCTATGAGCCAGACGTCCAACTAAAGGTGTCCAATGATCCCTTGCCACCGCTCTCAAATGCCATCATGATGCAGAGCAAAATGGCAATGGAGGCTTGTCTACTTCAGTGATGAGTCAAACTTTTGTCTTGGATACAACACTAGAGACCGCATGGGCAACCCCATGTAGATGCCTTCATGAATGATTGTCACACCAGTCTTACTTCCAGGATCGTGGGGTGGCATAATGTAGATGGCCCCTCTGGTCTTCATTCCAGGAAAATAACAGCTCCCATGTTACATTGATTTGGTGGTGGAACAAGCAGCACGGTCATTTCTCCAAGGTGTTCCAGGAGCCATTTTTGAACATGATAGCGTCAAGCCACATGGTGCTCATGCTACTATGAGCAGCCTGTAAGTCTTAAGAATGCACTCATGGCCTACAGCATCTCTGGACTGGTCTTGCATCAATCAAGCACATCTGAGTCACTATTGGTTGTAGATACACAGTGAGCTGCCTGCAGCGGATCTTGATGAATTTCCACAGTGCATTCAGTGGCAGAACCTTCCCCAGATGACTATTAATAACCTCAGTGACAGCAGACGAGGCAGGCTGTGAGGGGATTTCTGATTGTGGCTCATAATCCAGACTGGGGAAATCGAGATGTTTTGAACATTTTGTTTTCATATTGTTATCATTTGCTGATCAGTAACATGTTCATCCATCCTGCGAGATTTAGAAAGATTTCCACAATACATTAGTGATTGAGGTCACTCTGCTTACTTGTTGTCCAATATCTTGAGGTTGATCCGCTACAGCAACTCTTGTAATTCCAGGAAGATCGAGAAGTGTCAGGTCTGGGACATTTGGAGACACTACTTCAAGGGTAATGAGATCTTGGCTGACTCCTTTTCCAGGACCGGCAATATGGTTTTGGGCTGCAAGAGATTAGTATAGTGGATTTTTCCAACGATGGAATATCTCACGGGCATCTTTTAAGACCAGTAATAAAGTTTCGGCAAGAACAATCTCTAAAGTTGAGTTGTGTGGCCTCTAGATGTCGTTGTTTGCATCAGGAAAGAGATAATTTATCCTCTAGGGTTCCAGTTTGTCTGTGAACATAGAAGTAGTAAAACTGAATTTATGGAGCTGCAGGCTTGAAAATAGGCAACCTTGGAATGTCAATGTTTGGGGACTTAGATCTTAGGCTAGTTTCACACTTGCTTTTTTTTGCAGCGCGTTTTTCCCGCAAAAAAACGCATTGAAAAAACGCATACAAACGCATACAGATGCTGCGTTTTTTTCAAGCATTTTTATGAGCATGCATGAAAAAAACGCAGCGTTTTTATGCGTTTTTACCGCGTTTGCGTTTTTTTCCAACATTAGGTGGCCCCTCACACTAACCCAAACCATGACTTTACTAACCCTAACCCTAACCCTGACCCTGACCCTGACCCTGACCCTAACCCTGACCCTAACCCTTAACCAAACCATACCCTGATCCTAACCCTGACCCTGACCCTTAACCAAACCATACCCTGATCCTGACCCTGACCCTAACCCTGACCCTAACCCTTAACCAAACCATACCCTGATCCTAACCCTGACCCTGACCCTAACCCTAACCCTAAACCCCCTTAACTAACCCTAACTCTAACCCAAACCCCTAAATTCCATTGTCTAAATTAATGGTAAAAAAAAAAAACGCATGTGCAAAAAAACGCATACATAAGCATGCCAATGCGCACATCTGCTCACCATAGACTTATAATGGGTGTCTTGCTGTAAAAAAACGCATTGCGCGCGCATGCGTTTTTTTGAGGCAAGTCGGACGCCCAAAAAATGCAACAGGTTGCATTTTGTGCGCCCGAGCGCATACCGCAAAAAAACGCATGCGCGGAAAAACGTGTACAAACGCATGTGTATGCGCACATAAGCGCATCCCATGCAAAGTATAGGAAAAAAAAACGCATGCGCTATTTAGCGCTAAAATACCGCGAAAAAAACGCAAATGTGAAACCAGCCTTAGCTCCTGTAAAGAAGAAATTTGTTTCTTGGTGGTATGAATATGATGGGATGTTACTGATCCCAGCTTTGTGCTATCTATAAAACTCTGCTCTTCCATGTTGAATGTTTGGCTAAAGAGTTAGTGATATTTAAAGCGGGTGTAAAGGGTAATGTCTCTCCTTGTGGAGAGTGCCAAGCTTGTGTAAGGAGACTTATAGTCCAAGCAATGCCAATCCAGTGTAAGGAGACTTATAGGCATTGCAATGCTCCACTGTGATGTTAAATATGCAGATATCCTCTTCAGAGAGGTAGAGGTCTAGAACTCAAGTCAGATTAGCAATCCTAAAAGTCAATATCGACCATTTAACGAGCCCTGCTACATGACTTGGGATTAGAAGCCAAATTAGAAATTCTATTTGCCGACGGGTTTCGGGGAGTTTGCTTCTCATCAGTGCAAAGCAGAGCTTTGATTTGGGTGGTTGAGAGCCCTCTGACACATGTCTAAAGAATTTCCTGTAAGAGTGTGACATGAGGTTGATGGGAGTAAAGAGAACTTGGGAAATAAAGTTTGCCCTGCCTGTTAATTAAAATAAGTAACGGTATTAGTTAACCGATTTCAGATTTAGAGTGGAAATATCGGGGAAGTTTAGGCTGATATTATGTTTTTTCCTGTCTTTTGGATTGGTAGTACGCAGATACCAAACATGTAAAGTTTTTCTTTTTATTCAATGGTGAAAAATGTTTTGGAAATTTGTAAGAAAGATTTTTTTTGCTTTTGTCACCATTTTCCGACATCGTTACGCTGTTTACAAATTGGATTAATCTATTTATATTTTGATAGATTGGACTTTTCACGAATGCAGAAAATACCAAATATGTATTTTTTTTTTTGCTTAATTTTTAATGGGAGCAAAAGAGGGGTGATTTGGACGTTTGTATTTTTCATAATTGTAAAAACTTTTTTCCCACTTTTTACTGTATTTATTAGTTCCCTTAGGGGACTTGAAGTTGTGATCGGACGCTTGTACTATACATTTCAAAAATCATGATCTCCTATGGCGGTCACAGGGCCTATGTTCACAGGCAATCGTAAGGACAGGCACAGGGGTATTCAGCAGAATCCCAGCTGTCAAGACAACCCATCGGCACCCCAAGATCATGTCACGGGCATACCGATGGAAGTGTGGAACGACGCAGAGGCAAGTGTTAAATGCTGCTGTCAGAAATTGACAGCGGGATTTAACAGGGTAAACAGCCACGGGTGGATCTCCACTCCACATTAAATCAGCCGCCATGTGAGGGGAAATATGCAGGCTCGGCTTGGGAGCTCGCATCATAGGCAGGGACCAGACATATGACTCAAGTTTCTTATGTCGTGAAGGGGTTAAAGGCATCATCATTACTGTCCTCAATTGGGAATAGCAACCTAGATTCCCTATTACAATATCTTTGGTGTATGTGGGAGGAAACCGAAGAACCTGGAGGAAACTCACGCAAACACGGGGAGAACATACAAACTCCTTGCAGATGTTGTCCTTGGTTGGATTTGGTAGTTGAGCGCACTGAGCCTCCAGGGCCACGTTGTAATTGTCATCTGTGTCCCATCTATAGTTATACCCCAGATCGAAGTCCGCTAGATAAATATAATATAAATATTTCTTGGTTGCCCCTAGATCATTACCTTTCCGGATCTCCTTCTCCACTTCCCCTGGAGTTTTTAGCTCCACATTCTGGTCTCGATAGCTTATTTTGCCTTTCCATGGGGAACCGGTTTTGGATTTTTTCAACTTGAGTACAAGAGGGCACCTTGTCACAATGCCTGTATAGTAGATCAGAAATAATGAGGTCAATATGATATGAATTCATTCTCACAGTCATTTTTTACTATTTTTAGACATGTTAAGATCCTTAGGCTGTGTGCACACGTAGCGATTTTTAAGCGTTTTTGCCGCGATTTTCGGCGCGAAAACGCTTAAAAATCGTGTACAGAACGCCCCCCATGCATTCCTATGGCATTCCGCACATGCTGTGCTAATGCTGCGCTTTTTTCCGCGGCGGAAACGCATCGCGGAAAAAATCGCAGCATGCTCATTCTTTGTGCGGAATCGCAAAGAATTGCCGCGATTCCGAACCCATAGGAATGCATGAGAATCGCTTACTTCCCGCATGTGGCTATGCCCACCATGCGGGAAGTTAAGCGTCTCATGTGCGGTTGGTACCCACGGTGTGGAGGAGAGGAGACTGTCCTCCAGGCCCTGGGTACCATACCCCTGTAAAAAAAGAATAAAAAATAAAAAATCGGGGTATATTTACCTTCCGGTGTCCCGCGCTGCATTCCCGGCCTCAGCGTTCCCAGTAATGCCTTGCGGCAAGGTCCTGTGATGACGTAGTCTCGCGAGATCGCTATAGAAACACGAGACTACGTCATCACAGGTCTCGCAAGGCATTACTGGGAACGCTGAGGCCCGGGAATGCAGCGCGGGACGCCGGAAGGTAAATATACACCGATTTTTTATTTTTTTTTAGCATTTTAACATCCTATCTTTTACTATTGATGCAGCATAGGCGGCCTCAATAGTAAAAAGCTGCTCACACTTGTCAAACACTATGTTTGACGAGTGTGACCAACCTGTCAATCACTTTCCAAGCGATGCTTCAAATCGCTTGGAAAGTGCTTGAATATCGCACGCGAAAATCGCGGCAAAATCGCACGGAAATCGCGCGGAAAAAAACGCGCGATTTCTGGGAAGGAGTCCGGTTTTTAGTAAGCGTTTTAAAACGCTACGTGTGCACATAGCCTTAATGTCGAGAACCATCTTTTGGGCAATCGTATCCGTATGGGCCTCGAAGAGCTCCATTCATATCATTACGATATCTAATTTTCCCCAAGTTAGGGGGGATGAGGTCAACTCTTGCTTGGTTTAGAGAATCAATAATATCAGGCAGAAAAAATATGACCTGACTGTGCGAAAAGCACTTAAAGGAAGACGCTGATCTGCCATTGCCCGGGGAAATGTTTTGCAGGTCATAGGGAAAGTGAAAATTTAAGCTTTTAGAATCTCAAAAAATTGACTGACACTTTTCCTATTGCTATTCGGGTTAATTTAGACTTTAGGTTTACATCAAAGTTTTTGATTTGAGGAGAGCCAATATTTTTGAAGATAGCAAGTCAACTTTGTCTCCTTGACTTTACCTTTGGCAGTTTCCAGACCGACTGCAGATAAATATCGTAAGTATCATCAAATACATGTTATATCCTATAGAAAAGTTGTTGCCAACTTTTCTTTCTTTCAGAAATTGATAAGATTTGGTCATGTAACGTTACATTTTTTTTTTTTTAGATATATGGATATCATATGAGCAAACCACATCCGCATGTAATTCTGTGATCTGCTTCTCACCGCTGCCTCTGGGAAGATTGACTCCTGACAAAGCCTCCAGAACGGAACTTTTTCCAGAACTCTGATCACCGATCACAGCGATCGCTGGTAATCCCAAATCCTTCTCCACCCCCAAGGACCTCAGGGAGTCAATAAGATCAATGCACGGACGGATCTTGTATTCATACTGTTGTCCTAGGACATTGTCAGGTTGGGCCTTTAATAAAAAAAAAAATTAATTAAGTTAGCCGAGAATAATCTGGGAAATTCATGGGAATTACGATCCTAGCTAGGGAAGCTAATGGCCCTCAACCTGTAAGAATGTTTCCTGTCCTGTAGTAATCTTCCCATCCTTGTCCCTTTCTTACAACAATGTCCCTCATTCTGCTGCTCTTTACATACACATACGAAAATAAATTCTTCTCACCTGATCTCTTTCCCTCGGCGAACAGCGTCCTCTTCCTCCTCCACATCCGGGTCCTTAGGATTGATGTCATGTGCGGCCGCACCGGGACAGCAACGTCAGCTGCTGGCTTCTGATTGGTCAGTGGCTGGTATCGGTATTGCGGTGCAGAGAGCTGGTCTTTGAGCCGCAATACACTTCAATTAGATGTGCGTCCGAGGACGCAAATTCAGTCGTAAAGATGCGCTGATGCTGGCTTGCTGGACGCGGTTGTCTCTGGGGCTCGAGGGTTGCACAAAGGGGCCTAAAGTGCTACAGGCGGCCTATGGGCCATGTGTTTGAGAGTCCTGCTCTAGCCAATGCAGAATGCCCCGCCATCACATCCCTTTAATTGCTGAATAATACCGTGCTGACTATATGTCTTCTACCAAAGGACATGTATGTTGTAATTACTGCTGTTTTCCAAGACTTTGATCAATGATAGGAGACGATTTTGGGGTCAAGTTCACTGAATTCAAGACACCTCGGAGGCAAGAAGCTATAACTATAATTTTGACACAACCACTATATTGTGATGAATATATAATGGATGCAGATATATACTTACTGTTACACCTTCAGGCACCGATACCTCAGCAGAGGAACCTAGAAAACCACATAAAGTTCAAAATCCATTAAAATATACTCCAATAAACAAAAATAATAAATTGGGGTCATCTAGAAAACAATATACCTCCATTAGATATAGCGTCCTGTGATGTTATCTCGGCAGCTGGTGGTAAATCCTCCATTGGTTTAATAGCTACCGGGGCTGGAGGGCTTTCATTTTGGCATGGGGATGGTGCAGGAGATATATTCTGCGGTGAGGACGTCAGGCCGTTGGGTGGCTGAGGAGCTGGTGTTGGGCTAGAGAATGAAAACGATGGCACTGGCACCTCTGGCTTCAGCTGCATAAAGAGTGAGCTAGATGCGGGTTGGGTTGCAGGTAATGCACCAAAGGAGGACGGAGAACCGAACGAAAAGACGGATCCATTTTCATTAGTCTGCATTATGTCGTCTAATAAATACATAAAAAAACAATAACAAATAAGTGTCTGATTTTGGAAAGACAGAGGATGACAAAAAAAAACACTAAGGATCCATGAATGGTCCAAAATGTTGACATTTCTCTTGCATCATGGCTTGTATTAACCATACATCGACCAGCACAAAAGCTCGTAAATATGGGGATATACAAGAGGATGGTAATTCTGATCTACACAAGGATCAGACAGGTCCTTCAGAATAATAGGGGATCTGCCAGGCTCTAACATAATAATAGGACCCAAATATCCGGTAGAAGACAACCCAATGTCACTAGGATCTATTCCTCATGAGATGACTCACAAATGACCTAATAAACTTGATTATACGTCTTATTTGTGCAAGGATAATAAAAGAGAAAATGCCATGTTCTCGATAAATGAATGGATGGATGGATGGCGAGCCTTGTACTCGTCAGTACCGTAGAATTTAAATTTAGCGATGATGCGGATGTTTAAGCCACTCAATGGCCACTCCAAACTCCCTCATGTGGCCATAAAAAAAAGAGAGAAGAGCCCAGCGGCTTGGGATTCTTGTAATTGGTGGTTTCCTATTGTTAGAGAATCTAATGATGGGACATCCTGTGGATTGGTAATAAATGGCACTCATGGGACAATACCTGTGAAGAGGTTGGCCAACAAACAACATTGCTGTAGATGCGTTAGCGATGTGTGATTCCTAGAGCTCCCACCTCGAATCATGAGATCAGAGATCGTGTGTCCTCCATTTAAATGGAGCCTAAAGTAACACAATTATATTGCCATTTTATGCAACGACTATTGGGCTGACTGATGTAGCAGATTATGGGTCTTCACCGAGAAGAGACTGCATTCAAGGATGGTGGGAATGATGAGAGGTGGGAATGGTGAGAGGTGAGTATTTGTAGTGTCTGGTTTGGGGTCTGTATTTGTCTAGGGCTCTGTGCCTGTGATGAATGAAGTGAATGCCGGGAACATGGGGGGGTAAGTATATAGTCTTGTCCGGGTTCTTAATTAAATCATGGGTCTTCTTTATAAGCCATGCCATTTTTTTGTCACCTGCTGGTCATGTATCACCACTGAAGAGCTCTCCTAGTTGGACGTCTAAGCTTTGTGTCCTGTGATTTTGCACATATGAAGAAGCACCTCGCGTGTTTAGGGAACTTTTATTGCTTTCTTTCACAAACAGTGCCATCTGTGACCATGGGTGGGGTCTGGTATTGCAGATTAGCTACATGCACATCTATGGGGCTGAGTTACAATACCAAAACTATGTTGACAGTTAGTGCAGTTCGAAAAGAAAGCAGACGTGTTTTTTGGACATGTCTTATACTGCCCAAGCTAATCCAACAATCTAAAGGGATTAAAGAAAGACTAAACTGTCATAGCAAAGAAAGTGATGTGTAATGAGCCAGTTTGGTCCCACATCAAGGATAGCTTCCCAAAGATTGCACTTTTGCCTAACCTTCTGCCTCCAATCCAACTGTAGAGACGACCCCAAGAGGCCTGAGCCTGATCAATACCATTCTAAAAATCCATATTCAGAACTTCTAGCATCCCATTTTCTAGGATATTGACTTAAAGAGGTTGTCCCCTACCTTATCATTGGATGTCGGCGGCTGTAAATTCTCACTTGTGGAGCTGCTCTGTTTTCTGGTAGCTGTCGCGGCTGTGTACTACTCATCCGCCTCTTATTCAAATCAATAGGAGGCAGATGTGCAGCACCCAGCCGCGGCCACTATCAGAAGTCGGCCAGTGGCACAAGTGAGCATCTACAGCTGGCGGCTGCCATTGCCGCCAACAGCCGATCGGCAAAGGTGCTGGGCATCGGACCCGAACAAATCAGATATTGATGCCTTATACTAAGGATAATTGATCAGTGATAAAGTAGTGGACAACATCTTTAACCATTCTTAGGCATTTCTTGGGCATCCTCCTTCCTTGGCATATTTGGCTTCTTTGAAACAGTGTACAGTAGAGTGAGCTCACACGCAGTGGAAACGCTTATGTGTTCATCTACAAAAGTCAACAGATTCCTCCACCAAAGGTACATGATACTTGGGCTCCGTGCTCCAACATGGGCAGCGACCCATGACTAGGGGTCATAACTGAAAGCCACATATTTACATCCTGGCTGCCCATGGCAGCTGCAGTCTAGATGCCCTATGTTTTGCAAACTGTGCCTCATATCTGTACCAATGGGATCCCCCATATATCCTGTAGGCACACTATATCACGTCATCATAGGAAAAATTGTGCATATTTTTGCACAGGGAATCATTTGCAAAAGTTACTAGCGAATATTCCAACCAGCTTCCTATTGTACGCGGTACCTGTTTTACCTGGTCCATGTCAGTGCCTCTGGAACACCTGAATAGATTGTCCCATATATGCTCAGGGTCATTATTAAGGATTACAGAACATTTTTTGGGTTCATGGATGAGTAGAAGGAATCCTGGAGCCAACAACCTATCACGTAGCCTGTCAAATATCTTCAGTGTTAGGTGACCCTATCCTTTAACCTAAAACATTTCTCCAGTCAAACTCACCCATTAGAAGTTCAGGCGGTGATCCTGATGCTGAGAGAGCTACGGTCGTACTGGACCCACAATGATGGCTGGCACTTTCCACAGTGTCGGGGCTGCAAGCTATAGGGGCACGCACATAATATTCAGCTCCAGAGACCCAAGACTGAGGAGATTTAGATCTGCTGCGGGAAGGTCGATGTGGGGATCTACTGTGCCGTCTCTGATGTGGGTATTTTGTTTTCCGACCATGAGGCGGGGATCTGTATTGATGACTGTGATGCGGGGATCTTGGCGGTGGAGACTTTGGTTCAGTGCAGCTGCTGCTGGAGGCCAAATCAGGTGAAGTGGGTGCCGACATAGCACGATCTGCACTGAGTCTGCCAAAGTAGCGAAAAGGAGGTTTGGCAGAGCTATGATGCAGTGACCTGTCCTGTGTATGAGGCCGTTGTGGTGTTGGTGACCTGTAGCTGGTGCTTGGCCTTCCAATGTTGTTAACACCATAAGAGTGGGGTCTTTGGTTGCCGTGAATGTGGCTTCTCTCCTCCAGACTCTCTCTTGACCCCTGAGCACCAGTGCCATATGGGTGGGGTCTATTGCTGTAATATCTGCGGCTTCTCTCTTCAGGACTCTCTCTGGACCCCTGATTATAGGTGTCATATGGATTGGGTCTATTGTAATATCTGTGGCTTCTCTCTTCAGGACTCTCTCTGGACCCCTGATTATAGGTGTCATATGGGTGGGGTCTCTTGTTGTAATACCTGCGGTTTCTCTCCTCCAGATTCTCCCTGGGCCCCTGATCACCAGGACCATGTGAGTGTGGTCTCTTGTTGTAATACCTGCGGCTTCTCTCCTCCGGACTCTCCCTGTGCCCCTGATCACCAGGACCATGTGAGTGTGGTCTCTTGTTGTAATACCTGCGGCTTCTCTCCTCCGGACCCTCCCTGGGCCCCTGATTACCAGGACCATATGAGTGTGGTCTTTTGTTGTAATACCTGCGGCCTCTCTCCTCCGGACCCTCCCTGAGTCCCTGGGGATCACCAGGACCATATGAGTGTGGTCTTTTGTTGTAATACTTGTGGCTTCTCTTCTCCAGAAGTTCACCTGGCTCCAGATTATCAGCACCTTTTGAGAGTGGTCTATTGTGACTATATCTGCGGCTTCTCTTCTCTGGAAGCTCTCCTGGCTCCAGATTACCAGGACTGTATGAATGGAGTCTATTGTGGCAATAATTGTGGCTTGTCTCCTCTAGAAGTTCCCCTGGCTCCAGTTGGTGCTGATTTTGGTCATCACCAGGAGAAGCTGGATATTGATATTGGCTGCATGCGTTGGGCTCAATGGCAGTGGCATTTCGGCAGGCATGGTCTGTTTTTTCGGCTCTGCTTTTGGTGGCACCTGATCTTGTGCTCCTTTGTCTCCTGGAGGACCTCTTCTTTTGGACTTTTTGGGAAGAACTGGAGCTGTGGCATACTGACGAATGCGACTTACTTGTTGCCCTGGTGGTGCTAGAGTTGACATGTATGGAGTCCCCTTCAGGGTGGTTGTTGGTTGCAGGAGGATTTTCATTATTGCCATGAGACAAGAGCCAATCCATGAATCCTGCTTCTGCCCATAGGCAAATCTAGGCCAGCCTCTGCTCCATTCCCACAGAATCACTGCTGCAGATGAGAGATGTGAGTATAGTCACTACGTTAAGGTATTAGCAAAGTGCGGACTAGGGCGGAAAGGCAAACAAACCCCCACAACACATGTACCCCAGTGAAGAATGTTGGCGATATAATTTCATATGAATTATTTGTATCCTAGTTGGCATGGGATTATAAAACCCCCTTCCAATGTGCAGCTATAACAGGATACCTAGCTCAGCATGTGGTCAAGCCTGAAAAGGCTGTGAGTGACAGATCTCACACCTTGAATCAGCTAAGCTCAGAACAAAAGGCTTGCTTGCAAACTAGATACCATGTGGTCTAACAGCATAACTACCAGGGGGGCAGAGGTGGGGGTGGCCCCGAGCCCTGCGCTCTGAGGGGGCCCACCTGGAGCTACAAGGGATAGTCCCGATTTGGACCCCCCACCCACTGTCCCGCACGGGATTTTACTTTCCCGCACTGCAGGGAGATAAGCCGCCACGCCCCACATGCACCGACTCCATCCTTGCCCTCCTGCAGAGACCCGGCCACCGCAGCCCCTCACAGCCTGCAGTGAGGTCGCTAGGCTGTTCTGTGTGCAGTGGACCTGGGATGCGGTCACAGGAGGGAAGGAGTCAGGGGTCACATGATCCGGGGACTCCGTGTCTGCAGGACTCTGCTGTGCTGGTTGTCATGGTGCTGGGTGAGGGAAGTTTATGTGTGGGGTCAGGAGGGGTTTACAGGGTGGATGTAGCAGAGCCGTGTGTGTACGAGGTGTACGGAGCAGTGCCGAGTGTGTAACCGGTGTACGGATCAGAGCCATGTGTGTACAAGGTGTACGGAGCAGAGCTGCGTGTACGAGGTGTACGGAGCGGAGCCGTGTGTGTGTACGAGGTGTACGGAACGGAGATGTGTGTGTACAAGGTGTACGGACCGGAGCTGCGTGTGTACAAGGTGTACGGAGCAGAGCCGTGTGTGTACGAGGTGTACGGAGCGGAGCAGTGTGTGTACAAGGTATGCGGAGCGGAGATGAGTAAAAGGTGTACGGAGCGGAGCCGCCTGTGTATGGGGTGTACAGAGTGGAGCCGTGTGTGTGTGGGGTGTACGCAGTGGAGTCGTGTATGTACGAGGTGTACGGAGCAGAGCTGGATGTGTACGAGGTGTACGGAGCAGAGCTGGATGTATACGAGGTGTATGGAGCAGAGCCGTGTGTGTACGAGGTGTACAGAGCAGAGATGTGTACAGAGCAGAGATGTATATAGAGTGGAGCCGTGTGTTTGTACGACGTGTACGGAGCGGAGATGTGTGTGTACGAGGTGTACGGAGTGGAGCCGAGTGTGTACGAGGTGTAAGGAGAGGAGCCGTGTGTGTACAAGGTGTCTGGAGCGGAGCCATGTGTGTACGAGGTGTACGGAACGGAGCACTGTGTGTACAAAGTGTATGGAGCTGAGCTGTGTTTACGGAGCTGAGCAGAGACGTGTGAGTACAGGGTGTACGGAGTGGAGACGCGTGTCTATGGAACGGAGCCGTGTGTGTATGGAGCGTACGGAGCGGAGCCGTGTGTGTATGGGTTGTACGGAGCTGCGTGTGTGTGGGGCGTACGAAACCGAGCCCTGTGTGTACGAAGTGTACGGAGCTGAGCTGTGTGTGTACGGTGCGGAACAGAACCGTGTTTGTATGGGGTGTACGGAGTGGAGCCGCGTGTGTACAGAGCGTGGCCGTGTGTGTACAAGGTGTACGGAGCAGAGCCGCATGTGTACGAGGTTTATGGAGTGGAGCCATGTGTGTGTACGAGGCATACAAAGCGGAACCGTGTGTGTATGAGGTGTTTGGAGCCATGTGTTTACAAGGTGTATTGTGGGGAGCAATCATACCTCCCAACCGTTCCGGATCCAGTGGGACAGTCCCGATTTTAAGTCTGCTCCCTGCCCTGGCGGTTAATTTTCCCGCAGACACAGGAGTACACGGCGGAGCCCCAAGGAGCACTTTAAAATTTGCATGTGATGTTCCACCGGAAGTGACGTGCTAGAAGCTGACCGGAAATAAAGTGATTTCGGGAGAAGATTGTGACGGAACCATGGAGGCACTTCAGGGAATGCTTCAGATCCATCACCGCGTCCTCCTCCAACAGCGAAGACAGCGGGATCGCCTTGGAATCGGGGATGTCGGCCATGTGAGCGGATCATGATATGTCATGCACGGGAGGCTCAGGTGGGCATTACATTTGGAGCCGGGCTGCTATAGTATCTTTATAGAATCTTCCTTTCTCTGTCTGTTCTTCCTTTTGCTCTGTTCTTTCTTTCTCTCTGTTCTTTCTTTCTCTCTGTTCTTTTACTTTCCCCGTTCTTTCTCTCTCTGTTCTTTCCCTCTCTCTCTTTGTTCTTTATTTCTTTCCCCTTTTTCTTTCTCATTCCCTCTCTGTTCTTTCTTTCCCCTCTTTCTTTTTTTCTATCTCTGTTCTTTTTTTCTGTCCCCTCTTTCTATCTCTCTGTTCTTTCTTTCTCTGTTTCTTTCTGTCCTGTCTTTCTTTCCTTGTTTTCTTTCTTTCCCCTTTTTCTTTCTTTCTCTTTTCTTTCTTTCTTCCCCTCTTTTTTTCCCTTTCTCTCTGTTCTTTCTTTCCCCTCTTTCTTTTTTCTCTCTCTCTGTTCTTTTTTTGTCCCCTTTCTTTCTCTCTGTTCTTTTTTTCCTTACTTTCTCTCTGCTTTTTTCTTCTTTCTTTCCCCTCTTTCTTTCTCTTTCTCTGTTCTCTCTTTCTTTGTTTCTATCTTTCTCTCTGTGTTCTTTCTTTCCCCTCTTTCTCTCTCACTCTCTGTTCTTTCTTTCCCATCTTTTGTTCTCTCTCTGTTCTTTTTTTCTGTCCCTTCTTTCTCTCTCTCTGTTCTTTCTTTCTCTGTGTTTCCTTCTTTGCCCTCTTTCTTTCTCTTGCACTCTTTTTTCCCCTCTTTCTTTGTTTCTTTCTTTCCCCTCTTTCTTTCTATTTCTCTGTTCTCTCTTTCTTTCCCCTCTTTCTTTGTTTCTATCTTTCTCTCTGTTCTTTCGTTCCCTCTGTTCTTTCCTTACTTTCGCTCTCTCCTTTCTTTCTCTCTTGTTTTCTTTCTTTCTCTTTTCTTTCTTTCCCCTTTCTTTCTCTCTCACTCTCTGTTCTTTCTTTCTTGTCCGTCTTTCTTTTTTTCTCTCTCGCTGTTCTTTTTTCTGTCCCCTCTTTCTTTCTCTGTTCTTTCTTTCTGTTTCTTTCTTTCCCCTCTTTCTTTCTCTCTGTTCTTTCTTTCTCTCTCTGTTCTTTCTGTCTTTTCCTCAGTACCAGTCATTGTGCCAACAGTACCAGCCACTGTGCCCATAATGTCAGCCACTGTGCCCTCAGTACCAGTCAGTGTGATCAGCAGTGCTAAATAAGTGGGACTCTGGACAATATTAAATGTAAAGTGAGCACTTATTGTTATAGGGGAACTCGGGTAACTGTGACTGTCAAAGGGGCACACACAGGGCATTATTACTTTCTAGGAGGCAAAATGTGGGCACTGTTTTCTAGGGCACTTGTACCCGGCATCACTATATTGTAGAGAGTTGCTTTAGAATTTAAAGGGCACAGAGAACCACACAGCAGGTGCAGTAATAGGGACACATACAGCAGCAGCTCAGCATTGGGGTATCAGTAGGATGAGGGATTTGCACAGGTTGGGGATAGATGGTGATGGGGCTGGAATATGAGAAGTGAAACGTGTCTTTCTTGTATTCTCTGCAGCCGAGTCCTGGCTGGAGAATTGTCATTGTCGGTCTGGGCCAGATGGGAAAGACGTGAAAAGTGAACGATTCCATCAGAAAGAAAGTCGGTGGTAAGACACTATCTGTAACTCTGCTGTAATCACTTATATGTCCTGTAGGACTGGTATCTACCACTGACCATATGGCGGTAATATCAATATTGGTCTTTATATAGAGATTATTTTCAGTAACATCACAGTCATCTGCTGAGGTTCTCCTCCACTATTAGGGTGCGTCACTGAGTTGCAATCAAGGTTACCTGGTTAGGGGCCCACTCAGAAGTTTCACCCCCCCAAACCAAAACCCTAGCTACGCCTCTGGTCTAAGTGCTTTGTTGAGTCAGCTATGATTTCATAAGGAGAATATAGACTTATCCTACACACACCGATTACATTTTTGAGATCTCTGGACCAGGACCGAATGCCTTCCAGAATCTTCATCCATTCTAGCACCACATGGTGGGGAGATTCATAGAATGGCTAGTAGAAGCCAGGCAGCAAAGCTGTATTTGATCTCAATGTGTAGCAGGGGCCTGACCGGATCCGATGGTGCCAAAACCACCTCAGTAGGACCGTCCATTAAGGAGTTATGACCCATCTTCGGTTTTGGAGGTTTTAGCTGCTAGAGGCAAGGGGAGGGGATTTAGGTTCAGCCCAGAGGGCAGTGACCAAAAGGGGATAAAAATTAGTGTAAGGCCATGTGTGCTCCCTGTCTGGAATGCTTGCTGTTCACTTAGAAAATGGGGCCATTTCGGGTAACGTTCTGTGAAGGAATGAGGAACCAGCTGGCAGCCCATGTCCCCTGCGGCCCAGCACAACCATGGTCTTACATCAAACCGCTAACTGACATGATCCATCTGCTTATATCTTTGTCCTACCAGTATGGCATTTGCATATCTGACCACTGTATATAGAGAACCATTGTCTATATGGTGTATTGTCTAGTGTGCTTTTAAGGCAATAAATGTATAATTTAACCTTGGGCTGCTCTATTATCTCGATCCACATATCCACACGTCCGTTTCTCATTTTAATTTTCCATGATTCCGGGGCTTTAATCCCATTAACAGACCAGGCTTATATTTAACAAGGAACTGGAGGCAGTTCTACCGGACCGGCAGCGCTCTGTTTCACTGGTGCTAGTGAAAGGAGCCTCTCATCCTGTCAGGGTTGTGAGTGAATGTGGTGCTACATCAGTGACTGCGTGGCCCACATCTTCTCACTCCCTGTGCCTTACTAGGTGTAAAACTGTGCCAAGATAACCTTACATATCCTCAGGGATTGCGTAACATCATGTTGGTGAAAGTGGGGAGACCGCACTATATGATCCTTCTGATGTGATAGTGACGTCAGGTGGGGTGGCGAGATGCGGGTTCATCACACAATCCTCATAACACACAACCAATAACCCCTTTGCATGAGAAATAATATTAAACATTATAATTTTGGCCTCCAGATGACCTGATCTGGATGCTACCGTCAGTCATGGTCGTCATTGCCTCTATTTAGTGGTTAGTGACTGCTTCTCAGTTGGTGGACAGTTGTGGCTATGTCTTTCGTAGCCTAGCATCCCGTTTAAACTGTTATCGCCCCATGATGTAATATTACATGATAGAGCGGGTTTGGGTATATGAAGAGGGCATAAGAGATGAGACCGCGCCATGCAAGGCAGACACCGGCATTGTTCCACAGCATCTGTCTTCAACAGCAAAGAGTGACCATTACTGTTAACCCCATTTAATCCGTGCATACCGGGAGGCGTACAGTTCTACATGCCAATGCCGTGACCCCTGCAACGCAATCAATGGCAGCCTGGGATCTGCTTAAGTTTCCCATGCCTGGTATGATGTTGCACCTATAAAGATTAGTCTGTCGCTGCAGTATATAGTACAAGTGATTGAACAAATGAAGATTCAAGTCCCCTTAGGGGACTAAAAAAATACTGTTAAAAAGAAAAAGTTTATAAAAAAAAACATTAAAAAAAAACATTTGAATCACTTGTTTTTTTCTCCATTAAAAAAGATAAAATAAACATGTTTTTTGCTTTAGCCATTAAACTCCAATCTATCAAAATAAAAAAAACTACATTCATTAGCGATAAACTAGAAAAAATGCAATAGGAAGCAATCAAAATGACGTACATACCCTAAAATTGTATCAATAAAATTGACAGTTAAGGGCGCAAAATACAAGATCGCACACAATTCCATCAATTCGGTAAATTAAGTCAATGTCGGGACTGCAAGATGCTGCATTCTTCTGGATGCAGAAAAATTACACAGCGTCAAAAACTCGCCGAAAATTCATCGTGGTTACACAGCCTAAATAAAAGAAAATACAGTGGGGAAAAAAAGTATTTAGTCAGTCAGCAATAGTGCAAGTTCCACCACTTAAAAAGATGAGAGGCATCTGTAATTTACATCATAGGTAGACCTCAACTATGGGAGACAAACTGAGAAAAAAAAATCCAGAAAATCACATTGTCTGGTTTTTTTTCATTTTATTTGCATATTATGGTGGAAAATAAGTATTTGGTCAGAAACAAAATTTCATCTCAATACTTTGTGATATATCCTTTGTTGGCAATGACAGAGGTTAAACGTTTTCTGTAAGTCTTCACAAGGTTGCCACACACTGTTGTTGGTATGTTGGCCCATTCCTCCATGCAGATCTCCTCTAGAGCAGTGATGTTTTTGGCTTTTCGCTTGGCAACACGGACTTTCAACTCCCTCCAAAGGTTTTCTATAGGGTTGAGATCTGGAGACTGGCTAGGCCACTCCAGGACCTTGAAATGCTTCTTACGAAGCCACTCCTTCTTTGCCCTGGCGGTGTGCTTTGGATCATTGTCATGTTGAAAGACCCAGCCACGTTTCATCTTCAATGCCCTTGCTGATGGAAGGAGGTTTGCACTCAAAATCTCACGATACATGGCCCCATTCATTCTTTCATGTACCCGGATCAGTCGTCCTGGCCCCTTTGCAGAGAAACAGTCCCAAAGCATGATGTTTCCAGCACCATGCTTTACAGTAGGTATGGTGTTTGATGGAAGCAACTCAGTATTCTTTTTCCTCCAAACACGACAAGTTGTGTTTCTACCAAACAGTTCCAGTTTGGTTTCATCAGACCATAGGACATTCTCCCAAAACTCCTCTGGATCATCCAAATGCTCTCTAGCAAACTTCAGACGGGCCCGGACATGTACAGGCTTAAGCAGTGGGACACGTCTGGCACTGCAGGATCTGAGTCCATGGTGGCGTAGTGTGTTACATATGGTAGGCCTTGTTACATTGGTCCCAGCTCTCTGCAGTTCATTCACTAGGTCCCCCCGCGTGGTTCTGGGATTTTTGCTCACCGTTCTTGTGATCATTCTGACCCCACGGGGTGGGATTTTGCGTGGAGCACCAGATCGAGGGAGATTATCAGTGGTCTTGTATGTCTTCCATTTTCTAATTATTGCTCCCACAGTTGATTTCTTCACTCCAAGCTGGTTGGCTATTGCAGATTCAGTCTTCCCAGCCTGGTGCAGGGCTACAATTTTGTTTCTGGTGTCCTTTGACAGCTCTTTGGTCTTCACCATAGTGGAGTTTGGAGTCAGACTGTTTGAGGGTGTGCACAGGTGTCTTTTTATACTGATAACAAGTTTAAACAGGTGCCATTACTACAGGTAATGAGTGGAGGAAAGAGGAGACTCTTAAAGAAGAAGTTACAGGTCTGTGAGAGCCAGAAATCTTGATTGCTTGTTTCTGACCAAATACTTATTTTCCACCATAATATGGAAATAAAATGAAAAAAAAACAGACAATGTGATTTTCTGGATTTTTTTTTCTCAGTTTGTCTCCCATAGTTGAGGTCTACCTATGATGTAAATTACAGACGCCTCTCATCTTTTTAAGTGGTGGAACTTGCACTATTGCTGACTGACTAAATACTTTTTTTCCCCACTGTATATGGTATCGCTGTAATTGTACAGACCTGGTATGATTCTATTATCAGGTCATTTTTACAGCACAATAAATGCCATAAACCCTAAGAAACACCATTTTTTTTGCAACCTCACCACACTTGTTTTTTTGCCCATTTTCCAGTTAATGCACATGGTGAAATTAACGGTGTCATTAAAAACTTCAATTTGTCCTGCAAAAAAAACAAGCCTTTTTTATGGCTCTGGAGAAGTAACAGATAATAAAAAAACAAATGTTATGGTTCCTGGAAGAATGGGAGGAAAAGACGAAAATACAAACAAGTAATTGGCTTCATCCTTAAAGGGAATCTGTCAGTAGGATCAACCCTCGTCATCCCTCTATATGGGCATGCAGGTTATAGGAAGTTGGATAAAATGTAACCTTGATATCTGTGTTCGGATGTCAGAGTACAGGGAAATCCACATTTTTCTTAATATGTAAATGAGCTGTTCAGAGCCATAGGCCGGACGTAGATCTCACCCAGAAGCGCTGAAGAATGAAGACGGAAGATGAAAATCAAAAGCCAGAGGATGGAAGTGAGCCTTGGGAAGGACATAGTGGGAAACTGATGGAGAAAGCGAGCCATGATGAGGTGGGGAGCTGAAAGAGGAAGTAAGCCAGGGCTGGCACTAGGGGCAGGCAGACCAGGCAGCTGTCTAGGGCCCTCTCTCCTCCAGGGGCCCCCAGCCAGTGGCCTGCTGCTAATAGCGGCACACCACGTGGCAGCTATGGGGCCTGAGAGCAAGAGAGGCCCGCCCCCCCCCTTGCGCATTCATAGATGCCGATACAGTTGAAAGCAGTGATGGAGGAGAGAACATCACTTAGTGGAGAGCTGAGAAACGAAGCAAGCCTTTGGGAGTACTGGATGAAAGACTGAAAAGGAAGTGAGCCATGGGGAGGACCTGGTGGGGATCTGCAGGAGAAAGCAAGATATCAGGAATACTACAGTAGGTGAAGGGCAGAGGGAGGATGAAAGACATGGGGAGGACCAGTTGAGGCTCTGAGGAAGTAAGACAGCAAAGGGGAGGAACTTGTGAGAAGCCGAGGATGGATGAGAGCCATGAGAAGAACATGATGGGGAGCTGAGGGAGAAAGCGAGCCTTGGGAAGGATTTGGTACAGGTTTTAGGGAGAAGCGAGCCGTGGGAGGGCCTAGTTGGTATCTGAGGATAGAAGCAAACCAAGGGGAGAACTTTTGTGGGGAGATGAAGGAGGAAGTAAACGATAGGGAGGACATGGTAGGGGGCTGAGAGAAGCAAACCATGAGGAGCAGGCAGGGAGCAAAGAGATGAATCAAGCCATGGGGAGGTCTTGTGGGGAGTTGAGGGAGGAAAGGAACAATGAGAAGGACATAGTGGGGAGCTGAGGGAGGAAGCGAGCCTTTGGAGTACTGGGTGAGAGGCTGAGGGAGGAGGTGAACCATTGGGAGGACCTGGTGGGGATCTGAAGGCGGAAGCAAGCCATGGGGAAGGTAGTGGTGGAGAGGGAGGGGAGTGGTAAAGAGGGGTGGGTGGGGAGGATCTGAGGGAGGAAGCCATGGGGAGGGGTGGGGATCTGAGGTAGGAAGCCATGGGGAGGGGTGGGGATCTGAGGTAGGAAGCCATGGGGATGGGTGGGGATCTGAGGGAGGAAGCAAGCCATGGGGAGGGGAGGGGATCTGAGGGCGGAAGCAAGCCATGGGGAAGGTAGTGGTGGAGAGGGAGGGGAGGGGTGGGTGGGGAGGATCTGAGGGAGGAAGCAAGTCATGGGGAGGGGTGGGTGGGGATCTGAAGGAGGAAGTCATGGGGAGGGGTGGGTGGGGATCTGAGGTAGGAAGCCATGGAGAGGGGTGGGTGGGGATCTGAGGTAGGAAGCAAGCCATGAGGAGGGGTGGGGATCTGAGGGAGGAAGCCATGGGGAGGGGTGGGGATCTGAGGGAGGAAGCAAGCCATGAGGAGGGGTGGGTATCTGAGGTAGGAAGCCATGGGGAGGGGTGGGGATCTGAGGGAGGAAGCAAGCCATGAGGAGGGGTGGGGATCTGAGGGAGGAAGCAAGCCATGAGGAGGGGTGGGGATCTGAGGTAGGAAGCCATGGGGAGGGGTGGGGATCTGAGGGAGGAAGCAAGCCATGGGGAGGGGAGGGGTGGGGATCTGAGGGAGGAAGCCATGGGGAGGGGTGGGGATCTGAGGGAGGAAGCAAGCCATGGGGAGGGGAGGGGTGAAGAGGGAGGGCTGGAGAGTGGTGGGTGGGGAGGATGAGGGAGGAAGCCATGGAGAAAACAGGAGACAGGTGATGCTTGTAAAATAAATAGGATGTGAATTGAATTTTCCTGCCAAATTCAAGCAAATCTGATTAACCAAATTTTGTCAGACTAGCTCAGCTCTCCTGAGCAGCTATCAATAAATATTAGACATTGGCTTGTGACCAGAGTGTGGAAGGGCAGGGGAAAGTTGGGTGCAAATGTAACTGATGTCAAAAGTTAAAATCACTGAGAAAAAAAGGCTGCACTTACTGATATAATGACAGGTTGAAACCTGAGATATAACATTTGCTGTCCCTATGTGCTCCCCGATGTGTCATGTCCTGGGATGTTGTAGGGAGGTGCAGGCACTTACCGGTGTGACGAGCTCGGTGTCTTCCCAGAGACTGAACATCTGAGCTGTATTTGGGGTTTTATACTCCTCTCCATCTGCAGAGATTCAATTCATAAAAAACGAAACTGAAACTGACTAATCCCTCTGTAACCCCTTCTCTGCCTCCTCTGTGTCCTGACTGCTTGGAGTCACACATTACACATAACTTTTGCTCAGACTACATTTATATGGGACTTTTTTCCCCCCCAAAAAAACATTTAAAAATATCTCATGAAATGTTACAAATCGTGTAAAACATACGAGTTCCAGATGGAAAAATGACGCCGCAGAAAATTTTTATACCTTACTGTTTAAATCTGTAAATCAAAGATTACTTTTGGACGGAGGACATTTGAGGGTTTTTTTCCTTAAAGTCTCATGTACATGTAGCATTGGGACACTTCAGTTTTGATAGGGTTTGGTTTATCAGAATATGGCTCAATATGGAGTGGGAGTTGCCAAAATTGACATTGTTCTCCAAAAATGTTCCCTGTATACTCTGTTCCCACAGTAAAGAAGAATAATTGGGCCACACGTGGTCCCAGACAGTGGGGTGACCCATGCTAGATAGAGGGAAGCAGCAAACAATAGAGACCTCACGCTGCCGCTAAGCAGGCAAAAAAGAAATCCGATTTTCAATAAGGTTATCACTAGGTATGAGCGAGCGTCAAATGCCCGAGTGTTCGGTGCTCGAACCAAGCGATTCCTAATACAAGCTCATTTCGAGTAACGAGTATAATGGGAGTCAATGGGAAAGACAAGCTTTTTTCCGGCAGACCCTACAAAGAGGAATATGTTCACACAGATGGAAAAAGTACTGAATGGAAAGAGAACAGCCTGGGGAAGATGACTGGAAGCATCTCTGACCCCCCCAGATCACTGCTGAGAACAATGGTGTCACACTTTTACTCCACTTTAAGGACTGACAATAAAACGTTCCAAACCCACGAGAAATTGTATTTTACAGGAAAAAAAAAATTTAAGAAACATTTTTGATGTATAATGACTTGTATAAAATGCTAAATTTAAAAAGTATGTAAAAAAAAATTATAATTTTAGTAAACCAAAATTGACTTTTTTAAATTTAAAAATAGGAAATTTCAGTTGAATTTATGAAGGAAGCTAGAACTGCCAAAATAAGGGACTCAGATACACCCTGTATGGCCAGGGACTTGCGAGGACTGGCACAAGTCTTGCACCTGGACACCCGGCACTGCCGCCGGCACTCAGGACCGGAGTGTGCAGCTGCATGTATTTCTTTTCAGCTGAATGCTTCGGTCCCGAGTGCCGGCAGCAGTTCAGGGTGTTGAGATGCGAGACTCATGTGAGTTTCTCACAAGTCTGACCCCGGCCTATGAGACATAAAGGCGGGCCTCATACTGTTAGGGACGGCGGAACGCACTAAATATAAATAATAGGTAGTGCGTTCGCTGCCCGGGGTCCACCGTGCAGTAGGTGTAACAACCGCTGCTGAGTAATGGCAGACTAGCTATATGGCGGTATACTGCGCTCGGGTTAAACCTCACCCGAGGTGCGCAGAGCGGACTCTGTTAAACTCACAGAGGCGCTATAGTACAAATAAAGCATAAACGCCGAGCCTGTTAGCTTCACAGGTCTCAGCTGGCGTGCACACACGGTATACGGTCACAGGACACGGCCCAAGGCAGAGGTCGGTGTCCGGCTAGACCTACCGTGCGTGCGGCGTCGCTACCGCGTATGCCAGTAAGTGCTGGTAACTGCAGCGCGGCGGTAACTACTGCCGCTGTACGACAGAGCCATGAGGCATCACACTATCGGACGCTAGTGTAGCGGTGCGGTATGCACTGTGGCGTATGGCTTGCCACTGACTGGCACTAACTATATCCCTAATTCCCTATCCACATGCATAATATCAGAGGGAAGGGGTTTCAAATGAGTCAGTCACCAGAATCATACATCCGTCACCATTCACACATAGCAAGTATAGTCTATACTAGCGCATGGCCATGCGGGCCTTTTATAGCCATGCGCTTCCAGGACCTTCCAGACCTCTGAAATGGGCCAATCAGATCAGGAGAAGGACCTGAGCACGTGACCCCCGATCTCCACTGGGAGATCGCCTCGTGGGCATGCCCAGTAGCGCGGCGAGAGGACTTAACCTCTGGAGTGGTTACCTGCAAAGCAGGTTGCACTACCATTGCTGGTCCAGAGGTGGCAGCAACATCCAGACTCAGAGAGCCGGTCAGAGCAGGGCGCCTGGATCGCCGAGATTGCTGTACAGGCCCCTGAGCGGTTGGAAAGGAATGGGAGACCGCTGGATGTATGGCTCTGGATTCCTGCTGTGCAGCTGCAGCAACCCGACGCCTAACACATACAGGGCCGCCATCAGGGCATGACAGCCCTTAGATGTGTATGGGGCCCAGTGACCAGGTGGGCCTGAGCACACTGGCAGCCTGGTCCGCGCTAGGGCCCCCCTAAATTTTGTTCAGGCTTCTCCAGCTTTATTTATAATCAAAACCCAGCGCCCGCCAGGGCCACCCGGGCGGGCCCCCCCCCCCGCACCATAGTCCAGCCAGCACCGCAATCTCCCCCCTTCACAATGGTCCAGGTCAGCCACAGCGCCGCCCTCACCTGACGTCACACACTGCTCTGCGTCTGCTCCACTTCCTCATTCCCAGAGCAGAGGAGCTGCAGTGTACCACCATGTGGGACTGGGAGGCTGTGGGAGCAGTTGGACTTGCAGAAGATGGTGGACGGCGAGGCGCAGACCAACGGCAGGCAGAGCCATGAGGCAGTGGCAGGGTAAGTAGTTTGTCTGTGTCTCAGTCTGTCTCTCTCTCTCTGACGTCTCCGGTGGTGTGTGTGGGCCCAGGTTCATGATGGATGGGGCTGGAGTGGGGCTGTGGGGGACAAATCTCCAGCGTCCATCGGCATGCCGCATGTTGACTGAGTCCTACATGCCTGGTGCAGACACAGGTGAGGGTTCTGCAGCTGCTACTGACACACACAGCACTGCTAAATGCCTGCCAGGCATGTAGCAGAGCTGTGTGTGTCAGGTAGCAGCTGCAGAGCCCTCTCCATAATGGGACAGGCATGAAGCAGAGCTGTGTGTGTCAGGTAGCAGCTGCAGAGCCCTCTCCATAATGGGACAGGCATGTAGTAGAGCTGTGTTTGTCAGGTAGCAGCTGCAGAGCCCTCTCTGTATAGGCCACGCTGGCATGTAGCAGGGTTGTGTGTGTCAGGTAACAGCTGTAGAGCCCTCTCCATAATGGGACAGGCATGTAGCAGAGCTGTGTTTGTCAGGTAGCAGCTGCAGAGCCCTCTCTGTATAGGCCAGGCCAGGCATGTAGCAGAGTTGTGTGTGTCAGGTAGCAGCTGCAGAGCCCTCTCCATAATGGGACAGGCATGTAGCAGAGCTGTGTTTGTCAGGTAGCAGCTGCAGAGCCCTCTCTGTATAGACCAGGCCAGGCATGTAGCAGAGTTGTGTGTGTCAGGTAGCAGCTGCAGAGCCCTCTCCATAATGGGACAGGCATGTAGCAGAGTTGTGTGTGTCAGATAGCAGCTGCAGAGCCCTCTCCATAATGGGACAGGCATATAGTAGAGCTGTGTTTGTCAGGTAGCAGCTGCAGAGCCCTCTCTGTATAGGCCAGGCATGTAGCAGAGTTGTGTGTGTCAGGAGCAGCTGCAGAGCTCCCTCCGTAATGGGACAGGCATATAGCAGAGCTGTGTTTGTCAGGTAGCAGCTGCAGAGCTCTCTCTCTATAGACCAGGCCAGGCATGTAGCAGAGTTGTGTGTGTCATGTGGCAGCTGCAGAGCCCTCTCCATAATGGGACAGGCATGTAGTAGAGCTGTGTTTGTCAGGTAGCAGCTGCAGAGCCCTCTCTGTATAGGCCAGGCCAGGCATGTAGCAGAGTTGTGTTTGTCAGGTAGCAGCTGCAGAGCCCTCTCCATTGCAGAGCTCTCTCCATAATGGGACAGGCATGTAGCAGGCTTGTGTTTGTCAGGTAGCAGCTGCAGAGCCCTCTCTGTATAGGCCAGGCATGTAGTAGAGTTGTGGGTGTCAGGTAGCAGCTGCAGAGCCCTTTCCTTAATGGGACAGGCATGTAGCAGGCTTGTGTTTGTCAGGTAGCAGCTGCAGAGCCCTCTCTGTATAGGCCAGGCATGTAGTAGAGTTGTGGGTGTCAGGTAGCAGCTGCAGAGCCCTTTCCTTAATGGGACAGGCATGTAGCAGAGCTGTGTTTGTCAGGCAGCAGCTGCAGAGCCCTCTCTATAGGTCAGGCCAGGCATGTAGCAGAGCTATGTGTGTCAGGTAGCAGCTGCAGAGCCCTCTCCATAATGTTATAGGCATGTAGCAGAGCTGTGTTTGTCAGTAGCAGCTGCAGAGCCCTCTTTGTATAGGCCAGGCTTGTAGCAGAGCTGTGTGTCAGGTAGCAGCTGCAGAGCCATCTCTGTATAGGCCAGGCCAGGCATGTAGCAGAGCTGTGTGTGTCAGGTAGCAGCTGCAGAGCCCTCTCCATAATGGGACAGGCATGTAGCAGAGCTGTGTTTGTCAGGTAGCAGCTGCAGAGCCCACTCTGTATAGGCCATGCTGGCCAGACTTTCTCCACCTGCAGCTCAGCCATTGTCCTATCCATTTAGCCAGCACAGACTGTGATGCACAGTGGCAGCATGCTGACTGTCTCCACCTGCAGCTCAGCTGTTGTCCTATCCTTTTAGCCTTCACAGAGTGTGCTGCACAGTGCCAACATGCTGACTGTCTCCACCTGCAGCTCAGCCATTATCCTATCCGTTTAGCCAGCACAGACTGTGCTGCACAGTACCAGCATGTTGACTATCTCCATCTGCAGCTCAGCTGTTGTCCTATCCTTTTAGCCAGCACAGACTGTGCTGCACAGTACCAGCATGCTGACTGTCTCCACCTGCAGCTCAGCCGTTGTCCTATCCTTTTAGCCAGCAAAGATGCTGCTGCACAGTACCAGCATGTTGACTGTCTCCATCTGCAGCTCAGCTGTTGTCCTATCCTTTTAGCCAGCACAGACTGTGCTGCACAGTACCAGCATGCTGACTGTCTCCACCTGCAGCTCAGCTGTTGTCCTATCCTTTTAGCCAGCACAGATGCTGCTGCACAGTACCAGCATGTTGACTGTCTCCACCTGCAGCTCAGCTGTTGTCCTATCCCTTTAGCCAGCACAGATGCTGCTGCACAGTACCAGCATGTTGACTGTCTCCACCTGCAGCTCAGCTGTTGTCCTATCCTTTTAGCTAGCACAGATGTTGCTGCACAGTACCAGCATGTTGACTGTCTCCATCTGCAGCTCAGCTGTTGTCCTATCCTTTTAGCCAGCACAGACTGTGCTGCACAGTACCAGCATGTTGACTGTCTCCACCTGCAGCTCAGCCGTTTTTCCAAGAAAGGGCGGTGGAATTTTGGAAGCTTTGCATGGTGGAGGCGGAACTGGGGGGTGGAGCCCGGGCAGAGTTTCAAGGGGGGGCCCCATATATTTTGCCAGTATGGGGCCCCGAAATTACTAGTGGCAGCCTTGAACACATACACATTCTGTTGACATTGTCATGTATTGGTACTTCTAGACTCATAAAGGCTATGCACTTTTAAGGGTTATATACCAACGAAATGTATTCCAGACCATGGAAAAGTCTAGAAACTAAATGTACCCAAGAAGATGTAATAATCTAGGGATGAGTAATATAATATAGATTAACTCAAGGTTCTTGACTAAATGTCCTCCAGACCACGGATAAGTGTATGGATGAGCAATATAATACCGATAAAATTTTGAACTAGTTTTTTGAGTCTTATATAGCAACTAAATGTAATCAAGAAGATGTAATACTCTGTGAGTAATATGATACCGATACATTTTGAACACGTTTTTAAGGCTTATATAGCCACAAACTGTACCCAAGAAGATGTAATACCTTATGGATGAGCAATATAATAATGATACATTTTGAACAAGTATTTTGAGGGTTATATACCAAGTAAATGTATTCCAGGCCAAGGAATAGTCTATATGTGATCAATATAATAACGATACATTTTTGAAAAAGTTTTTGGAGAGTAATATACCAACAAAATGTACTCAAGAACATGTAACACTGTATGGCTGAGAAACGTATCCCTGCAAAATTTGTACACTTTTTCGTACTGTCATATACCACCAAAATGGGACAGAAAGCACGTAATATGGATGAGTAATCTAATCCTGAACTATTTTTCTACACTTTTTGTAAGGTTTACATACCACTGTAATGCAAGAATAATCATGTTAAACTGTACAGATGAGTCATTGAATCCATAACAAAATTTATAACGAAAATATTTTGAAAGTGTAATTGATGTATTTATAGTCATAAAGGTTTTTGCAGAACCTGTAAGGCTGAGTTCACACGTGGCGTTTTTTTCGCGTTTCCGCGGCTGTTTTAACCGCGCGATTTTGCCGCGAAAACGCGAAAAATAAGCATCCCATGCATTCCTATGGGATTCCGCAATGCTGTGCTAATGCTGCAGTTTTTACCGCGGCGGAATCGCTTCGCGGTAAAAACCGCAGCATGCTCATTAATTTTGCGGAATCGCGGCGATCCCGCACCCATAGGAATGCATTGTTCCGCTTACTTCCCGCATGTGGCTGTGTACACCATGCGGAAAGTAAGCAGAACATTTGCGGATGGTACCCACGGTCCGGAGGAGAGGAGACTGTCCTCCGGGCTTTGGGTACCATATCCCTGTAAAAGTAGAATTTAAAAATAAAAAATATTGTTATTCTCACCCTCCGACGTCCCGCGCAGCCTTCCCGCCTCTCTCCACGCTCCGGTCCCAGTAGTCCTTTGCGAAAATGCTCGCGATGACGTCCGTTCTCGCGGGATCGCGAAGTCTCGCGGTCATTCGCGCGACGTCATCGCAAATTACCGCGAGACATCGCGATCCCGCGAGAACGGACGTCATCGCGGGCATTTTCGCAAAGGATTACTGGGAACGGATGCGCGGGACATCGGAGGGTGAGAATAACACCATTTTTTATTTTTTTTTACATTTTATCTTTTACTACTGATGCTGCATAGGCATCCTCAGTAGTAAAAAGTTGGTCACACTCGTCAAACACTATGCTTGATGAGTGTGACCAATCTGTCAATCAGTTCTCCCAGCGATGCTACAGATCGCTTGGAGAACGCTAGCATTTTGCAAGCTAAATACGCTTGCAAAATGCTAGTTTTTCCGCGGGAAAATCGCGGGAATTTAAAATGCGATTTTCCCGCGGACTGGAATTCCGGAATTCTCGCGGTAATTTCCGCGAGAGTTCCGGTACGTGTACACTTAGCCTAAAGCCAGACAGAAAATATGATGAGGGTCATCCATAGACCCCTGAAAGGCAACAACTGGTGAACCTCATTAAAATATTGAATATTACAAACACTTTATGTGCTGCTGTCATCTTGTGGTTTGGAAAATTCTGAGCTAATCCAGGCTTTGTTCATTTTTATGAGAATGAGCCTGTCTGCATTCTCTGTTGACAGGTAAAAGTGCCTATGTGTTATGACGCACCCCATGACACTAAATACACATTCAGACAAGACGCTTGCAGCAGGGCAGCACAACACCTCCAAGGCATAGAGGGACAGCTCATGCCAGGTGTCCAGCTTTGAGATCCAATAGTTGAAAGTCGCAGCGGAATTAGGGAGTATGCTGGTTTGGTCGGACAGGTATACTCGACTGATAACTGAGTATCACCGAGCACATTCGCTCATCCCTAGTTATTACCAGAAAATGGCCTATTGTGTAATTTAAGTTGTTGTATTACATGTATTTTTTTGCTTTGGCAATGTTTTCTTTCCACATCAGTCTTCATTACAAAAGCCAAATTATGAACCCTGCAATTTTCACACTGAGGCCACTGGGGCTTTTTTAGACCCATATTTTCTGTCCTTTCAGAAAGAGTTTTCAGCAATTTCCTTATTGTCAGAGGCAGGATTACAATGACAGGTACACCTCTAATAACACCAAATCCACCAATCACAATAGGTGATATCATAGACGACCTCGCTCCCCCTTCATTCACAATGACTTTTTCACACACTCATTAGATGTTTCAATACAAAAGATGGGCTCAGAGTTTGACCATTGTGGCTAATGTACATGTGGATTTTTTTGAAACAGGAAGTTACAGTCTAAAAAACCTAGTGGCCAGTGTAAGAATTGCAAGATTACTTTTATTTTTTTGTTAATACAGATAAAAATACTTTTAACACAAAATTTTGATTTGAGCAAGAGGTCTGTTAGGCATCAAGCTCCAGCCACTGCATAGGGGTAATCTCGAGCCATGTCCTCTGCGGTCTCCTATTCTTCTTCAGCTGCAGAGGTTCCTGCTCAGCAGAGACATCGGTCCCAGCGTCTTGCTCAGGCTAAGGCCTCTTTCACACATCCGTTTGTCTCCATCAGTCAAAATCCGCCGTTTTGCAAAAAAAACGGATCTACCGTTTTTCTTGGCGGATCCGTTTTTTTTCCCATTGACTTGCATTATCGGCGGATCTTGACGGATGGTCATCCGTTGGATCCGTTTTTTTACGGAGCCGCCAAAATTTTGGCGTCCGCTGACATGACTGGATGGACAATGAAACATTTTTTTGGCTGCCCGAATCCGCATTTTTCACTGTGCATGCCCGGAAGAATTACGTTTGGCAGAAATTTAACCCTAAACCCAGTTCTGGTGGCTGAAAAAATTCTCTCTCTCTCTCTTCCTCTCTCTCTTTCTCTCTCTCTCTCCTTTTTCCAGGCACGGTTTCCTTTAAAATTTAACCTTACACGGATCCGTCAAAACAACGGTCCGGTGCCACCCGTTTCTTACAATCCGCCTACGGATCCGTTTTCCACCATTTTAGCGGATTTCGACTGAGCTGAAAAACGGATGTGTGAAACAGGCCTAATGCTACGCATCTGGTTGCTGCTGCTTCCCCTGGTTCAGCTATAGCATTGAGCATTAGTCAGCGGCGAGCAGATGCTCCTGGGACTAAGTCCTGCTTTTCTCCATCTGAGCATGCCCGTGAGACGACCGCTCATTGCTGGTCAGAGGTCACATGCTCAGGTCCTCAAGCAGCTCGGATTGGGCCATCAGCAAGGTCCTGGAAGGCTGCGGTTATAAAAGGATCGCATGGTCGCACGGCAGTGCGCTAGTATAGACCATGTGGAGTGAGTGTTGTATGCACGTATGAATGTCTCTGGTGACTGACTCATTATGAAACCCCTACCCTTGGTACGCATGTGTTGTGCAGCCTTGCCAGTTAGAGTTTAGGTTGAAAGTGCAGGTAGGAGGCAGAGTCAGGGCATAGCATCAGCACGCATATATATGCGTCTTTGTAATAATATCTTCCATCCTGTAATAATTTCCTTGTCCTCTCTCCCATCCTGTGATAATGTCCCCATCCAGTAATGCTGTCACCACCCTTACACCTTCCTGTAATAATGTCCCACATTCCGTATGTTATTTTTATTACCCAGCTGAGTATTCTTAGAGACATATGAGGACTGTGAAGTGTCTGAATTATCTCCAGCTGAGGAGGCAGAAGAAAAAGGGAATGTTTCTGACAACGTGGTTACAGCATCCGCTCCAATAAAGAAGCCATCCTTGTGGAGGGTGCATTGCGTGCCCCAATATCGAGCATGCCACGACCTCACACTCCTCTGATGGGAAGAATGTAAAATTACTCAATCTATCACCTGTTCCTCTAAAGCTGTCGTATACTGCCCCTGTTCTAAAAATTGTGTAGGACTTACCACACGAGCCCTAAAGACGAGAGTCCGAGAACATATAAGAGATATCACAGCAGCTAAAGAAAAATCAGACGTGGAGAGCCTTCACACATTACCTAGGCATTTAAAAAATATTCACAAATATGACCTTGATGTGTTAACAGTCAGGGGCATGGATCGGATTGGGCTAGATATGGTGGTCAGACTAGTTGTGTGCTTAACCTCTTATCGTCCAATGATGTCATTGGACGCCTCCCTCTTTTTGGGACGGGCTCCGGCGATTTCACCCGTACCTTTTCCGGGACATGACAAACTCTGACAGCGTCTTTTCCTCCTCCCATCAACGCCCGTTTCACATGACAGTGGGTCGCCGACGGGTTGGCATGACAACCCATGGTCAGGAGAAGACCCCTGTGGTTGTCATTGCTAGATCACTATGAGCGCCACCTGGTGGTCGGCACTCATAGCAAGTGAGCGGATCCCTGAAAAATGCCCACAGGAAAAATGCCCACATGAAAATTGCCCACACGGAAATTTGCCCACACGGTAATTTGCCCACACGGTAATTTGCCCACACGGAAAATTGCCCACATGGAAAATAGCCCACACGGAAAATTGCTCACACAGAAAATTGCCCACATGGAAAATTGCCAATTTCAGCATCACAAAGTTTCAGATCTATGATATTTGAGGTGCAAGGTGAGGATGTTCACATGATATGTGATTAACTTGTGATTTAGGCTATGTGCACACGTGCAAACTTTTCGCTGTATTTGCCGCAGCAATTCCGCAACTCCCTGCCGCGAGAAATCCACATGCGTAATTCCCACGTAATTCCCATGAAAATCTAGCGTTTTGCAAGCGTAATTGGCTTGCAGAATACTAGCGTTTTCCAAGCGACCTGTAGCATCGCTTGGAAAACTGATTGACAGGTTGATCACACTCGTCAAACATAGTGTTTGACGAGTGTGACCAACTTTTTACTGTTGAGGCTGCCTATGCCGCCGCAACAGTAAAAAGATATAATGTTAAAAATAATTTAAAAATTGAGTTATTGTCACCTTCCGGCATCCCCTGCAGCGTCCCCAGGCCTCAGCGATGCTCCCGGCGAGTCCCGTTCCCAGTGATTCCTTGGGACAATGACCCCAGATGACGTAGCATCTCACGAGACCGCTACGTCATCACAGGTCATTGTCGCAAGGCATCACTGGGAACGGGAAGGTGAGTATATCACTATTTTTTATTTTAATTCTATTTTTTACAGGGATATGGAACCCAGGGCCTGGAGGAGAGTCTCCTCTCCTCCAGACCCTGGGTACCATCCACACATTTTCTGCTTACTTTGCGTATGGTGGGCATAGCCACATGCGGAAAGTAAGCGGAACAATGTATTCCTATGTGTGCGGAATTCCCGCGATTCCGCAAAAAGAATGAGCATGCTGCGTATTTTTCCGCGATGCGATTCCGCCTCGGAAAAATACGCAGCATTAGCACATGTGCGTAATGCCATTGAACTCAATGGGTTGCTTATTTTATGCGTTTTCACGGCGAAAAAATGCTGCAAAAGCACATACAATCCACGGGAATTCCGGACGTGTGCACATAGCCTTAGAGTTGACCTAGTGCAAAACTGCAAAAATGATGAAGATCTGTAGTTTGTAGCAGTCTGTCATTATCAGCAATAGATAGATATAGTCTGCTCTCATCTCTCACTGATTCTGCCTTACCCCTCCCGCCAGCCCAAAACAGCAGCACATGCAGAACCAGAAGCAGTGTGATCCATAGGAGCCATCACTGCTATGAGTACTCACAAAAATATCACTGTATTATCTGTGAAGTTACATGGGACTGCAGGTCACATCTAATACATTATCATCTCAGTGGGAGCCCACCAAAAGCAGGGAGCTGCTGGCAGAGATAGTTATTCCTGGAAGCCCACAAGGCACAACAGAAAGGTGAGATTCTGTCACTTTTACCACCTTGTGTTCTTGCTGAGAATGTATATGTTTTTGCAGTGGTGTAACTGGAGTCCAATGGGCCCAAATGCAAAATTTGGACCTGCCCCCCCACACACATTGGTCAGATGTATGGTCCCCTGTTGCATTCTAAATTCTATAAAGACTTATGAATTGCTCCCCTCCCCCTTCACTATGTAGTAATGTCTCCCATCCTGGTATATATGCCCATCATCCTGGTGAATATGTCCCAATGCTGGTATATATGGTCCCCATCCTGGTATGTATGGTCCACATGGTCTCCATCCTGGTATATAAGCCCCCTTCCTGGTATGTCCCCATCCTGGTTTACATGGTCCCCAGTCCTTGTGTATGTGTCCCCATTCTTCCCCTAATGCATAATTAAAAACAAAAACATTCTACTCACCTTTCCTCTGCTCCCACTTCGCCCTGTGTCTTTTGTAGCCACCGCACAGCCCGGCAGCTGACATCGGAGTGTGCGCCATTGTCATGCGCAGCTCCCTGTGGCTGCACCTCCAACGTCAGCTCACAACCACTGCGACGGCAGCATGTATCGCAGTGCAGGGACCCGACAGGTCTCTGCAACACGATGCATGTCATCTGGATCTGCGTCTTCAGTGAGGACGCTGACCCAATAGAAGCAGGCATCTGTACCCCTGTGCCTTGTCATGACCTTGATCCCTGCGGCCACAGTCGTTACACCTCTGTGTTTTTTTCTGCTAGCTAACCAATAGTCTTACCAATGTGTGTTCCCGTCACCCTGTGTACAGTAGTCTGAGTGGTGTTCTACCCAAGGGTATCGAGTGCGGGCATTCAGTGGCATGAGCCCTGTTTCTTGCAAGCTTTCAAAAGACAGCCAGGTCAGCAGACAAGAGCACCCACTGACCGGTGTGTCTCCATAGTGATGTCACTAACCAACAGAGGAGGTGGAAGTGCCAGAGCAGCACTGCTCTCCCATTGATTTCAGTGGCAGTGAGTCTGGCGCCTGCACTTCCTTCCCTATCCATTTGACTACCAAGAGTAAGAGTGAACAAATCCTACATAGTTATGTATCATACACATATACTGCAGGTGTAGGCAGGCATAGGATGAAAGAAAATGCAGAATGGATTTGAATAAGGGTCTCTACAGTTGTGGCCAAAAGTATTGACACCCCTGCAATTCTGTCAGATAATACTCAGTTTCTTCCTGAAAATGATTGCAAACACAAATTCTTTGGTATTATTATCTTCATTTAATTTGTCTTAAATGAAAAAACACAAAAAGAATTGTCCTAAAGCCAAATTGGATATAATTCCACACCAAACATAAAAAAGAGGGTGGACAAAAGTATTGGCACTGTTCGAACAATCATGTGATGCTTCTCTAATTTGTGTAATTAACAGCACCTGTAACTTACCTGTGGCACCTAACAGGTGTTGGCAATAACTAAATCACACTTGCAGCCAGTTGACATGGATTAAAGTTGACTCAACCTCTGTCCTGTGTCCTTGTGTGTACCACATTGAGCATGGAGAAAAGAAAGAAGACCAAAGAACTGTCTGAGGACTTGAGAAACCAAATTGTGAGGAAGCATGAGCAATCTCAAGGCTACAAGTCCATCTCCAAAGACCTGAATGTTCCTGTGTCTACCGTGCGCAGTGTCATCAAGAAGTTTACAGCCCATGGCACTGTGGCTAACCTCCCTAGATGTGGACGGAAAAGAAAAATTGACAAGAGATTTCAACGCAAGATTGTGCGGATGGTGGATAAAGAACCTCGACTAACATCCAAACAAGTTCAAGCTGCCCTGCAGTCCGAGGGTACAACGGTGTCAACCCGTACTATCCGTCGGCGTCTGAATGAAAAGGGACTGTATGGTAGGAGACCCAGGAAGACCCCACTTCTTACCCCGAGACATAAAAAAGCCAGGCTGGAGTTTGCCAAAACTTACCTGAAAAAGCCTAAAACGTTTTGGAAGAATGTTCTCTGGTCTGATGAGACAAAGGCAAAGGCATCAACATAGAGTTTACAGGAGAAAAAAAGAGGCATTCAAAGAAAAGAACACGGTCCCTACAGTCAAACATGGCGGAGGTTCCCTGATGTTTTGGGGTTGCTTTGCTGCCTCTGGCACTGGACTGCTTGACCGTGTGCATGGCATTATGAAGTCTGAAGACTACCAACAAATTTTGCAGCATAATGTAGGGCCCAGTGTGAGAAAGCTGGGTCTCCCTCAGAGGTCATGGGTCTTCCAGCAGGACAATAACCCAAAACACACTTCAAAAAGCACTAGAAAATGGTTTGAGAGAAAGCACTGGAGACTTCTAAGGTGGCCAGCAATGAGTCCAGACCTGAGTCCCATAGAACACCTGTGGAGAGATCTAAAAATGTCAGTTTGGAGAAGGCACCCTTCAAATATCAGGGACCTGGAGCAGTTTGCCAAAGAAGAATGGTCTAAAGTTCCAGCAGAGCATTGTAAGAAACTCATTGATGGATACCGGAAGCGGTTGGTCGCAGTTATTTTGGCTAAAGGTTGTGCAACCAAGTATTAGGCTGAGGGTGCCAATACTTTTGTCTGGCCCATTTTTGGAGTTTTGTGTGAAATGATCAATGTTTTGCTTTTTGCTTCATTCTCTTTTGTGGTTTTTCATTTAAGACAAATTAAATGAAGATAATACCAAAGAATTTGTGTTTGCAATCATTTTCAGGAAGAAACTGAGTATTATCAGACAAAATTTCAGGGGTGTCAATACTTTTGGCCACAACTGTAGGCTCATAGACACCACACTGAGAGTGGAATTATTTTTAGCACTGAGGTAATCGCAGGAACGTGGGATGTCGTCACAGTAGGAGACAGATCAAGAGTTAACAGATTTATTAACAACAAGTATACTCCACGCAGGGAGTGACGGGAGATGGGGTGAGATAGGGATTTGGGTAGAACTAGGAGCTCAGTAGGGATAGGACAGGGGCGAACGATAGTTCAATAAGTAAAAGGCAGAAAAACTTATCAGTCTGTAGTCGTCTTGATTGCAGCCTCTCGATTCTCCAACGATGGCACCAACAACAGCAGCACGTGATGTCTTGAAGGTTTCCAGTTTCCATAGGGAATGCAGTTCCAATCCACGGGGCAGGGGGAGAGCCCTTGATGAATGAGGGGAGCTTCCACACTCTCAAATGTCTAACAGTGTGCTCAGTTCAGTACAGAGAACCACCGGAGAGAGACTTTGCTCCGCGCTGTATATGGGTACTTGATTAACAGGCTCTGGCCTAGTCACTTGTTGATTACTGCGCTGCGCACACATTACAGTCTCTGGCGTCCAATCTGACCCACCTCCCAGCAAAGAGAATAGTGGGGAACCGTCAGTCGGTAGTCATTCTGCAGTGTAACGATACACAGGAGATGAGTCAAGACACGGGGTACTCTGCTCTCACAACCGACACGGCACCTGACCATCCACCTAGCTTTCCCACCTGGACTCTGCCCCAATTGCCGCGTGCAGCGCTTTTTAACATGGCCCCACCTGCCGCAGTCACATGCAAGGGTCGATCCTTGTCCGAAAGTCTTCCCCCTTCAACATTGGTGACAGCCCCGGTGGTTCCGGAACCGGTGTGAGAACGGTACTACCGATCTTGTCATTCCTCTTACAGCACAGTGGAATGACAACTCGTAAGAACAGAATCTGTCCTCTGGGACTAGGTATGAGTGAACCAAACCTGTAGAACCTGGAGAAGTAAACTGGGCCCACATACCTTTGTTAAAATCCATTCTGCATTTTGTTTGCTGCCTGTGTTGTGCTGTATTGTATTTCAATTGAGCCCATGGAAGTCAATTGGCTTTCCTTGTTGACATTATTTCAAATGGGCCTTCCAGCGTTCCCCCACCCCCATTGTTTCCAGTTGGCAATCGTGTCATTCCTTATTTCTTTTCAATAAAAGTGTATTTTGAGTTCATCTAAGGCTAGTTTCACATTAGCGTTTTTTTGCGCAGCGCATCGTGCGCATAAAAAACGCAAAGAAAAACGCAAAACAAACGCGCGTTTTTTTAACGTCATGCGCACGCTGATGCGTCAAAAAAACGCAGCTTTGCTTGCGTTTTACATGCGTTTTTGCATGCGTTTGCGTTTTTTTATGCACATGCGTTTTTAGGTGTGACATTTTTTCCATTGTCTAGAGAACATTCTAGACTTGTTTCACTCAAAAACGCATGCGCAAAAAAACGCAACGCATGCGTTCACATAGACTTCAATGTATTGTTTTTGCGCATTCCGTGCGCAAGCGTGCGCATGCGTTTTTTTGCAGAGACAGGGCGCACCAAAAAATGCAACATGTTGCGTCTGGCGCGCCTGGCGCAAAAGACAAAAAAACGCATGCGCACGAAAACGCAAGTGTGCGCAAGACCATGCGCACGTCATGTTAAACATAGGTGCGCAGTGCGCATGCGCACGGGTGCGCACGATGCGCTGCGCACAAAAGCGCAAATGTGAAACCAGCCTAAAGTATTCTATTTCTTCTTGTAGTGCAAAGAATGGAATTTTCAAGAAGCCAGAGGAACAACAAAGTTATGATTTACTTGGGGTTTGAATATCTTGCATTTCGTACAATCAATGCAGTGGTGACTTGGAGATGCCGACTGCATCACTCTTCAAAGTGTCATTCAATTCTCAAAACAAAAGATGACAATGTACTGTAGTTCAAGATGAAAACAAACAAAAGCCAGCTCACCAAGTGTTCACCGCAGACCTCGGAGCTCCGTCTGGACTGACGTGTAATCAATAGGAAAAAGCAATTAGTTCCAGCTGCGTGTAAAAAATTTCTTCTTTATTTCAACATTAAAATTATGTCATCTTCATAGTAAATGCCATGGACACGGCAACGCGTTTCGATCTGTAAGATCTTTGTCAGAGCCATAGAGATACACTGATCTCAGCTGCATATATACTACATTTGATCCAATGACATGCACAAATACAATCACATGACAATTAACTCATTAAAATTACATAGCAATGTACAAAATAAATTAAAACACATGTTGCAAAAGAGAAATATTTATCTTTTCAACAATAATGAAGCATTAGGTCATTTCATTTATTTAAACCATTCGGGGATCGGACATCTAGGTGATAAATCCAAAAAGCCTCTCTTGTTAACAGGCGTCGCTTTGAATCTCCGCCGCGGAAAGGAATTTTAAATTAAATTTTTTACACGCAGCTGGAACTAATTGCTTTTTCCTACTGTAGTTCAAGAACCAACAGAACATTGTCATGACTCCTGCCCTCAAAAAGCAGAAGCAAACATTGCCAGAAGCAAAATGAGAGAAGACATGAGAGCAGTAAGTGCTACTCCTTGCAATGTGATGGGAAAGGTGTTGTCTGTATTGAGTAATGATGTATTGGCCCATATGCCAAGACAATCATCTCTTGCGAGTAGTCTAGTCTATCATAGAACAGATGGTAATTTGCCTAACCCAAAAACTATACATTTTTGCATTCTGGAAAAGTATAGTCAACTGATACTTCATGATTCAGGAAAGGATGATCGAAACAGAATTCTGGTTTTAGGAGATAGAGATCTTATGCTTGAACTGAACAAAGATACTATCTATTGTGGTGTAGTAACCACTATGTCCGCTAGGGGGCGCTGTGTGGAGGTTCCAAGAGAAAGGATGTCTGGGAGAATCCGGAAGGATGGTTATGTATCTCAAAGTGGGTGGCTTTGAGATGGAAACTTAGTTATGCGTATTGAGCAGCAAGGATATTGCTGCCGTGTTATTTCCAGGTATAAGGGAGAAGTCTTCAGGTAACTCGGGAGTTGGGCGGGCCGGTTACCTACAAACCCACCCAGAGGTGTGTCTGAAAACGCCTGTATTAAAAAAAGCTATGTGAGTGTGTGAAGGACCTGTGATGAGGTCATAGTCACGTGACCCGGTGGGTGTGGCTATAGACCATATAATGTGGCCAGGGTAGGTCACATGTGGTGAATGCTGGGACCTGGTTGGTCCAGTCTGGAAGGTCTCGTGCAAAGAGATGGATCTGCCTGACGGCACGTGTGGACGCTGTGTGTAATGGCTGCCAGCACCTGTTAGTTCCCTGGAGGGAATGAATGCCTGCTGCATGATAAAGGAACCGTGAGGTTACCCGGACGTGGGTGAGATAACTTGGGGCTAGGAAGCCTGCACATGGAATACTGCACAGCTTATGTGACTGTAGGACATTGCTAACATGGACGCTATGCTGACTGTGCTGTTAAGTGAACTTTCTGTTGCTGTCCTGGTTTATGAGGATTAATAAACCGGAAGGACTGTGTTATGGTTGATGAAAACCTGTGCCGGAACTGTTTTATCGCTGCCAAGTGAGTGTCCCCCAACCATGAATGACAGCGCTACCTCACACTATGGAGATGGCGCCTTTGATAAAGTGCCCAATATGTTTTACCAACTGTACACTTGGCATGCCAAGGTGGGTAACTCATATCCGCCATGTTTGTACATTTTACTGCAAAGAAAGGACATGAACACGTATAAGAGAATGTTTGAAATAATGAAGCTATTGATTCCAAATCCGGCATCTCAAAAGGTTTTTCGTGGATTTTGAGAAGGCTTGTATGGCTGCAGTAAGGATTGTCTTTCCACTTGCTGATGTTAAAGGGTGTTATTTTCATCTTTGTCAGAGTCTCATTAGAAAAATAAAAAATGTTGGTTTGAAAACCGAATATGAATCTAATATCAACATAAAAATTACACTGAAATCTCTTGCTGCATTAGCCTTTGTGCCAATTGGAGATGTGAGATGTGTTTTTGATAAGCTTGCTGCCACATTCCCAGATGAAGAATGCTATAATGAGGTGCTCACATACTTTTTTTTATACATATATTGAGGGTGCAGTTGGTAGAGATCCTCAATTTCCTATAAGAATATGGTATCATCGCGATGAAGCCCTGGAGTAGTCACCAAAAACCACAAACTGTTGTGAGGGATTTCACAATGCCCTTAATTCCATGTTCCACTGCAGTCATCCCAGTTTGTGGTTTCTCTTTGATGGATTGCAGAAGGACCTGGCTTGCCACAAAATAACACTGGCTCATGCACAGGCAGGTCTCCTTGAGATAAAAAACAGAAAGTATGAGGCGCTGTATCACATGGTTGCAACTTCAGTAGAGGACTACCACCAGGTGGAAGATAAACTAAAGTACTTAAGGAGAATAGCTAATTTGCAGTAAAATGGCTAATTTGCAGGTGTGCAATGATTGTTTACTAAACCAGAGTTATTGCTGTTATTAGACCTCTTTAATAAACTGTTCCTGTTCAGGACGATCACCAGGTGGCTAATTATTTGAAGGTGTGCAATGATTGTTTAATAAACTGAAGTTATTGTTATTAGACCTCCTTAATTATTATTATTATGCATTTATATAGCGCCATTTATTCCATGGCGCTTTACATGTGAAAAGGGAAAATATAGACAAGTATAGTAAACATGTGTAAGACAAGGGACACACAAGTACATAAGGAGAGGGGACCCTGCCGTGAGGGCTCACTGTCTACAGGGATGGGTGAGGATACAGTAGGAGAGGGTAGAGCAGGTCTTGCTGTGGTTCAGTAGACCGAGGATCATTGCAGGTTGTAGGCTTGTCGGAACAGGTGGGTCTTCAGGTTCTTCTTGAAGGTATCCGTTGATGATGAGAGTCTGATGTGTTGCGGTAGGGAGTTCCAGAGTATGGGGGAAACACGGGAGAAGTCTTGTATGCGGTTGTGGGAAGAAGAGATAAGGGGGGAGTAGAGAAGGAGATCCTGAGATGATCGAAGGTTGCGTGCGGGTAGGTACCTAGAAACCATGTCACAGATGTATGGAGGAGACAGGTTGTGGATGGCTTTGTATGTCATGGTTAGGGTTTTAAATTGGAGCCTCTGGGCAATAGGAAGCCAGTGAAGGGCCTGGAATAGGGGGGAGGCTGGGGAATAGCGGGGAGACAGGTGGATTAGTCGGGCAGCAGAGTGTAGGATGGACTGGAGCGGAGCCAGAGTGCTAGAGGGGAGGCGAGAGAGTAGGAGGTTGCAGTAGTCGAGGCGGGAGATAAGAGCATGCACTAGTGTTTGTGTGGTTTGATGGTTGAGGAATGAGCGGATCCGGGAAATATTTTTGAGGTGGCAGGAGGAGGCAAGGGCTTGGATATGTGGTTTGAAAGAGAGCGCAGAGTCGAAGATCACCCCAAGGCACCGAGCGTACGGGACTGGGGAAAGAGCAGCCGTTGACATTGATGGATAGGTCTGGTGGAGGGGTAGAGTGAGATGGGGGAAAGATGATGAATTCTGTTTTGTCCATGTTCAGTTTGAGAAAGCGAACAGAGAAGAAGGCTGAGATAGCAGACAGACATTGTGGGATTTCAGTCAGTAAGGAGGCGAGATCGGGTCCAGATAGGTAGATCTGCGTGTCATCGGGATTGAGGTGATACTGCAAACCGTGGGATTCTATGAGCTGTCCCAAGCCGAAGGTATAGATGGAGAATAGTAGGGGTCCTAGGACAGAGCCTTGGGGAACACCGACAGCCAGGGGGCGAGGTGAGGAGGTGGTGTGTGAGAGGGAGACACTAAATGTACGGTCTGTTAGGTATGATGAGATCCAGGATCGGGCCAATCTGTGATGCCAAGAGATGAGAGAGTCTGTAGCAGGAGGGAATGGTCTACGGTGTCGAAGGCAGAGGACAGGTCCAGGAGAAGGAGGACAGAGTAGTGTCGCTTGCTCTTGGCGGTTAGTAAGTCGTTAGTGACTTTAGTTAGTGCAGTTTCAGTTGAGTGATGCGGTTAATAAACTGTTCTTAATGAACTTGTGGGTAATTTTCACTGACATTCTTCTGTCCTGCAGAGCATCTCACCTATAACTGTCTACTGTTTTCCTGTGGGTATTCATGTCTGTGGGCAATTTTCTGTGGGCATTTTTCACATATCATGTCAACATCCTCACCTTGCATCTCAAATATCATAGATCTGAAACTTTGTGATGCTGCAATTGGCAATTTTCCGTGTGGGCAATTTTCCATGTGGGCAATTTTCCATGTGGGCATTTTTCCTGTGGGCATTTTTCCTGTGGGCATTTTTCCTGTGGGGAATTTTCCTGCGGGCATTTTTCTGGTCACCCAAGTGAGCATTTCTGATACATAGAGCAGGGCTGTATCAGAGGCGATCTGTCAAGTGAAGCTTCTAGTCTCCCATTGAGACAATTGAAGCATGCAAAAAGTAAAAAAAAAAGTTTTAAAAAATATTTTAAAAAAATATATATAAAAGTTAAAATCACCCCCCTTTCGCCCCATTCAAAATTAAACCATTTAAAAAAATCAAACATAAGCATATTTGGTATTGCTGCGTTCAAAATTGCCCGATCTATCAATATATAAAAAAATGATTCCAATCGGTAAACAGAGTAATGAGGAAAAAAATTGAAAAGCCAGAATTACGTTTTTTTGGTCGCTGCAACACTACAATAAAATGCAATAACGGGGGATCAAAAGTTCATATCTGCACCAAAATAGTATCAATAAAAACATCAGCTTGGCATGCAAAAAATAAGCCCTCACCCAACCCGAGATCACGAAAAATGGAGATGCTACGAGTATCGGAAAATGGCATATTTTTTTTTTTTTTTTACAAACTTTGGAATTTTATTTCACCACTTAGATAAAAAGAACCTAGACATGTTTGGTGTCTATGAACTCGTAATGACCTGGAGAATCATAATGGCAGGTCAGTTTTAGCATTTCGTGAACCTAGTAAAAAAGTCCAAACAAAAAACAAGTGGAGGATTGCACATTTTTTGCAATTTCACCGCACTTGGAATTTTTTTCCCCTTTTCGAGTACACGACATGGTAAAACCAATCAAATCATTCAAAAGTACAACTCATCTCACAAAAAATAAGCCCTCACATGGCCATTTTGACCAAAAAATAAAAAAAGTTATGGCTCTGGGAAGAAGGGGAGCAAAAAATGAACATGCCAAACCAAAAATACTCCTGGTCGTTAAGGGGTTAAACAACTAGAAACAAAATGGATTTGGACTCTACAGTGTCTCCATTCTGATGGTTGAATGAAAGTTTGAGTTTCGCTCCATTTCTCGAAGTCCCTCTTTCCTCTGTCCTCTTATCACATTCGACTTTCTTTTATAAATGCACTCTCATTGTTTATATTGATTGTATTTGTCCTTTTTGTCTTCATGTTGTTTTAGAGAGTATATCTTTATATACTATTAGTATGGCCTTTTAACCCCTTCATGACATGTGCCGTACTAGTACGGCGCATGTCGCCTCTCCCCTTTTGATGAACAGCAGACATGTGCCCTGCACAGCCGCGGGTGGAATCATGATCCACCTGTAGCTATTAACACATTAAATGCCATTGTCAAACGCTGACAGCGGCATTTAACATGTGACTCCAGCAATTGCGACAAAAATCCACCCACCGGTGACCCCCGTCACATGATCGCGGGTCACCGATGGGTTGACATGATAACCTGAGGTCTCCTGGAGACCTCTATGGTTGTCAGTGCCGGATTTGTTGATGAACGCCGCCTGGTGGTCGGTGCTCACAGCAAGTGAGCAATTCTGCTACATAGAGGCGAACTGATCATCGCCTTTATGTAGCAGAGCCGATCAGGTTATGGCAGCTTCTAGTCTCCCATGGAGACTATTGAAGCATGACAAAAGTTTTAAAAAAATGTAGTTAAAAAATATTAAAAGAAAAAAAAGTTCAAATCACCCCCTTTTCACCACATTCAAAATAAAACAATAAAAAAAATCACACATACACATATTTGGTATTGTCGCGTTCAGAATCACCCAATCTATCAATATAAAAAAAAATTAACCCGATTAGTAAATGGTGTAGCAATAAAAAAGTCAAAATGCCAGAATTACGTTTGTTTGGTCGCCGCAACATTGCATTAAAGTGCAATAACGGGTGATCAAAAGACTGTATCTGCACCAAGATGGTATCATTAAAAATGTCAGCTCGACACGCAAAAAATAAGCCCTCACCGAACCCGAGATCACGAAAAATAGAGACGCTACGAGTATCGGAAAATGGCTCAATTTTTTTTTTTAACAAATTTTGGATTTTTTTTCACCACTTAAATAAAGAAGATCTGATTGGTGAGTTTAGCATATAAATGGTTGTGATCTTACTCCCATAAGGCAGACACTGAAACGTACGTCGGGGTTTTTCCTGCACCAGTATTAACTTACACCCTTTCTCTATCCTGTTTGGATGAATTGATGTTTCATTCTGTGATCCACTTTATGAATAGTTAATGTATGACCCTGGAAGTTAGAAATCAGGTACTTTAATGAAGATTATACTTACCTGTTACTGAGTCATTTATGTGGGTTGTGGGGCCACCTGGCCGTCTTCCATTGTTTTTACACAATTTTGTAATTTTTTTCAACTTTTCAATAAAGAATTGATATTATTGTTCACAAATGCGGTTCTCTACTTTTCTTATATGACTTATGCTATCACTATAAAGCAATATTTTTAGATTGCTTCAAATCGTGTCCTTGCCATGGCCATACGGAATATGGGTGTGCTGTAGAGAATATCAGTTCTCCAGTAAGGCCGAATCTCTGGTTCTCTGATTATCCCCATATGCAGCACAACGCCCCAAAATGTCATAATTTCTGCTGCATTTACAGAGGCCCGTCTGACATGGGATTTTGCGTGAAAAATTGATGGACAAACACATTTTTCTGGGCCACCAAATTTATCATTTCCTTGCTGAAAAAGAAATTAAAAAAAGTCAATTTCAGCGACAGCAGCCATCTTAACTCGGTCACGGCGTAAGGTAGCGCGGTGACTGGAAATAGTTCACTTTGGTTTGCAGGAACGCACTTCCCGCAGCAACGGAGTATGTCGGGAAGGGGTTATGGCATGGGTGGACATACCGCCGGTTCAACCGGTGCATTGCACCGGGGCCCAGAGACTCCAGGGGGCCCCTGCAGGGCGGCTAATGAGGAGGGCAATCTGGCCATTTTCTCCGGCCCGAGGCTCCGGGGGCCCCTGGCCAGATTTCCCTCATGTGCAGCAGTGAGGGGCAGGGAGTGATCCAAGCAGCTCCGCTGCCTGCAAGAGAAAATTGCAGGGGCTTAGCTGCAAGTATCCATCCATCCTGCTTCCTGCCCGCCGTCTCTGACACAGAGGCCGCTGCTCTAGCAGAGCGAGGAAGCGCGGCCGCGGGTGATGCTGCAGACAGGTGAGAGCGGAGAGAGGTGGTGTGGTGTCTATGTGTGAGTGTGTGTGTGTGAGAGTGTGTGTGTGTGTGTGTGGCTGCCTGGCCCTGGAAGAGAAGGTCAACCGTCAATGATGAGGGCATGAGGAGAAGGCAGTGATGGGGAGAGAAGGCCATGATGCCTGGGGTCATGGGAGAAGGCCATGATGGGGTGATGGAGAGAAGACATTAATGGGATCATGGGAGTGATGGTGAGAATGCAATGATGGGAGTGATGGAGACGGCCATGATGGGGTGATGGGGAGAGGGGAGTGACGGGGAGAGGGCTAATGATGGGGTGATGGAGAAGGCAATGATGGGAGAGATTTGGAGAATGCAATGATGGGAGTGATGGGGAGAAGGCAGTGATGGGGTTATGGGAGAAGGCCATGATGGGGCATGGGGAGAAAGCCATGATGGGGAGAAGGCCGTGATGGGGTGATGGGGAGAAGGCCATGATGAGGTGATGGGGAGGAGGCCATGATGGGGTGATGGGGGGGGAAAAGACCATGATGGGGAGAAGGCCATGTTGGGGTGATGGGAGAAGGCCATGATGGGGAGAAGGCAATGATGGGGTGGTGGGGGAAAAAGAAATGATGATGGGGTGGGGGAGAATGCAATGATGATGGTGGTGGAAAGGGCAGTAATGGGGGTGGTGGAGGAGGAGGAAATGATGTAGGTGGTGGAATGGGCAATGATGAGGTGGTGGGGGAGAAAGCAAAGATAGTGGTGGGGGAGAAGAAAATGATGGAGGTGGTGAAGAGGGCAATGATGGGGTGAAGGAGAGGACAATAATGGGATGCGAGGGCAGGAGGACAATGAGGGGTGTGGGGGATTGGGATGGGAGGAAGGGGGACTTATAATGGCCTTAGGAATAGGGGGAGGTGGAGGAAGACATTATTATCGCTTATTATGTCTAACACAGTCCCTTAGTAAATAGTGTACGTACTTATTATGCATAACAAAGTCCCTTAGTATATAGTGTACTCACTAATTCTGTATAACACCGTCTTTAGTTACATAGTTTCCACTTTTATTATGTATAACACCATCCCTTATTACGTACCATCCTCTCTAGTTATATATAGTGCCGTCCCTTATTATATGGCTTCCTCTGCTGTTATGTATAGGGCTGTCTCTTACATAGTGTATTCTTGTTAATTTTGTTATTCACAGCGCCCTCTTTTATTACATAGTCCCCTCTCTTTTTAGATGTAAAATGACTGCTGATCGAGGAGCCGGTGACCAAACTACCAGTCCATCAGCTCCTCCATTAGAAAGGACGCTCTCCCATGCTCCATCAGCCATCACTGCATTATACAGCTAACAAGACAGGACGGTATGTAATAAAAAACAGGGCTCTATATAACTCAATATGTGAGGGACGGTACTGTACATGACGAGAGGGCACTGAATAATAGGGGACGGCAATATACATAGTAAAGGAGACTATGTAATATACAGTATATACATGTATGTGTGTGTGGCTATATCTATTATATAAAGCTCAAGTGTGTGTATGTATGTATGTCCGGGATTGGCATCCGCACCGTCGCAGCTACAGTCACAAACTTTGGCACAGTCACACGTCTGGACCCAGAGAGCGTCCTAGGCTATGTTGTGAGGCGAAATTTTAACCCCGCGCGTTCCAATTCACCAAACAATTTTGCCCCTATCTACATAATGGGGAAAAAGTGTGTGTGCATCAAGCCCCGCCCCTCATTATGATGTCATAATGGTTGACTGTGGGATGGAGGATGTGTGACGGGTATATGGGCACTGGACTATGGGATGGAGGATATGTATGACGGGTATATGGGCATGGGACTATGGGATGGAGGATGTGTGATGGGTATATGGGCATGGGACTATGGGATGGAGGATATGTATGATGGGTATATGGGCACGGGACTATGGGATGGAGAATGTGTGATGGGTATATGGGCACGGGACTATGGGATGGAGGATGTGTGATGGGTATATGGGCACGGGACTATGGGATGGAGGATATGTATGACGGGTATATGGGCATGGGACTATGGGATGGAGGATGTGTGATGGGTATATGGGCATGGGACTATGGGATGGAGGATATGTATGATGGGTATATGGGCACGGGACTATGGGATGGAGAATGTGTGATGGGTATATGGGCACGGGACTATGGGATGGAGGATGTGTGATGGGTATATGGGCATGGGACTATGGGATGGCGAATATGTATGATGGGTATATGGGCACTGGACTATGAGATGAAGGATGTGTATGATGGGTATATGGGCATGGGACTATGAGATGAAGGATTTGTATGATGGGTATATGGGCACTGGACTATGGGATGGCGAATATGTATGATGGGTATATGGGCATGGGACTATGGGATGGAGGATGTGTGATGGGTATATGGGATGGCGAATATGTATGATGGGTATATGGGCATGGGACTATGGGATGGAGGATGTGTGATGGGTATATGGGCACTTGACTATGGGATGGAGGATATGTATGATGGGTATATGGGCACTGGACTATGGGATGGCGAATATGTATGATGGGTATATGGGCATGGGACTATGGGATGGCGAATATGTATGATGGGTATATGGGCATGGGACTATGGGATGGAGGATGTGTGATGGGTATATGGGCACTCTACTATGGGATGGCGAATATGTATGATGGGTATATGGGCACTGGACTATGGGATGGAGGATATGTATGATGGGTATATGGGCACGGGACTATGGGATGGAGAATATGTATGATGGGTATATGGGCACGGGACTATGGGATGGAAAATAATTAGAATTTGTTATAACTATCCACAGTTAGTTACTATGCCCGGGCAGCGCCGGGCTCTTCAGCTAGTGTGTGTGTGTGTATGTATATAATATATATATATACACACACACGTAGCTTTGACGCCATGAAAGGAGGGGGCCACAGACAGTTCTTGCACAGGGGCCCCAAGCTGTCAGTGTCCGCCCCTTGGTTAAGGAACACTATTTGGAGCCTTTTTAAAAATAATAATAATGATAATTCCTGTACTATTTGGCCTATTCATCATTTCTTTTTTTAAGCCACTTTTCTTTATTGCCTCATGATATTCATTGCTTTTATTTAGCGCTAAAATCTTCAAAATGCCTCTTACGTGTTCATGCATTTCGCACAACATGAAGAGTGACCTTTATTTTTGTCTCTTACCTTTGTTTTACATTTTTTGGTAAAATAAAAAAATATAACATGTTCTATTAAAATGTGTTAGGTAACTTCATCATTTGCCCCATGATTTCCGGCATGCAATATAAATTATTATACCGAAGTACAATTACTCAAAAATGTAGCGACACAGGAATTTAACTCCATTTCCAGCTGGTGTCCAGCGGAGGAGGTTGGTCTTAGTTGAGGTCAAAACACGATCTCTTTGTCCTACTGCAGATAAAGCCAGAAAAGGGGGAGGCTCCTGCTGCAGCCAGATGTCTTACAACCACACAAAGGACACCGAGGGGAGACAGATTTCTTTATATATTTTCAAGTTGTATCTGTAATATGAGCACGGTCATTGGGCGCTGATGGGTTGCCATGATGGCCAGCGGTCTGCTGAAGACCCATGTGTCTGTTATGATGGTATTCCTGTGAAGTCCAGCCCATGACTGGCGTTCATAGGAGACAGCAATTCTTCCTATATGCAAAAATACTCTAGTTTTGCTGCATATCGCACAAGCGATCAGACGATCGCAGGTTCAAGTCCCCTAAGGGGATTACAAAATACAGTGTAAAATAAATAAAAAATAAAAATATAAGAGTTGGAATCATCCACCTTTTCCCCCATTAAAAAAAACAATGAATAAAGTCAATAAAAAACTACAATTATGTGGTATCTACATGTCCGATCTATCAAAATATAAAATTTATTAATCTGATTGGTAAATGTTGTAATGACCAAAAAGAAAAAATAATATAACTGAAACACCAGAATTACAGTTTTTCACTCCCTGGAACCTTGAAAAAAATGAATTGTTTCAACCTCAAAATGGTAGCAATAAAAATGTCAGCTCAGGAAGCAAAACACAAGTCCCCACACAGCTCCATTAACCAAAAATTTTAAATGTTACGGGTCTAAGAAATGGTGACACTAGCAAAATGTATTTTTTTTTTTTTTTTTTTTTTTACAAATTTCTGATCCATTACATAACTGGGTGCCTCTAGTGGTCACCTACAATCCGAATCTAGAAGTGCTAAGGGGAGCTGCACGGAAATTACAACCTTTACTACAAAAAGATGCCTGATTACAATCCATATTTCCAGACCCCCCACTGCTGTGTTTTAGGCAGCCCCCAAATATGAGACGCATCATTGTCAGAAGCTCCCTGTCCTCCCCAACAGCTGCAGGAACCTTTCCTTGCAACCAGAAAAAATGTAAAACCTGTCCATTTATAATGACCACGGACAAGATAAAGATCCCCAACTCACATCAGGACCACAAGATCCCAGGTACTTTCACCTGCATTACATCTAATGGGGTGTACTTAATTATTTGTACTAAATGTCCAACTGGGGGTCTGTATGTGGGGGAGACCGGGCAAAAGCTTAGAACAAGGATGAATGCTCATCGTCACACAATAAGAGAAAAAAGAATGGATCTACCTGTGGCAAAACATTTCTGTATCCCTGGTGATAGCATGATGGACATTAAATTACTTGTAATAAAAGGTAACTTCAAGTCTCAGAGTACAAATTTATGAAAACTTTCAACACATTCAGTGCAGGTATGAATGTGTCGCATGGATTTGTCTTTTTACATCAATTAAGGAATTTGCTCTTCAGACCTTCTGGGGTCATCAAAACACAGAACCAGACCGCAATCAGAGGGCAATAAAACTTTCACTCCTTATCTATAAACTGCACCAACATTTATACTTAACCCTCTCCCATAATGACAATTCCGCTTCACATCACTTGTCTTATTTATTGCGTTATTTCTGTGCTGTCTTGAGTATAAATATGTGATTCTATGTGACCTGAGTAGTCTCGAAAGCTTGCAATGTGTTACCATCTTTCCAGTTAGCCATTAAAAGGTATCAACCACTGAGGACTCTCAATTCTGAATATTCTTTGATCCATTACACCTAATTTTTGTGAGATTTTTAGTATCTTATAATCTGTGACATATTAGTGAATGTTTTTTTGCAGTCATGAGTTCTCTTCATACTTCATTTGCTTTTCATCAGAGACCCTAAAAAAATGCACAAAAAGTGTAAAAAAAGTCACAAAAAAAAAATCACATTTGATACGCAAAAGTAAAAATATATTAAAACACAGAAAAGCACTGCATTTTAAAGGAACATTTACAAGGACACTTAAAGAAGTTTCTGAGTTTTACTTACAGTATATTTTATCTTCGGAACAGCTCTTCTTAAGTAAAGGAGAAAAGGAAGTTGCAGCCCTTTTTAGTCATTTTTTTTTTTAATAACTGTAATTTTTATTACATTTTATAAAATTTCCTACACGAGGTGGGCACATTTACTCATATATGGTGGCACTGTCCGCCCATCAAAAACTTGTGGTCAGCAATTTTTGACCTACACAATACACTGTCTATTATCAATATTAGACCCACAATGGAAGCTGCATTATTGTCTTTGAGTGACATCTCAGTTTCCAAATTAAAAAAAGGTCTTCTTAGACATTTCCTAACGGCCACCAGGAACTTGATCCCCAGATATTGGAAACAAGTAAAGTCACCTTCTCGTTCTGAGTTTGTCGCTGAGCTTAACGATATCTATAGAATGGAGCAAATGATAGGCCAAATAGTTGGCGACACAGACAGAGTCTTTAACACTTGGGCTCCCTGGCTTGTTTTTAGAGAGACCCCTGGGTTGGAGACAAGGGTATCGGGACACTGATGATATTCTTCAATATATGAACACCCCTTTGACTTGACTGGATGGTTTTTGGGGCACCCTGGGTTTCTGGATGGTCATTCCGGATCTTGACTCCCATCGGAGTGGTCGGGGAATCTATGGCCTTCCAGGTCTAGGAAATGCTCGAATCCCATTTCTAATTTGTAATTTCTATTTCCTATGGTCATTTAACCCTCTCCCTTCCCCTCTCTTTTTTTCCTTTTTCTTCTTTCCCTCTTGTTTCCTTTCTCCTTTCTTTTCATCTTCATGTCAAAGTTGCATAAATAACTTCGTTTCACAAGCATTTCAAACATGTCAATATCCTTTTTTTGACTGTTTTATAAACCCATCAATATATTGATTGTTGTCAGTTTAGCAAGTTTTATTACAATAGAAATGATACAGCTATCATTTATATCCTACAGTTGATAATCTCATGCTCCTGTGGATTATATGCTTTCTTATATATTTTACAATAAGCTTGGATTCTGTATTGTATAAATATTTCAATAAACTTGGTTTACACAAAATTATATAAAATTTTACAATCAGAAATGAGACAAAACAATCACAATTTGGCTTACAAATTAGAGGGTCAAAAAGAATGGAGTAAAATTAGAATGAACTCTTGGAAGACGTTTCCCCCAGTGACATCAAAACATATTGTGCAATATAACAGGAAAAGACAGACAGTCCAACAGCAGTTCTAAATGATGCTAAGTTAAGATGACTTCATCCCCATACTCATATTACATTTTTTGTAAAACCACAATAATAAATAAGACGAGACATACACATAGGGAAGGGAAGGGAAAAAGAAATCTTTTCAAAAATCAACATGATCCTAACTTGTTTTGGGCCCTAAAATAGTCCCAGGGAGCCCAGACGGTCTCAAATCTGTCCAAACTCGCATTCAATAAGGCTGCGGATGTTGGCTATTCTATACAAAACCTTCTGAAAAAAGGAGGGGAGTAGTCTGTCTCCAATCAACAGGCAGTCTGGTCAAATTCTGCTACCCATCCCTCTAGGTGAAACATTTAGTAGGTATATAGCAAGGTCCAGCTCAACCTCCACATATAGAACCTTTTGCATTAGGGTTTTCACCTTTTCCCAAAATCCAGCCAGCCCATGGCAAGACCAGAAAATGTGGAACTGAGAACCCAGTGCTGAGCAACAATGCCAGCAAATATTTGGGAGCTGATGGTTCAGTCTATGAGGGAGCTCTGGAGTGTGATACCAAAACATCAAAATGTTATATTGGCTTTCCTTATAAAGGGTGCAGATAGAGGATTTAGACTCCTTTTCCCATATATTCTACAAGGATTGGGGCGACAACGTACTTTCGAGAAGAGACTCCCATCTAACCATATACGGATGTTTCAAGGGGGGTCAGTCCAATGAGAACCCAAGATCCTGTAAATATCTGATATTAACCCTTTAGTGGACGTGCCTTTCTTACAAAGCCTCTCAAATTTTGTTGGTTGAGAAACCAATGAGCCATATAGTGAAGACACCAGGTGCTTAATCTGCATGAACTGGAAGAACTCTCTATTAGTTATAGCAAATTTAGATTTTATATCATCAAACGAGAGAACTTCCAATGTGTTTCCATCCACGAAATCTGTGAATCTAAATAATCCTGCCGAAATCCATGGGTGGACCATTGTCGGTTCCAAACTGTTTCAGAGGTTGGTATATAAAAGATATCATTGGGGAATTGGGAGAGACCAAACCATAACGCCTTGCACATGAGAGCCACATATGCCTTGTAAACTGCATAGGGCCCAACAAAGTAAATGGTATCTTAATAGACTTAGTCGACCATAAAAGGGAGTTTGGGAGGATCGGAGCCAACCATATCTTTTGTATTTAAGTCCAAATACTGTAAGCCCATAATGAAGCCCACGAGGGAATCCTCCTCAGGTGCGCTGCCCAATAGTATTTGACAATATCCGGAACAGACAAGCCCCCTTGGGATCTATGAGATGTGAGAACACTCTTGATCACTTAAAAAATAACTTTTATTGATTATCATATTCTATGGCGTCTTTCGTTCCATAAGAACTTCATTATAGCAGCTTGGAAAGACCTAAGTTCCACAAGGGGAACCTTAATGGGGAGAGTCTCAGAATAATAAAGTGAAAAATGAGGATGAATGAACTCATGGAGATCAACATCCAACACTGCGGAGACACCATCACATGTTTCTCAACGCAGTGATTCTAGAGCAAAGCCCCCATCCCTTATGGGAAATATGTAAAAATATAGTTTCCTACTACCCCACCCTGATGAGGGGCAATACCCCGAAATAGCTGTCTGTGGATGGATACCATATTTTGGCATAGGTGGTTTCCTTCATTGGAGACTGCCCTTCCCATGGTTGTTCCTTCCCGGGGAAAGACCTGGCTAGTCATTGCTTGCGTTGAGAAACACGTGATGGTGTCTCCGCGGCTTGTGTTGCATAATTTTTCAAAATAATAAAGTAGCTTAGGCAGGAGAGCCTATGTGGCGCCCCTGAGGGTTCAGTCGCCACAGAGGTACTGCACCTCCTCCTGAGGTGTGGTACCCCACCATCCAGGTAAGGTGGAGACACCTGACCACATTCCAACATATGCATCCCACACAACACAGTAGTGTAGCAAAGCACCCTTTGGTGGCTCCCTGCTTGGAACACGAAGTGTGCTGGGAGGCGGGTGGAGTTTAGTTTGCACTAAAAGAGCGGGAAGAGGATAGGAGTGAGTTAGTCACAGGAGTCTGACGAGGGCAGTCTGTGAAAGGAGATCCCCTGAGAGGGATGGATGAAGGAAGTGCGGCAGCCGACCTCAGTGATCTGGGTCCGCTGGCACAGGAAAGGAACACTGATAGAAAGCCTGACTCTCCATAAGAAGGAAAGGATTAGTACGGAACGTGAGGAGAGGAAGAGAACCAAGGATCAGGGTTAGAGGAGAACCCTTCCCAAGTTCTAAGCGCAAGGCCGGGGTCCGGTCCCCGAGGTGGTTTGGATACTAATGGTCCCGCAACAGACATCGGAGGAATAGAAGTGTGTCACCACTTTATTCCCACACAAGACTTGGGGGCACAACAGCAACGATAGTGAGCCGGGACTTGGTAGCAGAGTCCCCAAAGTAGGCTACAGCTGTCTGCCATACAAGTAGAGTTCTTAGGAACATCGGACAGGAGGAACTCCATTGTAACTCAGTACTGTGAGTACTTCACTAGAGGCGCTAAGAGGGAGACGTTCAGAAAAGGCACATATGTTGGCGGAGTGTTGGAAGGGAGTACTTCATCTTGCCTGGAAGTCGGCTGAGCTCCTGACCTGGAGGACACGGCACTGATGCGGGCTCCTGTGCCGCAACAGACTGTGAGTAAAGCTTTGGAACTACATGCCCTGGTGTCCTCCACTTATTCCTGCGTCAACCTGCCTGACATGGCTACATCCCCTGCGCCCGACACTACACCATTGAAGTGTCACTACATCTACTCTGCCCTGGGACAACAGCCCTGCCTGTGGAGGGCTATAACATCATTGCTGCACCACACCATCTGTCCCAGAGGATCTGTCTGCAGCGTTGGCTTAACATCATCATTGCCGAACACCACAGGTGGCGTCACGACTTATTCATTCATACTGAACATTTCGCCTTGTTACAATGGGCGCCCAGGGCCACGGGCCGGGTCCCAGCTGCCGTGATATCTCCCACTGAGGCTCATCGGGACCTTTACCGAGTACCCCACAGCCCTGGGTGTGAGGGTGTCCCACCATCTTAACTGAAGTTATCTGGCCAATCACTGAGAGCGAAAGTGGCATCCACTTAGTCAATAGACTCCTTTACTCTCCAAAAAGAGACGAACAGTTACAATTATATAAATTGTTATAGGAAGAGGACAGATTAACCCCCAAGTATTTAATAGCCTCAATTTTCCATCTTCATTTAAAGTTTGTCATTAAATACTCAAGGATATTAGGGGGAATGTTCAATGGTAAGGCCTCTGTTTTAGAGGTATTTATCGTATTTTGCGGATTATAGACTTGGGTATACTAATAGATCACAGACTGAATATGAGTCAACAGTGTGATGCAGCAGCAAAAAAGGCAAATGCAATTCTAGGATGTATTAACAGAAGCATACAGTCTAGATCACGTGAAGTCATTATTTCCCTCTACTCCTCTTTGGTCAGACCTCATCTGGAATATTGTGTCCAGTTTTGGGCACCACATTTTAAAAAAGACATCAACAAACTGGAGCAAGTTCAGAAAAGAGCGACCAGAATGGTGACCGGTCTGCAAACCCTGTCTTATGAGGAAAGGTTGCAGGATTTGGGAATGTTTAGTTTGAAAAAGAGAAGACTGAGAGGAGACTTAATAGCTGTCTACAAATATCTCAAGGGCTGTCACATTGTAGAATGATCAAATTTATTCTCATTTGCACAAGGAAAGACTAGAAGCAATGGGATGAAACTGAATGGGAGGAGACACAGATTAGATATTAGAAAAAACTTTTTGACAGTTAGAGTGATCAATGAGTGGAACAAGCTGCCACGAGAAGTGGTGAGTTCTCCTTCAATGGAAGTCTTCAAACAGAGGCTGGACAGACATCTGACTGGGATGATTTAGCGAATCCTGCTTTGAGCAGGGGGTTGGACCAGATGGCCCAGGAGGTCCCTTCCAACTCTACGATTCTATGATTCTATGATTCTATGATAAAAAAAAAGAAAAAGTTCATCAGCTCACCCATATTTGCTGTAGTTCCAAGTGCCTGATCCTGCACGGACTGGGCTGAGCAGCCTCGGAAGAGATAATCAGAAAACAGGCGAATTCCAGCAGGATCCACAGGAAATCTTGATCACTTAAAAAATAACTTTTATTGATTATCATAAAATTATGAACAAATATGATGTTCAATGCAAAAATAGCACTAGCAGCACAACACATATAGCAGAATTATGCTGCTATATGTGTTGTGCTGCTAGTGCTATTTTTGCATTGAACATCATATTTGTTCATAATTTTATGATAATCAATAAAAGTTATTTTTTAAGTGATCAAGATTTCCTGTGGATCCTGCTGGAATTCACCTGGCAATGGATTATAAGACGCACCCCAAATTTTGAGGAGAAAAATTGGAAAAAAAATCTTTTTTTTTTATAAAATGGTGGTGCTTCTTATAATTCATGCGTCTTATTGCTTACCGGGGGTGGTAGCTGCGGTGAAGCGGGGGTCCCAGGGTCACTGCTGGCGGAGGCAGGAGTGGGACGATGCTGCGGATCCCATACTGGGACAAAGGGGTGTTCGGATGTGCGACGCTGCAGTTGTTCGGTGGTGCTCCGCCGTCATTTTGTGAAAGCCCGCAGCCTCCGCACTTCCATGGTTAAATATGTGATGGACTCCGGGGAAATGGCTGCCAGGGGGGCATTCGTCTCCCCGGCAGCCATTTTCCCGGAGTCCACCGCATAGTAAACCAAGCAAGTGCAGGGGCTCCCAGCTTTCACAAAATGTTGGCAGAGCCCCCGCACCACCGAACACCCACAGCATCACACATTCGAACACCCCCTCATCCCATCCTGCGGCCTGCAGAAAAGCTCCACTCTTACCTCCTCCAGCAGCGACCTTGGGACCCTGCTCCACCGCGGCCGGTAAGGTATATTTGCATTATTAGACGCACCCCCATTTCCCCCCCAAATTTGGGGGGGAAAAGTGTGTCTTATAATCTGAAAAATACGGTAATTTATTTCCCGGCAGCTGTCCATACTTCTTCAAAGTGACTATGAGGTTGGGGAGTATTAAAGTATATGAAGTTAGTGAGTGTCAGTAAAACGTCATCAGCAAATAATGAAATCTTAAATACTTTATTCTTGACTTCCACACCCGAGAAATTATGATTTTGACGTACAGTGGGTACGGGAAGTATTCAGACCCCTTTAAATTTTTCACCTTTGTTTTATTGCAGCCATTTGGTAAATTCAAAAAAGTTCTTGGCTGAAGAATAAAAAACAAAACAGAAATGTAGAAATTTTTGCAAATTTATTAAAAAAGAAAAACTGAAATATCACATGGTCATAAGTATTCAGACCCTTTGCTCAATATTGAGGAGAAGCACCTTTTGAGCTAGTACAGCCATGAGTCTTCTTGGGAATGATGCAACAAGTCTTTCACACCTGGATTTGGGGATCCTTTGCCATTCTTCCTTGCAGATCCTCTCCAGTTCCGTCAGGTTGGATGGTGAATGTTGGTGGACAGCCATTTTCAGGTCTCTCCAGAGATACTCAATTGGGTTTAGGTTAGGGCTCAGGCTGGGCCAGTGAAAAATGGTCACGGAGTTGTTCTGAAGCCACTCCTTTGTTATTTTAGCTGTGTGCTTAGGGTCATTGTCTTGTTGGAAGGTGAACCTTCTACCAAGTCTGAGGTCCAGAGCGCTCTGGAAGAGGTTTTCATCCAGGATATCTCTGTAGTTGGCTGCATTCATGTTTCCTTCAATTGCAACCAGTCATCCTGTCCCTGCAGCTGAAAAACACCCCCATAGCATGATGCAGCCACCACCATGTTTCACTGTTGGGATTGTATTGGGCAGGTGATGAGCAGTGCCTGGTTTTCTCCACACATACTGCTTAGAATTATCACCAAAAAGTTCTATCTTCGTCTCATCAGACCAGAGAATCTTATTTCTCATAGTCTGGGAGTCCTTCATGTGTTTTTTTAGCAAACTATATGCAGGCTTCCATATGTCTGGCACTGAGGAGAGGCTTCCGTCTGGCCATTCTGCCATAAAGGCCTGACTGGTGTAGGGCTGCAGTGATAGTTGACTTTGTGGAACTTTCTCCTATCTCCTTACTGCATCTATGGAGCTCAGCCACAGTGATCTTGGGGTTCTTCTTTACCTCTCTCACCAAGTCTCTTCTCCCACAATTGCTCAGTTTGGCTGGATGGCCAGGTCTGGGAAGACTTCTGGTGGTCCCAAACTTCTTCCATTTAATGATTATGGAGGCCACTGTGCTCTTAGGAACCTTGAGTACTGCAGAAATTCTTATGTAACCTTGGCCAGATCTGTGCCTTGCCACAATTCTTTCTCTGAGTTCCTTGGCCAGTTCCTTTGACCTCATGATTGTCATTTGGTCTGGCATGCACTGTGAGCTGTGAGGTCTTATATAGACAGGTGTGCGCCTTTACAAATCAAGTCCTATCAGTTCAATTAAACACAGCTGGACTCCAAATAAGGAGTAGAACCATCACAAGGAGGATCACAAGGAAATGGACAGCATGCTACTTAAATATGAGTGTCTGAGCAAAGAGACTGAATACTCATGACCATGTGACCAGGATGGCACGGTGGCTCAGTGGTTAGCAGTACAGCTTTGCAGCGCTGGGGTCCTTGGTTCAAATCCCACAAAGGACAATATCTGCAAGGAGTTTGTATGTTCTCCCCGTGTTTAAGTGGGTTTCCTCCGGGTTCTCCAGTTGGCTGCAGTGAAATAAAGAAGAAAAAATTTGAAGGGGTCTGAATACTTTCCGTACCCACTGTATCATTGCCGCTAGAGGCTCTATACACATTACGTATAGATGGGGGAAAAGAGGGCATCCCTGCCTCGTGCCATTAGTGATGAGAAAAGAGAGGAAGACACAAAAGGGCAATTTAATCGAGGCTGATGGGGATCTATGCCTTTAATGCTACAAAAAAAGCTCCCGAGATACCAAAAGTTTTCACTCTCTCAAACAAGAAAGACCAATTAAGTCGGTCAAATGCCTTCTCTGTGTCTAAACTTAAAATAAACCTTTGTGTTTTATTTTTGTTGGACACATCAATCAAATCTATTGCCCTTCTGGTGTTGTCCCTTCCCTGGTAAAATGGGACAAAGCCTACCTGATCCTTACTAATAAGCCGAAGTAGCCACTGTTTAAGTCTTTTCCTGCTTTTGGAATAAGTATCAAGTATGAATGTGACAGGATATCTGATATGTCAAAGCCCTCCATGAATGAGTTAAACATTTTAGTCATGTGGGGGATCAGGTCCTCTGCAAAAGTTTTATAATATAGATATGTCAGCCCGTTTGGGCCAGGTGACTTTCCCAAAGGCAAGTCTTTCAAGATTTCAGCTATTTCCTCTTAGGTAACCAGAATATTAAGAGTTTATCACTTCAGGGGCCAGGACAGGTAAATTTGAGTTGGATAAATAATTTTTCAATAGGGAATGTCTTTTAATTTAATCCGAAGGAAGCGTATCCTGGAGATTATATAATTTACTATAGAAACTATAAAATAATTTAGAAATCTCAGATGGATTGTAGTGCATAGTGCCATCTTCACTTCTTATTAACTTGCGTTTATTTGTGAAAAAATGGAAATTTGGCAAAAATTTTGAAAATTTCGCAATTTTCCAAATTTGAATTTTTATGCCCTTAAATCACAGAGATAAGGCACACAAAAAAATTAATAAATAACATTTCCCACATGTTTACTTTACATCAGCACAATTTTGGAACCAAAATTTTTTTTTGTTAGGAAGTTATAAGGGTTAAAAATTGACCAGCGATTTCTCATTTTTGCAACACCATTTTATTTTTACGGACCACATCACATTTGAAGCCACTTTGAGGGGTCTATATGATAGAAAATACCCAAAAGTGACACCATTCTAAAAACTGCACCCCTTAAGGTGCTCAAAACCACATTCAAGAAGTTTATTAACCCTTTAGGTGCGTCACAGGACTTTTTTGAATATTTAAAAAAAAAAAACGAACATTTAACTTTTTTTCACAAAAAAAATAATTCAGGTTCAATTTTTTTTATTTTACTAAGGGTAACAGGAGAAACTGGACTGCAAAAGTTATTGTGCAATTTGTCCTGGGTATGCTGATACCTGATACGTGGGGGGAACCACTGTTTCGGCGCATGGCAGACCTCAGAAGGGAAGGAGCGCCGTTTGACTTTTTCAATGCAAAATAGGCTGGAATTCAGATCGGACGCCATGTCGCGTTTGGAGAGCCCCTGATGTACCTAAACAGTGGAACCCCCCACAAGTGACCCCATTTTGGAATCTAGACCCCCCAAGGAACTTATCTAGATATGTGGTGAGAACTCTGAACCCATAAGGGCTTCACAGAAGTTTATAACGTACAGCGGTACAATTAAAAAATCATATTTTTTCCACAAAAATGATCTTTTCACCCCCAATTTTTATTTTTCCAGGGGTAACAGGACCCTAAAAGTTATTGTGCAATTTGTCCTGAGTACGCTGATACCCCATATGTGGGTGTAAATGACTATTTGGGTGCATGGCAGAGCTCGGAAGGGAAGCAGCGCCATTTGACGTTTTTGGCTGGAATTGAGATCGGACACCATGTCGCGTTTGGAAAGCCCCTGATGTACCAAAACAGTAGAAACCCCTCACAAATGACACCATTTTGGTAACTAGACCCCCCAAGGAACTTATCTAGATGTGTGGTGAGCACTTTGAACCCCCCAGTGCTTCACAGAAGTTTATAACACCCGGGCGTGAAAATAAAAAAATCGTATTTTTTCCACAAACATGATCTTTTAGTCACCAATTTTTTTTATTTTCCCAAGGGTACAAGGAGAAATTGGACCCAAAAAGTTGTTGTCCAATTTGTCCTGAGTACGCTGACACCCCATATGTGGGAGAAAACTACTGTATGGGCACACGTCGGGGCTTGGAAGGGCAGTAGTGACGTTTTGGAATGCAGACTTTGATGGAATGGTCTGCAGGTGTCATGTTGCCTTTGGAGAGCCCCTAATGTACCTAAACAGTGGAAACCCCCCACAAATGACCCCATTGTGGAAACTAGACACCCTAAGGAACTTATCTAAATGTGTGGTGAGCACTTTGAACCCCCAAGGGCTTCACAGAAGTTTATAATGCCCAGGCATGAAAATAAAAAAATCGTATTTTTTCCACAAACATAATCAATTAGTCTCCAATTTTTTTATTTTCCCAAGGGTAACAGGAGAAATTGGACCCCAAAAGTTGTTGTCCAATTTGTCCTGAGTACGCTGATACCCCATATGTGGGAGAAAACTACTGTATGGGCACACGTCAGGGCTCGGAAGGGAAGTAGTGACGTTTTGGAATGCAGACTTTGATGGATTGGTCTGCGGGTGTCTTGTGCGTTTGGAGAGCCCCTGATGTACCTAAACTATTGAAACTCCCCACAAGTGACCCCATTTTGGAAACTAGACGCCCCCTGGAACTTATCTAGATGTGTGGTGAGCACTTTGAACCCCCAAGTGCTTCACAGAAGTTTATAACGCCTGGGCGTGAAAATAAAAAAATCATTTTTTTCCACAAAAATGATATTTTTGCCCCCAATTTTTTATTTTCCTAAGGGTAACAGGAGAAATTGGACCCCAAAAGTTGTTTTTTAATTTGTCCTGAGTAGGCTGATACCTGATATGTTTGGGCGCATGGCAGAGCTTGGAAGGGAAGAAGCACCATTTGACTTTTTCAACGCAGAATTGGCTGGAATTGAGATCAGACGCCATGTTGCAATTGGAGAGCACCTGATGTGCCCAAACAGTGGAAACCCCCCAATTATAACTCCAACCCTAACCCCAACACACCCCTAACCCTAATCTCAGCCCTAACCCTAGCCCTAGCCATAACCCTAGCCCTAATGGGAAAATGGAAATAAATACATTTTTTTATTTTATTATTTTTCCCTAACTAAGGGAGTGATAACGGGGGGTTTGATTTACTATTTATGGCGGGTTTTTATGTTTGGCAGCTGTCACATGCTAAAAGACGCTTTTTATTGTAAAAATAGTTTTTGCATCACCACATATTGAGAGCTATAATTTTTCCGTATTTTGACCCAGCGAGTCATGTGAGGTCTTATTTTTTGCGGGATGAGTTGACGTTTTTATTGGTACCATTTTCGGGCACGTGACATTTTTTGATCGCTTTTTATTCCGATTTTTGCGACGCAGAATGAACTAAAACCAGCGTTTCATTAATTTCTTTTGGGGGGTGCGTTTACACCGTTCCGCGTGCGGTAAAATTGATAAAGCGGTTTTATTCTACGGGTCAGTACGGTTACAGCGATACCTCATTTAGGTCGTTTTTTATGTTTTGTCGGTTTTATGCAATGAAAACTATTTTATATAAAAAAAATGTCTTCAGGGGGTCATCTACACCCAGGATTACCCTAGCTCCAGGATTCCATCAGGGCCTGTTGCGCCCCAACGGCACAGATCCTTCAGGGCCTGTTGCGCCCCAACGGCACAGATCCTTCAGGGCCTGTTGCGCCCCAACGGCACAGATCCTTCAGGGCCTGTTGCGCCCCAACGGCACAGATCCTTCAGGGCCTGTTGCGCCCCAACGGCACAGATCCTTCAGGGCCTGTTGCGCCCCAACGGCACAGATCCTTCAGGGCCTGTTGCGCCCCAATGGCACAGATCCTTCTGGGCCTGTTGTGCCCCAGCGTCAGGGTTACTCCCGGGCCTGGTGTGCCCCAATGGCATAGATCCTTCAGGGCCTGTCGAGCCCCAGCTTCCCCTGAATATCGGGGCGCCAAAACAGCCACATCAGCGACCTCGAAGCAGCCACGCCTGTGACCCTGAAGGACGCTCGGAAGGATAAGTTGACTTTAGGAGATAAGGACCATAGTTGGCCGTACGTGGCCCATTACACCCGGTCTAGCCGGATTAGTCGCATTCTCAATAAGAAAAGTGTTGTTATTGTTGAGTCCCTGCGTGGACAGATTGGTGTTATCCCTTTTGTTTGCTCAGCATAGCCCCAGTGGCTCCAATTCATAAACGTTTATTTTAAAAACCACACTCAGTCTCGTGTCTCGTCACTGCATCCTGAGAACCTGCTGTACCCTACACTTGGCGTAGTCGGCAGGATGCAGTCTCCGAGCATGGACAGTGGTGCCCCGGATCAGGGCAGGGCTGTGAATTCTAACAATAATGAGGGTCCCCGTTCCAGCATTTCATTGGGGGCCATGCTGAACAACCTGCCTAGATTTTCCGGCTCGAATACTATGCTATGGAGCTGGACAGAGCGGATGCGGGGGCTCTTTCGGATGCACCCAATGACTCCTGATCTGGAGGCCGAAGTAGCTCTCATGGCATTAGACGGGGAGGTACGGAGGTCAGTGATGTTGAAACCTCTGGGACACCGCAACACTTTTGATAAAGTGGGGACCCAACTAATGTGGGAGAGTTAAGGACCCGTCTGTTCAGTCGAATGCAGGGAGAGGGGGAGATGATCACTCAGTATATGAATGTCCTCCAAGAATTGCATACGGCCATTGAATGAAAGGACGGGGTAGGGGTAGGACCTATTGACATTACCCTACGCGACCTACTGGTGACTGGACTGCGAGACCCATTAATAAAGCAAGCATTACGGGAGCAGATCAGAATGAATCCCCGAATAGACTTTCAGAGGTGGGAAGTCAGGCACGGGCTCGAGAGCAAGAGCAGGGGATGGCGGTCCCCGTGGGAAAGGTCCGAGGTGAACGCAGTCGAGGAGCCTCAGTGGGTGGAGGAGATGAAACAAGAGTTAAAAAATATTAAGGGCGAGTTGGCCGAAGTAAAGAGAAGAACCGAGACCGGGACTGGACGACCTAGTTTTAACCCCGGCTCCTGGGGATCACGCTCCCCGCGGGGTGGTCAGTCTGCACAGGCCCGGTGTTATGAGTGCGGAGAACCAGGCCACTTCGCCCGAGAGTGTCCGCGGCGTCGGAGATACCCACCCCGGCGGCCATTAACCTAAAGGGCTCCGGGCTGGGGGGACGCCGCTCGGAGCCGAAAACCACAACTAGGGGTGGTGGAAGTTCTGAAGATTTGGTAGCAAAATGTCCGGTGGTTTGGGCAGAAGTGGAGGGCCGGTCCGTCCGGTGTCTGGTGGACACGGGGGCACAAGTAACCACTATGCCCGCAACATATTTTCAACAAAATTTCCCGGAGGCAGCAAGACCTCAGTGGGGGCCCATGATCAAACTAATAGCCGCCAACCAACTGCCCGTCCCGGTTGCCGGGGTGGTGTTGGTACAGGTGACGTTGTGCGGTAAATCCCTTGGTCGCAGAGGGGTGGTGCTGACTCAAGGAGAAACTGATAAACAGCATCCCGTCACCCTAGGCATGAGTATTTTACAGGAGTTCGGTAACCTACTGCTCAATGATCCTACACAGAAGATTCTGAAGCAGTGGGGTCCTCGCACAGCTCAGGGACAGGTATTCCAGCAGCTGGTGCGGGAGGCTCGGGTACATCAGGACTGCCAGGAAGGCGAGGCTCTGGGCAAGGTCATCGCGCCAGCGGCTCCCCTGCTTGTGCTACCTCCTGGGCAGACTGTGGTAGCCCTGCCAATTCGAGCCTCGATACCCTTGGAGGGTGTGGAGGTGCAGGTGGAGCCGTGCCACTCAGAGCGCTTACCTCCTGGCATATTGGTGGCCCGTTCCCTGGCTACCGTGCAAAAAGGGACCGTCCTGGTGCGATACGTCAACCTTGAAGACCGAGACATCGTTCTGAAAGCACAGACTGAACTGGTCAAACTAGTAAGGCCTTTAAAGGAAGTGCTGCCAGCTCCTGCGGTTCAATTGCGAGTACAATCCGAGGATCCTTGGGAAGTAACGATTCGAACCCTACAGGCCACCGAAGTCTCGGCTCAGGAGGAGGGACGAAATATTCTGGAGCAGTTGCGGGCCGAGCTTTCTGGGTTAACTTCAGCCCAGCTCTCACAGATAAAAACATTGCTTGAACAGTACCATGAAGTATTTGCTAGTCATGAGGAAGATTTCGGGTGTACCACCGCGATCACTCATGAAATCCCTACGGCAGGAGCGGCCCCCATCCGGGAACGATATTGACAGATCCCTCCACAACTCTACCAAGAGGTGAAAACTTTGTTGGCCCAGATTCTGCAAAAAGGGGTGATACGGGAAAGCCAAAGCCCCTGGGCGGCCCCAATCGTGTTGGTCCAAAAAAAAAATGGTATATTACGATTCTGTGTGGATTATCGGAAACTGAATGCTTGCACTATTAAAGACTCATACCCACTGCCCCGCATAGAAGAATCCTTGTCCGCCTTGGGGAAGGTGACGTATTTTTCGACCCTGGACTTGGCCAGCGGGTACTGGTAGGTGCCCATGTCAGAAGAAGATAGAGCCAAGACGGCGTTCATATTGCCCATGGGACTATTTGCGTTCAATCGAATGCCGTTCTCGGATGCCCCGGTATTGGCTTATGCAGATTTCTCACAACCGTTCATCTTACACACTGACGGGAGTCTTCACGGGCTGGGGGCTGTGTTGTTACAAGTTCAAGACAGCCGGGAGAGGGTGATTGCATATGGAAGCCGCTCACTCCATGACTCCGAGCGCAACCCTGACAATTACAGCTCCTTCAAGCTCGAGCTCCTTGCAGTGGTGTGGGCCATGACGGAGAGATTCGCAGAGTACCTAGCGGGCTCCGAGGTAGTGCTGCGGACTGACAACAACCTGCTGGCTCATTTGGAAAACGCCAAATTGGGAGTTCTGGAACAGCGATGGGTGGCCCGGATGGCGAAGTTCAATTATAAAATCATCTACAAAAGAGGGGCCGAGAATGTCCATGCTGACGCCCAGGATTCGACATACGACTCCAGGGAACAATCGAGACGAAGAATTAGAAGAAGAGGAAATACCGTTCGCCCTCACGGCTGCCGTGCTCACAACTGCCAATCAAAAAGTATCTTCCCCCGAGACCCTAAGGGGCATACTGGAACAATATCGGGATGAGTGGATACAACAGCAACAAGAAGACGAAGAAGTTGGACTTCTCCGGACGTGGGTCACCGCTGGCCAATTACCCACTGATTCCCAATGACAAACTTTGACACAAGACCTGTCGCTGATGTTGCGACAATGGGAGAGGCTGGTTATCTGAAAGGGACCATTGTACCGTAAAATAACATCGCAGAAAACCTCAATGACGGTTTGGCAGGTGGTTACGCCCGGGGCTCAACTCCACAAACTGGCTCGAGAGGCTCACGAAAAAGGGGCCCACTTCGGAGCTAAAAAGACCTTGCAATGGTTGCAACAGAAAGCTTACTACCCACGCTTGCAGGCTGTTGTGGACGAAATTTGCTGGTTCTGCCGCTTATGCGAATTAGCCAAACCACCCGCTCAGCGAGCCTCAACACAGACAATTGTGACCTCAGCGCCCCTTGAGCTCCTGACGGTGGATTACCTGACCATTGGTCCCACATTCCAGGGATACGAACATTGTCTCGTCATGGTGGATCATTTCACCAAGTTCGCTGTGGTCACCCCCACAGATCAGACCGGCTGCCTCCTCAATTTGCAGAAACTTCATACAAGTATACGGCTGTCCCCAACGAATACATTCTGATCAGGGAGCATGTTTTCTGGGAAAAGTTATGGAAGAACTACATCATCTCTATGGGATTGACAAATCCCGGACCACACCGTATCACCCGCAAGGAAATCGGGCTTGTGAACGATTTAATCGGACATTGATTCAAATGTTGCATACTCTGGAGAGTGACAAGAAGGCCCATTGGCCCGAATATGTTTCTGAATTAGTATGGGTATATAACAACCGGGTGCATCGAGTTACCGGCTATACCCCTTACTCTCTGTTGTTTGGACGAGAGGGTAAAGGGATCACGGAGGTGGAGTTGGACCCCGAAGAGCCTCAGCCCTGGACCGGAGTGTCGTCCTGGGTCCGAAATCATCGTCACCGGCTGCAAACTCTTCACCGAATCGTACACCCAAAACTCCGTGACTGGGAACACCCAGGAAAGAATACAACTCCACCTCCCCACCTCCAAAGCGGGGACCGCGTGCTTGTATTAGATCATCGCCCCCAGAACAAACTGGAGCCGCGTTGGGAAGAGAGTCCTTATCGGGATCTACGCCGTATCCACCCGGAAGGACCTGTGTACAAAATACGGCCCGAGGAGGATGAAACACTGCCCACCCGCATTGTGCATCGAAATATGTTACGCCCGTGTATTTCCACCGACCTGAAGCAACCGGAGCCTGCTCCTTCGACCTCTGAACCGTCGCTCAAGTTTTGGGACCCAGACGACGAAGATTTTCCTCCAGAACCCAGAGGCCCTCCACTCAATTATGAGCCAGCTGACACAATTAGCCCGCCTGCACCAATTAGCCCACCACTGTCCACCGCCCCAGAATGCCCCACCCCAGTCGAACTAAGACGCTCCGAGCGGTCAACAGCTGGCAAGCCCCCCGAACGATATGAACATGACCAGTTCGTATGGCAACGAACATTGATACCCTTACAGACCAATCCCAATAGACCGAGACCCTCACCCGAGGACTGGCGAGCTTACAGGGTGGGGGAATATGGGGAGGAGGACTCCCATAGAGTGAAGGACCCCCATAGAGTTACTGGGCCGGAACCAAGGGGACCGCCATCAGGGTTCCTGAAGGAACGACACCGGGGGAGCAACGAAGGGAAACACACGACTGAAGGTGACAGGGCAGCAAGGGGCGGGGCAAGGATAAAAAGGGCAGGGAGCGCACTCAGAAGTCAGTTGGCAGAGAGGCGAACAGGAGACAAGAAACCGTCTGATATAGACGGTGTAACGGGCTTTGGAGAGTTGGGAGACCGTCAGGGGTCTGTGAGGGGTAAGCGACGTACTCACCGAGCAGTGACATGTGCTTTACCCCTACTGGGGGCCGTTCTCCGCCCACGGTCGGTCGCTGTTCCTCGCTCTGTTGCGGCTGGTCCGCTACCCCTAATCGCCGCTGTCACTTCACACCAACCCACGGCAGCGGCCTGGACACTGCCTCCCTGCCTTCGCCCACAGCTGCGGCCCTTCCATCACCGGCCTCAGTGGACACCACCTCGCCATAGGCGGCAGTAGATGCCTACGTCCCGTCTACAGAGGGACCCTTAGCAGAGGCCGACCAACCGTCACTTTAAATACTGCGACATAACTGCGCTTTGAGACAGGAGCCGGCTAAGACGTTCTAAAAGCCCTACCCCGCTGTGCCCCCATGGCACAGATCCTTCAGGGCCTGTTGTGCCCCAACGGCACAGATCCTTCAGGGCCTTTTGCGCCCCAACGGCACAGATCCTTCAGGGCCTGTTGTGCCCCAGCGTCATAGTTACTCCAGGGCCTGGTGTACCCCAACGGCAAAGATCCTTCAGGGTCTGTCGAGCCCCAGCTTCCCATGGATATCGGGGCGCCAAAACAGCCGCATCAGCGACCTCGAAGCAGCCACGCCTGTGACCCTGAAGGACGCCTGGAAGGATAAGTTGACTTTAGGAGATAAGGACCATAGTTGGCCGTACGTGGCCCATTACACCCGGTCTAGCCGGATTAGTCACATTCTCAATAAGAAAAGTGTTGTTATTGTTGAGTCCCTGCGTGGACAGATTGGTGTTATCCCTTTTGTTTGCTCAACATAGCCACAGTGGCTCCAATTCATAAACGTTGATTTCAAAAACCACACTCAGTCTCGTGTCTCATCACTGCATCCTGAGAACCTGCTGTACCCTACATGGTCCTAACGTGTCTCCTGTAGAAACACTACCTCCACTTTCTAAGGGTAAATGCTCACGTAGTTTTTTGGTTGTGCGGATTTTGTTGGAAAATCCACAGGTAAATTCGCAGGACAAAAGTCCTGTGGTTTATCTGCGGATTAGCCTGCGGTTTTGCCCTGCGGTTTCACACTTCATAATGATAAGGTGGGAAACCGCAGCGGAAACCGCACAAAGAATTGACATGCTGCGGATTGTAAACCGCAGCAAAACCGCGTGGAAATAAAGGTACTGTACAACGCAGCAGAATCCGCAGCATGTGCACATACCCTAAGACTTCATCTCCTGCAAGGCAAGTCTTCTCTTCCTAGTTGAATTAAGAACCCTAACATTAAGTGAAATTACACGAGTCATAGTGTAAGACTAAGGACCAGTGTCTGCAAGTGTTGAGAGCACTACTCACATATGGGGAAGACCCTGGGCCTATTTCCTGTCCAGGACCTCCTAATATATGCCAGATTACCTTACTTTCACAGGACTTCTTCCGCTCCATCTGAACAATCTGAGCTATAACGAAAGGGAATGGTAAACACACGAGGTTAGGGAAAACACAAAGACGCAAACAATTTTTAACAAATTTCAGTGAACATAAAACTATATTACCCAGGAAGAACTCTTGACAAGGGGTTACTCCTGTGGAACAAAATGAGCCCATCAGGAATTTGATGTAAATAAGGTAACCGCAATTTAAAATACTGTGGGGGTACGGCCAAAAAATTTAACCCGTGCAGGGACAAGAGAGATCCAAAGGGGATAACAAATAACAAAACCCCTTTACAGTGCATCAGGCAAGAGCCCCCCCAAATCTGTATTATTTATAACACACGGAAACTCTGCATGCCATATAGATAGCTCCACAAATATCAATAATCAGCATTAAGGCGAACAAGTACCTGTCAGGACCTAAAAAAAAGAAACGGGCATACAATCTCAACCAGAGGCAACAGGAGAGAAGCCCCTACAATACCCCACTATTACAGTAAAAGTCACCTCAGCGAGGTCTATCAGGGGAACCTCTTCCTCTAATGCCCCTCACGCTTGGTCCTCTAATATCTTTTCTTCTTTTTTTATTCCAAATCGGCTGTGGTGCCCCCAGAGGCAGAGGGGCATTCCATTCCACTAATTTAGAAGGTTGTAGATTAAGGACTTTACAAAAAGCTGGCAAGTCCTCCAAAGAAATGCAGAGTCACAGATATTCCTTCATGATGGGCTGTTGGTGCAAAAGGAAAACCCGACCTGTAGGGGATGCAGAGGTCCTTCAGGATGATTAATAAAGGTTTAAGATTTCTTCTCTTTTGCAAGGTAATACGAAATGGATCCGGAAACATCTGGATAACGGAGTCCATGTAGGATAGTTCCCTCTGAGACCTGACCTTTGTCATACTCTTTTCTTTAACCTCGTAGTCATGGAGGCAGCAGATGATGTCAGGAAGAAATGTCGTAGACCCTTTCGGCTGTAAGGCTTGGTGTGCTTTTTCCATTTTGATTTGATCCATGTGTCCATCCACCTCACCCCCTGCTGGCTCACCTCTTGTCCCGATCAGCAGCTCCCCTGCGTCTGAGCCTCCAGCCTCACCTTCCTCCCTCTGTGAAGCAGCCATATCAGCTAGCTCTCTGAAGAGGAACGCATCCAGGGCTGTCGCATGAGCAGCCGACACTGTCCTAACATGTGCCAGGGTCTTGGCTCTCCTGGGTCCCATCGCTGAAGGTAATCTGGCCGGAAATGAGGTTGTGGAGCCAGGTGAGGTCATCAGGCTGGGTTGGTCCATGAGGTCATCACAGTGGGAGTCATTGTGGGTGGATCCATGGAGCACATGGTGGTTTGGCCAAACAGGAAATTCCAGTTCTATGAGCACACGGTCTGAGGTGCAGGCAGCCATCTTTAGTGTCACACTTTGATCTGAAAAAGCTCATGTAAGGTGAAATAATACACTTGAGGTTAATTAAGTATTTGATCTTAAGGCTCTCCTCAACAGCCCCCCCTAAATACTTTATTAACCTTCTTTTCTTGATCCTACTGTGGTTCCCTAACCCAACAGTGTTAAGTGTCACTATGCAATTATGGATATATATCAGAAGGTATATAGGAGCGCGCTAACCGTGTCTTCGGGACTTTTCTACCTGTTGGATCCATTTCTCTCCAATCTTCCAACACCATGGTTACAAAGAATACACATGTGACTAACCACTAACCCTGATGTACACATCCTAGATCTGACCGTCTTGTCTGGGAGGGGGGATTGGAGTATTCACCAGTTTGACACAAGTTTTCCCTTGTGGAAAACTTCCCTTTGTAGCTGGACTTTGACAAGCAGGTCAGATCCTGCGCTGTCCCTACCTGTCTGATAAGTTTATAGTATTAGAGGTGGATCCAGGAGGTCATCTGCAACCCTGAAAAGAAATTAACACAACATGCAACATGTGGAAGGTTCTAATGGAGGCATGAACTTCTTGCAGTGAGAGGCGTGTATTCACGTCGGTCTTCCTTCAAGATTGACCCGACGTATGAGTTGTCAAAAGCACTTGGTAGGGACCCTCAAATCTCAACTCCAGGGATGTCTTTCTGATGAACTTCTTTACCAGCACGTAGTCACCAGGTTGGAAAGTATGGGTACCTTCACTGGAATCTGGAATGGATGATAAAACTCGTGCATGTGTTAGTGACAGTTCTTTAGTAAGGGCAATGACATAATCTACAAGAGTATCACTTCATAAGGCTAGCTGTTGTGGAAAATATTGACCCAACCTTGGAGGCCCCCCAAAAAGAATCTCATATGGTGTGAGTTTAGTGGGACCCCTTGGAGTGTTTCTGACTGAGTATAAGGAAATGGGCAAAATGTCTGTCCAAGGAATTCTGACCTCCTGACGGGCTTTCAGTATTTTATTTTTCTAGGTGGCATTCAGTCTTTCTACTTTTCCACTACTCTGAGGGTGGTAAAGAGTATGTAAACCCAAATCAGCCCCTACCAATGTCCATAGTTCCTTAGTGTTGCAACAAATGCGGGTCCTTGGTCACTCTCAATTAACTCTGGGACCCTGTATCTGCATACCACTTCAGTCATCAGTCTCTTAACAGTCACTCTGGCAGTCATGTTGGTTACTGGATAGGCTTCGGGCCATCCTGAGAACATGTCAGTCACTACCAATACATACTCATACTTCCCTACTTTTGGCATTTGAATATGATTGATTTGAATTCTTTGAAAGGGATAAAGTCGTTTAGAAAAATGTTTCTGAGTAAATTTCTGAAGCGGTGCTGGATTGCATGTTGCACACACAAGGCAGGACTTGCAATATTTTTGGGTGACAGTAGAGATCCCAGGTGCCATATAAGTCTTCCAAATCAAGTCATTCATCTGATTCCTGCCTCTATGGGTGATGCTGTGTGCCCATTCTGTCACCGAGGGGTACAGATTATGGGGTAGACAGATCTTTTTTTTGTTCATCCTCCAGTCTTCATCTTCATCCTTTTTAGCTCCTCCTTCTCGCCATGACTTCTTTTCATCATCTGGTGCCTTGTCTTGATGTAGATGGATAAACCTCATGGGGGAGCTTTGAGGCCCTTCTTCATTGTCTTGTGACACGTACACCGCTGCTTTCTCTTTTCCAAATGGATCTGCAGCATAAGTTTTTGCTGTTTTGTCAGCAAAGAAGTTCCCCCCTTGCTTCTGGAGAATTCAATCTCTCGTGAGCTTTGATTTTGATCATTGCAACCTTCGAAGGTAGATCTAGAGCGGCCACAAGTTCTTGTATGGAGCAGCATGTTTTACAGGAGTTCCACTGGACATTAGGTATCCTCTGGCTGCCCAGATACTGCCGAAGTCATGAGCCACTCCGAAAGCATATTGTGAAACCGTGTAAATGTTGACCACCTTCTCCGTCACTTCCTGATAAGCCAGCATCAAAGCCTTAAGTTGCGCTTCTTGTGCAGACATGTGTGGTGGTATTGATCCAGCTGAGATGACCTGGTCATGTGTAACCAAGGTATATCCCGTATGGAACCTTCCTGTTTCATCTGCAAATCTGGAACCATCAGTGAAGAACGTCAGGTCAGCATGTGAGAATGGGTCTTCAGACACATTTTTCTTGGAGGCTGTTTCTTCCTGCATCTGTTCGAGACAGTCATGATCCTCTGAGTGTGTAAAGGCATCTTCAACGAGAGCATCAGTATCATCATCCACATCCCTCCTGGAAAGAGGAAGCAGCATGGACGGGTTGAGGGTGGTGCAGCGGATAAGAGTGACATTATCCGGAATCAAGGTGGAGCTGTCAGGAACCCCGCACTGCACTTGCTCACTGAGCCAGTGCGTGTGTCCTGAGTACAAAAACAGTGCTCAAAGATACCTGTGGCGCAGGGCAGCAGTGGTGGCGATGCGTGCTTCAGAGTATCAGGACCTGAAGCACATGACTGCTGGGGGCTTGGCCTAAGCTCCACAGAGCTAGGAGCTGCAGGGAACTCCTAGAAAGGTAACTACAGGACAATGTTACCAAGGGGCATAGACAGAAACCAGATGAAGCCGGGGTCATAGCACAAGATAGCAATACAGTTCCAAAGGGTTAGACAGAATGGATAGTCAGGACGTAGCAATAGATCAGAAAACCAGAATGGGCAATAGACGGTACAATAGGGACAAACTGTAACGGAGTAACGATAGCCAAGCCAGGAGGTCAGAACCGGAAAAGACAATAGTACCAAAACGAGAGACGGAGTACAGAGTGAGGGAACAGACCGGGTCATACACGGGAAGCAAACAAGCAACGCAGAATACACGCACACCAGGGGTCAGACACACCAGAACAACAGTATAGCTGACAGAGAACCTTGGTAAAGAGTGAGTATAAATACCCCTCCCAGATCCAGAAAGAGGCCACGAACACTTAACCCTGTGAGTGCAGGGCAAGTACCCTGTTCAAACCATGACAGGAACATTGAAGTTTCATATTACGCTGCAGCGACAAGTATTTAGGTTGGTGTCTCCGAACAGTCCCACCAGACAAGCCTCGCTAGCCTCTTGCAGAGCCATCACGCCGAACTCTGGAAACGCAGATCAGTCTTGAAGTCTTAAGCGATCTCCCTCACTAGGCGCTGAAAGGGAAGCTTACGGATCAGCAGCTCGGTGGACTTCTGGTAGTGGCGGCTCTCACAGAGAACAATTGTTCCTGGTCCGGTAAAGGTGTGGCTTCTTTACTCCACCAGTGTCGGCAGCACTCTTCCTGTCAGCCTTAGTGGCCAGCTGCTTGCGGGGAGCTTTCCCTCCTATGGATTTACGAGCGGTCTGCTTAGTTCTGGCCATAGCTCTTTACAGAAGAGAACAGATGTAATCACTTGTGTATGAGGAGCAGGAGTAGGTAACAGTCCTGAAATGAGTGGCTCCATTTGGGCAGCTCCAATATCATGGGGTGGAGTCCAGGTGATGCAGTCAGCCTTAAAGCTTTAACAATCCTGTTCTCATTACTAACTAAACTGATTTCGGAGAGGCAGCAAATGTTTGGAGTGCTACAGTTGTTCATTATAATTCCAATAATTTCTCTTGCACATGTATGAACGAGGAAACCAAAAATGCCAACACCAATAGCGGGAATTGTCAAGGTCTCAATCTGTTTGCTAATATTTGCATACTCTAAAATGCAGCATTAACAATAGCGTCAGTTTCCATTGTTGTTATGTCACCCTTTCCCACCACTAACAAGGGTCCCTCAGGAAGTTCTTTTTCAAAAATAGGTTGCCAACATTCCCTCCCCTTTGTGCTTCCTGTGATGTTGGTATCCCCCTCCCAAATTGAGTCCCCCCTTGATGCAGTTGCCACCGTCCCGTACAGGTGTGCGCTTGGCTGCGAGAGAGCCTGTGAGGTACTGGGTATAGAAGTAATAGTGGAAAAGGTCGGTGTCGAGAATGATCCAGGTGGATGGATTGTTGGGTTCAGCACAGGAGTGATAGGTGAAAGGGTCGGTGGCCCACTGGACCTCATTATAACAGGGAACATGGGTAAAGCCTGTTCACTTCTCGAAGGAATATAATATTGGCCGTTAGTGGTCATTACTGGGTAACAAAGATTTGATGGTGTGGTGTGTTGCCTTAATCTAAGATGTTCATCACTGGAAGGTGTGTGTGTCTTCCTGAATTGTGTTCTTGCTACGTGGTCCCTGTCTGATTTCCGTGTTCCGTAGTTTACAAAAATTGCCTTGTATTCAAATTATTAATCAAATTACCATGCCCTCCAGTGCCGAGTCAACTCACTCCAGGTCACTTGGCAAAACTCAAATTATTAGGCTACGCACTGAGTCAATCACTCCAAGTAACGCTGCAAAACTAAATTTTACTCACTAGGCCAAATGCTGAGTCAACTCACTCTAAGTCACATGGCAAAATTCAACTTTACAATTTATTAGCTATGCACTGAGTCAATCACTCCAAGTAACGCGGCAAAACTCAATTTTACTCACTAGGCCAAATGCTGAGTCAACTCACTCTATGTCACATGGCAAAACTCAACTTTACAATTTATTAGCTATGCACTGAGTCAATCACTCCAAGTAACGTGGCAAACTTCAATTTATTAGGCTACGCACTGAGTCAATCACTCCAAGTAACGTGCCCCTATAGGTCGAGTCCATCACTCCAGACCTACTTTCTTACAGAAACTACTTACTACTTACAGAACTGAAAATCGTATCACAGGCAACAACCATGTACTGTTGTACGATCTGGAGCAACGTTCCAAGATGGCCGCCAGAAGAAACACACTTGCCTTCGCCAAAATGGCTGCCATAAGACACACATTTGCCATTCCCAAAATGGCCGCCATAAGAAACACATTTATGCCTTCACCAAGATGGATGCCAGAAGAAACACACTTGCCTTCGCCAAAATGGCCACCAAAAGAACACATGGCTCACCAACAAAATGGCTGCCATCAGAACACATGGCTCACCAACAAAATGGCTGCCATCAGAACACATTTGCCATTCCCAAGTTGGCTGCCAGAAGAACACATGGCTCTCCAACAAAATGGCTGCCATCAGAAGAAAACACATGGCTCTGTACACAAAAATGGCAGCCATCAGAAGAAAACACATGCCTCTGTACAAAAGAATGACTGCCACCAGAAGAAACACATGGCTCTGTACCACCATTACACGGCGGTGGTGGCCGCTCACAGGATGCATCCCTGTAATACACATAACTCAAAACTCTGTACTTTTCATTCCTTTCCTTTTCTACCCAATTTTCTCCATACAGACTTTTAGAGACTGTTTCCCATGCCTTAGCAGTAGACAACAATCCATTATCTTCTAGGATACCTTTCCATTCAAGAGAATCTTCCACTCCAGGGGCTGTAACCTTCCCAGATCTGGCTTTCCACACAGCCTCTTAGGCCTTTTTTTACATTGTTTAAAGCCCCCGTTACACATAGCGATATCGCTAGCAATATCGCTGTAGCGTCACTGGTTTTTGTGACGTAGCAGCGATATTGCTAGCGATATCGCTATGTCTGATACTTACCTCCAACCGCTCCCCTGCTGGTTATCGCTGATCGCGCGAGAAGGTCCTGGATCATTTCTCGTCGGGCGCTTCCTACTGGGCTTCCTGTGGCGCCGACGAGCGACGCGTGGACGCGGGCGGGTGGACGTCAGGATCGCCACGTCTGACAGGTAAGTAGCGACCCCCGACCCCTGCGATGTCGCTGGTGAGATCTGCCTGTGTGGCAGCTCACTAGCGACCACTTAGCGATGCACCAGCGATCCATATCGTTGTCAGGATCGCTGGTGCATCGCTAAGTGTAACGGTACCCTAACACAACACCAAACAAATAAGACTACAAACTTGAGATTCTAAAGATAAACTTAGTATGCATAACCTTCCACACAACTTCAAAGGCTTTTTACATTGTTTTACATGACACCAAACAAATAAGACGGGGGAGATCCTGAAAAACCCGAGATACTACAGACAATATATGCAGCACAAACTTCTTATTTGTTCCCTGTTTTTTTTTTTTCTTTTAAAACACTTCTGAAAAACTAACTTGTTCTCATATCTAGCAGTCATCTCCCCTCAGCACAAACACATAACAGGCAGCAGGCAACTAATACACATGACGGTTTTTGCATTAAATGGCAAGCAGCGGAGAGACCCTTCTGCTGTCTTACAGATACCTCGAAAACCGGACACAGGAAATCTGCACAGGATACCCCGAAGGACACAGGTAAAAACTACAGATTATAAAAATCCGCAGACTTACCGTGTTCTGATAAGGAGGTGATCAGTCTCCTGGTTCGGGGCATCCAGCGCGTCCTGCTGTTCCATTCGCTGGTCCTCAGGGTTTAGGATGTCATCCTCTGCTGGCCCCACATTGGGCACCAAAAATGTTAGGTTGAACAATAAGAAATGTTCCCTAGTTGCCTGCTCCTGGCCCAATGGGTATTGATCAGTGCGCACTAAAAGAAATCACACCACACAGTCGGATGCAATCTCTCTTTGATCAATCTATGGCACAATTCCAAGCGAGAGCAAGAGAAATAAGAGAGAGCTTTATTGATTCAACATAGGTTTATATGTCTCTTGTAAGGGGGCTCGGTTAACTCTAAAATGGGAGTGTACGGATGTATTCCATTGGTTAGTGGGTTGGGCAGTGAGATAGTCCTGGCGGATCCATGAGGTCATCAGGCTGGGTTGGTCCATGACGTCATCACAGTGGGAGTCGTTGTGGGTGGATCCATGGAGCACATGGTGGTTTGGCCAAACAGGAAATTCCAGTTCTATGAGCCCACGGTATGAGGTGCTGGCAGCCATCTTTAGTGTCACACTTTGATCTGAAAAAGCTCATGTAAGGTGAAATAATACACTTGAGGTTAATTAAGTATTTGATCTTAAGGCTCTCCTCAACAAGTGTCCATATTTTCCCCAGCAAAGTAATATTGCCCCAGTGTGCACATTTGACATCCACATTACTCTGAGTGCCCCTATAACAGTTATGCTTTTTAAGTGCCAAATTATCATCTAATAATGTCCCCTGAGTCCCCCAATGTACAACTACTTTGTACATTATAATGGGCAAACAGCTCCCTTATATACAGTATAATGCACCCACAGTTCCTCTATACACATTATGATATTCCCATAACTGCATAATGGGCCCACAGATCCGCTATAAACATTATGATGCAACCTCAGCTCCACTAAACACATTATGGTGGTTCCACAATCCTGCTATACACAGTATGATGGTCCCATAGCTCTGCTATACACAGTATGATGGTCCCATAGCTCTGCTATACACAGTATGGTGGGCCACAGCTCCCCTATGCACAATATAATGGCCCACAGCTCCCCTATACACAATATAATGGGCCCACAGCTCCACTATGCACATATCATGATTTCTCTACTGCTCTCCCAAAATACAGTATAATGAATCCCACAGTAGCCCTCAGACTGCATAATAGCCCCGACATTAGTACCCAAACTGTATAATGGCCCCTGCATTAGTCCCCAAACTGTATAATGCCCCCTGCATTAGTATCCAAGCTGTATAATGGCCCCTGAATTAGTCCCCAAGCTGTATAATGGCTTCTGAATTAGTCCCTAAAATGTATGAGGGCCCCCCACACTCTTTCAATGAGTGGAACAAGCTGCCACGAGAAGTGGTGAGTTCTCCTTCAATGGAAGTCTTCAAACAGAGGCTGGACAGACATCTGTCTGGGATGATTTAGCGAATCCTGCTTTGAGCAGGGGTTTGGACCAGATGGCCCAGGAGGTCCCTTCCAACGCTACGATTCTATGATTCTTTCAGGGTCCACCACACAATGTATAAGGGTCCCCAATTGTTCTTGATGCCCGACATCACACTGCAAGTTTTAATTTGAAAAAATCATATACTCACCTAACCCAGGATCCTGACAAGTCCTGCAGTAACGCTATGTGCTGCATAGCGTAACACACGCACCAAACGTCAAGAGTCCTGGAGCAGCGCGAGGACGTCACCGTGCCAGGACTCTGATGTCCAGTGCGTGCGTAGATGCCTCAGTTGTTCTGTAGACCGCAGGCAGAACGCGATCTGCAGTCTACAGAACAGAGAGTTGTAGGGTAGGAAGATCGTGTCTCCCTGCTCTACCTCAGGGCTAAACTGTATATGTGCATTATGACAAAACATAAGGGGCGTCCCAGCTGATAAAATATTCTTGCTTTATTGAAAAAATTAAAATGGTACAGTGGCTAACTCCTCAAGGATACATGGATGTGCTGTAAGGCACTGGAATAACAGCTACGCGTTTCGACCCTACATGGGTCTTTATCACAGCTGCAAATTACTGACATACTGCAAACCTTATACTTCATGTTAACCAATGAGAACTGCAATGTGAATCACATGAACAAGCCAAAGGTCCTGTGAGCATTGCTAAATGCCTAAGTTCCATATAGACCAATGACGCTATCACCTTCTATCACATGTTCTAATAGAAAGGTCCTATGTACAAAAATCCACACTCTCTGGGTTTGCAAAATAATACCACATAAAAACAAATTGATAAACATATATACAAATATTTACAATATGTTGAAATATAGCAATAACCATCAATAGTGATACATGATCTCTGTTCTCTTATTTAACCCATTTGGATATCTAGACCCCAGACAGAATATCCAAAAAGCCTCTCTTGTAACTAAAACAACTGAAAAATGACATTTTTGTTGACACTCGTGTCAAGAAAAACTTCAGTAAAAAACAAAAAGCTGCATTGACAGACCTGAAAAACATGACAGATATAGTAATTAAAAACAGTGATAAGGGAGGTATGGTGGTAGTCCTTGACGCTGAAGATTATAAAAATCAAATGTTAAAACTTTTATCTGACAATGAGGTTTCTGAGAAATTAATTTCTAATCCAACAAAAACCTATAATAAATTAGCAGAAGACATAGTCATGGAAGGTTTCAATATGGGCATATTAAACAAAAAACAAGCTGAATATTTGATAGTTCAAAATCCGATTTTGCCAATTATATATGGCCAGAATTTATAAGGAAGCTCCCCTTTCTGGCCCAAAATCCATAAAATTGCAGATATCCCTCCTATGAGACCAATTGTATTGGGTATTGGGTCTTCAAATGAACATCTTTGTGAATGGGCTGATTCTCTTCTTCAGCCAATGGTACGGAGCCTACCAGGCTACCTTAAAGATTCTAGGGATGTTTTAGCCACTTTTTCTCATAAAATATGGCAAGAAAACTTTGTATGGCTGAGTTGTGATGTTATATCACTATACACATGCATCCCGCACAATCTGGCTATGGAAGCTCTGGAGTATTTCTTACGGAGTTACAATGAATATTCAGAAGATTTGATCAGTTTTTTGCTGCAGGTTGTGTTTTTTCTTCTCAAACATAATTGTTTTGCATTTGATGGTACTATTTATTTGCAGAAGTCTGGAGTCCCAATGGGAGCTAAATATTCCCCATCCTTGGCTAATTTGACAATGGCATTCTGGGAAAAACAATTCATTTATTCAGTGAATAATCCCTATGTGCAGTGTATCCACTGGTATGGTAGATACATTGATGATACCCTCATTATTTGGGAGGGTGATGTATCTACCATACCAGCATTTGTGGATTACATTAACTCTAATACTTATCAGATTTACTCACAAATCTAATAAAACTCAAATATCATTTTTAGATCTAGAACTATGGGGAAATGTAGGACAGGAAATTATATCTAATACCCACTGTAAACCTATTACACGGAACGCCATATTGCATGCCCGAAGTGGACATCCTAGGCATGTAATTAAATCTATTCCCGTTGGGAAACACATAAGGTTAAAAAGAAATTGTACGGAGGAACAGGTCAAAAACAAAGAATTTGATGCGCTGCACAAAAAATTGAAAAAACGAGGCTATGCAAATTGGATGTTGGAAAGAGCTAAAATCAGGGCAGACAATAGGGATAGAAAAGACTTATTGGAACCAAAAACTAATGTGAATTATAAAAAAAAGAAAGATGTGAATAAAACAATATTTGTCAGTCTTGAATATAGTCTGCAATTTGACAAAATAAAGAACATTTTTTTCAAATGCCTACCAATCCTCTATGAGGATGAAACATTTGCAAGAATATTAGATGCTGGTACCAATGTTGTTGCCAGATGAGCTCCCACCATTGGTGATATGGTATCCCCTAGTTTCTTTATGTCTGTAGCATCTTCGGAAAATTGGCTAAAAACCATTGGTTTTTATAAATGTGGCTCTAACAAATGCAAAATGTGCAGATATGCACAAAAAACAAAAACATTTAATGACTCAGGTAATATTCAGAGATATTGCATCAAACAATGTATTAATTGTAATACTGAAAATGTGGTCTATAAGATACACTGTTAGGCTGGTTTCACACCTGCGTTTTTTGCGCTTTTTTTTGCGCAAAAAACGCATGCGTTTCCCCCCTATCTTTTACATGGGTGCGCATAGGTGCACATACACATGCGTTTGTATGCGCATGCGTTTTTTTGTAGTGTGCGCTCGGGCGCACAAAATGCATCCTGTTGCATTTTTTGTGCGTCCGACTTGCCCCAAAAAAACGCATGCGCGCGCAATGCGTTTTTTTACACCCATTATAGTCTAGGGGTGCGCATACATGCGTATGCGCAAAAAAAACGCAAGTGTGAAAGTAGCCTAAAATATGCAATATATCTCATGTAGGCTGCACAACTAGAAAACTAAAAACTCGCATCCTGGAGCATATCAGAGATGTAGAGAATAATAGTAGTAGTACACGCAACATTTCTATGGTGTCCAAACATTTTCTAATGCAGCATAATGGGGATTTGGAAGCGATGTCAGTTGCAGGAATTGAATGGGTTAAAAATTCAAAGCGTGGTGGGGATGGAAAAAGACATCTTCTTACAAGAGAGGCTTTTTGGATATTCTGTCTGGGGTCTAGATATCCAAATGGGTTAAATAAGAGAACAGAGATCATGTATCACTATTGATGGTTATTGCTATATTTCAACATATTGTAAATATTTGTATATATGTTTATCAATTTGTTTTTATGTGGTATTATTTTGCAAACCCAGAGAGTGTGGATTTTTGTACATAGGACCTTTCTATTAGAACATGTGATAGAAGGTGATAGCGTCATTGGTCTATATGGAACTTAGGCATTTAGCAATGCTCACAGGACCTTTGGCTTGCTCATGTGATTCACATTGCAGTTCTCATTGGTTAACATGAAGTATAAGGTTTGCAGTATGTCAGTAATTTGCAGCTGTGATAAAGACCCATGTAGGGTCGAAACGCGAAGCTGTTATTCCAGTGCCTTACAGCACATCCATGTATCCTTGAGGAGTTAGCCGCTGTACCATTTTAATTTTTTCAATAAAGTAATAATATTTTATCAGCTGGGACGCCCCTTATGTTTTGTCTACTATCAACTATCGTTTGGTCCAGACGAGGTTCCGTGCTGTGGCTGTGGTTGGTGAGCTGGCTAGGGCTTTTTATCCCATTTTTTCTATTTGTGTTATTTCATATGTGCATTATACATGCTGATTAATTAGGAAATAGGGGTGGAAAGACCACTAGTGTGCGACTACAGATCCGATGTAAAAAATATATATATATCTTTATTAGGACAGGTATACAGAACTAGACAAAGACAGTGTGCAGTAATGCATTATGGAACAACCCACGCAACATGGGAAACATAGCAGACCTCCCTGAAAAACTTAAATGATATAATCCAAGTGGACACCGATGTCTCCTAAATTAATAAATATACGGTATTATCACCATATCAATTTCTCATATGACGAATCTTGTATATCACTCTATTAATAAACCAACCCTGATAGTGAATCACACAGATATACATCACCAATGAATATGTGTGAATGAATAGATACACATAGGGCACTACATTTAGAACATTATACGGCCTTATATTATATATCTAGCAATTACCATCAAAGGACAATTCTAATAATACACAAGAGGTGTCACCGTACCTCACCAAAATGGCTACACTATTAAATCTGGCCATTGCCGGTCCAGATCTTGCCTCATTATAACCGCTGTTTCTATATGGGAAACCCTATCTGGCCCAGAGGAGTAATAAAATGACAAAACATCATGTCGGTGACATCTCACCAAAAAGAGGTCATTGAATAGAAAAGTCCCAAGGAGTCCCTCATCATATGGCCGCTATATCAATATGGAGAATCCTGTTTGGCCTTAAGGCACAATGATAAAAATCATAGCAGTAAATCTTACCAAAAGGGCGGTAATAGAGGAGTCACAGGGGGGTCTGCACGTCTGCCCTGACGCGCGTTTCGGATGCTCGTCCTTCGTCTGGGAGCGTGAACTACAGCAGAGCCAGAAAGTTTAAGAAGGCCATGAACCAGAAATGAGAGAGCGCAGACCGGCCTTCTTAAACTTTCTGGCTCTGCTGTAGTTAAGAATCATAGAATCATAGAATCGTAGAGCTGGAAGGGACCTCCTGGGCCATCTGGTCCAACCCTCTGCTCAAAGCAGGATTCGCTAAATCATCCCAGTCAGATGTCTGTCCAGCCTCTGTTTGAAGACTTCCATTGAAGGAGAGCTCACCACTTCTCGTGGCAGCTTGTTCCACTCATTGATCACTCTAACTGTCAAAAAGTTTTTTCTAATATCTAATCTGTGTCTCCTCCCATTCAGTTTCAACCCATTGCTTCTAGTCTTTCCTTGTGCAAATGAGAATAAAGTTGATCCTTCTACAATGTGACAGCCCTTTAGATATTTGTAGACAGCTATTAAGTCTCCTCTCAGTCTTCTCTTTTGCAAACTAAACATTCCCAAATCCTGCAACCTTTCCTCATAAGACAGGGTTTGCAGACCGGTCACCATTCTGGTCGCTCTTTTCTGAACTTGCTCCAGGTTGTTGATGTCTTTTTTAAAATGTGGTGCCCAAAACTGGACACAATATTCCAGATGAGGTCTGACCAAAGAGGAGTAGAGGGAAATAATGACTTCACGTGATCTAGACTGTATGCTTCTGTTAATACATCCTAGAATTGCATTTGCCTTTTTTGCTGCTGCATCACACTGTTGACTCATATTCAGTCTGTGATCTATTAGTATACCCAAGTCTTTTTCACAAGTGCTGTCACTTAGTCCTATTCCTCCCATTCTGTATATGCTTTTTTCATTTTTATTGCCCAGATGTAGTACTTTGCATTTCTCCCTGTTAAAAACCATTCTGTTAGTTGCTGCCCACTGCTCCAGTTTATTTATATCTTTTTGAATCCTCTCCCTCTCTTCTCTAGTATTAGCTATCCCTCCTAGCTTTGTGTCATCAGCAAATTTAATCAGTTTACCCTCAATTCCTTCATCTAAATCGTTGATAAAGATGTTGAACAATACAGGGCCCAGGACAGAGCCCTGTGGTACCCCACTTGAGACATTCTTCCAACTGGATGTGCAGCCATTTACAACCACTCTTTGGGTCCGATCACTAAGCCAGTTATGAATCCACCTAACAGTTGCCTTGTCCATTCCATACTTAGTCATTTTTTCAATAAGGATTGTATGAGAGACTTTGTCAAATGCTTTGCTGAAGTCAAGATATACTATATCTACAGCATTTCCTTGATCCACCCAATCAGTGATTCCATCATAGAAGGAAATTAAGTTAGTCTGACATGACTTATTAGTTACAAACCCATGCTGACTCTGTTTAATCACTTCATTCTTATCCAGGTACTGACATACATGTTGTTTAATAATTTGTTCAAAGATCTTTCCTGGTATAGAAGTCAGACTCACCGGACTATAGTTGCCTGGGTCCACCTTCTTCCCCTTTTTGAAGATAGGAACAACATTTGCTCTTCTCCAGTCTTCTGGCACTTCTCCTGTTCTCCAAGAATTTTCAAAGATTATGGAGAGGGGTTCAAAAATTTCTTCTGCTATCTCCTTCAGTACTCTGGGGTGTAATTCATCTGGACCTGGAGACTTGAATTCATTTAGGTTAGCTAAGTGTTTCCTCACTATCTTTCTGTTTATAGATATCCTGGATTCTTCTATTCCCTTAATAGGACAGTGAAGAACAGTTGATGTTACATTTCCTTTCTGAGAGAAAACAGATGAAAAATAGGAATTTAAAAGTTCAGCCTTCTCAACATCCTGTCTTACCATTTCATCATTTTCATCCTGTAAAAATCCTATAGCATCTTTGACTTTTCTTTTACTTTTGACATATCCCCAAAATCTTTTATTATTGCTTTTGACATCTCTTGCAAGCGTCAATTCATTTTCAGCTTTAGATAATCTGATTTGTGCCCTGCAGGTTCTGCAGACAGCATTATATTCTTCTTTAGATATGCCTCCCTCTTTCCATTTTATAAACATTTTTTTCTTCCTTTTTAGCATGTGCTTAAGTTCTGTGTTCATCCATCCTGGTTTCCTTAAATGCTTCCTATTCTTCCCTCTTTTCGGAATTGTTAACAACTGTGCTTTGAGAATTTCATTTTTCAAGATTTCCCATCCTTCCTGGACATTTTTGTCTTTAAGGATATCCAGCCATTGGATCCCTCCAATTCTCTTTCTGAATCCCTTAAAATCTGCCTTTCTGAAATCTAACCTTGACGTCTGAGTCTTCACAGGTCTTCCGCCTCTAGTTATCCAAAATTCTAAAATAGTATGGTCGCTACCTCCTAGGGTCCCAGCCACTTTTACCTCCTCAACAATTTCCTCCCTGTTTATAAGGATTAGATCCAAGGTAGCAGTTCCCCTTGTTTTCTCCCTTACCTTTTGGAAGATAAAGTTGTTAGCAAGAGAGGATAAGAATTTCCTTGATCTGGTAGTTTTGCCTGAGAGAGATTCCCAACAAATGTCTGGATAGTTGAAATCTCCCATGACCACTAGGTCATATTTTTTGGAGAACTTGGCCATTTGATGCATAAAGAGTTCATCCATATCTTCAGCTTGCACAGGCGGCCTGTAGTAAATGCCTACAATGGTGTCCTTTCCATTGTTCTGTCCTTGTATTCTTACCCAAACAGTTTCCACAGAACTCCCAGTCTCTGAAGCTTCAATCTCTGTGCAGATATACGCGTTTCTAACATACAATGCGACACCCCCTCCTCGTTTATCAAGTCTGTTTCTTGCAAATACGTTGTATCCTTCTAGTCTTGTATTCCAATCATGTGTATTGTCCCACCAAGTTTCAGTGATTCCAATGACATCATATTTCTTTTCCTGTGTTAGTAGTTCCAATTCTCCTTGTTTGTTGCCCATGCTTTGTGCATTAGTATAGAAACATTTTAGTTTGTGATTGGTTTCTCTTTCTCCAATGTTTTTATTAATTAGATTCTTTCGTCTTTGTTCTTCCTTTCCACTTCTAATAGCAGAGTTCTCAATAGCATTTGTCAGGTGTATGGCTTTTTCTGGTCTTTTGCTTCCCTTCCCATGTTGTTCTAGTTTAAAGCTCTCCTTACAAGTGTAGCAAGGCGACTTCCAAATACATGCTTTCCAGTCTTCGTAAGGTGCACCCCATCTCTAGCAAGTAGTCCATCGTATAAGTAATTCACTCCCTGATCCAGAAATCCAAATCCTTGCTGACGGCACCATCGACGTAGCCAGTTGTTCACCTGCAGAATCTTATTCCACCTCCTTGTTCCATGGCCATCCACTGGGAGGATGGAAGAGAAGACCACCTGCGCTCCCAGTTCTTTCACTTTCTTGCCTAAGTCTTCAAAGTCTCTGCAGATGGTTTCCAGGTCGTTTCTTGCGGTGTCATTTGTCCCCACATGTAGTAGCAGGAATGGGTAGTCATCTGTAGGTCTGAAGAGTCCTGATATCCTGTCAGACACATCTTTAATTTTTGCACCTGGAAGACAACACATTTCTCTTGAAGTTATATCCGGTCTGCAGATAGCGGCCTCTGTTCCTCTCAACAGGGAATCCCCCATGACCACCACTCTCCGTTTCTTCTTCACAACATTTTTCTTTCTCCATCCAGGAGGACTCTGAAGGCGTACAAGGTTGCTGTTTGTTGGCAAAGTCTTATCCTGATGTATTTCTTCATCGTTTTCCTGCGTGAGAGCCTGGTACTGGTTCCTGAGCAGTATGGGTGCTGACTGCCTCCTGATCCTCCTGCTTCTCTGGGTCACATGTCTCCATTCCTCTGTTTCTTCAGGTGCACTTCGAATTTCTTCTCTTTCTGTAACATGAAGAGATAATTCTGCTCTGTCCAAGAACTCTTCACCTTCCTTAATGATCTTCAACGTAGCTAACCTCTCTTCGAGATTTTGCAACTTTTCCTCCAACAGGGACACAAGCTTTCATTTGTGGCATGTGAAGTTTGGCTTTTCCACTGGTAAGTCTGTGAACATGTAGCATGAAATGCAGCTCACCAAATGGCTCCTGGCCTCTTCCATCTTGAGATTTCTTAAAAACGATGAAAGATGAGCCAAAAATCGGCGCGCGGTTTTCCAATTTCCTCTTCTCAGCTGCAACAGCCAAAACCCAGTGATCGTTGAGCTCGTGGAGACTCTTCACTTATCCCAGAAGGCACTGGGAATATGCAAATGATCTCCTCAAGACTCTTCCCCTGACGAAGGATGAGCATAGTGTAGCCATTTTGGTGAGGTACGGTGACACCTCTTGTGTATTTTTAGAATTGTCCTTTGATGGTAATTGCTAGATATATAATATAAGGCCGTAAATTGTTCTAAATGTAGTGCCCTATGTGTATCTATTCATTCACACATATTCATTGGTGATGTATATCTGTGTGATTCACTATCAGGGTTGGTTTATTAATAGAGTGATATACAAGATTCGTCATATGAGAAATTGATATGGTGATAATACCGTATATTTATTAATTTAGGAGACATCGGTGTCCACTTGGATTATATCATTTAAGTTTTTCAGGGAGGTCTGCTATGTTTCCCATGTTGCGTGGGTTGTTCCATAATGCATTACTGCACACTGTCTTTGTCTAGTTCTGTATACCTGTCCTAATAAAGATATATATATATTTTTTACATCGGATCTGTAGTCGCACACTAGTGGTCTTTCCACCCCTATTTCATTTGTCCCCGGCGATTGATCTATATTTAGGTCTTACACAACAGAGGAGGCAGCTAGGTGTAATTTATTATGCCAGGAATATGTCCTCCTAGTCTGATTGTGTTTATGAGTATTTCTTTTTATGTGTACTTTTCAGTGTTCTGCACAGGTGAAACTCGAAAAAGGATGGACTACAAAGCCAGGGAGAAATCCTGGCTGGGGCAGGTAGATCAGGTCTTTGGCATTGACGGCGCGTGCGGTCAGCCGGTGGGTGATCCAGGATTTGAAAGTCTCTGTGATTCAGCACAGACTTTGTTATTACGACGTACCAGGATCTGGTGGAGTCGTGCGTTTTTGCAGAAATATATTGCACTCAAAATGATCCCTAGAGGCCTCAGGATAAGAGTACAGTCATATGTAAAAGTTTGGGCACCCCTATTAATGTTAACCTTTTTTCTTTATAACAATTTTGGTTTTTGCAACAGCTATTTCAGTTTCATATATCTAATAACTGATGGACTCAGTTATATTTCTGGATTCAAATGAGGTTTATTGTACTAACAGAAAATGTGCAATCTGCATTTAAACAAAATTTGACCGGTGCAAAAGTATGGGCACCCTTATCATTTTCTTGATTTGAACACTCCTAACTACTTTTTACTGACTTCCTGAAGCACTAAATTGGTTTTGTAACCTCATTGAGCTTTGATCTTCATAGCCAGGTGTATCAAATCATGAGAAAAGGTATTTAAGGTGGCCACTTGCAAGTAGTTCTCCTATTTGATTCTCCTATGAAGAGTGGCATCATGGGCTCCTCAAAACAACTCTCAAATGATCTGAAAACAAAGATTATTTAACATAGCTTTTCAGGGGAAGGATACAAAAAGTTGTCTCAGAGATTTAACCTGTCAGTTTCCACTGTGAGGAACATAGTAAGGAAATGGAAGAACACAGGTACAGTTCTTGTTAAGCCCAGAAGTGGCAGGCCAAGAAAAATATCAGAAAGGCAGAGAAGAAGAATGGTGAGAACAGTCAAGGACAATCCACAGACCACCTCCAAAGACCTGCAGCATCATCTTGCTGCAGATGGTGTCACTGTGCATCGGTCAACAATACAGCGCATGCATAACGCCTTTTTGTATGACCAAACAACTCAATCTTTGTTTCATCAGTCCACAGGACCTTCTTCCATAATGTAACTGGCTTGTCCAAATGTGCTTTTGCATACCTCAGGCGACTCTGTTTGTGGCGTGCTTGCAGAAACGGCTTCTTTCGCATCACTCTCCCATACAGCTTCTCCTTGTGCAAAGTGCGCTGTATTGTTGACCGATGCACAGTGACATCATCTGCAGCAAGATGATGCTGCAGGTCTTTGGAGGTGGTCTGTGGATTGTCCTTGACTGTTCTCACCGGTCAAATTTTGTTTAAATGCAGATTGCACATTTTCTGTTAGTACAATAAAGCTCATTTGAATCCAGAAATATAACTGAGCCCATCAGTTATTAGATATATGAAACTGAAATAGCTGTTGCAAAAACCAAAATTGTTATAAAGAAAAAAGGTTAACATTAATAGGGGTGCCCAAACTTTTACATATGACTGTAACACCTACGTTTGTGGTTGAGGATCAGACATTTATTAATGAGTGGGAGGAGGCATGCAACACTTGTTCGGGGAGTTTGATGCAGTTATTGGTCTGAATGCAAGGTTGATTAATGAGTTGGATAAAAATATCGATTCTAAATTGATGGAACTACGTGGAAATGGCTCTGAAGAACGTATTAAGTCATTCGAGGTTGAACTAGAGAAGACGATTGATAGTGTAGTCAAAAAAATCAGTGATTCACAGACTTCTAAGATCAACAGAGATATAAAGGACTACCAGTCTAATAGTGTATATCATTGGAGAAAAATATCTATTAGTGGACGGCAGATACAACGGGCTACTTCGAACCAATCCGTATCTTCAATAAGTACTCAATCCGATATATCAGTCTCCTCCATAACAACCCGGTCAGGAAGTATCAGCAAACGGATTAGGAACCATGATTACCATCCCTATAAGACATACAAGACTCGGTTCCACGAGAATGGCCGTGACACGAATAAGGTAATTAATTTGAGCCAACATGTGCTTTCGGACCTCGATTGTTCATTACATTATAAGGGTCTATCTTTTTCTCCAGCTTCTGGTCCGGACGTTTTTTCGATAGTGAAGGATCTACACTTTTTTGCACGCTCCCTTTTATTTAAACGATTTTTCTTTAATAATGATGTATACAAACTCTTCCCTACAGAAGACGAACGGACAACATTAAGAATTGTGGAAGAATTATCTGAGGAGCATACCACAGTTGAAGGAGGTAAGATACCTCCTTCCATTAGGCCGCGATCTCGACGGTTTCCTCCATTATCTAATTGTGGTCCTATTGATCTATTCGTTAAGGTTGTGTCTAATGAATTATCAGCTATTCCACGGTTTATCCGTGATGATAATTTGAATAAGGAAGAACGAGCAAGATTAAAATATCTGCGTGATCTTCCTGATGTGGTGATCAAACCGGCGGACAAGGGGGGTAACATAGTTATATGGCCGAAAACAATGTATGAAAAGGAGGCGTTTCGCCAGTTATTGAATAATACCTGTTATAAAAAACTTACGTTTAACCCCTTGTCCGCCTATGATACCCAACTCAGGGGGATCATATCTAGGGCTATTGAAGCAGAAACTATCACCAGGGAGTTGGGGTCCGCCTTGGTTGTTAATGAGCCGACAATATCAACTCTTTACTTGCTCCCAAAAATTCATAAGGATACACAATGTCCACCAGGAAGGCTGATAGTTTCAGATCGGGGTAATTATTTGGAACATGTGGGCTGCTGGATTGATTCAGTATTACAACCTTTGGTGGAAGAATTACCATCTTTCCTTAAAGATACCAATCAGTTATTGCAGAGAGTGGATGGTCTTTCTCTAGATAAGGATGCGATACTAGTGACGGCTGACGTCGAGTCACTGTATACTAGTATACGGCATACTGATGGTTTGAGAGCTGTTGAATTTTTTCTAAACACTTCCAGGTTGTCTATTGGTCTGAAACGATTTATATTGGAGATATTGGAATTTGCGCTTACGCATAATTTTTTTGTGTTCAAGGGGTCCTTTTTCCTACAGACCCAGGGGACAGCCATGGGAGCGGCCTATGCGCCCTCTTATGCCAATCTGTTCCTGGGTCTGTGGGAAAGGGACCTCTTCCAGTCAGATCCACACGCATCTATGGACCGCGTCCTTTTATGGACGTGGTACATAGATGACGTGTTCTTGATCTGGCAGGGCTCCAGTGGTTTGCTGGGACAATTTTTTTCAGCAGTTAAATGATAACACACTTTGTCCACAATGAGAATAAAATTGAATTTTTGGACGTCATGTTGAGGAGGGATGGCCAAGATATGATTCAGACCAATATCTTTAGGAAACCAACTTCCACGAAATCGTTGTTGCATGCCTCCTCTTCTCATCCCAATCATATGATTAGATCAGTACCAATAGGACAATTTTTACACTTAAGGCGCATTTGTTCGACGGATCTTGATTATGAACAACAGGCCGATGACTTGAAACAGCGTTTAAGAGAAAGGGGCTATAGTCATAGATCAATTAAGAAAGCGTACAATCGTGCAAAACATAGTACGTGTAATTCTTTATTGTATAAGACCGGGGACCCTTCACCCAAACTGGATCAATTAAGATTTGTAACAACCTTCCATTCCCATTCAGATAGGGTTAGGAAGATATTGGAAAAGTCCTGGCCTATTTTGTTGGTAGATCCAATAATGGCCAAAATATTACTAAGTAAGCCTAGAATTGCGTATCGAAGAGCAAAGAACTTACGGGGACACTTAATTAAGAGCCACTATGAGACTAATCCACCGTTGACATTCCTGAGTGGTGGTATTCCACGACAGGGGTGTTTTTCTTGTGGACAATGTGTGGCCTGTACCAACATCGATCGAAGTGATACGTTTACGGATTCATCAGGCACCAAAGTATTTAAAATCAAAAAGAGGATTACTTGCTTATCAAAATGTGTGATATACTACGCCACCTGTCCGTGCTCCCTGATCTATGTGGGATTGACCACACGTTAGTTGAAGGTTAGGGTCAGGGAGCACGTGCTGGGTATACAAGCTGCGGCAAGTGAAAATGACATTTCTGTACTTAAAACCATACCAAAGCACTTTAAGTTATATCACCAATGCGATAGCAAGACATTTAGAGTTAAAGGGATCGACATTTTGGATTCTGGTATCCGGGGAGGCAAAGTATCACAACGCTTGGCCCAATGTGAGGCAAGATGGATATGGACCTTAAATACGGTCCATCCTAATGGGTTAAACGAATGTTTAAATTTTGCATCATTTCTGTGATCACCCGCCGGCTCCATTGCGTAGTCCATTTGGTCATCCACGTTTGCGTGGTTGTTTTTAATCTGCTGTTTTTATATTCTTTTTCAGAATTTTTTTTTGCTATGTATTTTATATTTTAGGCCATGTGTATATTATACTGAAGTACAGCATTGAGCCACACTTGGTGAACATCTTTATCTGAACCACGAGATCTATATATCTGCAGAATGCAGTTATAATATATTGTATACCACTGTATCAGGATCGTACATCATGGAGCCATATCCGGAGAACATCTTCATTTGGAATCATGAGAGCCATATACCTGCATGATACAGTCATAATTTTTTGCATATTATAATATTTTTTTTTGATAATTGTGAAACTTAAAGTCCCATATGAATCAATGGGCCCCTAGATGTTACTTATAGGGTAAATTATTTGGAGACCTATAGTGATATATATGTAGCATGGTATTATTTTTCTATGTAAGGTAAATAGGTACGGTATTATCACCATGTCATTTATATGTTTGCTGCAATGCTATATACATGGTGTATCTAATATCTTTAATTGAATATCTAATAATGTTTTCTCAGGTTTTATATTTCTAACTTAATGTGCAATAATGTTGTCTGTATGCTCCATGCGATTAATAAGGATTATATGTTGCGATCATTAGAGTTGAGCGACTTTTGCTTTTTTAGGGTTGAGTTTCGTTTTCCAAAAGTCAGGTCGAGCAAAATCGGCCGACTATAGGGAAAAGTCGGGGGTCCGACCGAAACACGAAACCCAATGTAAGTCAATGGGGAATTAAGTCGGCAGTGAGAGGAGGACAGGAAACACACCTACAGTGCCCATTTGAATGCCAAAAGCATCAATTCTTCTTACTTAAGCTTGTCAACCTTAATTAACTTCATAATACAAGTTACGCACTGAAAAATGGGGGTTATTTGGCTAAAGTTGTGGGGGGGTAGGGCTGACTCCAGGTTTTCATGTGCCCTGGGCGAAAGAGCGCCCCTTTAACACATACCACAACTCATCATGCTCTGATACGGCAGAGAAATAGCGGTATAGTACAATGAAAAATACTTCACTTTTTACATCTCATGACGAGGCCCATCTATTTCTCCATACAGAATCATTGGTCCCATATAATGTTTGAAACAGTATATGATGAGCTCCACATAATGCTACAGTATATGTTGGTCCCCATGGATGAAGCTCCACTGTCTTATGGGCCCAAATAATGCTCCAAACATAATGGGCCCCATTTCTAATGCTCTAGTGTATAATGGGCCCTGTAAATGCTGCTCCAGTGTCTGATGTCCACCTTTGGAATGTTCCAGTGTATGGTGGGCCCCATCTATCATTCTCCAGAGTATAGTGCTCCCCAAAAATTGCTGTCCCAACATTGAAAACAATGAAATAAGTCTCCTCGCTAGGGAATCCCTGTACTAGTCTGGACTCCTCGTCGTCCCCATCTTCCATCTCACTGCACAGTATTTCAACCTTGCAAGTGCTGTGATCCTGAGCAAGCAGGGGGGGCCCACTCGTTGGCGATGGCACTGGCACAGGGCCCCTGATAGTACGGTGGTGTGTCTGATGGCGGGTGGGCCGAACCTGCACTTTCATCTGCAGCTTCCTCTTTGTCACCATGTAAGATGGAACTGTATATGGGAAGGGTAACCTGAGTTTCATCAGGGTCAGATTCAGGCCGTGTAGCGTGCGAGGGGAATGTAGTGGTCTGGGTCAATGTACCAGCAGATTCATCGAGCAGTGGCTCGGCATCAGTGCACTTGTTTCGCCCCCAGGAGTACGGTCGCCACAGTGGCATTACCTTCCTCCTAGGGAGTGTGATGTCATACTTGGGAGCAACGAAGGATCTCTCTAGCAGGTTAACTGATTGGGCGGCATTATTCCCATGAGTCACGACCCTCCAAACAGCGTTCATGAAGGCAAAGTGTTTGTTTCACGTGGGCAGTATGGTTGCAAAGCTGAACCTCAAAGGAATGTCCAGAAGGGCACCACCAGGAGTGGAGCCTACGGCGTAATTTGACTCAACACGGGCAACCTCAACCATCCAGCAACAAAAAAGATGCACACATTGCAAGCTTAATTCCGTTAACGAATGAGACTCCGTCATGCCCCGCGGTCCGAGTCCGGCCTACTAGAGGGACACGCGAGGCTCTGACACGTGAGATAGGCCAATAACTGGTGTGTCATGCCATTACATGTCCGTGGCTGCATGTGCGCTACACTGGAAAGGCCAGCGTTTGTCACTTACAGGTGCAGATAACCCGCTGAACAAAGTTAGTGATGGGGATCTGGGATTACAATTATTACCCGCGAACGATGATTTCCCAGTAAGTGCAGGTCAACCGCAGTTCCGGAATTAGGCCTAACCGTCATTCCTGAGAAAATGAAAAACTTACGTGTGCAAACCACAGGTGCTGTAGCTTGCTTAACAGCTCGCCAGCCGTTCTCACGCCCAGTATGGATTACACGTGATTGCACAAAGGTGAGAAAGGGTACCATATCCCCAGATAACATGTATGGATAGCGTACACATTCAAAATATATGTCTATACATCAGGAGGCAGGCTCAAACGGTGTCAGGCCCAGTATGGATTGCACGTGATTGCACAAAGGTGAGAAAGGGTACCGTATCCCCGGATAACATGTATGGATAGCATAGTGTACACATTCAAAATATATGTCTATAGATCAAGAGGCAGGCTAAAACGGTGTCAGGCCCAGTATGGATTACACGTGATTGCACAAAGGTGAGAAAGGGTACCGTATCCCTGGATAACATGTATGGATAGCATAGTGTACACATTCAAAATATATGTCTAAAGATCAGGAGGCAGGCTCAAACGGTGTCAGGCCCAGTATGGATTACACGTGATTGCACAAAGGTGAGAAAGGGTACCGTATCCCCGGATAACATGTATGGATAGCATAGTGTACACATTCAAAATATATGTCTATAGATCAGGAGGCAGGCTCAAACGGTGTCAGGCCCAGTATGGATTACACGTGATTGCACAAAGGTGAGAAAGGGTACCGTATCCCCGGATAACATGTATGGATAGCATAGTGTACACATTCAAAATATATGTCTATAGATCAGGAGGCAGGCTCAAACGGTGTCAGGCCCAGTATGGATTACACGTGATTGCACAAAGGTGAGAAAGGGTACCGTATCACCGGATAACATGTATGGATAGCATAGTGTACACATTCAAAATATATGTCTATAGATCAGGAGGCAGGCTCAAACGGTGTTAGGCCCAGTATGGATTACACGTGATTGCACAAAGGTGAGAAAGGGTACCGTATCCCCGGATAACATGTATGGATAGCGTACACATTCAAAAGATATGTCTATACATCAGGAGGCAGGCTCAGACAGTGTCAGGCCCAGTATGGATTACACGTGATTGCACGTGCATGTGAGAAAGGGTACCATATCACGGGATAACATGTATGGATAGCATAGTGTACACATTCAAAATATATGTCTATAGATCAGGAGGCAGGCTCAGATGGTGTCAGGCCCAGTATGGATTACACGTGATTGCACAAAGGTGAGAAAGGGTACCGTATCCCCGGATAACATGTATGGATAGCATAGTGTACACATTCAAAATATATGTCTATAGATCAGGAGGCAGGCTCAAACGGTGTCAGGCCCAGTATGGATTACACGTGATTGCACAAAGGTGAGAAAGGGTACCGTATCACCGGATAACATGTATGGATAGCATAGTGTACACATTCAAAATATATGTCTATAGATCAGGAGGCAGGCTCAAACGGTGTTAGGCCCAGTATGGATTACACGTGATTGCACAAAGGTGAGAAAGGGTACCGTATCCCCGGATAACATGTATGGATAGCGTACACATTCAAAATATATGTCTATAGATCAGGAGGCAGGCTCAGACGGTGTCAGGCCCAGTATGGATTTGATGGCCCAGACTACACAGCGGAGGAGCAGGGAGAGGTAAAGATTGCAAATGCTGGGGCCCTGCCCAAGCAAGGGAGGCCCACTCGTGGGCGTCGGTACTGGCACTGGGCCCCTCATAGTACGGCGGTGTGTCTGACGGCGGGTGTGCACCACCACCGTCAGAGACACTTGAATGCACTATGAGGGACCCTGTGCCAGTGCCCGCACCCAAGAGTCGGCCTACCCACCTGTCCAGGGCAACGGCACTCGCACGGTTTCGTGCGCTAGGTGGTGACCCCGGCCATGGGGGGGAGGCAGCACAGTTAGGGAGTTTTAGAAAGTGGCATATGTTGATGCTGGACATTCAGCTGATGCAAAAGGCGAAATTGTTCAAGTCCCAGGAAGAGGAGGACCAAAGCAAGCCATTTTTCTGTCACCCTATGTGTAATCAGGGGAAGGTGGGACAAAATCCTTGGAAACCCATGCATAGTTCATTTTAATGAAGGTTAGATCATCCACATTTTGGGTTGACAGACGGGTCCTTTTTTCTGTCAGGATTGATCCAGCTGCACTGAAGACTCTTTCCGATAGCACACTTGCAGCTGGGCAAGCGAGCTCCTGTAAGGCATATTGTGCCAATTCAGGCCAGGTGTCCAGTTTAGCGGCCCAATAGTCAAAGGGGAATGACCTGTGTGGGAGAACATCGATATGGGAGGAAAAGTAGTTTGTAACCATAGTTGACAACTGCTGTCTCCTGCACTTTCCATCGATGCTGTATTACCAGTTGTGTGAGTGGTACTTGAAAAATCAGTCCACAACATTGTCATGAAACCCCTGTCTCCAACGCCACTTCTGCTGTGTGCACCATGAACACCTCTGCCAAGCTGCCCCCGGCCCGTACGTCTCGTGTGAGAACCATCACCACTGCTGTGTGATGGGAATGCATCAAGCAACCGATTTACCAGAGTTGCTTGTTTATTAGCCAATATTAGGTCAAGGTTCTCCTGTGGCATGATGTTTTGTAATTTGCCTTTATAGCGTGGATCCAGGATGCTGGCCAACCAGTAGTCGTCATCGTTCATCATTTTGGCAATGCGGGGGTCCCTTTTTAGGATCTGCAAGGCATAATCTGACATGTGGGCCAATGTTCCAGGTGTCAATGATGCACTGCGAGTGCTGGTTGGAGGAGCACTTTCTGACAAATCCACATCCCTCCAGTCACGCACAAACCCTGTACCAGACCTTGCCACGCCAACATTTTCACTTGCCCCACGAGATGCATCCTCCTCTCCTAAGTAATCATCCCCATCATCATCCTCCTCGTCCTCTTCTTCCTCCACCTCGTCCAGGAGAGGTCCCTGAGCAGACAATGGCTGAATGTCATCAAGGATTCCCTCCTCCTCTTCCTCCTCGTCAACATTGGCTGCAGAAGCCTGCTCCTTAAGGTGCGTCAAAGTTTGCATGAGCAGACGCATAAGTGGGATGCTCATGCTTAGGATGGCGTTGTCTGCGCTTACCAGCCATGTGCATTCCTCAAAACAATGAAGGACTTTACAGAGGTCTTTCAGCTTCGACCACTGCACACCTGTCAACTCCATGTCTGCTCTCAAAGTGCCTGGCCGTGTATCCTCCCTCAAATGCATTATGGCCTGCCTCTGTTCGCACAGCCGCTCAACCATGTGCAGGGTGGAGTTCCACCTTGTTGCAATGTCGATAATGAGGCGGTGGTTGGGAAGGTGGAGCAATCGCTGCAGCTTCTGCATACGAATGGAGTGTACAGGTGACCGGCGGATGTGCGCGCACAGTCTTCGCACCTTCTGGAGCAGGGCTGTTAACTCCGGATAATTGTTGAGGAAGCACTGCAAAACCAGGTTCAAGGTGTGAGCCAAGCAAGGTATGTGGCTGAGTTTTGAAAGGGCTATGGCTGCCACAAAATTACGGCCGTTATCACTAACTACCTTGCCTGTCTCAAGATGTATACTGCCCAGCCATGACTCAGTTTGTCGCTGAAAGTACTCGGCCAGCACCTCCGCGATGTGTCTGTCGCCCAAACACATCATCTGCAACACAGCCTGCTGATGCTTTCCACTAGCTGCTCGATAGGGGGACACCTCATGTGCAACAGTGGCAGCTGCAGATGGAGTGCTCGTACAACTGGGCTCTGTGGACGAGCTTTCGCTTCTGGTGGAGGAGGAGGTGGAGGGTCGAACGCCTACAGCCAACTATTTCCTATACCGTGGGCTAGGCAGCACTGTCCCACCACCGCTGTCCCCTGTGGACCCTGCATCCACCACATTAACCCAGTGCGGAGTGATGGACACGTAACGGCCCTGGCCATTCCGACTGGACCATGCATCTGTTGTGAGGTGCACCTTTCCACTCACTGACTGCTTGAGTGCACGGACAATGCGGTCTTTCACATGATGGTGGAGGGCTGGGATGGCTTTGCGAGAGAAGAAGTGGCGACTGGGTAGGTCATAGCGTGGTACTGCATAGGCCATGAGTTCGCGGAAAGCTGCGCTTTCCACCAACCGATAGGGCATCATCTCTAACGAGATTAGTTTAGCAATGTGGGCTTTCAAACCCAGTGTACGCGGATGAGAGACTGAGTACTTTCTTGACCTACTCATAGTCTCTGGGAGGGTGAACTGGACTTGAGAGCTGCATATGGTGGAACTAGCGGTGGACAGGGCGGACTGAGAGAGGGTTGATGATGGTGATGGAGTTGGTGTTCTTTCTGATGGCCTAGATTCAGTCTTTCGTTGATATAGCAGTGGGATTCCCTGACTGCTATGGCCTTGCAACGACACCTCAACATTTGCTGCTGTGCTAACCGGTGGGCTTACAGTGGGGGAAACAATGTAGCGTTGCTGACTACCTTCTTTGTGATCAGTTGCACATGTGGTACTTGAGGTTTGGTGTTGTGTCCACGCTTGCAAGTGCATGCTGGTTAAATGTCTAAGCATGCAACTGGTATTCAAATTTTTCAGATTTTTCCCTCGGCTAAAGGTCTTTGCGCACTTCTTACAGATAACCTTGGCCTGATCATGAGGATTTTGTTCAAAAAAGTGCCACACTGCACTATTCCGACTTTGGAAGACATTTTGCGGCCTAGCACGCTGTGCTATTTTGACCATCTGGACAAGCTGTCCAGCAACTCTTTTGATTTTTGGAACCTGTCTTTGGAGTGCTCTGGGCCTGCCAGATAACAGCTGTTGCGATGTCGATGTCTGCTGTGGATGCTCCTCCTCCTCATCTGAGCTATTGGAAGCAGCACCCTCTTCCCCCAATGGATGCCAATCTGGGTCAACAACTGGGTCATCCATCACCTCCTCTTCAATGTCATGTGCACCTTCCTCTGTGTCACCGTGTATGGTGGTATAGTATGCGGGAAGGGGCACCTGAGTCTCATCATGGTCAGAATCTGGCTCATTACACTGCGAGGACAATGTAGTGCTCTGACTGAATGTACCAGCAGAATCATCTATCAGTAGCTGTGCATCAGTGCACTCCATGTTAGATTCATCTTGGCCTGAGTAATTCACCATTTCACTTGATAACCAAGGCATGGTATGTGAAAACAGCTCCATGGAGTAATCAGTTGTATGGCCTGCGTCATCCTTCAATCTTGGTTGGGGTGAAGGACACAAGGAAAGGTGTGGTTCATGAACATGAGCCTCCAATGACGACTCAGTGCTTTTATTTTTTACAGCTTCAGAAGAGGAGGCGATAGAGCTGGAGGCTGAGTCAGCAATGTAAGCCAAAACTTTTTCCTGAAGCTCTGGCTTTAAAAGCGGTTTGCCAACTCCTAGAAAACTAAGCCTTCGAGGCCTTGTGGAGCCAGACGATGACGCAGGCTCAACACCTCCTGCATTCGGTCCTATTTTGCTTTTGCCACTACCATCAGATCCACCACCAACACCATCATTACCAGCTGGCAACCCCTGCCCAATTCCACGGCCTCTTCCACCAGCCTTCCTCATTTTTGGTAAAAATGTACACAAAATCCCACAAACTATATAGTAATGTAAAACAAGGTACAAGGTGTATATAGGACAGGTGAGACGTAGAATTTCTGAGCACACTTGTGGACACTGTTGAATTGTGTGAGGCCCAGTGAATATCACATCGCTATGTCACAGGCTCAATGTCGCAGGTATGAAAAATGTGACTATAGGACAGGGGAGATGTTGAATTTCTGAACACACTTGTGGACACTGTTGGATTGTGTGAGGCCCAGTTAATATCACACCGCTATGTCACAGGCTCAATGTCGCAGGTGTGAAAAATGTCCCTATAGGACAGGGGAGATGTAGAATTTCTGAACACACTTGTGGACACTGTTGTGTGAGGCCCAGTTAATATCACACCGCTATGTCACAGGCTCAATGTCGCAGGTGTGAAAAATGTCACTATAGGACAGGGGAGATGTAGAATTTCTGAACACACTTGTGGACACTGTTGGATTGTGTGAGGCCCAGTTAATATCACATCGCTATGTCACAGGCTCAGTCAGTCAGAATAGGATCATCTGGTTTCAAAGAAAACGCCCAATCCTGGGGATCGCCACGCAGCAAAGAGATGACAATTTTAACCTGCTGCGCGGAGCACCCTGACGAGTTAGGCTTCAAGGCAAAAAATAATTTACAATTATTTTTGAAATTCAAAAATTTAGACCGATCCCCAAAAAATACATCAGGTGTAGGAATCTTTGGTTCAGCAGCATGTGAATGAGCAAGGTAGGCGGAAATTCCCCGCACTTCCGCAGCGAGCTGCTCCACACGATCAGACAATTGCTTTATCTCCATTGAGAGAAAAAAAAATTCCCCCTACGGCCTCAGAGATATAGAGGAAAGAATATACACTAGAGTTGAGCGACTTTGGTCGGATCGGGTTTCGTGAAACCCGAATGAAACAAAATAAGTTTCAGATGAAACTCGTCCAACTAGAGCAAAACAAAGTCGGAGTTTCGTCCGAAACCCGACCCCAATGCAAGTCAATGGGAAATAAAAGTCGGATGAAACTCCGACTTTTTTTGCTCTAGTCGGACGAGTTTCATCTGAAACTTATTTTGTTTCATTCGGGTTTCACGAAACCCGATCCGACCAAAGTCGCTCAACTCTAATATACACACTTTTTTTTTTTTTTTTAAACACAATTCTTTCCTGCTATTGAGTACCCAAGGATCTGCGGTTTGGCGGGTGATTCTGTTATGATTGAGTCACCGTAGGAGGCAAAAAACAGAAATGCTAGCTAAGTCCAGAAAACCAGAGAAGTTGGCAACTATCAGATTGCAGACTCCTGAACCTATCAACACAACTAGCAGTAGCCGTTGGGGGTTCCTACGATGACCTAGACCCCTCGATCACAGCCGGAGAGATACATAGGCCTAAAGAAGGAAAGGGGAAATCTAACTGCCCCAGAGCAGACCCCAAAGCAACAGGCAGCCCCCCACATATAATGACGGTGAAGCAAGATGAAAACACTTACACAGACAGAAAGACAGGCTGAGCAAAGATGGGGCCCAAAAACTACCTAGATAGGAACGGATAGGAAGGCTGCTGTCTGCAATCTGCCACAACCCTATCAGAGACAAAAGCCAACAAGCTGATATAAAAATGGCCCTGAAGCAACTAAGCTTCAAAAACTAAATCAGCACTCAGGTACTTTCTGAAGACAGAGCTAACGGAACATTGCACACTCCAGCAGGGAGTGGCAGAATCCAAAAAGCAAGAAAAACAAAAAACAAATCTTAAATGCAAAAAGGCAAAACAGAAAACTTAGCTTTAGGAGAGCAGGAATCAGACTGGTGTCCAAGAGTCCACAGAGAAATCACCCGCAGGGCAGAAAGGGCGTAGGCTGCCTTAAATCCAGTCAGTGACTCCACTCAGCCAATCATCTTCATTAGTCCCAGGTGCCTGATAATCAGGCTCACTACCTTCCTTCACTAGAATAGGGAGTTCACCAGGCCTCAGTGACGGAGGGGAAAAAGAACTCACAACATATATATATTATATATCTCTAGTCGACTTGCATCAACTGCTCTAGTTGCATGATCTGCAGGGTTTTGGTCCGTGGGGATGTAATGCCACTGTTTTGGATGAACTGATCTCTTGATTCGTAGCACTCTGTTGTTGACATAAACGTAGAATCGCATGGTTTCATTGTGGATGTATCCCAGGATTACTTTGCTGTCTGAGTAGAACTTGGCTTGTGTCAGGTCGATATCCATCTCGGATTCGATGAACTCTGCTAACTCGAGGGCTAGGACTGCAGCACAAAGTTCTAACCTTGGTATGGTGTGCTCTGGTTGTGGAGCAAGTTTGGCCTTCCCCATAATGAATCCAATGTTGCTCTGACATTTGGAGTCCACAGTTTTGAGATAGGCAGCAGCAATTGCTTTGACAGAAGCATCTGCAAATACATACAGTCTTTGGCTCTGTATCTCTGTGGACGGCACAGGGGTGTATGGCCTTGGAACATTCAGGTTGGAGAGGGCTGCTAAAGAGTTCTTCCATACTTCCCACTGGATTCTCTTGTCAGGTGGCAGAGGTGCATCCCAGTCAGAAGTCTCCTTAGTTAAGTCTCTTAGTATGGCTTTGCCTTGTATAGTAACAGGAGCTGCAAAACCCAAGGGATCATACAGGCTGTTGATGGTAGACAGAACACCTCTGCGTGTGAAAGGCTTTTCCTCCTGGCTGACCTGAAAGGTTAAGGTGTCTGACTCTAGATTCCAGAGAAGCCCGAGGCTGCGTTGCATTGGTGTGGGTTCTAACCCCAGGTCCAGGTCTCTGAGACCGTTACACAAATCTTGTGAAGGGAATGCTTTCATGATTTCTTGGCTGTTTGAGGCTATTTTGTGAAGCCTGAGGTTGGAGCAAGCAAGCATCTCTTGGGCTCTCCTGAGAAGACTGATGGCAGTCTCATTTGAAGGCATGGCTTTCAGACAGTCATCAACATAAAAGTCTTTTTCTATGAATTGTCTGACATCTGATCTGTATTCTGTTTCTCCTTCTTGAGCTGACCTTTTGAGTCCACAAATGGCGACTGCAGGAGAAGGGCTATTGCCAAAGATGTGCACTCTCATGCGGTACTCTGTGACCTCTTTAGTGGGATTATTGTCTCTGTACCAGAAGAATCTTAAGAAGTTCCTGTCTCTCGCTCTCACAAGGAAACAATGGAACATTTGCTGGATGTCAGCGATGAAGGCAATGGAATCCTTACGGAAGCGCATAAGTACCCCTAGCAGTTTGTTATTGAGGTCTGGTCCTGTCAGTAGAACATCATTCAGAGAGACATCATCAAACTTAGCACTGGAGTCAAACACCACTCTAATCTGGCCCGGTTTCTTTGGGTGGTATACTCCAAACATAGGTAGGAACCAGCATTCCTCATAGTCTTTGAGAGTGGGAGCTAGTTCTGCATGGCAGTTCTCAAAAACCTTTGACATGAAGGAGAAAAAGTGGTCTCTCATCTCTGGTTTCCTCTGCAGGTTATGTTTAAGGGAGAAGAAACGTTTTAATGCCTGATTTCTGTTGTTTGGTAGACGTGGTCTGTGGGTTCTGAAGGGGAGAGGTGCTACCCAGCTGTTGGTCTCATCTTTTACGAGTCCCTTGTCCATTACCTCTAAGAACAACTTGTCCTCTACTGACATTGCTACTTGGTTGTCTTGCTTAGTTATCTGGAAGACTGTGCACCCCAACTGATCCTCATAGCTTCCTGACACCATACTGCTGTCGTGAATAAAGTCTATTAATTGATTGGGTAGTTGGATGCTGTGTGGTAGTTCCTTGACATGGAACTCGTTGTTGCAAGGTTGAAACACAGATGGGCATCCTTTCTCCAATGTATTTGTTAGCATACTTGTCGCAGAAGATGGGGTGTATATGTGTCCCAAACATACGTTTCCTATTATGACCCATCCTAGATCTAGCTTTTGGGCATAGGGAGCATTGTGGAGTCCAATGATATGACTTCTCACTTTATGAACCTGTAGGATATCTCTTCCCAACAGCAGTAATTTCTGTGCCTGAGGGTCGAGTTCCGGTATAAGGTGTGCTATGCGTTTCAAGTGAGCATGATGGATTGCCACATCTGGTGTAGGGATTTCAGACCTGTTGTCTGGTATCTGATTACACTCGATGATTGTAGGCAGTGGTAGGCAGAATTGTCCGTCTAAGGACTCAATTTGGTAGTCAGTGGCTTTCCTGCCCGCTGTTGTCACAGTACCTGCACATGTCTTTAATGAGTAAGGAGTGCTTGGTCCTTTGATGTTGAATCGGTCAAAGAATGTTGATCTAGCCAGGGATCGATTACTTTGATCATCCAAGATAGCATACAGTCTTACAGCTTTGTCTCTATGGTCCTTTGGGTACACTCTGACAAGGCATATTTTAGAACAAAACCTACTGTCTATTGTCCCTTTACAGACTTCAGTACATTGTGAAGTGATCTCTGGCATAGCTGCTTCAGTGCTCTTTTCCTCCCCGCCATGCTCACCGTCAGCTGACGTGTTTTGTGCACTCCATGGAGCTGGGCCAGGGTGTAGGGCAGTGTTATGATCTGTGGTGCCACATTCTGTGCATTTTACACTGACCTTACAATCCTTGGTGAGATGAGCGGTGGATGAGCAGCACTTGTAGCAGATACCGTTCTCTTTCAGGAAGCTTCTGCGATCCGGCATAGATTTTCCTCTGAAGGCTCTGCATTTCAGAAGAGGATGAGGCTGCTGATGGAGCAGACACTGCATGTCAGGGTCCTGCACCTTTGCCTCTGATTGAGAGCGGCCAGCAGACCTGTAATTGGAACTTGGAGAAGAAACATAAGTCTTGTGCACTGCCCCAGATGTTCTGCATGGGTTTCCAGCTGATGGTGGTGCAGTATATGACATTGCAAAGTCAAAGCTGGGATCATTTCTGATTGTTGCTTGCTCGTGTATAAATTCTATAAAAACGAAGAAAAAACACAAAAATTGAGCTTGGTTTGAGTTAATACACATGCAGCATATAAATGCATGTTGACATTGGCCATACAACATAAAACCTGCAAAAGACAAAATGAGCAAAAACCCTGCTGTAACTAAATATGTAAAAGCAAAAGTGCATCTAAATAATACAGTTTTTAGTAATACTGTTTTTGATCAAAAGTAGCATGAAAGCCATCCCACCACGACACGGTAACTCTGTTCGGGATAAGCCTACAAAAACTGAGAAAGGAGGGAATGAAACACTGTGTTTGTATTTGTACGTGGAACCAGGCGTGAGCCACCTCTCCTGTAGATTGTAGGGCAACTTTTGGACCATAGGGTTAACACATTTGGCTGTGTCAAGATATACGAGTCCTTGTAGGTCACCTTCACATTTGGCAAACAGGACCTCCTGTAACAGGTCACCTAGCTCTCTAAGTTTTGGGAGACCTTTGTTAGATATTTTAGGAAAGTCATCGATTCTTTTGAACAAGGCTCTCTCTATGGCCTCTGCTGAGCCGTAACACTCATCCAGCCTGTTCCAGATCTCTTTGAGGCCAATTTGAGGGTAGTTTATGTTAATGTCTCTAATACTTACTGCGTGTTTGACTGACTCTTCTCCTAGGTATTTGACTAAGAGGTCTATCTCTTCCCTGTGTTGTAGCCCCAAGTCTCTAGTGACATTTTGGAAGGAAGCTTTCCAAGCTTTGTAACCTTCAGCGTGGTCAGTGAATTTCATGAGTCCCTGGGCAACCAGATCATGACGTGTGAAGAACTTAGCAAATTCTGTTGTGAGCCGGTTGTCAGCAGAGTATACTGGTGATGGGTCACCCTGATAGTGATGTGAGGTGCGTTCATACCTGTTAGTATTCTCAGGGTGGCGCCAGCCGGTGTCATATTGCTTCGGTCTGACGCGCGGTGTGTCAGCAAGGTGATTCACGTTGGTTACCTGGCGAGGGGCAAGGAAGACATTAGCAGAGTTGTTTCGCTCCACGTTTCCTGGAGCTGAGCCTCATAATGACTCTCACTCGTTTCACTGGATGTGTCGTGTTCTTGCTTATAGTTTGGATCAGGAATTTCATTTACACACTGAGATGTGCGTTGTGGTGAATCTTGAGGTGGCAACTTCAGACTTGATGCACTGCTACGGCTATGCAGCTCAGGGTTGTGCACGGCTTCTAGTGCTTCTGCCTCGACTAGTGCTGCAGCAGCCTCTCTTTTTACTGCTAGGCTCTCTAAGGCGGCATCTACTCGTGCTAGTGAAAACTCAGAGACAGAATAGTCTTCCATCCTGCAGAGGCCAGTTACACCGGGCCATCCAGCTAGTGCAATTCAGGGAAAAGACAGCCCTTCATCCAGCTTGCAAGAACTAGTGATGCTGCAGAAATCCATCTAGTGAGATTCAAGTCACCAGCTACACAGAGACTAATACAGCTACAGCAATCTCTACCAAGCCAAGCATCCCTCCAAGACACCATGTCTCACAAATCACACAGGACAAAATCTGCTACATCTGTCTCCCCAAAACTGTATCCATCAGCAGCGCGGTCGCCATTGCCCGTGCAAATGCTGAAGCCGCCAAAATACGAGCAAGCTTTGTTGCAGAAGAGATGGAACTTAAATTAGTGAAAGCATGCCTAGATGACCAAGAGAGAAAGTCATGCATAGAGACAGATGACCAAGAGAGAAGGATGCAGTTAGAGAAACCACGTCTAGAAGACCAAGAGAGAAAGTCACGCATAGAGAAAGATGACCAAGAGAGAAGGAGGATGCAGTTAGAGAAAGCACGCTTAGAAGACCAAGAGAGAAGGTCACGCTTAGAAAGAGATGAGCAGGAGAGAAAGATGTAGTTAGAGAAGGCACGTGTAGATGCCACCTTAGAGAGCCTAGCAGTAAAAATAGAGGCTGCTGCAGCACTAGTCAAGGCAGAAGCACTAGATGCCGCGCACAACCCTGAGCTGCATAGCCGTAGCAGTGCGTCAAGTCTGAAGTTGCCACTTGCTACTGCAAGATTCACCAAACTTAGTATGTAAATGAAATTCCTGATCCAAACTATAAGCAAGAACACGACACATCCAGTGAAACGAGTGAGAGTCGTCATGAGGCTCAGCTCCAGGAAAACGTGGATCGAAACAACTCTGCTAATGTCTTCCTTGCCCCTCGCCAGGTAACCAACGTGAATCACCTTGCTGACACACCGCACGTCAGACTGAAACAATATGACACCGGCTGGCACCACCCTGAGAATACTAACAGGTATGAACGCACCTCACATCACTATCATGGTGACCCATCACCAGTATACTCTGCTGACAACCGGCTCACAACAGAATTTACTAAGTTCTTCACACGGCATGATCTGGTTGCCAAGGGACTCAAGAAATTCAAATTCACTGACCACGCTGAAAGTTACAGAGCTTGGAAATCTTCCTTCCAAAATGTCACTGGAGACTTGGGGCTATGACACAGGGAAGAGATAGACCTCTTAGTCAAATACCTAGGAGAAGAGTCAGTCAAACACTGATAGGCGTCGGATTCCTGAGACTGCACAGCAGGAATCCAGAGCCGTACATCCAGCGGTCTCCCATTCTTCCCCGACCGCTCAGGGACCTGCTCAGCAATCCCGGCGATCCAGGCATCCTGCTAAGACTCGCTCTGTGTGTCTGGATGTTGCTGCCACCTCTGGTGCAGCAATGGTAGCGCAACCTGCTTTGCAGGGAACCGCTCCTGAGGCTAAGTCCTCTTGCCGTGCTACTGGGCATGCCTGCAAGATGACCTCTCAGTGGAGAGCAGGGGTCACATGCTCAGGTCCTGCGTCGGATCTGATTGGTCCTTCCCAGAGTACTGGAAGGTCCCGGAAGCACATGGCTATAAAAAGCCCGCATGGCGGCTCAACCATGCGCTAGTGTAGACTTATCTGCTTTGTGTGTATGGTGACGGATGTATGTGCTGGTGACTGACTCATTGGAAACCCCTACCCTCTGATAATACGAATGGTGACAGAGTGTTGGTTCTAGTCAGCACCAGGTAGTGGCAAGCTATGTGCCACTGTGCTCACCGCGCCTTGCACTAGCGTCCGACAGTGTCCGACTTTCCAGCGCTGTCGTTAAGCGGCTGCAGCTACTGCCGCACTGTGCTTAGCAGCTCCTTTTGGCGTTCCCGGCTGCGACGCCACACGCTGGCGGTCCTGTGGAGTGAATAGGCCCAGCATTTATTTCTAGTTTACTCTAGGGCGTCTCTGTGCCTTAAACAGAGCCGCTCCTAGCACCTTGGGTGACTCTAACCCGAGCATACTACTCTGCCTCCTGGCGAGTCTGCCATTAACCAGCAGCGGTCTTTACATCTACCGCACGGTGGACCCCGGGCGGCGAACGCACTTTCTATTATTTATACTTGGTGCGTTCCGCTGTCCCTAAAAACACACAGTAAGGATCAGAGACATTAACATAAACCACCCTCAAATCGGCCTCAAAGAGATCTGGAAGGGGCTGGATGAGTGTTATGGTTCAGCAGAGGTCATAGAGAGAGCCTTGTTCAAAAGAATCAATGACTTTCCTAAAATAACTAACAAAGGTCTCCCAAAACTTAGAGAGCTAGGTGACCTGCTACAGGAGGTCCTAGTTGCCAAATGTGAAGATGACCTACAAGGACTCGCATATCTTGACACAGCCAAAGGTGTTAACCTTATAGTCCAAAAGTTGTCCTACAATCTACAGGAAAGGTGGCTCACACGTGGTTCCACGTACAAACACAAACACAGTGTTTCATTCCCTCCTTTCTCCGTTTTTGTAGACTTTATACACAAACAAGCAACAGTCAGAAATAAACCCAGCTTTGACTTTGCAATGTCATATGCCGCACCACCACCAGCTGCAAACCCACGCAGAACATCTGTGGCAGTGCACAAAACTTATGTTTCTTCTCCAAGTTCCAATTACAGATCTGCTGGCTGCTCTCAATCAGAGACAAAGGTGCAGGACCCTGACAAGCAGTGCCTGCTCCATCAGAAGCCTCATCCTCTCCTGAAATGCAGAGCCTTCAGAGGAAAATCTATGCCGGATCGCAGAAGCTTCCTGAAAGAGAACGGTATCTGCTACAAGTGCTGCTCATCCACCACTCATCTCGCCAAGGATTGTAAGGTCAGTGTAAAATGCACAGAATGTGGCACCACAGATCATAACACTGCCCTACACCCTGGCCCAGCTCCATGGAGTGCACAAAACACGCCAGCTTACGGTGAGCATGGCGGGGAGGAAAAGAGCACTGAAGCAGCTATGCCAGAGATCACTTCACAATGTACTGTAGTCTGTAAAGGGACAATAGACAGTAGGTTTTGTTCTAAAATATGCCTCATCAGAGTGTACCCAAAGGGCCATAGAGACAAAGCTGTAAGACTGTATGCTATCTTGGATGATCAAAGTAATTGATCCCTGGCTAGATCAAGACCTATTCAACATCAAAGGACCAAGCACTCCTTACTCATTAAAGACATGTGCAGGTACTGTGACAACAGCGGGCAGGAAAGTCACTGACTACCAAATTGAGTCCTTAGACGTACAATTCTGCCTACCACTACCTACAATCATCGAGTGTAATCAGATACCAGACAACAGGTCTGAAATCCCTACACCAGATGTGGCAATCCATCATGCTCACTTGAAACGCATAGCACACCTTATACCGGAACTCGACCCTCAGGCACAGATAATACTGCTGTTGGGAAGAGATATCCTACAGGTTCATAAAGTGAGAAGGCATATCAATGGACTACACAATGCTCCCTATGCCCAAAATCTAGATCTAGGATGGATCATAATAGGAAACGTCTGCTTGGGACATATGCACGCCCCATCGTCTGCGACAAGTATGCTAACAAATACATTGGAGAAAGGACACCCATCTCTGTTTCAACCTTGCAACAATGAGTTCCATGTCAAGGAACTACCACACAGTATCCAACTACCCAATCAATTAATAGACTTTACTCACGACAGCAGTACGGTGTCAGGAAGCTATGAGGATCAGTTGGGGTGCACAGTCTTCCAGATAACTAAGCAAGACAACCAAGTAGCAATGTCGGTAGAGGACAAGTTGTTCTTAGAGGTAATGGACAAGGGACTCGTAAAAGATGAGACCAACAGCTGGGTCGCACCTCTCCCCTTCAGAACCCACAGACCACGTCTACCAAACAACAGAAATCAGGCACTAAAACGTTTCTCCTCCCTTAAACATAATCTGCAGAGGAAACCAGAGATGAGAGACCACTTTTTCTCCTTCATGTCAAAGATTTTTGAGAACCGCCATGCAGAACTAGCTCCCACTCTCAAAGACTCTGAGGAATGCTGGTTCCTACCCATGTTTGGAGCATACCACCCTAAGAAACCGGCTCAGATTAGAGTGGTGTTTGACTCCGGTGCTATGTTTGATGATGTCTCCCTGAATGATGTTCTACCGACAGGACCAGACCTCAATAACAAACTGCTAGGAGTACTTATGTGCTTCCGTAAGGATTCCATTGCCTTCATTGCTGACATCCAGCAAATATTCCATTGTTTCCTTGTGAGAGAGAGAGACAGGAACTTCTTAAGATTCTTCTGGTACAGAAACAATGATCCTACTAAAGAGGTCACAGAGTACCGCATGAGAGGGCACATCTTTGGCAATAGCCCTTCTCCTGCAGTCGCCATTTAGGTCAGCTCAAGAAGGAGAAACAGAATACGGATCAGATGTCAGGCAATTCATAGAAAAAGACTTTTATGTTGATTGATGACTGTCTGAAAGCCATGCCTTCAAATGAGACTGCCATCAGTCTTCTCAGGAGAGCCCAAGAGATGCTTTCTTGCTCCAACCACAGGCTTCACAAAATAGCCTCAAACAGCTAAGAACTCATGAAAGCATTCCCTTCACAAGATTTGTGTAACGGTCTCAGAGACCTGGACCTGAGGTCAGAACCCACACCAATGCAACGCAGCCTCGGGCTTCTCTGGAATCTACAGTCAGACACCTTTACCTTTCAGGTCAGCCAGGAGAAAAAGCCTTTCACACGCAGAGGTGTTCTGTCTACCATCAACAGCCTGTATGATCCCTTGGGTTTTGCAGCTCCTGTTATTATACAAGGCAAAGCCATACTAAGAGACTTAACTAAGGCGACTTCTGACTGGGATGCACCTCTGCCACCTGACAAGAGAATCCAGTGGGAAGTATGGAAGAACTCTTTAGCAGCCCTCTCCAACCTGAATGTTCCAAGGCCATACACCCCTGTGCCGTCCACAGATACAGAGCCAAAGACTGTATGTATTTGCAGATGCTTCTGCTAAAGCAATTGCTGCTGTTGCCTATCTCAAAATTGTAGACTCCAAATGTCAAAGCCACATTGGATTCGTTATGGGGAAGGCCAAACTTGCTCCACAACCAGAGCACACCATACCAAGGTTAGAACTTTGCGCTGCAGTCCTAGCCGTCGAGTTAGCAGAGTTCATTGCATCCGAGATGGATATCGACCTGACACAAGCCAAGTTCTACTCAGACAGCAAAGTAGTCCTGGGATACATCCACAATAAAACCAGGTGATTCTACGTTTATGTCAACAACAGAGTGCTATGAATCAAGAGATCAGTTCATCCAAAACAGTGGCATTACATCCCCACGGACCAAAACCCTGCAGATCATGCAACTAGAGCAGTTGACGCAAGTCGACTAGAGAGCACATCATGGCTCTCAGGACCAAAACTATTGTACAATGAGGAACGTTGTCCAGACACCTTTGAACTAATAGGAGAGGACTCAGATGCTGAAATTCGCTCTCAAATGTCTACACTTCATACAACGACCTCTGCTATCCAGCTTGGATCCATCAGATTTGATAAGTTTTCAAGTTGGAAGTCACTTACTCAAGCCATTACCTGCCTGACTCATATAGCTCACTCATTCAAGATCACCAGAGCTTGTGACACAGAAAGATGTAAAGGTTGGCATCTCTGTAAAAACACTTATGTTGCCTCCGTCTTGGAATCTTCCAGAAACCACATCATCTCCACAGTTCAGAGAGAAACCTACTCTGTGGAAATCCAATGTCTCATTAACAAAGCTCCTATACCAGCGAGCAGCTCATTGAGAAAACTCGACCCATTCATTGACAACAACGGCCTGCTGAGAGTAGGAGGTCGACTCAAAGAAGCTAAAATGGAGTTTGAGGAGAAATTCTCTCTTATCTTTCCTGGAAAATGTCATGTTGCTTACTTAATCGTACAACACTACCAAAATCTGGTCAAGCACCAAGGAAGACTATTTACAGAATGAGCCATCAGAACTGCTGGCCTGTGGATTGTCAGTGCAAAGAAGCTCATCAGTAGTGTCATCTACAAATGCATTACCTGCCGTAAGCTTCGTGGTTCCACTCAAACCCAAAAGATGGCTGACTTACCAGCAGATAGACTCAGCCCAGACCCTCCTTTTACCAGCATTGGTCTCGATGTGTTTGGGTCTTGGTCAGTTGTTACACGTCATACGAGAGGTGGACAAGCCAAAATGTTTTGCTGTCATGTTTACCTGTCTGTCAGTCAGAGCCGTCCACATATAGCTCGTTGAGTTCCTTGACACCTCAAGCTTCATCAATGCTTTGAGACGTTTCATTGCCATCCGTGGTCCTATCAAACATATACGTTCAGACAGAGGTACCAAATTCATTGTTGCAGCAAAGGAATTAGGCATACCTTCAAATCTAGACCATAAGACTCTCGAGAGGTTCCTCAGTGACAAAAGTTGCTCAAGGTCATTCAACCCACCTTACTCCTCACACATAGCTGGATCTTGGGAACGAATGATTGGTCTAGTACGGAGAATTCTTGACTCTACTCTTCTTCAGGAAGGAGCAGCGAGGTTTACCCACGAAAGCCTAACCACCTTCATGGCAGAAGCCGCAGCTATAATCAATGCAAGGCCCTTGGTTCCAGTCCCTAATGACCCTGAGGAACCCTTGTTATTGACTCCAGCTACTCTCCTCACCCAGAAAACAGGACTATCCAGTGCCCCTCCAGGAGGATTCGACACTAAGGACCTCTACAAGCGCCAATGGAGACAGGTACAAAGTCTTGCCAATACATTCTGGGACAGGTGGCGCAAACAATACTTGTCTACCCTGCAGCCACGGAGGAAATGGCAATCTACCAGGCCTAATCTGAGGATTGGTGACCTCATCCTTGTGAAAGACTGTCAAGCCCACCGAAACCAGTGGCCAATTGGACTAGTGACTGCAACATTCCCGAGTAAAGATGGCAACGTCCGCAAAGTTGAAATTAGGATGGCCAAAAGGAATGAACTTAATACATTCTCCAGACCAGTGACTGAGCTGGTCCTATTGTTGTTTTCGGAGAACAAGAATGGTGACATCCGTTTGATGCCAGACGGGGAGTTTTCTGTCTCCGACATAATTAAAGATCTCTGACTGTCTACTTGTCTATTTTGATAATATATACAATGATTTGTTGTGAATATCCATAATATTCAGTTTCAGCCATAGATTAATGCTTTCATTGTTTTGGCTCCATTTACTGACCAAAGTCACAACTGAAGTGTTATTCTATTTTACTTTCATTTTCATTTCTATAATCTTTCACTCCATTCACAATGCATTTTGGGAAGGTTTGCAAAACATCATGGTTAAGTCCAGCCCCCTTCTTCTCTCTAGTCTGCCATTTTATATCAGCCTGCATTCAGCAAACTTCTTATTTCTCTACTCCCCTTGCGTCAGCATCGCAGGTATGTGACATGCTCCCTGTATATCTATTTCTCTTTCACATTAGCCAGCTTAGTTAGCTCCCCCTGGTTAGCTATTAGTGCAGATAATGTATGTTACGTGTATTATGTATTCCTATGTACCCTGTATTGACCCAGTGTATATATGTGTTTTTGTTGTAGTTTCACCACATCAATATACCACTACGTTCAATAAAGCACAGATTCAACCTACAGCCTCCTTATTGGACCCCCGGTATAGCGGTTTAGCTACCTGTATAAGCTACATAAATCCCGGTTCATTAGTGAGGACAGAATAATCATCATAATAGACAGGTAGACAGTCAAAGATCATTAATTATGTCGGAGACAGAACACATTGTGTGTGTGTTTATGACTGTGTGTTTTTATATGTAAATGTGTATTTCTATGTATGTGTGTGTGGATTATTGTACGCTAACACAAATTAATATATGAAAAGGGTGTAGATAAACAGATAACTAACAAAAACTAACTTTTATTAAGTAGTTTATGAAAATATATATACTCAACACAGAAGTGAAAGTGCAATGTGCAGCAGATATATCCGAAAGAATGCTAGATATATGACGAGCGCCAGTGAGCACAGGAAGCAGGCTGGTATGATTGATAAGAAATCAGCCCCACATATTCCTGCCCACCACAGCAGTATAATTGATGAAACCTACTGTCCTATATTCATTTGTCGCCTTAGATTTGGTATCTTTTTCCATAGTCCCTAGGCAATTATTTACATCATTCTTACAGTTGAGGCTTTGCATATAGGGCCATAGTCGCCTTCTGTTACAGATTTGACTGTTTTTCACTTGGCTATATTTAGGCGACAAATCAATATAAGACAGTAGGTTTCACATCCTGTTTTCACTGGCACCTGCGCTGCAGCATAATCGCATGATTCATACATTTTCTTCATGTTATTCAGCTTGGGGAAAAAAAAAATCAGTTTGAAAATGCGCAGTGGTAGCTATCCTTGTCTGTAGCAGTGATCCGATAGCTGCTACTGCGCATGCGCCGGCGGCGCCATCTTACTGGAGAAGAAAAAAAAAATCCTCCTCCAAGATGGTGCCGCCTGCATAGTAGCAGCTCTCGGCTATCTCCAAGCTGCCATAGAACCATTCATTGATGAGGCATGTGGAGTGACTTTGTGCTCAGTCCAGTTGTAGATGTTGTCCAGTCTTATGCTATAGGTCTGCAGTCTCTCTGTGTGACTATAGACTTCTGAATCCTCACAGTGAGCCTCACATACAGCCGCACTCAATCTGCATAGTCCAGATGTTACAGCATAGTGGATGGGATTTTATGAAATCCCATCTCCACTATGAGTGCACAGACGCAGGCGGCAGACCTGCGTATACACACATGCGGCACGTCTTTCTAGACTGCAGCATGTCTATTTATTTTGTAGAGACTCCGCAAGATAAATATCACAGTCCACTGTATAGGATGTGGTGATTCCGCATGGTTCAATCAACACATGTGGTATCACCGCGCGTACAATAGCCGGCAGCGCTTTGGACAGAGCGGGCATGTGCTGCGTCCAAAGCGGTGCCAATAATGACCATGGAAACATACCATTAGAGTGGGCGATCATGCTACCATAAGTATGTGATTTCTATATTTCCTGCCACATTCCATCTACACATGTATTGAGCGAGGACACGCACGTCTAGTCTGAACATGGCCAGAATTATAGAAATTACATATTTGTGGTCACATGACCGCCCACTCTTATCGTCAATACCGGAGAATCCTTGAAACGGGGGCCAGGGCTGTAGTCGTGTCTAACATTGACTGCTCGGGCACACAATGTCCCTTCTGTTGTGTACATTGTGGTTCAATTACTTGTAAATCGGGGTCCACTCTGGACTGCTGTCACACAATGACAGGCAGAGTCCAAGTCCATCTTCAACAAAACAACTTTACTCAGCTCGTCCAGTTTAGTCACAGAAACAGCACAAGATTCTTCGCAGAATATCACCATTCCGTTCCCAGTACTGTCCCTTTCTCCTCCTTGAATATCACGGTTCCATACCGAGTCCTTCAGTACCGCAGCTTCCTAACTGGTCAGACTAACCCGCTTCAGGAGTTTCCCGCCCGCATCCCTCTCCAAAGGTGAAGTCGAAGGATGACTCTTCCCATCCTAACCAAGCCATAGGCCTCAGACGTTTAGGGTTGTTCCCAAGAAGTTAGATGCTACCTGTCACGTGCCCCATCCTGTGTGATACGGCCCGCAGAACGGTAACTAAAACAACAGGACGCTGCACGTGTAAATGTCCTGTGTGATGCGGCCCGCAGGCCGGTAACTAATACAACAAGACAGAGGGGACAGGGAAAACAGTTAACAACGTTGGGTCCTGCGATAGGGAACGGGGGGTTGGAGACCTCCTGCACTCCCCTGAGTCAGTGTCCCTCACTCCTAACGGAACCTGTGACCCTAGCTCGCCCTGCACCTATCCCTTACTAGTGTAATGGACGGTGCAGAAACTAATCCCACCAATGCACTAACACCAACATGAGGGAAAGTGACAAACAGGGAAACACTTAGCTTTGCTCTGTTGCTAACGCTCCCAGCAACAGAGACCAACACCTGAGTGCATCTTCCTCCGACCGTGTCCACACCTGGGTGCAGCTTTACAGCAACAGCGTCCAGCACTGAGTGCCGCCTTGGAGCAACAGAGTCCCGCACCTGAGTGCGACTGTCCAGCAACCGAGTCCAGCACCTGAGTGCAGCTTTCCAGTAACAGTCCAGCAAACTGAGTGCAGCTCTACACCATAGCTGCCACTCCACCAAGCTTTGCAAGAAATCTTCGCTGACACCATAGCTGCCACTCCAGGACTCTGACTGAGCTGTCCTGGACTCTCCTCAGCTCCCTCCATCACCCAGGCTGGTAGGAGAACCAATAATAATAATATCACCAACCTGAGTGAGCACAACTGACACACCTTTATTGAGCAAACACACCTGTTAGTGATTCCCATGCAATTACACTAATCACCACCGGGGGCAAACTAGAAGTAAAAACACCAGTGCAATGACCATACTGGCCACCGGGGCAAAACTATCTCTAAGCACAGAAAACATCAAGGTGCAATGTCACATGTGACCACCGGGGCAAAAACCAAACCAGAGCAAACAGCTCAAAGAAAAAAAAGGTTACCAGTGAGGATCATAACAGTACCCTCCCCTTAATGAGGGGCCTCTGGACCCTCAAAACCGCTCCTCATCAGGAACTACCTACAGAGGGGACGCCCAGAACCAGAGTTCACCCCAGCAACCACCTGCACTTCAGGTTTATGACAAACGCACCGCTGGTGTTGGTAATATATGTTCTGGAGGCACCACACATCTCCAAAGTGCAGTCCTGGGGAACGAGTTACATATGTGTATGTTTGATATGAGCTGGTAAGACTCCACAACACACTTCCACTAGATGTTTTTTGGTGGGACCCATACACACGTTCACACACAGGTCGGGACCTGAACGCCTATTGCCACACATTTGTCTGTCAATATTCGGTGAACTCTCTCTGGGATTGACAACAGAGGCATCCCCCTGTGTCACCACACTCACACCCACGCACTCCGCCAAGGGGTACACCACCCCCAACCCTTTCCACCACGAGGTCTGCGCCTCCCAGGGTTGGCTAATGGCGAGAGTTGAGACTTGCCCCTACTCCCAGGCAGCGCACCTGCTGCTCACACCGGAGAGGGAGGGGCCTGAAATATGGAGGAAAAAAAACACTCCCTGGTCGCCTTCCTCCACACGACCAGGAGTGTCGGCTTCTTCGGTGGTATGGAAAATTTGGCGTGAGCCCCGCGGACCACATCACCAGTCTGCTCACTACAGGGACGCACCCCTTCACCTCGGGGAACCCCAGACAGCACCATGGGGACACCAACTCCACCCACCTGCCTGGGTACGTCTGCCTGTATGAGCAAGTCCCGCTCCCCAGCAGGGATTCTAGGGGGCTTCTTTGCCAGAGCCGCAATTTGATTTTCTGGTAGAGCCAGAGGAAAGGCCCCAGACCCAGCTTACTGCTGCTGGAACTGCTTCAACACACCATGCAGCTCCTCACTCACCCTAGTGAGGCCCAGCAGCAATTGCTCACATGTCTGAACATGGCTAAAGGCTCACCAGAGAAAATGTAAGGTTGGTGATAATGTCACGTGCCCAGTCCTGTGTGACACGGCCAGCAGGCCAGTAACTAATACAACAGGACACGGCACGTGTAATTGTCCAGTGTTACACGGCCCACAGGCCGGTAACTAATACTACAAGACAAAGGGAAGGGAAAACAGTTAACAACGGTGGGCCCTGCGATAGGGAACGGGGGATTGGAGACCTCCTGCACTCCCCTGAGTCAGTGTCCCTCACACTCCTAACGTTCCCTATGCCGGTTTCGCACCGGGTCGACGCACAGGAACCTGTGACTCTAGCTCGCCCTGCACCTATCCCTTACTAGTGTAATGGACGGTGCAGAAACTAATCCCGCCAATGCACTAACACCAACATGAGGGAAAGTGACAAACAGGGAAACACTTAGCTTTGCTCTGTTGCTAACGCTCCCAGCAACAGAGACCAACACCTGAGTGCATCTTCCTCCGACCGTGTCCACACCTGGGTGCAGCTTTACAGCAACAGCGTCCAGCACTGAGTGTCGCCTTGGAGCAACAGAGTCCCGCACCTGAGTGCAACTGTCCAGCAACCGAGTCCAGCACCTGAGTGCAGCTTTCCAGTAACAGAGTCCAGCAAACTGAATGCAGCTCTACACCATAGCTGCCACTCCACCAAGCTTTGCAAGAAATCTTCACTGACACCATAGCTGCCACTCCAACATGCTTTACACGAACTCCTCGCTGACACCATAGCTGCCACTCCAGGACTCTGACTGAGCTGTCCTGGACTCTCCTCAGCTCCCTCCATCACCCAGGCTGGTAGGAGAACCAATAATAATAATATCACCAACCTGAGTGAGCACAACTGACACACCTTTATTGAGCAAACACACCTGTTAGTGATTCCCGTGCAATTACACTAACCACCACCGGGGGCAAACTAGAAGTAAAAACACCAGTGCAATGACCATACTGGCCACCGGGGCAAAACTATCTCTAAGCACAGAAAACATGAAGGTGCAATGACACTTGTGACCACCGGGGCAAAAGCCAAACCTGAGCAAACAGCTCAAAGAAAAAAAAGGTTACCAGTGCTTTTATCTGTCATGATCCAGCATGGATCATGACACTGCCATCTTTATGCTGTCTTGATATTCCTTCACCACTGTGTGACTGTCAGCTCCCAGGCCCTGGATGGCTGGGCTCCTTTGCTTAAACGTTTCTGGACACAATTTTCCTATCCTGGCTCCCAGCTCTCACTGCCTGAACCCAGGAAGCTCCCCAACTACTCTTCCTTAGCCCCTCCTAACTAGCCTAATCCTATTGGTCTAACATTCCTTTCCTATTCTTTTGTGCTCCCCCTACTGATCTAAGCTCTACGCTTTCCCTATATCTCCTCAACACATAGACATGTACAATGCAGTACACAGTATAAGAACACTATAAGCCATATAAAATATTCCAGCTTTTACAGGGACATAGAAACATGAGTAAGGAGAGTGGGGCATAAACTGGCCCTTGTACACCCCCTTACATCCTCATAGCATGTGATGCATGCAATTAAATGATTCAGAGGTCACAGTCACATACAGTGACTTCAGAGTTTTAGCAAAAAGACTGGACAACCCGCTTAACTATGTGCACCCATCAGCCACCCTGCGATGTGCTCGCAGGACTCTAATGATTTGCTATGACAGCATGGAGTCTCTTGAAGACCCCCATGCCTGTCATCACAGAGCTCTGCTGAAACTCAGCTATGTCTGGGCTTCAAAGAAGACTTCTGCTCTATCCAGCAGTGCTGAGGTATTACAGGAGATAGCACAAGCAATCATACAAACACAGGTTCAGGTCACCTAAGGGGGCTAATAAATATAGTGTAAAGTTTTTTAAAAAAAACAATAAGTTTTCAGGCTCCCTCCGCAATTTTTTTTTTTTAAATAAACTTTGGAATTTTTTTTTACCACTTAAATAAAAAAGAACCTATGCATGTTTGGTGTCTATGAACTCGAAATGACCTGGAGAATCATAATGGCAGGTCAGTTTTAGCATTTAGTGAACATGGTGAAAAAAAGCAGAAAACAACTGTGGGATTGCACTTTTTTTGCAATTTCACCACACTTGGAATTTTTTTTCCCGTTTTCGAGTACACATCATGGTAAAATCAATGGTGTTGTTCAAAAGTACAACTCATCCTGCAGAAAACAAGCCCTCACACGGCCATTTTGATAAAAAAAAATTAAAAATTTAATGCTCTGGGAAGAAGGGGAGCAAATCATGAAAATGCAAAACCAAAAATATAGTTGTGTTTAAAAGTTTACATACCCCGGCAGAATTTTTGCTTTCTTTGCCTTTTTTAAGGAAATATGAATGATAAAGCCAAAACTTTTTCTCCACTCATGGTTAGTGGTTGGGTGAAGCCATTTATTGTCACAATACTGTGTTTTCTCTTTTTAAATCATAATGACAACCCAAAACATCCAAATGACCCTGATCAAAAGTTCACATACCCCATTTCTTAATACCGTGTATTACCCCCACTAACATCAATGACAGCTTGGTCTTTTGTGGTAGTTGTGGATGAGGTTCTTTATTTTTTCAGATGGTAAAGCTGCCCACTCTTCTTGGCAAAAAGCCTTCAGTTCCTGTAAATTCTTGGGCTATCTATCATGAACTGTGCACTTGAGATCTCCCCAGAGTGGCTCAATGATACTGAGGTCAGGAGACTGAGATGGCCACTCCAGAACCTTCACTTTGTTCTGATGTAGCCCATGACAGGCCTTGTGTTTTGGATCGTGGTCATGTTGGAACGTCCAAGTATGTCCCATGCACAGCTTCCTGGCTGATGATTGCAAGTTTGCCTCCAATATTTGCTGATAACATGCTGCATTCATCTTTCCTTCAACTTTGACCAAGTTTCCTGTGCCTTTGTAGCTCACACATCCCCAAAACATCAGCAATCCACCTCTGTGCTTTACAGTAGGAATGGTGTTCCTTTCATCATAGGCCTTTTTGACCTCTCGCCACATGTAACGTTTATTGTTGTGGCGAAAAAGTTTAAATTTTGGTCTCATCACTCCAAATTATAGAAGTTTTGAGGCTTGTCTCTGTGCTGCTTTTCATATTGTAGGCGAGATACTTTGTGGCATTTACTCAGTAATGGCTTACTTCTGGCGACTCGACCATGCAGCAAATTTTTCTTCAAGTGCCTCTGGATCGCCCGCCAGGGCAGTGGGGTACTCAATACCGGGCCGGTATTTCACAGGGAGGTGTCACAGTAGCGGTGACCCGGTCCGTTGCCCTGGGTGTCCATGTAAGGGAGTGAAGTGATGGAATAAAGTTTATGAATAGATGATTCGTGATGCCACCTGTGATGTTCGGGAAGGGAGGAGTTAAGCCGACGTTGCAGACAGATCCGCTGGGACAGATGGTGTGGTGCAGCAATGATGTTGTAGCCCTCCACAGGTAGGGCTGTTGGTCCCAGGGCAGTGTAGCTGAATGTTTAGGAAGAGGGTGCAGTGTTTGGCACAGAGATGTAGCAGTGCTGAGGTTGTTGCAGGAAGAAGGCAAGGACACAATAGGTTGCAGTTTCTTTACCTTTACTTGGCAAATGCAGTCCAGGGTCCTGAGTACAGATGGCACAGGAGCTGGTTAGCCTGGCAGCAAATCAGGAATCACTCTGGCAGATGGGTTGTGTAGTCTCCTTCCTAGCTCTGGCTTGAGGTACATGCAGTACAGGGTTACACTGAAGTTCCTCTTCCTTATCTTCTCTTAGAACTACCTCATATGGCAAACAGCTGTAGCCCTCTATCTCTCTTGGCTCACCCATTGCTGTTGTGCCTCCGAGTCTAAGGTGGGAATAGAGCATTTACAGCTTCCTATTCCCCTGGTTTCTGTTGCAGGACCTTCAGTATCCATACAACCGTGGAGACCAGGCTCCAGATCATGCGCTGTCACTGGGAGGGAGCTCTCTATCCTCAGTTCAACCTCCAGCTTCTCTCCACACATCTACACACGTTGCCCTCCTCACACTAACTAACTAATTTCCCCTTCCTGGCCCTCAGAGAGCACTCCTCCCCCAATTCTGGTTCAGAGCTCCCTCTGCTGGCCTGGAGTGGGAACTGTGTTGCATGTTATGGTTAACTGCCAGAGAGACCCTTTGTTGCATCCAAGCATGACATCCCCTCCCAAGGAGAGGAAGGCAATGCTACTGTGGCGACCATACTCCTGGGGGCGCCACACTCCCCCTAGTGCAATTCAGCACTCCTGGGCTGAAGAAAACATGTTAACAATATAAACATTTGAACACTTATAAATGTACAAGATTTCAAAAAGGAAAAATTTACAAAAAACAAAAGCTCAAAAAGAGTCCTATGACGATAAGTCCATGCGCCAATGTCCATGGTCCACTTCATGAGCAAGTGGTAAACTATGTACAAGGATTGTTTTGACCACACATAGTCCTGTGGTCCAATGTCCATCAAAACAAAACCAGAACTTCAAAAAGGTTTCTTACAGAGTCTCTGTAGGCACAAAACTTGAGAAAGGTTACATATTTACATTTCAACATTTTCAACATTTACATTATTTCTTACTTAGATACGAAACCTTAGAGGGGGAATACCTTGGGTACTAAGGACTGACCTGCATAGCACTGGTGTTGTTGGGGATCTCACTGGTTGTCTGGTGCTAACTACAGGTGTAGTGTGTACTGTACTGGCTAACTACTGGTGGTTCTGCGTAGTACAGGGATACTAGATTTCCTAGGACCACTTCTACTCACTGTGGGTATCACAGATTCACCACTGGCAGAGTGAGAGTTCTCTTGTTCCACTGCTGGTGTGGCATCTGCTTCCTGAGTTTCCTGATTTTCAATGTTCTCTTGAGCTACTTCAGTTGCAGTAGGCTGGGGAAAGGTTAGGACAGGAACTACAATGGCGGGACCCATTCTTGTCCAGTTTGCAGTGAATTCACCAAGTACAGTACTGACCTTTTCTTCCTCTTCTTCAATGGGCTGAAGATTGTTTTTTTCTTCCATCCTTTCTTTTAACTGCACAAAAAACAATGGAGGCAGCTATTCAAACCGACATCCAAAAAGGAGAAGAGAACCATAAATATGACAAACAATTTTGTTTATTAAACAGTAAAAATATTTAAAAGAGCTACCAAATATTTAATTCCAAACATATACCCCTGGGGGGCAGCATCAACTATGGCATATATAAATTTACAATATAGTCTTTATATGATAATATCGCTCAAAAAACATAAGAGCACAATATTATAAGCACACCACTTATGGGGATAATAAATGTATAATAAGAGGATGACAAAAAGGAATCCAATTAAACCGAGCCACAGTCATGCATACTCACTATATACCTCAATGTCATATACCTCCAATTATCTTAATCCATGTCCAATAGATAAGTGCTATACGCACAAGTGTACCCAAATATAATGGTGTACTTACTTAAAGTATAAGCAAGAATATGTGCCGTTCGTGGTGCTGTCCCCGCTCCCCGACGCGCGTTTCGCCCGCTTGCTTCTTCCGGGGGCGTGACCCAATGAGTTGGGGAGGTGTTTTTATACAGACAAGGACCAATGAGGGTGCCGATAAAGTGATGAGTCATCCAGGGCTTTAGACGGCGCATGCGTCGATCATACAGCTCCATTGCATTTAAACCACACTTCCTGACATGCGCTAGAGTAAATAGCGTGGTGTAACCCACGCGCGTTACCATAGCAGCGCCGTAGGAAGTGTTTGGAGCGTTGACCATAACGCATGCGCACTAGCTCAAGATGTCCTCAGAATGAGAAATAACCCACTCCTTAACAAAATTCAAGTGCGCCTGCGCATTCATACTAATAACGTGAAAAGAAAGAAGAAGATCACCAAAGGATGCCCGTGCCTAAAGAATAATTTAGTATAAATCATAAATAACAAGGAGAAATGAACAACGTGCCATAAAAAGACTATATAATATAAATTATTACATAATAAGTGACAGATATTGTGCACAGATTACATATTTACAAAAGAAAACTATAAATTTACTATTATTGATTTATTACAGTGATATGTGAGTCAGCATCATATAAGAAAAGCTACCTCAACGTAGCCATATATACCATTGTGATATTAAAGTGCCATATAATATAATTGCACTGTAACATAATAATAACAATAAGGCAACCATAAAATGGTCCCATATACCATCCTAATATACAATGACCATACCAATGTGCAATAACTAAAAAATTAAAAAAAAATTTATATCTTAATTATTAATTTTATTAAAGTGACATGTAAGTCAGCATCACATAAATGAAACCACCCCAACGCAGCCACATATGCCACTGCAATATCAAAGTGCCATATATAATCGCACTGTGACACAACAATAGCAATAAGGCAACCATGAGATGGTCTCACCTACAACCCTGATATGCAATAACCATACCACTATGCAATAACTAAATAAAATATCTGTATATAAAAATATATACAGATAAAAATATTAATGATAATAATAAAAAAAAATAATCCATAAAAAAGGTGATATCGTGATACTACTCCCAAAAGCATTTATGGTTACTTCTTCTTCAAAAACAATCAGCAGACCACCAATCTTCTTTAATGGACACCGACATAATGACCCTTGAATCCTCTTCCAGTGTACCAGATCAACAGTAAATGAAGACATAACTGTAACTAAATACAAAAACAATTAAAATCAACACCATAAAAATAAAAATCCTAAAGAAAAAATAAAAATAATAGGCCCAACCCATAAAAATACCTCAAATGAAACAAACTCATAAAAATGATGAGAAATTCAAGGTTTCATTCAAACCCTTAGGACTCAAAGTCCCCAATCGAAATATCCACCTACTCTCACATTGCGCTAAACTTTTGGCCAAGTCTCCTCCCCTTAAACCCAAGGTGATCTGATCTATGGCTTTAATTTTCTTCGAGCAAAAAGAATATGTTCGACTGAAAGTAATTTTGACAAACAGGCTATTGATCTTACTAGACGATTTACCGAAAGAGGATACAGCAAAAGAATGTTCAAAAAAGGTTATCTTAGAGCATTAAAAACCTCAAGAGATAAACTCCTTTATGGACCATCGTGTTCTAAAAAATATGAGGAGACAACTCAAGTACGTTTTATTAGTACATATAGTAACAAATGGAATGATTTAAAAAGTATCATTCGTAAACATTGGGATGTTCTTTTGGTCGATCCTATTTTGTCTCACATTTTACCTAAGCAACCATCTTTTGTCGCTAAAAGATCCAAAAATCTTATGGATACCCTTGTTCATAGTTATTTTGAACCACCTAGGAAGAAATCGGAGATTGGAACGCCAGGTTTCTTTCCCTGTGTCCTTTGCAAAGGTTGCCTGAATCACGTTAAAACTACTAAGTTTTGTAATTCGGATGGATCCCGTGACTTTGTTATAAGAAAACATCTCAACTGCCGTTCTGTGGGAGTGATTTATCACGCACAATGCCCATGTGGAAAAATTTATGTGGGTCTTACCACAAGGGAACTAAAGGTAAGAACTAGGGAACATGTGAGAGATATAGAAAAAGCAAAAAAGATAGATGAAATCTCTTCCCTAAAACCTCTCCCTAGACATTTTAAATTACATCATAACTGTAATGCCACGGGTCTAAAAATTGAAGCCATAGATCAGATCAACTTGGGTTTAAGGGGAGGAGACTTGGCCAAAAGTTTAGCGCAATGTGAGAGTAGGTGGATATTTCGATTGGGGACTTTGAGTCCTAAGGGTTTGAATGAAACCTTGGATTTCTCATCATTTTTATGAGTTTGTTTCATTTGAGGTATTTTTATGGGTTGGGCCTATTATTTTTATTTTTTCTTTAGGATTTTTATTTTTATGGTGTTGATTTTAATTGTTTTTGTATTTAGTTACAGTTATGTCTTCATTTACTGTTGATCTGGAACACTGGAAGAGGATTCAAGGGTCATTATGTCGGTGTCCATTAAAGAAGATTGGTGGTCTGCTGATTGTTTTTGAAGAAGAAGTAACCATAAATGCTTTTGGGAGTAGTATCACGATATCACCTTTTTTATGGATTATTTTTTCTTTTTTTTTATTATTATCATTAATATTTTTATCTGTATATATTTTTATATACAGATATTTTATTTAGTTATTGCATAGTGGTATGGTTATTGCATATCAGGGTTGTAGGTGAGACCATCTCATGGTTGCCTTATTGCTATTGTTGTGTCACAGTGCGATTATATATGGCACTTTGATATTGCAGTGGCATATGTGCCTGCGTTGGGGTGGTTTCATTTATGTGATGCTGACTTACATGTCACTTTAATAAAATTAATAATTATGATATAAATTTGTTTTTAATTTTTTAGTTATTGCACATTGGTATGGTCATTGTATATTAGGATGGTATATGGGACCATTTTATGGTTGCCTTATTGTTATTATTATGTTACAGTGCAATTATATTATATGGCACTTTAATATCACAATGGTATATATGGCTACGTTGAGGTAGCTTTTCTTATATGATGCTGACTGACATATCACTGTAATAAATCAATAATAGTAAATTTATAGTTTTCTTTTGTAAATATGTAATCTGTGCACAATATCTGTCACTTATTATGTAATAATTTATATTATATAGTCTTTTTATGGCACGTTGTTCATTTCTCCTTGTTATTTATGATTTATACTAAATTATTCTTTAGGCACGGGCATCCTTTGGTGATCTTCTTCTTTCTTTTCACGTTATTAGTATGAATGCGCAGGCGCACTTGAATTTTGTTAAGGAGTGGGTTATTTCTCATTCTGAGGACATCTTGAGCTAGTGCGCATGCGTTATGGTCAACGCTCTAAACACTTCCTACGGCGCTGCTATGGTAACGCGCGTGGGTTACACCACGCTATTTACTCTAGCGCATGTCAGGAAGTGTGGTTTAAATGCAATGGAGCTGTATGATCGACGCATGCGCCGTCTAAAGCCCTGGATGACTCATCACTTTATCGGCACCCTCATTGGTCCTTGTCTGTATAAAAACACCTCCCCAACTTATTGGGTCACGCCCCCGGAAGAAGCAAGCGGGCGAAACGCGCGTCGGGGCGCGGGGACAGCACCACGAACGGCACATATTCTTGCTTATACTTTAAGTAAGTACACCATTATATTTGGGTACACTTGTGCGTATAGCACTTATCTATTGGACATGGATTAAGATAATTGGAGGTATATGACATTGAGGTATATAGTGAGTATGCATGACTGTGGCTCGGTTTAATTGGATTCCTTTTTGTCATCCTCTTATTATACATTTATTATCCCCATAAGTGGTGTGCTTATAATATTGTGCTCTTATGTTTTGTGAGCGATATTATCATATAAAGACTATATTGTAAATTTATATATGCCATAGTTGATGCTGCCCCCCAGGGGTATATGTTTGGAATTAAATATTTGGTAGCTCTTTTAAATATTTTTACTGTTTAATAAACAAAATTGTTTGTCATATTTATGGTTCTCTTCTCCTTTTTGGATGTCGGTTTGAATAGCTGCCTCCATTGTTTTTTGTGCAATTGTATGGAAGTGCCATTTTTTCAATATTGTGGACATTTAGTGGATTCTTTCTTTTAACTGGTCAGGGCACAGTTTCAGATGATCCCTTGATACTGCTGCTGAAGTTTCACCTCCATCCTTACTGATAAGGCACACTTTGGTGTTGTCGAAGTTCGATGGTAAGACAGTGTAGGGTTCAGCTTCCCATTGGTCATCCAATTTATGCAGCCTTCTTTTCCTCTTGAGGACTTGTTCTCCTGGTGACAAGGGAGTAGGTGCATTTTAGTTGTAGTTCTCTTGTTTTTGTCTTGCCTGAACTAGACTCTTTTCCACACACTCTTGTACTCTTCGATACTGCTGTTGCCTTTCTGTATCCCAGTCAGCATCTGGGGATGTTACTTCAGGGGTAAGGACTCCCATATCCAGATCAATAGGCAACTCATTAGGAAGGCTTGAGTGCAGTTGGTGGAATTCACAGGAATGTGATTGTAGAGGTCTACAAGATCCGGTAACTTTTCTGGCCACAGATTCCTCTCATCCAAAGGCAAGGTCTTCAGTAGGTCAATCACTACCTGGTTCATCTTTTCACACATGCCATTGGTCTGTGGATGGTACGGGGTTGTCCTGATCTTCTTACAACCGGACAAGTTACAGAATTCCTGGAACACTTCTGCCTCAAAAGCTGGACCTTGATCTGTAAGTACTCGCTCAGGATATCCATGTGGTCTACAGAAGTGCTGTTGAAAGGCTCTGGCTGCTGTCCTGGCTGTTTGATCTTTGACAGGCACAACTACCAGGAATCTTGAGTAGTGGTCCACGATGGTAAGAGCATAGATGTAGCCTGAACGGCTTGGGACCAGCTTCACATGGTCCAGGGCGACCGACTCAAGTGGTTGCTTGGTTATTATTGGCTGCAAAGGAGCTCGCTGGCTGTTACGGTCCTTTCTGCACAGGTTACATTGTCCACACTCCCAGCACCAATTTTCAATAGCCTTCCTCATACCAGCCCAGTAGAATCTCTCCCGGAGCAAGACTTCCAACTTCTTCCATCCGAAGTGTCCAGCTCCATTGTGGTACACTTCCAAGACCATTGATGCCTCCCTCTTTGGGACTACCACCTGCCAGACCAGCTCATGAGTGCGGGCATTGATACTCCTCCGACACAGCTTTCCTTCATAGATGAACAGCCGGCCTCTTTCCTTCCACAACTGCTGGGTTTCTTCAGGAGCATCCGACTCTGGGCGTGAGTCAGCTTGTGACAGTAGCTCCTTCACTATGCGGACCGCGGGGTCACTATCCTGCGTTTCTGCCCAATCATGATGGGGCAATGGATTTAGGGTGACCTCTTTCAAGCCAGACCGCCTGTTTCTCACTCCTTGAGCACGTTGGGCCGGAAGGAAGGGAGGTAACTCTATTTCTTCAAGAGCCTCAGGGTCTTCTCCTGCATCTGGCAGATTAGGCATTCTGGACAGCGCATCAGCATTGGCATTCTTGTGCTCTGCTTGGTACTTGATGGTAAACTCATAGTTAGACAGCCAAGCCATCCATCGCTGCTCCAGTGCACCTAGTTTTGCAGTTTCCAAGTGAGTCAACGGGTTGTTGTCCGTGAAGATGGTAAATTTGGCTGATGCTAGGTAATGCTTGAATCGTTCAGGCACAGCCCAGACTATGGCCAGGAACTCCAGCTTGAAGGAACTGTAGTTGTCAGGGTTCCTTTCAGTGGGATGACGCTTCCTGCTGGCATAGGAGATCACTCTTTCTTTGCCATTATGTACCTGTGACAGTACTGCTCCAAGTCCCACGTTGCTGGCATCAGTATACAACACAAAGGGTTGGTCATAATCTGGGTAGGCCAGAACTTCATCTCCTGTGAGAGCCATCTTCAGTCGAGTGAAGGACCTCTCCAACTCCTCATTCCATTCGACTGTAGGACTCTGCTTTCTGGCCTTCTTGGGCTGGCCCACCAGAAGATTTTGCATAGGTGTGGCTATCCCAGTGAAGCCTTTGATGAACCTTCGGTAGTAGCCTACCAGCCCGAGGAATTGACGTACTTCATGGAGGTTGCTGGGCTTCTGCCAGTCCCGGATGACTGTGACCTTGTCAGGATAGGGTGCCACACCTTCTGCACTCACTACATGACCGAGGTACTGTACCTTGGGCTTCAGGAGGTGGCATTTGGATGGCTTCACTTTCAGGCCAAAGTTGGACAAGGCTTCAAACACCTCAGCCAGGTGCTTCAGATGGTCTTCACAAGTCTTGGAGAAAACAATGACATCGTCAAGGTATAACCGGACTGTCTCGAAGTTCTTTTGTCCAAGACAGCACTCTCTTAGCCGTTGAAATGTCCCTGGGGTGGTGCAGAGCCCGAAGGGCATATAGTTGAACTCATAGAGACCCATGGGTGTAGTAAACACTGTTTTCTCCTTGTCTGCCTCTGCCACGGGAACCTGCCAATACCCACTAGTGAGATCCAAGGTGGAAAAGTAGTTAGCAGTTTTAAGTGCAGCTAAGGACTCCTCAATTCTAGGTAATGGGTAGGCATCTTTATGTGTAATGCTGTTAATTTTCCTGTAATCAACACACATTCTCATGGTACCATCCATTTTCTTTACAAAAACTATTGGAGCTGCCCAGGGGCTACAACTGTCTCTGATAACCCCAGCTTCCTTCATCTCTCTCAACATACCTTTAGCACATTGGTATTGTGTTGGGGGTATAGGCCGGTACCTTTCTTTAATGGGTGGATGATCTCCAGTGGGGATATGGTGTTGAACCCCTTTTGCCTTCTCAAAATCTAGGGGGTGTTTACTGAATACCCGCTCATATTCCTGGGTCTCTCTGTAAACCCCATTTTTCTGGTATGAAGGTGTGGAGTCAGTTCCCACATGCAGTTGCTGACACCACTCCTCCAGCTGCTTACAGAGCCATTGTCCTCCACCTGGTCAGATGACACCAAGGGCTCTGCTGCCCGTATTGCGTTGTTATTGACAGTAAGCAGCTTGGCAACTGTGGCATACCGAGGTATTCTGGCCTCCTCCTCCCCACAATTCAAGAGGCGTACAGGTATTCTCCCTTTGCGAACATCAACTACCTCTCTGTCTGTCAGGACAGTGGGCCGGCTATCAGAGTATACTGGCTCTACCAATGCCTGGTAATCTTTCCCTCTGAGGCCTATAGCTGCCCGACACCAAATTAGCATTTCACATCTGGGGGGTATCGCAATGGGGAAAGAATCACTCACTCTGACACTGCCAATTTCTCCACCAGAGAGTTCAACCTGCTGCCTTTGCATCAGGGCCTTGATCTCCTTCTGCAGGACTCGTTCACCGGAACCAGCAGTCTCAGCCACCTGTTGCAACAAAACAATAACCTCGGAAAGATAATTTTCAATGACATTGGTACCTAAGGTCATCATGGGATTACATTCTCGTCGATCAATGTCTACAACTATCAGACCTTGAGATTTTAACTCTACTCGACCCACTTTAACAGTAATTTCTTTACATCCCACTTGTGGTAAAGACTGACCATTACTGGTAACTACTGTGAGTTCATCACTTGGGCCGCGAGTAAGTTCAGAATCAGCCCAATACCGCTTGTAAAGGATATAGGGCATAGTTGTCACCTGGGAGCCAGTGTCCAGCAAAGCGTTCATGGGGATACCATCAATCACCACAGGGAGGATCGGTCTCCCTCCAACATACTCCTGGGGGTTGGCCCTCTGCCCCAGGGGTTGCTCATTTAAATAACAGAACCTTGCAATGTGGCCTGCCTTGTGACAGTGACGACAGATGGGACGTCCGTCCTGGTCATAGCGATCGTTGTTCCTTCCTCGGAGTGGCGGGATCCTCTTCTTCTTTAGCCATGGGACATCCTCTGGACTGGAGGCGAGCTGGATCTTCTCCTTGGAGGATACCTGCAGGGCCTGCACGGTTTTAGCAAGTGCAGCCATACGCTTGGTCAACTCCTGGACCTGAAGACGCAGTTCTGAAGATGGGTCATTGTCCAGAGTCTGTGCATCAGCCTCCACAGGGCTGAGGGGGAAAGATGTTGTTTCCTGGTGGTAGGTGATCGCTGGGCGCCTAGGGAGCGCTGGACGGCTGACAGTTGGTTCCTGCAGCACCCGGATAGCCCTGTCCTTGAAATCAGCAAAGTCTAGGTCAAGGTTTTGTAGGGTTATGATGCGCAGCTGTGCTCTGTGGGTACTGGATAGGAGTCCCTCAATTAATTGCTCGTTCAGCAGTCCATCTCCATCTTTCACGCTGTCTGGGTCAATCTGCTTGACGTCTCGCAGCGCCTCCTGCAGGTTAAGAGCATAGTCCCGTATACTGTCCTGCGCTTTCTGCTTACACCCAAAGAATCTCATCTTGATTTCAGTGGCAGTGCGGGTGTCAAAGGTGCTTCTGAGCTTAGCCAGGATCTTTTTAACAGTCTCTTTGTCAGTGTCCTGCCAGGTTTTTACCTCCCTCTGCGCTGCACCTGTTAGCTGCCCAATAAGAATGTTCACTTTCTGACTTTCAGACAGGGGATACACTTCGAACAACCTGCACAGTCTCTCTTTGAATTCAGTCAGGGTATGTGACTCACCCGAGTACTGCGGTAGCCAGGCCGCTCCCGGTATGTAGGGCATGGACAGCGGCATTATGGGGACCGCTGCCGTGGGCGCTGATTCTTGCGGTGCCCTAGAGGCAGCGCTGGCTGCCGGATTCTGTGGCGGTTGGAGCCGCAGCTGCGCTGGACCCTGCATCTGGCGGCGCTGGGAGGCTAGCGGGAGCGTCCGCCGCTGCATTGGCGTTGTCCTCAGACATTTTCTCTCCCCCCTAGTTAATGTGGGGCAGGCCGCGGGGTTGCGCTGGCTTACCGGATGCCGCTCCTCGGCTGAATCAGGGGACGCCGGAACTGCAGGCCTCAGCTTCTCACTTCCCGCGCGCTCTTCTCCTTTCGCGCTTCTCGGCTGGCTCCGCCCACGAAGGTCTGCCTGTTGTGAGTTCATTTTCTGGTTTACCAGTCGTGAGTTCTCCTTCCGGGCTCCCTCTGGTGGTGACAGGAGGTAGTGAGGCTGATTTAATTAGCAAAGACCTGCCACCTGATAATGAGGATTGTGACTGGACATCTGGAATCTCAGACTGGATTTACGTCAGCCGACTCCCTATTCTGATGCTGGTGATTTTCCTCTCTGCCTTTGAGTTCTTGGTTTTCAGCTCAGTTCCTGTCATCTCAAGCTAAGTGTTTTTGCTAATGTTCACACTTGATTTGGTTTGGTCTATTCAGTTTTTGTTTGGTCAGCCAGCCCCGGCTGGGGCTGTGCTGAATTTCCACTCTTATGTATCTGTATTTGCCAGTTTGCTTTTTGTCCCTTATTAGATTGGCCTCTTTTCTCAGAATATGCCAGAGTGCTGATATAATGGGAGAAGTCTAGTGACCTCAGGGTTAATTTTGTTATCAGACGTGTTGGACATTATTTTTGTAGGGTTTTTTGGGCGGATTGCAGACAGTGTCTTTCCTTTCCTGTCCTTTCTATTTAGTGTGGGCCCCATCGTTTGCTCAGCCTATTTTCCTACCTGTGTTTGTGCTTTCATCTTGTTTCACCGTCAATACATGTGTGGGGGCTGTCTATTCCTTTGGGGTCTGCTCTGGGGCAGTTTAGTTTTCCCCTTTTCTTGCTTTAGGCTTATTTAGTCCTCCGGCTGTGACGAGGCGTCTAGATTCATCGTAGGAACGCTCCATGGCTGCTGTTAGTTGTGTGGTTAGGATCAGGGGTCTGCAATCCGCATAGTTACCAACCTCTCTTGTTTTCTGTGACTCAGCTTGTTTTTGTTTTCCTCCTCGGTGACCCATTCATAACATCTGCCCCCTTTTCTTCCCACGCGCGCCAATCAGCGGGATAATGGCGGCAAGGGCGCCAATTTCGCACACAGTCTATAGCACCAAACACAGTCTCTGGCACACAGGACCCGGGGATACCGGGCTCCGTTAATCCTGTTCGTGACGTCAAAATGGATCGCCCGCCAGGGCAGTGGGGTACTCGATTCCGGGCCGGTATTTCACAGGGAAGTGTCACAGTAGCGGTGACCCAGTCCGTGGCCCTGGGCGTCCATGTAAGGGAGTGAAGTGATGGAATAAAGTTTATGAATAGATGATTCGTGACGCCACCTGTGGTGTTCGGCAAGGGAGGGTGTTATGAAAGAGTCACCGTAGGAGGCAGACACAAAAATAGAAGCTACGTCCAGAAAACCAGAGAAGTTGGCAATATCAGATTGCAGACCCCTGAACCTATCAACAACAACTAGCAGTAGCCGTGGGGGGTTCCTACGGTGCCCTAGACCCCTCGATCACAGCCGGAGAGCTAAATAGCCTAAAGACAGAAAAGGAAATCTCAACTGCCCCAGAGCAGACCCCAAAGCAAAAGGCAGCCCCCAACATATAATGACGGTGAAGCAAGATGAAAAAACACTCACACAGATAGAAAGATAGGCTGAGCAAACGATGGGACCCAAGCTAACTAAACAGGACAGGAAAGTAAGGTTGCTGTCTGCAATCTGCCAAAACCCTATCAAAAACACAAGCCTACAAACTGATATGAAAAAAGACCCTGAAGCAGCTAGGCTTCAAAAAACAATATCAGCACTCAGGTATTTTCTGAAGACAGAGCTAAAGGAATTCAGCTCACCCCAGCAGGGAATGGCAGAATTCCAGAAAAACAAAGCAAAACAAAATCAAAGCACAAATGCAAAAAGCAGAGCAGAAAACTTAGCTTTAGAAGAGCAGGAATTCAGACTGGTCTCCAAGAATCCCTCAGAGAAATCACCCGCAGGGCAGAAGGGCGTCGGCAGCCTTATATCCAGTCAGTAACTCCACTCAGCCAGTCATCATCATTAGGCTCAGGTGCTTGATAATCAGGCTCATTACCTTTCTTTACCAGAAGAGGGAGTTCATCGGGCCTCAGTGGTGAAGGGGAAAATGAACTCACAACAGGAGGGGTTAAGCTGACGCTGCAGACAGATCCGCTGGGACAGATGGTGTGGTGCGGCAATGATATTGTAGCCCTCCACAGGTAGGGCTGTTGGTCCCAGGGCAGTGTAGCTGAATGTTTAGGAAGAGGGTGCAGTGTTTGGTACAGAGATGTAGCAGTGCTGAGGTTGTTGCAGGAAGAAGGCAAGGACACAATAGGTTGCAGTTTCTTTACCTTTACTTGGCAAATGCAGTCCAGGGTCCTGAGTACAGATGGCACAGGAGCTGGTTAGCCTGGGAGCAAATCAGGAATCACTCTGGCAGATGGGTTATGTAGTCTCCTTCCTAGCGCTGGCTTGAGGTACATGCAGTACAGGGTTACACTGAAGTTCCTCTTTCTTATCTTCTCTTAGAACTACCTCATATGGCAGACAGCTGTAGCCCTCTATCTCTCTTGGCTCACCCGTCGCTGTTGTGCCTCCGAGTCTAAGGTGGGAATAGAGCATTTACAGCTTCCTATTCCCCTGGTTTCTGTTGCAGGACCTTCAGTATCCATACAACCGTGGAGACCAGGCTCCAGATCATGCGCTGTCACTGGGAGGGAGCTCTCTATCCTCAGCTCAACCTCCAGCTTCTCTCCACACGTCTACACACGTTGCCCTCCTTACACTAACTAATTTCCCCTTCCTGGCCCTCAGAGAGCACTCCTCCCCTAATTCTGGTTCAGAGCTCCCTCTGCTGGCCTGGAGTGGGAACTGTGTTGCATGTTATGGTTAACTGCCAGAGAGACCCTTTGTTGCTTCCAAGCATGACATCACCTCCCTAGGAGAGGAAGGCAATGCCACTGTGGCGGCCATACCCCTGGGGGCGCCACACCTCCAAATTGTGCATCTTGAAACAGCCACACCGCTAGTTTTCAGAGAGTCTAGTATTTCAGCTGATGTTATTTGTGGGTTTTTCTTTGCATCCCGAACAATTTTCCTGGCAGTTGTGGTCAAAATTTTCATTGGTCTACCTGACCGTGGTTTTGTATTTTCAGAAACCCTTATTTTCCATTTGTTAATCACAGTTTGAATGCTGCTGACTGGCATTATCAACTCCTTGGATATCTTTTTGTATCCCTTTCCTGTTTTATACAGTTCAACTACCTTTTCCCGTAGATCCGTTGACAATTCATTTGCTTTCCCCATGACTCACAATCCAGAAACGTCAGTGGCTGGATGAAAGATGCAAGAGTCTGACTGGATCCCAGAAACTCACTCAGCTTTTATGCACACACAAGCAAACAGATCACAGGTGAGGATTACTGATGAGCGAGCACTAAAATGCTCGGGTGCTCGTTGCTCGGGTCGAGCAAATTGGAATGCTCACGTGCTTGACCCAAGCAACAAGCCCAGTGTAAGTCTATGGGAAAACCGAGCATTTTTGCCGCGATCCCCCCGGGGGTCCTTTTAGGGTCTACAAACGTCTGAAATCGATGGGAACAGTGCTCAAGTGACATGGGAACATCATGGGGAAAACCCCTGGAAGCATTTCTGACTCCTAGGTCACTGCTGTGAACAATGTTGTCAGAGTGTTACGCCACTTTTACAGGCACACACTAAAACATAGAAAACCGAAACCAAAATGGATTTTCCTGGGAAATATGTTAAGGAACATCCTTTCCAGGGTAATGATTTGTATGTAAGGCAAAATAAAGAACAGAAAAAAAATGTATCTCCACCACTTGGGCTATGTTCACACATAGCGCTTTTGATGCGTTTTTCAACTTTACCATTTCTTTAATCCAAGACAAATGCATTCTGTCACGGTTTGAACAGGGTTCTTGTCCTGCACTCACAGGGTTAAGTGTTTCTGGATCTGGGAAGGGTATTTATACTCACTCTTTACCAGGGTTCTCTGTCAGCTATACTGTTTTTCTGGTGTGTCTGACCCCTGGTGTGCGTGTATTCTGCGTTGCTTGTTTGCTTCCCGTGTATGACCCGGTCTGTTCCCTCACTCTGTACTTCGTCTCTCGTTTTGGTACTATTGTATTTTCTGGTTCTGACCTCCTGGCTTGGCTATCGTTACTCCGTTACAGTTTGTTCCTATTGTACCGTCTATTGCCCGTTCTGGTTTTCTGATCTATTGCTACGTCCTGACTATCCATTCTGTCTAACCCTTTGGTACTGTATTGCTATCTTTGTGCTTTGACCCCGGCTTCATCTGGTTTCTGTCTCTGTCTATGCCCCTTGGTAACACTGTCCTGTAGTTACCTTTCTAGGAGTTTCCCTGTAGCTCCTAGCTCTGTGGAGCTTAGGCCACGCCCTCAGCAGTCACGTGCTTCAGGTCCTGAAGCTCTGAAGCACGCATCGTCACCGCTGCTGCCCTGCTCCACAGATATCTTTGAGCACTGTTTTTGTACTCAGGACACACGTACTGGCTCAGTGAGCGCAGTGCAGTGCGGGGTTCCTGACATTATAGCTGACCATTTCAGTTTTTTTTTCCTCTGAAGGAAAAAAAAAAAAAGTGTGTTGTCCTCATGGATCCTAAGGCTGTTACGGATTGGGTGCAGCCTCATGACTTGAAAGGGTTGCAACGATTTTTGGGCTTTGCCAATTTTTATAGGAAATTTATTAAGGGCTTCTCGCACGTGGTAAAGCCTCTAACGGACCTCACTCTCAAGGGAGCTGATGTGAAAAATTGGTCTGTAGCTGCAAAAAATTCTTTAATGAATGCCCGCACCATCTGCAATAAGCTCCATGTGATTCATGACCTCTTTCTCTCTCACAATCTTGCCTTCCTCGGCCTCACAGAAACATGGCTGACACCCTCTGACACCGCCTCCCCTGCTGCGCTGTGTTACGGCGGCCTCCACTTTACCCACACTCCTCGCCCTGGCAACAGACACGGTGGAGGAGTGGGTCTTCTCCTTTCTTCCAACTGCACCTTCAACCCAATCCCACCTCTTCCTTCCCTAATCCTCCCCTCCTTCGATGTCCACTCTGTCCGCATCTACTCTCCCTCCAACCTCCAAGTGGCCGTCATATACCGACCTCCAGGCCCAACCACTGCCTTCATTGACCAATTCTCTACCTGGCTTCTTCATTTTCTTTCAACTGACAACCCCACTATCATCATGGGTGACTTCAACATCCCCACTGATACCCTTCAGTCAGCAGCCTCCAAACTCCTGTCCCTTACTTCATCCTTTGGACTTACTCAGTGGTCCTCCTCAGCCACCCACACAGATGGACACACATTAGACCTGGTCTTCACCCGTCTCTGCTCTCTTTCTAACTTCACCACCTCCCCTCTCCCTCTATCTGACCATCATCTACTCACTTTCTCATCCCTGTCCTCCTCACCTGGCACCCATGTCCAGCAACATGCACACCCCCGCAGAAACCTTGCACACCTAGACACCCACGCACTCACTGACTCTATTCTACCACTGGCATCCATATCCTCACTCCATGACACAGACGGTGCCACTGCTTTCTACAATGCCACTCTCGCATCAGCTATTGACGCGGTTGCCCCTCTCGTTCATGGCAGAATGCGACGTATCAACAGACAACCCTGGCACAATAACACCACTAAAAAGCTCCGGCAAGTGTCCAGGATTGCAGAGCGGCGCTGGAAGAAAACAAATTCGCAAGATGACTTCACTTCAAACAGGCAACACTCGATTTCAAATCTGCCCTCACCTCTGCTAAACAGGCCTACTTCACAACCCTCGTATCTTCCCTATCTTACAACCCAAAACAGTTATTCAAAACTTTTAACTCCCTCCTCCGCCCACCACTGCCTCCTCCAACCTCCCTCATCTCTGCCGAGGACTTTGCCACACACTTCAAAAACAAGATTGACCAAACAAGGCAAGTCGTCATCACTCAACCACCACAACCCCTTTGTATACCAGACCAATGCCCAAACCCCATAACCTCACTTTCCAACATCACTGAAGGGGAGCTTAATCGTCTCTTCTCCAAATCGCACCTCACAACCTGTGCACTCGACCCCATCCCATCCCACCTCCTATCCAACCTCACCACCACACTTATCCCATCCCTAACCCACATCTTTAACCTATCTCTAACATCCGGTACCTTCCCTTCTGCTTTCTAACATGCCACAATCACGCCTATCCTTAAAAAACCAACCCTCGACCCAACCGCTATGTCCAGCTATTGCCCAATATCGTTGCTTCCATTCGCTTCCAAACTCCTGGAACAGCACGTCCACTCTGAACTTTCCTCCCACCTATCATCTAACTTGCTCTTTGACAATCTACAATCTGGTTTCCGCCCCCATCACTCCACTGAGACAGCCCTGACCAAAATTACTAACGACCTACTTACAGCCAAAGCAAAAGGACAATACTCTATACTCCTGCTTCTAGACCTGTCCTCTGCATTTGACACAGTTGACCACTGCCTCCTACTACAGATCCTCTCCTCCTTCGGCATCAAAGGCCTTGCCCTATCCTGGATCTCCTCATACCTTTCCAACCGCACATTCAGGTCACTCCCACACCACCTCCTCATCCCACCCTCTCTCTGTTGGAGTCCCCCAAGGCTCTGTTTTAGGACCTCTACTCTTCTCAATCTATACACTTGGACTGGGGCAACTCATAAAGTCCCACGGATTCCACTACCACCTTTATGCTGATGACACTCAGATCTACCTCTCTGGCCCAGACGTCACCTCTCTGCTGTCCAGAATCCCAGTGTGTCTATCAGCCATATCCTCCTTCTTCTCCTCTCACTTCCTCAAACTCAATGTAGACAAATCTGAACTCATCATCTTTCCTCCATCTCAGGCTAGTTTCACACTTGCTTTTTTTTGCAGCGCGTTTTTCCCGCAAAAAAACGCATTAAAAAAACGCATACAAATGCATACAAACGCTGCGTTTTTTTCCAGCATTTTAATGCGCATGCAGGAAAAAAACGCAGCGTTTTTGCGCGTTTGTATGCGTTTTTTGTGCGTTTGCGTTTTTTTACAGATTTTGGAAAAACCCCACAAAAAAGAAAAAACAACCATTCAACAACACACAAGACCAATGGGACTTCATTGTGGGTGTGGTATGTTAATATATATACACCCTGTCTACAGTATTCTTCACATTTGCTTGATTCTTCTCGTGACCATGGATCTGCGCTGGAAGAGTTTTCACTTCAACTTGGATTTGGACATCGCGATGGCTCAGGCGTATGCAGTTGCTTGCCATGAACAAAGGAAGAGAGAGAGGCAGCGAAGACGGCGGCGTTTGTGGATACATCCGATTGTTGAACTCCGGGAGAGCCGTGGGGCATACCACACCCTCTACAGCGAGCTACGTGCAAACCCGGAGAAATTTACTGATTATATCCGGATGTCCCACGAAAGTTTCATGGATTTGCTTGCTCGTGTCCAACAATCCATCCGGAGACAGGACACACAGCTCCGTCGTGCGATTCCTCCTGAGGAACGGCTACTGGTGACATTACGGTATGTTTTAAAAACAAAGGGGTGTGGTCTGATGTTTTTTTTTGTAAATTTAGTATTCAAAACCTTGGGTAATTAGTTTTCGTGAATGTACTAATATTTTTTTTATAGTTTTTAAAAATAATATACATAAATATTAATTTTACTTCTTTGTCTGTTCACAGATTCCTGGCGACTGGAGAAACCCTATCCTCACTACACTTCCAGTACCGTATTGGAATCTCTACCTTGTCTGGAATTGTTGCTGACACCTGCCGGGCTCTCTGGAATGTTCTTTGCCCAGAATTTATGCCCCTGCCCACCGCTGAAAAGTGGATGGAAATTGCTGACAAATTCTGGACAGTATGCAATTTTCCCAACTGTTTGGGAGCTGTTGATGGGAAACACATACGGATCATCAAACCCCAAAGAACGGGATCTGAGTACTATAATTACAAAAAGTACTTTTCAATAGTACTCATTGCAATTGCGGATGCCGGATGTATGTTTGTAGCAGTGGACATTGGAGCATTTGGCCGTGGTAATGACTCGCAGGCTTTTAAAAACTCAGACATGGGCCGGAGGTTGTATGGCAACCAATTTAATTTCCCTATGCCACGGCCTCTTCCTCACACCGAAGCTCCGCCACTGCCCTTTGTAATGGTTGGCGATGAGGCTTTTCAAATGTGCGGAAACTTACTGAAACCCTACTCCAGCCGGGACTTGGACCACACCAAAAAAATTTTTAATTACAGGCTGACCAGGGCCAGAAGAACTGTCGAGTGTGCTTTTGGGATTCTTGTTTCCAGATGGCGAATTCTGGGCACGGCCATTAATCTTAAACTTGAAACAGTCGATGAGGTGGTGAAGGCCTGTGTGGTTCTACATAACTTTGTGATGGCTAAAGAGCACCCGACCTTTGAACTGGACGATGATGCTCCTAACCCATTGCCTGAATTCACTCAGCACACTCTCAGGTCATCCGTTGAAGTTGGCCAAATGAGGGACAAATTTGCGGCCTACTTTATTTCTGATGTAGGACGGGTGCACTGGCAAGATGAAATGGTGTAATGTTGTTGTTTATGGTAATAAAAATCCTTATTTGATACCATTACTGAGTGCACTATATTTTTTAAACTCCGATTAATTAAAAAACTTCCCATGTATAACTGAATTTTGTTATGTTCACACACCTGGGCAGGTAAATACACATATGAGTTAAAATGCAGCATTGCTAGTCTGCGTGAAATATATTGGAACGAGCAAAGCTGCAGGCCATGAATCAGGAAACCATTTTTTTTCAAGAGAAAATTGTGCAACTAGTTGAAAACAAAGTATGTGATTTTCTCAAAACACAACACTCAAAACCCAACCCCAATGAAAGTCCATGGGGAATACAAGTCAGCATTGAGTGGATGAATGTAATCTGCTCCATTAAAAGTTATTACACTAGGCCTTTGAATGACTATACTAGGCCGTGGTATTTCAAATATGAGTATACTAGGCCTTGGGGCTAGTAGTATAGTAATATGTGAAATACCACGGCCTAGTATAGTCATACCAAGGCCTACTGTAATAACTCGATTTTTAACAACTAGCATCTTGTTTCACCAAAAACAAACTGGTGAAACTAGAAAGAAACTTATTTTTTAGACAAGTTTCAACAGTTTGTTTTTCATGAAACCAGATTCTATTTTGTAAAACTAGAGTTATTACACTAGGCCTTGGAATGACTATACTAGGCCGTGGTATTTCAAATATGAGTATACTAGGCCTTGGGGCTAGTAGTATAGTAATATGTGAAATACCACGGCCTAGTATAGTCATACCAAGGCCTACTGTAATAACTCGATTTTTAACAACTAGCATCTTGTTTCACCAAAAACAAACTGGTGAAACTAGAAAGAAACTTATTTTTTAGACAAGTTTCAACAGTTTGTTTTTCATGAAACCAGATTCTATTTTGTAAAACTAGAGTTATTACACTAGGCCTTGGAATGACTATACTAGGCCGTGGTATTTCAAATATGAGTATACTAGGCCTTGGGGCTAGTAGTATATGTGAAATACCACGGCCTAGTATAGTCATACCAAGGCCTACTGTAATAACTCGATTTTTAACAACTAGCATTTTAAACAACTAGCATCTTGTTTCACCAAAAACAAAGTGGTGAAACTAGAAAGAAACTTTATTTTTTAGACAAGTTTCAACAATTTGTTTTTCATGAAACCAGATTCTATTTGGTAAAACTAGAGTTATTACACTAGGCCTTTGAATGACTATACTAGTCCATGTTATTTCACATATGACTATACTAGCCCTTGGGTTGGTTTTTAACATGTATTTACCCATCAGTGTGTGTGAGCGGCGCAAACAACATTAATGAAACTTATTAATGGTGAACCACAAATGTAAATTTATTTTTTATCACAAAAAAAAAATTTAAAAATTATTTTTTACGGCGTTTGGGGGCAGATGGTTTCAATTTGGGGGTGTGCAGGGAATATGCAACACTTGCAGTTGAAGACGGTGTTTGAGGGGAAGGGGCAACAAAACTTGTGGGGGAAGGTAGTCCAGTTAAGGGAATTAAACTTGGAACACTTGTAGGAGAGGAAATCTGTTCAGTTACATTAGTTGTAATGGCATGTCGCCGTAGGCTTGTGTGCCTGGACCGACTTTGGCCCAATGCCCGCCTTGATTGATTTCGCCTTGAAGTAGGGGCAAATATGGAATGTAGGTCCCCCGTCTGCTGGTATGGCTGCTGCTGCTGAGGTGGCGGCTGCTGCTGCAGAGGTTGCGGCTGCTGCTGAGGTGGCGGCTGCTGCTGAGGTGGCGGCTGCTGCTGAGGTGGCAGCTGCTGCTGAGGTGGTTGCTGCTGCTGAGGTGGTTGCTGCTGCTGCTGAGGTGGCGGCTGCTGCTGAGGTGGTTGCTGCTGCTGCTGAGGTGGCGGCTGCTGCTGAGGTGGCTGCTGCTGCTGAGGTGGCGGCTGCTGAGTTGGCTGCTGCTGCTGAGGTGGCTGATGCTGCTCTTCTTGGTCAGTGCTCGTCCTTGCAGGAGGACTGGTGGCGGCAGTGATGGCCCAGGTTTGCAGAGTGGTGGTGGCAGGGCTACTACATGTTGTTGTAGCGGCAGGGCTGTTCCATGTTTGCCTAGTGGTGGCTGAGCTCCACGCATGCATGGGATTGGCGGTGGTGCTCCAGACAGGAGCAGCGCTTGCCATGGTGGTGTCGGTGAAGTGACCAGCTGCACTCAGACTTGTGGTGGTGTAACGGTGGGTGTCCAGCCTTTGAAGAGAGGTGTCCGTGCAGTGGTATGCAGCACAAGTCGGTAGTGAGGTGAAGCGAGTCAATGGTGGCACAGGTGGAAAGGACACCACTGACTGCTGACCGTACCGATTATGCTGCATAGCCTGCAAGAAAGCATTGTTGCAGGCCTGCAGCACATTCAGCTGTTGATCAGGACTAAGGTGTTCCGCCATGCCCTTTTCAATCTTACTAAAAAAATGGTGTGCTGGTCTGTTGAGGTCGGCCTCCAGACGGTCAAGGCGCTGTTCTACAGAATTGAAGCGGTGTTCAAAGTGGTTAAAACCACGTTCCATCAGTGCAAAACCGCTTTCAACTCTGTCGGACAGTGACTTGAGGCTGGAATTAAATGTCTCGCTCAAATGCATAAACTCGGGCAAGACATTCCTGTCCAAGGCCCTCTGCCGCTGGCGGGTAGTGCCCGCATAACCAGTGGCAGAGACCTGGGACAGGGGAACACCTGATGGCCCAGCTTCCTGGTCACCAGCTGTGTGTGTGTGGGACCTGCAAGGTGCTTCCTGGCTGTCGGATGGCTGGGACGGGTCAGAGGACGTCCGACGAAGGACCGCTCCAGGGCCAGGTTGCAGGGTGCTGCTCCAGGTGCTGTGGAAGAAAGGAAAATCATTACTACCATGCCTTTACAAGAAGCATCAGCTGTGGATTAGAAAAACACAGATTAATAAAAATAAAAACCCAAAATGTATAATACTTACGATCTTGTGGCAAGGACCGGTCTTAGGAACTGCAACGCGTGATAGTGACGGTATCTAGTTCTGGTCCTTGACGCAGATCCACTGCGAACCTGGCCCTCAGCACGAACATCACTGTTGAAGCGGTCCTTGATCGAACGCCAACGTGTTCGGACTTTGTCCACTGTTGATAAAAAAAAACAGTGCCGTCAAGTACAACAGTCACTGCTTCACAATTTAGCAATACAATACTCAAAGCAGTCACTGTACACCCCGATGACACTGTTGGGTTTCCTGCTAGAATACACCTAGCACGAAACCCAACAGTGCCGTCAAGGACAACAGTCACTGCGGCACAATGTAGCAATACAATACTCAAAGCAGTCACTGTAGACCACGATGACACTGTTGGGTTTCCTGCTAGAATACGCCTAGCACGAAACCCAACAGTGCCGTCAAGGACAACAGTCACTGCGGCACAATGTAGCAATACAATAGTCAAAGCAGTCACTGTAGACCACGATGACACTGTTGGGTTTCCTGCTAGAATACGCCTAGCACGAAACCCAACAGTGCCGTCAAGGACAACAGTCACTGCGGCACAATGTAGCAATACAATACTCAAAGCAGTCACTGTAGACCACGATGACACTGTTGGGTTTCCTGCTAGAATACGCCTAGCACGAAACCCAACAGTGCCGTCAAGGACAACAGTCACTGCGGCACAATGTAGCAATACAATACTCAAAGCAGTCACTGTAGACCACGATGACACTGTTGGGTTTCCTGCTAGAATACGCCTAGCACGAAACCCAACAGTGCCGTCAAGGACAACAGTCACTGCGGCACAATGTAGCAATACAATACTCAAAGCAGTCACTGTAGACCACGATGACACTGTTGGGTTTCCTGCTAGAATACGCCTAGCACGAAACCCAACAGTGCCGTCAAGGACAACAGTCACTGCGGCACAATGTAGCAATACAATACTCAAAGCAGTCACTGTAGACCACGATGACACTGTTGGGTTTCCTGCTAGAATACGCCTAGCACGAAACCCAACAGTGCCGTCAAGGACAACAGTCACTGCGGCACAATGTAGCAATACAATAGTCAAAGCAGTCACTGTAGACCCCGATGACACTGTTGGGTTTCCTGCTAGAATACGCCTAGCACGAAACCCAACAGTGCCGTCAAGGACAACAGTCACTGCGGCACAATGTAGCAATACAATACTCAAAGCAGTCACTGTAGACCACGATGACACTGTTGGGTTTCCTGCTAGAATACGCCTAGCACGAAACCCAACAGTGCCGTCAAGGACAACAGTCACTGCGGCACAATACAGAGCAGGGAAATACTCACTAAACGCCTTTTTGGCGGATGCTGTGGCGCTGTCCCAGCCATCCATCAACGCTGCGGCCACCTCATTCCATAGCCGCCGTGTCACCACATTGTCCTTGTACAGCCGGTCACGGCTGTCCCACAACGGCGAACGCTCCTGGACCAGGCTGATGAGCTGCTCATTATCCAGGTAGACGTCTTCATCCCGTTGTGGAACCTAGACAAAACACATTCATTAGAATAATCAAATTTAAATTGACTAAAAAGTTACAAAAAAAGAAAAAAAAAAAAGAGTAAAAATAGAAGATAAAAAAAAAAAAAAAACATTACAAATCATTTGATACTTACATTACGTATCACCACCGGGACTTGGCTTCGCTGCTCCTGCTGTTCGCCCTCACTATTCCCGTCCGCAGATGATGATGACGATGTCTGAAAGTTGAAAAAAACGTAAGAGATTTGGAGAAGCAGCAGATATACTTACCAGATGCACGAAAATAATCACCTCACGGTCTGCTTGCGCCAATTCCTGCCGCGATGGGGAATACTCCGATTCTGAAGACATACTGCATGTAAAAATAATAAAAATCATTAGTACATACATAATTTAAAAGGACAGGCATATAATGTAATATACTCACATTCTTCGCTGATATAATGGGTTCTTGGTTGAATGTCTGCTCTTCAATCTGTCTAGTGTAGTAGTGGCAGAGTTTTGGCAGGCACCTCCTTTATATAGCCTTTTTTTTTTGGACTTTAGAAGATTCTAACTAGGATAAAAAGTGGACACCACCCAAAAAACGCTGCGCTAAAAAAGCGCATACCTGCGCATGCCAGTGCGCACGTATGCGCATCCATAGGCTATAATGGCCATTTTTAGCGCAAAACGTGCGCATACGTGCGCATGCGATTTTTTCAAGGGCCAAAAAATGCAACATGCAGCGTCTGGAAAATACCAACGCACACCCCAAAAAAACGCAGCGCATGAAAATCGCATACATGCGCTTACAAGTGCGCAGGTATGCGCACCCATGTTAAATATAGGGGAAAAATCGCATGCGCACGTATGCGTTTTTTTCCAGCGCTAAAAAACGCAAATGTGAAACCAGCCTCACAGATCTTCCTTACCCGACCCAGCTATAACAATTAATGACATCACGCTTTCTCCAGTACCGGAAGTCCGCTGCCTCGGAGTAACCTTTGACTCTGCCCTGTCCTTCAAACCACACATCCATGCTCTTTCTACCTCCTGTCGCCTTCAGCTTAAAAATATTTCCAGAATCCGTCCTTTCCTCAACCCTCAATCTACTAAAATGCTTGTGCACGCCCTCATCATCTCCCACCTCGACTACTGCAACATCCTTTTCTGTGGTCTCCCTGCTAACACCCTTGCACCTCTCCAGTCCATCCTTAACTCTGCCGCCCGACTAATTCATCTCTCTCCTCACTACTCCTCCGCTTCTCCCCTCTGCAGATCTCTTCACTGGCTCCCATTCCCTCAGCGTATCCAGTTCAAATTACTAATACTGACCTACAAGGCCATCTATAACCTGTCTCCCCCATATGTCTCTGATCTAATCTCCTGATACCTTCCCTCACGTAATCTCCGGTCCTCCCAAGACCTCTTTCTCTCCTCCACACTTATTCGCTCCTCACCCAACCGCCTCCAAGACTTCTCCCGAATAGCCCCTATTCTCTGGAATTCTTTGCCCCAACAAGTCCGACTATTAACCACATTTGGATCCTTCAGATGGAACCTGAAAACCCACCTCTTCAAGAAAGCCTACAGCCTGCAATGACCCCGCTACCTCCTTCTCTCTCACCACTACCAGTGATATCAGCTCAACCAACACTGGAACTGCTGCAACCCACCAACCTACTGTCTCCTTCCCCACCATCCTGTAGCATGTAAGCCCGAAAGGGCAGGGTCCTCTCTCCCCTCTGTATCAGTCTGTCATTGTTAGTTTGTTTACTGTAAGTGATATCTGTAATTTGTATGTAACCCCTTCTCATGTACAGCACCATGGAATCAATGGTGCTATATAAATAAATAATAATAATAATAATAATGACATTAAAAAAGTGCTTTTCTTCAGCCCCTGTATTGGTACAACCCAACCCGTCAAGACCTTTTGTCGTGGAGTTTGACGCCTCGGAAGTAGGGGTGGGGGCAGTTTTGTCTCAGGGCCCTCCTACCCTTACTAATCTGAGGCCTTGCGCCTTCTTCTCTAAAAAATTTTCATCTGCCGAGAGAAATTACGATGTCAGCAATAGAGAGTTGTTGGCGGTAAAGTTGGCTTTTGAAGAATGGAGGCATTTCCTGGAGGGGGCTGTTCATCCCATTACAGTCATCACTGATCACAAAAATTTGGCCTATATCGAGTCTGCCAAGAGATTGACCCCCAGACAGGCTCGATGGGCGCTTTTTTTTTCTCGATTTCAGTTTACCATCACATTATGCCCGGGATCTAAAAACATCAAGGCTGATGCCTTATCCCGAAGCTTTGATTCTGTGTCCCCTCCAGAACCTCCCTCCTCCATTCTTCAGCCAGGAGTAGTGGTGGCCGAAATCTCTTTTGAGTTACAGAGAGGTATTTTGGAGACCCAGGCTCGGGCTCCAGGTGGTAAACCCCCGGGTAAATTGTTTGTACCGGAACGTTTCCGTCTCGGACTTATGCAGGAATTTCACGATTCTATGTTGAATGCTCCCCCTGGGATTGCAGCTACCCGGTGGGCAATTGCGAGGGGTTTCTGGTGGCCCTCTATGGTAACAGATATTAAAAAGTTTGTGACTGCATGTGGGGTGTGCACTCATTCTAAAAGTTCTCAGGTCCGGCCGGCCAGGGAGTTGGTGCCTTTGCCAAGTCCGGATAGACCATGGAAACCTTTGTCCATGGATTTTATCACAAATCTTCCTCCTTCCAGGGGCAACTCGGTGATATGGGTGGTGGCGGATAGGTTTTCAAAACAAGCCCACTTTGTACCTCTCCCCGCGTTAACATCTGCTGAAACCCTGGCCCGCTTATTTATGCAGCATATAATTCGGTTGCATGGAGTGCCTATGAATGTGGTGTCAGACAGAGGGGTACAGTTTGTAGCCAGGTGCTGGAGGGCTTTTTGAAAAAAGCTGGGGATTTCGTTTTCCTTTTCCTCTGCCTACCACCCTGAGTCTAATGGACAGACAGAGCGCACGAACCAATCGTTGGAGCAGATTCTGAGATGCTTGGCCTCTTCCAGGCAGGAGGACTGGTGTGAGGTATTGCCCATGGCAGAGTTTGCATTCAACGGTCGTGTGAGTCAATTTACTGGGAAGTCTCCCTTTCATGTCAACTATGGGTTTAACCCACATGTTGGAGAGTTTTCCCGCATGGATTCAGGTTGTCCTGGAGCTGAGGGTGCGACACAACGTCTTAGAATTCTTTGGAGGGAGTTTCAGAGGAATATTTCGAAGGCCCAGGAAAACTATAAGCGGTTTGCTGACAGCAGGAGGGGGCCAGGTCCAGCATTTGCAGTAGGGGAGAAGGTGTGGCTATCCACCCACAATATCAAGCTTAAGATACCATCTATAAAGCTGGGCCCCAAGTTTATTGGCCCATACAAAGTTGTGGAGGTTGTTAACCCAGTAGCCTACCGACTGCAGCTGCCCACCTCCTTTAAAATTTCTGATGTCTTCCACAGGTCCCTGTTAAAGCCTGTGGGGACGGTGAGAGAGGATCCCTCATCAAATACTCTGCCAGTGCTGGTAGAGGGGCAACTGGAGTATGAAGTAGGGCGCATTGTTGACTCCCGGTGGCTGCGCCGGAGACTCCAGTATCTGATACACTGGAAGGGGTACTCTCTGGAGGATCGGTCATGGGTTCCGGCCAGTTCGGTGCATGCCGATCGTCTGGTGAGGGCTTTCCATGCCAGATACCCAGACAAGCCTGGGGGTCCAGTGGCCCCTCGTTAAGAGGGGGGTACTGTCATGGTTTGAACAGGGTTCTTGCCCTGCACTCACAGGGTTAAGTGTTCGTGGCCTCTTTCTGTATCTGGGAGGGGTATTTATACTCACTCTTTACCAGGGTTCTCTGTCAGCTATACTGTTGTTCTGGTGTGTCTGACCCCTGGTGTGCGTGTATTCTGCGTTGCTTGTTTGCTTCCCGTGTATGACCCGGTCTGTTCCCTCACTCTGTACTCCGTCTCTCGTTTTGGTACTATTGTCTTTTCTGGTTCTGACCTCCTGGCTTGGCTATCATTACTCTGTTACAGTTTGTCCCTATTGTACCATCTATTGCCCGTTCTGGTTTTCTGATCTATTGCTACGTCCTGACTATCCATTCTGTCTAACCCTTTGGTACTGTATTGCTATCTTGTGCTTTGACCCCGGCTTCATCTGGTTTCTGTCTCTGTCTATGCTCCTTGGTAACATTGTCCTGTAGTTACCTTTCTAGGAGTTTCCCTGTAGCTCCTAGCTCTGTGGAGCTTAGGCCACGCCCCCAGCAGTCACGTGCTTCAGGTCCTGATACTCTGAAGCACGCATCGTCACCACTGCTGCCCTGCTCCACAGGTATCTTTGAGCACTGTTTTTGTACTCAGGACACACGCACTGGCTCAGTGAGCAAGTGCAGTGCGGGGTTCCTGACACATTCACTGGGAAGTGTCTTTTTAACATTTAACAACCTTAGCTGGCCATGTGGTGTGTGTCACATCATCAGACACATCCTGTTTCATTTATGAAGGAGGGACTCTGAAAGTCACAGCCTATTTTTATAGGGGCATCAGGCAGCATTAATATTCTGAAAAGGGCCATCCGCTGGCTATGCTTTGTTGTTCCCATTATTAAACAGTGGGACTCCTATACTGTTATTGCCTATGCATTAAATGCAAGGCCTGTCGCAAATTTGGACGCACTCCAATACCCCTTTGACGAGACGTACAGGAGGGCCTCATGAAACAATGTTCAAATTATAATAAAATGGGTCTCCCATAGTGTTTACCTATGCAATGAATGCAAGGCCTACCCTGCACCAAAGTAACACGCACCCCAATAACCCTTTCAACAGATGAACTTGAGGGCCTCATGACAAAAATGTTCCCATTATAAGACAGTGGGTCTCTCATAGTGTTTGCCTATGCATTTAATGCTTGGCCTGCCCTGTCCCAAAGTTACATGCACCTCAATAACACTTGTAATAGACGTCCTGGATGGCCACATGAAACCAAAGTTCCCATTATTTTTAATTTGATACTGCCATACTTTTAGCTTATGCATTGAATGCAAGGCCTGCCCTGCCACAAAGTTACACGTACCCCAATAACCCTTCGAACAGACGTCCTGGATGGCCACATGAAACCAAAATTCCCATTATTATTTATTTGGTACTGCCATACTGTTTGCCTATGCATTGAATGCAAGGCCCCCCTTGCCACAAAGTTACACGCTCCCCAATAACACTTGGAACAGACATCCTGGATGGCCACATGAAACCAAAGTTCCCAATATTTTTTTCATTTGGTACCGCCATACTGTTAGCCTATGCATTGAATGCAAGGCCTGCCCCAAATTTGGATGCTCCCCAATACCCCTTTGATCAGATGTACAAGAGGGCCTCATGAAAAAAAGGGTTCCCATTATAAGAAAATGGGTGTCCCATAGTGTTTGCCTATGCATTGAATGCAACGCCTGCCCTGCACCAAAGTAACACACACCCTAATAAGACTTTCAACAGACGAACTTGAAGGCCTCATGACAAAAACTTCTTATTAGAAAAAGAGTTTGTCTCCCATAGTGTTTCCCTATGCATCTAATGCTTGGCCGGCTCTGCCCCAAAGTTACACGCACCCCAATAACACTCGGAACAGACGTCCTGGATGGCCACATGAAACCAAAGTTCTCATTTTTTTTTATTTTGGTACTGCCACACTGTTTACCAATGAATTGAATGCAAGGCCTGCCCTGCTAGAAAGTTACACGCAGCCCCAATAAGACATGGACCAGACGTCCTGAATGCCCACATGAAACCAACGTTCCCATTATTATGAATTTTGTACTCCCATACAGTTTGCTCATGAAGAAAATGCAAGGCCTGCTCCAAATTTGGACGCACCGCCAATAACCCAAAACACAGACGTCCTGGATGGCCAAATGAAACCAAACCTCCCATTATTAGGAAGTTGGTACTCCTATTCTGTGACTATGCAGCGAATTGCATTGTTGAGCCTGAAGAGCCTGGAGTGGAGATTTGCAGTGTTGTGCCTAAAGAACACCTGGCAGTGGAGAATTGCAGTGTTGAAGCTGAAGAAATTGAAGTGGAGAATAGCAGTTTTGAGGATGAAGACCCAAAAGTGGAGAATTGCATTGTTGAAGCAGCTGACCAATCCCTACAGTTCCCATTATTAGGAACTGGGTCTCCCATACCAGTGGCGTAGCAACGGTTTGTGGCGCCCGGGGCGGTCGAAAAATTTGTTGCCCCTTTGGTCGTTGATAATCTGGAAGAATCCGAAGAGCCCACACTACACTCAAAGATCTAATTTTTAGTCTACTACTAACTCTGCTGTTATTATTTCTAAATTTCTAGACTTTCATCTTCTTGCAGTTCTCTCTCTCTATATATATGTGTATGTATTAGCGTAATGACCCTACTGAACCTCCACCACTGCCCTGCCGAGAGCCGCACCATAAAACAGTGTAAGGAGACCCACGTGTCCTCCCCCTGCACAGACCCACAGTACACCCCCTACAGAGCCCTCATGTTCTCCCCTTGCACAGCCCCCCTCCCCCGTGTACCCCCCTGCACAGCCCCTCCATGTCCTCCCCTGCACAGCCCCCCCATGTCCTCCTCTGCACAGCTCCCCCATGTCCTCTCCCTACAGAGCCCCCCCATGTCCTCCTCTGCACAGTTCCCCCATGTCCTCTCCCTAAAAAGCCCCCCCATGTCCTACTCTGCACAGCTCCCCCATGTCCTCTCCCTACAGAGCCCCCCCATGTCCTCCTCTGCACAGCTCCCCCATGTCCTCTCCCTACAGAGCCCCCCCATGTCCTCCTCTGTACAGCTCCCTCATGTCCTCTCCCTACAGAGCCCCCCATGTCCTCCTCTGCACAGCTCCCCCATGTCCTCTCCCTACAGAGCCCCCCCATGTCCTCCTCTGCACAGCTCCCCCATGTCCTCTCCCTACAGAGCCCCCCCATGTCCTCCTCTGCACAGCTCCCCCATGTCCTCTCCCTACAGAGCCCAACTCTTTTGCATAATATCAGCTATATGAAGATGTAGGCAATCCAACTCCAAGGATTAGGGAGCCTCAACTTTAGAATTAGTAAATGGGGGAGAGGGGATGCCCCCTGTAGCATAACATTACATGATGGAATGAAATTCAAGGGGCAATCACATACCGCGGTGTCTCCCTCCCCTCACAGACATCACGGGCAGGCTGGGCAGCGCTTCCCGCCGTCCCCCTCACTCACCGGCTCCTGTGTACCGGGATCCGCTCCTCCTGTGTCACCTCAGCCACACGCCACGTGTTCTTCTGGCAGCTCCGACTGAACAACCAGCCCCGAGCGGCCAACACCTCCGCCCAGCACCGGCTCAGGAGCGGAAAGCAGCCGGGGCTCCGAGTCCGAGTCCAGCAAGGCAGTGGCGTAGAAGGTAGAAAGCGCCTGCACTGTGCCTCCGCGGAGTCCGCGCGGTTCTCCCACAGTCAGAGGAGAGGAATTGAATTGCTGCTGCCGCGCCGCCCCCGCACACGTGCCGCCTGGGGCGGACCGCCCCCCCCGCCCCCCCACGCTACGCCACTGTCCCATACTGTTTGGATAAGCAGTGAATGCAAGGCCTGCCCTGCCCCAAAGTTACACGCACCCCAATAATCCTTTGAACTGACTTCCTGGATGGCCACATGAAATCAAAGTTCCCATTTTTTTCATTTGTTATTGCCATACGGTTAGCCTTTGCATTGAATGCAAAGCCTGCCCTTGCACCAAATTTACACGCACCCCAATACCCCTTTGAAGAGATGTAGAGAAGGGCCTCCTGAAAACAATGTTCCCATTATTAGGAAGTGGGTCTCCCAAGGACTGCAAAAAATGCCACTCCAATGCCCCTTGAAAGAGCTGGTCTTCTATACTTGTAATGCCCATACGTGTATGGGCTGACAAACATTTTCCCCTGGGGGGTACACATCAACATATTTTTAAAAAAATTTTTTACGGGCATCATAAACACCCTTGCAAAAATTTCTAGAGGCTCTTGCATCACAGAACACTTTCACCCTGGTGTTCTAGTGGTGGTGTCTGAAGAGATGTGGAGGATATCCTTTAAATCTTTTCTCAATTTAAAGGAGCGGGTCTCCTATACTTGTAATGCCCATACACTCAATGTATGGGCTGATAAACATTTCCCCCTGGGGGGTACACATCAACATATTTGTTAAAAAATTTGTTACAGGCATCATAAACACCCTTGCAAAAATTTCCAGTGGCTGTTGCATCACGGGCCACTGTCACCATGGTGATCTAGTGGTGATGGATAATGAGGATGAGGAGAAGGAGGAGGATAACACCAAATAGCCAATATCAGGAAGCGTATACCCATGTGAGGGTGTCAAGAGATGCATGGGAATACACCTCCCAAAAAAGACACTGTATTGGAGGTTATGTTTCGCTCTTATCATTTGGTGGTGTACAGAAGTCTTGCCCGATCCAGCCCTTGTTCATTTTTATAAGAGTCAGCCTGTCAGCATTTTCACTTGACAGGCAAATGCACTTATCAATTATAATTCCACCAGCGGCACTATAAAAACCCGCTCTGACAAAACACTAGTGGCAGGGCAGGCCAGGACCTCCAAGGCGTAGAGAGCCAGTTCATGCCACGTGTCCAGCTTGGATACCCAAGAATTAAAAGGCACAGAGGAATCACGGAGGACGTTGGTACGGTCAGCAAGGTACTCCCTCATCATCTTCCCAAACTTTGCACTCCTTGTGACAGTACCACGCGCCTCTGGGACTATGCAATGGGAGGGTCTGAGAAAACTCTCCCAGAACTTTGCCAGTGTTCCCCTGCCTCTGCTTGATTGGAGTTGTTTCTCTCTCGCCTGTACTCCTTGGTTGTCCAACGAACTGTGACCTCTGCCGCCAGCGTTTTTAGATAGCAATTTTTTTAATAATTCCGCAACAATGGCCCTCTGGTACTGCACCATTTTAGTACACCTGTCTGCCTCTGAAAGTTTTCCTTGCAGCGTGGGTCTAGAAGTGTCATCAACCAGTAATGAATGTCACCAAAAATTTTCATAATGCGAGGGTCACGGGAAAGGCAGCGCAACATAAAGTCAGCCATGCATGCCATACTGCTAACAGGCAAGACTTCCGTGTCCTGACCAACAGGACGACTGACCATGCTGTCCTCCTCCTCCTGCCCCCTGTCCTCAGGTCATCAATGCTGAACAGACGGTATGACAGTTGTGCTTGTAGTAATGTCTATAGAGCATGAAAGTAGCTCCTGTTCTTCCTCCTCCTCCTCTTCCTCATTGTCACCCAATCCACATTGGGATGAGATGAGGCTGGGCCATGTGTAATCACCCTGTATGGTTCCATGCTCCATGTCCTCGTGCTCCGCCTGCAATGTATCTGTTAGGCGTCGGGTTCCTGTCGCTGCACAGCAGGAATCCCGAGCCTTGCATTCGGCAGTCTCCAATTCCTCTTCGGCCGCAGAGGAGGCTGCTCAGCAGACTCGTCGATCCCGGCGCTCTGCTCAGACCAGCTCTGTGGGTTTGGTTGCTGCTGCCACCTCTGGTCCAGCTATAGCAAAGCATGCTGGTCAGCAGCGAGCTATTCCAGGGACTAAGTCCTCCTTTCGGTCCACTGAGCATGCCCGTGGGATAAGCTCTCATTGGAGATCGGAGGTCACATGCTCAGGTCCTTCTCCAGCTCGGATTGGACCATCAGGAAGGTCCGGGAAGGACGCTGCTATAAAAGGTTCGCATGGCTGCTCGGCCATGCGCTAATATAGAAAAAGATTAGACCATTTGGAGTGAGTGTTGTATGCATGTATGAATGTCTCTGGTGAATGACTCATTATGAAACCCCTACCCTTGGTAAGCATGTGTTGTGTAGCCTAGCCTGCTAGCACCCAGGCTGAGGTCCAGGTAGAGGCCGAGTTAGAGACTGCCATCAGCATTCACCGGTAGCTTTGTCTGTACGCCACGGTGCGCATAGTCTGCACTCCTCGGTGGTCAGCGTCCATTAGAGGCGTCCGCAGGTGCGAAGCTGCACGCTCAGTAGCTCTAGAGGGACTCAGACCTCGTGTCCTTTGGGCTGAGTTCTGTGACCATTTACTGAGCGCTCTCTTGCTGAGTGCTGTGAGTTTTAACAGGCTCCGGCATTTATGTTCCGCGGTACTGCGGCTCTGTGACGTAACAGAGTTCGCTCCTGTTCACACCGGGTGACGTTAACCCGCATGTGACATATTGTATACCGCTAAATACATCCGCCATTGCTAAGCAGCAGTTTACCACCTCTGCACGGTGGACCCTGGGCTGCGAACGCACCTTACTATTATTTTATTATTTGGTGTGTTCCGCCAGCCCTAACACTATATTAGCGCCAGGGTCTGGCTAGTAATGGCGGATGAACAGCGACTGCAGCAGTACATTCAGCAGCTGGAGGGTAGGTTGGCAGCTCTTGAGCGCACAACCACAGCCGTGGATGTTACCGCAGTTGCTGCTCAGGCTGCTAGCATGGCTGCAGTGACTTTGTCCACTGCCATCCCTGTTCAGGCATTATCCTGCCTCCCACTGCCAGATAAGTTTTCTGGTGATAGCCAGTCTTGTAGGGGATTTGTGAGCCAGTGTGCAATACACCTTGAGCTCCTGGCAGCATGTTTTCCCTCAGAGTGGGCCAAGGTGGGATTCATAATATCACTCTTGTCCGACAGGGCATTGGAGTGAGCCACGCCGTTGTGGGAGCGCGACGATCGTGTGGTGCAGAGTGCTCCGCAGTTTCTGAGCACTCTGAAACAGGTCTTTTTGGGACCTAGAGTCACCTACGATACGGCGCTCCAACTGCTGGCATCCACACAGGGTTCGTCCATGGTCAGCCATTTTGCCGTCCACTTCCGGACTCTAGTTGGAGTGGCCAGATAAAGTCCTCATTCCGGTGTTTTGGAGGGTACTAGCTGATCATGTGAAGGATGCCCTGGCCACCAGGGAGATTCCTGCCACACCGGAGGAGCTTATAGCAGTCTCCACTCGCATCGACCTACGTTTTAACGAGCGGGGGTTGGAGTGAGCCCAGTGTAAGTGAAGGTTTCGGCTGGCTCCTACCTTCGCCAAACCTCTGGAATCTCCTGGCCAGGCATCCGAATCACAAGAGGCCATGGAGGTGTCGCGAGCAGGTTCTAAGTCCCGGACCGCTCGTGCACGCATGGTTTGTTACATCTGCCGGCAGTCAGGACATCTCGCATCCAGATGTTGTCGGCGTTTGGAAGAACTTCCTCGTTTAGTGTCCTTAGGAGCTGGTTCACTAGACGCAGCGGCGCCTTCTTCTAAACTGACATTTAAGGGGACAATTAACATTGGCCCATCCACCCATATGGTAGAGCTTTGCGTGGATTCCGGGGCGGAGGGCAACTTCATGTCTTCTACCTTCGCCCGACGGCACGCAATTCCACTAGTTATGCTCGCCAAGCCTGTGAACATTCGGGTGATAAATGGGTCGACACTACCATCGCAGATAACCCATCAGACCATCCTTTGTACGTTATCCATGTCTCCTTCCCATCAGGAGACGATCTCCCTGCTTGTCATTCCCGAGGGAATTGATGAGGTCCTCTTAGGGATGCCGTGGCTACGGTATCACTCCCCTCATATAGAGTGGTCCTCAGGGAGAATTCTGGGATGGAGTAAATCCTGTGTTGGTAGATGTCAGAGGGAGTGCATTCAGGTTGCTACTACTGAGGTGCCCGCAGATCTTTCCTCTCTTCCCAAGCACTATTGGTCCTATGCGGACGTGTTCTCCAAGAGGGCGGCGGAGACCCTTCCACCTCATTGCCCCTATGACTGCCCTATTGACCTCTTGCCTGGTGTTGAGCCTCCCCGGGGTCGAGTTTATCCTCTCTCTCTCCTAGAGACGGAGGTTATGTCTCAGTACAGCCGGGAGAATCTGGCAAGGGGCTTTATTAGGAAGTCAGTGTCACCTGCAGGGGCGGGATTTTTCTTCGTGCAGAAGAAAAACGGAGAACTACGACCATGCATTGACTACAGGGGTCTTAATGCTATCACCGTTAAGAACAAGTACCCTCTGCCCCTGATATCTGAGCTTTTTGATAGGTTGCGGGGAGCGAGGGTCTTCACTAAGCTGGATCTGTGGGGTGCTTACAACCTGATTCGCATCCGTGAGGGAGACGAATGGAAGACAGCCTTTAACACCAGGGACGGGCATTATGAATACCTGGTGATGCCCTTCAGGCTCTGTAATGCTCCTGCTCTCTTCCAAGACTTTGTGAACGACATTTTCCGGGATATGCTCACCACCTCGGTTGTAGTCTATCTGGATGATATCCTCATCTACTCTCCAGATATAGACTCCCACCGGAAGGATGTTTGCAAAGTCTTCGATTTCCTATGGGCAAACTCCCTCTATGCTAAGTTGGAGAAGTGTGTGTTTGAGCAGGAGTCCTTACCTTTCCTGGGCTATATAATCTCAGCCCAGGGGTTGGCCATGGATCCTGACAAACTACAGGCGGTGACGGATTGGCAGGAGCCTCACTCCCTCAAAGCGGTGCAGCGCTTTATGGGTTTTATTAACTACAACCGCCAATTCAACCCGCACTTCTCGACTTTGGTAGCTCCCTTGGTTGCCCTCACCAAGAAGGGAGCGAATCCTAAATTGTGGTCAGAGGAGGTCTCCAAGGCCTTCCTCTCCATCAAGTCTCACTTCACTAGCGCTCCCATTTTACATCGTCCCAATGTGGATAAGCCATTTATTTTAGAGGTGGATGCTTCGTCCGTCGGTGCTGGAGCAGTCCTGTTCCAAAACGATGCTCAGGGTCGGAAGCTTCCTTGCTTCTTCTTTTCCAAGACCTTCTCACCGGCGGAGAGGAACTATTCCATTAGGGACAGGGAGTTGCTAGCCATGAAGTTGATCTTTTCTGAATGGAGACACCTCCTGGAGGGGGTTCACGATCCCTTCCAAGTTTACACTGACCACTAAAATTTAGTTTATTTACAAACTGCCCAGCGGCTAAATTCTCGCCAGGCTAGATGGTCCCTGTTCTTCTCCTGGTTCCATTTTACCCTCCATTTTCTCTCTGGAGAGAAGAACATTCGGGCTGACGCTCTCTCCCGCTCTGTAGTGTCATCTGAGGAGGAGGAGGAGCCTCGGTTAATTGTCCCTCCAGAGAGCCTGAGGACTGTGGCCCTGGTTTCACTAGAGTCTGTGCCCCCAGGCAAGACTTTTGTTCCATCTAATTTGCGACCGGAGGATCTCTCTTGGGCTCAGTCGTCCAGGGTGGGTGGACATTTTGGGACCAAGAGGACATCTGAGCTCCTAGCGAGGACGTATTGGTGGCCGCATATGGCCCGTGACGTCGGAGACTGTATTCAGGCGTATGTCTCCTGCGCCAGGAACCGGTCTCCTCGGCAACGGCCTTCTGGGTTACGTTACCCTCTGACAGTGGCAGACAGACCCTGGGAAATGGTTGGAATGAACTTTGTGGTGGGCTTACCCAAGTCTCGCGGCTGCATCGTCATCTGGGTAGTCACCGACCATTTCTCCAAAATGGTGCACCTAGTACCTCTCCCTCGGGTACCGTCTGCACGGGCCTTGGCGGCGTTGTTTATAAAACATGTCTTCTGCTTACTTGGTATGCCAGACAAAATTGTCAGCGATCGGGGTCCCCAGTTTGCGTCTCGGTTCTGGAGAGAGCTTTGTCGGCTACTCAGCATTGAGCTGAATCTCTCTTCAGCTTACCATGCAGAGACGAATGGGTTGGTAGAGAGGGCCAACCAGACTCTGGTTACGTACCTGCGGCATTTTGTTTCGGCCAGGCAGGATGACTGGGCGTCTTTGCTACATGGGCAGAGTTTGCTGTTGTGAACTCATTTTCTGGTCTGCCTCTGGTTTCTGGTGAGGGAGCTGGTTGTGCTGACAGAGAGGTTGTGGGTAGAGATGAGCGACTTTGCCTTTTTTCGGGTAGAGTCGGGTTTCATGAAACCCGACTTTCTCAAAAGTCAGGTCGAACGAAATCGGCCGATTATCGTGAAAAGTCGAAGGCCGACTGAAACACGAAACCCAGTGCAAGTCAATGGGGAACCAAGGTCGGCAGGGAGTGGAGGACAGGAAACACACCTACAGTGCCCATTTTAATGCCAAAAACATCAATTCTTATTACTTAAGCTTGTCAACCTTAATTTAGTTTATAATAATAGTTAGGCATTGAAAACTGGGGGTTATTTGGCTAAAGTTGTGTGGGGGGGTAGGGCTGGCTCCAGATTTTCGTGGGCCCTGGGCCAAAGAGTGTCACTGGGCTCTTTTAACACATGCCACAATTCATGATCCTCTGATACGGCAGAGAAAGAGCGGTATAGTACAATGAAAAATACTTCACTTCTTACATCTCATGACTGATATCCATTTTAAATTCTCCAATAGCTCCAAAAACGGACAGTATATTACTCCATATAGTATTATGGCCACCGCATAGTGCGCTATACAGAGTAATGAGGCCCATATATTTTTCCATACAGAATCATTGGTCTGATATAATGTTTGAAACAGTATATGATGAGCTCCACATAATGCTACAGTATATGTTGGTCCCCATGGATGAAGCTCTCCATATATAATGGGCCCATTTCTAATGCTCCAGTGCATAATGGGCCCTGTAAATGCTGCTCCAGTGTCTGATGTCCACCTTTGGAATGCTCCAGTGTATGGTGGGCCTCATATATCATTCTCCAGAGTATAGTGCTCCCCAAAAATAGCTGTCCCAACATTGAAAACAATTAAATAAGTCTTCTTGCTAGGGAATCCCTGTACTAGTCTGGACTCCTCGTCGTCCCCATCTTCCATCTCACTGCACTTGGACTGTTTAGGCAGAGGGCGTACAGACGTGATGTCATCGCGCTCTCTGACCAGAATGTCACTGTCAGAAAACACAGAAGATGTCACGGCGGTGGAGCAGGGAGAGGTAAGTATTTCAACTTTGCAAGTGCTGTGATCCTGAGCAAGCAGGGGGGCCCCTGTCACGGGGGCTTAGTTCAACTAAGGCTGAAATACCCGGGGCCCCTGTGGTGTCCCTTTACTAGGGGAAACCCTGTCTGACCCTCAACCCAGGGTTTTTGCTGAAGGTGCAAATGCCTGAGCCTCCGACCTTTCCTTATCTCCTGCTCAGCCCTGCACTTAACCCTCCACCCTCCACCCAGTGAGAAGTCACCACCAAAGCTCCCACACAAATAATGACAGACAGGGAGAACTTAAACTGCACTGCGCCGCACACACACAGGAATAAACAGTAATGTGAACAGGGCACAACTAAACACAAATATGGGAAGGAGAAAGGATAACGACGGATCATACGACACCAGATATGAATCTCTCTCTCTTGAACACCTCCACTCCAGACCGGAACCACTTGGTATGAAACACAAGCTATAATCGGCGACGCCCATAGGCCAGCATGACTATTTAAAGACCGTGGGCGTGACTAACCATCCAACCTGGTCTCCAGCAGGATTAACCCCCGAGAGCCTGAAGATCAGGCCGGCGCCACTGAGGCTATAGTGGCTGGAGGTGGAACTACCTCTGCCTGCCGGATGCTGTGGTGTGAACAGCGTCCGACATGACAGTACCCCGTCTTCTACGAGGGACCCCAGGGCCCTCAAGACTCATAGGACCCGGCTTGTCCGGATGACGACAGTGAAAAGAACTGACCAGCCGATCCGCATGTATGTCTGAGGCTGGAACCCAAGACCTCTCCTCTGGACCATACCCCCGCCAGTGCACCAAATACTGAAGAGTACGGCGTACTACTCGAGAGTCCACTACCTTGGCGACCTCGAACTCTAACTCGCCATCCACCATGACTGGAGGTGGCATCGGCGTCGTGTCCACCAAGCCTACCACCTTTTTCAATAAAGCCCTGTGAAACACGTTGTGTATCTTGTACACCGCGGGAAGTTCCAACCGATAAGCTACTGGGTTAATGATGGCAGAAATCCTAAAAGGCCCAATAAACCTTGGACCCAGTTTTAAAGAAGGGATTTTGAGTTTTATGTTCTTCGTAGCTAACCACACCCATTCACCCACACACAGGTCCGGACCTGGCACGCGTCTACTGTCAGCCACCCGTTTGTACCTGGCACTCATGCTCAACAAACGCTGTTTCACCCGCCTCCAGACTGATGACAATTGGGCTCCTAGCTGATACTCCTCCGGGACACCCCCGGAGTCACCCTGACGTAAGGTACAAAACTGAGGATGTTGACCGTACACACAAAAGAATGGAGACTCTCCTGATGACTCTTGGCGGTGATTATTTAATGCGAATTCGGCCAGAGGAAGGAAAGTAGACCACTCCTCCTGGTTGTCGGACACAAAGCATCGTAAATACTGTTCTAGATTTTGGTTCATGCGCTCAGTTTGTCCATTAGACTGTGGATGAAACGCCGATGAATGTGACAACTTGATCCCCAACCTTGAGCAAAAAGCTTTCCAAAACCTCGCCACAAATTGCGTACCCCTATCAGATACTATGTCAGACGGTACTCCGTGGAGTCTGACCACCTCCTTCACAAATACCTGAGCCAACGTCTTAGCATTGGGCAAAGAGGACAACGCCACAAAATGCGCCATCTTTGAAAAATGGTCAACCACCACCAGGATGACCGTGTTCCCTGCCGAGGCTGGCAAGTCAGTGATAAAATCCATGGAGATTTCTGTCCATGGCCTATTGGGTACCCCCAGAGGCTGTAGCATGCCAGCAGGACGGGTTCGGGGTGACTTAGCCCTAGCGCACGTGATGCAAGCTGCCACGTACGAGACCACGTCCTGCCGGATTTTGGGCCACCAGAAACGACGCGATACCAGCTCTAAGGTGCCCTTCACCCCTGGGTGACCAGCCAGTACCGAATCGTGGTGTTCCTTCAACACCTTAGGCCGAAGATGCAGGGGTACAAATGATTTGTTGGCGGGAAGTCCTGGTGGTACCTCCTCTTGGGCCTCGGCAATCTCCGCCTCTACCTCAGTCGTGAGAGCCGAGACCACTACCCCTTTCTGGAGGATGGGTACCGGCTCTTCCCGAGGTTCTCCCCCCGGAAAACACCTAGACAAAGCATCCGCCTTGGTGTTTTTAGCCCCGGGACGGTACGTCACAAGAAAATTGAAACGAGTAAAAAACAATGCCCAGCGAGCCTGCCTAGGAGACAGACGCTTGGCCGACTCCAGGTAGAGCAGATTCTTATGGTCGGTGATAACTGTGACCTGGTGAGCCGCCCCCTCCAAGAAGTGTCGCCATTCCTCAAAAGCCAGTTTGATGGCCAACAACTCCCTGTTGCCGATATCATAATTCCGTTCGGCCGGCGACAACTTCTTGGAGAAGTAGGCGCATGGATGCATCTCGCTCAAGGACGAGCCTTGAGACAGTACTGCCCCCACTCCCACCTCCGACGCATCAACCTCTACCACAAAAGGTTTAGACACGTCTGGTTGCACCAGAATGGGGGCTGAAGCAAAACTATTCTTCAGACGCTCAAATGCACGTATAGCCACCTCAGGCCAGTTCGCCAGATCGGCACCCTTTTTTGTCATGTCCGTGAGCGGTTTGGCGACAGTCGAAAAGTGTTTTATAAATTTCCTATAATAATTCGCAAACCCAAGGAACCGCTGGAGTGCTTTCAGACTCTCCGGCCTCTCCCATTGCAACACCGCTTGCACCTTAGCGGTGTCCATTTTAAAACCAGCTGCGGACACAATATATCCCAAAAAGGGCAACTCCTGGACAAAAAATAAACATTTTTCCAGCTTAGCATAGAGCTGGTTCTCCCGGAGCAACTGTAACACCTGCCTAACATGCTGCAAATGAGTGTCCCGATCGCTAGAATAAATGATATCATCCAGGTATACAATCACAAATCTCCCCAGGACATGAGCAAAGACATCATTAATAAAATGTTGGAAAACGGCAGGCGCGGTGGTCAACCCAAACGGCATAACCAGACTCTCAAAATGACCCTCAGGAGTGTTAAACGCCGTCTTCCACTCATCCCCCTGACGGACCCTTATGAGGTTATACGCCCCCCTGAGGTCCAGCTTGGAAAACCATTTTGCCCCCGCTACCTGGTTGAACAAATCCGGGATCAACGGCATTGGGTAGGGATCACGGATAGTAATCTGGTTTAACTCTCGGAAATCCAGACACGGGCGTAACCCCCCATCTTTCTTCTTAATGAAGAAAAACCCCGCGGCTACAGGCGAGGACGAAGGCCGGATGTGACCTTTGCTCAGACTCTCCGCGATGTAGTCTTTCAGAGCTTGTCTCTCAGGACCAGAAATATTAAACATCCTGGCCTTAGATAATTTGGCCCCGGGTTTTAACCTAATAGCACAGTCATAGGCTCTATGTGGAGGCAGTTCTGAGCAACCCTTCTCAGAGAAAACATCCGCGAAATCCTGCAAAGCCTCCGGCAGGCTGGGCGTCACGGCGGACACACATGTGGCCAAGCAATTGTCTTGGCAGAAACCACTCCATTGTACTATGTCCTGAGTTTTCCAATCAATTACCGGGTTGTGCCTGGACAGCCATGGAAAACCCAGGACCATTTGAGCTGGGAGATTACGGAGGACCCTACATGTAACCGACTCAGAATGTAGGACCCCAATGTGGAGTTTCACCTCTGCCACAAACTCAGTAATCTCCCCTTGAGGGAGGGGAACAGCATTAATGGTCACCACCTGTATGGGGTGAGGAAGTTTTTCAATCTTAAACCCGGCGGTGTGTGCAAACTCCTCATCTATGAGATTGGTGGCGGAACCGCTATCCACAAACACTGATATAGGTAGCTCTCTGCCGGCGACAATAACCTTGGCAGGGAGCATACATTGAGATACCATAATGGAGGATATGCATACGCTCAGTTGGGTCTCCTCCATACCCTCTGAGCTTAACAGTTTTCCGCCGGTGTGACCCTCTTAGGTAGTACCGGGCAAACGTTAACATAATGACCTCCTTTACCACAGTAGAAACATGCTCCGGACTTCCGGACTCCCGGAGCGCGAGGCTGAACCTGTGCCACGCCAGCAATCTGCATAGGTTCAGGGGACTCATCTACTTCAACCACACCTGCACCTCTGTTTTCCCCCAGAGGTAGCGTCTCCTGTGCCCCCTGACGAAAACGGCGATCAATACGTATCACCAAACTCATGGCAGACTCCAATGATGCCGGAGTCTCATACATCAGGAGGGCTTGTTTCACCCTCCCTGATACCCCATGAATAAACTGGCTCCGCAGTGCTGGGTCATTCCACTGTGTGTCTACAGCCCAGCGGCGAAATTCCGAACAATAGTCTTCTGCCAAGCGCTCCCCCTGGCGGAGGGCGCGGATTTTAGATTCCGCTAGAGCCAGTCGGTCAGGGTCATCGTAAATGAGCCCGAGGGCAGAAAAAACATTATCGACCGAATGAAATGTAGCAGAGTCAGGTGGTAAGGAAAATGCCCATGCTTGGGGGTCACCACTCAGTAATGACAACACCAGCCCTACTCGCTGGGCCTCATTACCTGAGGAGATTGGCCGCATGCGGAAGTATAATTTGCAGGCCTCCCGAAATACGACAAATTTGCTGCGATCGCCTGAAAATCGTTCTGGCAGCGGAAACTTCGGCTCTGCACCGATACCTGCAGATGCCGTTTGCACCTTTGCTACTACCAGGCCCTGCTGCTGAACTGCCCCATTCAACTCGGAGACCTGTATGGACAGCGCCGCCAACTGGCGGGTTATGGAATCTAATGGATCCATAGACTCCTGAAAAAATGTGGGCCGATTATAATGTCACGGGGGCTTAGTTCAACTAAGGCTGAAATACCCGGGGCCCCTGTGGTGTCCCTTTACTAGGGGAAACCCTGTCTGACCCTCAACCCAGGGTTTTTGCTGAAGGTGCAAATGCCTGAGCCTCCGACCTTTCCTTATCTCCTGCTCAGCCCTGCACTTAACCCTCCACCCTCCACCCAGTGAGAAGTCACCACCAAAGCTCCCACACAAATAATGACAGACAGGGAGAACTTAAACTGCACTGCGCCGCACACACACAGGAATAAACAGTAATGTGAACAGGGCACAACTAAACACAAATATGGGAAGGAGAAAGGATAACGACGGATCATACGACACCAGATATGAATCTCTCTCTCTTGAACACCTCCACTCCAGACCGGAACCACTTGGTATGAAACACAAGCTATAATCGGCGACGCCCATAGGCCAGCATGACTATTTAAAGACCGTGGGCGTGACTAACCATCCAACCTGGTCTCCAGCAGGATTAACCCCCGAGAGCCTGAAGATCAGGCCGGCGCCACTGAGGCTACAGTGGCTGGAGGTGGAACTACCTCTGCCTGCCGGATGCTGTGGTGTGAACAGCGTCCGACATGACAGCCCCACTCGTTGACGACGGCACTGGCACAGGGCCCCTCATAGTACGGCGGTGTGTGGCGGTGTGTCTGACGGCGGGTGGGGTGGGGTGGGCCCTCCCCCTCCCAGTGGCAGAGACACTTTTGCGTACTATGAGGGGCCCTGTGCCAGTGCCATCACCCATGAGTATGCCCCCCCACCTGCTCAAGGAACCTGCACTTTCATCTGCACTTTCCTCTTTGTCACCGTGTAAGGTGGTATAGTATGCGGGAAGGGGAACCTGAGTTTCATTAGGGTCAGATACTGGCTGTGTAGAGTGCGAGGGGAATGTAGTGGTCTGGGTCAATGTACCAGCAGAATTATCTAGCAGTGGCTGGGCATCAGTGCACTTGTGGCGCCCCCAGGAGTACGGTTGCCACAGTGGCATTACCTTCCTCCTAGGGAGTGTGATGTCATGCTTGGGAGCAACGAAGGATCTCTCTAGCAGTTAAACCAACACACAACACAGTTCCCACTCCAGGCCAGCAGGGAGACCTCTGAACCTGACTGCTGAGGAGCTGCTCTCTGTGGTCGGGAGGAGGTAAGTTAGAGCAGTCTGTGAAGGGAAGGGGAAGTGTGTGGATGTGAGAAGGGGAGCTGGAGGATGAGCAGAGTTAAGGCTCACTCCTAGCTGGAGCGCATGGCCGGGATTCCGGTCTCCGAGTTTGTAGGGACACTGACGGTTCTGCAGCAGAAACCAGAGGAAGTAGCAGCTGTAAATGCTCTGTTCCTAACTAAGGCTCGGAGGCCCCAGCAGCGACGTGTGTGAGCCATAAGGAAAAGGCTACAGCTGCCTGCCATACGAGAAAGTTCCCAAGTTAACAGGGGGAACTTCAGTGAACTCAGTACTGCGAGTACCTCAGATAAGCGCTAGAACGGAGGCCACACTACCTATCTGCAGAGAGAGAATACCAAATTTGCTTCCAGGCTGACCAACTCCTTCTCCATCTGTACTCTGGGTCCTGGACGGCACTTACCAAGTACAGGTAAAGGAACTGCACGACTGTGTCTGTCATCTTTCTCCTGCGCCTGGCGCACGGCTCTGCTACATCCTGCACTGCACACCATCTACCAACTCTTTCATCTGCCCTGCGACTACGGCCCTACCTGTGCAGGGCTTCTACATCTTAGCTGCACCACAACATCTGTCCCAGAGAAGCGACACTGCAGCGCGGGTCAATCTGATCAGAAACCACAGGTGGCGTCACGTATCATTCACCTATAAACGTTATTCACCCCTTTGCATGGACGCCCAGGGCCACGGAACGGGTCATCACCACCAACGTGACACATCCCTCTGAGACACCGGCCCGGTACCGATTAACCCCACTGCCCTGGCTGGCCACCCACACTCCATGTCAGATTCATCTTGGACTGGGGAATTCACGATTTGACTTGATAACCCAGGCATGGTATGATAGAAAGAGCTGCATGGACTAATGTGAAGTGTGGCCTGCTGCATCATTCACTTTTGGTGGGGGTAAAGAACACAAGGAAAGGGGTTCTTCCTGACCAGGAGCCAGCACTTGACGACTCAGTGCTTGCATTTTTTGAAACTTCAGAAGAGGAGGGCATATTAGCTGGAGTCTGTTTCGGCAATGTAAGCCAAAACCAGTTCCTGATGCTCCGACTTTAAAAGCTGTTAACCTACTCTGTTGTGAGTTCATTTTCCCCTTCACTACTGAGGCCCGATGAACTCCCTCTTCTGGTAAGGAAAGGTAGTGAGCCTGATTATCAGGCACCTGAGCCTAATGATGATGACTGGCTGAGTGGAGTTACTGACTGGATATAAGGCTGCCGACGCCCTCCTGCCCTGCGGGTGATTTCTCTGTGGGATCCTTGGAGACCAGTCTGAATTCCTGCTCTTCTAAAGCTAAGTTTTTCTGCGCTGCTTTTTGCATTTGTGCTTTGACTTTGTTTGCTTTGTTTTTCTGGATTTCTGCCATTCCCTGCAGGGGTGAGCTGAATTCCTTTAGCTCTCTTCTGAAAATACCGGAGTGCTGATATAGTTTTTGAAGCCTAGCTGCTTCAGGGTCTTTTTCCATATCAGCTGTTGGCTTATTTCTTTGATAGGGTTTTTGGCAGATTGCAGACAGCAACCGTCCTTTCCTGTCCTGTTTAGTTTAGCTTGGGCCCCATCGTTTGCTCAGCCTATCTTTCTATCTGTGTGAGTGTTTTTTCATCTTGCTTCACCGTCATTATATGTTGGGGGCTGCCTTTTTCTTTGGGGTCTGCTCTGGGGCAGTTTAGATTTCCTTTTCTGTCTTTAGGCTATTTAGCTCTCCGGCTGTGATCGAGGGGTCTAGGGCACCGTAGGAACCCCCCACGGCTACTGCTAGTTGTGTTGATAGGTTCAGGGGTCTGCAATCTGATAGTTGCCAACTTCTCTGGTTTTCTGGACGTAGCTTCTATTTTTGTGTCTGCCTCCTACGGTGACTCATTCATAACACTACTCCCAGAAAAGGTAGCCTTCCAGGCCTTCCAGAGCCAGACCATGACGCAGGCTCAACACCTCCTGCCTTAGCTGCTATTGTGCTTTTGCCACTACCAGTAGATGCACCACCACCATCAGCACGAGCTGGCCCCCCCACGCCCACGTCCGCGGCCTCTTCCACCAAACTTCAAAATGTTGCAGAACATGAACCCAAAATAACATCAGATATATGGCACTGTATCAGAAGCGTACAGCTCTATACAGTCAAAGGATGATTGTCAATCTCCCTATATATACCATCAGTCACACAGAGACACTCACAGGCTCAGTATGGATTAGTCAAGAATATAAAAAGTAGAAAAAGTGTACAGTATCACCAGATAGCAGGTATATAAATTATAGTTTAAACATTCTAAATCTCCATAGATATTTCAGGAGGCAGACACAGACGCTCTCAGGCTCAGTATGGATTACAACACAATATAAAAAGCCGTAAAACAGTAATGGATCTGAAGAGAACAGCTGTACACAGTGTAGGGGTCATTGTTGTCAATCTCAGTATTTATTTCCACAGTCAGAAAATAACTCTCACTTGGTCAGTTTGGATTAGACCAGAATATAAAAAGCAGTAAATGGGTAATGTATCACAAGCGTAGAGCTGTATACACTAGTGTTGTGGTAAGTTTTAAATGTACATCTAAATTGCAGGAGTAACCCACAGACTGTCACACGCTCAGGATGGATCACACAACAATATAACAAGAAGATCCGCAAGAAATAATCACACATGTGGGACAATGTTCCAGGTGTCAATGATACACTTAGAGTGGTGGGTGGAGGAGGACTTCCTGGCAGAAAGGGTACAGTATCACCAGATACCAGGTATATATAGCATAGTTTAAACATTAAAAATGTACGTCTATATATTCAGGAGTAGTGTTGAGCCACCCTGCTAGTGTTCCAGTTCGTTTTGGTTCGTCGAACACGAGGCAAGTTCGTCGAATGTTTGTCGAACGTTCGACGAACAACGTCGAACACCATTGAAAACAATGGCAGGCAAACACAAACACATACAAACACATAGAAAACAATTACAAAACACCTTAAAAGGTGTCCCAAAGCAGACAAAATGCTCACAATACAAAAATAACATATGGAAAAAGGCAACTACATATAGAAAAGAGGTGGAGGAGTAAAAGGAGGAGAAGGAGACTCAGATATAGGCATGTCATGCCCTTATGAAGTCAAGAAAGGCTGGAATAAAAATGTAAAATACCAAAAAACAGTAAAAATCTGAAATCGAAGACGATCATATACCGTCGGACTTCCCACCATAAATTAGGCCAACTGCTGATCGGGCGGCGTTATTCCCACGAACCCTTCAAACAGCGTCCATGAAGGCAAAGTGTTTGGTTTCCAGGGGCAGTATGGTTGCAAAGCTGAACCTTAAAGGAATTTCCAGAAGGGCACCACCAGGAGTGGAGCCTGCGGCTTAATTCGACTCCACCCGGGAAACCTCAACCATGCCAGCTACAGAAAAGATGGACAAATTGCAAGCTTTGTTGATTCTGTGGGTGGTGGTGGATGTCCGTTTTTAGTTGTGCTAGCGATTTGTCAGCCTAATTCCGTTAACGAACGAGACTCCGGCATGCCCCTGCGGTACGCGTCAAGCTTACTAGAGGGACACACGAGGCTCTGGCACGCGAGATCGAGCAATAACAGGACTGTCATGCCCTTACATGACCGGGGTTGCATGCGCGCTACATTGAAAGGTCCAGCGTGTGTCGCTTACAGGTGCAGATAACCCGCTGAACCCCGTTAGTGATGGGGATCTTGGATTACAATTCTTCCCCATGAACGAGGATTTCCCAGTAAGTGCAGGTCAACCGGATTTCCAGAATTAGGCCTAACCGGCATTCCAGAAAAAATGAAAAAATTAAGTGTCCAAACCACAGGTGCTGTAGCTTGCTTAACAGCTGGGCTCCTATGCTGAGTAGCACGCAGTTCTTACATAAACAGGCGGCATAGCTTGGTTCACTGGTGGGCTCCTCTGCTGAGTAGCAGACAGTGCTACAAGGCCCAAAAGGACAAGATGCAGTAAAAAATAATTAGAAACACACACGGTGTAGCTCCTTGACAGATGTACTACACCGCTTGCTACCACACACCACTACTATGCCATGAAACAGTCTATTAACACTGAAAACCATTATTAATGTGAAAACGAAGTTACGCTTTTGGTGAACGAACCGTACTCGAACGGAACCTCGAACAGCCGAATTTTAAGCAAAGTGTTCGAGTTCGACGAACGGCTTGAACACCGCCCAAAACAGCTGTAATTTTAACTTAGCGAACAGGTCGACTCGAACACCGCTCATCTCTAATCAGGAGGCAGACTCAGATGTTCCCAGGCCCAGTATGGATTCGACAAGATTGTAGAAAGTTGAGAAAGAGTACAGTATCACCCGATAACAGGTATATACAGTATGTAGCATAGTTTACACATGAAAAACCTATGTCTATATATCAGGAGGCAGACTCTGACGGTCTCAGGCCCAGTATGGATTCGACGTGATTGTAGAAAGTTGACAAAGGGTACAGTATCACTGGATAGCAGGTATATATAGCATAGTTTAAACATTAAAACTCTGCGTGTATAATTCCGGAGTCTGACAAAGACACTCACAGCCTCAGTATGGATTAGACAAGAATCTAAAAAGTAGAAAAAGGGTTATGTATTCGAAGCGTACATCAGTATACACTGTTGGGGTATTTTTCAATCTTCATATATATTTGAGTCTCAGCAAGACAGTCCAGACTCTCCGCAAGAGGAAACGAGATGGATACAAGTACAGACGGAAAGTTGACTGATTGCAGAAATTTTAGAATTACTAATCACGGTAAAAACTCCCGGGAGAATTCTCAGAGGCGATGCTGACCCTCAATTACTTTGTCTGTGGAGACAGCGAAAACAGTTCTTGTGAAGAAAGGTTTGCTGTATCGCAGTACCGTGGAACCCATCACCGTTACTCATCTCCATCAAATTGTGATCCCACCCACCTGTCCAGGGCAATGGCACTCGCACGGGTGCGTGTGCCAGGTTGTGACCCTGGCCCTGTGGGGGGAGGCAGCCCAGTTAGGGAGGTGGAAAAAATGGCATATGTTGATGTTGGACATTCAGCAGCTGCAAATGGAGTAATTGGAGAAGTCCGTGGAAGAGGACAAAAGCAAGCCATTTTTCTGGCAACCTACGTGTCAGCAGGGGAGGTTGGGACAAAATCCTTTGAAACCCATGCATGGTTCATTTTAATGAAGGTTAGATCATCAACATTTTGGGTCGACAGACGGGTCCTTTTTTCTGTCAGGATTGTTCCAGCAGCACTGAAGACTCGTTCAGATAACACACTAGCAGCAGGGCAAGCAAGCTCCTGTAAGGCATATTGTGCCAATGTGTCAAGTTTACTGGCCCAATAGTAAAGGGGAATGACCGTTGAGGGAGAACATCGATATGGGAGGAGAAGTAGTTTGTTACCATAGTTAACAACTGCTGTCTCCTGTCACTTTCGATCGATGCAGTAATACCAGTCGTGTGAGCAGTACTTGAAAAATCAGTCCACAACATGGTCATGAAACCCGTGTCCAACGCCACTTCGGCTGTGTGCACCACGAACACCTCTTCCATGTTGCCCCCTACGGCTCGTTGGAAAAACATTACCGCCGCTGTTTCCTGGGAATGCCTCAAACAAACGGTTTACCAGAGTTGCTTGTTTGTTAGCCAATATTAGCTCTAGGTTCTCCTGTGGCATGATGTTTTGGAATTTGCCTTTATAGCGTGGATCCAGGATGCTGGCCAACAAGTAGTCGTCATCGTTCATCATTTTGGCAATGCGGGGGTCCCTTTTTAAGATCTGCAAGGCATTATCAGACATGTGGGCCAATGTTCCAGGTGTCAATGATGCACTGCGAGTGCTGGTTGGAGGAGCACTTTCTGGCAAATCAACATCCCTCCAGTCACGCACAAACCCTGTACCTGACCTTGTCACGCCAACATTTTTTCTTTCCCCCTGAGAAGCATCCTCCTCCCCAAAATAATCATCCCCATCATCCTCCTCCTCTTCCTCTTCTTCCTCCACTTCGTCCACGAGACTTCCCTGAGCAGACAATGGCTGACTGTCATCAAGGCTTCCCTCCTCTTCCTCCTCGGCTGCAGACGCCTGCTCCTTAATGTGCATCAAAGTTTGCATGAGCAGACGCATAAGTGGGATGCTCATGCTTATGATGGCGTTGTCTGCGCTAACCAGCCGTGTGCATTCCTCAAAACACTGAACGACTTTACAGAGGTCTTTCAGCTTCGACCACTGCACACCAGACAACTCCATGTCTGCCTGCAAACTGCCTGCCCGTGTATCCTCCCACAAATGAATTACAGCCTGCCTCTGTTCGCACAGCCTCTGAACTATGTGCAGGGTGGAGTTCCACCTTGTTGTAACGTCGATAATTAGGCGGTGCTTGGGAAGGTGGAGCAATCGCTGCAGCTTTTGTATACGACTGGAGTGTACGGGCGACCGGCGGATGTGCGAGCACAGTCTTCACACCTTATGGAGCAGGGGTATTAACTCCGGATAATTATTGAGGAAGCACTGCACCACCAGGTTCAAGGTGTGAGCCAGGCAAGGTATGTGTCTGAGTATGGAAAAGGCTATGGCTGCCACAAAATTCCGGCCGTTATCACTAACTACCTTGCCTGCCTCAAGATGTAGACTGCCCAGTCAAGACTCAGTTTGTCGCTGCAAGTAGTCGGCCAGTACCTCCGCGGTGTGTCTGTCGCCCAAACACATCATCTTCAACACAGCCTGCTCACGCTTACCACTAGCTGTTCGATAGTGGGACAACGCGTGTGCAACACTGGCAGCTGTGGATGGAGTGCTCATGCGACTGCGCTCTGTGGACGAGCTTTCGCTTCTGGAGGAGGAGGAGGGTCGAACGCCTACAGCCAACTGTTTCCTATACCGTGGGCTAGGCAGCACTGTCCCACCGCCGCTATCCCCTGTGGACCCTGCATCCACCACATTAACCCAGTGCGCAGTGATGGACACGTAACGGCCCTGGCCATGCCTACTGGACCATGCATCTGTTGTGAGGTGCACCTTTCCACTCACTGATTGCTTGAGTGCATGAACAATGCCGTCTTTCACATGCACGTGGAGGGCTGGGATGGCTTTTCGCGAAAAGAAGTGCCGACTGGGTAGGTCATAGCATGGTACTGCGTAGGCCATGAGCTCGCGCAAAGCTTTGCTTTCAACCAACCGGTAGGGCATCATCTCTAACGAGATTAGTTTGGCAATGCGGGCGTTCAAAGCCAGTGTACGCGGATGAGAGGATGAGTACTTTCTTGTCCTACTCAGAGTCTCTGGTAGGGTGAGCTGTTATGAATGGGAAACCAAGGAGGGAAAACAAGACAACAAGCTAAGTCTCAGAAAACCAGAGAAGTTGGTAACTATGCAGATTGCAGATCCCTGATCTTAACCGCACAACGAGAAGCAGTCGTGGAGCGTTCCTACGTTGGTCCTAGACACCTCGTCACAACCGGAGAACTACATAAGCCTAAAGCAGGAAAAGAGAAAAACTAAGTGCCCCAGAGCAGACCCCAAAGGAAAGACAGCCCCCCACATGTATTGACGGTGAAGCAAGATGAAAATACAAACAAAAGCAGGAAAATAGGCTGAGCAAACGATGGGGCCCGGCTAACTAAAAAGGACAGAAAGGGAAAGACACTGTCTGCAATCTGCCAAAAACAACCTACAAAAATATTGTCCAATACTTCTGATAGCAAAATTAACCCTGAAGTTACTAGACTTCTAAACCTATATCAGCACTCTGAAATATTCTGAGACAGAGCAAAAAAGAGGCCAATCTAATAAGGGACAAAAAGCAGATTGGCAAATACTGATTAATAGGAGTGGAATTTCAGCATAGCCCCAGCAGGGGCAGGCTGATTACACAACAAACTGAATTAACCAAAAAGCGCAAGTATGAACATTAGCAAAAAACAAACTTAACTTGAGAAGACTGGAAGAGAGCTGAAGTCCAGGACCTGAGAAGCAGACTGAATCACCAGCACCCGGATAGGCCGTCGACTGTCTTATATGCAGTCTGATACTCCAGAGATCCAATCGTTATCTTCCTCATCAGGTGGCAGATCACTAACACTTAAACCAACCGCACTACCTCCTGTCACCACCAGAGGGAGAACGGAAGGGGAACTCTCAACTGGTGGAGCAGAAAATGAGTTCATGACAGTACCCCCCTTGAGGAGGGGTCACCGAAACCTCTTCCATGCCACCAGGCCGATCAGGATGGGCCCGGAGAAAAGCACGAACCAATTTATTGGCATGAATATCAGAGGCAGAGACCCAAGAATTATCCTCCTGGCCATAACCCTTCCATTTGACCAAATACTGGAGTCTCCGTCTAACCAAACGAGAATCCAATATTAACTCTACCTCATATTCCACATTGCCTTTAACCAATACAGGATCAGGAGGTGCCGCCACAGGAACTACTGGCTCAACAAACCTCTTCAACAGTGACTTGTGAAATACGTTATGGATTTTGAACGTAACTGGAAGAGCCAATCTAAAAGAAACAGGATTAAGAATCTCCTAAATCTTATTAGGTCCAATAAATCTTGGCTTAAATTTTAGAGATGCAACCATCATAGGAATATTCTTAGATGACTGCCAAACCATATCATCCACTTTAAACCGGGGACCAATGGTCCTACGCTGGTTGGAAAAACGCTGGGCCTTTTCCTGAGAGAGTGACAACTTATCCACCACTTTGTCCCATATCTGCTGCATTCTCACAACCACAGTGTCCACACCTGGGCAGGACGAAGATTCCACTTGCCCTGAAGAGAATCGAGGATGAAACCCAAAATTACAGAAAAAGGGTGACATCAGAGTTGCAGAACTAGCTCTATTGTTCAGCGCAAATTCGGCCAAGGGCAAAAATGAGACCCAATCATCTTGATCAGCAGATATAAAACATCTTAAATAAGACTCCAGGGTCTGGTTTGTTCTCTCAGTCTGCCCATTGGTCTGGGGATGAAACGCGGAGGAGAAGGATAACTGAATCCCCAGATTGGAACAAAAGGCTTTCCAAAATCTGGAAACAAACTGGACCCCTCTATCGGACACAATGTTCTCAGGAATCCACTAGAACGAGAACAGGGTTTAGACCGAGAACAAGTCCCACAGGACTGTACAAAATTCCTGACATCACGAGATAAGGCAGGCCATCAAAACGACCGACTCACCAAATCTCTGGTACCAAAAATACCCGGATGACCAGCCAATGCGGAGCACTGCACTTCAGACATCACTCTCTTTCTCCACTGCTCAGGAACATACAATCTTCCCATAGGGCAACGCTCAGGTTTATCCTCCTGAAATTACTCCAGGGCGCGTCTCAAATCGGGCAAAATGGCAGAAAGAACTAACCCCTCACCTAGGATAGTAGTAGGCTCGGTCACATTAAGAGAATCAGCAAAGAAACTCCTAGAAAGGGCGTCTGCCTTAACATTCTTAGTGCCCGGAAGAAAAGAGACCACAGAATTAAAACGTGTGAAAAACAAGGCCCATCTAGCCTGTCTAGGATTCAAGCGTTTGGCCGTCTCCAGATAAATCAGATTCTTGTGATCGGTGAGGACCACAAATTGATGTCTAGCTCCCACCAACCAATGTCTCCACTCCTCAAATGCCCATTTCATGGCCAACAATTCCCGATTCCCCACGTCATAGTTGCGTTCAGATGGGGAAAACTTTCAAGAAAAGAAGGCACAGGGATTCATCTTAGAAGTCATAGGGTCTTTTTGGGACAACACAGCTCCTGCACCAATCTCAGAAGCGTCCACCTCCACTTGAAATGGAAGTGAGACATCAAGTTGCCGTAAAACTGGAGCTGAAGTAAATCTCCGCTTAAGCTCCTGAAATGCTGAGACAGCCTCAGGAGACCAATTCAGCACATCAGCTCCCTTCTTGGTCAGATCAGTCAGTGGTTTGACAATACTAGAAAAATTACCTATAAATTTACGATAGAAATTAGAAAAACTCAAAAACTTCTGGAGAGCCTTCAAAGAAGTAGGCTGAACCCAATCATAGATGGCCTGTACCTTGGCCGGGTCCATTTCAATAGTCGATGGAGACAAGATAAATCCCAAAAATGAAATCGTCTGTACACCAAAGAGGCACTTCGATCCCTTAACAAACAAGGAATTCTCCCTCAAAATCCGGAACACAGTCCGGACGTGTTCCACATGAGAATCCCAATCACTAGAAAAGATCAAAATATCATCCAGATAGATGATCAAAAACTTATCCACAAAGTCTCAGAAAATATCATTCATAAAGGACTGGAAGACAGGAGGGGCATTAGAGAGCCCAAAAGGCATCACCAGGTACTCAAAATGTCCCTCCGGAGTATTAAACGCCGTCTTCCATTCATCCCCATGCTTGATGCGAATAAGATTATACGCCCCCCTGAGGTCAAGCTTAGTAAACCAGCAGGCACTCTTAACTCTGGAGAATAAATCAGACATCAGAGGTAACGGGTACTGATATTTAACCGTCATCTTGTTAAGGGAACGATCAATACACGGTCTTAATGAACCATCTTTCTTGGCCACAAAAAACCCCCAGCTCCTAAAGGTGACAAGGATGGTCTAATATGACCCTTCTCCAATGACTCCTTAATATAGGATCGCATAGCATCATGTTCGGGTACTGATAAGTTGAAAAGCCGACCCTTGGGAAATTTACACCCAGGCATCAACTCAATTGCACAGTCATAACTCCTATGAGGAGGCAAAGACGCAGACTTACTCTCACTAAAAACATCAGAGAAATCAGCCAGATAATCAGGAATATCATGAGACTGAGGAGAGGTGGAGAAAACAGGAGCATCCCTAAGAACACACTGACAACCCCAACTCACCACAGACACAGATTTCCAATCCAAAACTGGGTTATGAGTTTGCAACCAGGGGAACCCCAGAACAATAGTATCATGCAAATTATGCAGCACCAAAAATGTACAATTTTCTTGGTGGTCTGGGGCAACTCGCATTATCACCTGGGTCCAAAACTGAGGTTTATTCTCCACCAAAGGAGTGGCATCAATACCCCTCAAAGGAATGGGCATCTGCAGAGGCGTCATGGACAAACCACAACGTTTAGCAAAGTCCAAATCCATCAGATTCAGAGCTGCTCCTGAATCCACAAAAGCCTTAGTGGAAAATGTGGACAAGGAGCAGATGAGAGTAATTGCCAAAAGGAACTTAGGTTGTATACTGCCCACAGCAAATACAGTATGTGTGCAAAACGTTTCTCTCGTTTAGGGCAGACAGAAATAGTAGGAGAGGCGTCTCCACAGAAAAAACACAGCTTATTACGCCTTCTAAATTCCTGACGTTACGCCCTAGACAAAACCCCATCACATTGCATAGGTTCAGACATTTGTTCAAAAGGTGGCAGCGCCTCCCATGTAGTTTTACGTTCATGTAAATGCCGATCAACTTGAATGGCTAATGACATAGAATTATCCAGACCAGAGGGAACAGGTAATCCCACCATAACATCTTTTACGGTCTCTGACAAACCTTTCCGAAGGAGAGCTGCCAATGCACTATCATTCCATGTAGTAAGGACTGCCCACTTTCGGAATTTTTGACAGTACAACTCTGCAGGATCCTGACCCTGGTTTAATGCCAACAGGGTTCTCTCAGCTTGATCAACGGCATTAGGTTCATCATACAACAACCCCAAGGCCTGAAAAAATGCATTCACATTAGTCAGAATAGGGTTTTCAGGTGTCAGAGAAAAAGCCCAATCTTGGGGATCGCCGTGCAGCAAGGAGATGACAATTTTAACCTGCTGCACAGAGCTCCCCGATGAGTTAGGCTTCAAAGCAAGAAATAATTTACAATTATTCTTAAAATTCAGAAATTTAGACCGATCCCCAGAAAACACATCAGGAGTAGGAATCTTGGGTTCAGCAGCATGTGACTGAATAAGGTAGGTGGAAATTCCCTGTATTTCAGCAGCAAGCTGCTCCACATGATCAGACAGTTGCTTAATCTCCATTAGGAAAAAAAAATCCTCCTACGGCCCCAGAAAAAAAGAGGAAAAAATACATTAAAAAAAAAAAATTCTGACACTTTTTTTTTTTTTTCTTTTTTCTTTTCTCTAACAATTCTTTCCTGCTTTTGAGTACCCTAGAATCTGCGGTATGGCTGGTGATTCTGTTATGAATGGGAAACCGAGGAGGAAAAACAAGACAACAAGCTAAGTCTCAGAAAACCAGAGAAGTTGGTAACTATGCAGATTGCAGATCCCTGATCTTACCCGCACAACTAGAAGCAGTCGTGGAGCATTCCTACGTTGGTCCTAGACGTCTCGTCACAACCGGAGAACTACATAAGCCTAAAGCAGGAAAAGAGAAAAACTAACTGCCCCAGAGCAGACCCCAAAGGAAAGACAGCCCCCCACATGTATTGACGGTGAAGCAAGATGAAAATACAAACAAAGGCAGGAAAATAGGCTGAGCAAACGATGGGGCCCGGCTAACTAAAAAGGACAGAAAAGGAAAGACACTGTCTGCAATCTGCCAAAAACAACCTACAAAAATATTGTCCAATACTTCTGATAGGAAAATTAACCCTGAAGTCACTAGACTTCTAAACCTATATCAGCACTCTGAAATATTCTGAGACAGAGCAAAAAAGAGGCCAATCTAATAAGGGACAAAAAGCAGATTGGTAAATACTGATTAATAGTAGTGGAATTTCAGCATAGCCCCAGCAGGGGCAGGCTGATTACACAACAAACTGAATTGACCAACAAGTGTGAACATTAGCAAAAAACAAACTTAACTTGAGAGGACTGGAAGAGAGCTGAAGTCCAGGACCTGAGAAGCAGACTGAATCACCAGCACCCGGATAGGGCGTCGGCTGTCTTATATCCAGTCTGATACTCCAGAGATCCAATTGTTATCTTCCTCATCAGGTGGCAGATCACTAACACTTAAACAACCGCACTACCTCCTATCACCACCAGAGGGAGAACGGAAGGGGAACTCTCAACTGGTGGAGCAGAAAATGAGTTCATGACAGTGAGCTGGACTTGAGAGCTGCATATGGTGGAACTAGCGGTGGACATGGCGGACTGAGAGAGGGTTGGTGATGGTGATGGTGTTGGTGGTGTTGCTGATGGCCTACATTCAGTCTTTCGTAGCAATAACATTGTGATTCCATGACTGCTTTGTCCTTGCGATGACACCTCGACATTTACTGCTGGTGGTGTGCTAACCGGTGGGCTTACAGTGGGGGAAGCGATGTAGCGTTGCTGACTACCTTCATTCGGAGCAGGTGCACATGTGGTACGTGAGGTTTGGTAGTCCGTCCACGCTTGCAAGTGCATGGTGGTTAAATGTCTAAGCATGCAACTGGTTTTCAAATTTCTCAGATTTTTCCCTCGGCTAAAGGTCTTTGCGCACTTCTTACAGATAACTTTTGCCTGATCATTAGGATTTTGTTCAAAAAAGTGCCACACTGCACTCTTCCTACTAGGGAAGACATTTTGAGACCTTGCACGCTGTGCTAATTTGACCGTCTGGCCAAGCTGTCCTGCAACTCTTTTTGTTTTTGTAACCCGTTTTTGGACTGCTACGGTCCTGCCAGATAACAGCTGTTGCGATGTCGTTGCCTGCTGCGGATCCTCCTCCTCCTCTTCTGAGCTATTGGCAGCGGCACCCTCTTCCCCCAATGGATGCCAATCTGGGTCAACAACGGGGTCATCCATCACCTCCTCTTCAATTTCATGTGCACCTTCCTCTGTGTCACCGTGTAAGGTGGTATAGTATGCGGGAAGGGGCACCTGAGTTTCATCAGGGTCTGCTTCTGCCTCAGTACACTGCGAGGACAATGTAGTGCTCTGAGTGAATGTACCAGCAGAAAAATCTAGCAGTGGTTGTGCATCAGTGCACTTCCTGTCAGATTCATCTTGGACTGGGGAATTCAGGATTTGACTTGCTAACCCAGGCATGGTATGTGAAAAGAGCTCCATGGAGTAATCGGTAGTGTGGCCTGCCACATCCTTCACTTTTGGTAGGGGTGAAGGACACAAGGAAAGGTGTTGATCCTGACCAGGAGCCTCCACTGACGACTCAGTGCTTTTATTTTTTGAAACTTCAGAAGAGGAGGCGAGAGAGCTTGAGGCTGTGTCAGCAATGTAAGCCAAAACTTATTCCTGAAGTTCCGGCTTTAAAAGTGGTTTACCTACTCCTAGAAAAGAGAGCCTTCGAGGCCTTGTGGAGCCAGACAATGACGCAGGCTTAACACCTCCTGCCTTAGGTGCTATTGTGCTTTTGCCACTACCAACAGATGCACCACCACCACCACCATCGGGACCAGCTGGCAACCCCCGCCCACTTCCATGGCGTCTTCCACCATACTTCCTCATTTTTGTGAAAATGTACCCAAAATACCACCAGCTATATGGTACTGTAAAACAAGGTAGGTGTATCTACTATTGGTGAGAATTTGAATCTCACTATAGATTTGAGGACGCTGAACTATTGTCTCAGGCCCAGGAGAGATTACACCTCAATGTAACAGGCTTAAATTGGATGGTGTATGACAAGGAGTAGGGTGTCTATAGGATTGGTGAGAATTTGAATCTGACTATAGATTTGAGGACGCTGAACTATTGTCTCAGGCCCAGGAGAAATTACACCTCAATGTAACAGGCTGAAATTGGATGGTGTATGACAAGGAGTAGGGTGTCTATAGGATTGGTGAGAATTTGAATCTCACTATAGATTTAAGGACGCTGAACTATTGTCTCAGGCCCAGGAGAGATTACACCTCAATGTAACAGGCTGAAATTGGATGGTGTATGACAAGGAGTAGGGTGTCTATAGGATTGGTGAGAATTTGAATCTGACTATAGATTTGAGGACGCTGAACTATTGTCTCAGGCCCAGGAGAAATTACACCTCAATGTAACAGGCTGAAATTGGATGGTGTATGACAAGGAGTAGGGTGTCTATAGGATTGGTGAGAATTTGAATCTCACTAGAGATTTGAGGACGCTGAACTATTGTCTCAGGCCCAGTAGAGATTACACCGCAATGTAACAGGCTGAAATTGGATGGTGTATGACAAGGAGTAGGGTGTCTATAGGATTGGTGAGAATTTGAATCTCACTATAGATTTCAGGACGCTGAACTATTGTCTCAGGCCCAGGAAAGATTACACCTCAATGTAACAGGCTGAAATTGGATGGTGTTTGACAAAGTGGAGGGTTTCTATAGGATTGGTGAGATTTTCTATCTCACTAGAGATTTGGGACGCTGACAATGATGCTCTCAGTCCAAGTATGGACGCAGGAAGCCTAATAAGCAGGACTGCTGCACACACAAAAGTGTGGAAAAATGAACGCTTGGTAACTGTGCAGAAAAGAGGAAGAAAAGTATTTTTGCTTTTAAAAAAGCAGTTTGCACAGCAGTGTGCAAACAGCAATGCAGCTATCAGGGAGCCTTATAAGGCAGCCTAATAACCAACAGAGCTGATGCACAAAAGTAGAGCCTCCCCTGTCACTGCACACAAAGTGTTGTGTGTTCTAAGTGGAAATCGCTAACAGCAGAAGCAGTTTTTTGGTTCTTCTTCCCTGCCTAACGCTCTCCCTTCTTCTGAATCAGCAGCAGCAACCTCTCCCTAATGCTAAGATCAGCAGAATTAAGATGGTGGTCGGTGTGCACGCCCTTTTATAGCCCCTGTGACGCCACACAAAGCCAGCCAATCACTTGCATGCCCTTCTCAAAGATGGTGGTGACCGATGCCTATGTCATCGCGTTGCCCACAGTGTGCGTCCTCCATCATTGGCTGAAAAAGGGCGCTGGAAGCATCTTTTGAAACGCGACTTTGGCGCTCTGGTCGTCGACCTCGTGGCCGACCTCACGCTATGGTCGGGTTTCGTTTCATGAAACCTGACTTCAGCAAAAGTCGGTGACTTTTGAATATGACCGACCCGTTTTGCTCAACTCTAGTTGTGGGTTCTCTTTCCGGGCTCCCTCTGGTGGTGGCAGGAGGTAGTGAAGCTGATCTAATTAACAGAGACCTGCCACCTGATGATGGGGAAGAGGGGTGGGCATCTGGAGTCTCAGACTGGATTTAAGACAGCCGACTCCCTATTCCCATGCTGGTGATTTTTTCCTGCCTCCTGAGGTCTTAGTTTCCAGCTCAGTTCCGGCCTTTTCAAGCTAAGTTGTCTTTGCTAATGTTCACATTTGATTTGGTTTGGTCTATTCAGTTTTTTGTGTGGTCAGCCAGCCCCGGCTGGGGCTCTGCTGAATTTCCACTCTTATGTCACTGTATGTGCCAGTTTGCTTTTCGTCCCTTATTAGATTGGCCTCTTTTTGCTCTGTTTTCAGAATATGCCAGAGTGCTGATATAGTGGGAGAAGTCTAGTGACTTCAGGGTATTTTTTGCTATCAGAATTGTTGGACATTTTTGCAGGGTTTTTTGGTGTGATTGCAGACAGTATCTTTCCTTTCCTGTCCTTTCTAGCTAGTGTGGGCCCCATTGTTTGCTCAGCCTATTTCACTGCCTGTGTTCGTGTTTTCATCTTGTCTCACTGTCAATACATGTGTGGGGGCTGTCTATTCCTTTGGGGTCAGCTCTGGGACAGTTTTAGATTTCCCCTTTTCTTGCTTTAGGCTTATTTAGTCCTCTGGCTGTAACGAGGCATCTAGAATCATCGTAGGTATGCCCCACGGCTGCTGTTAGTTGTGTGGTTAGGATCAGGGGTCTGCAATCCGTGTAGTTACCAACCTCTCTGGTTTTCTGTGACTTGGCTTGGTCTTGTTTTCCTCCTTGGTGACCCAATCATAACAGTTTGCGCTGAACAACGCCGTAGCCGATTCCACCGGACAAACCCCAATTCTCCTTAATTATGGCTAGCATCTGCGGGTTCCTGTGCCCATGCCCGTGTCTTCCACCGAGTCTAGGTTGGAAGACTGGGCGGTGGAGGCACGTGACATTTGGGATCGCACACAGGATGCTATCCAGGCCTCCAATGCTCACCGGCGCCCCGCTCCGACCTTTGCTCCTGGCGACCTAGTGTGGCTCTCCGCCCGTAATATCAGGCTGCAGGTCGAGTCCTCTAAGTTTGCGCCTCGCTTTATTGGTCCCTTCAAGGTCCTTGAGCAGGTTATCCCTGTGGTCTACCGTCTAGCCCTTCCTCCACACCTGGGTATCACTGACACCTTCCATGTGTCCCTCCTTAAGCCCGTTCACATGTCCCGGTTTTCCGAGCCATCTACCGGGACATCAAGCTTGTCCTCGGACGAGTATGAGGTGAACGCCATCGTGGGGTGTAAGGTGGTACAGGGAAAAAAATATTATCTAGTGGACTGGAAGGGTCATGGTTCAGATGCTCGGTCCTGGGAGCCAGTGTAGAAAATCCGCGCTCTGCTTCTCATTGCGGCATTTGAGCGTAGCGAGGCTCAGAGGGGAGGGGGCCCTAGCAGGGGGGTAATGTTAGGTGTCGGGTTCCTGTCGCTGCACAGCAGGAATCCCAAGCCTTGCATTCGGCAGTCTTCCATTCCTCTCCGGCTGCAGAGGAGGCTGCTCAGCAGACTTGTCGATCCCGGCGCTCTGCTCAGACCAGCTCTGTGGGTTTTGGTTGCTGCTGCCACCTTTGGTCCAGCTATAGCAATGCATGCTGGTCAGCAGCGAGCTACTCCAGGGACTAAGTCCTCCTTTCGGTCCACTGAGCATGCCCGTGGGATGAGCTCTAATTGGAGATCGGAGGTCACATGCTCAGGTCCTTCTCCAACTCGGATTGGACCATCAGGAAGGTCAGGAGCGTCCGAGAAGGACGCTGCTATAAAAGGTTCGCATGGCCGCTCGGCCATGTGCTAATATAGAAAAAGATTAGACCATTTGGAGTGAGTGTTGTATGCATGTTTGAATGTCTCTGGTGAATGACTCATTATGAAACTCCTACCCTTGGTACGCATGTGTTGTGTAGCCTAGCCTGCTAGCGCCCAGGCTGAGGTCCAAGTAGAGGCCAAGTCAGAGACTGCCTTCAGCATTCTCCGGTGGCTTTGTCTGTACGCCACGGTGCACATAGTCTGCACTCCTCGGTGGTCAGCGTCCATTAGAGGCGTCCGCAGGTGCGACACCGCATGCTCAGTAGGTCTAGAGGGACTCAGACCTCATGTCCTTGGGGCTGAGTTCTGTGACCATTTACTGAGCGCTTTCTTGCCGAGTGCTGTGTGTTTTAACAGGCTCCAGCATTTATGTTCTGCGGTACTGCGGCTCTGTGACGTAACAGAGTTCGCTCCTTTTCACACCAGGTGACGTTAACCCGCGTGTGACCTATTGTATACCGCTATATACATCCGCCATTGCTAAGCAGCAGTTTACTACCTCTGCACGGTGGACCCTGGGCTGCGAACGCACCTTACTATTATTTTATTATTTGGTGCGTTCTGCCAGCCCTAACAGTATCCTCTTTCATTGTGAGCAGAGAGCTTTTCAGAATGCAGAGAAGCGGGATGGTGACGCTAATTATGTTATCATTGATGCTCACCATCTTGGTGGAGTACTCAAAGTTTTGTAGGATCTTACATATGTCTGACATATGTGGAGTCTGAACTGAATACCGACGGCCTTGTTGATGCTGGTAGTCAACAACTGCCCTCTTCTGCTCACAAATCCTTTCCAACATCTGCAGTGTAGAGTTCCAATGCGTGGGGACATCACACACCAGTCGGTGAACCGGAAGCTGCAAACGCTGCTGAAGCAAGGCAAGGGCGGCGGAAGCTGTAGCTGACTTTCTAAAATGGGCACACAGGCGGTGTACTTTCACAAGCAGATCCAGCAGTTCCGAGTAGCTTTTGAGAAATCGATGAACAATGAGGTTAAGCACATGGACCAGGCATGGTACGTGTGTTAGCTCGCCTTGCCTCAGAGCTGCCACCATGTTCCGTCCATTGTCACACATGACAATGCCTGGTTGTAGGTTCAGCGGTGTCAGCCACGGATCTGACTGCTCTTTCAGAGCTGTCCACAACTCTTCAGCATTGTGTGGTTTTTTACCTAAGCATATTAGCGTCTGTTGCTGCTTTGCTGAGGCAATGCTGCAGTGCTTACAGCTTTTGACTGATGTGCTTATTTCAGAGATGGAGGCTGAAGAGGAGGAGGAAGAGGAGGAGGTGCAGGAGCTGTAAACTGTGAGGGCAACCATGATTGACGTAGGGCCCGCAATCCTTGGCGTCGGGAGAACGTGTTCCATCCCAAGGTCCGACTGGGTCCCTGCTTCCACTATGTTAACCCAGTGTGCCATCAGTGAGATGTACTGTCCCTTCCTGCCCACAAGCACTTGTCCATGTGTCCGTGGTTAGGTGAACTTCCCAGTAACAGCATTGCTGAGGGCACGGCTAATATTGTGGGACATGTGCTTGTGTAATGCCAGGACGGCACAACGGGCGGAATAGTGGCTGCTGGGGACTAAGTACCTTGGGATGGCCGCCACCATCAGGTTGCAGAAAGCTTCCGTCTCCACGAGTGTAAAAGGCAACATTTCGAGCGCAAGCAGACGAGAAATGTGTGAATTTAGTACAGTGGCCTGTGGGGCATTGGCTGCGTATTTCTGCTTGCGTTCCAATGACTGGGGATTGGCTTGCACACACAACAGTGGAAGAAGCAGTGGTGTCACCCGCAGACACTGTTCTTGGAGCCTGGGGTTCGGCCCACAAAGTTGGGTGCTTTGCTGCCATGTGCCTGATCATGCTGGTGGTGGTAAGGTTGGTAGTTTTGCTACCCATGCTGATGCGGGCATGGCAGGTGGTGCAAATGGCCTGCTTGGGGTTATCGGCAAAGTCTTTAAAAAATAACCAGACTCAGGAATACCTAACAGTTGGACTGGCAACTTCCAACATGTTGGTGTTACGGGGAACGGTTGCCCGCCTTCTGTCTGCGGCCACCACACTGATTCTTCCTGCCTGTTGGGGTGCTACTCCCCCCCTGAGTGCTACTGTCCTCGCTCTGCATGTCCTCCTGCCAGGTTGGGTCAGTTACTATATCATCCACCACCTCGTCTTCCACTTCCACACCCTGGTCCTCCTCCTAACTTTCTGGCAATTGTATCTCATCATCGTCCACCTCTTGTGACACGTTCCCACCGTCACCTTCGTGTGACCGTGACTGCTCAAATATTTGTGCATCGCTACATGCGATCTCATCTTGCCCCACTTCAAGTGGACCAGGCGAGAGGCCCGAATCTATAAATGGAAAAGTGAACAGCTCTTCGGAGTGTCCAAGTGTGGGATCAGTTGTCTCCAGACACTCGGCATGGTGGGATGAAGGAGGATCAGGGTGAGGAATATTCGGTCCAGACTCACATCTACTCAGACTTGACCCTGTGGAAGACAGGGTGCTGGTGGTGGTAGAAAAGTGACTGGAAGCATTATCCACTATCCAACCAACAACCTTTTGACACTGCTTTGTCTTCAATAGTGGTGTGCTGCTGCAGTCCCCTAGTAATTGGGACAGGAAGGTCGAGCGAGCAGATATGGGTGTTTGTTGTGGCTCAACTTCAGCTTGCCCACGGCCTCGACCTCTGTATGCTCCATCACGTCCACTTCCCCGTCTCTTGCCACGCGCCTTGCCCATTTTAAATGGACTACAATATTTTCCACATTCACTACAAATGGCTGAATTTGGAGAAAACTTATATGTGATCCGTGTGCAGGAAAACCACAGTTTAAAATATCTGGCATGTAGATAATCATTTTTTTTTTTAGCAAACTGGTGTCAATAACTCGGGTAAGACACAGCAAAAACAGTTGAATGGAGGCCTGAAATGCCACAATTTGTAGACCACAGATAGATGAGGCGTATGACCGAGATATCACTCTGTTCAAAATGTGGCCTGTCTATTTGTTTTTTTACCTGAAAATATTGTATAGAAATAGGGTAAAACACAGCTGAAACAGTTAACTGGAGGCCTGAAATGCCACAATTTGTAGGCCACAGATAGATGAGGCGTATGACCGAGATACCACACTGTTCAATATTCCCCGAAGAAGCAACAGAGCGAAACGCACGTTGGGGTCTCTCTGCCCACACTCTAGCCAGGTTGGTGTCCAATATATATGCACTGTTTGACATAATTACTCTTATGGCCAGTATATATGTTGTTTTGAACTGCTGAGTCACTGTATTTCATCTGTAAACTTTGCTGCCAGTTTGTATATCTCTCCATATATTTATCTCTCCATATATTTTTCGGCAGGTCCGGTTTTTTGGTCCTCCTTAACTGCACTATTGCACTTTATATTCGTTATTTATTTATTTTTTTGAGAGATATTTGCTTACTCACATGTGTGTATATATATATATATATATATATATATATATATATATGTACTGTATATACTTTATGTAGGTCCTTTTTGACCACATTCACTATTTATACACATATATTTAGATATATATGTATATATATATATATTTATATATATACTCTGTATTGCACCTTATATCTGACTGGTATTGTTACTCTTATATTGGTGTTTCATGTATGGTTTATTAATATTTGAATTAATGTCATGGTCATATATGATATATATGGATTTCATTAACTAACTAATTTATACCGTCCCAGTTTCAGTTTGGCATTCAGGTGTCACTGATCCCCTTATTTATAACTGTTGTACTACATACAAATTTTACTTCTCATTTGAAAAAATAACAAAATTTATATTTTTTTTATATATTGCTCCTTGGTCCTATTTCTTTCGGGTTTCTATATATATAAGTGGTGTGAGTGAGTGAGTGACATACTATATAGAAGGAGCTATGGAGGTCATTATGCTACATGTAAGAGGCAGTGGAACCATCATACTATATATATAAGGGTGTGGGTTCCATAATATAGCGTATAAGGGGCTGTGGGGCTATCAAATTTAATATAGGGGGGTGGGTGCTCTAATATAGTGAATAAGGGGCTGTGGGGCCATCATACTATATATAGGGGGGTGGGTGCCATAATATACTGTATAAGGGGCTGTGGGGCCATCATACTATGTATAGGGGGGTGGGTGCCATAATATACTGTATAAGGGGCTGTGGGGCCATCAAATAGTATATATCATGCTGCAGGAGCCATTATACAGGATATAGTGAATTATAGGGCCATCATACAGTGCATAGGGAGCTGTGAGGACCATCATATAGAGCGTAGGGAATTGTGGGGACCATCTTACAAAGCGTAGGTAGGTATGGGGCCATCATAGAATGCATAGAGAACTAAGGACCACCATCAAACAGAGCGTAGGGAACTGTGGGGACAACGTACAAAGCGTAGGGAACTGTGGGGATCATAAAACAGAGCCTAGAGAGATGTGGGGACCATCCTACAGTGCACAGAGAGCTATGAGGACCATCATACAGTGTATAGAGAGCTGTGGTGACCATCATACAGTGCATAGTGAACTGTGGAGACCATCATACAGAGCGTAGGGAGCTGCTGGGATCATCATACAAGGCGTAGTGGGCTGTGGGACCATCATACAGTGTTTAGGGAGCTGTGGGGACCATCATACAGTGTATGGAGAGCTGTGGGGACCATCATACAGTGTATGGAGAGCTGTGGGGACCATCATACAGTGTATGGAGAGCTGTGAGACTATCATACATTGTATGGAGAGCTGTGGGGACCATCATACATTGTATGGAGAGCTGTGGGGACCATCATACAGTGTATGGAGAGCTGTGGGAACCATCATACATTGTATGGAGAGCTGTGGGGACCATCATACATTGTATGGAGAGCTGTGGGAACCATCATACAGTGTATGGAGAGCTGTGGGGACCATCATACATTGTATGGAGAGCTGTGGGAACCATCATACAGTGTATGGAGAGCTGTGGGGACCATCATACATTGTATGGAGAGCTGTGGGGACCATCATACAGTGTATGGAGAGCTGTGGGAACCATCATACATTGTATGGAGAGCTGTTGGAACCATCATACATTGTATGGAGAGCTGTGGGGACCATCATACATTGTATGGAGAGCTGTGGGGACCATCATACAGTGTATGGAGAGCTGTGGGAACCATCATACATTGTATGGAGAGCTGTGGGAAACATCATACAGTGTATGGAGAGCTGTGGGGACCATCATACCTTGTATGGAGAGCTGTGGGAACCATCATACAGTGTATGGAGAGCTGTGGGGACCATCATACAGTGTATGGAGAGCTGTGGGGACCATCATACATTGTATGGAGAGCTGTGGGGACCATCATACAGTGTATGGAGAGCTGTGGGGACCATCATACAGTGTATGGAGAGCTGTGGGGACCATCATACAGTGTATGGAGAGCTGTGGGAACCATCATACAGTGTATGGAGAGCTGTGGGAACCATCATACAGTGTATGGAGAGCTGTGGGAACCATCATACAGTGTATGGAGAGCTGTGGGGATCATCATACATTGTATGGAGAGCTGTGGGAACCATCATACAGTGTATGGAGAGCTGTGAGACTATCATGCAATGAGTAGGGAGCTGTGGAACTATCATTATATAGGGGGGGCACTCAGGACATTATTTCTTTTAATTGGGTGCATGATTAGTTTTGATTGTGGATTTCAGGTGGCATTATTACTGTTGGTGAGGGGTATCGTTACTTAACCCTTTAACGACCAGAGCTATTTTTTGTTTTGCATTTTCATTTTTCGCTCCCCTTCTTCCCAGAGCCATAACTTTTTTTATTTTTCCGTCAATATGGCCGTGTGAGGGCTTGTTTTTTGCAGGATGAGTTGTACTTTTGAACTACAGCATGGGTTTTACCATGTCGTGTACTCGAAAAATTCCAAGTGCGGTGAAATTGCAAAAAAAGTGCAATCCCACAGGTTGTTTTTTTTTACCATGTTCACTAAATGCTAAAAAACTGACCTGCCATTGTGATTCTCCAGGTCATTTTGAGTTCATAGACACCAAACATGTCTAGGTTCTTTTTTATTTACGGTAAGTGGTGAAAACAAAATTCCATAGTTTGTTTTAAAAAAAAATTGCGCCATTTTCCGAAACCTGTAGTGTCTCCATTTTTCGTGATCTCAGGTTGGGTGAGGGCTTATTTTTTGCATGTTGAGCTGACATTTTTAATGATACCATTTTGGTGCAGATACGATCTTTTGATCTCACATTATTGCATTTTAATGCAATGTTGCGGCTACCAAAAAAACATAATCCTGGCGTTTTGACTTTTTTTCTCGTTACGTCGTTATTTTTTTTATTATTAATAGATCGGGCGATTCTGAACGCAGCGATACCAAATATATGTATGTTTGATTTTTTTAAAAAATTGTTTCATTTTAAATGAGGCGAAAGTGGGGTGATATGAACTTTTTTTTAAAATTTTTAAAAACTTTTTTTTACTTTTGGCATGCTTCAACAGTCTCCATGGGAGACTAGAAGCTGCGGTTGTCCGATTGGCTCTGTTACATACAGGCAATGATCAGATCACCTGTATGTAGCAGAATTGCTCACTTGATATGAGCGCCGACCACCGGGTGGCGCTCATAGCAATCCGGCAGTGACAACAATAGAGGTCTGCTGGAGACCTCTGGTTGTCATGCCAACACATCGGTAACCCGCGATCACGTGACGGGGTCACCGATGAGTGGGATTTCCGGCGCGCTTGCCGGAACCGCGAGTTAAATGCCGCTGTCAGAGTTTGACAGCGGCATTTAGAGGGTTAACAGCTGGGGGTGGATCGCGATTCCACCCACGGCTGTTAGAGCGTTGGAGCCCACATCAAAGAGAAGGATTTAGAAGTTGGCATAAATATACGCCCGATGTCGGAAAGCTGTTAAAGGGGATACTCAAGGGTATTTGTTGCTTGGAGGGGACACTTTGGGTATTATAACTTTCAAAAGAGAATATCTAGCTTTATTACTTGCCAGGTAGAACATTGGGGGCTTTACTACGTTCTATGGGACGTTATTATTTTTATGGAGGGGTAATCATAGTAATGACATAATATTTGAAGTATTGAGGTCACTGATCCACGCTGGAAGAGCAGGCAAGATGGGGAGGTTGTGCAGGTTGGGATTAGATGGGGAAATGTGAGAAGTCTAAAGTGTTTTTGCTGTAATCTGTGCAGATGAGTAATGGCTGGAGAAGCCGCCACGTGGGTCCAGGACAAATGGAAAAGTTGTAAAAAGAAAATGAAGCTATCAAAAAGAACGTCAGCTGTAAGTCCCTATACTGTATATATCTGTACAGTAATCTCCATAATATGGTTGGCAGGACTGGTATCTACCACTATATGGACACCGTATGGTGAAAATATCAGTCTTTTCAATAGTGTGTTTTTCTTTTTTACTTAGTGACAGCTAAATGCATTTCAGTCATTCAGTGATACAGTTGTGGCCAAAAGTATTGACACCCCTGCAATTTTTGTCAGATAATACTCAGTTTCTTCCTGAAAATGATTGCAAACACAAATTCTTTGGTATTATCTTCATTTAATTTGTCTTAAATGAAAAAACACAAAAGAGAATGAAGCAAAAAGCAAAACATTGATCATTTCACACAAAACTCCAAAAATGGGCCAGACAAAAGTATTGGCACCCTCAGCCTAATACTTGGTTGCACAACCTTTAGCCAAAATAACTGCGACCAACCGCTTCCGGTAACCATCAATGAGTTTCTTACAATGCTCTGCTGGAATTTTAGACCATTCTTCTTTGGCAAACTGCTCCAGGTCCCTGATATTTGAAGGGTGCCTTCTCCAAACTGCCATTTTTAGATCTCTCCACAGGTGTTCTATGGGATTCAGGTCTGGACTCATTGCTGGCCACCTTACAAGTCTCCAGTGCTTTCTCTCAAACCATTTTCTAGTGCTTTTTGAAGTGTGTTTTGGGTCATTGTCCTGCTGGAAGACCCATGACCTCTGAGGGAGACCCAGCTTTCTCACACTGGGCCCTACATTATGCTGCAAAATTTGTTGGTAGTCTTCAGACTTCATAATGCCATGCACACGGTCAAGCAGTCCAGTGCCAGAGGCAGCAAAGCAACCCCAAAACATCAGGGAACCTCTGCCATGTTTGACTGTAGGGACCGTGTTCTTTTCTTTGAATGCCTCTTTTTTTTCTCCTGTAAACTCTATGTTGATGCCTTTGCCCAAAAAGCTCTACTTTTGTCTCATCTGACCAGAGAACATTCTTCCAAAACGTTTTAGGCTTTTTCAGGTAAGTTTTGGCAAACTCCAACCTGGCTTTTTTATGTCTCGGGGTAAGAAGTGGGGTCTTCCTGGGTCTCCTACCATACAGTCCCTTTTCATTCAGACGCCGACGGATAGTACGGGTTGACACTGTTGTACCCTCGGACTGCAGGGCAGCTTAAACTTGTTTGGATGTTAGTCGAGGTTCTTTATCCAACATCCGCACAATCTTGTGTTGAAATCTCTTGTCAATTTTTCTTTTCCGTCCACATCTAGGGAGGTTAGCCACAGTGCCATGGGCTTTAAACTTCTTGATGACACTGCGCACGGTAGACACAGGAACATTCAGGTCTTTGGAGATGGATTTGTAGCCTTGAGATTGCTCATGCTTCCTCACAATTTGGTTTCTCAAGTCCTCAGACAGTTCTTTGGTCTTCTTTCTTTTCTCCATGCTCAATGTGGTACACACAAGGACACAGGACAGAGGTTGAGTCAACTTTAATCCATGTCAACTGGCTGCAAGTGTGATTTAGTTATTGCCAACACCTGTTAGGTGCCACAGGTAAGTTACAGGTGCTGTTAATTACACAAATTAGAGAAGCACCACATGATTTTTCGAACAGTGCCAATACTTTTGTCCACCCTCTTTTTTATGTTTGGTGTGGAATTATATCCAATTTGGCTTTAGGACAATTCTTTTTGTGTTTTTTCATTTAAAACAAATTAAATGAAGATAATAATAACAAAGAATTTGTGTTTGCAATAATTTTCAGAAAGAAACTGAGTATTATCTGACAGAATTGCAGGGGTGTCAATACTTTTGGCCACAACTGTAGGTGTATGGCTGCATTATTGGTCTTTGCTTCCCCTTTGCGTCCTCTCTCTCCTACAGTACGTAGTCGCCCCGTGCCCTTGTTGCAGTAGCCGGACGGTGTACCCGTTTAATGCATAATGTCTGCTGATGTTATGCTTTGTTGTTAATGTACCTGTATGTAAATATGCTGTATACCCTACAGTATGTGATGCTCTCTTATCCCATGCCCTTGCATTAATGCTTTAGGCTGTGTTCACACACAGCGTTTTTTTAGCGGTTTTTACCGCGGTTTTCACTATAAAACCGCTATAAAACCGCTAAAAATAAACTTCCCAGTCATTTCTATGCATTTTGCACTTTTTATGCACATTGGTGCCTTCTTTACCGCGAAAAAACCGCATCGCAGTAAAAAACGCAGCATGCACATTAATTTTGCGGATTTTTCCGCAGTTTTGGCTTCTTCCATGCGTTTAGAAACCGCTGTGGAAAAAAACGCATCAAAACTGCGCAAAAAAACACGCAAAAACCACCGCGGGAAAAATAGGTGCGGTTTCTGGGGAGGGAGTCAGGTTTTCAAGCAGAAATTTTCTGCTACGTGTGCACTTAGCCTTACTGTAATGTGTAATGCCTTGTACATCTCCTGTGTACTGCATATGTTAACTTAGGGAAAGGAACTGGTTAATTTTTTGGGCGGGCCTTGCAGCCTCTAGAAGGTGGCAGGAAGCAGCTGCTTCCAGTCAGTAGCCCAGGAGATTGCCCTGGGAAGGTGTGCAGCAGCAGCCGGGGCATTGCCAGACCCCAGGAGGGGATAGAATATGTTGCCCTGGACTAAATGACATATGTTGCCCGGGACCTAAGTACAGCAACATGGGCCCCAGAACTCGGTAAAGGCCCCGCCAAAGGGACTTTAAGCGTCCAGATTCCGGAGGAAGGACTACTGCCTCTTTCGGCCGACGTGGCTGTTGTGGGTACGGCCGTGGATGTGTTAGGGAGAGAACAGGAAAGTCATTGGAACTGTTGCACTGTCTTTTTCTACCTTTTAATCCCACCTTCATCCGTTAATAAAAGTTATCCCTGTTGGATCCTGACTGTGATTCCGGACCCTGTTTGCCTGAACTGCAGTGACTGGAAAAAGAGGTAACTTCTGAGGGGAGCTGCATGTGTCCTGTCCTTTTTCTTCTTTTATACAAGTGGGCCGGGGTGCTCGCTGACCATGAGCTCGGTGGACTCTTTTTGTTGACTGTAACTTTAAATAACTCGACCATAACTACCCCCGTGCCACCTTGTTACACAGTGTGTTATGTAGTGATAATGGTCATATAATATTATGTATTCGCTGTGTAGTGGTGATGGTAGAGGGCATTGTGTAGCAGTATTATTTTGGCCTTGAATACTAGTAGTTTTGGTAATATTGGTCTTTGTATTGTGTATTTTAGATTAGCAACAGTTGTATACTGTAATTATATATGTATAGATGTTCTTTTAAGTGGCTGGATTACCCAAGCTCTAACCGTAACCCTTGTCCTAACCCTAACCTTACCCTAACCTAGCACTAGCCATAAGCCAGGTTCTAACCTAACGTTAGACCTAACCCTAGCCTTAACTCTAACCATAGTCATAACCCAAGTTTTAACTTGTACCCTTGTTCTAACCCTAATCCTTGCCATAAATCTAATCTGAGTTTTAACTCAAGTTCTAACCTTATCCTAACCCTAACCCTAGCCTTAACGCTAACCCTAGTCACAATCCAAGTTCTAAACTTAACCTGTGTCTTAACCCTAATCCTAGAATGAAACTTAATCTTAGTCATTGCCCTAAGCCTAGTCCTAAAACTAAACATACTCCTGATCCTAACCTTGTCCGACCTCCATTGAGGGTTAGAAAAAGTATCTACTGTGTGTTCTCGCTAGACTAAAACTTCCTGCTTAAATAAAGGAGAAAAACTACATGAAATATACACTCACTGGCCACTTTATTAGGTACACCTGTCCAACTGTGTGTTAAGACTTAATTTCTAATCAGCCAATCACATGGCGGCAACTCAGTGCATTTAGGCATGTAGACATGGTCAAGACAATCTCCTGCAGTTCAAACCGAGCATCAGTATGGGGAAGAAAGGTGATTTGAGTGCCTTTGAACGTGGCATGATTGTTGGTGCCAGAAGGGCTGGTCTGAGAATTTCAGAAACTGCTGATCTACTGGGATTTTCACGCACAACCATCTCTAGGGTTTACAGAGAATGGTCCGAAAAAGAAAAAAAATCCAGTGAGCGGCAGTTCTGTGGCCGGAAATGCCTTGTTGATGCCAGAGGTCAGAGGAGAATGGGCATACTGGTTCGAGCTGATAGAAAGGCAACAGTGACTCAAATTGCCACCCGTTACAACCAAGGTAGGCAGAAGAGCATCTCTGAATGCACAGTGCGTCGAACTTTGAGGCAGATGGGCTACAGCAGCAGAAGACCACACTGGGTACCACTCCTCTCAGCTAAGAACAGGAAACTGAGGCTACAATTTGCACAAGCTCATCGAAATTGGACAGTAGAAGATTGGAAAAATGTTGCCTGGTCTGATGAGTCTCGATTTCTGCTGCGACATTCGGATGGTAGGGTCAGAATTTGGCGTAAACAACATGAAAGCATGGATCCATCCAGCCTTGTATCAACGGTTCAGGCTGGTGGTGGTGGTGTCATGGTGTGGGGAATTTTTTCTTGGCACTCTTTGGGCCCCTTGGTACCAATTGAGCATCGTTGCAACGCCACAGCCTACCTGAGTATTGTTGCTGACCATGTCCATCCCTTTATGACCACAATGTACCCAACATCTGATGGCTACTTTCAGCAGGATAATGCGCCATGTCATAAAGCTCGAATCATCTCAGATTGGTTTCTTGAACATGACAATGAGTTCACTGTACTCAAATGGCCTCCTCAGTCACCAGATCTCAATCCAATAGAGCATCTTTGGGATGTGGTGGAACGGGAGATTCGCATCAGGGATGTGCAGCCGACAAATCTGCGCCAACTGTGTGATGCCATCATGTCAATATGGTCCAAAATCTCTGAGGAATGCTTCCAGCACCTTGTTGAATCTCTGCCACGAAGAATTGAGGCAGTTCTGAAGGCAAAAGGGGGTCCAACCCGTTACTAGCATGGTGTACCTAATAAAGTGGCCAGTGAGTGTATATCAAACTTTATTAAAGTGCAAACAAGACACATGGGGGAACAGGACTCAATAGTACAATAGAATAGAATACTGAACAAGAGATGAGTCACTAGAGGCAAGGAAGATAAAAAAAAAGGGGTTAAAAATCCAATATTAAAAACAAATAAAATAATAGAAGATAAATGAGGTACAATGCATTAAAATCTCATAGGAAGGACGGAAATCCCAGGGATTCATTTAGCCCATTGGGGGTCATACTACCCAGGACATTCAATATGTTGGATTCCTCGCCCCCTGAAAAAGCGGACCGACGACGAAACGCGCGTTGGGGTTCCTGACCTGGGCACCTGTGTTTGTCACTATGATGGGTACGTTGTGAGGCTTCTTTTCTTTACCTATTTGCTGGGCAATGTGTATTAATTTTTTATATCAGGTCTTTTTCTGCTTTCTGCTCTGACACATTGTTGTGATCTCCTTCATGCACCTGGTATACAGTCATGGCCAAAAGTATTGACACCCCTGCAACTCTGTCACATAATACTCAGTTTCTTCCTGAAAATGATTGCAAACACAAATTCTTTGGTATTATTATCTTCATTTAATTTGTCTTAAATGAAAAAACACAAAAAGAATTGTCCTAAAGCCAAATTGGATATAATTCCACACCAAACATAAAAAAGAGGGTGGACAAAAGTATTGGCACTGTTCGAAAAATCATGTGATGCTTCTCTAATTTGTGTAATTAACAGCACCTGTAACTTACCTGTGGCACCTAACAGGTGTAGGCAATAACTAAATCACACTTGCAGCCAGTTAACATGGATTAAAGTTGACTCAACCTCTGTCCTGTGTCCTTGTGTGTACCACACTGAGCATGGAGAAAAGAAAGAAGACCAAAGAACTGTCTGAGGACTTGAGAAACCAAACTGTGAGGAAGCATGAGCAATCTCAAGGCTAGTCCATCTCCAAAGACCAGAATGTTCCTGTGTCTACCATGCGCAGTGTCATCAAGAAGTTTAAAGCCCATGGCACTGTGGCTAACCTCCCTAGATGTGGACGGAAAAGAAAAATTGACAAGAGATTTCAACGCAAGATTGTGCGGATGTTGGATAAAGAACCTCGACTAACATCCAAACAAGTTCAAGCTGCCCTGAAGTCCGAGGGTACAACAGTGTCAACCCGTACTATCCATCGGCGTCTGAATAAAAAGGGACTGTATGGTAGGAGACCCAGGAAGACCCCACTTCTTACCCCGAGACATAAAAAAGCCAGGCTGGAGTTTGCCAAAACTTACCTGAAAAAGCCTAAAACATTTTGGAAGAATGTTCTCTGGTCAGATGAGACAAAAGTAGAGCTTTTTGGGCAAAGGCATCAACATAGAATTTACAGGAGAAAAAAAGAGGCATTCAAAGAAAAGAACACGGTCCCTACAGTCAAACATGGCGGAGGTTCCCTGATGTTTTGGGGTTGCTTTGCTGCCTCTGGCAATGGACTGCTTGACCGTGTGCATGGCATTATGAAGTCAGAAGACTACCAACAAATTTTGCAGCATAATGTAGGGCCCAGTGTGAGAAAGCTGGGTCTCCCTCAGAGGTCATGGGTCTTCCAGCAGGACAATGACCCAAAACACACTTCAAAAAGCACTAGAAAATGGTTTGAGAGAAAGCACTGGAGACTTCTAAGGTGGCCAGCAATGAGTCCAGACCTGAATCCCATAGAACACCTGTGGAGAGATGTAAAAATGGCAGTTTGGAGAAGGCACCCTTCACATATCAGGGACCTGGAGCAGTTTGCCAAAGAAGAATGGTCTAAAATTCCAGCAGAGCATTGTAAGAAACTCATTGATGGTTACCGGAAGCGGTTGGTCGCAGTTATTTTGGCGAAAGGTTGTGCAACCAAGTATTAGGCTGAGGGTGCCAATACTTTTGTCTGGCCCATTTTTGGAGTTTTGTGTGAAATGATCAATGTTTTGCTTTTTGCTTCATTCTCTTTTGTGTTTTTTCATTTAAGACAAATTAAATGAAGATAATAATACCAAAGAATTTGTGTTTGCAGTCATTTTCAGGAAGAAACTGAGTATTATCTGACAAAATTGCAGAGGTGTCAATACTTTTGGCCATGACTGTATTAGCCCCACCAAGTGTTACTTTCTATGAAAGCCTCATTCCCCATATACCAAGCATTCTATGTTTCTGGGTGTTTTGGAACTATAGTATCCTCATTTCATTCTATTCTATGTACTATTGAGTCCTGTTTCCCCCATGGGTCTTTTTTGCACTTTAATAAAGTTTGATATATATTTCATGTAGTTTTGGACTCTGTTTTTCTCCTTTATGCCTTTTGTGAGTCGCCCTACAACTAATAATTTGAGGGTTCTTTTTCTGTATTTACACGCTATGATTGAAGATTTTGAAATATAAAACTTCCTGCTGCACCCAGGGCATACCATGTCATTGCCGCGCCAGTCATAACAGCATAACGTTACAATGAACGTTGTGACCTCTGAGGTCCGGCTGCAGCCTAGAGTGAAGATATTGGAGACCGGAGAAGTAGCGCATGACGCCATGATGGAGGATGTTCGGCAGATTGGATGCAGTCAGTCAGCATAGTGAGCAGCTAGACAAGTGCGTAGTGAGGTATTAGTTATTTTGTGGACCTTTATGGTTCAGCAAAATTACAAGCCATCTGGCTGCCATTTTGCTGTATTGTGTGGGGATAAAATCTGTATTCTGAAGAATACGGATATTTGCAAGATTCAAGTACTATTCAATAAGCCATTCCTTCATCACATTGAGAGCTCTTTTATCTCTCATATTCACCGCTGCACTCTGCAAAGGTACCTTTAGCATTGACTTATTTGCCAAAGCAACCACTCCATGTAGTTAAAAGGCTTGCCGGTGGGAATTTATGGCACAATAAGAAACAGCAATGGGGGTGAAAGTTTGCGCCCCCATAGAATTTGCACCTGTTGCAACTGCCCCTGCAATAGCAAAACTATACACTATGTCTCCATGGACACAGACTACAATCAGCCCCTGTGTAATGACCAGAGGTCCGAATAAGATCCAGTGGATCACAAACCGAGACTGAGGCAGAAATCCCAAAAGAGTCGTTACTCAAAAGGCAGATAAAGTAGAACTTAGTATATGGAAGAAACAGAATGAATACCCTTATACAGTACACTCACTCAGCCGGAGCTGAAATCACTATACCAATCCAAGGTTCCCTGAAGAGTGTATTACACTGGAATTTGAAATAAATTTACCTATCAGAAAGGTCAATTCAGGTACTCAGAGAACAGATGTAAATCGAATGTAGTAATATCAAGGGACCCCCTGGATTGGCACACTGAGTATAACCTACAATAACAATACATATAAATATAATACAAAGGTCCTTAAGTGCTTCAACTAGGGATACCCGGGTATCTATGACTATGGTACCTTTAACCTGAGGTGAGTCTCCTCTCAGGCATATAGATTACATAGGCTGCAGCCAATCCCAAATCTTCGGCGCCAATCAGTTGCAGCAACACAAGGTTCCTCGTCTTGTCGGCCGGTGCCGAGCCCAAACGCCGGGGACTCATAGTTCTGTAGCCGTTTCTCCTCCTGTAGTCCTCACGAATTCTCCTAGAAGCAATATGCCTGTTTCTGTACAAGATGTCTGTCCAATATTGCTTCTCAGCCCATCACAACAGGGACTCCACAGAGCTCCACAGTCACACAGCCCTCAGGGACGCTCAGTCTTTGTTCCACAGCAAGGCCTCAGGCTCCCAAGATGAAGGGATTTGTCACGCCATTCTGTCTGTAGCTGGTTGACGGCGTGACAATGCATGTCTTTGCTTTAACCCCTTGCTCCTTTCCCTCTAACTGATCTGGGATACTGCTGGCTGTTACCTGTATGGAGCCTGCTCAGTTCCCTGCTCTGCTGCGTAGCCGTACATGTGGTGTTAGGTCTTTGCTCTGCTGCATGACCATCCGCATGTGCGGTCCCTGGTTTCTGCTGTGGAAGCTGTCCATGGGTTGTGAGGTCATTTGCAGCTGGTGCATAACTTTCCACGTGTGTCTAGGCTTGCAGCCACTGCCAGGTGCTCTAAGCCTCAGTTCCTGCACTGATTGTGCTGTAAGGGTTTCTGTTTGTGCTTAGGGCATGCGCTGCCACACCTCCCCTGCTTTTATCAGGATTACTTGAAATGCTGTCCCCAGCCAATTGCTGAGGGGAAGCTCCTATATAAACTTTCCCTTCCCTGCTGGGCGTTGCCAGAACTATTCACAAAGCTCCTGAACTTTTTGCCATGTGAGTTTGGTGTACCTGGACCTCTCCTGTCTATGTTTTGGTACCAAAGTCCTGGCCTTGATTCCTGTTTTGTCCTGTTCCTGCGCCTGTCCTGGAGGCGGTATATCCAGGCCTGAATCCTTGATCCTGTACCTGTCCTGGATCTTGATGACTGCATGTAGGTCGTGTCGGATGTCCAGAACCGAACGACTCCTGTTTAATGTCTGCCGGTGACTCTGATGTCCTGATGTCTTGATGTCCAGCCTGTGTCCTGATGTTCTGATGTCCAGCCTGTGTCCTGATGTCCAGCCTGTGTCCTGATTTCCTGATGTCCAGCCTGTGTCCTGATGTCCAACCTGTGTCCTGATGTCCTTATGTACCCTTATGTCCTGCCTGTGTCTCGATGTCCCACCTACTTGTGCCTCGGTGATCCGTTGGTGCCTTGGTGTCCACTGGGTGGTACCCTTCTGGGAGGTGTGGAATCGGGAGCCTGGCATAGCCCTGTTTCGTACTGTGTGACTTTACTATAGTAAACTTTACGTTCTTTATACCTGAAGTTGTTCGGTGTTATCAAGTCCTACATGTCTTCTCTTTGTCCACATGCTCAGCTGCCACAGTATCCCGGTCACTGCCCTTCCCTAGTGTGGGTAGGTTCGGGTCCCCCTCTGTGGTATAGAGGGTCCATATTGCGTCCCCGGGGGACACCCGCCCCTTGCCGTTGTGGTCGGTCGGCGGGGAGGTGCCTGCTAGGCCACGGCCGCAGTCGTGACAGGATTGCAGTATTGCAGTAAACAGTCTCTTACAGCATTCAATCTCTTTGCTTCTCACAAGCTGCTCCACACACACTGTCTCTGGGCAGTCTCTCTTCTTCTGGAAGCTTCCATTACAGCTCTAGACAGCCAACACTCGGCCCCACCCTCCAGCACACACAGATCCCTGGGCACTTGCAGCACCTGCTCTTAGCTGTATCAGGCAAACACCACAGGGTCCTAGTGCTCTCCTGGTGTAATCACAATTCAATCCCTAAAACGATACTTTATTGTTAAAAACCACAAATGTGGTACACACCAGAAAAAATGTGACAGAAAATGAAAAAATAAGTGTTCAAAAATTAGCCCACACTAGGGTAACCCCTATGAGTCCCTATTTGTTTACTGAGCTGTACCCTGCCTAGCTGCGGAGGTTGGCACCCTAAGGGGGGAACGTTGTGGCGCCCCCGCTCACGATGGCTATCCCTGGGGGCCCTATCAAACCCTACAGCCACTAGTGGTCCCTTCTACCCGATATAAGGGAACCCCTAGTTCTAGACAGAGATCAAGCCTGCTCTATAGAGGACCCTGTGTCCCAAGAAAAGAGGTTAAAAACAATTTAGAACACACATGGCATGGGGTGGCATGTAAAGTCCCACACAAAGATACAGACAACTTCAAGGCAGCCCAGTGGGATAACTCAGTTCAGATCATGCCTAAATCTTATACACAAGATAAGGAGAGGCATCTTTTACTCAATTGAAAGCCATAGCTCAAAAATTGATTGAGAAATGGCTAAAAAATGCCATCAATAGTCTCCCACTAATAGAAATATATGGGGAACGCAGAGCTGCAACAGCGGTACTTATCTGCGTTTTTCGCCACCTGCCATCAAATCATGAATGCCTCAACGCGTTTCGCCTTCCAGGGCTCATCAGGAGACCCGATGCTACGATAATTCGTGTCCCACATTTGTGGTTTTTAACAATAAAGTATCGTTTTAGGGATTTAATATATGAGTTTGATTTGAGAACCCTTTAAGGATTATATTTCAGATTGTTTATATTCGAATCTGGGATGGCTGGTTTCCTTGCAGGTCCTATTAATTTAGATCTGTGGATGGAAGATGCTAATCAGGCATTTAGCATAGCAGGGTCGTCTGAGAGCAATACTGGCCCTTTGGCTCTCAAGAATCTATTCAATGATGTATATGGAGGTTATAAAGAATTTTTGAAATCCTGGTGGGAACTCAGAACACTTTAAAATTATATAAAAAATCGGATAATTCCAAGAGGCCTGAGGATAAACATCAATCCTTCCCCTAGAATTTCCTCACCTGAGCTTATGAGTGTGTGGATGAAGGAATCCATCGAGTCATCCCTTAGATTTATGCAAATTTTGTTGGCAGAAGAAAAAAAGGTACTTGAAAGGGTTACTGGGGATTTGAATAAATTGATCGAACGAGTCCTGAAGTTTAAAGGGGATCCCGATTTTAATAGAAGGGAGGGGCTATTGCAAACCTCTGTTGAGAGATATCAGGCTCTATTGAAAGAACGAAAGCATCTCCAGTTCCAGAGAGATTTGAGGGACTTTAGTGATAATCAGGTGTTCAACTACCAGAAAGAAAGACAGTCTGAGGCTTCGTCATCTGATATCGATACCTCCGACACAGAAAGGACGGAGAGGGCACCAGGGGGTATACATCAGTATAGAGATACGCTGTCGAAACAGAGATGGCAAGGTGGGAGAGGCAGATCCATGAGAAAGGGAAGAGGGCCACACAGGGGAGGTACACGAGTGTTAACTCCCTTCTCGATATCTGGTTCTGGTTCTGCTCAGCCGTATACTCCTACTGTCTCCTCTACCTCTTTTTTGGAACAAGGGGCGAGAACGGGTTACCAATTAAGAACTCGGTTCAACCAATAAAAGGTCAGATTGTGAACCTGTCCTCGCACGTCCTCACTACGGATGAGCTGAGTGTCCTCTCTAGAGGCCTAAACTTTGTGCCAGTGAACAGGTTCAACTGTTTTGAATGGGTTAAAGATTTGAATTTGTTTTGTAGAAAACTCAAGTGGAAAAAGTTTTTTAGACACAATAGCCGTGAGGCTTGTAAACAACAGGGCCTCAATGAGGAGGATATTGAAGGATATGAGGCGCTCATTGGACTTCTGAATGAAAATGATAGAGTTCCCACTGCTGGGAAGGGCCCCTTTACTACCTTGAGAAATAAAAGTGAAAGGATGCCGCCTGTAGGTGATATGGGAAATATCGATATATTTGCCAGCTTGGTGGAGAGGGACCTGAAGAAATTAGCAGGACCAGAGTGGGAAAATAAGGATAACTTGTTGGCCAGTGAGCGATTAGCACTTGAGGCTTTAAAGAAAAATGATCAAATAGTGGTAAAACCCTCCGACAAAGGGGGCAATATGGTAATTCTGAACCACAATGAATATCGTGAAATGTGCTATGCTATTCTGCAGGACAATTCAACATATGAGGTGCTAAAAGAGAACCCCATGGCCTCTTATAAAGAGGAACTGCAGCTGATCCTCAGTGGGGCCTTAGCAGAGGGTGTGGTCTCAAAGACAGAATTTGACTTTATTCTTCCTAAGTTCCCGCTGGTGGCCACGTTTTATGCATTACCAAAGATACATAAGGGCCTGAATCCCCTGAAGGGGAGGCCGATTGTATCAGGTGTGGACTCGTTGACACAGAATAGTGGCCTGTATATTGACCAGATATTACGTCCCTTTGTGGTTTGTATGCCGTCATATTTGAGGGATACTTCAGATTTACTGCTAAAATTGGAGGGCGTTCATCTGGAAGGGAATGCTTGGTTGGCCTCCATTGATATAGAAGCACTCTACAGTAACATACCACATGATGTAGGCATTAAAGGCGTGGGACATTTTCTTAGTCAGAGGTCAATAGCTTGTAGAGGGCACAATAGTTTTTTGACCTCCCTTTTGCAGTATATATTGACCCACAATGCATTCTGTTTTGATGGCAAATTCTACCACCAGCTCAGGGGCACTGCGATGGGGTGCCCCTGTGCCCCTTCGTATGCAAATTTGTTTCTGGGCTGGTGGGAGGAGACTATTGTTTTTGGAGGAGAGGAGAAGTGGTGGCACTGCTTGATTTCCTTGTGGTATAGGTTCATAGATGATGTCTTTATGGTATGGACAGGGGATAAAGACCAATTTGAAGAATTTGTGAGAGAGTTGAATCGAAATAGTGTTAACTTGAGATTTACCTCAGAAATTCAGAAAACGGAAATACCATTCCTGGACATTAAAATCCAAAAAGATAGGATGGGAGGCATCTCAACAAGTATATTTCGGAAACCTACGAGTACTAATAGCTTGCTACATTGGCAGAGCCACCATCCAGTCCCTCTTAAGAGAGGTATTCCGAAGGGACAATTCCTACGGTTGAGGAGGAATTGCTCCAGGAATGACCTGTTCCAAAGGCAAGCTGGGGATATGTTTTGTCGGTTTAAGAACAAGGGATATCCGCAACATGTTCTAGACACTGCATATGATTTTGCAAGAAAAGCAGATAGGGCTAAATTGCTGCAGAAACGTGAGATTAAAGACTCGACAGAATTAATAAGAGTAATTGGGACATTTGACGTTAACCATCAGGAGGTCAGAAAGGTCCTATCTAAGCATTGGGATGTTCTCAGGTTGGATCCAGATCTGAAGAATATAATTGGCGAGCGTCCCAACATTACCTTTAGAAAGGGTAGATCTATTAGGGACATGTTGGTCCACAGCCAATATAGGAGACCATTGGCTGGTGGTACCTGGTTGGATAGGCGACCATGTGGTTTTTTTAAATGTGGGAACTGCAGTTTTTGCAAATATATGAGACCGGGGAAGTCTTTCTGCAGTGCGAGCACTGGTAGGATGTTTTTTCATCGTGGCTTCTCAAACTGTAAAACCACAGGGGTCATCTATATGGCTACATGCTCATGCCCAAAAAATTATATAGGAAAGACCAGGAGAGAATTCAGAAGAAGAGTAGGAGAACATCTTGGAGACATCAGACATAAAAGAGAAACCCCGCTTGCAAAGCACATGTGGACGTATCATAATGGTGATCTCGGTGACATAAAATTCTGTGCTGTAGAGGTAGTCCATGTAAACCCAAGAGGAGGAAATGTGGATAAGGTGATGCTTAGGAGAGAGTGTGAATGGATATTCAGGATGGAGTCACTCGAACCGAGAGGGCTGAATGAGCAATTGTCATATGCCTGCTTCTTATGAGCCACAATTGAATTATATGTTCCTTTTCTAGAGGATACCAGCCTCCTTGATTTTGTTCTGTTGGTTCCCTGTTATAGTGGAATCTCCATGTATTGGCGTGGAATATTGCATATATAGAAAGTCCCTCTTTACTGCCGCAGACGTATATCCCTATAGGATCTAGGAGCATTTTGAATCTGAACCCTTGTTGCCTCTTAATAAGGCTCTCAATATATTACTTTGACGGGGCAGTTGCATAATATTTAAGTGATCCATGGTGTGGATCATCTTTAGAATGCGTAGACTGTCTGAAGATAGAAAGAAGTAAGATATCTGTACATATTTGCCTCACAGTGACTATCTTGGGAGAGCAGATACCTTGAACTTGATGGGGTAGTTGCATATCGACGCCTGTTCACATTATTAAAGGTTGTGACGCGATTTATATCTATCTTTTTGCGAAGTATGAGTGTCATATGGTGCATACATATATTGAGATAGGTAGCTATAGACGCCTGCTCACACTGTTGTAGGCGATGATGCGGTTTTGTATATATCGAGCAAAACGCTAATTATCATTATCAATATAATGTAGGTAACATATTAAATGAGATCGTCAGACATGAGCTCTTTGGGTTAAATGTAGCGATGTGGGTATATACGCCTGGTTTGTGGAGCGTTTACTGCACATATGGGGTTAAATCGCAGAGATGACAATATGCCTGGGGCGCAGTGATTGGTGATTGCTGTGAGACTCTCCGTCTAAGGACATGTGATCGGTGAGTCAGCAGTGACGCTGCATGCAGGCTAGGTGCAGAAACCAATCTAAGCCAGGATGACAGGGGAGCTATGGGGAACCCTGTGTGTGAGGACACGTGATTGGTCAGTATGACGGTGCATCAGAGATCTGTTAACCGATTGGGGCAGCAGCAAATGGGTGGTGCTGAGAGAGGTAATGGGATTTGAGTGGGCGGAGCTTAGGCTCTGCGCGGCAGATTATAAGAGTGGAGAAGTATGGAACATCGGTAAGCTATTTGCACCTTTATGGGACACGAATTATCGTAGCATCGGGCCTCCTGATGAGCCCTGGAAGGCGAAACGCGTTGAGGCATTCATGATTTGATGGCAGGTGGCGAAAAACGCACATAAGTACCGCTGTTGCAGCTCTGCGTTCCCCATATATTTCTATTAGTGGGAGACTATTGATGGCATTTTTTAGCCATTTCTCAATCAATTTTTGAGCTATGGCTTTCAATTGAGTAAAAGATGCCTCTCCTTATCTTGTGTATAAGATTTAGGCATGATCTGAACTGAGTTATCCCACTGGGCTGCCTTGAAGTTGTCTGTATCTTTTTGTGGGACTTTACATGCCACCCCATGCCATGTGTGTTCTAAATTGTTTTTAACCTCTTTTCTTGGGACACAGGGTCCTCTATAGAGCAGGCTTGATCTCTGTCTAGAACTAGGGGTTCCCTTATATCGGGTAGAAGGGACCACTAGTGGCTGTAGGGTTTGTTAGGGCCCCCAGGGATAGCCATCGTGAGCGGGGGCGCCACAACGTTCCCCCCTTAGGGTGCCAACCTCCGCAGCTAGGCAGGGTACAGCTCAGTAAACAAATAGGGACTCATAGGGGTTACCCTAGTGTGGGCTAATTTTTGAACACTTATTTTTTCATTTTCTGTCACATTTTTTCTGGTGTGTACCACATTTGTGGTTTTTAACAATAAAGTATCGTTTTAGGGATTTAATATATGAGTTTGATTTGAGAACCCTTTAAGGATTATATTTCAGATTGTAATCACAATTCACCCTCTTACACCTGTGAAGTCAGATCCTGCCGTCATGTTCTGTATGTCTACAATGACTGACTATAGATCAAGTAGAATCCAAACAATCACAAAAAATCCATGTTCTGCCCATATTATGGGACCATATTGCGCTCGTATCATATTTTCCTTTCTTGTCTCTTTTTCCGCAGGGACCCTCCGATCTCTTTCATGCAGTTCGTTCTCGTTTTCCAACAATGCTGCAGCCAGGATCATATTCCTCACCAATCGTTACACCGATGTCTCTACCTTGTGCCAGTCATTACACTGGCTACCCATCCACTCCAGAATTCAGTATAAACTTATTACCCTCACTCACAAAGCCCTCCATGGCTCAGCACCACCCTACATCTCCTCCCTTGTTTCAGTATACCACCCTACCCGCGCCCTCCGTTCTGCTGATGACCTGAGGTTAGCATCCTCAATAGTCAGAACCTCCCACTCCCGTCTCCAAGACTTTACACGTGCCGCGCCAATTCTTTGGAATGCACTTCCCAGGTCAATACGATTAGTCCCCAATCCCCACAATTTTAAGCGTGTCCTGAAAACGCATTTATTCAGACTGGCCTATCGCCTCAACACATTAACCTAATCTATCCCTGTGTGGCAGAGCCAAAAGTTTTACCATAACCAGGTTCCCCGCATCATGTTCCCACATGCTTTATGCCTCCATTAGCCCTCTGTGTCCGTACTGTCACACACTTAACATTATGGCTGGTCCATACAATCAGGGCAACTGTTACCACCCACCTTTCGTGTCTCCCTCTTTGCTCATAGACTGTAAGCTTGCGAGCAGGGCCCTCACTCCTCTTGGTATTTGCTATAATCTACTGTATGTGATTATTGTTATGCTGTAATGTCTATTGTCTGTACAAATCCCCTCTGAAATGTAAAGTGCTGCGGAATATGTCGGCGCTATAAAAATAAAATTTATTATTATTATTATTAACACCAGCTCCTTTGCAAGGATCCCCGGAAAACATGAACGCAGACGGGAGACACGCAGCTTTTCAACCAGGTCTGCAGATTGCTATGCCTGATAGTGCAGCCCCTTAGGTTGGGGGCAGTTCAGCAACTTTGGTGCGACACAGGTCAAAGATCACTCTGTGCCGCTGCTCCGTAATGCCGGTGAATTGGCATCGCATTGCAACCCGCAACACACTGTGATGTCGGCAAGTACGTAAAAAAAAAATCCAACCAATTGCAACTTTTTCCTATCTGCTTGTCACGGTCACCGTTCCTTGTAGGTTGCATCACGGTGCGATGTAGCAGCTGCATAGAGCAATCCTTGGCTGCACAATCGGTGCCGTCACCAAAGTAGCCGCATAGTCACAGTGTTAATGGTGGATTTTTGTTGGTACTTAAGTCTAAAGGAGTATTTCTCATGCGATAATCGCATCACACTGCACGGATTGGCCGGCACTTCTCCTGACCTGAGCATGACAGCGTGATGGATTACTATGCAGCTGTCAAGCTCAGGTCAGGAGAGCTGACAGCCAGTACGAAGTTTACGATGCGATTCTCGAAGGAGAAATACGGCAGTGTGACTCCTGCCTAGCTGCGATTCTCGGACGAGACTCGCAAATGCAAGTCAATGGATGCGAGAAAAAAAATCACACAGCACTCACACCATGCGAGTGCTGTCCAATTTTTACGCACCAGTGCCCTTTGAAAAGCTGGCAATTCACATGCGGCTATACATTAAATCATACTGACTGGTTAAGAATAGAAAAGTTAGAATAGATATATACACATAGAATGCATATATACTGTATATATATATACAGTATATATATATATATATATATTGCACAGAAAGATAAGATAGAAGAAAAGCCGGTAATTAATTTGTCGGCTTCTGTAAAATCAATGCAGGAGCCGACAGGATAGAAGACACGGTTTACATACAGTAAACCATTGCAGAACAGTTAGATTTATAGATGTGACTATTACTGTTAGTAGTATATGTGTGTAAAATTTGTAACCTGTGTGTATTTAATACCTTTACCCCCCAAGGGTGGTTTGCACGTTAACTCCCGGGCCAATTTTTACAATTCTGACCACTGTCCCTTTATGAGGTAATAACTCTGGAACGCTTCCATGGATCCCGGTGATTCTGACATTGTTTTCTCGTGACATATTGTACTTCATGCTAGTGGTAAAATTTCTTTGATATGACTTGCGTTTATTTGTGAAAAAAATGGAAATTTGGCAAAAATGTTGAAAATTTCGCAATTTTCATGCCCTTAAAACAGAGAAATATGTCACAAAAAATAGTTAATAAATTACATTTCCCACATGTCTACTTTACATCAGCACAATTTTGAAACCAAAATTTTTTTTTGTTAGGAAGTAGTGTTGAGCGATACTTTCCGATATAGAGAAATATCGGATTGGATCGGACCGATACCCAAAAAGTATCGGGTATCGCCGATTCTGATACCGGAAGTCCCATTCAAGTCAATGGGACAGAAATATCGGAATAAAAAAAACCCTTTCTTTACTTGCACATCCAGTTCGGGAGGGGGGAAGAGTGTAGGCGGTGCGTGGGCGGACACTGTGCATGTCTGTGTGTGCGGGCGGGGTCTGTGGGGGCCTGCCGGGGGTCTGTACGGGCCTGCCGGGGGTCTGTGCGGGCCTGCCGGGGGTCTGTACGGGCCTGCCGGGGGCCTGTGCCGGCTGCCGGGGGTCTGTAGTATACAGTATATGTAGTATGTAGTATGTATGTATGTATGCTGTATGAATGTAGTGTATATATGTAGTATGTATGTAGTATGTATGTATGTTGTATGATTGTAGTATATATGAAGTATGTATGTAGTATGTATGTATGTTGTATGAATTTTGTATATATGTAGTATGTATGTTGTATATATGTAGTATGTATGTATGTTGTATGAATGTAGTATATATGAAGTATGTAGTATGTATGTATGTTGTATGAATGTTGTATGTATGTAGTATGTATGTTTTGTTTTTTTTTACATTCAACACATTAGCCGGATGATGGGACTACTAATGTCCCATCATTGGCTAATGTGTCAATCACTGTCATTGTAACAGGCATCGCCTGATGGGACTTGTAGTCCCATCGGACGATGCCTGCTCACACACAAGACCCTCAGCAGGCCCGCACAGACCCCCGGCAGCCGGCACAGACCCCCGGCAGCCGGCACAGACCCCCCGGCAGCCGGCACAGACCCCCGGCAGCCGGCACAGGCCCCCGGCAAGCCAGTACAGACCCCCGGCAGCCGGCACAGACCCCTGGCAGACCCGTACAGACCCCCGCCAGTTGGCACAGACCCCCGGCAGGCCCGTACAGACCCCCGGCAGTCGGCACAGACCCCCGGCAGCCGGCACAGACCCCCGGCAGGCCCGTACAGACCCCCGGCAGTCGGCACAGACCGCGCATCATGATGCGCACAGACCGCGCATCATGATGACATCATTTCAGCAGCCAATCACAGCCACAACAGTGGCTCATTGCATTATGGGGACTTCCGATTCCGGTATCCGATATTGAAAAAATATCGGTACTCTGTATCGGAATTCCGATACAGCGAATATTGGCCGATACCCGATATTTGCAGTATCGGAATGCTCAACACTATTAGGAAGTTATAAGGGTTAAAAGTTGACCAGCGATTTCTCATTTTTACAACACCGTTTTTTTTTCTTGACCACATCACATTTGAAGTTACTTTGAGGGGTCTATATGATAGAAAAAATACCAAAAAGTGACACCATTCTAAAAGCTGCACCCCTGAAGGTGCTCAAAACCACATTCAAGAAGTTTATTAACCCTTCAGGTGCTTCACAGGAATTTTTGGAATGATTAAAAAAAAATGAACATTTAACTTTTATTCACAAAAAATTTACTTCAGATCCAATTTGTTTTATTTTACCAAGGGTAACAGGAGAAATTGGACCCCAAAACGTTGTACAATTTGTCCTGAGTACGCTGATACACCATATATGCGGGTAAATATATTGGGCGTATGGCAGAGCTCGGAAGGGAAGGAGCGCCGTTTGACTTTTCAATGCAAAATTGGCTGGAATTGAGATCAGACGCCATGTCGTGTTTGGAGAGCCCCTGATGTGCCTAAACAGATGAAACCCCCCACAAGTGACACCATTTTGGAAAGTAGACTCCCTAAGGAACTTATCTGTGTGGGGAGCACTTTGAATCCCCGAGTGCTTCACAGACGTGTATAATGTAAAAATAAAAAATCATATTTTTTTTCACAAAAATGATCTTTTCGTCCCCATTTTTTATTTATCCAAGGGTAACAGGAGAATTTGGACCCTAAAAGTTGTTGTGCAATTCGTCCTGAGTACGCTGATACCCGATATGTGGGGGTAAACCACTGTTTGGGCGCATGGCAGAGCTCAGAAGGGAAGGAGCACCACTTGACTTTTCAATGCAAAATTGGCTGGAATTGAGATCAGATGCCATGTCGTGTTTGGAGAGCCCCTGATGTGCCTAAACAGTGGAAACCCCCCAATTCTAACTCCAACCGTAACCCCAACACACCCCTAATCCCAACCCTAACTCTAATCCCAAGTCTAACCCTAATCCCAACCCTAACCCTAATCCCAACCGTAACCCTATCCCTAACTTTAGCCCCAACCCTAACTTTAACCCCAACCCTAACTTTAGCCCCAACCCTAACCCTAATGGGAAAATGGAAATAAATACATTTTTTTATTTTATTATTTTTCCCTAACTAAGGGGATGATAAAGGTCAGTTTGATGTACTATTTATAGCGAGTTTTTATAGAGGGTTTTTATGTTTGGCAGCTGTCACACGCTAAAAGATGCTTTTCATTGCAAAAAATTGTTTTTGCATCACCACATATTGAGAGCTATAATTTTTCCATATTGTGGCCCACAGAGTCATATGAGGTCTTGATTTATGAGGGACAAGTTGACGTTTTTATTGGTACCATTTTCGGGCACGTGACATCGCATTTTATTCCGATTTTTGTGAGGCAGAATGAACAAAAACCAGCATTTCATTAAATTTTTTTTTTGGGGGGGGGGCGGTTACACTGTTCACATGTGGTAAAATTGATTAAGCGGTTCAATTCTTCGTGTCAGTACGATTACAGCGATACTTCATTTATGTAACTTTTTTAATGTTTTGGCGCTTTTATACAATAAAAACAATTTTATATAAAAAAATAATTATTTTTGCATCGCTTTATTTTGAGAGCTATAAGTTTTTATTTTTTCGCTGATGACGCTGTATGGGGGCTTGTTTTTTTGCGGGACATGTTGATGTTTTCAGTGGTACCATGTTTATTTATATCTGTCTTTTTGATCACGTGTTATTCCACTTTTTGTTCGGCAGTATGATGATAAAGCTTTTTTTTTTGCCTTGTTTTTTTATGGTGTTCACTAAAGGGGTTAACTAGTGGGATAGTTTTATAGGGCGGGTTGTTACGGACGCGGCGATACTAAATATGTGTACTTTTATTGTGTAGATTTTTTTCATTTAAATATTGATTGATTGAATAAATATTGCTTTTTTATTATTATATTTTAGTCTTTTTTTAAATATTTTTACATTTATTTAATTATTTTTTTATTTAATTCTTACTTTTACACTGTGTCCCACTATGGGACACTCATTTTGTGCACGCTGATCGCTTCTACAGTATAGCATGCAGATCTGCATGCTATAGAAGCTGTCAGCACTGCACGGAGTTGCACACTGACTTGAGAGACTTCCTGGCAATCACTGTGCATGGCATGAAGTCTCTCAGCAGTGGAGACCCGGATGTCATCATGACGACATCGGGTCTCCATGGCAGCAATCGGGACCCCGCGTCATGCGTTATGACACCTCTCCTTTACTAAGCCAGGCTTAATGTCACCTTACAGTGCAAAGGTGACATTAACCCCTTATTACCCCATATGCCACCCGCTACAGTGCTGTGAGAAGAGAGAGGCTAAGTGCCGGAATTGGCGCATCTTACAGGTGCACCTTTTCTGGGGTGGCTGGGGGGAAGATGTTTTTAGCCAGGGGGGAGGGGTGGGGGGGCAATAACCATGGTCCCTTTCTAGGCTATTAATATCTGCCCTCAGTCACTGGCTTTCCCTCTCTGGCGCAGAAAATTGCGCGGGAGCCCACGCCATTTTTATCCATGAAAACATTCTTTTATTACATACATACAGGTCCCAAATTTTACACACACATACTGCTAACAGTATTAGTCAAAGACATCTCTATACCTATTTGTTTAGCATGGGTTTATTGTATGTAAACCATGTCTCCTATCCTGTCAGCTTCAGCAATGATTTTACAGAAGCCGACAAATGAATTACCAGCTATCCTGCTATCTACCTGTCTATGAAATATATATATATAATATGTGTGTGTATGTCAATCACATATATATATATATATATATATATATATACAGTTGTGGCCAAAAGTATTGACACCCCTGCAATTTTGTCAGATAATACTCAGTTTCTTCATGAAAATGATTGCAAACACAAATTCTTTGGTGTTATTATCTTCATTTAATTTGTCTTAAATGAAAAAACACAAAAAGATTGTCCTAAAGCCAAATTGGATATAATTCCACACCAAACATAAAAGAGAGGGTGGACAAAAGTATTGGCACTGTTCGAAAAATCATGTGATGCTTCTCTAATTTGTGTAATTAACAGCACCTGTAACTTACCTGTGGCACCTAACAGGTGTTGGCAATAACTAAATCACACTTGCAGCCAGTTGACATGGATTAAAGTTGACTCAACCTCTGTCCTGTGTCCTTGTGTGTACCACATTGAGCATGGAGAAAAGAAAGAAGACCAAAGAACTGTCTGAGGACTTGAGAAACCAAATTGTGAGGAAGCATGAGCAATCTCAAGGCTACAAGTCCATCTCCAAAGACCTGAATGTTCCTGTGTCTACCATGCGCAGTAGGGTGACCGGATCTCATATGGGGGGGAAAAAATGTCAGAATCTTGTTCGTCTGGACCCCACAAAACGATTCCCCTTTCCAGATATTGAGATAGTCAAAATTTCAGCTCGATCAAATGACGTTAACCCGTGCCGCTCGTTGCTCAAAGTTTGAAAAAATCCAAATTGAGGTATTTTAAGATTTAGGTATTTTGCATAGTCTGTTAGACTATAAAGAATGTGACAACATTGCAGAAATAGCCCTGACCAAATTTTCGAACCATTTGTGGTATTTGAATGCAGAGTTGGTGGGATTATCGTTTTTTGATCCCACCATTACAGACAATGAAAAGTTGTTAATGGCTAATAAATTGCTCAGTAGCACAGATGAACCATCAGAGCACGCTAACCTACATGAGTTGATAATTTTACATAGTTATCTAATCTATTCTAGAGCTTTTGTTAAAGTAGTTTTTGAAACGTCCGAATATAATGCTCGGCATTTGCTTACAACTTGCTTTTGTTCTTCATCTTTTGTCAGAAGGTCGTTAAAGTCGGTTACTTCCTACCTCTTTTAATTTTTCTTTCCTAACTTTTGGATTTACAACCCTAGCGTACTCTGATGGTTCATCTGTGCTACTGAGCAATTTATTAGCAATTAACAACTTTTCATTGTCTGTAATGGTGGGATCAAAAAACGATAATCCCACCAACTCTGCATTCAAATACCACAAATGGTTTGAAAATTTGGTCAGGGCTATTTCTGCAATGTTGTTGTCACATTCTTTATAGTCTAACAGACTATGCAAAATACCTAAATCTTAAAATACCTCAATTTGGATTTTTTCAAACTTTGAGCGACGAGCGGCACGGGTTAACGTCGTTTAATCGAGCTCAAATTTTGGCTATCTCAATATCTGGAAAGGGGAATTGTTTTGTTGGGTCAAGACGGACAAAATTCCGACATCGATTTTTTGCGGTCACCCTAATGCGCAGTGTCATCAAGAAGTTTAAAGCCCATGGCACTGTGGCTAACCTCCCTAGATGTGGACGGAAAAGAAAAATTGACAAGAGATTTCAACGCAAGATTGTGCGGATGTTGGATAAAGACCCTCGACTAACATCCAAACAAGTTCAAGCTGCCCTGCAGTCCGAGGGTACAACAGTGTCAACCCGTACTATCCGTCGGCATCTGAATGAAAAGGGACTGTATGGTAGGATACCCAGGAAGACCCCACTTCTTACCCCGAGACATAAAAAAGCCAGGCTGGAGTTTGCCAAAACTTACCTGAAAAAGCCTAAAATGTTTTGGAAGAATGTTCTCTGGTCAGATGAGACAAAAGTAGAGCTTTTTGGGCAAAGGCATCAATATAGAGTTTACAGTAGAAAAAAAGAGGCATTCAAAGAAAAAAACACGGTCCCTACAGTCAAACATGGCGGAGGTTCCCTGATGTTTTGGGGTTGCTTTGCTGCCTCTGGCACTGGACTGCTTGACCGTGTGCATTTTTTCTGTGGAGACGCCTCTCCTACAATTTCTGTCTGCCCTAAACGAGAGAAACGTTTTGCACACATACAGTGGGGAAAAAAAGTATTTAGTCAGTCAGCAATAGTGCAAGTTCCACCACTTAAAAAGATGAGAGGCGTCTGTAATTTACATCATAGGTAGACCTCAACTATGGGAGACAAACTGAGAAAAAAAAATCCAGAAAATCACATTGTCTGTTTTTTTTTTCATTTTATTTGCATATTATGGTGGAAAATAAGTATTTGGTCAGAAACAAAATTTCATCTCAATACTTTGTGATATATCCTTTGTTGGCAATGACAGAGGTCAAATGTTTTCTGTAAGTCTTCACAAGGTTGCCACACACTGTTGTTGGTATGTTGGCCCATTCCTCCATGCAGATCTCCTCTAGAGCAGTGATGTTTTTGGCTTTTCGCTTGGCAACACGGACTTTCAACTCCCTCCAAAGGTTTTCTATAGGGTTGAGATCTGGAGACTGGCTAGGCCACTCCAGGACCTTGAAATGCTTCTTACGAAGCCACTCCTTCGTTGCCCTGGCGGTGTGCTTTGGATCATTGTCATGTTGAAAGACCCAGCCACGTTTCATCTTCAATGCCCTTGCTGATGGAAGGAGGTTTGCACTCAAAATCTCACGATACATGGCCCCATTCATTCTTTCATGTACCCAGATCAGTCGTCCTGGCCCCTTTGCAGAGAAACAGCCCCAAAGCATGATGTTTCCACCACCATGCTTTACAGTAGGTATGGTGTTTGATGGATGCAACTCAGTATTCTTTTTCCTCCAAACACGACAAGTTGTGTTTCTACCAAACAGTTCCAGTTTGGTTTCATCAGACCATAGGACATTCTCCCAAAACTCCTCTGGATCATCCAAATGCTCTCTAGCAAACTTCAGATGGGCCCGGACATGTACAGGCTTACGCAGTGGGACACGTCTGGCACTGCAGGATCTGAGTCCATGGTGGCGTAGTGTGTTACTTATGGTAGGCCTTGTTACATTGGTCCCAGCTCTCTGCAGTTCATTCACTAGGTCCCCCCGCGTGGTTCTGGGATTTTTGCTCACCGTTCTTGTGATCATTCTGACCCCACGGGGTGGGATTTTGCGTGGAGCACCAGATCGAGGGAGATTATCAGTGGTCTTGTATGTCTTCCATTTTCTAATTATTGCTCCCACAGTTGATTTCTTCACTCCAAGCTGGTTGGCTATTGCAGATTCAGTCTTTCCAGCCTGGTGCAGGGCTACAATTTTGTTTCTGGTGTCCTTTGACAGCTCTTTGGTCTTCACCATAGTGGAGTTTGGAGTCAGACTGTTTGAGGGTGTGCACAGGTGTCTTTTTATACTGATAACAAGTTTAAACAGGTGCCATTACTACAGGTAATGAGTGGAGGAAAGAGGAGACTCTTAAAGAAGAAGTTACAGGTCTGTGAGAGCCAGAAATCTTGATTGCTTGTTTCTGACCAAATACTTATTTTCCACCATAATATGCAAATAAAATGAAAAAAAAACAGACAATGTGATTTTCCGGATTTTTTTTTCTCAGTTTGTCTCCCATAGTTGAGGTCTACCTATGATGTAAATTACAGACGCCTCTCATCTTTTTAAGTGGTGGAACTTGCACTATTGCTGACTGACTAAATACTTTTTTTCCCCACTGTATATACACACACACACACTGCTCAAAAAAATAAAGGGAACACTTAATCAACACAATGTAACTCCAAGTTAGGCCGGGGTCACACTAACCGACGCAAAGTACGGTCCGTAGTTTACATGCGTAATACGGATGAATGACCCCTGAATAGTGCTCCGTATGTCATCCGTAATCAAGGTGCGGTTGCGTATTTTGCGCATGTAAGCATCCGTATGGAATCCGTATGGAATCCGTATGCCGAGATTTTCTCGCCGACTTGCAAAATGGACATTTAATGGAGCCCTATGACAGGGTTTCTAACAGAAACGAAAGAATAGATATAGACACATAGAATATATATATATATGTATTCTATGTGTCTATATCTATTCTTTTGTTTCTTTATTAAACCTGACAGTGTGAGTTTACTGTATAGCGCACTGAATTGCCGGCTTTTCTAAAAGACACCGGGTGCGTATTTCCCGCAAGTCACAGGTGTGGTCCGTGTGTAATGCGTATTTTTAGCGCACCCATAGACTTTCATTGGCGTACTACGGGCATAGTACGCTGACAATCGCAGCATGCTGCGATTGGCACGGACCGTAGAATACGGATGAGAAATATACGGCTGTTGGGAGCTGCCCCATAGAGAATCATTTGTCCGTGTGTAATGCGTGCTTTTAACGCCTCTCACTCGTCCGTATTCCTCTCTAGTGTGACCCTGGCCTAAATCAAACTTCTGTGAAATCAAACTGTCCACTTAGGAAGCAACACTGATTGACAATCATTTTCACATGCTGTTGTGCAAATGGAATAGACAACAGATGGAAATTATTGGCAATTATCAAGACACCCTCAATAAAGGAGTGGTTCTGCAGGTGGGGACCACAGACCACATCTCAGCACCAATGCTTTTTGGCTGATGTTTTGGTCACTTTTGAATGTTGGTTGTGCTTTCACACTCGTGGTAGCATGTGACAGACTCTACAACCCACACAAGTGGCTCAGGTAGTACAGCTCATCCAGAATGGCACATCAATGCGAGCTGTGGCAATAAGGTTTGCTGTGTCTGTCAGCGTAGTGTCCGGAGGCTGGAGGCGCTACCAGGAGACATGCCAGTACACCAGGAGACGTGGAGGGGGCCGTAGGAGGGCAACAACCTAGCAGCAGGACCGCTACCTCAGCCTTTGTGCAAGGAGGAACAGGAGGAGCCAGAGCCCTGCAAAATGACCTCCAGCAGGCCACAAATGTGCATGTGTCTGCACAAACGGTTACAGTAGAAACCGACTGCATGAGGATGGTCTGAGGGCCCGACATCCATAGATGGGGGTTGTGCTCACAGCCCAACACTGTGCAGGACGCTTGGCATTTGCCACAGAACACCAGGATTGGCAAATTCGCTAATGGCGCCCTATGCTCTTCACAGATGAAAGCAGGTTCACAATGAGCACATGTGACAGACGTGACAGAGTCTGGAGACGCCGTGGAGAGCGATCTGCTGCCTGCAACATCCTTCAGCATGACCAGTTTGGCAGTGGGTCAGTAATGGTGTGGGGTGGCATTTCTTTGGAGGGCCGCACAGCCCTCCATGTGCTCGCCAGAGGTAGCCTGACTGCCATTAGGTACCGAGATGAGATCCTCAGACTCCTTGTGAGACCATATGCTGGTGCGGTTGACCCTGGGTTCCTCCTAATGCAGGACAATGCCAGACCTCATGTGGCTGGAGTGTGTCAGCTATGAACTGGCCAGCCCATTCCACAGACCTGAATCCGATTGAGCACATCTGGGACATTATGTCTCGCTCCATCCACCAACGTCACGTTGCACCACAGACTGTCCAGGAGTCGGATGCTTTAGTCCAAGTCTGGGAGGAGATCCCTCAGGAGACCATCCGCAACGTTATCAGGAGCATGCCCAGGCGTTGTACACTAGGGATGTCACTAGGGACTTGTTTTAGGGACATTACATTCCACTTTAATTTTGTGGGTGACTCCAAATCCAGGCCTCCATTTGTTAATAAATTTGATTTCCATTGGTGATTTTTGTGTGATTTTGTTGTCAGCATATTCAACTTTGTACAGAACAAAGTATTCAATGAGAATATTTCATTCATTGAAATCTAGGATGTGTTATTTGAGTGTTCCCTTTATTGTTTAGAGCAGTATATATATATATATATATATATATATATATATACACACCTGTTCTATGTGTATATATCTATTCTATTCTAACCTATTCTATACTGTACGCGGCATCTGCCGGCTTTTAATCTAACTATCTATCTATATATTTGTTTTGAAGATTATTTGGTTTTAAAACGATGGGTACGGTTGTATTTTACAATGCGATTTTATCATGAGCTTTTACATACAGAGAACTGTTCTATGTAAAACCTCATGTTAAAATCGCATTGCATACGGATTGCATACGCATGTCATACGGATGTTCCGTATACAAATTGCACAGAAATCGCATTACACTCACATAGCACTCATCCGTTTTTTCGGTAGGGAAATCGGAACGTTTTTTTTTCCTCACATATGGGTATGAGCCTGCCAAGGACTGCCAAAAAAAAAAAAAACAAAAACCTTGTTGCTAAGGGCTGCGGTTCCAACAGCACATGTTGCAGTGCTGGCAACGCTGAGCCCGGAGGGCTGACCGTTGTGAAAGCCGTATACTGACAGCAGCTCAGTGAAAGAGACTGGTGATTGCTTGGGTGCCTCTGCGGATAAGAGGTACCGGAGGACCTGTGTGGCCGACACAGGTAACGACAGGTGTTCATTGTTGTACTGACCTGGGTCAGTGAGCAAGGTCCTGGAGGGTCAGAGTTGGGAGGTTCTGGGAGAGGAAACGGATCCCTGGAGCACGTGGTATGACCTTGGACCTGGTGAGGCGTGAGTGTTGGGCAGTCTCAGGAGGAGATGGATGTCCTGAATAGCACTCGCAAAGCCCCTGGACCTGGTGAGGCTGGTGTGTTGGGAGACCCTGGGAGGAGGGTTGGCTCCCTGAATAGCACCCGGTGCGCCCTGTGTGTTGGACGGTCTCAGGCGGAGATGGTACTTCCTGAATAGCGCATAGAAAGGACACGTGAGTTTTTTGGTGTTTTTTTTTTTTCTTCTTTTTCCCGACTCAGCCTGCGGTGGCTCAGTGGGAGTCAAGAAGGTGACAAGCTGCTTGATGTGGCTCAGTGGGGTCACGAAGGTGACAAGCGGCTTCCGGTGGATCGGCGGGTCCACGAAGACGGCACAGCAGGAGCTGCAGTGACACAAGCTGCTGTGTGTGAACAGCAGCCGGTGGTGCCGGTGATCGGTGACAGCAGGAGCTGTGGTGGTGCCAACAAAGACTTGTGTGGTATCATAAGAAACAAACTGTTGTGTGAACTGTGGTCTGAGAAGACCGGTATAACAGACATGGGGAGATCCCGAAAGGGAGTGGAGTCCCAAAAGGGGGCGGTGACCCAAATCGGGGTGGTAGCCCAAAAGGGGGTGGAGTCCCAGAAGGGGGCGGTGATTCAAATTGGGGTGGTAGCCCAAAAGGGGGTGGAGTCCAAGAAGGGGGTGGTGACCCAAATCGGAGTGGTAACCCAAAAAGGGGTGGAGTCCCGGGAGGGGGCGGTATCCTAAAGTGGGGTGGGTCAAGAAATAGCAGCACTGGGTACCTCAGTGGACATGGCTGGAGTGCTGCAGTGTGTATGTATGACTTGGTCAGAATGTGGGATATCCTTTCCGGATAGTGACGATGGGCCGCAGGTGTGTACCGTGATGCTGCACCGGGAAGGAGTCCCTGGTTGGCTGGACTCAAAGAGTCTCTGACCGAGAAAAACGTCAGAGTGCGCTGCATCCACGGGGTCGTTGTGAATTATAAGGTGGACAGAGTCCTAATTGAGATGACAAAGGGGGAGTGCCAAGGTGGTAGTATGCCACCAAACTTAGTGCATACCTTTGAGAGGCGCCGGGACTTTGTCATGTTTAAAGATGTGGGGCAGGAGGATGGAGACGTTTCTACTGTAGGGCTAGCAGACACAGATGCTGGCGCCTCCTAACGTGGACAGGTCAGACGTAGGGGCGACCGGAGAAAGAATTGCGTCTGACGAATTTACTGACCTGACGTCACCTGAAGCGTACCACAGTGTGAATGAGAATGGTGTGGTAAACAAAAAGAGCGGAGCTGAAACACGGATAGAGAGTGTCTTGGGGGTTCACCGTACGGTGTGATGTGACTGTGACGTGTTGTTGCCAGTAGCCACCACTAGGACAGAATCTAATGCTGTGCTGACTGAAACTCGTGACAGGACTGGTGGTAACCTGATCGAGAAGATAACGGGAATAGAAACACAGTCAGAGGGTAACCGGGGGGTTCACTCGACTGATAGGACTGACTCAGTGGTACCCTTTGACGATATAATTAAAGAATTAGTGGTGCGACACGTGCTGGCCAAAAGAGAACAAGATCAGGAGATACAGTTAATAAAAGAAACAGTGGAAGAACATGTCAAACAAGAGAGAATCTTGAGACAGTAGGCCGAGCACAAGGTGGAAGGGCTCGAGAAAGAAGTCATGGAGCTCAGAGGTCACCTGTCCACCTGGCAAAGTGTGAACAAAAGCCTTAAGGAAGAGATGGAAGAACTCCGAGGAGTAGTAAAAGGTCTTCTGCGAGAAAAGAAGTTGGACGAAGATTTACAGCGGCCGGGCCCAACTGATGATAAAATGGATCTGCCAGTACCCATCTTGACAAAGGGTCGTGAAGAGATAAAATCTCGTGAAGTTGGTGAGCAAGGAGCTGAAGACGACAGTCACCCGATCGGGTCAACTGTAGTGAAGGAAGTGTCTGTGGTCAAACCAGAGTCTTCTGTCCAGGAAGAGAGCAAGACCACGACAATCAAATCTATGATCGAGGTACCCGAAGACATGCAAGAAGCCTGTGCGGAGGAAGGTGTACATGAGGCTTTCAAAAAGGCGGTCAAGGCGTGTGAGGTGCACTGGGCACCCGAGACTTGGAAGTTAGTGATAATATCCACCAGAGAAGATACAGCAAACCGGGTAGCTGTCCTGAAAGAGATGCATTTGCAATGTCTCCACACCAAACAGCTGGTCAGGCGGAGTAATATGAAGGCTGCTCGACGCCTAGAGTTAGCGAAGGAGGCTATGGATCGGCTGGGTTTGCAGAAAAATGTGGTTCCGGTACCCAAAGCTCTGATTGGAAGAATCATTGGAAGATCCGGGAAGGTAATGCAAGACCTTGTGAATATCTCCGGTGTGGTGAGGGTGAGGATCCCTCCTGATGATGAAGACCAGGTATCCAGGGAAGTGGATAGGATTTCCATCATGGTGGTTGGCTCCGTGGAAAGCCTGAGAGAATTTTGGATGCTCGTGGAGTATCGAGTGGAGTACCTGCAAGAAATTGAGCAGTTGAGGCCGGACCGTCGGCAAATTAATAAAGAAATACGGAATACCAGGTGGCGGCCGCCTCCAACCCAAGATGTAAGGACCCGAACGGTTCCTCCAAGAAGTGACATGGCAGATGGCCGAAGAGTGTCAGCAAGGGGTAATTTGACTGACAGGATGATGTTGAAAGACCATAGTTCCTGTGAGACGCTGACTGAGTCAGACTCAGACCAGACAGCAGGCTCGACTAAGACTTATGACCGAACCAACCGAGAGAGACGGTCAGTGAGAGAAAGATCAGGTGACGAAGCGCACTGCAGACAGGTGGAGACTAGAGAGTGTCTGATGACGCAGACAAACCGTGACTGGAGGGTCAAAGACAATGACCGGTATTATGACCGCTGGGAGCGGGGGAGGCCTAACGTAGAGATGAGGCCGTATGACAAATGGAGACGTTCTCTCGACCTGGGGGGCAAGGTGTAGTGAGTGCCCAGTCTCGAGAGCCGGGGGTTATGCTGTGTGTTCAACCCCACAGGTTTGAACATAGGGGGGAGGTATGTGGTGCAGTGACCGCTGTGTCCGCTAGGGGGCGCTGTGTGGGTGTCCCAGGACAGCCGTATAAGCATTTCCATTGTCCTGATAGGTGTAGGATACTGAAAGATCATAATGATCAGCAGAGGTACTGCTGAGTAGTACGTTCCATTACAATGTGTCAGGGAAGCCTGTGTGTGGCTGTGTGCAATAGGACCTTGGGTGAGGTCATAGCTATGTGATCACCTGTGGGTGTGGTTATGGACCATATAAGGTACCTGAGGTCTGGTCACATGAGGGTGAATGCAGGGACCCGATTGGTCCAGAGAGGAAGGTCCCGCTGACATAGGGCTTCCTGCCTGACAGCACATGTGGACGCTGTGTGTAATGGCGATGTGTGCCTGTCAGTTCCCTGGAGGGAATGAACGTGCAGCATGGTGAAACAGCACGAGGCAACCCTGACGTGGGTGAGATAACTTGGTGGCTAGAAAGCCTGCGCATTTAACAGTGCATATCTTGTGTGATGCAAGGATAACAGCTGAACTCTGTAATGGACGCAATGCTGGCTATAGGCTGTTTTCTGTTGCTGTGACGGTTTATGAAGCTGAAATAAACCGCATGGATTATACTGCTTTATGAAAACCCGTGCCGGATGTGACTTATTCGCTGCCAAGCGAGTGTCCCCTAACTTGGAATGACAGCGCTACCTCACAGTATGTACAGCAAAACTACTGAGCTGCCACAGTCAGAATTGACCGTGGCATCTATGGGGTTAACATTCTGGGATCTGATCTATCTCCAGACTTATATCACTATGGGCAAAGCTTCTGCACCAGCGGCGGTTTGTGGAAACCGCAAACCACAACGTACTATTAGGGTATGTGCACACGTTGCGGATTGGGCTCCGGAATTTCCTGAGCTGATTCTGCATCTCTTGGCAGAATCCGCAGGTCAAAATCCGCACTTTTTTTATGTGAATTTTAAGCGGATTGTCATGCGTGTTTTTTTTTGGCCTGCGGTTTTCTATAATGAAATGGGTGTAGAAACGCAGCGAAATCCGCACAAAGAATTGACATGCTGCGGAAAGTAAACTGCTGCGGATTCTGTGCGGAATTTCCGCAGCATGTGCACAGCAATTTTATTTTTCCATTGGTTAACATTGTATGGTCAAACACTTGCGGAAAATCCGCTGCGGATCCGCAACAAATCCGCAACTTGTACACATACCCTTAAGGGGTAATTGGTGGGTTTACTTTTTGTAGTTTTGCTTTTTATTTTTTTGCTGCACTGTGGATTGCAAAAATTGCAGAACAAAAAAACATCAAACATTGCACAATGTGTACACAAACTATAATTGAGGCAAAAATACTGTATATTTTCTTTCATATAGTCCAGGCTTTGGTTCTCCAGTTTCACCCCAGTACTATCCAGACCAAGATAATACGGTAAGGACCACTCATATTAGCATTGACGTGTCCTTTTTCCGCTCGTGTGCCACCATATGGCATGGTTTTCTTCCAGATATTTGCTTAAGCTATTTTTTTTTTTTTTATTAAGCCACGTTCACACGTTCAGTATTTGGTCAGTATTTTACATCAGTATTTGTCAGCTAAAACCAGGAGTGGATGAAAAATGGAGAAATGGTGACTTTTTTTTATACTTTTTCTTGTTTCACTTCTGATTTTGAAGAACCCAGGTCTTTGAACAAATGCACTACAGGATGCAGCCAGCCCATATAGCAAGATGTTGGCAAAACGGGTGCAAAACACTAAATAGACAGCCACTCACCACCTACCCATTAATGGAGGGGGTGTTCACACTGGGATCCATTTAGAGAGTCCAGCCTGCCTAATTGAATAGTAGAGGCGTGACAAATAGGCTGAGAACCAGACATTATGCATTTCCTTTATGTGAACAGTGCCCTATACAGGCCTTTATTGTGTAATTGTATACTGAGCAGTCACCCCCTCCATGAATGGGTAGGAGGTGAGTGGCTTTCTATTTAGTATTTTGCACCTGTGTTGCCAACATCTTGCTATATGGGCTGGCTGCATCCTGTAGTGCATTTGTTCAAAGACCTGGGCAGGTAAGTGGTGCTGCCATTTTTCTGCTGTTTTTTTTTCACTTCTGATTTTGGCTTGTAAATACTGATGTAAAATACTGACCAAACACTGAACGTGTGAATGTAGCCTAAGAGATCCTCATTAAAGAAAACAAATGAAGAATACTAAAGCAAAACAGTCACTTGCCATAAATATGTATTTTTTTTTAACCAGTGTAAATGCCGCTGTTCTCCTGAATCCGGTGATGTTTTACTTTTGTTTGTACTCCTCTTTGTTACGGAGATATGGCCCTTTCTTCCCTGTATATAAATGTAATCATTTTATCCATCTGGGTGTGGTGCTCAGGAAGATGCACACAGAAAGAAGTGATGATAACGCCCACTTGGCTAACAAGTTAAAAAAAGTACATACAGGGAAGAGAGGGTCATATCTCAGGAACGGAGAGGTGCAGGAAGAAAAGAAAAACAACAATCCAGATGTTGAGAACCTTGGAGGAAGATTGGAAAGCCCGTTGGCCTGAGTATGTGGCTGAATTGGTCTGGGTGTACAACAACTGGGTGCACTGTACAACCGGATACACACCGTATACTCTACTATTTGGGCAGAGCGGACAAGAAATCACGGAGCCGAAGCTGGACCCAGAAGAAGACTACCCACGGACGGGTGTGTCTTCCTGGGTCCGAGAACATAGATACCGATTGCAGACTCTTCACCGGCTGGTACAGACTAGGTACCGAGAGCTTGAGTACCACGAAGCACCGCTCCTCCGAGGGACAGCTACTTTAAAGTAGGAGATCAAGTGCTGGTCCGAGACAAGAGGCCACAAGGCAAGTTGGAATATCGATGGGAGAAAACTCCGTATATGGTGAAACGCCGAGTTGACAATGTTGGTCCAGTATATGAAGTTCAACCCGAAGGGGAGAAAGAGGCGAATACTCAAATAGTCCACCGCCATATGTTGCGTCATTGCCTGACATGGGACCCTGAAAAGGAGAGGAGAGAGCCAAGCCCCACCGAAGCACCTATTCCCACGACTCCTGATTATGATGAGGAAGAACCACTTGCGTCATCCTTAGACTTGGAGAGTTCACCGGCTGCCAGTCCAGAGGAGGTATGTTGGCCCGAAACTCCAGAGATGGCTGCTCCATTGGAACCGGACTTCTCCCCGTCTTCTACCTTCCAATCCGACTCTACCACTCAACCTAAATTCTGCCGCACTGAACGGACGACGGCTGGTACACCTCCCACCCGTTATGAACAGGATCAGTTTATTTGGCAACGGATTGTTCGAGAAATGAAAGAGTGTCACTGTCTTCTGCAAGAACTCTTGCCTGTGCCATGGCGAGCTAAAGGAGAGGGGGAGTGTAAGGAGGAAGCCAGGGCTGTGGGTACCTGTACTGAGCCGGGTCTGGAACTGTCGAGGCTGTGTCCCATGTTTCCCAGGGGAAGGAATAGGGGACCGGACAGGCCCCATGACCTGGGCAGTGGGGGCGTGTTTAGACAGGGACACCTGGCTGGAAGCTGACAGAGAAAAAAGCACGAAGGAGCAGTGGGATTCCCGCCGTCAGTGTGCGAATACCAAGGTGGGCAGTGCGCTCGGCACCTGAAGCGCCGGTGCTGTGACGGACTGCAGCAGACAGCTCCCGGTGCCACCAGTGAGACAGCTAGTGTAGGAGGCACCGCATGCCCAGTGAGAGTAAAGTCGGTGCACGTGCAGAGAGCCCAGGGCTGGTTACAGGACAGTACGCTGCGGACCGTACTGCCGGACAGTGTACCACATGCCTCAATTAACCCCCGGATTGCTGCAGCTATTGTTGCGTTGGCTGCACCAGCTTATGGACTAGGGTCTCAGCGGAAGATACCGGAGACCAACCACTGCCGCCAGAAGACGGATTGCTAACCTTTGACCCCCCCCCTTGTGGACATTTCGTTGACAGCTACAAGGACTTCTACTCTCATCGGAACATTTGCGGCTGAGGAAACCACAGACATGATAATTTTACTGAGTGAACTGTTGCTTTTTAGGGGAGACCTAATATATATATATATATATATATATATATATATATATATATATATACACAAGTATATCAGAGGGCAATACAGAGATCTCTCCAATGAACTGTTTGTACCAAGGACTGTGACAAGAACAAGGGGGCATTCTCTTCGTTTGGAGGAAAGACAATTTCTGCACCAGCATAGAAGAGGGTTCTTCACGGTAAGAGCAGTGAGGCTCTGGAATTCTCCTCCTGAGGAAGTGGTGATGGCCAACTCACTGAATGAATTTAAGAAAGGAATGGAGGCTTTTCTTGTAACAGTATAGAAGGTTACGAATAACATAATATTATAGGTAGATGGTTGACCCAGCTTAGGGGAAGGGATTTTTTTCCCTATGGAGAAAATTGGCTTCTACTCTGTGGGTTTTTTGCCTTCCCCAGGATCAACAATGCAGAACAGCTGCACTAAAAATAGGCTGAACTAGATGGACATAAGGTCTTCCTTCAGCCTTCAAAACTATGTTACTATGTTATTTTTGCTATTCACCTTTATTATTTCCCAGTTTAACTGTTTATCTCCCTTATTGTTAATTAAATTTGTTAACCCTTGTTCTGCCTCCCGTTTGTCACTGCATCCCGCAACCTGCTTATAATGAACGTTGAATTTGCACCTGTTCCAACTGCCCCTGGCAAAGCAAAACTATACAGTATGTCTCCATTGACACAGACTACAATCAGCCCCTGCGTAGTCAGATCCTGCCATCTTGTTCTGTATGTCTACAATGACTGACTCTAGATCAAGTAGAATCCAAACAAAATCCATGTTCTGCCCACATTATGGGACCATATTGCGCTTGTATCATATTTTCTTTTCTTGTCTCTTTTTCCGCAGGGACCCTCCGATCTCTTTCATGCAGCTCGTTCTCATTTTCCAAAAACACCAGCTCCTTTGCAAGGATCCCCGGAAAACATGAACGCAGACGGGAGACACGCTGCTTTTCAACCAGGTCTGCAGATTGCTATGCCTGATAGTGCAGCCCCTTAGGTTGGGGGCAGTTCAGCAACTTTGGTGCGACACAGGTCAAAGATCACTCTGTGCCGCTGCTCCGTAATGCCGGTGAATGGCATCGCATTGCAACCCGCAACACACTGTGATGTCGGCAAGTACGTAAAAAAAAAATCCAACCAATTGCAACTTTTTCCTATCTGCTTGTCACGGTCACCGTTCCTTGTAGGTTGCATCACGGTGCGATGTAGCAGCTGCATAGAGCAATCCTTGGCTGCACAATCGGTGCCGTCACCAAAGTTGCCGCGTAGTCACAGTGTTAATGGTGGAGTCTTGCTGGTACTTAAGTCTAAAGGTGATAACTCACAGGTTGTTGGGGGGGTTCGACCACTGGACCCACTGATCTCAAGAACTGGGCTACGAAAAGCCCCCTCTGAAGGAGACAGTGATCATACATGACCTATTTGCTGTCTATGTGATAGCTAAAAAAAATAGTACTATCCGTATCCGAATGCTGTCGGCGATCGCTGCCAGTCCAATGGAGATTTATTCCAACAATTCATTTCAGAACCCCGTTATCGGAATCATGAGGGTCCCAGCGGTCGGACCCCAAGTTATCACCCATCCGAATGTTTAGAATAAACCCTTTAATGATGCACATGATGTTATAGTAATACTCTTTTGTATCGCAGTACATTATGCCATTCACTAATATAGTGATCGCCATCCCAATAAGCTCACGTAATCCAAGTAACTTCCCATTGCGGTGGGCGTCGGTAAGAGTCTCTATGTACTGTACGTATGTACAGAAAAACTACTGAGATACCGCAGTCAGAACTGACCGTGGCATCTATGGGGTTAATGGGTCGCCCTCCCAGGGCTGTGGGGTACTCGGTACCGGGCTGGTCTCTCAGAGGGGAATGTCACAGCAGCGGTGACCCGGTCCGTGGCCCTGGGCGCCCATGTAAAAGGGAATGAAGTGATGGAATAAAGTTTTGAGTGATTCGTGACGCCACCTGTGGTGTTCGGCAATGAAGGTGTTAAGCCGACGCTGCAGACAGATCCTATGGGACAGATGGTGTGGTGTAGCAATGATGGTGTGGCCCTCCACAGGTAGGGTTGTAGTCCCAGGGCAGAGTAGATGAAAAGGGTAGGTGTTGGGGAAGAGGGTGCAGTGTTTGGCACAGAGATGTAGCAGTGCTGGAGAGTCTGCAGGAAGAAGGCAAGGACACAATAGGGTGCAGTTTCTTTACCTTTATTTTGCTTGGCAAATGCAGTCCAGGGTCCAGATTACAGATGGCACAGGAGCTGGCTAGCCTGGAAGCAACTCAGGAATCTCTCTATGCAGGTGGGTTGTGTAGTCTTCTTTCTAGTGCTTACTTGAGGTACATGCAGTACTGTGTTACACTGAAGTTCCTCCTTCTTATTCCCTCTCAGATCTTCCTCGTATGGCAGACAGCTGTAGCCCTCTATCTCTTCTCTTGGCTCACTCGTTGCTGTTGTGCCTCTGAGTCTTAGGTGGGAATAGAGCATTTACAGCTTCCTATTCCTCTGGTTTCTGTTGCAGGACCTTCAGTATCCATACAACCGTGGAGACCAGGCTCCAGATCATGCGTTCCAGCTGGGAACGAGCTCTCAGCTACGCTCAGTCTCCCAGCTTCTCTCTCCACGTCTACACACTTCGACCTCCTCACACTAACTAACTAATTTCCCCTTCCAGGCCCCCAGAGAGCAGCTCCTCCCCCAGGTTTTGGTTCAGAGCTCCCTCTGCTGGCCCAGAGTGGGAACTGTGTTGCATGTTATGGTTAACTGCCAGAGAGACTCTTCATTGCTTCCAAGCCTGACCTCACCCTCCCTGGAGGAAGGCAATGCCAGTGTGGCAACCATACTCCTGGGGGCGCCACATTAACATTCTGGGATCTGATCTATCTCCCGACTTATAATACTACGGGCGCCTGCGAGTCATTTCATGGGCAAAGCTTCTACACCAGCGGCGGTTTGTGAAAAATTACCCGCAAACTGAAAAGGGGTATTTCATGGGTTTACTTTTTGTAGTTTTGCTGTTTTTTATTTTTTTGCTGCACCGTGGAATGCAAAAATTGCAGAACAAAAAACATCAAACATTGCACAAACTATAACTGAGGCAAAGATTATATATTTTCTTTCATATATTCCAGGCTTTGGTTCTCCAGTTTCACCCCAGTACTATCCAGACCAAGATCATACGGTAAGGACCGTCACATTAGCATTGACATGTCCATTTTCCGCTCGTGTGCCACCACATGGCATGGTTTTCTTCCAGATATTTTCTTGCACTAATTTTTTTTATTAGGCCACAGTCACATGTTCAGTATTTGGTCAGTATTTTACATCAGAATTTGTAAGACAAAACCAGGAGTGGATGAAAAATGCAGAAGTGGTGATGGGTTTCTATTATACTATTTCTTGTTCCACTCCTGATTTTGGCTTACAAATACTGATGTAAAATACTGAACGTGTGAACATAGCCCAACAGATCCTCATAAAAGAAAATAAATGAAGAGTATTAAAGCAAACCTGTCCTGTGCCATAAATATGTATTTTTTCAACCAGTGTAAATGCCGCTGTTCTCCTGAATCTGGTGATGTTTTTCTTTTGTACTCCTCTCCGTTCCGGAGATATGGCCCTTTCTTCCCTGTATATAAACATAATCTATTTATCCATCTGGGTGTGGTGCTCAAGAAGATGCACACTGAAAAGAGGTGATGATAACGCCCACTTGGCTAAAAAGTAAAAAAAATTACATACAGGGAAGAGAGGGTCATGTCTCAGGAACGGAGAGGCGCAGGAACAAAAGAAAAACAAGGCCGAACTCAGGAGAACAGCGGCTTTTACATTAGATTAAAAAAAATTACATATTTATGTCAAGTGACAGGACAGATATAAAACCTTAATAAGAATTTATGTGTAATACAGAGGTCATCTACAGGTAATGAACAATTAGGGAATGTAGAGATATTTTACCTCTGATGTAGGCAGTGATAGCGTCTTACGATTATCCTGATATATGACCAATCTACAGGAAAGCGGGGCTAAGGGAAAAAGATCACGGACAACACAATAATAATGTATAAATCTTTATAACATTAATCCTTTCCCGAAACCTTGACATTCACATTTAAGTCATAAATAGAGTGTGGGTGCTGCATGAAACGGACTTTATACATGGTGGGTGCCGAATGTGTAAATAAGGCACCAAAAATGCAACACGATTCTTTTGGCGCAGGTCGGCACACTGCCAAAAGGACGCATGCGCCGGCAAAAGCATACCTGTGCACAGCCTAAAGATAGGGTACGCAGGTCGCCTGCAGCGTCATGCGCCCATAGGCGGAGCTGACCAGAGGAGGTGCGATAGGGGGCGGAGCTTCACGGAGAGCGTCCACTGCGCCTCAAAACAATAGTGTGAAAGTAGCCTTAGGTCCAAAATAATTTGATTGCTAATTTCTCCCCAATAAAGAGGCAACATTTAAAAAAATCTATTTGTCTACATATTATATCCAAAAAAAAGATAAAGGCAGGACTCCAAGGTCCAAAAGAATTTTTTGGTTTATTGACATGAAGTCATGATCTATCTAACTTTATATTATCTATCTGACTTTCTATCTATAATCTATTTATCATATATTATATATGCAGTCTATTTCTTTTTCTTTTTTTTTTTTAAGCCTGCAACACTTATGGACAAGCAATTCCAAGAGAAGATCCGCCTGTGTATTGACCTCATTGACTCACTTCGGTCATTTGGGGTGGAGAAGGATCTGGCATTACCAGCGATCGCCGTCATTGGTGATCAGAGTTCTGGTAAAAGCTCAGTCCTGGAGGCTTTGTCTGGAGTCACACTTCCTAGAGGCACCGGTAAGAGATTTTCTATCTGTCTTACAGTTTTCCAGCTTTCTGTATGTTCCCTGGTGGTCTAGAGTAATGAAAAAGTAATGCCAGCTTCCTTGCATGCTGATAAACATCATTAAAGAGGTTATTTCATTTCTAGCTACTCTGATGGTCTTGGGTAGAGAAATGGTAAATGTCCAGTTCCCTTGTGGTCTGGAGTAATAGAAGGAATAATTCATGGTCAATGGCAGGATTTCTTATTCTTTCAAAGCAAAGTGCCCGCTAATTAAAATACATTACATTGAAGTTAACCAGAGCTATGAACATACCCTTAATGGAGGTGATAATAGCAGCTTTCCTGATGGTCTAGGATAATGGTGTGGTAACAACAGCTTCCGGGTGGTCTAGGTCAGTGGAGGCTTCCCTGCTGGTTTGGGTTAGTGGGGAGATGTCACCAGCTTTACTGGTGGTCTAGGGTACAGGTGGGATTAATGCCACCTTACTGGGGATATAGCATAGTCAAGAAGTAACACAACTTCTCATCTGATTTAGGATAGCAGAAGGGTAACACCAGCTTTTCTGTTGGTCTAGGGCAGGGGTGGGAAACCTTTATCCAGTCGGGGGCCATTTGGAAATTCTGACATCATTATGGGCCACACAAAAATGATCACCTTGAAAATTATTTCGGTATATTTAGTCAAACAATTAATTACGGTAACTGACCCTTAATGTGACAGCTGGAGCTGCTTCTCTTTGGTGCAGCTGAGATGTTAAGTGATACTGATCATGTTGCTCCTCACAGCTGCTTTTCCAGGTTTGTGTCGGCCAGGAGAGCAGTCAACTTTTTGTCATAATAAGTTTTGTAAATCATATACATCACATAGGAGACACTGGGACTACTATATATACATCACATAGGAGACGATGAGATAGCTTTATATACACCATATAGGAAACGCTGGGACTGCTGTATATACGTCACACGGGAGACGCTGGAACTGCTGTATATAGATTGCATAGGAGATGCTGGGACTGCTGTATATACTGTAAATCACACAGGAGATGCTGGGATTGCTACATACATAACATAGGAAACATTGAGACTGCTGTACAGACATAACGTAGGAAACATTGAGACTGCTTTATATGCATCACAGGATACTCTGGGGTCATATAAATTACAGGAGGGGCTGGGGGGCATAGACATCACAGGAGATGCTGGGACATATTCATCACCGGGGAGGCTGGGGGGAATAGACATCATTGAAGGACTATATACATCACTAGGAAGCACAGACAGCACTGAGGTATATATGTCCCTGGGGGGAATATACATCACTGGTGGGGTCACATACATCATTGGGGGCTATATATATCCCCCACCTGTGATATATAGTACTCGGGTGGATATACAGCACTTTTGGGGTTAATGCAGCACTGGGGAATATACACATCATTTGGGGGCACATACAGCCATAGGGGGGAGATATGCAGCACTGGGGGGACAGGCATCACCAGGGAGGCACATAGATCACCGGGGTGACACGAATATCACAGGGGTGGGGCACAGAGATCACAGGGGTGCACATAGCTGGGGGCACAGAGATCATGGAGGGGCACATAGCTGGAGGGGACAGATCACAGGGGGCACAAAGATCATCCTGTGATATTTGTGCTCCCATGTGAACATAGCAGGGAGGCACAAGGATAACAGGGGGGCACATAGATCACAGGGGGCACAAAGCTGGGAGCCACAGATGGGGGAAACAGATGGGGGCACATAGATCAGAGGAGGGCAAATAACTGGAGGGCACAGATCACAGGGGGCATTTAGCTGAGGGGCACAGATCACATGGGAAACATAACTGGGGGCACAGATCACAGGGGGCATAGAGCTGCATAACTGGGGGGCACATAGATCACAGGGAGCACATAGCTGGAGGACACAGATCACAGGGGGGCATATAGCTGGGGTGTACAGATCACAGGGGGCACATAACTGGAGGGCACAGATCACAGGGGGCATATAGCTGTATAGCTGGGGAGCACATAGATCACAGGGGGGCATATAGATGGGGCACAGATCACAGGGGGCACATAGCTGGAGGGCACAAATCACAGGGTAGCACATAGCTGGAGGGCACAAATCACGGGACATATAGCTGAAGGGCACAGATCACAGGGGGTATATAACTGGAGGGCACAGATCACAGGGGGCATATAGCTGGGGGCACAGATCACAGGGGGCACATAGCTGGAGGGCACAGATCACAGGGGGCAAATAGCTGGGGTGCACAGATCACAGGGGGCATAGATCACAGGGGGGCATATAGCTGGGCGGGCACAGATTACATGGGGAAACATAGCTGGGGGAACAGATCACAGGGGGCATATAAATGCAGAGCTGGGAGGAACATAGATCACAGGGGGGCACATAGCTGGAGGGCACAGATCACAGGGGGCATATAGCTGCATAGCTGGGGGGCACATAGATCACAGGGGGTACTGTTGTGAATTCGCTTTCTGGCCTCCCTCTGGTTATTACTGAAGGTAGTGGAGCTGATCAGATTGACAGAGGGGTTGCGAGTTCTCTTTCTGGGCTCCCTCTGGTGGTTACTGGAGGTAATTGAGCTTATCTTATTAACAGAGGCTTGCCACCTGATAATGACGACGATGATTGGAGATCTGGGGTTTCAAATTAGGATTTAAGACAGCCGACTCCCTCTATCCTTGCTGATGATTATATTCTTGCCTCCTGAGGTCTGATGTTTCCAGCTCTGTCCCTGCATGTTCAGCTAAGTGTTCATTTGCTATTCTGTTTGCATTTGATCTGGTTTTGTCTATCTCAGTTTTGTGTGGGTCAGCCAGCTCCGGCTGAGGCTGTGCTGAATCACCGTCCATATGTTACTGCTTGTGCCAGTTTGTTTTTGTTCCCTGTTAGATTGGCCTCTTTTTGCTCTGCTTTCAGAATATACCAGAGTGCTGATATAGTGGGCGAAGTGTCATGCGACTTCAGTGTTTTTGTGCTTCAGACGTGTTGGACTTTTTGCAGGGTTTTTTGCATGATTGCAGACAGCGTCTTTCCTTTCCTGTCCTGTCTAGTCAGTGTGGGCCCCATTGTTTGCTCAGTCTATTTTCCTGCCTGCGTTTGTGTTTTCATCATGTCTCACCAACAATATATGTTTGGGGGCTGTCTATTCCTTTGGGGTCTGCCATGGGCAGTTTAGATTTCCCCTTTCTTGCTTTAGGCTTATGTAGCTCTCCGGCTGTGCCGAGGCGTCTAGGATCATCGTAGGCACGCTCCACGGCTACTGCTAGTTGTGTGTATAGGATCAGGGGTCTGCAATAGGCTTAGCTACCAACCTCTCTGGTTTTCTGTAGCTTAGCTTGGGCCTGCTCTCCTCCTCGGTGACCCAAATCATAACAGGGTACCAAGCTTAGAGGCACAGATAACTAGTAGAAAAAGCACACTGCCGGATCAGAGATCGGTCTGGACTCTGGCAGCATATCCTCTTCCGGGACAGGACTGGAGAGCATTGGGCGCTAACCCCGCCCACCCCAGCGCTAACCCCGCCCACACAGTCGACGTCATCATTCATGTGCAGGGCAGGCAGGTCTAGGGTAGTAGTGTAGGGAAGGTGACCGGACGGACTGACTGGTCAGTTTTCAAAAGGGGTTTTCACTTGTTAGACAGGATGACAGTTATGGCAGAAGGGAAAACAGCTAGGGAAGTGTAGGTGACGTGCAGTACCCGAAATTGACATTAGAGGGCAGGGAGGAGTGTGAGCATAGGACTTTACATCAGCTTAGGGCTAAGAAACCGTTGGTCATGGGGGGGCGGAGTTATAGGGAACCGGGAAAGCTATAAATTTGACAGGAGGGTTCTAGAAGATTCCAGTCCCCAGGGGGAGCTCAAGTGACGAGGAGACTGTGACAGTTGGCGCACTGAGGAAAACCCAACCAGGGGGACTGAGGATAAAGGAAGTCAGGAGGGTGGTCCTGACACGAAGTACAGCAGCATAGACGAGGCTCTGGGTGTAGGACACCGTGTTTGGAACGACGTTTGACCAGTAAAATTACTGATGGTGTACAGGCCTACGGCAGCCACAGTGACGGAGCTGTCACAGAGTGTAAAGGGGACGGTACGTATATATACGTCCCTGGAGAAAGAACGGTGTCATAAGGTGTTCTGTAACCGGAGAGCTGTGAAGAGAAGTGCGGTGTACTGTGAGACCGTCTGGCGGACGGCGAGAGCACGAATAAACTTGGACCTGTTGCACCAGAAACTTGCCTCCAGCTTGTGTCTGTACATCACTGCGCGGTATACAGAGGGACCACCCCCCAGCCCGGCCCACGACCCTACACTAATACAAAATTCTCTGTTGTTTTGGGGTTAGAAGGTGGTTAACACCAGCCTCTCTGGTGGTGTAGGGTATAGAAAGGGACTAATGCCAGGTTCCTGGTAGTCTAGGGTGGTGGAGGGTTGACAGTAGAAATGAGCCAATATTTCAATGTTCGGTTCGGATTACGATAGCCGAATTTGCAATATTCGCCAATTAATTTGTTGAATATTCACCGAACATAATCAAGCGCCATTCATGTCAATGCGAGGCAGGCAAAAACAAAAGCATGCACAACACCTTATATCGGTCCCAACTGCTGCCAAAACACACCAAATGAGGGGCAGACACCAGGAAAGTGGCCTCCATTCACCCACAGTGCAGATTTTAGCATGGCACTGCAGCAATCAGCTAGGCAGAGGTATCGGGGTCTGGGATAGCATTTACAGCTTTCAGTTGAACATCACAGTAAAACGAGGTGGATGAGGGATCGGTGTAGGCCTCCTGTGCTGGGATCCCTGATACCACATGCAACACCTCTACCTGCTTTCATGCTGAGCCACACTCAGGTGGCACAAATATCAGTTTTGTAGACTATCATTGTCAGAAAAACTTAAGGATAGTAACATGGGTAGTTGAGTCCAAGGAAGTGGAGGCCTGACCGTCTCGGAGGCCTACTGCTACAGGCAACACGCATGAAGGAGACCCAACCAGGAGTGTTCACATTTCCAAAAATTATTGGCAGACACCACCAAAGTAGCATCAATTTCACCACAGTAGAAACAGTATAATAGGGACTGACAGATCTGCCACTACATCCAATCCAGCAGACACCGAACCTGGAGAGTTCACATTTTAAAAAATGAGGGCCTGGCACCACCGAAGTGGAATAACTATCACGAGAATAGAAATGGTATAATTGGGCCTGACAAGTCTTCCACTATAGCTAACCCAGCAGATGTAGACCAACCATGACTGTTCACCTTTCCAAAGATTTGTGTTAAGATCAGCAGCAGAAGCCACACTAGAGATAATCACAGAGTGCAGTTACGTGACATTAATGCATCACACTAAAAAATGCAATATCATCTAGTCTGTACAGTCTACGATTGGGGTGAAAAAGTCCTTGGAGATCCACGACTTGTTCATCTTGATGAAAGTTAGGCAGTCTACACTTTCAGGGGACAGCTGGCTGTGCTTATCCATCAGGACACCACCATCAGCACTGAAGACACGTTCTGAGAAAACGCTGGCTGCTTGGCACGATAAAACCTCCAAGGCGTGTGAGGCAAGTTCAGGCCACTCATCCATTTTGGAAGACCAAAAAGTGAAAGGGTCCAAACCCTCCCTGGTGGTATTGATACTCAGGTCTAGATACTCCTGCACCAATTCATTCACCAGGTGTAAGACTTGGTCTCTGTTGTGCTGGTGCATGAGCTGATCTTAAAAAGTGTCAAAGGACTCACAGAAATTGCTTCTTCCTCTTCCAACACTGTTGCTGCTGCTGCTACTGCTAATGTTTTGGCATTGACTAATTGATGTGTCAGAGGTTGGAAGTCTAGAGCTGCGATGTGAACTGTGTACACTGCTGTCTTGGGGAAAAGCTTTCGTGGGTCCCTTTCCAGGGCGTGAATCATCTGGCAAAAATTTTTTAACAGTGGCAATCCAGTAGTCAGCAGTATTCCTAATCATAAGTATACGGGGATCATGTTGCAGCACAAAGGCACTCATATGTTGGGCTCTACCATGAGGTCCAAGCCCATGCTGTGTTGGTGGCTGGGTAAGAATGAGGCTTGTTTTCTTTGTCCCCTCTGTTATCACCAGCCTCCCTCGATCGCAGTAATCCACCCTCCCTTGGCACCCACCTGTGTGACGACAGTGTGGAACTTAGAGACAATGTTATCCCTTCAGCATCCTCCTCTGCTACCTCCTCTTCTTCTGGGACCACCATCTCCTCCCGCAGGCTACTCAAAGTCTGCTCCATCATATAGATGACTGGAATAGTGATGCTAATGACGGCGTCATCAGCGCTAACTATCTTAGTAGCCATTTTGAAACTGTGCAGAAGGGTGCAGAGGTCCTTAATTTGTACCTCTGTATCAATGCAAGTTGATGACTTGAAGGGGTAAAAATGGTGGAAATGAGCACACAGCTTACGTGCTTTCTGTAGCAGCTCACCCAAGCCAGGATAGTGGCGGGCAAAATGCTGTACCACCAGATTGAGGATGTGAGCCCAGCCACCAGATTCACCAAGTGCCCAGTCAGCCATGGTTACTCGTCCAAGTGTCTGTGGTGAAATGCACCCTGGCAGACAGAGATTTTGTCAAGGAATGGGTGATGTTGTCTGTGACATGCTGGTGTAGAGAAGGCACAGCTTTCTTAGAAAAGTAATGGCGACTGGGCAATTGGTACTGGGGACTGCAACGACCATCAGCTTTCTGAAATTGCCTGTATCTACCAAGTGGAAAGGCAGCATTTCCGTAGCCAACAGATTGGAGATGGTGGAGTTCAACCTCTTAGCTTTGTCATGTGTAGGGGGAAACAGTCTTTTACGTGACCACAACTGCAGAACCGTAGGCTTGCTGCAGTGCTGAGTGAGGGCGGAGTACAGTGAACCGGACAAACTGCTGGACCATGAGAGAGGTGCAGGTGGAGATGATATGGTGGATTGAGAAAGTTGTGGTGTGCTCGTTCTCTGAGATCAGTCAAAAACAGCACGTATGTCCGCTTTTGTTAAAAGAAAGAATTGTTTGAGTGTGGATGAGGCCTGTAAGAGAAAGAAGATATGCTACAAACAATTTGAAAGTCAGATGTCCCCTACTGTATGACGTTAGGAACACAAGAATTTTTTGGTGGCCTCTGGATCACGCCTCTATAACACTCTAGATGCTGCAAACTATTTGAAAGTCAAATCTCCTACTGTATGACACGAAGAACAGAATCATTTTTTTGGTGGCCTCTGGATCAGGCCTCTATAATACACTAGATGCTACAAACTATTTTAAAGTCAGGTCCCCTACTGTAAGACACTAGGAATAGAGAAAATTTTTGTGGCCTCTGGTTCAGGCCTCTATAACACACTAGATACTACAAATTATTTGAATGTGAGATATCCTACTGTATGACACTAGGAACAGAAGAATTTTTTGTGGCCTCTGTATCCGGCCTCTATAACACACGAAATGCTACAAACTATTTTAAAGTCAGGTTCCCTACTGTATGACTTTAGGAACACAAACATTTTTGGGTGGCCTCTGGATCAGGCCTCTACAGCTTAATTTCAACCCAACAAAATGATAAAGTGTGATACGGTGGGCTGTCTAACTTTTTGCAACTGAAAAATTATATTTCTCTATCGCTTCATTGGGGGACACAGGAAACCATGGGTTTATGCTGCTGCCACGAGGAGGCTGACACTATGTAGAAAAAAAGTTAGGTCCTCCTCCGCAGTGTACACCCCACCCACAGGAACTAGGATATTTAGATTAGCTTAGTGTCAGTAGGAGGTGGACACGGGTCTTTCCCTAGACCCTTATGTACCTCAGTGTGCGTCGTTTCCTTTCAGGTTCCCGGAGGGATACAGTGTGAACGGTCACTACTGTACTCCCACGCAGAGACTATGAGTATGGTGTGTACTGCCACCCCGTATCCTCATAGGTGATCCGGACCCGGTCCTGCCTCCGTCCCCCTGCCCACTCGCCTACCAGAGCCTGTCGGTTTGAGGAGACGTGGATGTCACGCAACATGGATTTCGGACATCCAATATTCATGAATGGGGAGGTACTTTCGCTCTTTCCCCCTTTCCCCGCAGGTGCTGCAGGACCCTCGCAAGGGCAAGCGAGTGAGGAGATCAGGGAAGAAGATATACAGAAGAAAAAAAAATCTTTCCATTAAGCCATTTCCAGGTCTTGTTCTTCAGGGCTTCAGAGATTTCTGCGTATTGCAAGGGACGGGTCCATTTTCTTTTTCATTTGATAGCTTTCCCTCTCAGGCTCTCAACCACTCCCGGAGCCTCGCAGAGTCTGTGGCAGCCGTTGTGCACTTTCTGCGGATGAAAGGTTTAGTGTCCATGATTCTTAGTTCCCTTCCTTTTGTTCGGCTTGGACTTATCCTTTGTGATGATCTCTCTTCAGGCTACCTGGCCAGAGCAATGGTGAATATTTATTCGGAGCCTTCATTGGGGGACACAGCACCCTCCCAAGTTAAACAGCTCTGTTTACTGTATTATTACAGTTTGAGTTTGTATTTTTCTGTGGTTTCTTTCTCTTTTATTTATTGCTTCTCCTACTGCTTTCTCACTAACCGAATATGCTAGTTCATGTTGGTGGGGTGTACACTGAGGAGGAGGAGCTAACTTTTTTTCTACATAGCCTCCTAGTGGCAGCAGCATACACACATGGTTTCCTGTGTCCCCCCAATGAAGGCTCCGAGAAACAGATTTTACGGTGAGCAACCAAAAATCCTGTTATTTTTAATGTGCCTTATAGCTGCAGACAGTTTCATATCACCACAGCACTAAATAACAAGGTACAGCAGTCTGTTTCACATTTAGCTAGTGAAAAAATATTATTTAGAATGCTATACTCGTGCATGGAGCACAACAGAAGTAGTGCACAACACACTTGTGCCCTGCAGGTTTTCTCTGTGGACCTCAGTAATGGCCCCCCAAAAATGTTGGAAGGTAAAATGAACAGCCACACTGGACACTAGCTAGCTACACTATCTGACTGATATGCAACCGCCTAGCTAACTAGATAAAATCTTGCTGCTAACAGGAGCAGCATCAGGAGTAGCCTCTCTGCGCCTTTACTGTGTCAAAATGGCGCTAAAACAAGATGTCCGTTCTTTATATGGAGAAGGACATGTGATTTCAGCAGCCAATGACACAAGCCATAGTGTCAGGACATTGTGGATGTTTCCTGCGTCCTGATTGGCTAGCCACAATGTGCACACATAAAGTTAGGGAAAAAAAATTACAGTTTACAAGAACGCCGCGCCTCTGAGCTCTGCAATCCTCCTCCCCTCATCAAACATGTGCCAAACGCTCATGATACACCATCTTTGCTAAAGTGCTGAAAATACTTTTGTGGCAACGCAAATATTTTCCCACACTTTTTACCGAATGTTATAAAATTTTGCTCGTGTTTCCGATCACGAATCCGAATGTGCCATATTTTTGCTGAATTTATGTTTGGCCAATCGTTTTCCAAACAAATTTGCTCACCACTAGTTAACACCGGATTCCCTTTGTACTAGGTAATTGATGGGGTAACATCAGCTTCCCTGTTGATTTAGTGTAGTGGAGGGTGGAACATTTCCTAGTCATCTGGGGTAGCAGATGGGTAACACCATCTTATGTTTGGTTTAGGATATTGGGGGTAATACAAGATTCCCTAGTGGTTTAGGGTATTGCAGGGGTATTACAAGCTTCGCTTGGTGGTCTAGGGAGGGTAACACATCACTTCTGCCACAGACAAGTTGCTGTTACTCCTCTGATACCCTAGACCACCAGGAAAGCTTGTGTTAGTTCTCCTCTACCCCAGACCACAAGTAAAGTTTATAACACCAGATTTCCTACTGGTTTGGGGAAATGACGATATTATTGGTGTTCCTTTCTAACACCAGGGAATCAATAAAATATTTGAGAACATAAAAAAAGGAATACTTGAGTAAGCAATACTCACCTCCTAATTTCCCAGCATTTGGAGAGGTCCTGCTGCTGGTCTCTGTCTGCATTTGCTACAGAGGTTGAGTGCTGGACATCCACATTTGTGTTGCATGTCACAGGCAAGGACCACAATAGTTAAAGCTGTGGTAGGGGCCGGGATTGGGGGGTGGACCGCTGCTTACCCTGTCCGGATGACACAGACATCAGGTGATGCAAGGACGAGGCGGAGACAGATTTCAATTGTAACAGTTCCGGATTTATTCGTCGTCTTCCTGACTACCACAGCCACGCACCGCAGCCTCTTTACAGTTCTCTGCCTCCAGGCCCGGGTACCTGCACCTTTGCTCCAGTCGAAGTAATGTCCCTCGCAGATCTTTCGCTGGGGCTGTCCTAGACCAATCTACCGCCAGCGCTTCACCTGCCCGAGGTCGTCGTCCAATCGGTACCCCCGGGGCCTCGCCTGTCCTGCGGTCCATCGGGTCAGGGCCACCCTGACTGTCTTCTCTGTTGTCCATCCCCTTCTCTCTCCGTCTTCTATCGAGCTCCTCCCGGGACTAACCTAACCTGGAACCCCAACCAGTTCTATTTATCCCCTCTCTCACCGGGAATTCCCCTCCTGGGTTCCTATCTCCCCGCCCCCCATGACTAAGCAGTTTCTATAGCTGTAAGCTGATGTAAAGTCCTGAACTACACTCCTCCCTGCCATCTTGTGGTCAAATCTTGGTACTGCACTCCCTTTTCTGCTTTTCCCTGCTGTTACCTTTCTGTCATTGTCAGTCCCTGTCTACCGTGCACACATCGTCCCCTCCTACCACCAGTCACGTCTGTCCATCAAGTCACCTTCCCCACACAGCACCGAAGCAGCTTCAAAACTAAAATATAAGCATTGCTTATTTAAAAAATATAAAAAAAAATTTGGTTTGTTTCACTATTTTTTAACCCCATGAGGGTTTCTTTAATTATTGGCACTATTTTGAGGTTATACAAAACATTTTTATAGCTTTTTATTATATGCAAGATGACACATCGGCACATATATAGAGTATATACACTGCTCAAAAAAATAAAGGGAACACTTAAACAGAATATAACTCAGCTTGGTTTACACCACATCTAAATAAACAAAGTGCATTCCTAAAGCCGCAGTGTTCCCATGTCTACCTCTGTGTACAGCCGAGTGAGACGATTTACCACTAATATATATATAGTATATATACACCGCTCAAAAAAGCAAAGGGAACACTTAAACAACAGAATATAACTCCAAGTAAATCAAACTTCTGTGAAATCAAACTGTACACTTAGGAAGCAACACTGATTGACCATTTCACATGCTGTTGTGCAAATGGAATAGACAACAGATGGAAATTATTGGCAATTATCAATACACCCTCAATAAAGGAGTGGTTCTGCAGGTGGGGACCACAGGCCACATCTCAGTACCAATGCTTTCTGGCTGATGTTTTGGTCACTTTTGAAAGTTGGTTGTGCTTTCATACTCGTGGTAGCATGAGACGGACTCTACAACCCACACAAGTGGCTCAGGTAGTGCAGCTCATCCAGGATGGCACATCAATGCGAGCTGTGGCAAGAAGGTTTGCTGTCTCTGTCAGCATAGTGTCCAGAGGCTGGCGGCACTACCAGTCACTGTTTTTTTGAGGCCCTAGGATTTATCTATGAGGAACCGGAACGTGTGAGGTTGGCAGAGGACACTATCATGGGTCTTCTTCAGGGAAAGCTCTCACCCGAGTGGTATTGCTCGCAGTTCATTTGATGGGCCCCTGAAGTGTCCCGGAATAACTCTGCTTTGAGATGCCAGTTCAGGAGAGGACTTTCTGATCATCTCAAGGATGCTCTGGCACTCCATCTGCCACCCAGTACCCTGGAGGAGACCATGACCCAGGACATTCGTATGGACCGGAAATTACGGGAAAGAGGAGTTATCCAGCAAGAGATTCCTGTATTGCCTGCTAAATCTGAGGTGATGCCATTTACAGAGATCATGGAGGTTGGTGCTACTAACTTCAAGGAGAGGAAGCGATGGCGTGAGGGGAAATTATGTTTTCATTGTGGAGATCCGGGACATTGGAAGGAATGTCGAGGAGGTCGCCCAGACTCAGGTACCATTCTCATCATTTCAAAAAGTTTTGTTAGAGGTGGAACTGTGTTATAGACGTGGATACGCAGCCACTTCAGCTTTTGTGGACTGTGGATTTTCCATGAACTTCAATGACTATAGTCTGATGTCCAAGTTAAAGTTAAGGACAGTTAGGTTAGAGACTCTCATCCATATTATTGCCATTGATAAGAAACCATTGGCTCAAAATGTTATAAAGTTTGTCTATGAGGAGTTCCTCCTCAACGTGGGTTCCTTGCACCAAGAACAAATTTCATGTTATGTTATGAATATTCTACCTGTAGGACTGGTGTTGGGGTTCCCCTGGTTACAGAGGCATAATCCTGTTATAGACTGAGAATCTCGTGATATTGTTAATAATGGGGTCCTAATTGTTTCAATGGTTGTCTTTCTACTGTATCTGTGTCATCCGTCAGTCTAGAGGGTATTCCAGAGTACCTGGAGGATTTTGAGGATGTGCTCTCTGAAAAATGAGCCCGAGGTTCTACCACCACACCGCCCATTTAATTGTGCTGTTGATCTTGTTCATGGTGTCAAATTGCCCAAGGCCCGTTTGTACACTCTCTCTGGCCCTGAGCGGGCTGCTATGAAGGAGTGTCATGATGCAGGACGGGGTTTTGTCTTTATCCCATCATTGTCAGACAGGGGTTAATTGTATCATATGACATAGGTCTGGCGTCAGTGATAGCTCTGGTCCCTCGGCTAGAGCAGCTGACCTAGGTTACTCTGTTGGTAACCGTGTTTCTCTGTATGCGTGCCCGCTGTTGTGTGTATGATCCGGCTTGTTCCCTGACCTGAGTTTCTGCCCTCCGCTTTGGTACTGTTTAGCTTGCTTTGGTTTCTGATCCCTTGGCTTGCCTCTGATTACGCTTCCATTTTTTCCCCCCGATACCGCGCGCCAGTCTGGTTTTGACCTATCGGATGGTTCTGACCACGTGTTTGCTGAGACCTCTGGTACTATGTATGACTGCTGCTGACCCAGCTTTTGATGTTTTTGCTGCCACCTGGTGGTAGCTTTGGTTGCTGCAGTGCAATCCCTCCTCCTCTCTGTTGCCAACAGGTGGCGCTCACACACAACCTGCATTGCAGCTGCATGACAAGGAGTATATCTCTGATAACCTTCGTAAAGGGCACATTCGGCCTTCTGTTTCTCTTAGGGCGACGGGGTTCTTTTTTGTTAAGAAAAAAGATGGTGGTTTATGCCCATGCCTCTATTTTCGAGAATTGAATAAAATCACTGTAAGGAACACTTACCCCCTCCTGTTATGATTAGGTAACCGAGGAGGATAGCAGCGGAACAGACTAGGCAACCAGATAACCAGAGAGGTTGGTAACTTAGCGGATTGCAGACCCTTAAACTGACAACACAACTAGAATTAGCCGTGGGAGGTACCTACAATGCCCTAGATGCCTCGGCACAGCCAAAGAATTAACTAAGCCTCAAGAGAGAAAAGGGAAAGCTAAACTGCCCCAGAGTAGAACCCCAAAGGAATAGATAGCCCCCGAGCATATATTGCTGGTGAGACAAGATGAGGCACAAAACACAAGCAGAAAATAGAGTAAGCAAATGATGGGGCTCAAACTGTCTAGATAGAACAGGACAGGAAAGGATACTGTCTGCAATCACGCAAAAAACCCTAAGAAAAAAATCCAACACGTCTGATATGCAAAAATACTGAGGCCACACGACATCTCCCCCACTAAATCAAAACTCTGGTGTGAACTGGACGCAAAACAAAAAATTGTCAGGATTCTAATGTCAGGACCCTGTCAGCGTCGGCAAACTGCCACGCAGAGCAGGGTGACTAACACACACTATGGGAGAGCGCGGGGTCCAATACTGTAGTGATGGTTCAAGCAGACAGGACGTGCGGCACTGAAAATAGTAAGGAGTCCCAGGACCTACGATCATGTGACTGCAGGGGGCGGGGCTTAGCGTCCTACTGCTGCAGATGATGTAATGTACCTACTGCAGGGAAACTGTAGTAGAGGAGAGGAAAACGCAGGTCAGACAAGCGAGGGTTCGTACACGGAGAGGGCTGTGCGGTACCAGAGGGACAAGCAGAGAATAGTCAAGCCACAGGCATAGGGTCATACAAAAATAGGTAGCGCAGTACAAGAGGGACAGGCAGAACTCGTAACAGGGACGGAACCGGACAAAACTAAACAAGCAAGCAAGTTATCAGGCGCAAGGCACACGTACGCACGAGGTCAACTAACTCAGCCGAGGGCAGGAGTGTAACTGACACCGGACCTAGGTCAAGTGAGCATTAAATAGCAGCCCTCTGCCAGAGAGAGGCAGAAACATTTAACCCCTGTCTGACCGGGACTGGCCAAAGACAAACCCCATCTTGGATCATGACAAAAATACTGATATAACGGGATTAGAAATACTGAAAAGACTGACATGAGCTGTGGCATATGGAACAGAGTTCAGCACAGGTCCCAGCAGGGAACAAGGTTGAACTCACATCAGCAAAACAGAAATCAGAGGAAAGCAAAAAATGGATCAAATGAGAAAAGATTCAAGCAAACAAATAACTTATCTGAAAGATGCAGGACAAAGCAGGAGGCAAGTAGACTTCCAAAATTCTCAGGAAGAAAACCAAATCACCGGCAACAACTGAGGGAAGGTTTCTCACTTAAATCTCTCCAGTCTGTAACACCTGACCTCCAGTCATCCTCTTCAGGTGATTGACTTCTGTCAGCCAGACCAGCTCCATTACCAGCAGCAATCACCAGAGGGAGCCCAAACTCAGAAGCCAGGTCAAAAGTGTTCACAACACCCTCCCACTTATGCCTGATTTGTACAATCAATTGTCAGGGGCCAGGTGGTTCTCTAAGTTGGACCTCAGGGGAGCATATAATCTCACTCTTATATGGGAGGGGGATGAGTGGAAAGCTGCTTTTCTCACCTCTGAGGGTTTGTTTGAGAACTTGCTTATGCCCTTTGGCCTGACTAACGCGCTAGCAGTATTCCAGAATTTCATTAATCATGTTGCTCCGATTTTATTGGGTGCTTTGTGGTAGTTTATCTGGATAAAATTCTCATTTATTCTTCTGATAAACAGAGACACATAGGTCACCTCTGTGCTGTCCTCCAGAAGCTTAGGGAGGACTCACTCTTTGCTAAATTGGAGAAGTGTTCTTTTTTTGCTTGAGAATTGTCCTTTCTGGGGGTCATTTTGTCTGCCGAGGGGTTTCGTATGGACCCTAGAAAGGCACATGCTATTGTGGATTGGGTGCAACCGAGAGATCTCAAGGATCTTCAGCATTTTCTGGGTTTCGCCAATTACTATAGAAAATTCATCAAGGGGTTTTCTCAGGTGGTCAAACCCCTCAATGATTTAACTCGTAAGGGGGCTGATCTCAAAAACTGGTCAGCTCCAGCTGTGGCGGCGTTTTGTTCTTTAAAAGAATATTTCATGTCCGCCCCTGTGCTGATTCAACCTGATTTATCTGAACCGTTAATTGTGGAGGTGGACGCCTCGGAGGTGGGAGTGAGGACGGTGTTGTCCCAGGGGTCCACCTTTTTAACTAATTTAAGACCCTGTGCCTTCTTTTTGAGAAAAATGTCCTCTGCTGAAAGGAATTATGATGTGTGAGTTATTGGCCATTAAACTGACTTTTAAAAAATGGAGGCATTTTTTTGAGGGGGCTGTCCATCGTATCACTGTCATTACGGATCTCAAGAACCTGTCTTGCATCGAGTCAGCTAAACGTTTAACCCAGGTATGGTGGTCACTTTTTTTTTTCTCGATTTCAGTTTTCTATCACTTTCAGACCTGGATCCAAGAATGTGAAGGCTGATGCTTTATCTCGCAGCTTGTATCCAATATCACCTCCTGAACCCCCTTCCTCCATTCTTCAGCGTGGGGTGGTGGTGGCCGCGGTTTCCTTGGCTTTGGAGCAGGAGATTCGTGAGGCCTAGTCTTTTGCTCCTCCGTCCGTACCTGATAATAAGTTCTTTGTGCCTGTACAGTATCAGTTAAGGGTGCTTCGGGAGTTCCACGACTCGGCTCTGAGTGGGCATCCTGGAATCTCGGCCACGTGTAAAGCCATTGCTAGGGTGTTTTGGTGGCCCTCGTTGGCTTCTGATGTTACTGTGTTTGTGTCCTCCTGTGAAACTTGTGCCCAAGCAAAAACCTCCCATATCTGGCCGGCTGGGGAATTGGTGCCACTGCCAATTCCAGATAGACCATGGACTCATCTGTCCATGGATTTTATCACCGATCTTCCCCCCTCTAATGGCAAAACCGTTATCTGTGTAGTTGTTGATAGGTTCAGTAAACAGACGCATTTGTTACCATTGGCGGGTCTGCTTAATGCTGAGACTCTGTCAAATCTATTCATTCCGCATGTGGCCCGATTGCATGGTGTGCCTGTTAGTGTGGTGTCTGATAGAGGGGTGCAACTTGTGTCAAAATTCTGGAGGGCTTTTTGTAAAAGCCCGGGTATCAGTATGACCTTTTCATAGGCCTATCATCCCCAGACCAACGGTCAGACTGAAAGGAGGACCAATCGGTCTTTGGAGCAGATATTGCTGGGACTTGCCACGTCTAGACAGGATGATTGGTGCTCTTCATTACCCATGGCAGAATTTGCTTTCAATAATCGTGTCAATCAATTCACTGGTACTTCCCCGTTCTTTTACAACTATGGGTTTCACCCTCACTTTGGGAAGTTTTCCCGGCTGAATTCGGGGGGGGGCCCAGGGGCTGATTCGGCCTTTCAGTGGTTGGGGAAGGTCTGGAGGGAGGCTCAGAGGAACATTGGGGAGGCACAGGGCAAGTACAAATTTCTTGCGGATAAATGACGTTCGGTGGGGCCAGCATTCCAGGTGGGGGGATAAGGTATGGTTATCCACCAAGAATATAAGGTTGAGGATTCCTTCTGCTAAGTTGGGTCCAAAGTTTATTGGTCCTTATGAAATTTTACAGGTGGTTAATCGCGTGGCCTGCGCTTGCCTTCGTCGTTGCGGATCCTCAATGTGTTTCATAAGGCACTTCTGAAGCCATCGGTGTCTTCCTTAGGAGAGCCTCCCTCACACCCACCACCTGAGGTAGTGGATGGCCAGACCGAGTATGAGGTGGAACGGGTGGTGAATTCTCGTATGCTCCGCTGTTCACTTCAGTATTTGGTCCATTGGAAGGGTTACGGTCCTGAGGACCAGTCATGGGTGCCGGAGGGTTCGGTCTATGCGGATCGGTTGGTCCGGGCCTTACACGCTCGTTATCCAGTGAAGCCTGGGGGTCCGGTGGCCCCCCCATTGAGGGGAGGGTACTGTCATGATCCAGGCCGGAGTTTTGTTTCTTGTTAGTCTCTCCCCGGTCTGGTCATGCGGGGGTTAACTTTCTCTGCCTCATTTTGAATCTGTTTGGCTATTTCAGTCCGCTGCAGCACGCAGGCAACCTAAGTGATTGTTCCTGCCCCAGGCTAGAGCAGCTGACCCGCTACACCATGTTCTGTCCTCTGCCCGTTTACTCCATTCCCGTGACTTCCCTCTCCGGCTACCCCGCTCGTCATTGCTCCCCCGTGCTTTGACCTCTGGGTATGTGACCCGGCTTGTCTTCTGACCTCTTTGACTGTCCACGTCTCTGATATCTCTGCACCTGTCTGGCTCTGACTTCTGGCTTGTATTTTACCACGTGTATTGTTTTTCTCTCTGGTACTGTGTTTCCTGACCTCCATATCTTACAAAATGATAGCACCAATCATATTGCTATGCCTGCTTAACTTATTTAGTATTTTTTCCTCTACAGGTATTGTCACACGTTGTCCCCTTGAGCTGAAGCTGAAAAAATCTACCAACAACTCCCCGTGGTCTGGAACAATTATTTATAGAAATACAAAAACAGAGATTCGGGATCCCTCTGTTGTGGAGGCTGAAGTTCGGAGAGGTAAAGAAAAAAATAATGGTTTGGAGATTTTAGAAGAATTCGGTTAGAGAACTGATCTCTTCCTGACACTTATCTTTCCTATCTCCTTACTATTTTTCTCCCCAGCACAAGACGTTGTAGCCGGCTCAGGAAAGGGAATCAACCAAGAGCTCATTACGCTGGAAATCATCTCTCCAAATGTCCCAGATCTGACTCTCATTGATCTCCCGGGGATCACAAGGATCGCTTTACCCAATCAACCCCAGGATATCGGAAGACAGGTTTGTCAGAATTTGCCTTGCAGACATTAAAAAGAAATGTAGAGTTTATTAATTTGAGTTATGTAGTTTTGCTAAATTTTTCCAAAATGTTCAATTTGCAACAAATGAATTTTACGCAAATTTGAAATACTCTAAAGTCTACAATTTCCCTGATATGACGTGTGTAACACTCTGAGGTCTCCTAGTACTGTATCCAACTCTTTTTAAGCTATTTAACTCAAATACAACCTTATTAATGTCAAAGTGACCTTACCGTATATGGCTATAGGTAAACGGATAGTGACCAACAGCTTGTTCCTCACACACTAATCGTCTTCAATGCTGTTACACAAACTTTCTGTACAGTTTCTTCAGTATTTTATAGTTCTATCCTTACCTTTATAGCCAACTTCTGAATTCCCTGCCTTTGCTTTTACACAGGCTATAATAGTCAATTTTGATTGGTTGTGCTATTCCATGTGACATGATAGCAGCAGGGCATTATGGCGAAGCCCCTCACCCAGTTGCACCTGACTATTGTGTGAGCCTTGTCTGGTTGATGCAATGAATTCTTCTACAGTATGTAACATAGCATTTCCATAAATAAATATACATAATTTACCAGGACTATTGAATTCCCAAACAGAGAGAGAAGAGAATTTGCATATATATATATATATATATATATATATATATATATATATATATATACCTTTTTAATAATGTAAATTTATATATTTATTTACATAAAGAGGTGAGATGACTATATTTATATATCTACTATATAATTATTTGTAATGTCTTCACATCCTGTTCCAAGTTCACCGACCGCCATATTGGGACACCCAAGTGATGGGTGTCTCAATATGGAAACTGCTGGTGGTACCACCAACGGAACACCGTCGCACCACACAAACACACACACTGTATATGCTTTACGCACCACATACACAGAATTCCGCGCAGGTGCAGTGAATCATTCGGCTGATCCCGGCGGCAGATGCGCGATGTGTCTACAGGCAGAGGAAGCCGGTCACAATAAAGGGGTTTTCCCACGAACGGAAGTTCATTTTAAAAATTGTCTGTGTCTGACCGTGTACGGAGCATACCACATCTCCTGGGCAGGGGAGGAAGCAAAAGACAATACTGACATTACAGCAGGGCATCACAGAGGATTCATTTTGTGAGGTAAAATATTTCACTGACTGTTTTTAAACAATATTTTACCTCACAAATTGTGTCCTCTGCGATCTCCTGCTGTAATGAAGCGCACAGGGGTGAGAGAGACAGAGCACAGGGGGAGACAGCTCAAACGGGACAGCACATGAGGAGAGAACACAGCACAGGAAGGACCGAGACAGCAGGCAAGGGGGAGAGCACATGGGGTAGACAGGTCAAAGAAGAGAGCGCAGACGGGAGACGTCAGCACATGAGGAAAGAGAGAGTGGATAGGTGGGTGAGCACATGGGGGGGGGGGGAGAGAGATTCTCAACACTGCAAAGCCTGCCCCCATCGTGACATTACCGCCCTCCCGATGTGATAGCATCGGGCCTCCATCTAGTATATTTATACAGTATATACAGTTGAAGCCAGAAGTTTGTTTTTCTCAATATATGACATGAAATCAGAATAAACCTTTCCCGTTTTAGATGAATTAGGATTACCATAATTATTATTTGCCAAATGCCATATTGAGAGAGAGAGAATGTTTTAAGGCATTTTTATTACTTACTGCAAAGTCATAAGTTTCCATACACTTAGATTACTATGCCTTTAAACCATTCTGGACTGCCCATTTGATGATGTCATGTGTTTGGAAGCTTCTGATAGTCTCTTGTTTGGCAACATCTGAGTTAATTAGAGACACACCTGTGGATGTATTTAATGCACACCTGAAGTACACAGCTTCTTTGTGTAGCCTCCTGAGAAAGTCTCAAGAAATCAGCCAAGATATCAGGCAGAGAATTGTGGACTTGCACAAGTCTGGCTCATCCTTGGGTACAATTTTAAGATGCCTGAAGGTGCCTTGTTCATCTGTACAAACAATTATACACAAGTACAAACAAGATGGGAATGTCTAGCCATCATACCGCTCAGGAAGGAGATGGGTTCTGTGTCCCAGAGATGAACGTGCTTTGGTCCAACATATGCATATCAACCCAAGGACAAAAGCAAAAGACCTTGTGAAGATGATGGTGGAAGCTGGTAAGATTGTGTCAATATCCACTGTGAAATGCAAGGAAGGAAAAATTCAGCTGATCAAGGTGCTCAGACCAAGACAGATACTGGTAATGACCAAGTAAAGAAGTTTCCTTTCCATCTAAAGCCAGTGTCTGTCTTGGTCTGAGCACCTTGATCAGCCGTATTTTTCCTTACTTGCATTTTACATTTTATACCCTTTTGTGCGAGCGGCTTGGTGCAGCACGGACCCAGCAAATTATCAACCATACTGCATGACCTGAAGGATGGAGGACCTGTGGTGACATCAGCATCATGTGACGATCTATGTGACCGGCCAATCTCTGAACCTGGAAGCTGGTACAGCAAATGGTGCACATTAAGCACTGCGGCTCTGCAAATGTGGTCATGCCAGCAGCATAACCACGGAAGGTTAGTGCATTTTGTTCTCAACCTCTTACATTTGACCACCAGGTATCATACCAGGAGCGCCCCCTCCTGTCTTCCATTTTGTTTTAATATCCACAGTGAAACAAGTACTGTATCAATATGGGCTGAAAGGCCACTCTGCTAGGAAGAGCCATTACTCCAAAAACATAAAAAAAACAGATTAATGTCTGCAATGCACACAGGAACAAAGACCCTAATTTTTGGAGACATGTCCTGTGGTCTTATTAAACTAAAATTGAACTTTTTGGGCATAATGACCATTGTTATGTTTGGAGGAAAAAGGGAGAAGCTTGGAAGCCTAAGAACACCATCCCAACTGTGAAACATGGGGAAGACAGCATCATGTTGTGGGGTTGTTTTGCTGCAGGAGGGACTGGTGCACTTCACAAAATAGATGTCATCACGAGAAAAGAAGATTATTTGGCAATACTGAAGCAAATTTCAAGACGTCAGCCAGGAAGTTAAAGCTGTGGCAGAAATGGGTCTTCCAAATGGACAATGACCCGAAGCATACTGCCAAAATGGTAACAAAGTGGCTTAAGGATAACAAAGTCAATGTTTTGGAGCGGCCATCACAAAGCCCTGATCTCAGTCCTATTGAGAATTTATGGGCAAAGCTGAAAAGGCCGGATCGAGCAAGGCGCCCTACAAACCTGGATCAGTTACACCAGATTTGTCATCCAAATTCCGACCAACTATTGTGAGAAGCTTGTGGAAGGAGATCCCAAATATCTGACTCAAGTCATTCAGTTTAAGGGCAATGGTACCAAATACTAATGAAATGTATGGAAACTTTTGACTTTGCAGTAAATAATAAAACACTCTCTCTCATTATTCTGGCATTTAGCAGATATTAATAATTATGGTAATCCTAATTCACCTAAAATTGGAATGGCTTATTCTGATTTCATATCAGATATTGAGAAAAACATGCAGATGTGTCTTTATATATAGTGTATGGAAATGTCTGATTTCAACGGTGTATATATATACTGTATATTCTCACCTCTCTCTCTGTATATGAATTCAATAGTCTTGATGAATTAGGAATATTTGGTTATGGAAATACTATGTTACATATTGTAGAAGAATTAGATATGGGCACCACTGCTATGGTCTCCTACATAGACAAAGAGTTAAAAGACACTTACCTATAGCGACCACTAGGAGGAGCTTAACAGCTTACCGCAGACATTTTTATGATGTAGCATATTGTAGAATCCCCCTAGTGGTGACTACAAGGAGAAAAATCTTTGTCATGTCAATCTGTCACTATGGAGGGTGATATGAAACTTAAAAAAATATTAATAATAATCTCAGACTGCTATAAGATTTAAAAAAATAAAGTGAAATTAATTTATTAATTTTAACGTTAATAACCATTCGTGTGCAGTAGTAAAATATTTTTATATATACTGTATGTTCAGATTAAACAGATAATAAGAAAATACATAACTAAACAAGAGACAATTAATCTGGCCGTGGTTCCCTGTAATGTGGATATAGCAACAACAGAAGTTCTAGAAATGGCACGAGAGGTCGATCCAACCGGAGAGCGAACTATAGGTAATATAAATAGTGATGGGTCCTTCCATTACTTTCCTCCAACCATTAGAAGAATTTGTGACGGATTCTGTAATTCTTCCAGTAAGATGATGGACATCATGGTCAAAACCCGAACGCTATGACGGACACCGGACAGGTTAATGTCCATCATGTGACGGAGTCTCCACCATCATCAATTTTGTTAGCTAAAACCTTCCTGAACTGAGATATATGGCAGCAAATATTAAAAAGTATATGCCTGACATAAGCCTAAACAAAGTCTGTCCATTTGGTCGTCTCTTGTCCATAAGATCCTATGCTAGAAAATGTATATTAAACAGGATAACTTTGTCAGATGTAATCCTTTTACCATTTGTCTCCCAAAGGTGAAGGGCAAGCAACTCCTTTATTTTCTGGGAGTCTATAGTCCACCTTTTCTTGCCTGCAGCCTCTCTGGGAGTCAGGGAAGGGGAGGAAGGGGATGCAGCTGCAGCTTCTTACAGTATTCAGTAAAACACCATTGGGGTAGAGAGGAGGAGGAGGAGCAGCAGTGGAGTGAGATATCTTATTGGCCCAGAGCAGTGACATCACACCAAAAAGTATCCGCCCCGTCATGTACAGAAAAAAAAGCATTTTATTGCAACCAGAAGATCCAAAATCGTCATTAATAAATATTTCTAAAACAACGCATAAGATGAGAGAAAAAAAAGAAACAGGTCACAAAGAATAAATAATTTGCAAACCCGAAAAACAAGAATGAAATATACTGCTCAAAAAAATAAAGGGAACACTTCAACATAGGATCCTTTTAAGCAGTATTTATTAGGTCTGCAAGGATAGAAGACATAAAAAACAGACATTGCAGTAATTATGTTTTTAGCCTATTTGTATTGGGGCTCCTTTAATGGAAAACTCGCATAACTCTGTGTCTCCATGGTCACAGACTACAAACAGCCCCTGTGTAGTCAGATCCTGCAATTATGTATTACTCCGTTCCACCTGCCTGTCTTCTTGGTGACATGAATAATATCACTGCCATACAGTGACCATATAGGGGTGGATGCTAGTTTTGCAGACAATATATGTGATAACAATTCATATATTTATAGTCTCTCCCAGCTGACATCCTCCTGATTGGTGTCGTTCACTTTTCCATGTTTTCCATCTGGCCCAGACCTTCATAAAGACTTCTCCTAGCGACGACTTGTCTGCAGAGTTTGCAACACAGACATATTTGACCTCTCACGTCCCCATCTGTTCCTAAGCGACACCTACTTCCCATCCTGGTGGAAACACCAATTCTGTGCCTGTCACCCTGCCCCTAGAAAAGAAAAAATATTAAAGGGGTTGTCCAGGCTTTTCACATAATCTCAGTACATATCTGGGCTGCAGAATTATGACAATAAGTAATTTACTTTCTGTCAATAGGTTGCACGGTTTTCTAGATATTCTGAACAGAACGTCCAAGGGGGGGGGGTGTTATGGCATTGAAATGAGAACTAGTCGTAACCTCCTACTCTACTCCATACATGCCCTCTATAGCAACAACCCAACCCTCCATAGCTACAGGCCCTCCCCGTCCTCATGAAGAAGCCCTCATCACACAGTAACGAATTCTTCCCCTCCAGCAGCCTCACTGCAGAGAGCAGAGAGCTGCTCCTCCCCCAGACACACACTGAACAGTGATCTATGGAAAGTGAAAGTAGTGAGGAGGGAAAATCGTCCTGTATTCTGGGCCACTCCATGATTACAATACATAACTCATTATCAGTGATTCCTTCCCTCACTGTCCCAGGCTGCTGGCAGTGATGGGGCTTGGGCTGGCAGTGATGGGGCTCGGCTGCTGGCAGCAGTGAGAACAGACTGTGTGCTGGCCAGTGATGGGGGTCTGCAGCTTCTAATCTGCACAGGGGATGGCAGTCACTGATGTAATCTGTTGTGTGACAAAGCCTCTGCTGTGTGAATGAGACAGCTCTGTGTCACTGATGTCTTCACACAGCAGCAGATTTGGTGCAGTGTATGTGTGAGCACTGTGTCTCTAATGACACAAATACTGATGGGAGCAGCCTGTCCCAGAATACAGGACGATTCTTCATGTGGATGGGGAGGGCCTGTAGCTATGGAGGGTGGGGTTGTTGCTATAGAAGGCATGTTTGGAGTAGAGTAGGAAGTTACGACTAGTTCTGATTTCAATGCCATAACACCCCCCCCCCTTGACAGTAAATTACAGTCATATGTTAAAGTTTGGGCACCCCTATTAATGTAAACCTTTTTTCTCTTTAGCAATTTTGGTTTTTGCAACAGCTATTTCAGTTTCATATATCTAATAACTGATGGACTCAGTTATATTTCTGGATTCAAATGAGGTTTATTGTACTAACAGAAAATGTGCAATCTGCATTTAAACAAAATTTGACCGGTGCAAAAGTATGGGCACCTCAACATAAAAGTGACATTAATATTTCGTAGATCCTCCTTTAGCAAAAATAACAGCCTCTAGTCGCTTCCTGTAGCTATTAATGAGTTCCTGGATGAAGGTATTTGTGACCATTCCTGTTTGCAAAACAATTCCAGTTCAGTTAAGTTTGATGGTCGCCGAGCATGGACAGCCCGCTTCAAATCATCCCACAGATGTTCAATGATATTCAGGTCTGGGGACTGGGATGGCCAGTCCAGAACATTGTAATTGTTCCTCTGCATGAATGCCTGAGTAGATTTGGAGCGGTGTTTTGGATCATTGTCTTGCTGAAATATCCATCCCCTGCGTAACTTCAACTTTGTCACTGATTCTTGCACATTATTGTCAAGAATCTGCTGATACTGAGTTGAATCCATGCGACCCTCAACTTTAACAAGGTTCCTGGTGCCGGCATTGGCCACACAGCCCCAAAGCATGATGGAACCTCCACCAAATTTTACTGTGGGTAACAAGTGTTTTTCTTGGAATGCTGTGTTTTTTAGCCTCCATGCATAACGCCTTTTTGTATGACCAAACAACTCAATCTTTGTTTCATCAGTCCACAGGACCTTCTTCCAAAATGTAACTGGCTTTTCCAAATGTGCTTTTGCATACCTCAGGTGACTCTGTTTGTGGCGTGCTTGCAGAAACGGCTTCTTTCGCATCACTCTCCCATACAGCTTCTCCTTGTGCAAAGTGCGCTGTATTGTTGACCGATGCACAGTGACACCATCTGCAGCAAGATGATGCTGCAGGTCTTTGGAGGTGGTCTGTGGATTGTCCTTGACTGTTCTCACCATTCTTCTTCTCTGCCTTTATGATATTTTTCTTGGCCTGCCACTTCTGGGCTTAACAAGAACTGTACCTGTGTTCTTCCATTTCCTTACTATGTTCCTCACAGTGGAAACTGACAGGTTAAATCTCTGAGACAACTTTTTGTATCCTTCCCCTGAAAAGCTATGTTGAATAATCTTTGTTTTCAGATCATTTGAGAGTTGTTTTGAGGAGCCCATGATGCCACTCTTCATAGGAGAATCAAATAGGAGAACTACTTGCAAGTGGCCACCTTAAATACCTTTTCTCATGATTTGATACACCTGGCTATGAAGTTCAAAGCTCAATGAGGTTACAAAACCAATTTAGTGCTTCAGGAAGTCAGTAAAAAATAGTTAGGAGTGTTCAAATCAAGAAAATGAAAAGGGTGCCCATACTTTTGCACCGGTCAAATTTTGTTTAAATGCAGATTGCACATTTTCTGTTAGTACAATAAACCTCATTTGAATCCAGAAATATAACTGAGTCCATCAGTTATTAGATATATGAAACTGAAATAGTTGTTGCAAAAACCAAAATTGCTATAAAGAAAAAAGGTTAACATTAATAGGGGTGCCCAAACTTTAACATATGACTGTACTTATTGTCATAATTCTGCAGCCCAGATATGTACTGAGATTATGTGAAAAGCCCGGACAACCCCTTTAAAAACTGAGAGTCCTCATAGGTTGTTAGTCCTTTTAATGGCTAACTGAAAAGTCTGGAAAGATTCCTATTTTTCACCATCTTTTCAGTTAGCCTTTAGAAGGTATCAACCACTGGGCACTCTCAATTTTTAATATTTTTCTATGTATTGGCTAACCTAACTTTGGTTCCCTGGCCAAGCGCAGGCGATGTAATGCGGTGACATCATTGCAGCCTCTGCACCAGGATGATGTTTTACACGGCTTTGTTTTCCTGGGGAGGCATGTGTAAAGAAAACGTAGGTTTTCGTAGGTTACAAAACAGAGAATGGTGGACCCATCGCCTGTCTGAATTTCCACAGGGTACAAGTGGGCAGAGGTCGGCCTCCTCTCATATTCCCCAACTCATACATCAATCACTTTATATTTGTGCTGTAACTTTTCCTACAGGAGTCCTGACTAAACCAGACCTGGTAGACGCTGGTGCTGAAAGTGAAGTTTTAAGTGTAGTCCAAAACCAAGTATACAGCCTTCGGAAGGGCTACATGATGGTCAAGTGTCGGGGGCAGAGGGAGATACAAGAAAACATCTCCCGTGAAAGAGCCTTACAAAATGAGAAGAATTTTTTTGAAACCCATAAACACTTCAGGTAAAGATTATGAGGTTTAGGCAGGAGACCCTAGTTTAAGGAATGAGCCGTTTCCAGAAATGTTTTTGTGTTGGAGGCGACATGAGGTGGTTGGGACATGTGGTTTGAAAGACATGACTGAATCAAAAGGTGATATGTTAACCTTCTTTCTTGGAACATGATGGGGGTATATTTAGATGTATATTGGCCCTCCGATGCTTGGATGGGTTCTTGTCTGCATCACACACAGTTTATGAAGGTACCATTGTTTTACTTGTAGCGTTCTTGTGAAGGAAGGAAAGGCCACCATACCTCACCTGGCAGAAAGACTCACCAAAGAGCTGGTGTACCATATTTCCGTAAGTATGTAAAGTCGGTTAGTTATTCCCTACACAGACGTACTGTAGGGTCCTCTAATCTAATGATGTCATCAGTTGAGGTCCTCAATATCAGATAGGGGGCAGCGGTCTGACTCCTGGCACCACCACCGATCACCACCACGTTAGAAGTGGCACAGCTGTGTACATCGTAGTACTGCAAGTTCTCTCCCAATCTAGTGAATGAAAAGAACTAATTAATTTCGATCCTATGGAAGATAGTGCACCAAATTGTTCAGAAGGGTACATGATGATGCCTTAAAGGGATTGTCTAATGAAAACACCTTTTCTAAATAGACAGTGGTGTGGTGATCAGTTGATTCTACTGGTGCAGACAGGGACAAGGTTGGGGATGCAATGAGGGGGAATTTTCTCCTCTTGTTGCATCCCATATTTAGCACATTTTGCCTTGACCATGGTATTTAGTCTCGGGGCTGTGCAGACACATGCTTCTTTGCCTACCAATTTATCATAGATAGAATCGTAGAGTTGGAAGGGACCTCCTGGGCCATCTGGTCCAACCCCCTGCTCAAAGCAGGATTCGCTAAATCATCCCAGTCAGATGTCTGTCCAGCCTCTGTTTGAAGACTTCCATTGAAGGAGAACTCACCACTTCTCGTGGCAGCCTGTTCCACTCATTGATCACTCTAACTGTCAAAAAGTTTTTTCTAATATCTAATCTGTGTCTCTTCCCATTCAGTTTCATCCCATTGCTTCTAGTCTTTCCTTGTGCAAATGAGAATAAAGTTGATCCTTCTACAATGTGACAGCCCTTTAGATATTTGTAGACAGCTATTAAGTCTCCTCTCAGTCTTCTCTTTTGCAAACTAAACATTCCCAAATCCTGCAACCTTTCCTCATAAGACAGGGTTTGCAAACCGGTCACCATTCTGGTCGCTCTTTTCTGAACTTGCTCCAGTTTGTTGATGTCTTTTTTAAAATGTGGTGCCCAAAACTGGACACAATATTCCAGATGAGGTCTGACCAAAGAGGAGTAGAGGGAAATAATGACTTCACGTGATCTAGACTGTATGCTTCTGTTAATACATCCTAGAATTGCATTTGCCTTTTTTGCTGCTGCATCACACTGTTGACTCATATTCAGTCTGTGATCTATTAGTATACCCAAGTCTTTTTCACATGTGCTGTCACTTAGCCCTATTCCTCCCATTCTATATATGCTTTTTTCATTTTTATTGCCCAGATGTAGTACTTTGCATTTCTCCCTGTTAAAAACCATTCTGTTAGTTGCTGCCCACTTCTCCAGTTTATTTAAATCTTTTTGAATCCTCTCTCTCTCTTCTCTAGTATTAGCTATCCCTCCTAGCTTTGTGTCATCAGCAAATTTAATCAGTTTACCCTCAATTCCTTCATCTAAATCATTGATAAAGATGTTGAACAATACAGGGCCCAGGACAGAGCCCTGTGGTACCCCACTTGAGACATTCTTCCAACTGGATGTGCAGCCATTTACGACCACTCTTTGGGTCCGATCACTAAGCCAGTTATGAATCCACCTAACAGTTGCCTTGTCCATTCCATACTTAGTCATTTTTTCAATAAGGATTGTATGAGAGACTTTGTCAAATGCTTTGCTGAAGTCAAGATATACTATATCTACAGCATTTCCTTGATCCACCCAATCAGTGATACCGTCATAGAAGGAAATTAAGTTAGTCTGACATGACTTATTAGTTAGAAACCCATGCTGACTCTGTTTAATCACTGCATTCTTATCCAGGTATTGACATACATGTTGTTTAATAATTTGTTCAAAGATCTTTCCTGGTATAGAAGTCAGACTCACCGGCCTATAGTTGCCTGGGTCCACCTTCTTCCCCTTTTTGAAGATAGGAACAACATTTGCTCTTCTCCAGTCTTCTGGCACTTCTCCTGTTCTCCAAGAATTTTCAAAGATTATGGAGAGGGGTTCAAAAATTTCTTCTGCTATCTCCTTCAGTACTCTGGGGTGTAATTCATCTGGACCTGGAGACTTGAATTCATTTAGGTTAGCTAAGTGTTTCCTCACTATCTTTCTGTTTATAGATATCCTGGATTCTTCTATTCCCTTAATAGGACAGTGAATAACAGTTGATGTTGCATTTCCTTTCTGAGAGAAAACAGATGCAAAATAGGAATTTAAAAGTTCAGCCTTCTCAACATCCTGTCTTACCATTTCATCATTTTCATCCTGTAAAAATCCTATAGCATCTTTGACTTTTCTTTTACTTTTGACATATCCCCAAAATCCTTTATTATTGCTTTTGACATCTCTTGCAAGCCTCAGTTCATTTTCAGCTTTAGCTAATCTGATTTGTGCCCTGCAGGTTCTGCAGACAGCATTATATTCTTCTTTAGATATGCCTCCCTCTTTCCATTTTATAAACATTTTTTTCTTCCTTTTTAGCATGTGCTTAAGTTCTGTGTTCATCCATCCTGGTTTCCTTAAATGCTTCCTATTCTTCCCTCTTTTCGGAATTGTTAACAACTGTGCTTTGAGAATTTCATTTTTCAAGATTTCCCATCCTTCCTGGACATTTTTGTCTTTAAGGATATCCAGCCATTGGATCCCTCCAATTCTCTTTCTGAATCCCTTATTATTATATCCCTTATTAATTTGCAGCTGTGTCCGACTATACATTTTTCTATGAAGGCCATTGGAAGGCGTAATGGATGGATGGATGAACTGACCTGGTTTGCCATATAGCGAACTGCTCTTATATTATAGCCCCTCTTTCATTAATTGAAAAGAAACAAGAGCTGAGTCCTCCCTAAATTATGTCCTAATAGTTATGTAGTCCATTTCTGCTGACTGTCACTGGAAACACACGGCACACTGTTAGTGCAATGATACATTTTTTGGGGTGAATGATGTACAATTTTTTTGGATATTTTATGGGGTTTTTTTTACCATTCTTTTTCGCTTTTCTAATGTAAACATTTCCTTTTCTAGAAAACATTACCCAATATAGAGCACCAGATCAGAAGTAAGCTCCAGGAGGCAGAGGAGCAGCTGAGACAGATCAGCAGAGGCGTCCCCGACACCGACGAGGAGAAGTCTCATTTTCTTATAACAGTAAGTACATAATGGAGGGGAGGCCTGCTTTTTAAAACTTATTTTCCAGTACCCATTTATGGAAGGGAGGAAGCAGGTCCGACATTCAGGACCCTCTTCTGTAATAGAAGTCAGAAAGCAACTTCAATATCATGGTAATTTACACTGCACGTTCAAGCATTACATAGCGAGCTCATTTCAGTTGTCACAGTGTAATGCTTCATTTTTCCTGTGGTGGCGCTGCAGAAAAATTAAAATCTTACTACCAGATTCCTCTCTACAGATTACTTTGTATGTATCCCCTTTGGAATTCTCGTCACTGCTCTTTTCACTTCCTTCCGGATATAGCGGAGTATAGCGTTCCATCTCTAGCAGTCCCATAGAGAATAAATAGAAGCAGTAGTGTGCCATCACTCCACTTTGAAAGTCATCACCTTTCCCATGAATAGGTTATAACTTTTAAGGTGACAACATGATTTTTATTTTATTTTTTTAGCTCCTGAATGATTTGGGTTTTTTTAGATTTTAATCATGCCAGCCACAAAGAGGTCTGATTGGTCTCCAAAAAAAGAGCTACGGCTATTGTTTTGAGAAAGGAGGGATACAGTTTCAGTGAAGTTGCTAGGAAGATGAGTGGTGGACTCTCTGCTTCTGGAGTGCAAAAGCTGTGTTCACATTTTGCTGATAGTTGCAGCATCAAAACTAAGGCTGGTTTCACATTTGCGTTTTTTAGCGCTGGAAAAAAACGCACACCTGCGCATGCGTTTTTTCCCCTATATTTAACATGGGTGCGCATACCTGCGCGCTGGTAAGCGCATGTATGCGATTTTCATGCGCTGCGTTTTTTTGGGGTGTGCGTTGGGATTTTCCAGACGCAGCATGTTGCATTTTTTGGCCCTGCAAAAAAGCGCATGCGCACATATGCGCACGTTTTGCGCTAAAAATGGCCATTATAGCCTATGGATGCGCATATGTGCGCACTGGCATGCTCATGTATGCGTTTTTTTGCATATGCGTTTTTTTTTTTAAACCATGGAATTTAGGGGTTTGGGTTAGAGTTAGGGTTAGTTAAGGGGGTTTAGGGTTAGGGTTATGGTCAGGGTCAGGGTTAGGGTTGGGGTTTGGGTCAGGGTTAGGGTTAAGTATGGTTTTGTTAAGGATTAGGGTCATGGTTAGGGTCAGGATTAGGGTTAAGTATGGTTTTGTTAAGGGTTAGGGTCAGGGTTAGGGTTAGGGTTAGGGTCAGGGTTAGGGTTAGGGTCAGGGTTAGGGTCAGGATTAGGGTCAGGATTAGGGTTAAGTATGGTTTTGTTAAGGATTAGGGTCAGGATTAGGGTTAAGTATGGTTTTGGTAAGGGTTAGGGTCAGGGTTAGGGTTAGGGTTAGGGTCAGGGTTAGGGTCAGGGTTAGGGTCAGGATTAGGGTTAAGTATGGTTTTGTTAAGGATTAGGGTCAGGGTTAGGGTCAGGATTAGGGTTAGTATGGTTTTGTTAAGGGTTAGGGTCAGGGTTAGGGTCAGGGTTAGGGTCAGGATTAGGGTTAAGTATGGTTTGGTTAAGGGTTAGGGTCAGGGTCAGGGTTAGGGTTAGGGTTAGGGTTAGGGTCAGGGTTAGGGTTAAGTATGGTTTTGTTAAGGGTTAGGGTCAGGGTTAGGGTTAGGGTCAGGGTTAGGGTTAGGGTCAGGGTTAGGGTTAGGGTTAGTTAGGGTTTAGGGTTTGGGTTAGGGTTAAGTATGATTTGGTTAAGGGTTAGGGTCAGGGTTAGGGTTAGGGTTAGGGTCAGGGTTAGGGTTAGTAAAGTCATGGTTTGGGTAGTGTGAGGGGCCACCTAAAAATGTTGGAAAAAAACGCAAACGCGGTAAAAACGCGCTAAAAACGCATACAAACGCATAAAAACGCTGCGTTTTTTTCATGCATGCTCATAAAAATGCTTGAAAAAAACGCAGCAGTTGTATGCTTATGTATGCGTTTTTTCAATGCGTTTTTTTGCGGGAAAAACGCGCTGCAAAAAAAAGCAAGTGTGAAACTAGCCTAAGAGTGGGTAGAGGAAGGCAAAAGGCAACAACTCCAAAAACAGACAGAAGAAAATTGTTAGGTAAGCCTTGCAAAACAGAAGAGCTTCAGCCAAAGAACTCTACCAGTTCATAGAATCGTAGAGTTGGAAGGGACCTCCTGGGCCATCTGGTCCAACCCCCTGCTCAAAGCAGGATTCTCTAAATTATCCCAGTCAGATGTCTGTCCAGTCTCTGTTTGAAGACTTCCATTGAAGGAGAACTCACCACTTCTCGTGGCAGCCTGTTCCACTCATTGATCACTCTAACTGTCAAAAAGTTTTTTCTAATATCTAATCTGTGTCTCCTCCCATTCAGTTTCATCCCATTGCTTCTAGTCTTTCCTTGTGCAAATGAGAATAAAGTTGATCCTTCTACAATGTGACAGCCCTTTAGATATTTGCAGACAGCTATTAAGTCTCCTCTCAGTCTTCTCTTTTGCAAACTAAACATTCCTGCAACCTTTCCTCATAAGACAGGGTTTGCAGACCGGTCACCATTCTGGTCGCTCTTTTCTGAACTTGCTCCAGTTTGTTGATGTCTTTTTTAAAATGTGGTGCCCAAAACTGGACACAATATTCCAGATGAGGTCTGACCAAAGAGGAGTAGAGGGAAATAATGACTTCACGTGATCTAGACTGTATGCTTCTGTTAATACATCCTAGAATTGCATTTGCCTTTTTTGCTGCTGCATCACACTGTTGACTCATATTCAGTCTGTGATCTATTAGTATACCCAAGTCTTTTTCACATGTGCTGTTGCTTAGGCCTATTCCTCCCATTCTATATATGCTTTTTTCATTTTTATTGCCCAGATGTAGTACTTTGCATTTCTCCCTGTTAAAAACCATTCTGTTAGTTGCTGCCCACTTCTCCAGTTTATTTAAATCTTTTTGAATCCTCTCTCTCTCTTCTCTAGTATTAGCTATCCCTCCTAGCTTTGTGTCATCAGCAAATTTAATCAGTTTACCCTCAATTCCTTCATCTAAATCGTTGAAAAAGATGTTGAACAATACAGGGCCCAGGACAGAGCCCTGTGGTACCCCACTTGAGACATTCTTCCAACTGGATGTACAGCCATTTACGACCACTCTTTGGGTCCGATCACTAAGCCAGTTATGAATCCACCTAACAGTTGCCTTGTCCATTCCATACTTAGTCATTTTTTCAATAAGGATTGTATGAGAGACTTTGTCAAATGCTTTGCTGAAGTCAAGATATACTATATCTACAGCATTTCCTTGATCCACCCAATCAGTGATACCGTCATAGAAGGAAATTAAGTTAGTCTGACATGACTTATTAGTTAGAAACCCATGCTGACTCTGTTTAATCACTTCATTCTTATCCAGGTATTGACATACATGTTGTTTAATAATTTGTTCAAAGATCTTTCCTGGTATAGAAGTCAGACTCACCGGCCTATAGTTGCCTGGGTCCACCTTCTTCCCCTTTTTGAAGATAGGAACAACATTTGCTCTTCTCCAGTCTTCTGGCACTTCTCCTGTTCTCCAAGAATTTTCAAAGATTATGGAGAGGGGTTCAAAAATTTCTTCTGCTATCTCCTTCAGTACTCTGGGGTGTAATTCATCTGGACCTGGTGACTTGAATTCATTTAGGTTAGCTAAGTGTTTCCTCACTATCTTTCTGTTTATAGATATCCTGGATTCTTCTATTCCCTTAATAGGACAGTGAATAACAGTTGATGTTTCATTTCCTTTCTGAGAGAAAACAGATGCAAAATAGGAATTTAAAAGTTCAGCCTTCTCAACATCCTGTCTTACCATTTCATCATTTTCATCCTGTAAAAATCCTATAGCATCTTTGACTTTTCTTTTACTTTTAACATATCCCCAAAATCCTTTTATTGCTTTTGACATGTCTTGCTAGTCTCAATTCATTTTCAGCTTTAGCTAATCTGATTTGTGCCCTGCAGGTTCTGCAGACAGCATTATATTCTTCTTTAGATATGCCTCCCTCTTTCCATTTTATAAACATTTTTTTTCTTTTTAGCATGTGCTTAAGTTCTGTGTTCATCCATCCTGGTTTCCTTAAATGCTTCCTATTCTTCCCTCTTTTCGGAATTGTTAACAACTGTGCTTTGAGAATTTCATTTTTCAAGATTTCCCATCCTTCCTGGACATTTTTGTCTTTAAGGATATCCAGCCATTGGATCCCTCCAATTCTCTTTCTGAATCCCTTAAAATCTGCCTTTCTGAAATCTAACCTTGACGTCTGAGTCTTCACAGGTCTTCCGCCTCTAGTTATCCAAAATTCTAAAATAGCATGGTCGCTACCTCCTAGGGTACCAGCCACTTTTACCTCCTCAACCATTTCCTCCCTGTTTATAAGGATTAGATCCAAGGTAGCAGTTCCCCTTGTTTTCTCCCTTACCTTTTGGAAGATAAAGTTGTTAGCAAGAGAGGATAAGAATTTCCTTGACCTGTTAGTTTTGCCTGAGAGAGATTCCCAACAAATGTCTGGATAGTTGAAATCTCCCATGACAACTCTGTCATATTTTTTGGAGAACTTGGCCATTTGATGCCTAAAGAGTTCATCCATATCTTCAGCTTGCACAGGCGGCCTGTAGTAAATGCCTACAATGGTGTCCGTTCCATTGTTCTGTCCTTGTATTCTTACCCAAACAGTTTCCACAGAACTCCCAGTCTCTGAAGCTTCAATCTCTGTGCAGATATACGCGTTTCTAACATACAATGCGACACCCCCTCCTCGTTTATCAAGTCTGTTTCTTGCAAATAAGTTGTATCCTTCTAGCCTTGTATTCCAATCATGTGTATTGTCCCACCAAGTTTCAGTGATTCCAATGACATCATATTTCTTTTCCTGTGTTAGTAGTTCCAATTCTCCTTGTTTGTTGCCCATGCTTTGTGCATTAGTATAGAAATATTTTAGTTTGTGATTGGTTTCTCTTTCTCCAATATTTGTATTAATTAGATTCTTTCGTCTTTGTTCTTCCTTTCCACTTCTAATAGCAGAGTTCTCAATAGCATTTGTCAGGTGTATGGCTTTTTCTGGTCTTTTGCTTCCCTTCCCACGTTGTTCTAGTTTAAAGCTCTCCTTACAAGTGTAGCAAGGCGACTTCCAAATACATGCTTTCCAGTCTTCGTAAGGTGCACCCCATCTCTAGCAAGTAGTTCACTCCGTGATCCAGAAATCCAAATCGTTGCTGACGACACCATCGACGTAGCCAGTTGTTCACCTGCAGAATCTTATTCCACCTCCTTGTTCCATGGCCATCCACTGGGAGGATGGAAGAGAAGACCACCTGCGCTCCCAGTTCTTTCACTTTCTTGCCTAAGTCTTCAAAGTCTCTGCAGATGGTTTCCAGGTCGTTTCTTGCGGTGTCATTTGTCCCCACATGTAGTAGCAGGAATGGGTAGTCATCTGTAGGTCTGAAGAGTCCGGATATCCTGTCAGACACATCTTTAATTTTTTAAGTTCTTGCAAAATGGAGGAGTTTTGGTGTCGGATAGAACAGTACATCGCCAATTACTTGATGCCAGTCTGAAAGCACGAACACCAAGGAAAAAGCTGTTCCTAAATCTTAATCAGAGAAGTAAGAGAATTTCTTGGGCCAAAGAACATCTTAGCTGGACAACTGAAGATTGGAAGAAAGTAATTTGAAGCGATGAAACGAGAATATCAATTTTTGGTAGTGACGGAGTGCATTATGTTCAGAGAAGGCCAAAGGAAGACTGCCTTCCAGAGTGTATGACAGCTACAATGAAACATCCAGAGAGTGTTATGATATGGGGCTGTATGACCTGGCATGGAATTGGGAGAATACAGGTCCTTGAGGGAACTGTAAATGCTTCAAAATATATTCATGATGTCCTTGAACCAAAGCTCATCCGATCAATTCGTGACCTTCGCAAGGAACAGACCGAAATTATTTTGTTATCGATGCTAAAGAATTCCCTACACGCTACTAAAGAGACGCACAGGGATAGCATGAAATTAACATATTAGGATGTGATATTTTGATTCGGCCATTTTGCTGTTCTTATAGAAGTAATGAGAGATTTTGTATTATGGTAGCCTTTTTTCTATGTAGAGGTGTTCTAATCTACCTTAGACTACTTGTGGCATTATTGTTGTAAACACTTTGTATGACTGCATGCTAAAAACTTTAAAAAATGACAAAAATTTGTAGTGTATCCACAATTTTGGCCACTAGTGTATGTATCCCCTTTGGAATACTCGCCACTGCTCCATTCATTTTATATGGGACTTCCGGATATAGCGGAGTATAGCGTTCCATCTCTAGCAGTCCCATGGAGAATGAATAGAGCAGTAGCGCATGTTCACAGGCATCACTCCATTCTGATGGCGTTGAAAGTCCATCACTTTTCCTATGGTGAGGTGATAACTTTTAAGGTGGCCACATGATTTTCTTTATTTTTTGGCAGAAAATCAAAGATTTTGAGGATGGAATTACGAAAGTTGTAAAAGGAGATGAAGAAGGAAACACGGAAGACTTAAAACTTTTCAAAAACTTAAGAAAACTTTTCAACTCTTGGGAAACGACAAGTAATGAGTCATGTGCAGTGTGTAAGTATGAAGCTGATCTCCCGCTCACTAGTGAAACAAGTAAAGTGGTTTTATTTTTCTTATTCAAAATTTTTATTGTTTTATAATACAATACACAACTAAAACAGACATATCAACGGGTTCAAACGAACACACCATATGGAATGGTAACTACTGAAATAGAGAATTTTGTGGTAACATGAAAACAAACAACTCTGTACTGTATCAACGGTAGTTTGCAAAAGACAACTGACGACCTGTTACGCTAAATTACAAGAAGGAGAAGAGAAAAAATAAGAAATGTTTATAGGGACCATGAGGACAAATCACTAAGGCAGACAGAGTATGAACTATGATACCGGCATATTAAATATCCTAAAAGGATAAGATAGCAATTGTCTTAGCATATTTTGGTACATCGATGAGGATAAGAAGGATTCCCAATGAAACCATTTTGCAGCCACTTTGTTAGCTGCCTCTTCTGTATGGGCTATCAGGGATTCCATCCGGTGAATGCTAGCCACCTCCCCAAACCATTCCTCTAGCGAAGGTGCGTCTAAGGACTTCCTGTGTCGTGGAATTACCACCTTAGTAAGCCTGAAGAAGGTGCCTCAATAACGAATTCTTAAAAGCATTCTTAGGCATGGGAAACATAAATGGTAGAATTGCTTCCGTGCTTTTAGGGATTGACACCCCCGTCATTTCTTTAATCGCTTTAAGAACACCTTCCCAGAAGGCCGCCAAGGCCGGGTACGCCCACCATATATACGACATTGAATCCACATGGGTCCCACATCGCCAGCACATGTTGGATACAGGAACCATTTATGCAAGACCAAAGGAACACAATACCATCTAGACCAGTGTTTCTCCACTACAGTCCTGAAGACCCACCAACAGGTCATGTTTTCAGGATTTCCTTAATATTGCCCAGGTGATGGAATTAATGCTTGAGCAGGTGTTGAAATCATCTGTGCAATGCTAAGGATATCCTGAAAACTTGACCTGTTGGTGGGTCTTGAGGACTGGAGTTGAGAAACACTGATCTAGACACTATTTTATAACTATTTTTCTGAGCTTTAGTGGCTATATTAGATTTATGAGAGAGATGGAAACGTTTATGCCATTGTTCTCTTGTAAAGGTTTAATGGAGCTCCCTTTCCCACGCCTTACAATAAGGGGGAAGCATATCCGAATCACTATTTAATAGAAGCTTATAGATATCGGAAATTGCATGCGCAAAATTAGTGGGAGCCATACATAGGGACTCAAACGAAAAAAGGGGGTGCACCCATTATAAATGAATGGCAAATGTAAAGAAAAAATGCCCTAGTTGAATATATTCAAAAGAATATCTCGCTTTCTGTGGACGATCACCTAGAATAGCTGTGAGTGGAAGCAATACACCCTCAGGGGCCACATGATAAAGACGCAAGGGGGTTTTTCTTGGAGCTACCCAGAAAAAGGCTTGAGGAGACACCGGATGGGAATTTGGGGTTATTTTTTATTGGGACTAACGGTCCTAATGGGTCAATTAGAATTCCCTTTAAACTGGTAATGTGGACAGTTTTGAGTGTTTGCTAGACTAAATGGAATAGGGATGTTATTTCGGGCCAAACTAGGCCAAGTCCATGGTAGAGTGGAAACTGATGTATGACAAGACTTATAGGCCATACGTACCCACAGTTTAGATTCTCTACAGTGCAGAATGTCTAAGATTCTTGCATGGGCGGACGCCAGATAATATTTTCGGCAGTCCGGCAAACCTATACCCCCTAAATCTTTTGGAAGCACCAAAACAGTACTATGAATTCTTGGGCGTCCCGCCGACCAAACAAATTGACTGAATTTACGTTGGACCTTCATCCAGAAGGAAGATGGGATATACTTTATATCGGGATAGTTTGTAGTAAATACAAAAGTCATTTTGAGGATGTTAAGCTGCACACACACTGTACTAATTGTATTTGTCACAGACATCTATATATCTACCCATTCTATTTGTATTTACTGTGTGTAATCCATCTCTTCCCTCCTGTCGGCTCCTGCAGTGATTTTACAGTACATGGCATATGAATTACTGCCTTTTATTATATATATATATATATATATATATATATATATATAAAAAAAGAGAGAGAAGCCAGCACCGCTTGTGGTTAGAATGTATAACATAAAGTGCATATGCACATAATATCTAACTGTATTCAAAATGAGATATTTGGCAAAAAAAATTGATCAATTCAATTGAGCCACCCCGCCGCGCCAAGGCAATCTCATGTGGGGGGTCCTACTCTACGTTTTAAATAAACACTGTGCCATTACGGCCTCCTAGGTACATTAAAAGCAAGACCACTTTAAGTGCAATCCGTACCTGAGCATTTGTGGATCGCTCCCATGGAGCCAGTCAAAGCAAGTGCAGATGAAGGCCAATCAGGTCTGAATATAGACATATCAGGATTAGCCTCCACACATAATAATAATAATCTTTATTTTTATATAGCGCTAACATATTCCGCAGCGCTTTACAGTTTGCACACATTATCATCGCTGTCCCCGATGGGGCTCACAATCTAAATTCCCTATCAGTATGTCTTTAGAATGTGGGAGGAAACCGGAGTACCCGGAGGAAACCCACGCAAACACGGGGAGAACATACAAACTCCTTGCAGATGTTGTCCTTGGTGGGATTCGAACCCTGGACCCCAGCGCTGCAAGGCTGCAGTGCTAGCCACTGAGCCTCCGTGCCGCCCTCTCACGTTGCCCGACCAGCAAACATAGATGTGCACACACACAGCAGCCCCGCCCTGCCCCAGGCTTTATTTTTGTGCACCTGTGTCTAAGCCTGCATTGCCCTTCATCTGTGTTTGCTGGTCAGGCAATGTGTGGAGGTCAAACCTGAGATGTCTGTGTTCAGACCTGGTTGGCCTTCATCTGCACCTGCTCCATCTGGCTGCATGGGAGTGATGCAGATATGCTTCAGGTATGGATTGCATTTGATATGGTCTTGCTTTTAAAATATTTAGGAGGCCGTAATGGCACAGTGAATAATAAAATTGTAGAGTAGGACCCCCCCATATGAGATTGCCTTGGCACGGCGGGGTGGCTCAATATATTGATCAATATTTTGCTAAATATCTCATTTTGAATACAGTTAGATGCTAATATGTGCATATGCACTTCATGATATGCGTTCTGACCACTGGCAGCGCTGGCTTTTCTCCTTTTTTTTTGTGTGTATATATATATATATATATATATATATGTGTCACTGACATCTATATATCTATGTATTCTATGTGTCCTGTATATATCTATTCTATTCTAACCTGTCAGTGTGATTTTACTGTATGCAGCACATGAATTGCCGGCTTTTCAAATGCGATCGGTGTGTAAAAATCGGACAGCACTCGCATGGTCCGAATGCTGTGGGATTTTTTTCTCGCACCCTTTATCTTTTATTGCGGGATACGATCCGATTTCAGACTACAATTGCAGCATGCTGCGACTTTTTTCCAGTCCGATCGTGATCCGATCAATACTGTAAAAAAAAAACGCAGATGAACACACAATCATAGAATAACGCTGGTCCAAATTCAATCCAATTTTTTATCGGATTTCATTTGTCCGATTTCATCGTGAGTGGGAATGATCCCTATGGGTGTAAGCTTTTGGAAGGGTTGTAATTGGAGATTTGACTGGGTTGGGATGAGCTTCTTTATATTTAGGGTGCAGTGGCTCTTAGAATAAGGCCTCATTCAGATGTCAGTTTTTCTCACATACGAGAAAAATGAGCCATTTATTTTGACCAGAGTTTGATCAGAGTGTGGTCTGAGTGTCATCACTTTTTCTCATATCTGGAGGAAAAAAAAACGTTTCTCCACCTTCTCCTTTCTGACCCATAGACCTGCATTGCCAATTTAGATCTGACCCTCTGATCAAAATCAGGTCTGTGTCATATCTACATTATATCAGTGCCAGCCCTTCCTGCCTTTCTGTTGCCAGGCAGCGCCGCGCATTCATTGTGGGTGACTTGGGGCGTCAGTTCTAGCTTTGTGTTCTCTGGAATTTATGGTCCCATCTATAATGGGAGATGTAGAGTTAACTGCCGTGTGTTTTGGGTGCGGCTACAAGCTATGTAAGATCCTGAAATCCTGCTGCCCACCGCCAGTTATAATCTGACCTGCTTGCTTTTTGACTATTCTTTCATTTTTTACAATTTTGTCCCTGCATTGACATCCTCATTCTGACCCAGCTACCTGACTATTGCTTGCCTCTGGTTTGCTCCTTTGGATAGCAGTTTGTAAGCAATTTATTGGACCCCAAGCACAGATCCATATATAGACCTTATAGGGTGAAGGTCGATATTCCTCTGGAATCTGTCAGATGAAGTGGCTTGCGCTAAGTCTGGCCGAGGTAGCCATTTGTAGTCTGCAGCCTCTGACAAACTTATCATTGTGTCTCTGCGTCCTGACCCCTACTTCTAGCTAGCTATGATGCAAACCTTTTCTGGGGACTTTACAGCTCTTCACTCTTATGTCAGGGTGTCCATGATTACGTTTCCAAACTCTTAAATCCATGTTAGTTCATTCACATCTCTCACTTTTCTCCTGATTGTCACACATCTGTCACATGTAGTGACCTCAAACGCCACATCCCAGCAAGAGACCTTACAATATACAGCACCATATGAAAACATAGCTAGGATTTTGGACCAGTATAGAGAACATAATGAAGTATTGAGATACTCTCTCTAGAACATGAATAAACATAGAAACAGCTGCAGAGAGCTTACATCCCCATAAAATTTATACGAAAAATCATGGTAGAAAATAATTAGAAATAAACTAATGCCCAATCTACGCAAAAAGTGCCAGTAGCTTTATTAAATACAATTAGGGCAAAATACAAAAATCTACAATAAATACCAAGTGAAACATACATAATAAAAACCAGTGAATAATGATGCAACCATGGTGTGACTGCACAGGCATAAAAGGTTTGAGCAAACAGGGAACAAATATAGATATTGCACAAAGTAGCGTATAAATCCCCTGGTTATACTATTTCAGGCAGAGAAAGTTAACCCCATACAACATGGGAAGGAAGGCATATACTCCTATATATCAAGGAGAGGGAGATAAACTGAAGTCACAAATATCCCCTTTAAAAAAGGGGAAAATTAGCACAGTCAACAACAAAAGTGTGGGTCACTCCAGGAAAATTCCCAAAATACCCAAAGTATATTGCCCAACTACCCATAGGTCAAAAGAGGGAACAAAAATTCATACCCATATTGTGATGCCTGCGGGTCACGCCGAGGGGGGGGGGTTGTGCTAATTTGCACCCAGCAACCAATCACAGCGCAGCTTTAATTTCATATTCTGCTCTTGGAAAATGAAAGCTGTCATGCGATTGGTTGCTATGGGAAGCACAGACAGTCACTAATGAATAGAGATGAGAAAATCAATTGGTAATTAGCATAACGATATTTGTTATGAATTTCATGAAAAGGTCGGATTTGGTCAGAACTTTAATTTTTCAGGATTCGATTAGCACGAATTCAGCAAAATTGGTGGCAGGAGAGCCTCCATTTTGGTTGTCTTTTGAGGTTTGGGAAAGCGTTATAGAAATATAAATATAAAAAGACATATGGTGACCTGTGTTTGGGGGACAAGTTGTACTTTTGAATGTCACCATTCATTTTATCACATAGTGTGCTGGAAACGGGACAAAATTCCAAGTGTGGTGAAATTGTGAAAAAAAAAAAAAAAAAACCCACAATTCTGACATTGTGTTTTGTGGTTCAAATGACCAGGCAGTGTGATTCTATTCATCAGTATGATTACGACGATAAAAAAATTGTGCAGAGTTTTCCATATTTTACTGATAAAAATCAGAACTCTGAAATTTTTGATTGTCGCCATTTTCCGAGACCCGTAACGTTTATTTTACCCTTCGCCACGACAGCACCCACTGGAGGTATCGGATCCGCCCCATTTGGAACAGGAAAGATAAAAGGGGCGGTCCGCCTTTCCTCCTCAGTTTTGGTTTCCTGTTCCAAACGGAGCCACGATCCTTCAGGAAACATACCTGGGCCATGCATGCCGCCAGTGCAGACTCCATGTGAACGGCAGGGGCTGCGGTCCAGAGGCAGCGTCGGGGGAGACTCCGTTAAACGGCTCCCCCCTCGTCTGGCGTATGGAGGGTGATGACCGGGTCCGGGGTGGGCCGCCCGGTCTCACCCAGGAGTGCGCCGGGTGGCACCAGGAGGCGCCGCCGCTGCCAGCGGTAAGTGCGCCAGTGGCGCGAAGGAGAAAAAAAATCTCTGCTTTTCTGAAGCAGCGGTGGCGGTGACATGAGGAGCGCAGGCCGCATATACGGGCGGGGGCGCGGTGGCCGGCCGGCGCAGAGGCTCCTGAACCCCGGAAGTAACGATTGAACTTCCGGGGCAGGATGGCTGAGAGCACGACGACGCATGCGTGGTGATCTCGGGGAGGAGGAGCGACTTCCGGGGGCAGAGGCAGGAAGGGAAAAAAAAAACAAAAAAAAAAAACAAAGCAATCTATTTAAGCAGAGCCGCAGCTGAGCGGTGGTGAGCCATGTCGTCCCCAACGGAAGCGCACGCTCCAGCAGGAGATTCTGCGGGGGCAGCTCCACTAGGGACCGCAACGCTAGGACACTGGCCGCAGGAGTGAGACTGGAGAGTCAAGACCTAGGACGGGATCTCAGCCATCCGATCCGGTAATATAAGGCTTCACTGGGTGAGTGTGCAAAGTATATACTCTGCCTATTAAGCTGACCTCTTCCTACCCCCCCTCCCTCTCTCCTTTCGGTCTCCCTTTCTAGACAAAGAAAAAAGACAAATCCAAGCATAAGGAATGCGCATTATGCTCTGAACCTCTCCCTGACTCCTACCCCAAAAAACTCTGCAAGCAGTGCACCAGAGAGACTAGGCAGGGGTCCGCAGTGTCATCAAAGGACATACCGGCCATAATCAGGGAGGAAATACAGGCTATCAACCGCGCCAGTACTCCCTCAGAGACTAGGAGCAAAAAACAGGTGACCCTCAGCTCAAAGTCAGAGGAAGAACAGGGGTTAATCTCCGACTCCTCACTTACATCCTCGTCATCATCATCAGACATGGAGGGACGGTCATGTTTCCCCCTGGATAGTGTGGACAACCTGGTCAAATCTGTGAGGAGCACTATGGGGTGTGAGGAGACAAGGGGTGCCCAAACCGCACAAGAGATAATGTTTGCGGGGTTGGCAGAAAAGAAAAGGAGAGCGTTCCCAGTGATACCGGCAGTTAAGGCCCTAATAAAAAGAGAATGGGAAAAACATGATCAGAGAAGTTTTCTCCCATCGGCCTCAAAGAGAAAATATCCATTTAGCGATGACGAGCTATTAAAATGGACCAAGGTGCCAAAGGTTGATGCCGTTGTAGCCTCTACCTCAAAACAATCTACCATTCCGGTAGAGGACGCAGGCTTATTGGCAGACCTGCTAGACCGTAAGGCAGAGTTATCATTTAAAAGGTCTTGGGAGTCTACCACGGGTATATTTAAACCAGCAGTAGCCAGCACGTGCACCGCCAGATCTATGCTCGTATGGTTGGACCAATTGGATCAACAAATCGAGCAGAAGGTGTCAAGAGAGAAGCTATGGGCCGCTATTCCATTAATCAGAGGGGCAGCTGCCTTTATGGCCGATGCTTCGGCGGATACTCTGCGGTTGGCAGCAAGATCGGCAGCTCTTGTGAACAACGCCAGGCGGGCACTGTGGATGAAGAGCTGGAAGGGGGACGTGCAATCAAAATCTAAGATTTGTGCAACCCCGTGCGAGGGTGAGTTTCTCTTCGGGAAAGCCCTAGACGACATACTCGCCAAAGCAAAGGAGAGGAAGAAGGCGTTCCCTGACTCTTCTATCCCTCTCTATAGGAAAACCTTTAAAAGACGACCGTTTGGAAGGAGACAAACGGATAGATCAAATAGATGGCCCACGAAGGAAGAAAAACAAAAGGGTAGCATGTTCAGGGGCTCAACATTCCGGAGGGAAAATAAAAATTAAAAAATCAGACCCACCAGTGGGGGGTAGATTAAATTTTTTTTATTCAAAATGGGAACAAATAACTTCGAGCCCATGGATCTTAGGTATAATTAAAGAGGGAATGAAGATAGAATTCCTTCAAACCCCTTATGATTTCTTTATCATAACCCGCCTTAACTCCATAGTTCAACAAAAGGCCCTAGAAGAAGAAATTCGGAGCCTATTATCCAAGGGGGTTTTAGTGGAGGTCCCAGAGGGACAGGAAGGTAGAGGTTTCTACTCTCCTTTATTTTTAATTTCCAAACCAGATGGCACGTTTAGAACGATTATTAATTTAAGGAAGCTTAATACGTTAATAAAAAATTATAAGTTTAAGATGGAATCAATCAGATCCACCATAAAGCTTCTCTTTCCAAACTGTGTAATGGCGGGAATTGACTTAAAAGATGCTTACTATCATATTCCTATCCATGATAGATACCAAAAATACCTAAAGGTCGCAGTGGTGTTCGAAGGCAAGATCCGTCATTTTCAGTATACAGCCATGCCTTTCGGTCTCTCTACAGCGCCAAGAATCTTCACCAAGGTGATGGCAGAGGTGATGGCCTATCTTCGCCAAAAAGACACTCTAATTGTACCTTACCTAGACGACTTCCTAATAATCGGGAACTCGGTCACCCAATGTACCAAACGTGTGGCTGACGCAATCTCATCTTTGCAGGATCTAGGCTGGATCATCAATATACAGAAGTCCAGACTCGTTCCGCAATCCCTCCCAGATGTTTTTAGGGTTCCAGTTAGAATCCACAACCCAGAGATGTCTACTTCCTCAGGTAAAGATTGCACTCACAAAAGGAAAAATAGAGGCAGCCATAGATAGACCACGCATGTCTCTGAGAGGAGCAATGTCGCTATTGGGATCGCTAAATTCCGGTGCCCCAGCAGTCCGGTGAGCCCATTATCATGTCCGCCCACTTCAGCACCAGATCCTCCAAGAGGACAGGCGACATGGTGGTCACCTCGAGAGCAAGATAACCTTATCTCAGGAGGTCTTGACTTCTCTAAAGTGGTGGCTAGATGATGACCATCTATCCTCCGGAGTCCCATGAGTCATAGTACCATCTTGTATCCTAACCACCGATGCTAGCCCCCATGGCTGGGGAGCCCATATGGGGAATAGCTTTTGTCAAGGAAGGTGGAATAGAGAGGAAGGGGAATACTCATCTAATTTAAAGGAGCTGACAGCGGTATACTATACTCTGCACCATTTTCTTCCACAGCTTCAACAGAAATATGTCAGGATCCTATCGGACAACACCATTACAGTGGCCTACATAAACAGACAGGGAGGTACTCGATCAGAGACTCTGATGTCTTCTGCGGCAAGAATCTTAAGCTTAGCCGAAAGCTATTTGTTGTCCCTCTCGGCTCTTCATATCAGGGTAGAGAACAACCAAGAGGCGGACTTCTTAAGCCGACACACACTTCGGCAAGGGGAGTGATGCCTCAACTGCTGAATCTTCAAGGACATAGTAGCCCCTTATGGGGACCACCTCAGGTGGACCTCTTTGCCACGAGGGAGAACAGACAGATAAAGACGTTTGCTTCCCTGTCTCCGTCAGATCACCCAGACATACTGGATGCCCTCCAAGCCTCATGGAAGTTCAAGCTGGCATATGCCTTCCCTCCGTTGATTCTCCTGCCACAAGTGATTCGGAAGATCAGAGAGGACAGGGCGAGAGTAATCCTGATAGCACCATTCTGGCCCAAGAGACCGTGGTTCTCGTGGCTACGAATTATGTCAGTGACTTGGGTCCTCCCTTCGATTCCCAACCTACTCTCCCAAGGCCCTTTCTTCCACCTCCAAGTGGACAGCTTACACTTGACGGCGTGGAATTTGAAAGGCAGCTACTAAGATCAAGAGGGTTTTCTGAAACACTGATTGCGACGCTCCTGCAGAGCAGGAAGCAGTCCACGACCCGGATTTATACAAGAATATGAAAGAAATTCCTAGTTTCATATATCACCCCATACAGCAGAAGTCCCGATAGTTCCTATCTTAGAATTTCTACAGAGAGGGAAGGACTTGGGTCTGGCAGTAAACACACTGAAGGTACAGGTGTCTGCGTTAGGGGCACTGTACGGCCATAATATAGCAGGAAATAAGTGGATATCACGATTCATTAAAGCCTGCGAACGAATAACTCCAGTCCACATACCTACAATCCCCGCATGGGACTTAAATCTGGTCTTAGACGCCCTGACGGGGGAACCCTTTGAGCCGATAGACACGATATCCCTCAAATACTTATCACTCAAGACGGCCCTCTTGGTAGCACTGACATCTGCTAGGAGAGTGGGTGATATCCAGGCCTTGTCCATAGATCCACACTTTTTTCAGGTATACCAAGATAGATTAATATTAAAGCCAGACCCCTCGTACCTGCCTAAGGTATCAACAAAATACCATAGATCTCAAGAGATACTCCTCCCAACCTTCTTTGAAGATCCCTCCACTCCAGAGGAGCGAAAATTCCACACTTTGGATGTCAGAAGAACTGTCCTAAAGTATATCGAGAGGTCTAGGAGCTGGAGGCAGTGTAGGGCTCTGTTCGTTTCTTTTCAGGGCCATAAAAAAGGGTACGGAGTCACGAAGAGCACCATTTCCCGATGGATCAGGGATGCCATTCGTTTAGCCTACTCCGCAAAAAATGAAGATCCTCCGAAAGGCATCAGAGCGCAGTCCACTAGAGCAATGGCGACCTCCTGGGCCGAGAGGGGAGACGTTCCAATTGAAACCATATGTAAGGTGGCAATTTGGTCATCCCATTCTACCTTCTATAATCACTATAGACTTGACCTTTCATCAACTTCTGACCTAAGCTTTGGCAGGACTATCCTTGGCACGGTGGTCCCACCCAGGTGATGGTCTCTGGAATCTCTCCAGTGGGTGCTGTCGTGGCAAAGGGTAAAAAGCCGGATTACTTACCGGTAATGCTCTTTTAATGAGTCCACGACAGCACCCGCTCACTTCCCTCCCTGCTAAAAATATCAATAATAAAGTATATCTGCTAAAGATGGATAAGTAAAGTTTAAGATATACAAAGACATTGCCTAATCCTTGGCGGTCCTCCTGGTACTCTGAAATGCAAAACTGAGGAGGAAAGGCGGACCGCCCCTTTTATCTTTCCTGTAGGGTTTCCTGTTCCAAATGGGGCGGATCCGATACCTCCAGTGGGTGCTGTCGTGGACTCATTAAAAGAGCATTACCGGTAAGTAATCCGGCATATTTCACTTTCAGTGGAGCTGTGTGAGGATTTTTTGTGGGGCAAGATAATGTTTTTATTTATATCATTTTGGGATAGATATGACATTTTGATCACTTGTTACAGCCTTTTTTTTTGCGGTGTTGAGGCCCCAAAAACCTGCAATTTTGGGACTTTTGCTGCATATAGTAAAAATCGCCGTCTCCTTTGAAGCCCGGCCACATGGCTCTCTCTCTCTTTCATCTGTTTTCCGCTATTTTGGTGGATTTTAACTGACAGAAAAAACTGAAGTGTGAAACAGGCCTAACACACAGATAGCGATGAGCGAGCATTCTCGCCACTCGAGTGTCATTGGGATGCTAGGGGACACCTCGAGTAAACCGGGTAATTGAGCGAAATGCTCAAGTCCCCGGGGACTGCCTGCCATACATGCTAATGGCATAGCTAACATGGCTACGGCATTACCGTGTTTGGCAGGCAAGACCCACATGTTTATTGGCTGTCTAACTGCCACAATACATACGGGGCGGGGACTCAAGCCCCTGCGAAACTCCCTAAAGTATCCTGCAAGTGCTGAATTAAGTAAAGTACGCTTTGCAGAACTCTGCTGTCCTAGTTAGATTATTCTGCAAGTAGTCAATATATAAATTACAGATCCTGAATTAGACCTGGCAAAAATAGATATGTAAATAGTGACCACATACTGTTAATAAAACATTCTTATTCAGTAAGTTATGTAGCTGCCATTTATTTATTTTACTCGATTAATAATGCCATCATATTCCGCAGCACTTTACAGACATTATCACTGTCCCCATTGGGGCTCACAATCTACCTTCTCTATCAGTATGCAAACAGACGAGAGAAAGGAACAAAGATAATCCCAAGTAAAATATCAAAAAGTTTATTCAGAAAAGGTAATATAATCCAACAGAATAAATTACATGAAAAAAGACAAAGTGGATAGTTGATTAACACAGGTGTAAATCTTTCTTTATATTTTTTATATAGCGCTAACATTCCCAGCACTTTACTGTTTGCACATTGCAGTCCCCAGTGGGGCTCACAATCTAGAATCCCTATCAGTATCTCTTTGGAATGTGGGAGGAAACCAGAGAACCCGGTGGAAACCCATGCAAATACGGGGAGAACATACAAACTTCTTGCAGATGTTGTCCTTGGTGGGATTAGAACCCAGGACTCCAGCGCTGCAAGGCTGCAGTGCTAACCACTCAGCCGCCGTGCTGTGTAAAGAGAATGGTCCCAAAAAAAGAGAAGTAAAGTGGAAGGGGGAACCAAAAAATAGCAGCATGTTTTATAAAGTGCCAGTGCTGATGCAGTAATTACGCCCATCTAGTAAAACAGTACCAGTCCATAGGCCACATACATGTACAAGAAAAAAGACAAAAAGTGTACAACACCACTAAAATAATGGGGTGTTGTGGAGAAACGGGGTCAGTGGGTGCTCTCGTCCGCTGGCCTGGCTGCCTTTAGCAAGACTGCATGGACCAGGGCTCATACCACTGGACACCCGCTCGATCTCCCGGTGGGCAATACACCACACAGACAACACAGGGTTTGGGTAAAACAGTGTGGCAATACTTTATTGAACCACAACACCCAATAGCAAACAGAACAATCCCAGCAATTACCCCAAGATGGTGCACATTACAGGGTCTCACCCTTCTGCTGACTCACCGGGATAATGGTAAATGTTATGCCCGAGCTCCCAGGGTTGTTACTCCACCTGTGATACGCATGCAGAGAGGAGATAACGACAAGCGTAGGGAGATAACGGAGAGCAGTCCTGTGTTCTTTCAGCCGAGTCCGAAGTACCCTGAGCTGAGATCCTGAAGAGTGACACCCTTCCGCTGACTCACCAGAACAATGGTAGATGATACGTCAGAGCTCCCAGGGTTGCTATTCCACCTGTGATACACACACAGAAGAGGTAATGACAAGTGTAGGGAGATGACCAACAACAGTTCATAGAGTCCATACAAGGTCCAAAGTCAGTTGACAACGAGAGTCACCACCTGGCTTATCCGACCATCTCCATGGAACCAGGCGACCGGTGGGTCCCAAAACCTGGCTTTCTCCAAACATATCCATGGTTAAGGGATGGTCGCTGGATCAAATCTGTGTCCTTCTAACCTGAGCCGAAAACCCCTAGGTTGATTCCTATAGAATCATAGATCCGTGTCCCTCGTGATGGTGCCATGATGAATCTGCTGCAGTCCTGTCTCTCGTCCGTTGAGTGTTTTGCAGAATGTCCGACTGGTAGCTTTGTGTGATGAGATCTGCTCTCTCTGTCTCGAGTCTTTTTATACCCAAGGCATGTGACCTATTTTTAGATTTACCCAGTGTCCTTCAGTCCACCCTCACAGCCTTTTCCTATCTTCCTTCGAAGTCAACAAACTGGTTATAGAATAAAATACACAATTAGCATATGAGCACACAATAAACAAATATAAACACACTATGTACAAGTCACTATTACAGACTTACACAGTATGATAAATGGTATGCAAGTCTGTCTTCTTGACCCACCAGAGATAAACACTTAAATCCACAAGCCAATATACAGATAAAAAGTCAATTGTTCTTGGTTTGCAAAAACATAGTCGTCTGATAGCATCTGGGGCTGATAGCGTCTGGTCCCAAGTGGATACTATGGGTAAGAACTGAATGTGGCTTGATTTCTTTGTGGTCTCTACTCCCTTAAAGCAATACACATCTGTGAAGACACCAGAGTATATCTTAATTACCCAGATGACTATGTTTTTGCAAACCAAGAACAATTGACTTTTTATCTGTATATTGGCTTGTGGATTAAGTGTTTATCTCTGGTGGGCCAAGAAGACAGACTTGCATACCATTTAACATACTAGTGGTGGTGTTTACACTCTGTCTTTTTTCATGTATATATATGTGGTCTATGGACTGGTACGTTTTTACTAGATTTGAGTAATTACTGCATCAGCACTGGCACTTTATAAAACATGCTGCTATTTTTTGGTTCCCTCCTTCCACTTTACTTCTCTTTTTTGGGACCATTCTCTCTACACCTGTATTAGTCAACTATCCACTTTCTTTTTTCATGTGATTTTATGTAATTTATTCTGTTGGATTACATTACTTTTTCTGAATAAACTTTTTGATATTTTACTTGGGATTATATTTGCTCCTTTCTCTCGTCCGTTTGCGTTCTTAATTATGGGAGTATCCTGTCCTAATATAGCCCACTTCACCACTGAGTATAAGGATTAATTGACTATTGGTAATATGTGTTCTGTTCGAAGGTTCTTGCTTCTATTTCCTATCAGTATGTCCAGGGCTGCCACTAGGAATTTCGAGGGCCCCATACTGGCAAAATTTTCGGGGCCCCCTTTAGACTCCACCCTTCAAACTGTCCACAGTCCCACTGCCCTCTCTTGGAAAAACTCCGCTTCTCACCATTCACACATTAACAGTTCCCATCACCACATCACACATATAGCCGGCAGCTTTTGTCTTGGCCAAAAGATTTTTTAAGCCGCCATCACAACACTGTAGACACTTTTGGCTGAGCTCTACTCTACGCTAACCTATTAAATATTTGTTAAAATATGCAATACAATTTAGGTATATTTTTATTTATTTTTCAATTTTTTTAAACGACCAATAATATCACATTCAAGGAACAAATACCACCACACCATGACCAGACCACATATTACTACCATAGTGACCGCATAATATCACATACAAGGAACAAATACCACTGCACCATGATCAGATCACATATTACCACCACAAAGTGACCAAATAATAGCACATACAAGGGACAAATACCACAACACCATGTCCAGACCACATATTACCACCACATAGTGACTGAATACTACAATACTGATCAGTAATAATAAAAAAACACAATACTATCACCATAAGTGCCATTATACACGGGAGATCTGTACTTAGTATGCAGTGTCTGTGTACAGGTAATACAGTGATCAATGACATTATACACAGGAGCTCTGTATATAATGTATAGGTAATACAGTGATCACTGGTGACATTATACACAGGACCTCTGTATATAGTATACAGTGTATAGTGTCAGTGTATAGGTAACACACTGACTCACCAGTGACCTCTCTAGGTGAAGTCCTTCATCCTTGCTTTTCATCTTTCATCCAGCACAGATCACCATCACATCTTCCAGCCAGGACTCGTCTCTGCAGGAAATAACAGTTATCTAGAGCTCCACTTGCAGAACACATTACTTATTTTTTTCCCAACTTCTACATTACATCACATAAAGAAAAAAAGGCAACATAGTATCACTTTACACAGTAACAGGACCTTCCCCTATTCTGTTCCCTGGGCCTGTGGCTGCAAATATGGCTCTGTGAGATGCTGGATCTCCTCACCTTACTTACAATTACCGAGGGTCGCAGATAGCTTAAATCAGCTGCCGGCACACATGTTATGAAGAATCCAGAAGAGACTTTGATTTCTTTAAGAATTGTTGTTGAATGCATACAAACAGCAGCAGGTAAAAAAGACTTTCTTCAGACAGGCTGAAAGCACATGTGCCTCTAATGAAGCCAAGATGGAGACTTAGACACAGGGAGAAGAAGAAGGAAGTGACATCACACCCAGAAGAGGGAGACAGAAGAGACAAATTTGATGGAAGGGGAGAATTTCAGCTGTGCAAAACACAGGAACACATAGCAACAATATGAGAGACTGCAATACAGCATGTAAGATGTACAGGACAGTCTGTAAAATGTCTCATTCATGAGACATAACATCCCCCATTTAAAACAGTATACTCAAAAAATAAAATAAATACATCACTGCAGTAATAATATCCCCTAATTAGCCCCTATGGTAATAATATTCCCCATCCTCGCCCCCGTGTGTCTCATTCCTGGCTTCAGCTATATGGTTTCCCATCCCGCCCTCACGAGTATCCATTGTGCCCCATATGATCTCCCCATCTGTCTCCATCGTATCCATCCTGACCCATGATCCTGCACCATGTGTCTCCCATCCTGCCCCCTCCTGTGTCTCACATTCTGCCCCTTCCTGTATCTTACTGTCACATTCTGCCCCTTCCTGTGTCTTACTGTCACATTCTGCCGCCCCCATGCCTCACATTCTGCCCCCTCCTGTGTCTTACTGTCACATTCTGCCCCGTGTCCATTCTGCCCCCTCCTGTGTCTCACTGTCACATTCTGTCCCATGTCCATTCTGCCCCCTTCTGTGTCTCACTGTCACATTCTGCCACCGTGCCTCACATTCTGCCCCTCCTGTGCCTCGCATTCTGCCCCCATCATGTCTCGCATTCTGCCCCCATCATGTCTCGCATTCTGCCCCCATCATGTCTCGCATTCTGCCCCCATCATGTCTCGCATTCTGCCCCCATCATGTCTCGCATTCTGCCCCCATCATGTCTCGCATTCTGCCCCCATCATGTCTCGCATTCTGCCCCCATCATGTCTCGCATTCTGCCCCCATCATGTCTCGCATTCTGCCCCCATCATGTCTCGCATTCTGCCCCCATCATGTCTCGCATTCTGCCCCCATCATGTCTCGCATTCTGCCCCTGTGTCTGCAATCTGCCCCCGTGTCTGTCTTCTGCCCCCATCATGTCTGCATTCTGCCCCCATCATGTCTGCATTCTGCCCCCATCATGTTCGGCATTCTGCCCCCATCGTGTTCGGCATTCTGCCCCCATCGTGTTCGGCATTCTGCCCCCATCGTGTTCGGCATTCTGCCCCCATCGTGTTCGGCATTCTGGCCCGATCATGTAAGCATTCTGCCCCCATCATGTCCAGCATTCTGCCCCCCATGTCTGCACTCTGCCCCCATTGTGTCCAGAATTCTGCCCCGGATCCCCTGGATCGCCGTTTTCAATTAAAAAAAAAAAAAAAAATCTTCTTACCTGGCTGCGCTCCAGCGGCGAGGCTCTGTCCCTCCACGCTGCTGAAGCGCGCACTCGCCGGCGACTGACAGTGACGTCAGATGCCGGCGACGTGCGTGCTGTGGCTGACGTCAGCTGCCAGCCTCAGATTGGCTGGCGGCTGTTAACTTTGACTGGCCCGCATGTCAATAGCGTTCAGCTGCCGCAGCGCCGCTAAGGGCCCGGTTTAGCCTGTAGGTAGGGACCCAGTGAGCAGATGAGACTGGGCCCGATGCGGACCCTCTGCCCTCCGGGCCCCATACACCAGTCAGGGCAGTAATGCCCTGATGGCGGCCCTGAGTATGTCTTTGGAGGGTAGGAAGAAACTGGAGAACCCTGAGGAAATCCACACGAACACGGGGAGAACATACAAACTCCTTGCAGATGTTGTCCTTCGTGGGATTTGAACTCAGGACATCGTGCTGCCCACATACATTCTTTCTTCTCTTTTTTTTTTTTACCCCTGTCCATTTTAGCATGATTCAAAAAAATCTATAATTTTTAGTTTTCAATCCTATACAAAAAAAGAATACAACTAAATTAATTAGTGTTATGTAGGGTGCCATTAAGATATACTGCTTGCTACCGCTCCAGTCAGACTTCTTCTCACTGTGTCCATGCAGTGATGAAAACTTAAGAAGGGGATATGTACATAGTGATTGTACAGTAGGGATCAAAATGGTGGGATCCCTAGTGAACATATATCACCTATAGATGGGTAATAAATGCCGGCATGACAATCCCTTTAAGGAGTTAAAGAGAACCTGTCACTTGCCATAAATATGCAATTTTTTTTTTTGCCTAGTGTAAGGCTATGTGCCCACGTTGCGTTTTTTAAGCGTTTCCGCCGCGTTTTTGCCGCGGCGGAAATGCTTAAAAAACGCATCCCATGCAATCCTATGGGATTCCGCCATTGGTGTGCTAATGTTGCCCATTTTACCGCTAAGGAATCGCATAGCGGTAAAATCCGCAGCATGTTCATTATTTCTGTGGAATCGCGGCGATTCCACCGGCATAGGATTGCTCTGAAACGCTCACTTTACGCATGTGGCTATGCCCACCATGCGTAAAGTGAGCGCTTCATGTGCGGATGGTACCCTGGGTCTGGAGAAGAAGAGACTGTCCTCCATGCCCTGGGTACCATATTCCTGTAAAAAATAGAATTAAAATAAAAAATAGGGATATACTTACCCTCTGACGGCCCCCAGAGTCCTCCTGGCTCTCAGCGGTGCATGCGGCGGCTTCCGTTCCCAGGGATGTATTGCGCGAATCACCTGAGATGATGTTGTGGTCTGTGACCGTGACGTCACAAAGGTTCTTCACACAAAGTATCCCTGGGAACGGAATGTACCGGGAGCGCCGCTGAGGAGATCGGGGGCCTTCAGAAGGAGAGAATAACTATATTTTTTTTTTAATTATTTTTCACATTCTATCTTTTACTATTGATTCCGCATAGGCAGCATCAATAGTAAAAAGTTGGTCACACTCGTCAAACACTATGCTTGTGTTTGACCAACCTGTCAATCACTTTTCCATGCAATGCTTCAAATCGCTGGAAAAGCGCAAGCATTCTGCAAGCTAAAAACGCTTGCAAAACACTTGTGTTTTGTGGGAAAACGCATGCGAATTCCGCATGCATTTTACCCGCGGCAGGGACTTGCGGAAATGCTGCGCACATTTCGGCAACATGGGCACATAGCCTAAAAGTTGCTTTCTTCTGAGTCTGGCGTTGTTTTACTTTAGTTCCTGCACTTCTCCATTACTGATCTATAGCCCCCTTTTCCCGGTATATAAATCGTCTTTTTAGCCAACTGGGTGTGGTCTTCAAGAAAAGAGTAGATAACCACACCCAATTGCATAAAAAGTTCAGATTTACATAAAAGGAAGAAGGGGTCACATCTCAGGAATGGAGAAAAGTAGGAACAAAAGAAAAACAATGCCGGATTCAGGAGAACAGCGGCATTTACATAAATATTTATGGCAAGTGACCGCTCCAATTAGAGCAATAATAATTTGTGTAGCTAAATCAAAGTTATGCGCTCTTAATATTTCGGAATAAATATACCTATTGCTTCAGTATAACTCGGAGTCTTCACATTGCAGTTGTCAATGAGATAAAACAAGAAAGGGACGTGTACGAGAATCAGTATCGAGGCCGCGAGCTCATCGGATTCATCAACTACAATAAATTTGAGAACATTATGAGGAAACATATAGTGATGTTTGAGGAGCCGACTCTAAATCTGCTGCACAAAGTCACCGGTAAGATGATTCTGTGATGGAAATGACACCTGAGAATATTACACTTATGAACAAAGGAAGGAACTTGGCAAAAGTTCTGGATGCAAAATGTCCTATCGTTTTGTGTATACAGCTCCTTTGCACACCTAAGAGTAGATGTGATGAGGACAGTGATTCTTCTTATGTTGGTGGTCTCCAACAGCATTAATCAAAATCTCCAACACGGCCCCAAACAATAACGGGTCATCAATATTATTAGTATGGTCACATGGGCCAAAGGATACTTTTTCGACCCCCTAAGCTCCATGTCCCAGGAACAACTGCAATCCCAAGGCTCCATCCTCCAATTCTGATCTGGCAACTTCTCTTCGAAAAGAACCAGCTTCATGAGCAATATTATCTATCATTAGTCGAGTCCGTAACTCAAACAGCTCATGCCTTCAAAAAAATCCAACCAGGAGCAAAAAATTGCCAACTGGGATTAGTTTTATTGGTGATTTAATAGATGAGTAATATTGGTGATTTAATATTTTTTTTTCTACTTCATTTGAAACAATATACTGTATGAAATTACAGGGTTTTCCCAACTATAGCTTCAACAACAAAATAAATGTCCACAATGTAAAAATGATTAAAGAGTAACCGTCATTTTAATTTTTATTTCATAAATCAAGAGAACACATTAAAATTAGAAACTTTGTAATATATCGTATCAGAAAAATCCACTTCTTTCTCTTCCTGGACTGATATTTCAGTTCAGATGTAAAATCTGTAAATTCTGTATTCAGTGAAGACAGATGTTCACATTACTGAGATAGATGACAGTTGGTGCTTTTAGAATTCTATGGAGAGGGAGGAGCTAGAGGTGGACACAGACATTCTATGGAGCTACAGTTCTCCATACAGCTTTATGAGCACCAACTGTCATTTCCTGTCCCAGTAATGAGAACATTTACTGAAGACAGATTTTACCTGTGAATTGAGAATTTTGATAATGAAAGATCGGTCCAGAACGAGAAGGAAGCATATTTCTCTGATACAAAGTTTCTTATTTTTTGTGTGAGATAGAGCAGGAACGCGGGATGCAGTAACGGACTGAAGGAAGAGCAAGGGTTAAAGGGGGTTTAATAATACAGGGGATACTCCACGCAGGGAGAAGTGGGGAAAGGGCTTACTTCAGCGGGGGTATTATAACTAAGAAAAACAGGTTTAGGCAAATAAGGCAAGAAGTTCAGAAGTAATAAAGTTATCAAACCAGCGACTTTAGCAGTTGGAGTCCTGGGTGTAAATGTTGGCGCCAAGGCCGTTGCGCGTATGGGGTCCGGCGTAGTCCTGGAGAAGATGGGATCCTGGCGACCGCGGTGATTCCTTGTGGTCCTGGTGACGGTCCTGGGTCCAGAAGATGAGGGGATGGAGAGGATAAAGTCTCAAACTCTGCCCAGGATAATCATTGCATGGGGACTGTATGTGGACTTTTCAGGGCACAGTTCAAAACGGGTCACCCAGCATTCCTGTAGGTATGGGCGCATGTCTACGTTCCTCTCAAGGGCCCTATGACTCACGGTCAGTGGTATCAAGTGTCTGTCGAAAGTCTCTGGTTGTGGCGCTGCAGCCCTTCAGGCTTGGGCCTGCTCCGATGCAATGATCTGAGGTCAGAGCACTCACACTGTCCACCTGCACGCTGTGCGTTCCCTCCAAGTCTCTCTCGTTTCCCACGCGCCGCAGCTTTTAAAGATTAACCGCGCCCCCTATCATTGAGTGCAAAAGTCGGTTCAGGGCCTTAAGTTTTCCCCCGTGAAACAAAGGTGACAGCCCCGACAGTTCCGGATCCGTCACGGAAAAGGTCCGCTTGACCTGGTACTTCTCCTTACACGTTATTGGCTTATGAAACATTGAAATTACAGTTACCCTTTAAGGCACCGCAATACCTTTTTTTTTCATATTTCGAAGCTTCCTCCAGGCTGAAAATTTCCTTCAGAAAGGTAATACTTTTTTTGCTTTTTTTTTTTTTTTTACATGAACAAGGTTGGAAGAATTTTTTAATGAGTGGTAGAATACCCTTTTAATTAAAATATTTCATTTTCTTTGTTTCAGAAAGACTCAGTGTTCAGCTTTAAAAAAAAAAAAAAATCTGGCTGAGCAAAGTTAACGCTTTAGCATTTGGATGGAAAATAAAATTTTTGTCTGCTTTGAAAATAGGTTGCACAACTTTTAAGTGATAAATATCCGTTTGATCGTTCTAGAACTCATCAAGAAGTGTTTTAAAGACGTAGCTTCTACACATTTTGCTCAGTTCGAGAGGCTTTCCTACGCTGCCATGGTAAGGTTTTTAGAAATTGTGTTGTCTACCTTAAAAATATTTATTTTTGCATCAAATTTTACGGATTTCTGAAATACAGAGGTTTTCTGAGCTGAATGTAAATTTTTGCACTAATTTTATGTGATTACAAAATGCTGAATTCTAATAATGCTGAACCTGTCAGGGTTCTCCTTTATTGCCTGCTCAATTGGTTGTCCCATGACTTCCTTTATGTGAGACCAGCAACGTTTCCTGCTTCACTCGATGTTTTGGGACAAGTGGGTGATCAGGCATAAAAGCGAAATCCTGACACTTTACGTGTTGCACACTGTTAAGATTAGACAATCTGAAGTCACATGCAGCAGCATATAGTTTTTTTTTTTTTAATAGAAAAAAATGATTGAAGGATTATTTGCTCATAGAATCTTTGAATGGTAGAGTAGGAAGGGACCTCCAGGGTCATCGTGTCCAACCCCCTGCTCAATGCAGGATTCACTAAACCATCTCAGTTAGATGTCTGTCCAGTCTCTGTTTGAAGACTTCCATTGAAGGAGAACTCACCACCTCTTGTGGCAGCCTGTTCCAATTATTGATCACCCTCACTGTCAAAAAGTTTTTTTTAATATCTAATCTGTATCTTCTCCCTTTCAGTTTAATTCCATTGCTTCTTGTGTTGCCATGTGCAGATGAGAATAATGATGATCCCTCTACACTGTGACAGCCCTTCAGATATTTGTAGACAGCTATTAAGTCTCCTCTTAGCCTTCTATTTTGCAAGCTAAACATTCTCAGATTCTTTAATCGTTCCTCATAGGACATACTTTGCAGTCCGCTCACCATCCTGGTAGCTCTTCTCTGAACTTGCTCCAGTTTTTCAATGTCTTTTTTAAAATGTGGTTCCCAGAACTGGACACAGTATTCCAGATGAGGTCTGACCAAGGAGGAGTAGAGGGGGATAATTACTTCACATGATCTAGACTGTATGCTTCTCTTTATACTGTACATCCTAGAACTGTTTGTCTTTTTTGCTGCTGCATCATACGATTGACTCATACGCTGTCTGTGATATATTAGAATACCCAAGTCTTTTTCACACATGCTGTTACTTAGTTCTATTCCTCCCATTCTGTAGATATAATTTTAATTTTTCTTGCCCAGATGTAGAATCTTGCATTTCTGCTTTAAATACCATTCTATTAGTCACTGCCCATTGTTCCAGCTTATCTCGATCCTTCTGAATCCTTTCTCTGTCTTCTCTAGTGTTAGCTGTCTCTCCTAGCTTTGCATCATCTGCAAATTTGATTAGTTTGCCTTCATTTTCCTTATGTAGATCATTTATAAAAATGTTGAACAACGCTGAGGCCCTGACAGAGCCTTGTGGTACCCCACTTGAAACACTTTTTTTCCAATTGGATGTGCAACAATTTATTACCACTCTTTAAGTACGATCACTGAGTCAGTTATGAATCTGCCTATCCTTAGCCTTGTCTATCTCATACTTGGTGTTAGGCGTCGGGTTCCTGTCGCTGCACAGCAGGAATCCCGAGCCTTGCCTTCAGCGGCCTCCCATTCCTCTCCGGCCGCAGAGGAGGTTGCTCAGCAGACTCGTCGATCCCGGCGCTCTGCTCAGACTAACACTGTGGGTTTGGTTGCTGCTGCCACCTCTGGTCCAGCTATAGCAACGCATGCTGGTCAGCAGCGAGCTACTCCAGGGAATAAGTCCTCCTTTCGGTCCACTGAGCATGCCCGTGGGACGATCTCTCATTGGAGATCGGAGGTCACATGCTCAGGTCCTTCTCCAGCTCGGATTGGACCATCAGGAAGGTCCCGGAAGGACACTGCTATAAAAGGTTTGCATGGCCGCTCGGCCATGCGCTAGTATAGACTCTTGTGGCTTATGGTGTGTATGACGAAGGATGATTGATACTGCGACTGACTCATTATGATCCTCTCCCTCTGGTTGTGCTTGGGTTTAGGGAATAGGAGTTAGTCTGTGCCTACCAGTGGCATTGCATTCGCCACCGTGCTCCCAGTCATCAGCATATGCTAGCGTCCGATGGTGCCAATCTGTCCAGGGCACTATCGTACCGCATAGAGTGTTAGCAACCGCCAGAGTGGCGCCGTGCGCAACTATTGTGCTTTCCAGCCATAAGGTTAGGCTGGTTAGTGGCGTCCGCCATTGCGGCGCTGTATGCATCTAGTGTGCTTTATCTTTAATTTGTGTATGTCCAGGCACCGCAGTAGCGGCGCCGAACACTAGTGGGTCTAGTGGAACTCTAACCTCGTGTCCTTGGGGCAGGGTCTTGTCACCACAACACTAGCACTCACTCAGCGGTATCGTGGTCCTGTGAAGCAACAGGGTCCGCTTCCTATTACCGGGTGAAGTTAACCCGTGTGTACTAGTTATACCGCCAGTTATTGTCCGCCATTAATGAGCAGCAGTTGTCATCTCTGCACGGTGGACCCCGGGCTGCGAACGCACCTCTTACCATCTCTTTATACTTTGGTGCGTTCTGCCGGCCCTAACACTTGGTCATTTTTTCAATAAGGATAGTATGAGATATGCTCAGATTCTTCATCTCTCATTTCCACTTATCTTTCACATTTGCACTCTCTTTTCTTCTATGTTCCAAGGATACAATTGAAGATATTTCTTGCAAGCAGGAAGAAGACGCTAAGGCGGCAATCACATTGCAATTCAAAATGGAGAAAATCATTCATTGTCAGGACACTCTGTACTGTGAGGCATTCTCAGTTATAAAATCTACAGAGAAAGATCAGATCCTAGATGACCTGAGGCAGCTGTCAATAAAAGATGTCCCCTGTCATCTGGAAGCTTATTTTAAGGTGAGTCACTAATGTACTGGATTATATAGCATAAGATGTCTACAAATATCAGTACAGCCGCAGAAATCACAGGTCATCTCTTAGAAATGTTAGAAGAGGGAAAATCTATTTTCTTTTGTTGGACTTTTTGCCTTCCTCTGGATCCTCATGTTGAGTGGATCTACTATGGGTTGGATCCACACGTTAGGCTATAGGTTGAACTTGATGGATGTAAGTGTAATTTCAACCTTAAAAACTATGAAAACTATAAAGCTATGAAAGAAGAGGCAGCACGGAACCAATGAAGGTTCACAGTGGCGAAGTGGAACAGGAGAGGGTCTTCCGAGTATTTTTTTTTTTTTCTTTTTAACCCCTTAAGCCTTCAATAATTGAGCTGCCATTTTGTTGGAGGGCAATTCCCAATTTTTTTTTTTTTAATTTTTGGTCTTTCTTCCTCTTCCAGAACACCACTGCTCGTTTGGTTAACCAGGTCCCTCTGATTATTCAGCATTACATCCTATATGAGTTCCTGACTAAATTACACCATGAAATGATCCGTCTACTGGAAGAACGACACAAGACCGACCTCCTAGAAGAACGGGACGGTCTGTCCGGAGACAGACAGAGGCTCAAGGATCAGATTCAACGGCTCAACATGGCCCGGAAGCGTTTACAGAAATTTTCAGTTAGCAATTGAAAATCACATATTTTAGAACTTTTTTTTCTTAGCATTATTTTATGTGAAGATTTTATCATAATTATGTGAGGTAAAAGGGGAAATCCATCCTCATTTTTTAACAAGAAAAACCGTCCCGGCGTGGTCTGAAAATAAGAATAACTATTTTTATCAATGTTATCACTTATTATTACTTATTGATCTTTTGCTGCATTGTGCTACTCCGGTCAAGGGCCAATTTCAGGGTGGTCAACCCGTCCAACTTTTTAAAAAATGATTGGTCGAAAGGCTTATGAGGCCGTTGTGCTCTTCATAAATTTATAAACATTTTACAGCTTTTTTCAGTTTTGCACTAGCTTGATTAAATGCTGTGGCTTAACAAGGTCAACCAGATGACATATTTCCTATGGCTTACGCAAAAAAATTAGAGTAAATTTTTAGCTTCATTTCATTTTTTCTTGCGTGTACAACCCTTATATGTTCCAAATTTATTAAGAGATGTGCAATAAATTTGTCATCTGTCGCTCCAATGTTTGCTTTTTCCTGGTGTACGTTCTCCCGATATTTTTACTTATTTTTCTTAAAACATCACTCTATCACGATGTCTAGTAAACTGAATTAAGGAAAGGTCATTGCTTCCCTGATGATTTCACAAATTCTTCTCACTAAATACAGATTTACTTACACAGCACAAATAATATGCAAATTGTTTAAAAAATTGCTAATATATCATTCACAGAAAACATATGCACGCTTTTATTCTCCTGAAATGTTGTATATTACCAAGGTTGTAACGCATTCACTCCTTTACCCCTAAGGATGGTTTGCATGTTCATGACCGGGCCAATTTTTACAATTCTGACCACTGTCCCTTTAAGAGGTAATAACTCTGGAATGTTACCTTGGATCACAGTGATTCTGACATTGTTTTCTCGTGACATATTGTACTTCATGATAGTGGTAACATTTCATTGACATGACTTGGGTTTATTTTTGAAAAAAAAACCCAGAAATTTGGCGAAAAGTTTGAAAATTTCTAAATTTTCCAACCTTTGAATTTTTATGCCCTTAAATCACAGATATATTTCACGCAAAATACTTAATATCACATTTGAAGTCACTTTGAGGGGTCTATATGATAGAAAATACCTAAAAGTGACACCATTCTAAAACCTGCACCCCCAAAGGTGCTCAAAAACTACATTCAAGAAGTTTATTAACCCTTCAGGTGCTTCACAGGAATTTTTGGAAAGATTAAAAAAATGACTTTTTTCACAAAAAATGTACTTCAAATCCCAATTTTTTTTTTACCAAAGGTAACAGGAGAAATTGGACCCCAAAAGTTGTTGTACAATTTGTCCTGAGTACGCTGATAGTCCATATATGCAGGTAACCAACTGTTTGGGTGCATGGCAGAGCTCAGAAGGGAAGGAGCGCCGTTTGACTTTTTAATGCAAAATTTGCTGGAATTGAGATCAGATGCCATGTCGAGTTTGGAGGGCCCCTGATGTGCCTAAACAGTGGAAACCCCCCACAAGTGACACCATTTTGGAAAGTAGACCCCCTAAGGAACTTATCTAGATGTGTGGTGAGCACTTTAAACACCCAAGTGCTTCACAGAAGTTTATAATGCACAGCCATAAAAATAAAAAATATTTTTTTGCAAAAATTATATTTTCGCCCCCAATTTTTTATTTTCCCAAGGGTAACAGGAGAAATTGGACCATAAAAGTTGTTGTGCAATTTGTCCTGAGTATGCTGATACCCTATATGTGGGGGGTAAACCATTGTTTGGGTGCATGGCAGAGCTCAGAAGGGAAGGAGCACCGTTTGAATTTTTCAGTGCAGAATTGGCTGGAATTGAGATCGGATGCCATGTTGCGTTTGGAGAGCCCCTGATGTGCCTAAATTCTAACTTCAATCCTAACCCCAACACACCCCTAACGCTAACCCTAGCCTTAACCCTAATCCCAGCCACAACCACAAACCTAACCCTAACACACCCCTAACCCTAATCCCTAACCTCAGCCCTAACCCTAATCCAAACTCTAGCCCCAACCCTAACTTTAGCCCTAACCCTAACTTTAACCCCCAACCCTAACTTTAGCTCAACTCACTTTAGCCCAACTCTAACCCTAATGGGAAAATGGAAATAAACACATTTTTTTATTTTATTATTTTTCCCTAACTAAGGGGGTGATAAAGGGGGGATTTGATTTACTATTTATTTTTATTTTGATCACTGTGATAGGGTCTATCACAGTGATCAAAATGAACCAATAGGAAAAAATCTTTTACCCTTCGTCACGACAGCAACCACTTGGAGAGAGGGATCCGCCCATAGGAACAGGAAACCTACAGAGATAAAAGAAGGCGGTCCACCTCTCCCCCTCAGTTGGTTTCCTGTTCCGAAGGGGAACCGCAGGATACGCTACAACTTACCTGGGCCAAGGAACCGTCTGTGCAATGTCTGCGAGAACAGCAGGGGTTCCGGTCCAGAGGCAGCGACGGGGGAGTGCTGGAATCCGGCTCCCTCTTCGGCTGGTATGGAGTGCAGAGACACCGGTACCGGGTGGCGCCGACCGGGGTCCTTCTGTGATAACATGACACCGGGCAGGAGGATCCATTCCGGTCCATGTGGGGGCGCAGGAACCGGAGGGAACGGTAGCCTCCGGCGTTCCTAGAAAGCTTCAGCGTCCAGGAGGACGCACATGCAGCGCGGCAGGATGTGGTAAGGAGGAACTTCCGGGTTACCGGAGGTTCCTCGGCTCAGAGCGCACGCGCGGATGGGCGGCACCGCAGGCATAGAGGCGCTCCCCGCCCCCTCCAGCAGAAAAAAAAAAAAAAAGGGAGAGCGATTCAATCTGCAGGCGCAAGCGGCTAGTGTCAGGGCTGAAGCGCATACTAATGAGCCGCAAATAGGCGCACCTGGAGGGGGAGGTACCAGGTATGAAGGGGCTTACAAAAGGCCTGGGGCACAGGGATATGGCGTGCAATCATGTCTTCACCAAGGCAGGACACGCATCCCCAGGCAGGCGACGCAGCAGCAACCAAGGACCATGCAAGACGAGGGTCCTCGGATCGTAGCCACAGAAGCCACGCCAACAAGCCTCCGTCGCAGCCTCCGGAACCGGTACCTACAGCTTCTCTGGGTGAGTGGACGTCGCTCTGCCTATCAAGCTGATAAAATGTCTCTCTCTCTCTCTCTACTCTTCTCCCCTGCCGTCATCATATCTCAGACAAAGAGGAAGGAAAAATCAAAAAATAAAGAGTGCGCCCTGTGTGCACGTCCGTTACCGGAATCTTACACAAAAAGGCTGTGCAAAAAATGCATTAATGACACGGCAAAACAGGCATCAGCCGTAGACATAAGGGCCATAATTAGGGAAGAACTACAGGCCCTAAACCAGAGCAGGCCCTCCAATATCGAAACTACCAAACCAGCGGTTGTAGACACCGATGAAGGCGAAGTAGTCTCAGATAGTTCCAACGCATCCACATCAGCATCCTCCTCAGAGATGGAGGGCCGTTGCTGTTTTCCTTTAGATCATATGGATAATCTAGTTAAATCCGTGAGGAATACAATGGGATGCACGGACACAAAGGAGCCACAGATGACTCAAGAAATCATGTTTGCAGGTCTGACGGACAAAAAGAGGAGAGTTTTTCCAGTTATTCCAGCAATAAAAGCGCTGGTTAAGAAAGAATGGGAGAGACAGGACCAGAGAGGGTATCTTCCCTCAACCTCAAAAAGAAGGTACCCCTTTGACGACGAAGAGTTGTCGACATGGGGTAAGGTCCCAAAGGTAGATGCGGCAGTGGCCTCCGCCTCAAAGCAAACGGTCTTACCAGTGGAGGACACGGGCATTTTAAAAGACCCGCTTGACCGCAAAGCTGACGCCTCTTTGAAGAGGGCATGGGAAGCAGCTACCGGCACATTTAAACCGGCAATAGCTAGTACCTGCACAGCTCGTTCTATGCTGGTCTGGATCGATCAACTAGACCAGCAAATAGACCAGAAGATCCCTAGAGACAAACTACGAGCCGCCATACCACTAATCCGCGGTGCGGCAGCATATATAGCGGATGCATCGGCTGATTCCTTACGTATGGCAGCCAGAACAGCGGGGTTGGCTAATAACGCCAGGCGTAGCCTGTGGCTTAAAAGCTGGAGAGGTGACACTCAGTCCAAAGCAAAGCTGTGTACCATTCCTTGCGAGGGTGAGTTCTTATTTGGAAGAGCCCTAGATGAAATCCTTACGAAGGCAAAAGAAAGGAAAAAAGGATTCCCTAACCCTCCTCTCCCATTTTATAGGAGGACGTTTAGGAGAAGACCCTTCGGCCGGGGAAGATCAGCGGAGAATCAAAACCGCTGGGCCACAAAGGAAGGAAAGGGCAAAGGTGCCATGTTTAGGGGATCCTCCTTCCGCAGGGACAGGAACTGAGGAACCAGTCCCTCCAGTAGGAGGGAGACTAAAAAAATTTTTCCGAGAATGGGAGAAAATTACGGCTAGCCCTTGGGTCCTAGGCATTATCAGAGACGGGTTAAAAATGGGATTCCATCATGTACCCAGTAATTCTTTGATTATAACATCCTTCAGCTCACCAATCCAACAGCAGGCCCTGGAAGCTGAGATTCGGAATTTACTGGACAAAAAAGTTTTGGTCCATGTGCCTAAGGGGCAAGAAGGGAGAGGATTTTACTCCCCTCTCTTTCTGATATCTAAACCAGACGGATCAATCCGGACAATAATCAACTTGAAAAAATTAAATTCATTCATAATAAATCATAAATTTAAGATGGAATCCATAAGATCCACGATTAAGCTCCTCTTCCCCAATTGTATGATGGCAGGCTTGGATCTGAAGGATGCTTATTATCATATTCCCATCCATTCCAGATATCAGAAATACCTCAGAGTGGCGGTCCTTCTCGATGGCAAGATACAGCATCTCCAGTTCACGGCCATGCCATTCGGCATTTCCATCGCACCACGAGTATTTACAAAGGTGATGCTGGAAGTGATGGCTTTTTTACGCCAGAAGGACACGCTAATAGTACCCTATCTGGATGATTTTCTGATAGTGGGAAATTCATCTCGACAATGTAGTGATCGAGTTGCTGATACAATCTTGTCCTTACAGGCCCTAGGGTGGATAATAAACTTCAAAAAGTCCAGAATCGAGCCGCAGTCTGTTCAGTCCTTCCTGGGTCTCGAGCTAGATTCCATAAGCCAAAGGTGTCTGCTGTCGCAGGTAAAAATCTCAGCAATCAGAAAGAAGGTTAAGATGGCGATACGTCGGCCACACATGTCTTTAAGGGAAGCAATGTCCCTTCTGGGATCCCTTACTGCCTGCATCCCGGCAGTTCAGTGGGCCCAGTTCCACACGAGGACGCTACAAAACCAAATTCTTTTAGAGGAGTCCCGTGACCAAGGGAATCTGACAAAGAAAATCACGCTGTCCCAGGAGGTCCTAACCTCCCTTGCGTGGTGGCTAAAGGACGATAACCTAACGGCGGGAGTACCTTGGGTTATAACACCCTCCCGTATAATTATCACGGACGCTAGCCCCACAGGATGGGGAGCCCATATGGGGAATAACTTTGCCCAAGGCCTATGGGATATAGGCGAAGATAAGGATTCGTCAAATTTAAAAGAACTAAAGGCAGTTTATCATGCATTATTTCATTTTCTTCCACAGTTACAAGGGGAGGACGTGAGAATCTTTTCGGACAACACCACCGTAGTCGCTTATCTGAACAGACAAGGCGGAACTCGATCGGTCACCTTAATGTCTTCCGCAAGAAGAATTTTATCCCTAGCAGAAGAACATTTGTTGTCTCTCTCAGCCCTCCACATAAGGGGAAGAGACAACGTGGAGGCAGATTTCCTAAGCCGCCATACACTGCGGCAAGTGGAGTGGTGTCTAAGCCGGGGGATATTCACATACATCGTGTCGCTTTGGGGTCTTCCCCAAATAGACCTCTTCGCCACCAGGAAAAACAGGCAAGTGCGAAGGTTCGCCTCTCTAAATGTGTCAGACAATCCGGAAATTCTGGATGCCCTCCAGGCCCCGTGGCAATTCAAACTGGCATATGCGTTCCCACCACTGGCGTAGCGTGGGGGGGGCGGGGGGGGCGGTCCGCCCCAGGCGGCATGTGTGTGGGGGCGGCGCGGCAGCAGCAATTCCACCCTGCAGTGCAGTGCAGCGGCGGGCAGGGAGCGATGCGATCACGGCAGCTCCGCTGCCTGCAAGAGTGAATAGCAGGAGCGGAGCGGCAATGGTCCGTCCTGCTTCCTGCCCGGAGGCCGCGCTTCCTGTTTCACACAGAGGAGCGCCGCTGAGTGACGTCATCATTCAGCGGCCGCTGCTGTGTGAGGGAGGAAGCGCGGGCGATGCTGCGGACAGGTGAGAGGAGAGAGGTGGTGTCTTGTGTGTATGTATGTATGTATGTCTGTGTGTGTGTGTGTGTCTGTGTGTATGATGGAGCAGGCAATGATGGGAGTGATGGTCTAGAAGGCAATGATGGGGTGATGGAGCAGGCAATGATGGGGTGATGGAGCAGGCAATGATGGGGTGATGGAGCAGGCAATGATGGGGTGATGGAGCAGGCAGTGATGGAGCAGGCAATGATGGGGGTGATGGAGCAGGCAATGATGGGGTGATGGAGCAGGCAATGATGGGGTGATGGAGCAGGCAATGATGGGGTGATGGAGCAGGCAATGAGGGGAGTGATGGAGCAGGCAATGATGGGGTGATGGAGCAGGCAGTGATGGGGTGATGGAGCAGGCAATGATGGGGTGATGGAGCAGGCAATGATGGGGTGATGGAGCAGACAATGATGGGGTGATGGAGCAGACAATGATGGGGTGATGGAGCAGGCAATGATGGGGTGATGGAGCTGGCAATGATGGGGTGATGGAGCAGGCAATGATGGGGTGATGGAGCAGGCAGTGATGGAGCAGGCAATGATGGGGGTGATGGAGCAGGCAATGATGGGGTGATGGAGCAGGCAATGATGGGGTGATGGAGCAGACAATGATGGGGTGATGGAGCAGACAATGATGGGGTGATGGAGCAGGCAATGATGGGGTGATGGAGCTGGCAATGATGGGGTGATGGAGCAGGCAGTGATGGAGCAGGCAATGATGGGGGTGATGGAGCAGGCAATGATGGGGTGATGGAGCAGGCAATGATGGGGTGATGGAGCAGGCAATGATGGGGTGATGGAGCAGGCAATGATGGGGTGATGGAGCAGGCAATGAGGGGAGTGATGGAGCAGACAATGATGGGGTGATGGAGCAGGCAATTATGGGGTGATGGAGCAGACAATGATGGGGGTGATGGAGCAGGCAGTGATGGGGTGATGGAGCAGGCAATGAGGGGAGTGATGGGGGTGATGGAGCAGGCAGTGATGGGGTGATGGAGCAGGCAATGATGGGGTGATGAAGCAGGCAATGAGGGGAGTGATGGGGGTGATGGAGCAGGCAATGATGGGGGTGATGGAGCAGGCAATGATGGGGTGATGGAGCAGGCAATGAGGGGAGTGATGGGGGTGATGGAGCAGGCAGTGATGGGGTGATGGAGAAGGCAGTGATAGGGTGATGGAGCAGGCAATGATGGGGGTGATGGAGCAGGCAATGATGGGGTGATGGAGCAGGCAATGAGGGGAGTGATGGGGGTGATGGAGCAGGCAATGATGGGGGTGATGGAGCAGACAATTATGGGAGTGATGGAGCAGGCAGTGATGGGGTGATGGAGCAGACAATGATGGGAGTGATGGGGTGATGAAGCAGGCAGTGATGGGGTGATGGAGAAGGCAGTGATGGGGTGATGGAGCAGGCAATGATGGGGGTGATGAAGCAGGCAATGATGGGGTGATGGAGCAGACAATGATGGGAGTGATGGGGTGATGGAGCAGGCAATGATGGGAGTGATGGGGAGAAGGCACAGTGATGGGGTGATGGAGAAGGCAGTGATGGGGAGAAGACAATGATGGGGTGATGGTCGAGAGGGCAATGATGGGGTGGTGGGTGAGAATGCAATGATGGTGGTGGTGGAAAGGGCAATAAATGGGGGTGGTGGAGGAGGAGGAAATGATGGAGGTGGTGGAATGGGCAATGATGGGAGTGGTGGGGGAGAAAGCAAAGATAGTGGTGGAGAAGAAAATGATGGAGGTGGGGGAGAGGACAATAATGGGATGCGAGGGGAGGAGGACAATGAGGGGTGTGGGGGATTGGGATGGGAGGAAGGGGGACTTATAATGGCCTTAGGAACAGGGGGAGGTGGAGGAAGACATTATCGTTTATTATGTCTAACACAGTCCCTTAGTATATAGTGTACTCACTAATTCTGTATAACACCATCCTTAGTTACATAGTTTCCTCTTTTATTATGTATAACACCGCCCCTTATTACCTACCATCCTCTCTAGTTATATATGGTGCCGTCCCTTATTATATAGCTTCCTCTGCTGTTATGTATAGTGCTGTCTCTTACATAGTGTATTTTTGTTATTTTTGTTATTCACAGCGCCCTCTTTTATTACATGGTCCCCTCTCTTGTTAGATATAAAATGACTGCTGATCGAGGAGCCGGTGACCAGACGACCAGTCCATCAGCTCCTCCATTAGAAAGGAAGCTTTCCCATGCTCCATCAGCCATCATTGCATTATACAGCTAACAAGACAGGACGGTATGTAATAAAAAACAGGGCTCTATATAATCCAATATGTAAGGGACAGAACTGTACATAACAAGAGAAGGCACTGTGTATGGGACAGCAATATACATAATAAAGGAGACTATGTAATATATACCTGTATGTGTGTGTGTGGCTATATAATATCAATAATCTATCTATATATATATATATATACACACACACGTAGCTTTGACGCCATAAAAGGAGGGGGGCCCGGACACATTTCTTGCACAGGGACCCCAAGCTGTCAGTGTCCGCCCCCTGTCCGCCAAAATAATTTGTACTTTCTGGTTTTTTTTCTGTCACATTATTAAAAATTATTATTAAAAAAAGCCATTAGGTCTTCATCCAGCATCATCAAGCTAATACATACATATATATAGAGAACTGCAAGAAGTTGAAAGTCTAGAAATTTAGAAATAATAGCAGAGTTAGTAGCAGACTAAAAATTAGATCTTTGAGTGTAGTGTGGGCTCTTCGGATGCTTCCAAATTATCAACGACCAAAGGGGCGGCAAATTTTTCGACCGCCCCGGGCGCCACAAACAGTTGCTACGCCACTGGTTCCCACCAATCATACTACTACCGCAGGTGATCAGGAAAATCAGAGCAGAGGAAGCACGAATAATCCTAATAGCACCATTCTGGCCCAGGAGACCGTGGTTTTCATGCCTGCAAGCGATGTCAGTAACAGATCCGTGGGTGCTTCCCTCAACCCCCAGGCTCCTCTCACAGGGATCTTTTTTCCATCCTCAAGTGGACAGTCTCCACTTGACTGCCTGGAACCTGAAAGGGAAATGTTGAGATCAAGAGGGTTCTCGGAGGGACTAGTCAATACACTCCTACAAAGTCGGAAAATAACAACGACAAGAATTTATACCAGAGTATGGAGAAAATTCCTAGAGTCCCACACTAGGCCTGAGTCTGGAGAAATCCCGATTACGGTGATCCTAGAATTCCTACAGAAAGCAAAAGAATTAGGGCTAGCTGTCAACACACTGAAAGTTCAGGTGTCAGCTCTAGGGGCCCTCTATAGCTATAATGTGGCAGGCAATAAATGGATAAGCAGATTCATCTCGGCATGTGAACGGAGCGAGCCAGTACACATACCTAGAGTTCCTCCTTGGGATCTGAACCTGGTTCTGGAGGCCTTAACACGTCCGCCTTTTGAACCCTTAGATTCAATATCCCTTAAACACCTATCCTTCAAAACAGCACTGCTAGTTGCACTAACCTCAGCCAGAAGAGTTAGTGACATACAGGCACTTTCAATAGAACCCCCTTTTCTAGTGACGTTACAGGATCAGCTAATACTAAAACCAGATCCCTCATACTTACCAAAAGTAGCAGGGAAGTTTCATAGGTCACAAGAAATCCATCTCCCTTCATTTTTTAGTAACCCTTCTACTCCAGAGGAAGAAAGATTCCATACACTAGACGTTAGAAGAGCAGTATTACAATACATTGAAAGGTCTAGCAGCTGGAGGAAGAGTAGGGCTCTATTTTGTTTCTTTTCAGGGCCAAAAGAAGGGATGTGAAGTCACAAGGGGTACCCTGTCTCGATGGATCAGAGACGCGATTGGGCTGGCATACTCAGAGAGCAATGAGAATCCTCCGGAGGGTATCAAAGCACATTCCGCCAGAGCTATGGCTTCCTCGTGGGCAGAAAGGGGAGACGTCGCAATCGAATCTATATGTAAGGCGGCAACCTGGTCTACACCCTCTACTTTTTATAATCACTATAGGCTTGATTTATCATGCTCATCTAACCTAGCCTTTGGTAGAGCGGTCCTCGGCACGGTGGTCCCTCCCAGGTGAAGGTCTCTGAAAGTCTCTCCAAGTGGGTGCTGTCGTGGCGAAGGGTAAAAAGCCGGATTACTTACCGGTAATGCTCTTTTAATGAGTCCACGACAGCACCCGTTCACTAACCCTCCCTAGAAGTTAACATAATGTATATACACCTTCTTAGTTGTGAAGTTAATAACTTAGAATAATTGGATAATATAATGGCCTAATATTTGGCGGTCCTCCTGGTACTCTGAAATCCAACTGAGGGGGAGAGGTGGACCGCCCTCTTTTATCTCTGTAGGTTTCCTGTTCCTATGGGCGGATCCCTCTCTCCAAGTGGGTGCTGTCGTGGACTCATTAAAAGAGCATTACTGGTAAGTAATCCGGCTTATTGTTGCTGGGTGCCGGCCGGCAGATCTCGGCGGGCGTACTGCGCATGCGCCCTCCATTTTCTCCCGGAAGAAGCCAGTGGCCCAGGAGACTTCAGGGGTGCCTGCAGGGACAGTGGATGTACCGGGGGGGTGATCGGGGGGGACCCTATTTCTCTCCTCTGATGTGCAATCACATCAGAGAAGAGAGAAATTAAATGGAAAATCTGACATTTTTTGCTGTTGCCGTTATACCATTAATAACGGCAATCGCTACACCAGGGTCGGTAAAAACAAACCTGAATCATGTTCTCTGGGGTCTCAGATACCCCCAGCAACCGAGACCCCAGAGTAATTCCAACGCTAGGGGGCGCTATAACCTTAAACCTCAGCGCCGTTAAAAAGCGGCGCTGTGGTTTAATTACCCTTAACTGCTGCCGTTAAAAGGCATATCAGCGGTCGTTAAGGGGTTAACTTACACCCTTTCTCTATCCTATTTGGATGAATTGATGTTTCATTCTGTGATCCACTTCATGAATAGCTAATGTATGACCCTGGAAGTTAGAAATCAGTTGCTTTAATGAAGATTATACTTACCTGTTACTGAGTCATTTATGTGGGTTGTGGGGCCACCTGGCCGTCTCCAATTGTTTTTACACAATTTTGTAATTTTTTTCCACTTTTCAATAAAGAATTGATATTGTTGTTCACAAATGCGGTTCTCTACTTTTCTTATATGACTTATACTATCACTATAAAGCCACATTTTTAGATTGCTTCAAATCGTGTCCTTGCCATGGCCATACGGAATATGGGTGTGCTGTAGAGAATATCAGTTCTCCAGTAAGGCCGAATCTCTGGTTCTCTGATTATCCCCATATGCAGCACAACGCCCCAAAATGTCATAATTTCTGCTGCATTTACAGAGGCCCGTGTGAAAAGTCTACTATTTATCCCAAAAAGCAGAGAATAAAAAAGTTGAGAAAAAAAGTAAAAAACAAAAGTAAAAAAATAAACATTTAGAAGAAAACAAATGAAGTAAAAAATCAGTAAAGGTAAAAAAGTTTATATAAAAAAATCTACTCCGTGCTCCCTATGCTTTTTTGCAAAATAAAAACAGATTTCACTACCACTGCGACGTACGCTAATGCGCTAGCTAAAAATGTACTCGGCGCTAACCAGTCTTTTGTTTCTTAATAAAAGAAAATCTGACGTCACTTACACTGCGACGTCCGCTATAGCTCAAAAATGAAAAAGTCCTTCTGCCCCAACATACCAGGCTTTCGACTACCTGGAAACCTTAAAAAGGAACCTGAAGACCAACCTCTTCCGACAAGCCTACATCCTGCAGTAACGACCAGCTCTGCCCTCACCTACTGCACGCTCAGCCCTTGTAGACTGTGAGCCCTCGCGGGCAGGGTCTTATATTGGTCATGATCATTGTACTTGTTTTTTATTATTAGATAAGCAAAGTCACTGGACGGAGCAATTAATATTCATCAGAGATAACACCAATAGATATTTAGTATCAAAAAGTTACTGCCATCATTGTGAGCAGGTATGGAGCTTTGATAAAGATCTGGTTTCAGATCGAAACGCGTCGCTTATACCCCTGAGTGCACACTGTCAATGGAGTTTTTACCGCACAGAAATCACTAATTTCATATGCGCCAATAAAGTTTCAAGAATGTTTTAAGGAGCTGGAACATTTCCCCCTTTTTTTTCTACTATTGTTCATCTTGCCTTTTCAAGACGGAGTTCCGTGCACCTGCGGATCTAGTTGGTGAGCTGGCTGTGGTTTTACCACTTTGTTTGCAATTTCTACAAGTATTCCAGCGCATATATAAAATATACTATTATTGTAATCCCCAACTTTGGGGTATTACACTATTGTCCGCTCTTATCAGCCTGTTTCCATATTAGTTCTCAATTATCCTGAGCAATGTTCTCTGTCTTCAGCATTTTTCCACATGCAATTATCATGCGCTATTGTCTGCTGTTATCAGCCATTCTATCATTATATCACATTTATTCTCCTTAAGCTATTGTCTGCTGTTATCAGCCTTTTTCCTTTTATCACACTCATCTCCATGATGCCCTCACATGTCCGCCAGACAGAAAAATATTTGATTTTCTCATTTTTTCATGATGCTTTTAGACACTTTTTCTTTATTTATCATCAGAGAGAGTGAGGCCTAAGAAAAGGTTTGTCCTGAATACAGGACACATTATCTCTGTAATCAGGAGCCATCAGAAAATCCTCTGAGCCGTCAGTTCTCCAGTAATTCCCGGTCTATTACATTTACTACTTGTCCTGATGACGGCCATTTTCCAGCAGGAATCCTGTGTAATGTTTTATTATGTTAGTGACCCAGAGATGAGACAAGTAATACTAGGAGACACATAAAGATGGATGGAGCGGCTCCCTCTTCAGTGGTGACTGGTATCTGGCCCATTGTGATGTCACTCGTGTTCCGCTTCCTTGTGATATCACACAGTGCGACCCCCATTGTGATGTTCTGACTGTGGTTATAAGGAGGGACGCTCCTGCACAAGGCTTTGTCTGGAGAGGCTGACTGTGGACTACACAAGAAGCGATATCTTCCTCTAGGCTGAAACTCTGTTTCGGATTTTTCTATTGTTGAGTGTGCTATTAGCACCTGTGGAGGGCGCTCCTATCAACACCCGCCCCCGTGATCCCAGGGCTGTGATCCCTGCAGGTAAGAGCTTTACCGGATATCCACCCAATATGGAGGTATCGGTAATAAGTCAGATGATTCATGTCATGGAGGATTCTTCATGTGTTACTTGTGATGTCCGGAGTCTTCTCATGTGATCTTCATCTTTTCTCCCTTAGATCACAAAAATATGTATAATATTCATCCTGCCGTCTACTTCTGCTCTGGATTCTTCTCTGGTGTCTTATGTACTATCATATTTGGGTAAGTCTCATAATGATTTCTGGGCTACATGGGGGTCTGTAGAAGAAATCTCACATCTTCAGGGCATCACACGAGTCAGTGCCGGGTACAATCTCGTGTAGACGCTTAGTGGCTCCTAAACTGGGTCTGACCTGCCGGGAGCACAATGGACTATTCTGTACAGTAGAGAGAAAATGCTGATTGTCATAGACACCGAAAATGACTGCAGAAAGGGGCAGATAAAATAGATGGAGAACAATATATCTCATTATAGCACTGTGCAGAATGTAGAGATGGATTTCTGTATAATGTCACTTCTGTTCATCATTTTACAGACATCTAAAGAAGAAGAATTTCTGTAGAGAAGTTACAAGACAAGATGGCGTGGACGCAGATATAAAGAGTAGGGCTGCTCCTAATGGTAAGTGCGGCCGTCACCAACCTCACAGTAATATCTATGTACAAATACCATATTTTTCGGACTATAAGACGCACCTAGGTTTTAGAGGAGGAAATTGGGGAAAAAATGAAAGCAATCAATGTGGTCAATTTTGTACATAATATGTCCTATCCTGGTATATATGGTCCCCTCATCCACATTGTGATACACTTGGCCCCCCTCATCCCTATCCTGGTATGCATGGCCCCCTTATCCCTCCTTATCCCCATCCTGGTATGCATGCCTCCTCATCCCTAGCCTGGTATGCATGCCCCCATTATCCTGGTAGGAATGGTCCCCCTTATCCCTATCCTGGCAGGAATGATCACCCTCATCCCTATCTTGGAATGCAGGGCCCCCATTTCGTCCTAGTATGCATGGCCCCATCCCTATCCTGGTATGATTGGCCCTCACCTCCATCCTGGTATGCATGGCACCATCAGAAAACATATAAAAAAAGCCCAAAACATTACACTTACCTTCCCGGCTCTCCCTCACAGCGTCCTACTCCGATGCCAGTAACTGCTTTATGCTTGTAAGCAGCACATGGTAGGGACGTCATGCGCTGCTTGCAAGCTGAAGAGCAGCTGCCAGAATACTCAATGCTCTGCACGCCAGGACTATGTACGCGCAAAGCAGTGAGTATTCGTTGCTCTCTAGCGAGCACAGTGTCAGCCGGGGACTTCCTGCAGCTGCCAGCGGTCATGTGTGCCGATACTTAAGAGAAAGGATTATTCATGGAATGCAGTGAGTATTCATTTCTCTTTAGCCACGGGTACAGGAGTTAGCTGAAGCCTCCGGCTCCTGCCTCCTGTGACCCGCTGCTCTGCCGAAACCGCTCCCCAACCTCCCCACCACAGCCAGAGCCGGTGCATCCAGACTATAACACATATCCCCCATTTTCCTCCACATTTTTATAGTCTGAAAAACACGGTACTTCTTGGTGGCTTTTATATTACAAGAACGCAGTTCACATTATAAAGCTGGAGAATTACTCTAGTGACATCTACAAGAAACAATCTACAAGAAATACAGAAGTTTTTCCTTTTGATGATTTCAATGTTCTATGTTACAGGAGAACATGAGGCTGAAGCAACGATTATACATGATGATGCTGCTCATGGACCCATCATGAATGATGATACTCCTCATGGACCCATCATGAATGATGATGCTCCTCATGGACCCATGGCTGAACCAAGAGATGTCCACAAAGACACCAACATCTCTTCACGTAGCCCCCATTATGTCGTGACTGATATCGACCTATATGAGGGGATCATCTATTCTGACAGTACGTTTATTTTCTCTTCACATTGATAAGAAGAATGCTTACTACCATAAATATCATCAGTTCTTCTAATTTACATAACATGAATAAATTAAAATCTACCAATCTTTTAATCACTTTCTTTTACAGAACAAGAGGACAGAACATATTCCACCTCCTCTGAGTCCTCCTCCGACTTCTGCTCTGCCTCTCAAGATTTTGATGAAGACTCTGGCATGGACAAAAACATGGAGAAACGGAGCGACTCCATGAAGTTTCTCCTTAAGGAACTTCTGGCCTATGCCAGCCAAAACCATATGTAAGTCCTTAGGGCTCCTGTGCATTTTTATGATATACAGTATGTTATATTTTAGTATTAACAGGCAATAGGCTAAATAATTAGAAATTGGGCACTAATGTCCTAAATGATTAAATCATTATTTTTTTATGGCAGCTAAATCATCAGTCTGTGAGCCAAGACTTGCTGGACTACATGAGAATGGCTGTTGTTATGCTCGAATCACGAATATGATACAATAGAAATTATCTTTGATAAATCACAATATATAACAACAATGGACGATCACATGACTAACAAATTAAAAACAAGGAGAGTCGGTGGTCATGGCATAAACCATAAGATGAATATTTCATCATGATCATATTATACATATACAGCAATACTGGCATAAAATGTAAATGTAATAAATCACAGGAGTTTTGCTCAATATCAACAATTACATTTACATCCAGGTGCCATAACCAATACTAAGCCTTATTAATGCCCAAAACTCACAACAAAGAGTTATGTCAGTGCCAAGGACGTTTAGACATGCTGTAGGACCAGAAATGCCAGCTGTCACATCAACCTAATAGTCGTTTCACCATCATAGCTTTTTGAAGGAGTTATAGCAAATCAGGTGGAGCGCTGTATACGGACCACATGTACCATGAGGGAGGGATTTCTAGAAAACTGTAATCTAATAACACAAGATCAAAAAATAATAGGGTACTATTCCTATCACAGCAATGATCAGGTGTAGAACATCCCTGAACAGTGAGATTAAATAATGCCACTATATATGACCTAGTCCTGGGTTATAATCTAGTGATAATGGTCGATATGTAACCTTCTTCTGTTGCCCCACTCATTAAAATCTGTCACCATGTATATATATTCATCTTTACTGTCTTACTGATTTTGTAACATATATTTTTCAGGTGAGGCAGAGCGTGGTCTCGCTGTGTTCCCACAAGGAATATGGGATCCAGCTGGAGACGACAACGTTACATCAACAAGACGAGACAGATTCCGGGCTCGGTCTCTGATCTCAACCACTTGATATGACATTTTCTGGACTTTCCGCAGCTAGACGCACTCACAGAACAAGTGGGTTTCCTTCTGCAAGACGAGACAGATTCCGGGCTTGGTCTCTGATCTCAACTACTGGATATGAAATTTTCTTGACTTTCTGCAGCTAGACGCACTCACAGAACAAGTGGGTTTCCTTCTGCAAGACGAGACAGATTCCGGGCTTGGTCTCTGATCTCAACTACTGGATATGACATTTTCTCGACTTTCCGCAGCTAGACGCACTCACAGAACAAGTGGGTTTCCTTCTGCAAGACGATACAGATTCCGGGCTCGGTCTCTGATCTCAACCACTGGATATGATAGTGACTGGACTTTCAACAGCTAGACGCACTCACATAGTAAGTGAGGCACCTACTGCACACGAGGCAGATTCTGGGCTCAGTCTCTGCTCTCATCAGTGGATAAAACGTTTGATGGACTTTCTGCAGCTAGATGTAATCACGAATTGAGTGAGTTACCTGCTGCACCATGACACAGATTCCGGGCTCGGTCTCTGTTCCCATCAATGAACATCTACAGCCTAAGGGAAGGGCAGTCCTTCAGCATAGGTTCCCTAGAGGTTTCCTCCACTGGGGGTTTTTCCTCTCCTGAGCACTGAAGGTCGACTCTTCGTGAGTCAATGGCCCATTGCCATCATTATTATCGGGGCACTTTTTAAGACTATTGTCCTGACTTCTAATGGGAACATCTACATTACCCACCTTGAAAGAAGTTAATAAAGAAGTCATTGAATCATATGTAGCAGTGTATCTGAGCATCTATCGATCCTTACAATACAGCAGAATATGCACAACACTGTGAGGAGGGAATATTTTATAAAGCATTAAACATATGGAGGCTTATATTCGTGTTTTCTAACAATCAAACTTATTTGCCACAAATTTAATGTTCCTCATTAATTCGGCCTGTTTAAAAATGGGACTGGGACCTCCAGTACGACCAGGACATTAATGTCACTGCACACCATACAGTTATGGCATCAGAACATCAAAGCATTACGACGTGCATCACCCAAGGACTAGTTATTTTCTCTGGTGACGCACATCAGTGACAAGTGCTCCGCGATGGCACGGCTCAAAGAAATGTCAGAGGCCTGGTTGAACTGGAAGGTCCTTCCCAGGGTGCAGAAGAGAGAAGATATAGCCAGACAAGGTGAAAGAATTTTTGCTGGCATTCCATGGTTCAGCATACAGTTGCTACAACTGGCAGCCATAATGCTCATTTCCAGTGAAGCAAATTGCAAAAAATCTGTATTCTGGACATGTTGAATTCTCTAATCTCCATGGAAGTCTTTAGGATACAAATGATTATGACTCTCACCCAAAGCACATGACTACACTGGTAAGTGTGGGAGCTGAGAAGCAACAGAAATGAGCACGTTCTTGTAATAATATACAGTACACGCCATCTTTTATATGATGAGAAAGGCATTTGTGGTTTACCACATTAAAAATCCCCCAAATATTCTAAGCTGCTAGAAGTCATTGTAGGTAAATTATACCTTGTGTTCTATAAATCTAGTAAGTGCCCTACTGTAGGTTCAGTTTATAATACCTCTGAATAATCACATTACATGTGTTGAGCAAGTTTTGTAAAATGTCACTACAGCGTCGTAAATTCACACTTCCGAATTGTCACATCGCACACTGTCAGGATTCTCAGGCGATCATGTGATCACAAGTATGCGATTTCCAGATCTCCGGCCACATTCTGACTAGATGTGCTTGGATTTGCCCAATTGTCCCACTTGTATTGATCGCAACTGCGCACAGTTAGTAGGTGGCTCCATGTGTGAAAGCCACCTACTTGTAGTCAGATCATCACCCACTCCCGGCACCAGAGATCTTCATAGCACACGATACACAAACTGGGGGGTTTCGGAAGTCAGCAGTCACATAGAGTAACGTCAGGCTTTAACCTCAAGCCTAGACAACACCTTTAACCAAAACCACTGTACTAGGACTGATATTACCAGAATTCTGTGGCCATATAATGGTTATATCGGTTCTACACCAGTACTTTGCAGATCATGTATGCTACAACTTCTTAAATTCATACTTCTGAATGCTCACAGCGCGCACTGTCAGGATTCTTCTGTGCCGGGAGCAGAGGTCATCTGACCGCAAGTATGTGATTTTCACTCCTCCCACCAGGGGCGTACAAAGAAATCATGTTGCCCTATATCAGAAGTTCTATTTCCCCAGCAACAAAAAAAAATATTTGGTGGGGTTACAGAAGAGCATGAGTCACAACTTTACAGTCATTACAAAGCAATTTTCCTCCTACTGTAGCCCTAGATTCCCTTTTCATTGCCCCCATAAAGTATAATGCAAACAAAAGTGATACGCAAACAATGTATGGTACCCCCACAGTGACATCTTCCATAATACCCTTCACACGTGCAGTGTGATGACTAGTGTTGAGCATTCCGATACCGCAAGTATCGGGTATCGGCCGATACTTGCTGTATCGGAATTCCGATACCGACTTCCGATATTTTTTCAATATCGGAATTCGGCATCGGAATCGGAAGTTCAAAGTTGATTGACAGCCTGACGTCATCATGATGCGCGGTGTGTGCGCATCATGATGCGCCGTCATTTCGGGCCTTCCGGGGGTCTCTGCCGGCCTGCCGGGGGCTGTGTGGACTGCCCGGGGTCTGTACCGGCCTGCCGGGGGGCTGTGCCGGCCTGCCGGTGGTCTGTGCACCCTGTGGGGGTCTGTACCGGCCTGCCGGGGGGCTGTGCCGGCCTGCCGGTGGTCTGTGCACCCTGTGGGGGTCTGTACCGGCCTGCCGGGGGGCTGTGCCGGCCTGCCGGGGGGCTGTGCTGATGTCCGGGGGTCTGTGCAAGCATCGTCCGATGGGACTACAAGTCCCATCTGGCGATGCCTGCTACCATGACAGTGATTGACACATTAGCCAATGATGGGACAGTAGTAGTCCCATCATCCGGCTAATGTGTTAAATGTTAAAAAAAAAAAAAAAATACTACATACATACTACATGCATGCTACACACATACTACATGCTACATACATACTACATATATACTACATATATACTACATGCATGCTACATACATACTACATGCTACATACATACTACATATATACTACATGCATGCTACATACATACTACATATATACTACATACATGCTACATGCTACATACATACTACATATATACTACATGCATGCTACATACATACTACATATATACTACATGCATGCTACATACATACTGCATGCTACATGCATACTACATACATACTACATACATACTACATGCTACATACATACCACATATATACTACATACATGCTACATACATACTACATACATACTACATACATGCTACATGCTACATACATACTACATATATACTACATGCATGCTACATACATACTACATATATACTACATGCATGCTACATACATACTGCATGCTACATGCATGCTACATACATACTACATACATACTACATGCTACATACATACCACATATATACTACATACATACAATACATTCATACAATACATACATAGACATACAGTACATATAACATAGAGTAACATACTTACCAATACTTGTCACATTGTTCCCCGAAGCCATTGTCTTTTCCGGAATAAATATTAACATAACAAACCACAAAAATACTCACCCACGATCCGAATCAGTCCACGAGTGTGTCCCACGACGATCTTGGGTAGAGAACTGCAGCATCAGATGATGCTGCCGTTCTCTACGGGCTGCAGGAATCCAATGACGGAAGGTAGGTATCCTTCCGCACTGTATTCCTCCGCCACTTAAAAAAAAAAAAAGTCCCTAGTCTCACTTTATGCCATTGCTGCGTGGGAAATTCCCACACAGCAATGGCATAAAGTGAGACTAGGGACTTTTTTTTTTTTAAGTGGCGGAGGAATACAGTGCGGAAGGATACCTACGTTCCGTCATTGGATTCCTGCAGCCCGTAGAGAACGGCAGCATCAGCTGATGCTGCAGTTCTCTACCCAAGATCGTCGTGGGACACACTCGTGGACTGCTTCGGATCGTGGGTGAGTATTTTTGTGGTTTGTTATGTTAATATTTATTCCGGAAAAGACAATGGCTTCGGGGAACAATGTGACAAGTATTGGTAAGTATGTTACTCTATGTTATATGTACTGTATGTCTATGTATGTATTGTATGAATGTATTGTATGTATGTAGTATATATGTGGTATGTATGTAGCATGTAGTATGTATGTAGTATGTATGTAGCATGCATGTAGCATGTAGTATGTATGTAGCATGCATGTAGTATATATGTAGTATGTATGTAGCATGTAGTATGTATGTAGCATGCATGTAGTATATATGTAGTATGTATGTAGCATGTAGTATGTATGTAGCATGCATGTAGTATATATGTAGTATGTATGTAGCATGTAGTATGTATGTAGCATGCATGTAGTATATATGTAGTATGTATGTAGCATGTAGTATGTATGTAGCATGCATGTAGTATATATGTAGTATGTATGTAGCATGTATGTAGCATGCATGTAGTATATATGTAGTATGTAGCATGTAGTATGTATGTAGCATGCATGTAGTATGTATGTAGCATGCATGTAGTATGTATGTGGTATGTATGTAGCATGTAGTATGTATGTAGCATGCATGTAGTATATATGTGTTATGTATGTAGCATGCATGTAGTATGTATGTAGTATGTATGTAGTATGTATGTGGTATGTATGTAGCATGCATGTAGTATGTATGTAGTATATATGTGGTATGTATGTAGCATGTAGTATGTATGTAGTATGTATGTAGCATGCATGTAGCATGTAGTATGTATGTAGCATGCATGTAGTATGTATGTAGTATGTATGTAGCATGTAGTATGTATGTAGCATGCATGTAGTATATATGTAGTATGTATGTAGCATGTAGTATGTATGTAGCATGCATGTAGTATATATGTAGTATGTATGTAGCATGTAGTATGTATGTAGCATGCATGTAGTATATATGTAGTATGTATGTAGCATGTAGTATGTATGTAGCATGCATGTAGTATATATGTAGTATGTAGCATGTAGTATGTATGTATGTAGCATGCATGTAGTATGTATGTAGCATGCATGTAGTATGTATGTGGTATGTATGTAGCATGTAGTATGTATGTAGCATGCATGTAGTATATATGTGTTATGTATGTAGCATGTAGCATGCATGTAGCATGCATGTAGTATGTATGTAGTATGTATGTGGTATGTATGTAGCATGCATGTAGTGTGTATGTAGTATATATGTGGTATGTATGTAGCATGTAGTATGTATGTAGCATGCAGTATGTATGTAGCATGCATGTAGTATGTATGTAGTATATATGTAGTATGTATGTTGCATGTAGTATTTATGTAGTATGAATGTAGCATGTATGTAGCATGTAATTTTTTTTTTTTTTTTTTACATTCAACACATTAGCCGGATGATGGGACTACTACTGTCCCATCATTGGCTGTGTCAATCACTGTCATGGTAGCAGGCATCGCCCGATGGGACTTGTAGTCCCATCGGACGATGCCTGCACAGACCCCCGAAGCCTGCACAGACCACCGGCAGGCCGGCACAGCCCCCCGGCAGGCCGGCACAGACCACCGGAGCCTGCACAGCCCCCCGGCAGGCCGGCACAGCCCCCCGGCAGGCCGGCACAGCCCCCCGGAGCCTGCACAGCCCCCCGGCAGGCCGGCACAGCCCCCCGGCAGGCCGGCACAGCCCACCGGAGCCTGCACAGACCACCGGCAGGCCGGCACAGCCCCCCGGCAGGCCGGCACAGACCACCGGAGCCTGCACAGACCCCCTGGCAGGCCCGCACAGCCCCCCGAAAGGCCCGTACAGACCCCAGAGAGGCTGTACAAGGCAAAAACAGGGTTTTTCTTATTCCGATACCGGAAGTCCCATAGACTTGAATGGGACTTCCGGTATCGGAATCGGCGATACCGATACTTTTTTTAAAGATCGGCCGATCCATTCCGATCCGATACTTTGAAGTATCGGACGGTATCGCTCAACTCTAGTGATGACCCTACTATACCCCTATCTCAAGGTTATGTAATCTATTTGCATAAATTTTCCTCATCTGATTTAAAAATCAACAAACTGTCTTGGCTACCCAATGCATAATTAGCATATTACTAGTCATTAAAGATAAGAACACACCATGTTATATCAAATATCAGCTTACAAGTCAATATTCCAGGCTTACACAAACAAAAGTCTGTTTTCTTGACCAGTCAGAAATGCTTAAATTCAAAAGCGAACAAATAGATAACAGTCTATTCTTCTTGGTTTGCTAAAAATAGATGTCTGGCTAATTAAGATACAATGCTGTGTCGCCACAATACCTACAGTGAAGCATGGTAGTGGCACAGTGATGACTATTGTAAATTCATGCCGGAGGCTTGGTGATGATTACAGTGACGCATTGCGAAAGCTGGATGATGACTACAGTGAAATACAGCATGAGCTCGATGATACCTACAGTGAAACTGAAGCATAGCGGTTGCTCAGTAATGTCTTCAATAAAGAATGGCAGTGGCTTGGTCATACCTATAGTAAACCATGGTGGGGGCTCAGTGATGTCTACAGTGAACAAGTAAAGTTTCTCTTTAAGTGCACAAGATCTTGGCAGTCACATAGATGTAGTCTCCAAATTTGGTGATTACATTACTAAGCGTCATAGAGCTTGATGGTGTAATAAAATACAGGTGTTGGGTATGTCACCACGGAACAGACAGACCAACAGTTGAAGGGTTTATTTACAGCGATATATATACTGGCAATATTACAGTGCAAATCTATGCAGAGTGAAACAGATTCTCGAACAGGCAAACAGTGTAAACAGTAATAAACAGATTTTCTTGAAAACTTAACAGTCTAATGAGGACTTGCTTGCAGGGTCATCTTCTCCAACGTAGGCATCGAACACCAGCGGCACTTGTTGTCTCTAGTCTCTGTGAGCTCCGAAGTGTCTAGTAACCCACAGCCGGGGTCTCGGGGGTTACTCCAAGAGGCAGAGGAGGTACTAGACAAACGGTGTCCCCTCTGCTCTGAGTCTTTTGTTTAAACACTACAGTCTCTCCCGGGGGAACAACACTCCATCTCTTGTTAGGTCTCTCAGCAGGAATCAGGGGCTCTGCACTAGCACCGTGGGTATCAGGGCTACGCGCGGGGGTCACTGTCTCTGCACGGGCCTCTATCTCTGCATGGGCCACTGTCTCGGCACGGGCTACAGTCTCTGCACGGGTCGCTATCTCTGCATGAGCCACTGTCTCTGCACAGGAGTCAGGGCGCACCTCTCCAGTCACTGCAGACTCTGGTTCCTCATTCTCACAGGATGCATTCTCTCTATACAGTCCCCCTGTATTTGCTCTCTGAACGGGAGTTCCCTGACCGCTGCTCTCCCCTCCGTGTGCTCTGTCTTCCCGCTCTCTGCCAGGCTTCCTTCCTGTCCAGCACAACTTCCTCTTCCCCACTGCTACTGACAGGCCCATGATGAAGTCAGTCCAGGTCCAAGAGTCTTCCCCCTGGCAACCCTACTGCGCAGCTATATGGTTCCGGGCATGAAGCAGAGGAGGTAAACCCATTCTTCTCCTTCTTGTGCTTCACCCCCTTACAATGGTACCGAAAAATCATGAATTGCCTCTTTCAATCAAAAGGTGGATAGCTTTCAATAACATCAAACTTAACACAATTATACAGTGTGCCAGGAGGTTATCATGACACACCACAGGAACCATTAGCAATGTGCAATGTTGACACCCAAGACTCAGAGATGCAACAGCTTTGGGCATTGGGGAGGAGGTAGTGACATGAGCACTAAACAATGGTCTTGTTTATGAGCCTATGACCCTCTAAAGATAGGGTTACAAAAAAGGGTCAGCACACATCTCTTCCTTTCAATCTCCCCCATGCTCATCCATGCTTGTGGATCGCCTGCCAGGCCAATGGGGATACTCGGTATAGGGCCGCTTCTTAAAGGGGAAGTGTCACAGTGGCAGTGACCCAGTCCGTGGCCCTGGGCGTCCAATAAAATGGGGGTTGATGAGGAAGGGGATAATAAAGTTTGTAATAAAGTGTTTGTGACGCCATCCGTGGTATTCGGTTAGGGGACCGACACTGCAATGCAGATCCTCTGGGATGGTGATGGGGCAGCAAAGATGGCTAAGCTCTCCACGGGTAGAGCTGTATCCCAGGGCAGTTAGGGTATTAAAGGTTGGTAGTGAGTGTGGTGCAGGGCAGGTGACAAAAGAAAGATTCAGAAGACACAGCAGTGTGCAGTTTCCTTTACCTTTTACTGAGCAGTGCAAGTACAGTCCAGGGCTCAGGTTACAGATGGTTCTGGAGCCGGTCAGCCTGGAAGCAAGTTGGAATCTTCTTAGTCAAGTGGGTTGTGAGGCCTCCTTTCTGGCGCTATTCTCTGATGTACTTTCTGCTGTAAACTCTGTTCAAGTCCCTCTTTCTATCTGATGCTTAGGTAGAACTCCACTCGCATGACAGGCAGCTGTAGCTTGCTTTGGGCATCGCTCCTGTCTGGTGACTCCGGCTCACACGTGCTGCTGTGTCGTCGAGTATCAGTTGGGGACAGAGGATCTATGGTCTTCTGCCCCCTGGATTTTGCTGCTGGGGCTTTAGTACCCACACAGCCTCGTGCTCTGGTGCCCTGTCATTGGTGCTGAAGCCTGGGGTGAGATCAGATGGAGCTCCTATCCCCAGCTCCTCTCCTCACATCCTCTTTCAACCTTGTTCAAGCTCTAACTCCCACTAAATTCCTCCTCCTGACCAGAGAGAGCAGCTCCCCTGAAGTCGGGTTTAGAGCTCCCCCTGCTGTCCTGGAGCAGGAACTGTGTTGTATGCTGGAACTACCTGATAAGAGGATTCCTTCTTGGCATCCAGGCATGACATTTCACCCCACTGGAGGGAGGCAAGGCCATTGTGGCAACCAAACTCCTGGTGTGCCACACTTGGCTATGTCCAAACATGACAGATAGTCATCGTATCCTATCATTACCATTTACCACCAATAAACTGGTGCTCACTGGTGTTCTCATTATGCCAGTCCTAGCTTCCTTTACATCAACGTCAAGAAACCACAATATTCGAGTGGTTTTCTTTAGTTGAAAGAGTGTATAATACCGTACAACCTTTTATTCAGGGGCCCATGGAGGTGAAAAAATAGCAAAATAAACATGACGGTCCCCTCCCAGAAAGACGTTGCTTCTCTTTACTTAGTTCCGGCATCCTGGTTGTTATGGCTGGCGGAACGCACCAAATTATAAATAATAAAAAAGGAAAAATGCCAGCTAAGGCCGGTTTCACATTAGCGCATTTTCAGCGCGCGCACGGCCGGGGTTAGCTCCGCCCCCGATCCGGCTCTCTGCCCGGCGTGCCCGCCCCTTCCTTGTAGCGCCGCCTCCTAGCGGACAGCGGCGCCTGCGATCGGCGCACCCTATCTTTAGCATAGGGTGCGCCGATCGTGCGCAGGCCGTGCGCTAGTTGCGCTTTGACCTGCGCTGCGCACTTTTGACGGTGCGCCGTGCGCGCCAAAATCAAACTTTTCGGATTTTGGCGCGCACGGCGCACCGTCAAAAGTGCGCAGCGCAGGTCAAAGCGCAACTAGCGCACGGCCTGCGCACGATCGGCACACCCTATGCTAAAGATAGGGTGCGCCGATCGCAGGCGCCGCTGTCCGCTAGGAGGCGGCGCTACAAGGAAGGGGCGGGCACGCCGGGCAGAGAGCCGGATCGGGGGCGGAGCTACCCCCGGCCGTGCGCGCGCTGAAAATGCGCTAATGTGAAACCGGCCTTACCTGATTAGTTCAAAAGAAAAAGCTGCTGTACTGTATAGGCTCTATCTACACCAGCAAGCTTATTTTTCTAGCTTGCTGGTGTAGATAGAGTCTTCTAGCTAGAAGATCACTTGCTGTTAATCAATTGTACTGTATAGGCTCTCAGCAACGGATAAATGACTGGAGCTCTTGCCAACAATAATTGCGAAAAGGAGATAAATCCAGCGAGCCAAGTTTGAAGTACTTAAAAAATCTTTTTCTTTATTTCAAACGTAGATTAAAAATATTTGTCCATAGCAGCATATTATAGATGTAGGCAGAAATAGAAAAAATTACTGCTGTAAAGCGTACGGCAAGACGCGTTTCAGCTAAACCTTTATCATTGCCAAGATGGCAATGATAAAGGTTTAGCCGAAACGCGAATATTTTTAATCTACGTTTGAAATAAAGAAAAAGATTTTTTAAGTACTTCAAACTTGGCTCGCTGGATTTATCTCCTTTTCAAAATGATAAATAACTAGCTAAAGAGCCCGGCGCTGGGGGGGTGTGGCTTGAGCTCTTCCCATGTGAGCAGCAAGAGCTTAGGGCTCCTGCATGGACCCACACAAAAGCGACTAAAAGCTTATTTTTGGCCATAACTCATTGGATTACCTTCCTGAAACTGGACTGAGCATTTTGACATCTGGATCGCTCATTTTGGGTGAGGGAAGCCCATTTTATCAATATTTTACACTTTGTGACTGGGAAGGAACAAAGAGGAGGTGGAGGGATCTCTTACTCGCTTTGTTATACCTTTGTCACAGCCAGGTTGCAAGTGCTGCCTGGGCAGAAGTGGGGAATCCCCAGTGACATAATTCCATCTCCTGCGCTGCTAGTTGGCTGTGGGAGAGCAACATAAGCTGCCTGAGTGATTGACACCGCTTCTATTTGCTGTGCTGTGTTGTGCAGTGCATGAGAATTCTTGTGCTATCCTGCCTGGGAAGAAGGACTGAAAGACTTTCCCTGCATACTGTATCCTGGGAGAAGTGTCTGGAAATAATTTTCCCCTGCTTCACAACTTACCATTGAATTTAGATTCCGAGACGTGTCAATCTGTCAAATAGATTTTCCTGTTGAACCTGTTTTTTGAGGCTTGCTTTATAATTCTAGCATACTTTCTTTTACAAAACCTGCTGAATTGATAGGTGGAAATCTGTCTTTCTCCTGTTGCCTTCATAATTAATGCTGCAAGTCCAATACCTTATTTGCTGGCTACAACAGACTGAACAATTCTTTTCACAGGTGTAAGATTGCTGTAACCATAGACAGGTTGTGCAGTTTGCCATTTATATTAATCTATATATCTTCTTTTCGTAGACGTTGTTACATTTTGCTTACACGTAGATTTTATTCACCTGTATCTATTACATTTTACTAAACATAAATCATGTCTTCAGAGAGAAAACCAAACTACAAATCACAAAGAGATAGGCCCTCATCCCGATATAATTCAAAATCATGGGGGGATGTAACTAACTTAACTAGCCCATTTAAGTCGAGGTCCCCTTTAAAGAAGGACCACCAACTCAAAGGTGACACTGCTAAAAAATCCCTTTCTACAACCTATGGCAACGTTGTGAAAGGGGGAGCCGTCTCCAAAGCTGCTGTGCCCTCCTCTCAGTCAGCTAGCAGTACCAAGAGAGAAACCTCAAGCATTGCCTCTGGGGAAATCCCCAATGTGACTGAAGAAATGGACACCTCAAAGTCAGCTAAGACGGGGGCCCAGATAGTCAAGCTGATAAGACCCATTTGACTGCAGAGGACTCGGACTGTTCATCTGACTACTATTCTCCCAATGATAGTCCGGGAAGGCAAAAAGCTAAGAGAATACACACAGAGTATCCTCTTTCAACTGTAATTCTGCCCCCTATGATAAATTTTGAGGAGTTTATGGGCTCCTCCAAACAAACTACGGAGGGTTTTATGGCGAATTTCTTCAAAGCCTTTAATGACTCTCTGAGACTAGGTTTTGAAGCACAGAACAAAACTTTGCAAGAAACATGCAATGCCATGAATAAGAGATTTGAAAAAATAGAGGAAAGGATGGAGGTAATGGAGAAGGATTCAAATCTTCTCTCCAAGCAAAATTCGTTGCTTCAGGCAGAAATTATTACTTTAAAATCAAAGCTGGCAGATTTGGAGGACCGCAGTAGGCGGAACAACTTGAAGATTAGGGGGATTCCAGAAAGTGTATCTCAAAGTGACCTTTCAGGATATGCAAAAAATATGTTCAAGAAGGCCATTCCATCACTTTCAGATCTAGATCTTACCATTGATCGGATACATCGTCTTCCTCGCCCTAAGGGTTTACCTCAGGATAAACCTAGAGATGCTATCATGCGCATCCACATTTTTGAAACCAAAGAGAAAATATTGCAAACCATTAGAGAGGAGGGTTCCTTCACAGAACCTTACAGAGAAATCAAGATCTTCTCTGACTTCTCAAGGGAGACGATGGAAGCTAGGAGATCCTTTATGGATATCACTGCTAAATTAAGAGATCTTGGAGTGCCTTATCGGTGGGGTTTCCCAACAAAATTGTTAATATGGTACAATAACAAAAACCATGTAATTAATACGGTTCACGATGGTTCCAGGTTTTTAAAATTCCTTTTAAATGAACCAGAGTTCAGAGACAGAGACTAAATATCTATTCTCTATAAAGGTATGTTTGCTTACATACACAACTAGTGGGATCCATGGAGGACCTCTGCCACAACTTGTACCTTTTACCCCCACAAATAGGTGAGACCCCTACTGTTGGGAGTCCGCCAGGAGGGCTCTTATAGTCCCTTTTGATAGGTTTTGGGCCTTGTGAGGCCAACTATTCTTTTTTTGGGTTTAAATTTTCTACCGGTTATTTTTTCATTACTGTATTTAATGAAGATTTTATCATACAACGTAAGGGGCCTTAATAGCCCCAATAAAAGATATACCTTATTGAGAGAAATTACCAGTACACATGCTGATTTAGTTTGTTTGCAGGAGGTCAGGCTGGCGAAGGACAACCACCCGATTTTTAAACATAAAACCTTTCCTCACATGTTTAAAGCGCTTTCTCCATCAAAGAAAGCAGGAGTGATTACAATGATCAGTAGCGCTGTCCCATTTCATTTTGTTGACGAGGTAGTGGACCCGTTGGGAAGATTCCACGTTCTCATCTGCACTTTAAATAACACGTCTTGCACAGTGGTGAACATCTACGCTCCAAACAAAAATCAGGTCTCCTTTTTGAATAAGCTACTCAAAATAGTTGACAGGGTTAAGTCGGGAGACGTGGTTTTTTTGGGGGACTTTAACATTGTTCCCGACAGTGAATTAGATTCATCTTCCAAGGTTCGCCACAGAGCTCCTGTGCTGAAAAATTGGTTAAAATAGAACGAACTGTTTGACATTTTCAGATGTTTAAACACTTCCTCCAGAGAATACTCGCACTACTCAGATGTTCACGGCACAGCCTCTCGTATTGACCTAATTCTTACGAATGTTTTCACATTGAGTAAATTCAAAAGTTTTACATTTCTAAGAAAGACACTGTCAGACCACTCACCGGTTCTGGCAGAGTTTTTATTGGGCCCTGTCTCTGAAAATACATATCTTTGGAAATGCAACCCAACTTTGTTTAAAATACCGGAATATAGACAGGAGATTGAGAATTTGATAAATAATTATTTTAGGGAAAACACTTCTCCTGAGATAGACGCATTTACACTGTGGAATGCGCATAAAGCAGTTGTTAGGGGTGGCCTTATCCAGATTGCTTCAAGGCACAAGAAAAAGAATAGAGAAAATATCTTGAATCTACAGGCTCAAATTTATAATAAGGAGGAACAACAGTGCAGACTACCAACTCCATCTTCTGCGATTCAGGTGGAAATTATGACACTCAGACAAAGACTGAGATCAGAAATTTTTCTTGAATGCGATTCTATCATTAGGGCTTCCAAATTTAAGTCTTATACGTCTATTAATAAACCAACAAGATATATGATGACGACACTTAAAAAGGAGAGAATCAACAGGAGAATCAATAAAATTATTACACCTGCAGGCAAAACTCTTGTTCACCCTAAGGACATAGTTGGTTCCTTTGCAGATTTTTTCCGGAATCTATATAACCTTAAAGAAGACCCTAATACTCCTAATGTTGATTCAGGCTCTATCAATGCAATCTTATCTAGCATTAATCTCCCTAAAATTACCCCCGCAGATTTAGATTTTATTAATGGCTCTTTTGGCGAGAAGGAGATAGTCGACACCATACATAAACTCAAAATTCAAAAATCCCCAGGCCCTGATGGTTTTTCCAATGAATACTTTAGGTCATTTGCGGAAATTCTCTCTCCCCACTTGGTTTCGGTCTTTGGTGCTGCTTCCTCTCGGGGCACGTTCCCGAAAGAAATGTTGGAAGCGACAATAATTATGATCCCAAAGGGGGGGGGGGGAGACCCCGAGAGGATTCAGAGCTATAGGCCAATATCATTGATTAACAGTGACATAAAAATTTATTCCAAAATTTTAGCAGATCGACTAAAAGGTATTTTGCCATCTTTGCTTTTGGACGATCAGATCGGTTTTACGGAGGGGCGTCAGGCATCGGACGGAACAAGGAGAGTAATAAATCTAATGAACAAGATTGAGCTTTCTGGTTCACAAGCGGTTTTTCTGACACTGGACGCCGAAAAAGCTTTTGACAGGTTGAACTGGGCCTATCTCAAGGCTGCTCTTGAGAAATTTGGTTTCGATCAGAGATTCCTGTCTACAATATTTGCATTATATTCGGCGCCCAGTGCAAGAATATACGCTAACAACTTCCTATCAGAGAAATTCTCCATCTCTAACGGAACAAGGCAGGGATGCCCACTGTCACCTCTCTTGTTTGTCCTTGCTATTGAGCCTTTGGCCGAGAGAATAAGATCTAACTCTGATATAAAGGGATTTGCCACCTCACTTCGAGAATATAAACTTGGACTGTTTGCAGATGACCTGTTTCTGACGCTACTCGATCCTAATAAATCTATGGCTGCATTGTCCTTGGAACTGGAGCTCTTTACTAAGGCCTCCTATTTCAAAATTAACAATCACAAATCTAAATATCTGACTTTTAATATTAGCAGCATGGAGATTGAGGAACTAAAGAAACAGTATGAGTTTACCTGGGAAGAAAGGGGGATAACATACTTGGGGATAACCATCTCAAACAATATATCGCATACTGTCAATACCAACTTGAAAGATATTTTTGAGTCTATCTCTCTCGCTGTTTCCTTCTACGCTAAAATAGACCTCTCTTTGTTTGGAAGAATATTAACGGTTAAAACAACTATTTTGCTGAAGGTTCTTTACGTTTTTAGGGCTCTTCCTTTGATTATCCCTTATAAATTCATTGGCAAGATTCAGAACCTGATTAATTCATTTATCTGGGGTGGAAAAAAAGCTAGAATCTCACTGAATTTGCTGTACAAAAATAAGAGCGATGGAGGTGCCGGCCTTCCAAATCTATTTGCATATTACCAAGCATTGTTGGTTAAGCAAAGCTGGTTTTGGTTCAGCGGAAATAGTCGGCCTGCCTGGCTTAACTTGGAAAACGAAGTGGGTAAACAGGTTACAGCAAGAGAACATTTTTTCAAGTTTATGTTCCACAATCCAAGGATGATTCCCTCCCATCCAATCTTCCACTCTATTGTACATGCCTGGAGAGCACTTTCAAAACCCACAAAATCCTTTAATAAGAAAACACAGTTCAGGAAATTCCCCTTACATCTCCTAGCGTTAGTTTACAATATTCCTTTGTCTGAGTCCTGGTTAAATTCAAACATCAAAAGAATTGGAAATCTCTTTGAGGGAGATGAATTTTTTAGTTTCAGTAGGATTAGGTCTCAATACAACTTGCCATCGTCTGAGTTCATACCCTTTATTATCTTAAAGGAGAGTGTGTAGAAATTCATGCGCATTAAAACTATGAACCTGGAGATGTTGATCTCATTGCTAGGCAACACAAACAACAAAACTGCCTGGAGTCTGAGAAATATATACAACTATTTTAATGGAGATGTGGTCAGCCCGAAAAATGTGTACATGAGGAGATGGGAGTCTGACTTGAATATAGGTATGGCGGATGAACAGTGGGACAGCGCTATTAGGTCAACTTACCGATCTGGTATCTCAATGGCGCTTCACGAGTCATATTTTAAGATCTTAACCAGGTGGTATCTCACTCCTATTAGATTGGCCCATATAAATAAGGAACATTCCCCTCTTTGTTGGAGAAACTGTGGACAACAAGGAAACTTGTTTCACTTATTTTGGGGTTGTACAAAGATCAAAGACCTCTGGAAGAATGTGTCACTCCACATAAATTCTTTTTCCCAAAACTTTGAAGTCACACCGCAAAGAGCTTTACTATCTCTGGATTTGGAACTTGTTGACCCTTCAGTTAAATTTATCATTATTCATATCTTTTTAGTGGTCAAAAACGCAATAGCGTACTGGTGGAAGAAAACAGATCCCCCTCTTTTCTCAGAAATTCTAGATAAGGTTCACCAGCATAGTTCCCTAGAAAAGAGGTTTGCTCTGATTAATGATGGTATGACTAGATACACTGTGAAATGGAAAGTGTGGAATGCTAAATTTTGTAATACTTAGCTATTATTTATATTGGTTTGAATTTACTAGCTTGTCTTCGTCTGCACGAACATTGCATGATGTCTTGTTATTCTATTTAATTAATTAGCTGTGTATTTGTAAGGTATTTTAACATGGACTTGAGTTCTCTAGTTTTTATTCCCTTTTCTTTCCTCTCCCTTCCCTTTCCCTTAGTGTTAATTCCCTTCCTCTCCCCTCCCTTTCAACCCTATATTATTACTAAAATTCAATAAAAATGTTTGAAAGAAAGAGCCCGGCGCTGCCCGGTCACAGTAACTAACTGTAGTTAGTTATAGCAAATTATAATTATCCTCCATCCCATAGTCCCATGCCCATATACCCATCATACATATCCACCATCCCATAGGCCCGTGCCCTTATACCCATCATACATATCCTCCATCCCATAGTCGAGTGCCCATATACCCATCACACATCCTCCATCCCATAGTCCCATGCCCATATACCCATCACACATCCTCCATCCCATAGTCCCATGCCCATATAACCATCATACATATTCGCCATCCCATAGTCGAGTGCCCACATACCCATCACACATCCTTCATCTCATAGTCCCATGCCCATATACCCATCATACATATCCTCCATCCCATAGTTCCGTGCCCATATACCCATCATACATATCCGCCATCCCATAGTCCCGTGCCCATATACCCGTCATACATATCCTCCATCCCATAGTCCAGTACCCATATACCCATCACACATCCTCATTCCCATAGTCAACCATTATGACATCATGAGCGGCGGGGCTTGCAACCTATGATGACATCAGCATCGCCATGGCAACCATTATGACATCATAATGAGGGGCGGGGCTTGATACACACTTTTTCCCCATTATGTAGATAGGGGCAAAATTGTTTGGTGAATTGGAACACGGAGGGTTAAAATTTCACCTCACAACATAGCCTAGGACGCTCTCGGGGTCCAGACGTGTGACTGTGCCAAATTTTGTGGCTGTAGCTGCGACGGTGCGGATGCCAATCCCGGACATACACACATACATACATACATACACACATTGAGCTTTATATATTATAGTAGGTGCGCTCGCAGCCTGGGGTCCACCGTGCAGAGGTGGTACACTGCTGCTAGGTAATGGCGGAAGAATAGAGCAGCGTGAAAACAGTCACACGTGGGTTACATCACCCAGTGTGAACAGGAGTGAACTCTGTTGACTCACAGAGCCGCATAGCCACTGAACGCAAATATCGGAGCCTGTTTAGCTCACAGAGCCCGGCCAAAAAGCGCACAGAAAGCGGCCACAGAACTCGACCCCAAGGACACGGGGTTAGAGTTTCTCTTGGCCCTTTGAGCGCACGGCGTCGCTGCCGCGAACACCGCTATAGACGCTGGATACGGAGAGTGGAGCACGTGCACTGTGGCGTGCCGAGTCACTGATGGGGACTAATGCCTGACTCTGACTCTGCCCTACCTACACCTAAGCCTGGGCGCTAGCAGTCTAGGCTGCACAACACATGCATACCAAGGGTAGGGGTTTCATGATGAGTCAGTCACCAGAGACATTCATACGTGCATACATCACTCACTCCTCATGGTCTGAAAATACAGAGTATCCTAGCGCATGGCCGAGTGGCCATGCGAACCTTTTATAGCCGCGAGCGTCCGGGACCTTCCTGGCTTCTCGGATGGGCCAATCCGAACAGGAGCAGGACCTGAGCACGTGACCTTCGATCTCCAATGGGAGATCACTCCATGGGCATGCTCAGTGGCCTGACATGAGGACTTAGTCCCTGGAGAATCTCACTGCTGAGCAGCCTGCATTGCCATAGCTGTGCCAGAGGTGGCAGCAGCAAGCAAACCCACAGAGGTGGTCTGGGCAGAGTGCCGGGACCGATGAGTTTGCTGAGCAACCTCCTCTGCGGCTGGGGAGGAATGGGAGACCGCCGGGAGCAGGGCTCGGGATTGCCGCTGTGCAGCAACAGGAACCTGACTCCTAACATTACCCCCCCTCCTAGGGACCCCTCTCTGAGCCTCGCACCGCTCAAATTCCGCAATGAGAAGTGGAGTGTGGATGTTGTCCACCGGCTCCCAGGACCGAGCCTCTGGACCATGACCCTTCCAATCCACCAAATAAAACTTTTTGCCCCGCATCATCTTGCATCCCACAATGGCATTGACATCAAACTCGTCAGACGACAGGTCTGATGTCCCGGCAGAAGGCTCAGAAATAGCCCAGTGTGGTGGAAGGGCCTGGCGGTAGACCACAGGATTGATCTGCTCGAGGACCTTGAAAGGGCCAATATAGCGCGGTGCGAACTTAGTGGATTCAGCCCGCAGCCTGATGTTTCGGGCAGAAAGCCACACTAGGTCGCCAGGGACGAAGGTCAGGGCAGGACGCCTGTGTGCATCAGCAGAGGCTCTCATTGTCTCCTTGGAGAGCCGGATAGCATCCTGCATGTGATCCCAAATGTTGCGTGCCTCCACCACCCAGTCTGCCACCCTAGAGTCGGTGGATGACACGGGCATGGGCACGGGGACACGCGGATGCTGGCCGTCATTTAAGAGGAATGGAGTCTGACCCCGGTCGCTGACAATCTTATCCGGCCTGCCGTGCAGACGGAAGACATGTTTAATAAACAACGCTGCCAGGCCCCGTGCAGAAGGCAGCCGCGAGAGTGGCACCAGATGCACCATCTTGGAGAAATGATCGGTGACCACCCAAATGATGGTGCTGCCACTGGACTTGGGCAGACCCACCACAAAGTCCATACCGACCATCTCCCAGGGCCTGTCCACTACTGGCAGGAGATAGAGTAACCCAGCGGGCCACTGCCGAGAGGACCGATTCTGGGCGCAAGAGACGCACGCCTGAATATAGTCCCTGACGTCACAGGCCATATGCGGCCACCAGTACGTCCTTGCCAGGAGATCAGAGGTCCGTTTGGTCCCAAAATGTCCCCCCACCCTGGACGAATGAGCCCAAGAGAGGACCTCCGGTCGCAGATGGGCAGGGACAAAAGTCTTGCCTGGAGGTACCGACTCGAGAGCAACCGGAGCCACAGTCCTCAGGCTTTCCGATGGGACTATCAGCCGAGGCTCCTCCTTCTCCTCCGATGACACCTCGGAGCAAGAAAGAGCGTCGGCCCGGACGTTCTTCTCCCCGGAGAGAAAATGCAGGGTGAAATGGAATCGGGAGAAGAACAAGGACCATCTGGCCTGGCGAGAATTCAGCCGCTGGGCTGTCTGTAGATAGACCAAATTTTTGTTTTCGGTGAACACCTGGAAAGGGTGGCGAGCCCCCTCCAGGAGGTGTCTCCACTCTGAGAAGGCCAGCTTCATTGCTAGCAACTCCCTGTCCCCGATGGAATAATTCCTCTCCGCTGGTGTGAAGGTCTTAGAGAAGAAGCATGGGTGCTTCCGACCTTGACAGACCTTCTGGAACAGGACCGCTCCAGCACCGACAGAAGAGGCATCCACCTCCAGAATGAAGGGCTTATCTGCATCGGGGCGATGTAGAATGGGAGCGCTAGCGAAGTGGGATTTAATAGAAGCGAAGGCCTTGGAGACAGTTTCCGACCACAGTTTGGGGTTTGCACCCTTCTTGATGAGGGCTACCAAGGGCGCTACCAAAGTTGAGAAATGGGGAATGAATTGGCGGTAGTAATTTATGAACCCCATAAAGTACTGCACCACTTTGAGAGAATGGGGTTCTTGCCAATCCATCACCGCCTGTGGTTTGGCAGGATCCATGGCCAAACCCTGGGTAGAGATGATGTAGCCCAGGAAAGGCAAGGACTCCTGCTCAAACACACATTTCTCCAACTTGGCGTAAAGGGAGTTTGCCCGCAGGAGATCGAAAACTTTGCAAACATCTCTCCGATGGGAGTCAATATCTGGAGAGTAAATGAGAATATCGTCCAGATAGACTACTACCGAGGTGGTAAGCATATCCCGGAAATATCGTTCACAAAGTCTTGGAAGACGGCTGGCGCATTACATAGCCCGAAGGGCATCACCAGGTATTCATAGTGCCCATCTCTGGTGTTAAATGCCGTCTTCCATTCGTCCCCCTCACGGATGCGAATCAGGTTATAAGCTCCTCGCAGATCAAGCTTAGTAAACCCTCTCGCTCCCCGTAGCCTATCGAACAGTTCCGATATCAGGGGTAGAGGATACTTGTTCTTAACGGTTATGGCATTAAGACCCCTGTAATCGATGCACGGACGTAATTCTCCATTCTTCTTTTGGACAAAGAAGAATCCCGCTCCCGCCTGAGACACCGACTTCCTAATGAATCCTCTTGCCAGATTCTCCCTGATGTACTGAGACATGGCTTCTGTCGGGAGAGAGAGGGGATAGACTCGACCCTGGGGAGGCTCAGCACCGGGCAAGAGGTCAATAGGACAGTCGTAAGGGCGGTGCGGCGGAAGGGTCTCCGCCGTGTTCTTGGAGAAAACGTCTGCATACTGCTGGTACGGCTTGGGAAGCGATGAGAGATCTGCGGGAACCTCAGAGGTAGCGACCTGTACGCAGTCCCTCAGACACCTACCCTCGCAGGACTTGCTCCAACCGAGGATTTTTCCCGAGGACCACTCTATGTGAGGAGAGTGAGCTCGTAACCAGGGAACTCCTAGGAGGACCTGGTCGATACCTTCGGGCATAACAAGAAGAGACAGCATCTCCTGATGAGAAGGAGACAGTGAGAGTCTCAGTGGAGCCGTCTGGTGGGTGATTTCGGACGGGAGTGTCGAACCATTCACCACTCTGATAGTGACTGGTTGAGGTAGCAGGACCAGGGGGATTGCGTGTTGCTGGGCGAAGGCAGACGACATGAAATTGCCCTCCGCCCCAGAGTCCACACAAACCTCCACGATCAGAGTGGAAGAATTGAACTCTAACGCCCCTTTAAACAGGAGCTTGGAGGAGAAAGTCGCTGTGTCTAGTAGGCCCCCTCCGATAACCACTAGACGTGAGCGTTTCCCGACCGCTGTGGGCATTGGTTAGCAACGTACCCAGTCTGCCGACAACGGAAACAGACTGGAGATACCCGTGCAGGCAGGAACTTGGACCCTGTGCGGGACACCTCCATGGCCTCTAGAGGCTCGGGCGGCTGACCGGGAGATTCCAGCCATATAGCAAAATTTGGCGCCAAACTATATCGTTGGCTGGACTTGGAGCACTCCAGCCCTCGCTCGGTGGAGTGAACGTTAATTCGGGTGGAGACCATAATGAGCTCCTCCAAAGTGGTGGGCACCTCCCTGGTAGCCAGGGCGTCTTTGACATGATCAGCCAGGCCTCTCCAGAATATAGGTATGAGAACATTATCTGGCCACTCCTGCTCGGAGGCCAGAATTCTGAAGAGGATGGCATACTGGCTGACCAGAGACGGACCCTGGGTTAGGGCCAGCAACTGAAGTGCTGTGTCGTGCGTGACCCGAGGTCCCAGGAACACCTGCTTCAGATTGAGCAGAAAATGGGTTGCACTCTGTACCAGGGGATCCCCACGCTCCCGCAGCGGGGTGGCCCACTCCAAGGCCCTGCCCAACAAGAGGGAGATGATAAATCCCACCTTGGCCTGCTCAGAGGGAAATCGTGTGGCCAGCAACTCCAGGTGAATGGAGCACTGACTCACGAAACCCCTGCATGATGCACTATCACCCGAGAACTTCTCGGGCAGCGGGAGTCGAGACAAGGTCGGGGCAGGGCTGGCCGTGGAGACACGGGCGACAGCCTCTGTAGCTGCTTGAACAGCGACCGAAGTAACATCCGCAGCTGAGGTGGAATGCTCTAGCGCTGCCAACCTACCCTCCTGCTGCTGGATGTACCTGTGCAGTCGTTGTTCGTCCACCATTACTAGCCAGACCCTGGCGCTAGGATGTTAGGGCTGGCGGAACGCACCAAATTATAAATAATAGTAGGTGCGTTCACAGCCCGGGGTTCACCGTGCAGAGGTGGTACACTGCTGCTAGGTAATGGCGGAAGAATAGAGCGGCATGAAAACAGTCACACGTGGGTTACGTCACCCAGTGTGAACAGGAGTGAACTCTGTTGACTCACAGAGCCGCACAGCCGCTGAACGCAAATACCGGAGCCTGTTTAGCTCACAGAGCCCGGCCAAAAACCGCACAGAAAGCGGCCACAGAACTCTACCCCAAGGACACAGGGTTAGAGTTCCTCTTGGCCCTCTGAGCGCACGGCGTCGGTGCCGCGAACGCCGCTATAGACGCTGGCTACAGAGTGTGGAGCACGTGCACTGTGGCGTGCCGAGTCACTGATGGGGACTAATGCCTGACTCCGACTCTGCCCTACCTACACCTAAGCCTGGGCGCTAGCAGGCTAGGCTGCACAACACATGCGTACCAAGGGTAGGGGTTTCATAATGAGTCAGTCACCAGAGACATTCATATGTGCATACATCACTCACTCCTCATGGTCTGAAAATACAGAGTATTCTAGCGCATGGCCGAGCGGCCATGCGAACCTTTTATAGCCACGAGCGTCCGGGACCTTCCTGGCTTCTCGGATGGGCCAATCCGAACAGGAGCAGGACCTGAGCACGTGACCTTCGATCTCCAATGGGAGATCACTCCACGGGCATGCTCAGTGGCCCGACATGAGGACTTAGTCCCTGGAGAATCTCGCTGCTGAGCAGCCTGCGTTGCCATAGCTGTGCCAGAGGTGGCAGCAGCAAACAAACCCACGGAGGTGGTCTGGGCAGAGTGCCGGGACCGACGAGTTTGCTGAGCAACCTCCTCTGGGGAGGAATGGGAGACCGCCGGGAGCAGGGCTCGGGATTCCCACTGTGCAGCATCAGGAACCCAACGCCTAACATTGGTTGCAGCAATCAGCAGGTGCATCATGCGAGCACTGCAGCCAATCGGCAACAGCTGAACACACCAGCAATGATTTTTAAAAGAACATTCACATATAGTCAGAGCAGAAGAAACACACATTTTTAACTGTTTTTTATCTTCCTGTGCCCAAACTCTTAAAATGAATTTGCATCAAGTTTCAGACAATTATCAGCCTGATCAGAAGTTCAGATTTCTCTCTTATTGGATTATCTCTCCCAGTAATATAGGCTGGATGTAAGCGTTCTATATATCCAGGGGGCTGCCATCTTCATTAGCTCATATACCAGCACAACCACTTATTTCCTCTTTATGTGCTTTTCACCAACCTTTTTCTCTCCCCTCCCTGCGACTGTACATGCTTTCTCCATTTCATCTCCCCACTGCTATTTCTAACACTGAGAGAAGGGAGAAGAACAGCAGCACTTCTGGTGAATGTGTAACATTCTTGCAGATCACTCGGCTAGATAAAGGACTTACCCACTCTTCAGCAGCAAAGTAGTAGAACAATTTGTTCTGAAAACTATTTAGAAAGTTTTTAACTTTTGCATTTAGGAAGCAAATAAACAAATAAAAAAATCAGAGTGAAGGTGTAGTCTTTAATGCGTTACAATCTTGGTAATATACAACAATATTTCAGTAGAATAAAAGCGTGCATATGTTTTCTGTGAATGATATATTAGCAATTTTTGCAACAATTTGCATACTATTTATGTAAGTAAATTTGTATTTAGTGAGAAGAATTCTTGAAATCATCAGGGAAGCAAAGATCTTTCCTTAATTCAGTTTACTCGACATCGTGATACAGAAATGTTTAAGAAAAATAAGTAAAAATATCGGGAGAACGTACGCCAGGAAAAAGCAAACATTGGATTGACAGAAGCCAAATTTATTGCACATCTCTTAATAAATGTGTTACATATTTAAGTTGTACATGTAAGAAAAAAATGAAATTAAGCTAAAATTGACTCTAATTTTTTTGCGGTAAGCCATAGGAAATGTGTCATCTGGTTGACCCCGTTAAACTCTGGCATTTAATCAAGCTAGTGCAAAACTGAAAAAAGTTGTAAAATGTTTATTAATAAATACACTTTAAATTAATAAACTTGTATAAAGGGGATTATAAATTTCCCCCATGGAAAGGGGCATCATGGGGGACAGGCTAAGAGCACAACGGCATCACAGGTCTTTCGACCAATCATTCTTCAAAAAGTTGGAGGGGTTGATCACCCTTTTTTTAAAGGAAGAATGGACTGAAATTGGCGCTTGAGTGGAGCAGCACAATGAGGCAACGGATTAATAAGTGATATTAAGTGATAAGTGATAAAAATAGTTATTTATTTTTTTATTTTCAGACCACACGGAACGGTTTTTCTTGTTAAAAAATGAGGATGGATTTCCCCTTTTAACTCATATAATTATCATACAAATCTTCACATAAAATAATGCTAAGAAAAAAATTCTAAAAAAATGGGTTTTTCAGTTACTACTTGAAAATTTCTGTAAACGCTCCCGGGCCATGTTGAGCCGTTGAATCTGATCCTTGAGCCTCTGTCTGTCTCCGGACAGACCGTCCCGTTCTTCTAGGAGGTCGGTCTTGTTTCGTTCTTCCAGCAGACGGATCATTTCAAATTGTAATTTCTCCCTGAATTCATATAGGATGTAATGCTGAATAATCAGAGGAACCTGATTAGCCAAACGTGTGGTGGTGTTCTGGAAGAGGAAGAAAGACCAAAAATGTTTAAAAAAAAATTGGAATCTCAATCTGATTTTGTTTTGGATGAATCCAGCAAAATAGCAGCTCGTTTATTGAGGGCTGAAGAGGTAAAAAAAAAAAAGATTATACTCAGACAACCCTCACCGCTCTGAACCTTCTTTGGTACTGTGCTGCCTATTTTTCATAGTTTTATAGTTTTTAAGGTTGAAGTTAGACTTAAATCCATCAAATTCAACCTATAAATGTGGATCCAGATCCTATAGTGGATCCAACCCATAGTAGACCACTCAACATGAGGATCCAGGGGAAGGCAAAAACCCCATGGCAGCTCCACAAAAGAAAAATAGATTTTCCATCTTTTAAACATTTCTAAGAGATGACCTGTTTGTCCAGATAGGCCGTACAGGGCCCATGGCCTTCAAGGGAGGCCGTCATGACGGGGTTAACGTGGGAATATAGGGAGCATTGTGGGTTTATGAGGCGTTCGGGGTTAATATAAGAGCAAGGGTGTTAGCTCATGGGAGTAGGAGGGGTCAGAGGTGGGGCACAGGGGCACTACATAGGAGATCAGCCATATTGCAGGGGCAGCCATTCCACATGGATCCCTGTAACACTAAGAAGCTCCACGTTACCTGTCATCATGGACGTGGAGGCCTTGCTGCAGACACTGCGGGATGCGGTGGGCACGCAGGGCACACAATGGCTGCAACAGTTGGTGAGCAGCCTTCTCCAAGGGGTGGCGACGAATGCTGCACAGATTCCCACTGACGGGCACCGGCTGCGGAGGTCCAGGCCTCCGGCGTGCTTAAGCCCTGAAGTCACTACCCGGGCCCAGCGCCGCAATAGGAGCTCCTCCGGGGACCCTCCAGCTGGAGGCGGGGGCAGCAGGTCGGCACTGATGCACGGAAGAGTTGAGAGGAATCCAGTTACACGGCGGGGCCTGCAACAGGGGGAGGTGTCGGCCTCCCCCTCCTCTGAGTCAGCGCGCAGGGTGTCGGGACCAGGAGTGGCACGTACAGGGGCTGCTGGCGTTCCCGCACTGCGCAGAGGTACAGGAGAAGCCAGGAGGAAGGGGCCTTATGACCAGGCCCCTCAGCGTCGGGATTACTGCGGGCGGCAGTCGGCCGGCCAAGCCATGAGCGCTCTGCCTGGGGCAGAGCATGACACGGCAGGATTTTTCACCGCAGGGCCGGAGGTGATGTTTGCGGTCCAGGGGGGGGCCGTCTGGCGCTTCTGATGGCAGAGTAGGCAGCCTGTCATGAGGCTCACATGCTGCCTCTCAATGCGGGCAGCAGGACGCTTGCCCGAGACATGCAGCAGCAACAGCGACGGCACCTGTGGTCCCTGCACGGATGGCTGGCACAGGTCAGAGTGCCAGTCGGCTGTCTGTGGGGCAGGGAGACCCGGGAGCTAATGAAGAAATGGAGGAGCAGAGCAGATGCGGTTCAATTCAAGGACAACAGCTGCAGCTAGGTGAGAGCGAACAACTAATTTCTTTTAACCCTCTTTTAGCTTCACAAGGGAATAGGAATCAGGATGTGTTTTCTAGGGGAGTTAGCGGGGGTTTGGGGTTAATTATGCATAGGCTCAGAGACTTAGCTATGTTGCGGGGGCCCGGAGGTTCGCAGGGAGGGCTGTCACAGTACGCCGCCTGGATGGGAAATGTTAGGGAGACTTTAGGGGTTGGGGTTTTATCAGATGGGGTTGAAGGGGCCAGTAGCATTATCCCTCGAGATAGGGTGCCAGCTTCTACAGAGGGAGCCACTGGGTTGCCTGTGGGTAATACACCATCGGTTGATATAGCGTTGTCAAGTCAGGCGGGGGGTGGCGGAAAAGAAAAGGAAGATACGGTGCGCCTGGACGATTCAGCAAGAGGAGATGTCTATATGTGTTTCGAGGGACCACTGGGTGCACATTTGAAGCAGGAGGTTAAAGAGAAGATATGGAAAGGGGATTATATTGAAATATTTTCTTTATTACCCCTAGAACACTTTAATTTAGATAGGTTGAGGAGGGAGGATTCTAAGAAGGAAGATGAGGAGAAGAGGAGGTATTGGTTAATTCCCAGAACCTTCTCTAATTGGTTACAAGTATTCGCTATTTTAACTAGCGTGACTGGTGAGAAGGCCCCTGAAAATTGTTCATGACTTTTCTGTTACATGGACGTGATCGGTGAGGCATATCGGGTTTATGGCGGTCAGGGCTGGTTAAGGTACAGCAAGCAATTCAGGCAGCGGAAGGCAGTTCGGCCTAGCATTCGTTGAGATCACAACGACATAGCTCTCTGGATGAGGGTTATGGTTCCGTCTAGGATGGGTCAAAGTAGTGAGCCTTTTCCAGGGGGCACTGGGGGTCCGGGACAGTCAGGACACTCAGTGGCTATGCAGAGGACTGTGCTTCGCGTTCAATGAGGGGTCATGCAAATTCGGGGCAAAATGCAAATTTAAGCACGAATGTTCAGCTTGTGGAGGCATACATGGAGCAATAAAACGTTTTAGAGGGGGCAGTCGGAAAGGAAGTGAAGGCAGTGGAAAAAGGAGCGACGCCAGTTCGACTGGACGTGATGGAGGGATTTCTAAGCAGGTACCCTGAAAGAGCAGCAGCTGCTCTACTAATGGAGGGCTTTAGAGAGGGTTTCAAAATTCCGTCAGTTGAGACGGCTGTTTGTTTTTCCACAAAAAAATTAAAATCAGCATTGCAGTTTCCTGATGTGGTAACTGATAAATTAAAGAAAGAAGTTGCCCTGGGTAGGATGGCCGGACCTTTTGCACAGGCTCCCCTCAGTAATTTGAGGGTTTCCCCACTGGGGGTGGTCCCGAAGAAGGAGCCCAATACGTTCAGGCTGATCCATCACCTATCCTTCCCGAAAGGGTCATCGGTGAATGATGGCATTGATCCACAGATATGTTCGGTGCTGTATACGTCTTTTGACGCGGCCATGGATTGGGTGCGGTTTGGTGGAAAAGGAGCATGGTTGGCTAAGACTGACATAGAAGCGGCATTTCGGCTGTTGCCAGTTCACCCTGATAGCCTGCACTTGTTGGGATGTTTTTGGGACGGAGGATTTTTTGTTGATCGCTGTCTCCCTATGGGCTGTTCTCTCTCTTGTGCATATTTTGAGACGTTCAGCACATTTTTGGAGTGGGCTGTGAAAGAGGTGTCTGGACTGGGTTCGCGTATCCACTACCCTGATGACTTTCTGTTTGTCGGTCCGACTCAGGGTTCTGATTGCTCGTTGTTACTACATACCATGGAAAGTTTGGCAAAGAAGTTTGGGGTTTTCACTAGCGGCCGGTGAAAGTGTTGAGTTTTTTAGGTATCAAGATCGATACTTTGGCAATGGAGTGTAGGTTACCGGACGATAAGGTGTTCGCATTGCGGGAGGAAGTCCAGAGAGCAAGAAGTTCAAAGAAAATATCTCTACGTGACTTACAATCGTTGCTGGACAAGCTAAATTTCGCTTGTAGAATTATGCCGATGGGTCGGGCATTTTGTCGAAGGTTATCGTTGGCAACGGTGGGAGAGAGATCCCCGGTACACTTCATCAGATTGAAGGAGTTACAGGAGGACCTGACAGTATGGGCATAGTTTTTCGATTTGGATTCAGCCGGTAGTGACCGCTGATACTTTGGGTCTTTTCAGGAGGACGGTGGAGGGTCGTGGCTTTTGCTTGTTTTTTTCACAGTAGTTGGTTGGAGGCGGAATGGCTTTCATCTTGCAGGGAGCAGGGTCTGTTGTCAAATCAGGTTTTGATTCATTTGTTTCCCATTGTAGTGGCACTGTCATTGTGATGTGAAAAGGTGAGAGATAGGAAGATTCGTTTCCTTGTGTGCTGGAAGGTGTGGTAAAAGTCAATTCCTTATCATCGGCATCCCCGGCGGTCGTGAAATGTTACAGCGTTTAGTCATGTTGGGGTTAAGTTTTAACCTATGGGTTATGGCGGAGGTCAAGTCGGAAGTTTTTAATCCTGTCATTGACGCTTTTTCTTATTTACAGTGGGAACGCTTTCGGGAGCTGGCGCCTCAAGCGGATTCATCGGGCATGGAATGTCCAGCAGAGTTGTGGAATCTTCCTTGCATGCAGTAGGGCATTTGTTGTCAAAGTCCTTATCGGACAGGTCATGGAGGCAATGCAGTCAAGCTTGGAGTATTTGGGAGATTTGGAGGGTTTCTTTAGGTGAGGGAATGGATGATGAAGGCAGATTGCTGTTATTGATAGAACATTGCAAGGAATAGGGTTGGTCAGTGCCTAAACTGAATAAGTTGTTAGCGGGTCTTGCTTTTGGTTTCAACGTCAGAGGTCTTAGAGATGTGACTAAAGGCCCCTTTACATTTAGCGATGCACCAGCGATCCCGACCACGATACGACCCGGTCAGGATCGCTGGTGCATCGCTAAATGGTCCCGTCCGCGTCCACACGTCGCTCGTCGGCGCCAGCAGGATGCCCAGTAGGAAGCGCCCGACGAGAAATGGAGCTGCGTGATCAGCGACAGACAGCGGGGGGGAGCCAGTTGGAGGTAAGTATCACACATAGCGATATCGCTGCTGCGTTGCCAAATCGGTGATGCTTTAGCGATATTGCTAGCGATATCGCTATGTGTAAAACCCCCATAAGTCCTTTCTGGCGCTGCTGAAAGGATGGAGGAAGGGGTGGAGAGTGGAAGATAAGAGACGGCCAGTTTTGTATGAGGTATTATTAGTTTTGGGTAGTCAGCTGCCAGTAGTGTGTTCGTCGCAGTGGGAGGTGGATTTATTTAGGGCGGCTTTTGCATTGGCCTTTTTTGGAGCTTTTTGTTTGGGGGAGTTGGTTAGCCCATCCAAATTTAAAAAAGGGGGCTTGTTGAGGGAAGATTTGGATGTTTATAGTGATAGAGTTGTGGTGTTTCTTCAGTCTTCCAAAACAGATGTGGAGGGAAAGGGTTGTGTTACACCCGGTCCCCGTCCTGGCGCTGCGCCCAGGTCTGCCGCTGTTACACCTGGCCCCCGTCCTGGTGCTGCGTCCAGGCCTGCCACTGCTCTCCGTTCTGGGCACTCACCTCGAGCCTCTCATGCTGCTGCTCAGCATTCTGTCCTCCCTCCTGCCTCCTCCTCCTGGCGTCCTGTGAGGAGATCTGTAACTAAGGCTGTTAGGGCACGCCCACCCGCTCTCTTGCCTTCTTAAAGGGGGGGGCGTGCATTATTCAAAAAATGCAATCAACCAATGGCAGCGCACTGGCTGCTATTTCTGGCCTCTCCTCCATAGGGAGAGCGCCACAGCAACGAGTATCTATCATTGCTACATCCAGTTCTCATGCTAACCTGTCTGCTCTGCATCTGCAGTCTCTGTGCATTGTCTAATACTCTCTGTTTCCACAGCATATCAGTATCCTGTGTTACTTGGTTATATCAGCAACCATCTGGGCTTAAGCCATCCCGTTCCGCCTACAGCCATCTGAGTCCAAGGACTGTGTGAAGGTCACTGGAACCGACTCCTTACCAACTAACCGGATCCAGGACCCAGTGCATTACGGACTCTGCTGTAACTTTTGTTATCCCTTTTGGTCCCGCTGGGACAGCTGCCACGTGTTCGGGGTCTAACTGGAGGTAGCACCTGTGTCCTCCGGGTATTCCATTCTGGCCCTGCCTGAGGGGCTTTACTACGGGTGCCCGGGGCTCACTAGTCACGCCCCCTTCGGAGCCCCTCTGACCGTGGTCCCGAGGTTCCACTTAAAAAATAAAAACGAATGTGAACTTCACCATCTCTGCCTCCGCTTCCATTCGTTACAGGTTGTAAGGTTGTGTTGTCTGGGGTTACTGGTTCAAAAAAAGGACCTCGAAAAATAATAATGGGATTATAGAGTCAATTGTAACACCAGAAGCAACACAGAAAAAAATCCCCTAAAATATAGCTTTTAATTCAATCACTAAAAACATTAGTATTAATGACTAAAAAAGGGGAGGGGTAGAGGAAAGAAAATGAAGGGTAACAGAAATACTGTTATAATTCTATTCAAATACAACAAAGGGCCACAGGCTAAATTGCCCTAGTTTGCCCTAAATCAACCCTTCCTAGCTGCGGAGGTTGGCACCCTAGTTGTTGACGATATGGCGCCCCCGCTCAACGTCGGTATCCCTAGTAACCCCTAAGCCTCCCTAAGTATACAAAAAAGGACACAAAAAAGGAATACACACACACACTTTTTTAGTCATTAATACTAATGTTTTTAGTGATTGAATTAAAAGCTATATTTTAGGGGATTTTTTTCTGTGTTGCTTCTGGGGTTATTGGTTCACCTTTGTGTCCAGAAGTTTGTGCCAGTGACTTTATGAGGCGGGGTGGCCGGTTAGATAACCCATTTTTAGTACATGAGGGCGGTTCATTTTTATCACGTTTTCAATTTGTAGCAGTATTTAAGGTTGTTTGGAATTGGGGGGCATATCGGCGAAGCATTACAGTGAGCATTACAGTGGACACTCCTTTAGGATCGGTGCAGCCACGGAGGCGGCCAGGAGGGGTTTAGGGGAGGAGATGGTGAAGAGGATGGGCGGTGGGAATCGTCAAGGTTTAGTTCGTATATCCGCCCGAATTTAGTTTAAGGATGCGGTTTCTGGTTATTCCTGTGGTTACAGAATGTTTTGTCAAATTTGTTTCAGGCGACGGTCAACGGCTTATTTGGATAATGGGACATTCTTTCGTTTTCTGGGCTGCGATACGGGCCTTGGTTCGTCACGACTGATGTCAGTAGGGTATCCCTCGGGAGACGGCGATTCTGGGTTGGATCGGTAAACGCGGGATGGTCTGGAGTCAATTTTTGCCCGAGTTTCACCGTTTTGTGCGTTTGGACAGGGCGCCAGATGTTGTTGTTTTACATCTTAGTGGGAATGATTTGGGCAAAAGGCCTTGCAGGGAATTGATCAAGGACATCAAGTTCGATTTGCTGAGGCTGAGGTCTCTGAAGCTTTTGGTTGTTTGGTCTGACATCATCCCTAGGAGGGTCTGGCGGGGGGCCCCCTCAGTTGAAGGGGTGAATATAGTAAGGATTAAGGTAAATAGAGCAGTGTTGCGTTTTATGGCAAGGAACGGTGCAGTGGTGGTGCGCCATTTGGAATCTGGAGTTGGAGAATTTTGGAGATCTGACAGTGTTCATTTGATTGCTGTCGGAACCGACATGTGGTGCCTGGCCATACAAGACGGTATTGAAACAAGTCTGAGAATTTGGAGGGACATAAATGTCTAAGGGGGTCAGAGAAGATTTATGTTAGTGGCGTGGGGAGGAGGTCCTCGGAGTTGGTGGAATTAGGGAATGGCGGACTGGAGGTGGGGGGATCTCAAGGGGCCCTGGACTCCCCCTGTGTGATTTTAAGTGGATGGGGCAATTAAGGGGCTTGTTAAGTGGTTGGATTTGGCCGGTTTTGGTTACTATTTGCCTACGAGCTGGTGCATAGCGGCTGGGGGTAAAACTAATCCTGGAGGCCAAAGTGGAATTTACATATCTGCAGTTGAGATATTTCGGGCTTCGAAGACCACCCATCCCGGGAGATTATTGTTAAACTGTTTGTAATTTATGTTTAATAAAAGGCTGTTGTGGCCATTTAATCCATTTGGTGTCTTGTGGTTTCTGTGAAAAAGGGGGAGGCTATCGGTTAAGAGTTAAACTTTCAAAGAAACTAAGGAGTAGATGAGAGAATGGTAAGAAAGGCCCGCATGAATCACGTGTACCCCTTACGTCATGTGTCTGTACTGATGTTTGTAGACATCTTGTTCTATACAATCCTGTGCATTAGTGACTAACCTGAAAATAAGCTTCCAGATGGCAGGACAGTTCGTTCATTGACAGCTGCCTCTGGTCATGCAGGATCTGATTTCTTTCTGTAGATTTTATAGCTGACAAAGCCTCACAGTACAGAGTGTCCTGGCAATGAATGATTTTCTCCATTTTGAATTGTAGAGTGATTGTCGCCTCAGCATCTTTTTTCTGCTTGTGAGAAATATCTTCGATTTTATCCTTGAAACATGGAAGAGAGTACAAATGTGAAAGATAAGTGGAAATGAGAGATGAAGAATCTGAGCATATCTCATACTATCCTTATTGAAAAAATGACCAAGTATGGCATTGACAAGGCTATGGATAGGCAAATTCATAACTGGCTCAGTGATCGTACTCAAAGAGTTGTGATAAATGGCTGCACATCTAATTGGAAGAGTGTTTCAAGTGGGGTACCACAAGGCTCTGTCCTGTGTTGTTCAACATTTTTTTAAATTATCTAGATAAGGTAACTGAAGGTAAACTAATCAAATTTGCAGACGATGCAAAGCTAGGAGGGATAGTTAACACTAGAGAAGACAGAGAAAGGATTTAGAAGGATCTAGATAAGCTTGAACAAAGGGCAGTGAATGGTATTTAACAGGGAGAAATGCAAGATTTTACATCTGGGCAAGAAAAAAATGCATCTGTGGAATGGGAGGAATAGAACTAAGTACAGCACGTGTCAAAAAGACTTGGGTATACTAATAGATCACAGACTGAATATGAGTCAACAGTGTGATGCAGCAGCAAAAAAGGAAACAGTTCTAGAATATATAAAGAGAAGTATAGAGTCTAGATCACATGAAGTAATTATCCCCCTCGGTTCCTCCTTGGTCAGGCCTCACCTGGAATACTGTGTCCAGTTCCGGGCACCACATTTTAAAAAAAGACATGGAAAAATTAGAGCAAGTTCAGGGAAGAGCTACCAGGATGGTGAGCGGACTGCAAAGTATGTCCAACAAGGAACGGTTAAAGGATCTGGGAATGTTTAGCTTGTAAATAGTAAGCTTAAGAGGAGACTTAACAGCTGTCTACAAATATCTGAAAGGCTGTCACAGTGTAGAGGGATCATCCTTAATCTCATTTGGACATAGAAGCAAGAGAAGCAATGTGATGAAACTGAAAGGGAGAAGATACAGACTAGATATTAGAAAAAACTTTTTGACACAGAGGGAGATCAATAAGTGGAACAGGCTGCGACGAGAGGTGGTGAGTTCTCCTTCAATGGAAGTCTTCAAACAAAGACTGGACAGACATCTGTCTGAGATGGTTTAGTGAATCCTGCATTGAGCAGGGGTTGGACACGATGACCCTGGAGGGCCCTTCCAAATCTAACAATCTATGATTCTATGAGCAAATGATCCTCCAATCCTTTCTTCTATTAAAAAAAACTATAGGCTGCTGCATGTGACTTGAGATTGTCTAATCTTAACAGTGTGCAATATGCAAACTGTGAGGATTGCCCTTTTATGCCTGCTCATCCACTTGTCCCAAAACATCGAGTGAAGCAGGAAAAGTTACTTGTCTGACATAAAGGAAGTCACGTTGACAACCGATTGAGCAGTCAATAAAGGGGAACCCTAACAGTGTGCATATTGATCACTATTAGGATTCAGCATTTTGTTGTCACATAAAGTGATTGCAAAAATTTACATTCAGGTCAGAAAACCTCTTTATCTCAGAAGTCAGTAAAATTTGATGCAAAAATATATATTTTTATGGTAGACAACACAATTTCTACAAACCTTACCATGGCAGCGTAGCCAAGATTCTCGAACTGAACAAAACGTGTAGAAGCTACGTCTTTAAAGCATTTCTGGATGAGTTCTAGAACGATACAAAGGATATTTATCACTTAAAAGTTGTGCAACTTATTTTCAAAGCCGAATTGTTTTTTACTTTCCATTCAAATGCTAAAGTGTTAAATTTGCTCAGCCCGATTTTTTTACTTTTTAGCAAATACACAAACCATAGATATTTTTCTAAAAGCTGGACAATGAATTTTTCTGAAACAATGAAAATGAAATATTTTAAATAAAGGGGTATTCTACCACTCATTAAAAAATTCTCTCAACCTTATTCATGTAAAAAAAAAAAAAAGGATAGAAAAAAAGTGTTACATTTCGGAAGGGCCACCATTTTTTGGCATGGAGGAAGCTTCAAAACATGAAAAAAAAAAAAGGCATTGTGATGCCTTATTTAAAAAGTTACTGTAATTTCAATTTTTTTCATAAGTCAATAATACGCATGAAAATAAAAAAAAACTTTGTAATTCAGTATATCTTATTAGAGAAATCTTTCTCCTTCTGGACCGATCTTTCATTATCAAAATTCTCAATTCACCGGTAAAATCTGTCTTCAGTGAATTTTCTCCTTATTGGGATAGGAAATGACAGTTGGTGCTCATAAAGCTGTATGGAGAACTGTAGCTGTTGTTTCAGCAGAATGCTTGTGTCTGATTCTAGCTCCTCCCTCTTCATAGAATGTCTGTGTTCCTCTAGTTCCTTCCCTCTCCATAGAATGTCTGTGTTCCTCTAGTTCCTTCCCTCTCCACAGAATATCTGTGTTCCTCTAGCTCCTCCCTCTCCATAGAATCCGTGTCCGCTTCTAGCTCCTCCCTGTCCATAGAATGTCTGTCTGCCTCTAGCTCCTCCCTCTCCACAGAATGTCTGTGTCTGCCTCTAGCTCCTCCCCCTCCATAGAATGTCTTTCTGCCTCTAGCTCCTCCCTCTCCACAGAATGTCTGTGTCTGCTTCTAGCTCCTCTCTCCACCGAATGTCTGTGTCTGCATCTAGCTCCTCCCTCTCCACAGAATGTCTGTGTGTTTCTCTAGCTCCTCCCTTAAAATGTCTGTGTCTGCCTCTAGCTCCTCCCTCTCCACAGAATGTGTGTCTGCCTCTAGCTCCTCCCTCTCCACAGAATGTCTGTGTCTGCCTCTAGCTCCTCGCTCTCCACAGTATGTCTGTGTCTGCCTCCAGCTCCTCCCTTAAAATGTCTGTGTCTACCTCTAGCTAATCCCTCTCCATAAAATGTCTGTGTGCACCTCTAGCTCCTCCCTCTCCATAGAATGCCTGTGTCCGCCTCTAGCTTCTCCCTCTCCATAGAATGTCTGTCTGCCTCTAGCTCCTCCCTCTCCACAGAATGTCTGTGTGCGCCTCTAGCTCCTCCCTCTCCATAGAATGTCTGTCTGCCTCTAGCTCCTCCCTCTCCACAGAATGTCTGTGTGCGCCTCTAGCTCCTCCCTCTCCATAGAATGTCTGTCTGCCTCTAGCTCCTCCCTCTCCACAGAATGCCTGTGTCTGCCTCTAGCTCCTCCCTTTCCATAGAATGTCTGCGTCTGCCTCTAGCTCCTCCCTTAAAATGTCTGTGTCTGCCTCTAGCTCCTCCCTCTCCATAGAATGTCTGTGTGCACCTCTAGCTCCTCCCTCTCCATAGAATGCCTGTGTCCGCCTCTAGCTCCTCCCCCTCCATATAATGTGTTTGCCTCTAGTTCCTCCCTCTCCATAGAATGTCTGTCTGCCTCTAGCTCCTCCCTCTCCACAGAATGTCTGTGTGCGCCTCTAGCTCCTCCCTCTCCTTAGAATGCCTGTGTCCGCCTCTAGCTCCTCCCTTTCCATAGAATGTCTGCGTCTGCCTCTAGCTCCTCCCTTAAGATGTCTGTGTCTGCCTCTAGCTCCTCCCTCTCCATAGAATGTCTGTGTGCACCTCTAGCTCCTTCCTCTCCATAGAATGCCTGTGTCTGCCTCTAGCTCCTCCCTCTCCATAGAATGTCTGTCTGCCTCTAGCTCCTCCCTCTCCACAGAATGCCTGTGTCCGCCTCTAGCTCCTCCCTTTCCATAGAATGTCTGCGTCTGCCTCTAGCTCCTCCCTTAAAATGTCTGTGTCTGCCTCTAGCTCCTCCCTCTCCATAGAATGTCTGTGTGCACCTCTAGCTCCTCCCTCTCCATAGAATGCCTGTGTCCGCCTCTAGCTCCTCCCCCTCTATATAATGTGTTTGCCTCTAGTTCCTCCCTCTCCATAGAATGTCTGTCTGCCTCTAGCTCCTCCCTCTCCACAGAATGTCTGTGTGCGCCTCTAGCTCCTCCCTCTCCTTAGAATGCCTGTGTCCGCCTCTAGCTCCTCCCTTTCCATAGAATGTCTGCGTCTGCCTCTAGCTCCTCCCTTAAAATGTCTGTGTCTGCCTCTAGCTCCTCCCTCTCCATAGAATGTCTGTGTGCACCTCTAGCTCCTCCCCCTCCATAGAATGCCTGTGTCTGCCTCTAGCTCCTCCCCCTCCATAGATTGTGTCTGCCTCTAGCTCCTTCCTCTCCATAGAATGTCTGTGTCTGCCTCTAGCTCCTTCCTCTCCATAGAATGTCTGTGTCTGCCTCTAGCTCCTTCCTCTCCATAGAATGTCTGTGTCTGCCTCTAGCTCCTTCCTCTCCATAGAATGTCTGTGTCTGCCTCTAGTTCCTCCCACTCCATAGAATTTTAGAAGAACCAACTGTCTTCTCCTATCTCAGTAATGTGAACATCTGTCTTCACTAAATACAGAATTTACAGATTTTACATCTGAACTGAAATATCAGTCCGGGAGGAGAAAGAAGTGGATTTTTCTGATAAGATATATTACAAAGTTTCTAATTTTAATGTGTTGTCTTGAATTGTGAAATAAAAATGAAAATGTCAGTTACTCTTTAAGCATTTTTACATCATGGACATTTTTTTTTCTTTGTTGAAAATATAGTCAGGAAAACCCTGTAATATCATATATTGTTTCAAATGAAGAAGAAAAAAATAATTGAAAAAAATATGGAATCGTCAATAAAACTAATCCCAAATGGCAATTTTTTGCTCCTGGTTGGATTTTTATGATGACATGAGCTGTTTGAGTCACAGACTTGGACTTGACTAATGATAGATAATATTGCTCATGGTTCTAAATTTTCTAAGAGAAGTTGACAGATCAGAACAGGGTCGGGCTGGGGTGTCTAGGGCCCACTAGGGGAATGGACTCTCGGGGCCCACCCTAGTTATATGCAAATATCTGTCAGTCGTTATCCCCATTATAGTGGAGCTTCAGCTGTAAAACACAGGTGGCTCCTGCACATCTACTGTGCGCCCCCATAACTGGGATGTATAATTACAGTAGCTTACATTAATGGGGTTCTTTGGTTAAAACAAGTTATCACCGATCCATGGGCTCCACAGGATAGGTGATCGCTTAGGTCCGACCATTAGAAACTATATATAGTCCTCCATACTGATTGGAAGAATGAGGAAGTTTTATCCCTGATAGGACATTTTAAAATGGAGCGGCAGGTGGGATATCTGACCAAAGCTCCATTCATTCTCTTTGGGCCTTCTATAAAAAAAACAAGTTCAGCCACTGAGGGAATGAATGGATCAGTGATCAAGTCAGACATGCCACTCCAGTCTAATGGGGATAAAAGCTCCACATTCTGCCGATTGGGTCCACATAGTCCACCATACAATATTATGGGCAACCACATAGTCCACCATACAATATTATGGGCAACCACATAGTCCTCCATACAGTATTATGGGCTCCACATAGTCCGCCATACAGTATTATGAGCACCACGTAGTCCTCCATATAGTATTATTAGCACCACATAGTGCTCCATACAGTATTATGGGCACTACATAGTCCTCCATACAGTATTATTGGCACCACATAGTCCGCCATATGGTATTCTGAGCACCCACATAGTCCGCCATACAGTATTATGAGCAGTGCACCCACATAGTCCATCTTACAGAATTATGGGAAACCACATAGTCCGCCATACAGTATTATGGGCACCACATAGTCCTCCATATAGTATTTTGAGCACCCACATAGTCCGCCATACAGTATTTTGAGCACCCACATAGTCCGCCATACAGTATTATGAGCAGTGCACCCACATAGTCCGCCATACAGTATTATGGGCACCTCATAGTCCGCCATACAGTATTATGGACAATCACATTGTCCACCATACAGTATTATGGGCAACCACATTGTCCTCCATACAGTATTATGAGCACCCACATAGTCCACCTTACAGAATTATGGGAAACCACATAGTCCGCCATACAGTATTATGGGCACACCACATAGTCCTCCATATAGTATTTTGAGCACCCACATAGTCCGCCATACAGTATTTTGAGCACCCACATAGTCCGCCATACAGTATTATGGGCACCTCATAGTCCGGCATACAGTATTATGGGCACCACATAGTCCTCCATACGGTATTATGAGCACCCAAATTGTCCGCCATACAGTATTACGAGCACCCACATAGTCCGCCATACAGTATTATGGGAGGTCCGCTATTTAGTATTTTGAGCACCCACATAGTCCGCCAAACAGTATTATGACCACCACATAGTCCGCCATACAGTATTATGGGCACCTCATATCCGGCATACAGTATTATGGGCACCACATAGTCTGCCGTACAGTATTATGGGCACCACATAGTCCGCCATACAGTATTATGGGAAACCACAGTCTTCCATACAGTATTATGAGCACCCACATAGTCCACCATACAGTATTATGGGCACCTCATAGTTCGCCATACAGTATTATGGGCACCTCATAGTCCGCCATACAGTATTATGGGCCCCATATAATGCTCCTCCATACAGTATTATGGGGCACCTGCTCCTTCATACAGTATTATGGGCCCCCTGCTCCTCCATGCAGCACATTATGGCCCCCCTGCTCCTCATTGTAGCACATTATGGCCCCCCAGCTAATCCATGCAGCACATTATGGCCTCCCCTGCTCCTTCCTCCATGCAGCATATTATGGCCTCCCCTGCTCCTCCATGCAGCATATTATGGCCTCCCCTGCTCCTCCATGCAGCATATTATGGCCTCCCCTTCTCCTCCATGCAGCACATTATGGCCTCCCCTGCTCCTCCATGCAGCATACTGTTAGGGACGGCGGAACGCACTAAATATAAATAATAGGAAGTGCGTTCGCCGCCCGGGGTCCACCGTGCAGTAGGTGTAACAACCGCTGCTGAGTAATGGCAGACTCGCTATATGGCGGTATACTGCGCTCGGGTTAAACCTCACCCGAGGTGCGCAGAGCAGACTCTGTTAAACTCACAGAGGCGCTTTAGTACAAATAAAGCATAAACGCCGAGCCTGTTAGCTTCACAGGTCTCAGCTGGCGTGCACACACGGTATACGGTCACAGGACGCGGCCCAAGGCCGAGGTCGGTGTCCGTCCTGACCTACCGTGCGTGCGGCGTCGCTACCGCGAACGCCAGTAAGTGCTGGTAACTGCAGCGCGGCGGTAACTACTGCCGCTGTACGACAGTGCCGTGAGGCATCACACTATCGGACGCTAGTGTAGAGGTGCGGTGTGCAGTGTGGCGTATGGCTTGCCACTGACTGGCACTAACTATATCCCTAATTCTCTAACCACATACGTAATATCAGAGGGAAGGGGTTTCAAATGAGTCAGTCACCAGAATCATACATCCGTCACCATTCACACATCTAGCAAGTATAGTCTATACTAGCGCATGGCCGAGCGGCCAATGCCGGCCTTTTATAGCCATGCGCTTCCGGGACCTTCCAGACCTCTGAAATGGGCCAATCAGATCAGGAGAAGGACCTGAGCACGTGACCCCCGATCTCCACTGGGAGATCGTCTCGTGGGCATGCCCAGTAGCGCGGCGAGAGGACTTAGCCTCTGGAGTGGTTTCCTGCAAAGCAGGCTGCGCTACCATTGCTGGTCCAGAGGTGGCAGCGATATCCAGACCCAGGGAGCTGGTCTGAGCAGGGCGCCTGGATCGCTGAGATTGCTGTGCAGGTCCCTGAGTGGTCGGAGAGGAATGGGAGACCGCTGGATGTATGGCTCTGGATTCCTGCTGTGCAGCTGCAGGAATCCGACGCCTAACACATACTATGACCTCCTCTGCTCCGGCACAGAGTCCAGGTGTGGGGAGGAGGACCCCTATATAGTGATTGGGCCGGAACCAGGGGGACCGCCATCAGGGTTATTGAAGAAACCACATCAGGGGAATTACAAAGGGAGACATGTGATTGAAGTTGTCAGGGCAACAGGGGGCGGGGCGAGGGTAAAAGGAGCAGGGGGCGCGCTAAGGTGGCAGTTGAAGGAGAGCCTGACAGGAAGGAGAGAGCCGTGCGGCAGAGAGAGGACTGTGGCAACTGACGGTGTGGAAAAGAGAGACAGGCAGGAGACTGAAAAGGGAAAATTTGAGACTGACCGAAGGTTGACGCGTAAGAGACTCTCCCCGGGAGTTTCCCCCCGCAAACATTCAGGTAAAGTGACGGCCGCTGATTCCCTCCGTGGTGTGACAGGACCGGGATCTCAGGCGACCGCTGCGACGACACAGCAATCCGGTACAGTGGCCAGGACACTGCCCCCCTGTCTTCTCCCACAGCTGCGGCCCCGTCATCACCGACCTCAGGGGACGTCACCTCGCTATAGGCAGCCGCAGAGCCCCGTCCCGGTTACTGAGGGGACACTGAGCAGAATTTGTTAACGTTTATGTTTTTGAAACTGCGTCATGACCTGGCTGGGGAACGAGCGCCTCTAAACGGACGCCTGGGAGATTGACCCCCCGAACAGTCTCTTCAGGGCCTGCTGTGCCCCCACCATTCCCATTTCTTCAGGGCCTGTTGTGCCCCACCGTGCCAGCTTCTTCAGGGCCCGTTGTGCCCCACCGACCCCATTTCTTCAGGGCCCGTTGCGCCCCACCGTCCAGTTTCTTCAGGGCCTGTTGCGCCCCATCGTTCCGGTTTCTTCAGGGCCTGCTGCGCCCCATCGTTCTGGTCTCTTCGGGGCTGGACAAGCACAAGTCCTTCCGGGAAGTCGTGGATTACAAGGCAGCCACATCTGCAACCCCTGAGTGGTCGTGAACTCGAGCGACGCCCGGAAGGCTAAGTGTATTATAGAGAAAATAAGGACCCTTTTTGTTTTTAATGTTGTTTTACGAGTCCCTGCGAGGACAAATAGGTGTTTCCCCTTTCTCTGATTGAAGCAGTTTAGCCCTTGCGGCTTTAAAACTTATACAAGTTTATTTCACCCCACATTCAGTCTCGTGTCTCGTCACTGCATCCTGTGAGCCTGCTCGAATCCTACACAGGGAGCATGGTGACGAGAATGATATACTATTAAACTGCGTAGGCGACAACCGTTGGGCCCCCAGAAACCTATTTTTCCTCTCATTGTGACCCCATCAGGTAGCCGGAAAAAGAATGTAAGGGCGCACTGCAAGTACTCAAGGAAATAATTAATGTCGGGGGTGCAAATGGTCACATGAAAAGTTAATGCAACAAAAAAGGAAAGAAGACCACATAAAAATGCACACCACCGATATATATAATGATAACAGGAAAAGCTTTATTGACAACAATATAAATTTAAAAACATGTAAAAACAAAAAGGGAATACAATCCCCCTGTTACTCCTGATCAATACAATAATGAATTGAGTCTCATGCATATATCATCAGCATAAATAAAGGAACAAAAAAAAAGGAAAAACATCCACAATAAGGTGTATCCATATGATAGATGTAAATATATAATTACAGCAAAGAGCACCTAATGGTGCACAATCCTGATCAAATCGTCCTAATGCTGGAGACTCACACAATAAAATAGCCTTCACGTGGAAAATACCATGGATCTCATGTCAATCACAGCTGAAGTGCCACATAGTCTGGTAGAATATATAACATCCACAATACTTGAGATGAAGGTCCAGAAAAAATATATACAGTATAGACCAGCGCACAACATGTGCACAAAATGGTTCAATCCCATAAAGATGAATAAATAAATAACCGCACTGGATGCTGAGCTGCACACATAAAACCACTTAAATGAGTGGTAATAAAGTATCAAACAGGCAGATATTACTCAAGAAGCCATGATAATACCAAGTGAAAACCACACTAATGTGGATCTGCATGATCTGCAAGATATCAGGCAAAAAACGCTGTTGAAAAACAGCCAAGTATGCCCCTTTTTCCTTTTTTTTGTTCCTTTATTTATGCTGATGATATATGCATGAGACTCAATTCATTATTGTATTGATCAGGACTAACAGGGGGATTGTATTCCCTTTTTGTTTTTACATGTTTTTAAATTTATATTGTTGTCAATAAAGCTTTTCCTGTTATTATTATATATATCGGTGGTGTGCATTTTTATGTGGTGTTCTTTCCCATCAGGTAGCCGGCACATCCAGGGAGAATGGTGAGACACTATTACACTCACACTAAGTGTAGTAGTATCTCACCATCCTCCCTGGATGTGCCGGCTACCTGATGGGGCCACAATGAGAGAGGAAAAATAGGTTTCTGGGGACCCCCATGGTGGTCGCCGACGCCTTTGCTGTGTAAGTTACACAGCATAGGCGTTGGCGACCACCGTGGGTGTCCCCAGAAACCTATTTTTGCTCTCAGTGGGACCCCATCAGGTAGCCGGCACATCCAGGGAGGATGGTGAGATACTACTACACAGCATAGGGGCGACCACCATGGCGTGGGGCCCCAGAAACCTATTTTTCCTCTCGGTGGGACCCCATCAGGGAGGGTGCAGAGACAGCAGAGCAGCTCACCACGCCAGGCTAGCCAGCTCTACACAGGGCAGGCCGCAGGGCAGGTGTCAGAGTCAGACAGAGGGAGCCCGGCGGGGAGCACACACTCACACACCACCACACAGCGGGGCCCAGGCCGGCACTGCAGGACAGCGGGAGCTGGGACCCGGCAGAGCAGAGTCAGACTGACAGGAGGAGGACACAGACTCACGGTCACCCACTCTCTACTACTTCTCTACTCACCGGAGCCGGCAGCCAGAGAGAGCAGAGCAGCGCTGCATAGGAGCGAGCGGGAGCAGCGCTATTAGCCAGCCAGCAGCCAGAAAGCAGAGCGCAGTGCGTGTCACCGCCCACCAAGAACACAGCGATGTCACGCAGCAAGGTCCTGGGGGGGGGTGAGTCATCACTGAGTCATTGGAGCCGGAGCCAAAGCCAGCCAGTGTCCACCCGACACCGCGTCTGAGCGGGCCTCAGAGGGGGTACGCTATGTTATAATGTGCACGAGCGTCCCTGCAAATGCTGGGACACACTTTTAAAGGGCCCACGGCATTTAAAGGGGCAGCATTTTAAAAGGGCCCCAGCGACTCCTCGGGGCATACCGGGCATTTACCCGCTACCCCGCCAGGCCAGAGCGAGCCTGGATCAGAATTGGAGGATGGAGTCTTGGGGTTGCAGTCGTTCCTGGTTACATGAAGCTTAGGGGCCCAAAAAATATCCTTTGGCCCATGTGACCATACTAATAATATTGAAGACCCGTTATTGTTGGGGGCCGTGTTGGAGATTTCGATTAATGCTGTTGGAGACCACCAACATAAGAAGAATCACTGTCCTCATCATATCTACTCTTAGGTGTGCAAAGGAGCTGTATACACAGAACGATAGGACATTTTGCATCCAGAACTTTTGCCAAGTTCCTTTCTTTGTTCATAAGTGTAATATTCTCATGTGTCATTTCCATCACAGAATCATCTTACCGGTGATGTTGTGCAGCAGATTTAGAGCCGGAACCTGAAACATCACTATATGTTTCCTCATAATGTTCTCAAATTTATTGTAGTTGATGAATCCGATGAGCTCGCGGCCTCGATACTGATTCTCGTACACGTCCCTTTCTTGTTTCATCTCACTGACAACTGCAATGTGAAGACTCCGAGTTATACTGAAGCAATAGGTATATTTATTCCGAAAACTTAAGAGCTGAGAACTTATCGCATAACTTTGGTTTAGCTACACAAATTATTATTGCTTTAATAGGATCTGTCACTTGCCATAAATATGTATTTTTTTTTTTACTTTTTGTGTAAAAGCCGCTGTTCTTCTGAATCCGGCGCTGTTTTTCTTTTGTTACTACTCTTCTCCTTTCCTGTTGGAAAGTTGAGTTAAAGGGGGACCATAAAGGGGGAGACCATAAAGGGGATCGTTAAGGGGGACCATAAAGGGGATCATAAAGGGGGACCATAAAGTGGATCATAAAGGGGGACCATAAAGGGGATCATAATGGGGAACCATAAAGGGGATCATAAAGGGGGACCATAAAGGGGATCATTAAGGGGGACCATAAAGGGGATCATAAAGGGGATCATTAAGAGGGACCATAAAGGGGATCATAATGGGGAACCATAAAGGGGATCATAAAGAGGGACCATAAAGGGGGACTTTAAATGGAGACCATAAAGGGGGACTATAAGGGGGACCATAATGGGGGACTGTAAAGGGGACCAATAAAGGAGGATCATAAAGGGGGACCATAAATGGGGTATCATGTCATCATTTGCCCATACACAATACAATTTCTATATCTGTTCCTGTTTTCAAGATCGCTGCTTGCTGTGAACCAAAAGGAAACTTTTTTTCTGATTTAATTCCAGAAGATTGAAATCTGTCATGGTTCTGTGATGGACACATGGCTGCATGGCTTGTTTCCTTAATGTTATCAACGCTACGTCTTGTAATGTGCCGGGCACCGGAGAGTTTAGCACACGATAGGGACAGATTTTAATCCTCTGGAAAAAAGTAATAACATTTTTCACTGCGTAATCGCATGTAGAGATCTTGATAACTGTGGAATTGACGCAGGACGCAGGCTATGGTGCTGTATATTGTAAGGTCTCTTGCTGGGATGTGGAGTTTGACAGATGTGTGATAATCAGGAGAAAAGCGAGAGATGTGATTGAACTAACATTTATTAAAGATTTCGGAAACATAATCATGGCCACCCTGACATAAGAGTGAAGAGCTGTCTAGTGCCCAGAAAAGTTTGCATCATAGCTAGCTAGAAGTAGGGGTCAGGACGCAGAAACACAATGATAAGTTTGTCAGAATCTGCAGATTACAAATAGCTACCTCGGCCAGACCTGGTGCAAGACACGTCATCTGACAGATTCCAGAGGAATATCGACCTTCACCCTATAACCTCTGTACAGGGATCTGGACTTGGGGTCCACTAAATTGCTTCCATGGAAGAGCTGCTATCCAAAGGAGGAAACCAGAGACAAAAGAATAACTAGGTAGCTGGGTCAGAATGAGGATGTCGATGCAGGGACAAAATTGAAAAAAATGAGAATAGTCAAAAAGCAAGCAGGTCAGATTATAACTGGCGGTGGGCAGCAGGATTTCAGGATCTTACATAGCTTGTAGCCGCACCCAAAACACACGGCAGTTAACTCTACGTCTCCTATTATACATGGGACTAGAAATCCCAGAGAACACAAAGCTAGAACTGATGCCCCAAGTCACCCGCAATGAAAAAACACGGCCGCCTGGCGACAGAAGCAGCGGCAGGAAGGGCTGGCACTGATAATGGACACACGCCTGATTTTGATCTGATGGTCGGATCTAAATTGTCAATACAGTTCTACGGGTCTGTGAAAAAAATCGAACCACAAGCAGATAACATCTGATTTTAATGGATTGTTAGAAATGAGAAGGTGAAGTAACTTTTTTTTTTCTCCAGGTATGAGAAAAAGTGATGCCACTCAAACCACACTCTGATCAAACTGGTCAAAATGAATGGTCCATTTTTCTCATAAGAGAGAAAAATTGACATCTGAATGAGGCCTTCTACTATAGAGCCACTGCACCCTAAATAGAAAGAAGCTTATCCCAACCCAGTCAAATCTCCAATTACAACCCTTCCAAAAAACTTGCACCCACAGTCAGACGGTCATAAAATTGCTTGCAAATATTTTTCCCACTTTCACAATTTTACAACGACTCTAGTGTAACAATGTGGGCAGCGTGGTGACTTAGTGGTTAAAACGTTTGCCTTCTTGGATTCAAATTTCATCAAGAATGACATCTGCATGGAGCTTGTGTGATCTCCCCAAGTTTTGATTTTGGATGAAAACTGGAGTATCCAGAAGAAACCCATCTAAAAACATGTTGATAGGGAATTTAGGATGTTGGTGACAATGTCTGTAAAGTCCTGTGGAAAATGGTTTTGCCACTTCAAAAGTAGCACACAAAGCAATAAAAAATACAGATGAGTTACTTATATCCTGGTTCTGAAACAAAAAAAGTTCCTAGTAAGTGTGTGAGAAATGGAAATAATATTGTGAGTGACGATGGGGAAGAGTCTCGAGGAGATCATTTGCATATTCCCAGTGCCTTCTGGGATAGGTGAAGAGTCTCTGCGAGCTCAACGATCACTGGGTTTTGGCCATTGCAGGTGAAAAGAGGAAGTCGGAAAACCAGGGGAAGAGTCTTGAGGAGATCATTTGCATATTCCCAGTGCCTTCTGGGATAGGTGAAGAGTCTCCACGAGATCAACGATCACTGGGTTTTGGCCATTGCAGCTGAAAAGAGGAAATCGGAAAACCTCATTTTTCATCGTTTTTAAGAAATCTCAAGATGGAAGAAGCCAGGAGCCATTTGGTGAGCTGCATTTCTTGCTACATGTTCACAGACTTACCAGTGGAAAAGCCAAACTTCACATGCCACAAATGCAAGCTTGTGTCCCTGTTGGAGGAAAAGTTGCAAAATCTCGAAGAGAGGTTAGCTACGTTGAAGATCATTAAGGAAGGTGAAGAGTTCTTGGACAGAGCAGAATTATCTCTTCATGTTACAGAAAGAGAAGAAATTCGAAGTGCACCTGAAGAAACAGAGGAATGGAGACATGTGACCCAGAGAAGCAGGAGGATCAGGAGGCAGTCAGCACCAATACTGCTCAGAAACCAGTACCAGGCTCTCACGCAGGAAAACGAAGAAATACATCAGTATAAGACTTTGCCAACAAACAGCAACCTTGTACGCCCTCAGAGTCCTCCTGGATGGAGAAAGAAAAATGTTGTGAAGAAGAAAAGGAGAGTGGTGGTCATGGGGGATTCCCTGTTGAGAGGAACAGAGGCCGCTATCTGCAGACCGGATATAACTTCAAGAGAAATGTGCTGTCTTCCAGGTGCAAAAATTAAAGATGTGTCTGACAGGCTATCAGGACTCTTCAGACCTACAGATGACTACCCATTCCTGCTACTACATGTGGGGACAAATGACACCGCAAGAAACGACCTGGAAACCATCTGCAGAGACTTTGAAGACTTAGGCAAGAAAGTGAAAGAACTGGGAGCGCAGGTGGTCTTCTCTTCCATCCTCCCAGTGGATGGCCATGGAACAAGGAGGTGGAATAAGATTCTGCAGGTGAACAACTGGCTACGTCGATGGTGCCGTCAGCAACGATTTGGATTTCTGGATCACGGAGTGAATTACTTATACGATGGACTACTTGCTAGAGATGGGGTGCACCTTACGAAGACTGGAAAGCATGTATTTGGAAGTCGCCTTGCTACACTTGTAAGGAGAGCTTTAAACTAGAACAACATGGGAAGGGAAGCAAAAGACCAGAAAAAGCCATACACCTGACAAATGCTATTGAGAACTCTGCTATTAGAAGTGGAAAGGAAGAACAAAGACAAAAGAATCTAATTAATAAAAATATTGGAGAAAGAGAAACCAATCACAATCTAAAATGTTTCTATACTAATACACAAAGCATGGGCAACAAACAAGGAGAATTGGAACTACTAACACAGGAACAGAAATATGATGTCATTGGAATCACTGAAACTTGGTGGGACAATACACATGATTGGAATACAAGACTAGAAGGATACAACTTATTTGCAAAAAACAGACTTGATAAACGAGGAGGGGGTGTCGCATTGTATGTTAGAAACGCGTATATCTGCACAGAGATTGAAGCTTCAGAGACTGGATGTTCTGTGGAAACTGTTTGGGTAAGAATACAAGGACAGAACAATGGAAAGGACACCATTGTAGGCATTTACTACAGGCCGCCTGTGCAAGCTGAAGATATGGATGAACTCTTTATGCATCAAATGGCCAAGTTCTCCAAAAAATATGACATAGTTGTCATGGGAGATTTCAACTATCCAGACATTTGTTGGAAATCTCTCTCAGGCAAAACTAACAGGTCAAGGAAATTCTTATCCTCTCTTGCTGACAACTTTATCTTCCAAAAGGTAGGGGAGAAAACAAGGGGAACTGCTACCTTGGATCTAATCCTTATAAACAGGGAGGAAATGGTTGAGGAGGTAAAAGTGGCTGGGACCCTAGGAGGTAGCGACCATGCTATTTTAGAATTTTGGATAACTAGAGGCGGAAGACCTGTGAAGACTCAGACGTCAAGGTTAGATTTCAGAAAGGCAGATTTTAAGGGTTTCAGAAAGAGAATTGGAGGGATCCAATGGCTGGATATCCTTAAAGACAAAAATGTCCAGGAAGGATGGGAAATCTTGAAAAATGAAATTCTCAAAGCACAGTTGTTAACAATTCCAAAAAGAGGGAAGAATAGGAAGCATTTAAGGAAACCAGGATGGATGAACACAGAACTTAAGCACATGCTAAAAAGGAAGAAAAACATGTTTATAAAATGGAAAGAGGGAGGCATATCTAAAGAAGAATATAATGCTGTTTGCAGAACTTGCAGGGCACAAATCAGATTATCTAAAGCTGAAAATGAATTGAGGCTTGCAAGAGATGTCAAAAGCAATAATAAAGGATTTTGGGGATATGTCAAAAGTAAAAGAAAAGTCAAAGATGCTATAGGATTTTTACAGGATGAAAATGATGAAATGATAAGACAGGATGTTGAGAAGGCTGAACTTTTAAATTCCTATTTTGCATCTGTTTTCTCTGAGAAAGGAAATGTAACATCAACTGTTATTCACTGTCCTATTAAGGGAATAGAAGAATCCAGGATATCTATAAACAGAAAGATAGTAAGGAAACACTTAGCTAACCTAAATGAATTCAAGTCTCCAGGACCAGATGAATTACACCCCAGAGTACTGAAGGAGATAGCAGAAGAAATTTTTGAACCCCTCTCCATAATCTTTGAAAATTCTTGGAGAACAGGAGAAGTGCCAGAAGACTGGAGAAGAGCAAATGTTGTTCCTATCTTCAAAAAGGGGAAGAAGGTGGACCCAGGCAACTATAGGCCGGTGAGTCTGACTTCTATACCAGGAAAGATCTTTGAACAAATTATTAAACAACATGTATGTCAATACCTGGATAAGAATGAAGTGATTAAACAGAGTCAGCATGGGTTTGTAACTAATAAGTCATGTCAGACTAACTTAATTTCCTTCTATGACGGTATCACTGATTGGGTGGATCAAGGAAATGCTGTAGATATAGTATATCTTGACTTCAGCAAAGCATTTGACAAAGTCTCTCATAAAATCCTTATTGAAAAAATGACTAAGTATGGAATGGACAAGGCAACTGTTAGGTGGATTCATAACTGGCTTAGTGATCGGACCCAAAGAGTGGTCGTAAATGGCTGCACATCCAGTTGGAAGAATGTCTCAAGTGGGGTACCACAGGGCTCTGTCCTGGGCCCTGTATTGTTCAACATCTTTATCAACGATTTAGATGAAGGAATTGAGGGTAATCTGATTAAATTTGCTGATGACACAAAGCTAGGACGGATAGCTAATACAAGAGAAGAGAGAGAGAGGATTCAAAAAGATTTAAATAAACTGGAGAAGAGGGCAGCAACTAACAGAACGATTTTTAACAGGGAGAAATGCAAAGTACTACATCTGGGCAATAAAAATGAAAAAAGCATATACAGAATGGGAGGAATAGGGCTAAGTGACAGCACATGTGAAAAAGACTTGGGTATACTAATAGATCACAGACTGAATATGAGTCAACAGTGTGATGCAGCAGCAAAAAAGGCAAATGCAATTCTAGGATGTATTAACAGAAGCATACAGTCTAGATCACGTGAAGTTATTATTTCCCTCTACTCCTCTTTGGTCAGACCTCATCTGGAATATTGTGTCCAGTTTTGGGCACCACATTTTAAAAAAGACATCAACAAACTGGAGCAAGTTCAGAAAAGAGCGACCAGAATGGTGACCGGTCTGCAAACCCTGTCTTATGAGGAAAGGTTGCAGGATTTGGGAATGTTTAGTTTGCAAAAGAGAAGACTGAGAGGAGACTTAATAGCTGTCTACAAATATCTAAAGGGCTGTCACATTGTAGAAGGATCAACTTTATTCTCATTTGCACAAGGAAAGACTAGAAGCAATGGGATGAAACTGAATGGGAGGAGACACAGATTAGATATTAGAAAAAACTTTTTGACAGTTAGAGTGATCAATGAGTGGAACAGGCTGTCACGAGAAGTGGTGAGTTCTCCTTCAATGGAAGTCTTCAAACAGAGGCTGGACAGACATCTGACTGGGATGATTTAGCGAATCCTGCTTTGAGCAGGGGGGTTGGACCAGATGGCCCAGGAGGTCCCTTCCAACTCTACGATTCTATGATTCTATGATCTGTGTACATCACTGCAGAACATGGCCGGGCTACTGACTCCTACCTCTTCTCTTGACTAGCTGGCCTGGAACGATGCCATTGTCATCAGCCCAGCCAATCAATAGAAGAACCATGGATGCTGTCACGTTAAAAATGGTTCTCCCACTGTCGGGGATGATGGAATGGGACTGCACATCGATTTATCAGCTCTATGTAAGTAACAGAAAATCTTAAAAAAACGACTTTACTTGTTTCACTAGTGAGCAGGAGATCAGCTTCATACTTACACACTGCACATGAATTCTTAATTGTCGTTTCCCAAGAGTCAAAAAGTTTTCTTAAGTTTTTGAAAAGTTTTAATTCTTCGGTATTTCCTTCTTCATCTCCATTTACTACTTTCGTAATTCCATCCTCAAAATCTTTGATTTTCTGCCAAAAAAAAATAAAAATAAAATCATGTTGACACATTAAAAGTTACCACCTATTCATAGGAAAGGTGATGACTTTCAAAGCCATCACAATGTAGTGATGGCCGTGCACGCACACTGCAGGTCTGTTCATTCTCCATGGGACTGCTAGAAATGGAACGATATACTCCGCTATATCCAGAAGTCCCATATAAAATGAATGGAGCAGTGGCGAGTATTCCAGAGGGGATACATACGAAGTAATCGCTAGACAGGAATCTGGTAGTAAGTTTTTAATTTTTCTGCAGCGCCACCACAGGAAAAATAAAGCATTACAGCATGCCCACTGAAATCAAGCAGCTCGCTATGTAACGTTTGAACGTGCAGTGTAAATCATGACGCTATTCAAGTTGCTTTCTGATCCGTATTACAGATGAGGGTCCTGAATGTCAGACCCCCTTCCTTCATTCCAAAATCAAGTTCTGAAAAATAAGTTTTAAAAAGCAAGCCTCCCCTCCATTATGTACATACGAATCCCGCCAAGGACAACATCTGCAAGGAGTTTGTATGTTCTCCCCGTGTTTGCGTGGGTTTCCTCCGGGTACTCCGGTTTCCTCCCACACTCCAAAGACATACTGATAGGGAATTTAGATTGTGAGCCTCATCAGGGACAGTGATGATAATGTGTGCAAAATGTAAAGCGCTGCGGAATATGTTAGCGCTATATAAAAATAAAGATTATTATTATTATTATTACTGTTATAAGAAAATGAGACTTCTCCTCGTCGGTGTCGGGGACGCCTCTGCCGATCTGTCTCAGCTGCTCCTCTGCCTCCCGGAGCTTACTTCTGATCTGGTGCTCTATATTGGGTAATGTTTTCTAGAAAAGGACAAGTTTACATCAGAAAAGAGAAAAAGAATAGTAAAAAAACATAAAATATCCCAAAATTTGTACATCATTCACCCGAAAAATGTACCATTGCACTAACAGTGTGCCGTGTGTTTCCAGTGGCTGTAAGCAGAATTAGGACATAAGAGAATTATTGCTCGCAGTACCACAATGTAAAGAGTTGTGCTACTTCTAACGTGGTGGTGATCGGTGGTGGTGCCAGGAGTCAGACCGCTGCCCCCTATCTGATATTGAAGGCCTCCACTGATGACATCTATATTAGGGGACCCTACAGAACATCTGTGTAGGGAATAACTAACTGACTTTACATACTTACAGAGATGTGGTACACCAGCTCTTTGGTGAGTCTTTCTGCCAGGTGAGGTATGGTGGCCTGTCCGCGCTTCACAAGAACGCTACAAGAAAAACAATGGTACCTTCATAAACTGTGTGTGATGCAGACAACAACCCATCCAAGCATCGGAGGGCCAATATACATCTAAATATACCCCCATCATGTTCCAAGAGAGAAGGTTAACATCACCTTTTGATTCAGTCATGTCTTTCAAACCACATGTCCCAAGCACCTCATGTCGCCTCCAACACAAAAACATTTCTGGAAACGGCTCATTCCTTAAACTAGGGTCTCCTGCCTAGACCTCATAATCTTTACCTGAAGTGTTCATGGTTTTCAAAAAAATTCTTCTCATTTTGTACGGCTTTTTCATGGGAGATGTTTTCTTGTATCTCCCTCTGCCCCCGACATTTGACCATCATGTAGCCCTTCCTAAGGGTGTACACTCGGTTTTGGACTACACGTAGAACTTCACTTTCAGCACCAGCGTCTACCAGGTCTGGTTTAGTCAGGACTCCTGTAGGAAAAGTTGCAGCACAAATATAAAGTGATTGATGTATTGTGTTCAGTGGTGTAACAACGGGAGTTGGGGACTATGAGAGGAGGCCGACGTCTGCCCACTTGCACCTTGTGGAAATTAAGACAGGCGATGGGTCCACCATTCTCTGTTTTGTAACCTATGGTTTTCTTTATGCCTGCCCCACCCCAGGACAGAAAAGCCACGCCAAACATCATCATCCTGGTGCAGAGGCTGCAATGATGTCACCGCATTACATCGCCTGCGCTTGGCCAGGGAACCAAAGTTAGGTTAGCCAAGACATAGAAAAATATTAAAAAATTGAGAGTGCCCAGTGGTTGATACCTTTTAATGGCTGAACTGAAAAGATGGTGAAAAATAGGAATCTTTCCAGACTTTTCAGTTAGCCATTAAAAGGACTATCAACCTATGAGGACTCTCAGTTTTTAATATTTTTTTATTCCTAGGGGCAGGGCGACAGGCACAGAATTGGAGTTTCCACTAGGTGTCGCTTGGAAACAGGTCAAATATGTTTGTGTTGCAAACTCTGCAGAAAAGTCGCGGTTAGGCGAAGTCTTCATGAAAGTCTGGGCCAGATGGAAAACAAGGAAAAGTCAACGACACCAATCAGGAGGATGTCAGCTTTGAGAGACTGCAAAATGGGAATCCACCCCTATATGGTCACTGGTTCTATGGTGGTGATATTATTCTCTGTCGCTTTATTCAGTCACAGAATGGTTATCTGCAGAGGTTCTCTCTAAACCCGCTATGATTAGGGTTCACTTCCATAGTTATAAGCATACATTCGTCCAACTGTCCCTTCTTCTACTGCCTGCATGTCAACAAGAAGACAGGGCAGGTGGAACGAACTAATACATGATTGCAAGATCTGACTACACTGTGGCTGTTTGTAGTCTGTGACCATGGAGACATATAATTACCTTGGTTATCCATTTAAAGGAGCCCCAATACAAATAGACTAAAAAAATAATTTCTGTAATGTCTGTTTTTTATGTCCTTTGCCCTTGCAGACCTAATATATTTCATTCTTGTTTTTCAGGTTTACAAAATATTTAAACCTTGTGACCCATTTCTTATGCGTTGTTTTAGAAATATATATTAATGAGGATTTTGGATCTTCTGGTTCAATAAAATGCTTTTTTTTTCTATGCATGACGGGGTGGATACTTTTTGGTGTGATGTCACTGCTCTGGGCCAATAAGATATCTCACTCCCTGCTCCTCCTCCTCTCTACCCCAATGGTGTTCTACTGAATACTGTAAGAAGCTGCAGCTACATCCCCTTTCTACCCTCCCCGGACTCCCATAGAGGCTGCAGGCTAGAAAAGGTGGACTATAGACTCCCAGAAAATAAAGGAGTTGCTTGCCCTTCACCTTTGGGTGACAAATAGCCAAAGGATTACATCTGACAAAGTTATTCAGTTAAATATACATTTTTCAGTATGGGTTCTTATGGACAATAGACGACCAATGGACGGACTTGGTTTAAGTTTATGTCAGGTGTATACTTTTTTTTAATATTTGCTGCCATACATCTCAGTTCAGGAAGGTTTTAATTAACAAAATTGATGATGGTGGAGAATCCGTCACATGATGGACATTAACCTGTCCGGTGTCCATCATAGCTTTTGGGTTTTGACCATGATGTCCATCATCTTACTGGAAGAATTACAGAATCCGTGACAAAGTCTAATAGTTGGAGGAAAGTAATGGAAGGACCCATCACTATTTATATTACCTATAGTTCGCTCTCCGGTTGGATCGACCTCTCGCGCCATTTCTAGAACTTCTGTTGTTGCTATATCGACGTTGCAGGGAACCACGGCCAGATTAATGGTCTCTTGTTTTGTTATATAGTTTCTTATTATCTGTTTAATCTGAAGACATGTGTAAAAAAAATATTTTACTACTGCACACTATAAGGGTTATTAACGTTGACGTGAATAAATTCATTTCATTTTATTAATTTAATCTTATAGCAGTCTGAGATTATTTTTCTAGTACAAAGTTTCATATCAGATAGTGACAGTTTGACATGACAAAGCTTATTCTCCCTGTAGTCACCACTAGGGGGATTCTACAATATGCTACATAATAAAAGTGTCTGCGGTAAGCTGTTAAGCTCCTCCCAGTGGTGGCTATAGGCAAGTGTCTTTTATCTCTTTGTCTATGTAGGAGATTTGGAGCTCTCCAGCGGTGCCCATATGTAATTCTTCTACAATATGTAACATAGTATTTCCATAAAAAACATTCCTAATTCACCAGGACTATGGAATTCCTAAACAGAGAGAGAGGTGAGAATGTATATTGTGAGAATCATGTGGGAATAGTGGATGAGGGCAGGTATATCTCGCCCAGATACCTTTCCTATGTGGCCTAGTCTGGTCGGTATCGCACCTGGTTACTAATGAATAATGGGAGGCGGATATAAAAGGATGCCAGGTGGTTGTGTGAGTGTCTCAGCCTGGGAACACAGAGAGCCTGTCTGTGTGAGAGACACACGTGAGTGAAAGCAGTGCCCACTGCAACGGTGGTTTGGCTGGATGGGAGAAGCCCGCCAGTTGGTAGTTAGGTTGTACCTTGTTTAGTTAGTGCCGGACAGGCAAGGATTTGTTTTATGTTTTATTTCCTTTATGCATTGCTTTCACCGTTAATAAACCTGACCCAGTGTCAGTTATACCCGAATCCCAGCTCTGCGCCTGAGTTTCATGCTGAACGCACTTGACCTTTGACCCCAGCAAAGGCGATCCCGGAGTGTTTTATCACATTGTGGTGGAGAACGCGGGCATCACGTTGGAAGCATGAGCATGGAGGACGTGGTAAAAGCGCTGGTACAGTCCACTGCTGTCCAGCAAGAAGCTAATCGGGTGATGATGGCCCAGCTGAAGGAGTTGGTGGACATGACAGCTACCGATCGTTCGCTTCTCCAGCAGGTGGCGCAGCGCCTGGCAAGCTTACCTGAGGTCAACCTGGAAGCAGAGTCGAGAGTGATTCACGTGAGTCGGTACTGGCAGAAGATGACGACCGAAGAGGACGTCGAGGCATACCTGACCACGTTTGAACGGACGGCGATGCGAGAAAAATGGACGAAGGCACGATGGGCCGGCCTGATTGCCCCGTTCCTTTTCCGGTGAGGTCCAAAAGGCTTATTATGACTTAGAGCCTGAAGCTGCGCAGGACTTTGACAAACTGAAAGCCGAGATCTTGGCCCGGCTGGGAGTGACGACCGCTGTCCGTGCACAGAGAGTGCATCAATGGACTTATCAGCCGGATAAACCACCGCGGTCACAGATGTTCGACCTGATCCACGTGACGAAGAAGTGGCTACAACCCGAGGTGTTGACAGTGCCAGAGATAATCCAGAGAGTCAACATGGACAAGTACCTGAGAGCTCTACCGCCAGCCCTGAGGAAGTGGGTAAGCCATGGAAATCCTACGACGGCAGATCAACTGGTGGATCTGGTTGAACGTTACTCCGTGGCGGAAGGACTCAGAGACGACGCTACCCCACCTTGTTCTTCATCGTCTCCACGTGGAACCGGTAAGACTGTTCCAGGGAGTAGGGGAGAAGGAAAAATCCCTAAGACAGTGGGGGAGGAAAACGGGACTGCCCGCACTGCGAGGCCGAGAGTAACGAACTATGGTCTAAGCAAGGGGCCCGTTAGGTGTTTCCGCTGCCAAGAGATGGGACACATTGTTGCGAACTGTCCGCTCACTACTGAACCCATGCAGTGCGACGTCACAGACTCTAAAACAGTAACAAATTAAGAGAAAAGTATATGCACACAAATAGGGATCACCATACACTAATATAGTCAAAAATCAAATTTTATTATAGTGAACACAACAAGCAAACACTTAGTTTAAAAACAATTAAAATGTCTGAACTCACAGACACACATAGACAAACAAAAACAATGGGTCATGTTAATAGACCCATTGTTTTTGTTTGTCTATGTGTGTCTGTGAGTTCAGACATTTTAATTGTTTTTAAACTAAGTGTTTGCTTGTTGTGTTCACTATAATAAAATTTGATTTTTGACTATATTAGTGTATGGTGATCCCTATTTGTGTGCATATACTTTTCTCTTAATTTGTTACTGTGTTAATTTATTTATATGCACTAGGTGATCCCACCTGAGTATATATTGTGGATGGTGCCCGTTTATCCCTTTTAGTCAGTCACAGACTCTAAAAACCGCATGTCTATGGTTGCACGGGTAGTGAGTGTGAATGCTGGTCAAAAGGATGTGGAAAAACACTTGTGTGATTTAACTCTTGATGGAAAAAATGTGGTGGCATTGTTAGACTCGGGAAGTGTGGTGACTCTGGTGAAGGCCAGTCTGGTGTCAGCCCCGACTGGACCATCAGACAAATTTTCTGTAACGTGTGTGCATGGAGACACCTGTTCGTACCTCACCACGGTCATATGCATTACTACTTCCTATGGGTCTGTGCAACATAAAGTGGGACTCGTCCCGGCATTATTGCATGATGTTATCCTGGGCCGGGATTTTCCCCACTTCTAGCAATTGTGGGAGAATCAGTTGATACCCCAGGGTAATAGTGTACATGATTCTTCTCCCAGGACGCGTGTGGGTCCCGAACCCCTGGAAGAGGTCTCCCCGGAAGACTCGGGGGAAGAGTCTGCTGGAAATGACCTGCAGTTCCCGTTTTCAGTCATGGCGGGTGATACAGAGGAGACCGGGGAAGAGGAGGAGGCTGACAGCCGTCCACCTCCCCGTTTGCCGGATTTAGAAGTTCAGAAAGATGACTTCCAAAGCGAGCAAATAAAGGATCCTACCCTTTCTCAGGCTAGGACAAATGTAAAAGTGATAAATGGGGTACCCATAGAACCTGGCTCTAGGCTGGCATATCCTTACATGGTTCTGGAGAATGATTTACTCTATCAGATAGAGAAAAAGGGGGAAGACACGGTGCAACTATTAGTCGTGCCAAAACCCTACCAGCGGCAGGTGCTGGACCTGGCCCACGGACATGTGATGGGAGGTCACCTGGGAGTCCAGAAAACCACCGAAAGTATATTACACTGTTTTGTTTGGCCAGGCATGCATCACGATATTCGTGTATATTGTGAGTCTTGTCCTGACTGCCAAGCCTCTGCACCTAAGCCCCGGTTCTGCAGCCCTTTGGTACCCCTACCTATTATTGAAGTCCCGTTTGAGAGGATTGGGATGGATTTAGTTGGGCCCCTTCCATGGTCTGCACGTGGACACCAACATATCCTGGTCATCTTGGATTATGCCACTCGTTACCCGGAGGCCATCCCTTTGCGTAACACGGCCACCAAGACGATTGCCAAGGAACTGGTGCATGTGTTTAGTCGGGTCGGTATACCAAAACAGATACTCACCGACCAGGGGACCTCCTTTATGTCCAGGGTAATGAAGGAGCTCTGCCGATTGTTACAAATCGAACCGTTACGCACATCCGTCTATCACCCTCAAACAGACGGGTTGGTTGAACGGTTCAATAAAACTCCGAAGCAGATGCTGAGAAAGGTGATAGACAAGGATGGGAAGAAGTGGGACTATTTACTTCCGTATTTGCTTTTTGCCATCAGGGAAGTACCCCAGTCTTCCACGGGATTCTCGCCTTTCGAGTTATTGTACGTCCGACGTCCTCGTGGACTGTTAGACTTTGCAAAAGAAACCTGGGAGGGTCAGGTCACTCCGTTTAAAACGGTGATAGATCATGTCACACAAATGCAGGGCCGTATTGCGGCTGTTATGCCTATCGTCAAAGAACACATGATGCAGGCTCAAGGAGCCCAAAAAAGAATCTATGATAGGGGCGCCAAGATCCGTACGTTTGCACCCGGAGATAGGGTGCTGATCCTGGTCCCCACGGTGGACAGTAAGTTCCTGGCAAAGTGGCAGGGCCCATTTGAGATTAAGGAAAGAGTTGGTGAAGTAAACTACAAAGTATACCAGGCAGGTAAACGGAAACCTGAACAGATTTATCATGTAAATCTGATAAAACCCTGGAAAGATCGGTCTGCCTTGTCAGCGGAGCTGGCCCGTCCCGTCTGCTCGCATACCGTACCGGAGGTACGGGTTGCAGAGACTCTCTCGGAGTGGCAAAAGACTGAGGTCAGGCAGTTTCTACTTCACAACCAAAAGTTTTTCTCAGAAAAACCCGGGCAGACTACGCTAATGAAACATGACATCATAACGGAACCTGGTGTCACAGTTAACGTAAAACCCTACCGAATCCCGGAAGCGCACCGTGAAGCCGTTTCCCGAGAAGTGAAGGCAATGTTAGAGTTAGGTGTCATTGAGGAATCGCACAGTGCTTGGTCCAGCCCGATTGTGCTAATTCCTAAACCGGACGGCACCATCCGGTTCTGCAATGACTTCAGGAAACTGAATGCGGTTTCAAAATTTGATGCCTACCCTATGCCCCGGGTCGACGAGTTAATAGATCGGTTAGGAAAAGCCCGGTATATTACGACCCTAGATCTAACAAAGGGGTATTGGCAGATCCCTCTGGCTGAGGCTGCCAGAGAAAAGACGGCATTTGCTACGCCGGAAGGTTTATTTCAGTATGTGTATATGCCGTTTGGACTGCACGGGGCACCGGCGACCTTCCAGAGACTGATGGATCGAGTCTTGAGGCCACATAGGCGGTACGCTTCGGCCTATTTGGATGACATTGTCATTTACAGCTTGGACTGGGAGACTCATGTCCAGAAAGTACAAGCTGTGATTGACGACCTGTGGGAGGCAGGTCTAACCGCGAACCCCAAGAAATGTCACATCGGGCTAGAAGAAGCCCGGTATTTGGGGTATGTAATTGGGAGGGGTATTGTTAAACCCCAGCTCGATAAGATTCAGGCGGTTCAGGACTGGCCGCAACCTGTCAACAAGAAGCAGGTGCAAGCCTTTCTGGGGATCGCCGGCTATTATCGCCGGTTCATACCCAATTTTGCAGCCATCGCTACCCCCCTGACGGATCTTACAAAAGGGAAAGACTCTGTCATGATTAAATGGAGTTTAGCGGCTGAAGAAGCCCTCCATAGCCTAAAACGGGCACTTTGCTCTCAACCAGTACTGGTGACTCCGGACTGAACGCACGTGACCTTTGACCCCAGCAAAGGCGATCCCGAAGTGTTTTATCACTATATATATATATATATATATATATATTCTCACCTCTCTCTCTGCTTAGGTATTCAGTAGTCCTGGTTTGACACTAGTCACTTCTCACAGCCAAGCCGTGAGTCAGAGTGGTCAAGGAGTGCAAGGTCAGAAGCCAGGAGAGTACGTCATAAACAGAAGGAAGAGACAAAAGTGTAGTCACGTAACGTTCCAAGGTCAAGGAATGATAATGGATCAGAGCTGAAGGGGTTAAGCAGGCGGATTGTCAGAACAAAGTCCAAGGTCAGGCAACAGAACAAGCATATAGAACCCAAGGCGCAGGAGAGCACAAATCTCACAAGATGGCAGTGATCTGAGAGAAGCTGCTCAGTTAAGTGGGTATTGCAATTACGTGGAATAGTGAACACCTGGAGACAGCTGACGCCTCCCAGTCACAGATTGGCTAGTCAAGCTGTCAATAAACACACCCACAGCTCAGCACGCCCCTGTACCGGATTGGACGGCCTAGCTGTGAGTAACTGCATCCCAGACACCGTGAGGGCTGGAACCATGATACCTGGTGAATTAGGAATATTTGTTTATGGAAATGCTATGTTACATATTGTAGAAGAATTGATTACATCAACCAGACAAGGCTCACATGACGGTCAGGTGTAACTGGGTGGGGGGATTCCCCATAAAACCCTACATGCTATGAAGTCACATGGAATAGCACAGCCAATCAGAATGGACTATTATAGCCTGTATAAAAGCAGAGGTAGGAAATTCAGCAGCCATGTTGGGATAAATCTAGATAGTGAGAAAACATCACAGCTTATCAATAGAGTTAGAGAGAGAAAACTATAAAATACTGAAGAAACTGTACAGATACTGTGTGTAACAGCATTGAAGACGATTAGTGTGTGAGGAACAAGCTGTTGATTACTATCCATTGACGTTAAGGTCACTTTGACTTTAATAAGGTTGTATTTGAGGTAAACAGCTTAAAAAGCGTTGGATACAGTACTAGGAGACCTCAGTGTTACACACGTCATATCTGGGGAAATTGGAGACTTTAGAGTATTTCAAATTTGTGGTAAATCGATTAGTTGAAAATCAAACATTTTGGAAAAATTTAGCAAAACTATAAAACTGAAATTTTAAAAACTTCAGATTTCTTTTAGATGTCTGCAAGGCACGTTCTGACAAACCTGTCTTCCAATATCCTGAGGTTGATTGGGTAAAGCGATCCTTGTGATCCCCGGGAGATCAATGAGAGTCAGATCTGGGACGTTCGGAGAGATGATTTCCAGCGTTATGAGCTCTGGGCTGATTCCCTTTCCTGAGCCGGCTACAACGTCTTGTGCTGGGGAGAAAAATAGTAAGGAGATAGGAAAGATAAGTGTCAGGAAGATGTCAGTTCTCTAACCGAGTTCTTCTAAAATTAAGTTCCTAATATCTCCAAACCATTATTTTTTCCTTTACCTTTCCGAACTTCAGTCTCCACAGCGGAGGGTGAATGAATCGGTATTTTTGTATTTCTATAAATAATTTTTCCAAACCACGGGGAGTTGTTGGCAGATTTTTTCAACTTCAGCTCAAGGGGACAACGTGTGACAATACCTGTAGAGGAAAAAGTACAAAATAAATGAATCAGGTATAACAATATGACTGGTGTCATCATTTTCTAAGATGTGGAGGTGCCTCCTTTTGTTTTATTTCCCAGTCCAAAGGGAAACTGGTGTTACCCCTCCTCTACCCTAAACCACCAGAACCTGTCATTAATCTCTTCTATACCCGAGACCGCCAGGGACATTGGTGTTACCCATCTTCTAATCCAAAACAGCAGGGAATTTAGTATTACCACATCACTACCCTAAACCACCAGGAAGCTAACGTTAGTCACACCTACACATGAGATGACCCCAGTAAAGTTGAAGTTACCCTTCCAATAACCTACACCACCAAAAAGCTGGGATTAATCTATCCTAAACCCTAGACCAGGGGTCCCCAACCTGTAGATCAGGAGCCACCTGTGGCTCACTGTCCCATGAATTGTGGCTTGCGGTTGTCTTCTTGGTGCATTAAGACAAGATCTAGCAAATCGGTATGAAGACCACATCTCAAAATGGGTGAAGTGAGTAGACCTGCACAGAAGAGCACATCTGGGTGCAAACACTATATATTGTTCTTATGGGTTTAGAGCTGGAGACAAGATGACTCTACCTGTCAGAGGAGATGCTTAAAGCTGGATGTGATGGTGTTGTAAGAGTGCTTGATGGGAGAATACAGAGTGGGGGTATTGTGGGAACCCCTGGATCTTGGTATAGTGATTTAGGGTGAGTTCTGTGGAAAAGCTTTGGTTATCGTTATATCCGTAATGGGGGCTTTGTTTACCACTACTGTAAGGGGGATAGGAGCTGGATGTGGCTCATGACCCTCACTCAAAGCTGAGTGTGGCTCTCAAGGTCAGAAATTTGCCCTAGACCAACAGAAAAGCTGGCGTTATCCCTCTTCTACCCTAAACCAGTTAGGAAGTTCTGTTACTCCTTCACTAACCTAGATTCCCACTAAAGTGGCATTAATCCCACCTGTACCCTAGACCACCAGTAAAGCTGGTGTTATCCTCTGCTAAGCAAATCCAACAGGGAAGCTGGTGTTATCCCTTCACTGCCCTAGACCACCCGGAAGCTGTTGTTACCCCAGCATTATCCTAGACCACCAGCAAAGCTGCCATTATTGCCTCCATTAAGGGAATGTACATAGCTTTACTTGTACTTCAGTGTAATGTATGTCAATTAGAGAGTTCTTGGCTTTGAAACAATAAGAAATACTGCCAATGACCATGAGTTATTTATTCTATTACTCCAGACCACAAGCGAACTGAACTTTAACCATTTCCCTACCTTATACCATCACATGGGCTAGAAATAACCTCATTAATGATGTTGACCAGCATGGAAGCTGGCATTAACTTTTTCATTACTCTAGACCACCAGGGAAAACACAGAAAACTTGAAAACTCCAGGACAGATAGAAAATCTCTTACCAGTGCCTCTGGGAAGTGTGACTCCAGACAAAGCCTCCAGGACTGAGCTTTTACCAGAACTCTGATCACCAATGACGGCGATCGCTGGTAACGCCAGATCCTTCTCCACTCCAAACGACCGAAGTGAGTCAATGAGGTCAATACACGGGCGGATCTTCTCTTGGAATTGCTTGTCCATAAGTGCAACTGTCGCAGGCTTAAAAAAATAAAAATAGAGTGCTTATATAATGTATGACAGACAGGCAGATAGATAGACAGATACACTTTTTAGTTTTTGTTTATTTTGCCTCTCTATTGGGGAGAAATTAGCAATAAGGCCGGGGTCACACTAACTGACGCAAAATACGGTCCATACTTTCCATGCGTAATACGGAGAAATGTCCCCTAAATAGTGCTCCGTATGTCATCCGTAATCAAGGTGTGGTCGCGTATTTTGCGCATGTCAGCATCCGTATGTAATCCGTATGGCATCCCTATGACGAGATTTTCTCGCAGGTTTGCAAAATGGACATATAATGGATCCCTATGACAGGTTAAAACCCAAACGAAAGAAGAGATATAGACACATAGAATACACATATACTGTATGTATATATATATATATATATATATATATATATATATATATATATATACAGTACATGTCAGAGACACACACACGTATATGTATATATATATATATTTATATTTCATAGAGTTCTACATAGCAGAATAGCCGCAAAATCAATTGCCGGCTTCTGTAAAATCATTCCCCAACCCGACCTGAAATGACACATGGTTACATACAGTAAACCATTTCATTTCATGTATTTTTTTAGATGTCCCTGACTAATAATTAATTAGATTAGGGTTGGTGTTTAAAATTTGGGAGATCTAGGTGTTAATTTAAGGGGTTAATTTGTTGGAAAAAAATGCATGGGCTCCTGCGGTAATTTCTCCACCAGAGAGGTAAAGCAGGTGAGTGAGGGCAGATTTTAATAGCCTTGAGAGAGACCATTGTTTTTGCCCCCCCGGCTACAAAAAATCTGCCCCCAGGCACCCCAGAAAAGGCGCATCTATAAGATGCGCCTTTTCAGGCATTTATCCTCTCTATTCCCATTGCCCTGTAGCGGTGGCTAGTGGGTTAATATTAATGGCTTAATGTCATCTTGCAATTGGGAGGTAACATTAAGCCGGAGAGGTGTCAATTAGACACTTATCCATTATTAACCCTATGCTATTAAATGGTTAAAAAACACACACAGACATTAATTAAAAATTATTTTAATGAAATAAAGACACCTAGTTTTTGACAAGATTTATTGCTCTGGTAATCCAAAAATAAACCATCGACCTGTAACAAAAAGAAAACAAAAAATCAACCATATCCTTACCTCTCCGCTGCTCAGTCAGGTCCCCCGCTGCAATCCAACAGAAAGGGTTAAGTGGTTTACACAGGTAGCGGTGCTAATGCGACCAGCCCCATGTGAACCACTGCCAGAATGAATTATTCCATCTCTGCGCAGCCTCCCTGGCTGCCCTGAGATGAACTAATTAGCGTGGGAAAGTTTCTGCATTTTTTCCCACGCTCATTAGTTCACCTCAGGTCAGCCAGGGGACTCCCCGCAGCCTCAGTGATGTCAGCGGGACTCGACAGCTGACCTGAGGTGAACTGAGGGCCCCGTCACACATAGCGACTCACCAGCGATCCCGACAACGATATCAACGTGTTAGGATCGCTGGTGAGTCGCTACATGATCATTGGTCAGCTGTCAAACAGACAGCTTCACCAGCGATAAGCAACAGTGACGCCGAGCGCGCGGCGTCGCTGTGTACTTTAGTTACCAGCGCACTGATGCAGGGAGCTGGTAACTAAGGTACACATCGGGTTTCTAAGGGGCGTGCGTCACTTAGAAACCCGATGTGTACCTTAGTTACCAGCTCCTTGCATCAGCGCGCTGGTAACTAAGGTACACATTGGGTTTCTAGGCGCTGCGCGCCCCTTAGAAACCCTGCGTTTACCCTAGTTACTAGCTCCTGCTCGCTGGTCTCCCGCCTGTCACACGCAGCGATGCGTGCTGGGCAGCGGGAGACCAGCGACCCCAAAAATGTCCAGAGGTTTCCACAGCGATCAGAGACACCTGGCAGAGGGGCTGGTCGTTGATAGCTGTCACACACCGCGATCTCGCTGGTGAGATCTCCTGTTGCGTCACAAAACTTGTGACTCAGCAGCGATCTTGCTAGCGAGATCGCTTTGTGTGACGGGGGCTTGATGAGTGTGGGAAAAAAGTCAGAAACTTTCCCACGCTAATTAGTTAATCTCCAGGCAGCCAGTGAGGCTGCGCAGAGCTGAACTAAGTCATTCTGCAGTAGTTTACAGTGGGGCTCGTCGCATTAGCACCGAGCACCGGTCCTCATTATAAACTATTTAACCCCTTGTGAAGGATTACAGCGTGGGACATAACTGAACGGCGGAGAGGTAAGGATATTGTTGCTTTTTTATGTTATTTTTTTTTGCAAGTCATCGTTTTATATTGGAATAGCAGAATAATAATAATTGGTCTAAATTTTGCTGTCTTTATTTCAATAAAATACTTTCTAATTATTCTGTGTGTTTTTTAACCCTTTCATGGTCTAGGGTTAATAATGGATCAGTGTCTTATTGACACCTCTCCATTATTAATCGGCTTAATGTCATCTTCCAATTGCAAGATGACATTAACCCATTAATATTAACCCATTAGCCACTGCTACAGGGCAATGGGAATAGAGAGGCTAAGTGCCAGAATAGGCGCATGCCTTTTCTGGGGTGTCTGGGAGCAGATTTTTGTAGCTGGAGGGGCCAAAAACAATGGTCTCTCTCAAGGCTATTAAAATCTGCCCTCACTCACCTGCTTTACCTCTCTGGCTACAATTTTGCCACGGGAGCCCACACATTCTTTTCCAACGAATTAACCCCTTAAATTAACACCTAGACGTCCCAAATTTTACACACAAGCCCTAATCTAATTATTAGTCAGGGACATATAAAAAAAAACATGAAATGAAATGGTTTACTGTTTGTAACCATGTGTCATTTCATGTCGGGTTGGTGAATGATTTTACAGAAGCCGGCAATTGATTTTACGGCTATTCTGCTATACGTATACAACTCTATGAAATCTACTACATAATTGTCTAATTCTGTCTGTCTGTCTGTCTGTAATGGAAATCCCACCTCGCCGATTGGTCGCGGCAGTTAGGCCGCGACCAATCAGCGACAGTTGCTTAGTCGTTGTGGCAACACGGCCGCATCGCTTATTGTACAGGCACATTACAGCCGTTAAAGGCATCACTGCTGCGTTGCTCATTGCACAGACACAGTCCTGTACATAAATAGTTATATACTCACCTTCCGACGACCCCCGGACTCTGTCCCTCCTCTCACCACGCTCCCGGCATCTTCCGGTCCCAGTAATGCTTAGCGAGAAGGGCCGGAGATGACATCACTCTCGCGAGAGCGCAACGTCATCAGCGGTGTTTCGCGCAAAGCATTACTGGGACCAGAAGATGCCGGGAGAGTGGTGAGAGGAGAGAAAGAGTCCGAGGGCCGTCGGGAGGTGAGTATATCACTATTTTTTATTTTAACAGAGACTCTAGAATACCCGATGCGATAGAATCGGGCCACCATCTAGTGAAAATATATATCTAATATATAAAGCTCAAAGTGGATGTGTGTGTGTATGTGTGTGTGTGTATGTCCGGGATTGGCAACCGCACCGTCGCAGCTACAGCCACAAAATTTGGCACAGTCACACGTCTGGACCCCGAGAGCGTCATAGGCTACGTTGTGAGGCGAAATTTTAACTCCGCGCGTTCCAATTCACCAAACAATTTTGCCCCTATCTCCATAATGGGGAAAAAGTGTATATGTATTGGCATCGGCACCGTTGTAGCTACAGCCACAAAATTTTGCACAGTCACACGTCTGGACCCCGAGATCATCACCGAACAGTTTTGCCCCTATCTACATAATGGGGGGAAAAGTGAAAGGAAAAGTGTTGGAGGCAAATTGACAGCTGCCAGATGTGAACAAGGGGGACTTAAAGAATGAGAGCGATGGCGCCAAAGAGTATATACCGTACAGTTGCTAAGGTGGGGCCCTGACATGGGATATTCACCACACACGGGGATATGAACACACACACAAAATGTGCCACACACTACCACGTGCTTCAACACATATATCACCCTCAGCACACATTTCACTACACATACATCAACCTCGCCACATAAAAGTCGAAACACAAAAGTCGCCACTCAAAACTCGCCACGCTGTCCCAGAGCTGTTTAAAAGATGAAAAATGAGCTGTGATTGGTCGCTATCAGCAACAGTTTTCTTTGTAGACAGTTGGGGTAACTGAGGCCTATTATTCTTATCATTTCTATTGTGTTATCGTCCTTCTGTAAAGCTGGAAATAACACAATTTATTACCGTGCCAACACAGACCACCCTCTGACACAGACTGCAGGGGGAGCCCAGTATCACACAGGAGAGGATTAGATACACGGCTCAGCAGTCAGTATCACACAGGATAGGATTAGATACACGGCTGAGCAGTCAGTATCACACAGGATAGGATTAGATACACAGCTCAGCAGTCAGTATCACACAGGATAGGATTAGATACACGGCTGAGCAGTAACACACGATAGGATTAGATACACAGCTCAGCAGAAAGTATCACACAGGAGAGGATTAGGTACACAGCTCAGCAGACATTATCACACAGGATAGGGTTAGATACACAGTTCAGAAACAGGATGTGCCAAAGGAGAGGACATTTTCATTCCAAGAATTCCACTCATTCCATATGATTTGTTTTTTTTATTTTAAACGCCTCCTGTTTCCAGTTCAACTGCTATTTGCAATGTCCATTAACAATGCTCAGGGACAGTCCTTGAAAGTAGTAGGGATCAATTTGTAATCTCCATGCTTTACTCATGGTCAACTTTACGTGGTCAGTTCAAGAGTTGGAACTGCCAAAAATCTGTTCATCTTTGCACCGAAAGGAAAAACCAAAAATCTTGAATGAGTTGAAAATAAAATACTATCAATACTTGGGTAATCGTTTAGTTAATTTGTGTTGCAAATCTGTAGTGTTGAATATATGATGTGAAATGTTTTTATGTGCAATATAATCATTATAATTTGTTATCACTAACCACAGTTGGTTACTATGCCCAGGCAACGCCGGGCTCTTCAGCTAGTATATATATATATATATATATATATATATATATATATAGTACAGACCAAAAGTTTGGACACACCTTCTCATTCAAAGAGTTTTCATGACTATGAAAATTGTATATTCACTCTAAAGGCATCAAAACTATGAATTAACACATGTGGAATTATATAATTAACAAAAAGTGTGAAACAACTGAAAATATGTCTTATATTCTAGGTTCTTCAAAGTAGCCACCTTTTGCTTTGATTACTGCTTTGCACACTCTTGGCATTCTCTTGATGAGCTTCAAGAGGTAGTCACCGGAAATGGTCTTCCAAGAGTCTTGAAGGAGTTCCCAGAGATGCTTAGCACTTGTTGACCCTTTTGCCTTCACTCTGTGGTCCAGCTCACCCCAAACCATAGAATCATAGAATCGTAGAGTTGGAAGGGACCTCCTGGGCCATCTGGTCCAACCCCCTGCTCAAAGCAGGATTCGCTAAATCATCCCAGTCAGATGTCTGTCCAGCCTCTGTTTGAAGACTTCCATTGAAGGAGAACTCACCACTTCTCGTGGCAGCCTGTTCCACTCATTGATCACTCTAACTGTCAAAAAGTTTTTTCTAATATCTAATCTGTGTCTCCTCCCATTCAGTTTCATTCCATTGCTTCTAGTCTTTCCTTGTGCAAATGAGAATAAAGTTGATCCTTCTACAATGTGACAGCCCTTTAGATATTTGTAGACAGCTATTAAGTCTCCTCTCAGTCTTCTCATTTGCAAACTAAACATTCCCAAATCCTGCAACCTTTCCTCATAAGACAGGGTTTGCAGACCGGTCACCATTCTGGTTGCTCTTTTCTGAACTTGCTCCAGTTTGTTGATGTCTTTTTTAAAATGTGGTGCCCAAAACTGGACACAGTATTCCAGATGAGGTCTGACCAAAGAGGAGTAGAGGGAAATAATGACTTCACGTGATCTAGACTGTATGCTTCTGTTAATACATCCTAGAATTGCATTTGCCTTTTTTGCTGCTGCATCACACTGTTGACTCATATTCAGTCTGTGATCTATTAGTATACCCAAGTCTTTTTCACATGTGCTGTCACTTAGCCATATTCCTCCCATTCTGTATATGCTTTTTTCATTTTTATTGCCCAGATGTAGTACTTTGCATTTCTCCCTGTTAAAAACCATTCTGTTAGTTGCTGCCCACTTCTCCAGTTTATTTATATCTTTTTGAATCCTCTCTCTTCTCTAGTATTAGCTATCCCTCCTAGCTTTGTGTCATCAGCAAATCTAATCAGTTTACCCTCAATTCCTTCATCTAAATCGTTGATAAAGATATTGAACAATACAGGGCCCAGGACAGAGCCCTGTGGTACTCCACTTGAGACATTCTTCCAACTGGATGTGCAGCCATTTACGACCACTCTTTGGGTCCGATCACTAAGCCAGTTATGAATCCACCTAACAGTTGCCTTGTCCATCTTGACTGCGTTCAGGTCTGGTGACTGTGGAGGCCAGGTCTTCTGGCGTAGCACCCCATCACTCTCCTTTTTGGTCAAATATCCCTTACACAGCCTGGAGGTGTGTTTGCGGTCATTGTCCTGTTCAAAAATAAATGATGGTCCAACTAAACGCAAACCGGATGGAATAGTATGCCGCTGCAAGATTCTGTGGTAGCCATGCTGGTTCAGTATGCCTTCAATTTTGAATAAATCCAGAACAGTGTCACCAGCAAAGCACCCCCACACCATCACACCTCCTCTGAAAAAAAAACTGAGTATTATCTGACAGAATTGCAGGGATGTCAATACTTTTGGCCACAACTGTATATATGTATTATATGTGTATATATCTATTCTTTGGTTTCTTTATTAAACATGTCAGTGTGATTTTACTGTATCGCGCACTGAATTGCCGGCTTTTCTAAAGGACACCGGGTGCGTATTTCTCGCAAGTCACATGTGTGGTCCATATGTAATCCGTAGTTATTGTGCACCCATAGACGTGCATTGGCGTATTGCGACCGGAATATGCTGACATACGTGGCATGCTGCGATTGGCACGGACCGTAAAATACGCGCGAAAAATCTACGGCTGATGGGAGCTGCCCCATAGAGAATCATTGGTCGTGTGCAATGCGTGGTTTTTACACCTCTCACTCGTCCGTATTTCTCTCTAGTGTGACCCCGGCCAAAACGTATTTGGCATCTAATAAGTTAACTTTTGTTAAGTCCAAGTGGGTTTTATCTATCCCACAGTTTTCACTGGGGGCGTGTTCTTCTTCTTCCTCTATGATGTTGACCAATCATAAGCAGGCAGCAACACAGGAGAAAAAGAACACGTTCAATTTGGGCGTTTCAACTTTGTAATTTGTCTGCCTTCCAGATTAACACATTTTCTAATTTCATAGTGAGGACTTTTATAGAGACATCTGTACACAGTGTTGTTTATCTTAAAATTGGGAAAAGGTGGATGATTTGAACAATTATGCCTTCTATGTTTTTAAAAATGATGTTTTTTGTGCTATATTTCTTTTTCTTTAATCTCACTAAGTGATATGATGCTGCGATCACTTGATCCCTTGTACTTATATACTGCAATACTTTGGGTTAGGTTTCACAGGTTGTACCAAGATGGTAGCGATGGAGACTTTGAGCCCATATCAAAGTGGAGCTGATGGGTAGGCAATAAGGGACCTTTCAAATAACAATGATGTCATAATATAAAATTAATGGCGTCTCTGTGGGAGGTCAGCGCTGGCTGTATACACACTCACCTTGTATAAAGTCCGTTTCATGCAGCACCTACACTCTATTTATGACTTGAATGTGAATGTCAAAGTTTCGGTAAAGGATTAATGTAAAAAAAATGTATACATTATTGTGTTGTCCGTGATCTCTTTGCCTTAGCCCCACTTTCCTGTAGATTGGTCATATATCAGGATAATCATAAGACGCTATCACTGCCTACATCAGAGGTAAAATATCTCTACATTCCCTAATTGTTCATTACCTGTAGATGACCTCTGTATTACACATAAATTCTTATTAAGATTTTATACCTTACCTGACAAAAAATATGTAATTTTTTTTAATCTAATGTAAAAGCCGCTGTTCTCCTGAGTTCGGCCTTGTTTTTCTTTTGTCCCTTCGCCTCTCCGTTCCTAAGATATGACCCTCTCTTCCCTGTATGTCATTTTTTTTTACTTTTTAGCCAAGTGGGCGTTATCATCATCTATTTTCAGTGTGCATCTTCTTGAGCATCAGTATTTGTAAGCCAAAATCAGGAGTGGAACAAGAAATAGTATAATAGAAACCCGTCACCACTTCTGCATTTTTCATCCACTCCTGGTTTTGGCTTACAAATACTGATGTAAAATACTGACCAAATACTGAACATGTGACTGTGGCCTAATAAAAAAAATTAGTGCAAGAAAATATCTGGAAGAAAACCATGCCATGTGGTGGCACACGAGCGGAAAATGGACATGTCAATGCTAATGTGACGGTCCTTACCGTATGATCTTGGTCTGGATAGTACTGGGGTGAAACTGGAGAACCAAAGCCTGGAATATATGAAAGAAAATATTTCTTCAACCCCTGCCCCAGTTATAGTTTGTGCAATGTTTGATGTTTTTTGTTCTGCAATTTTTGCAATCCACGATGCAGCGAAAAAATAAAAAACAGCAAAACTACAAAAAGTAAACCCATCAATTACCCCTTAATAGTGTGTTTCAGTTTGCGGGTAATTTTTCACAAACCGCCGCTGGAGCAGAAGCTTTGCCCATGAAATGACTCGCAGGCGCCCATAGTATTATAAGTCTGGAGATAGATCAGAACCCAGAATGTTAACCCCATAGATGCCACGGTCAATTCTGACTGCAGCACCTCAGTAGTTTTTCATTACATACAGACTTTTTCTTTAAGTTTACCGGCGCCCTCCACAATGGAAACATTACATGGACGTCAGCTTATTAGGATCGCGATCACTATATTAGTGAACGGCATAATGTACTGCGATATGAAAGAGTATTACTATAACATCATGGGAAATAAAATATTTGCATCATTAAAGGGTTTATTCTAAACATTCGGACGGGCGATAACTTGGGGTCCGACCGCTGGGACCCTCGTGATTCCGAGAACGGTGTTGATATATGAACCGTTAGAATGAATCTTCATTGGACTGACAGCGATCGCCGACAGCACTCAGAGAGTATAGCGAATAGAGTGGGGACGGTCATGCCTGATCACTGTCTCCTACAGACGGGGCTTTTCAGAGCCTAGTTCTTGAGATCAGTGGGTCCAGTGGTCAAACCCCCCCAACAACCTGTGAGTTATCACCTTTAGACTTAAGTGCCAGCAAGACTCCACCATTAAGACTGTGACTATGCGGCAACTTTGGTGACGGCACTGGTTGTGCAGCCAAGGATTGCTCTATGCAGCTGCTACATCGCACCGTAATGCAACCTACAAGGAACGGTGACCGTGACAAGCAGATAGGAAAAAGTTGCAATTGGTTGGATTTTTTTCTCACGTACTTGCCGACATCACAGTGCATTGCGTGTTGCAATGCGATGCCAATTCACCTCCATTACGCCGCAATGGAGTGATTTATTTGACTTGTGCTGCACCAAATTTGCTGAATTGCCCCCAACCTAAGGGGCTGCACTATCAGGCATATCAATCTGCAGACCTGGTTGAAAAGCTGCGTGTCTCCCGTCTGCGTTCATGTTTTCCGGGGATCCTTGCAAATGAGCCGGCGTTGTTGGAAAAATAAGATGATCTGCAGGAAAGAGCGGGGAGGGTCCCTGCGGAAAAAAAATCAAGAAAAGAAAATATGAAACGAGCACAATATGGTCCCATACTGTGGGCAGAACATGGATTTTGTTTGGATTCTACTTGATCTATAGTCAGTCATTGTAGACATACAGAACAAGATGGCAGGATCTGACTACGCAGGGGCTGATTGTAGTCTGTGTCAATGGAGACATACTGTATAGCTTTGCTTTTCCAGGGGCAGTTGCAACAGGTGCAAATTGTATAGGGGCACAAATTTTCACCCCCATTGCTGTTTTTTCTTGCGCCATAAATTCCCACCGCGATGTCTTTTAACTACATGGAGTGACTGCTTTGGCAAAGAAGTCAATGCTAAAGGTTCCTTTTCAAAGTGCAGCGATGAATATGAGAGTTAAAAGAACTCTCAATGTGATGAACCAAGATTTGTCATCTCAGCTGCTGCCTATACAGAGCGGAGATGATGGATATTTTATTTATTTATTTTACTCATTTATATAGCGCCATTAATTCCACAGCGCTTTACAGACATTACTGGCACTGTCCCCGATGGGGCTCACAATCTAAATTCGATATCAGTATGTTTTTGGAATGTGGGAGGAAACCGGAGAACCCAAAGGAAACCCACACAAATGTAACGGGGGCCAGGGTGATAGTCATGGCGAGGGGCTGCTGTTTCTGCACACCCTGATGCTCCGCTACATAAACATTAGCTCCTTTCTGTTGCGTGCTGTGTTTGCAATGTGCTTCACCCATCTGTGGGTCAAAGTCCTCCTCAGATTGCAAAGTTCCAGCTTATTTCAGCAACACACAAAGATGCTCCAAGTCCAGATTCATTTTCAACATAACTTTACTCAGCTCGCCCACTTTCCCCATCTTGGGTGAAATTTCAGGATGCCGCTGCCAATCCTTGTTAGACCGTAAGTCTCGGACATCACGGGAGTGTCCCATAAGCCTAGCCGCTGTTTCTCTCATGCTGCCCAGTTCCACTCGTGCTCCAATGCCTGATCATCCGTAGGGCCTGCACCGATGAGCCTCTGTCTTAACACAGCTCTTCAAGTTCACTGCTCCTCTTTTTATCCACAACGGCTACTCTCTCACTAACTATCAGACCAACTCTGCTTACCCTTTGCTAGCTTCTCCCACTAGCTAGCCCTTGGCTAAACTACTCCTATCTAATCTTATCTGAATCTATAGTGCCCCCACTGTCCTAAATCCTAAATAACCCTTACTAATGCTAAACCTATCTCTATCACTAGATATCCCTATCTTTGTCCCTATACACATAAGGATACATACATAGCTTGTAAAATGTATAAACACAGGTACATAGTTTTACACACAAGAATAGAATGAAACATTACCACATAACATGACACATATATAAATTGTACAACACGCACCCGGTTTTATTTAGCAGGTATGCACAGGAATGCAGGGTCCAAACTAGCCACCTGCACACCCCCTACACACCTCCCTAATTAAACCATGGTCGTCCCCGACCATGCGGTACCGGTAAAATCTACAAAATATACAACATGAATAGAAAATCATGTAAAAACATTCTATTAAAACATGTTTGCACTGTAAACTTAGCAGGTATGCACAGGAATGCATGGCCCAGACTAGCCGCCTGCACACCCCCTACACAAACACTGGGAGAACATACAAACTCCTTGCAGATGTTGTCCTTGGTGGGATTCGAACCCTGGACCCCAGCGCTGCAAGGCTGCAGTGCTAACCACTGAGCCACTGTGCTGCCTTCAAACTTATCTCAACAGTTGCGCTGTGCATAGGCAGCAACTGAGATGGCAAAGTATACCCTGTGCTCTCCCACAGATCCCCTTCCTTCTCCTCTCATTTGTAATTTTGTGAGAGGAGCTACATAGCCATGATTGGGTAAAAAACAATAAAAAACAATTAAAAAAAAATAAAATAAAAAAAAACAGATCTGAACTGAGAATAGTAAGTTAATGTGTATGCACAATGTAAGTGCATATTAACACATGACCATTAACCAGAGAAAACAAAAAGCAAAAAACACAAATATCCTAAACTAAAAGTAAAAAATATACTGCAAATAATGCATAAAGGTAATAATAATAATAATAATAATAATAATAATAATAAGGGTATTTAGTAAACATAATTTTGATCAAAATAATGTACAAGCCATCCCGCCACGTCACGGCAACCCTTGTGGGACAGTCCCTACTCTAGTATTTAAAACCTTTTCACTTGCCAAGTGTTGTGAATGTGAATAAGGGTCGAGCGGCTGAACCACTTGTAACAGCTTAGGCCAGACTGGATGGCTTTCCCAGCTCAGAAAGAGGGCGGTCACACCCATATATGCACTGAATGCACAATGAAATGAATAAAAAAACAAATCTGAACTGAGAAAAGTAAGTTAATGTGTATGCACAATGTAAGTGCATATTAACACATGACCATTAACCAGAGAAAACAAAAAGCAAAAAACACAAATATCCTAAACTAAAAGTAAAAAATATACTGCAAATAATGCATAAAGGTAATAATAATAATAATAATAATAATATGCAAAAAGCAAAAAACACAAATTACCTTTATGCATTATTTGCAGTATATTTTTTACTTTTAGTTTAGGATATTTGTGTTTTTTGCTTTTTGTTTTCTCTGGTTAATGGTCATGTGTTAATATGCACTTACATTGTGCATACACATTAACTTACTTTTCTCAGTTCAGATTTGTTTTTTTATTCATTTCATTGTGCATTCAGTGCATATATGGGTGTGACCGCCCTCTTTCTGAGCTGGGAAAGCCATCCAGTCTGGCCTAAACTGTTACAAGTGGTTCAGCCGCTCGACCCTTATTCACATTCACGCCACTTGGCAAGTGAAAAGGTTTTAAATACTAGAGTAGGGACTGTCCCACAAGGGTTGCCGTGACGTGGCGGGATGGCTTCTACATTATTTTGATCAAAATTATGTTTACTAAATACCCTTATTATTATTATTATTATTATTATTATTACCTTTATGCATTATTTGCAGTATATTTTTTACTTTTAGTTTAGGATATTTGTGTTTTTTGCTTTTTGTTTTCTATAGCCATGATTGGGGTACGGTCCCAAATTTTAAAAACTATCCCTTCTAAAAAAAATATTAAATTTAAAAGAAGCAATAATTAAAGAAAAAATTGTATTTGAATTGTACTTGAATCTTGCAAAAAATCTGTATTCTTCATAATGCAGGTTTTATTAACCCCTTAACCCCCAAGGGTGGTTTGCACGTTCATGACCGGGCCAATTTTTACAATTCTGACCACTGTCCCTTTATGAGGTAATAACTCTGAAACGCTTCCATGGATCCCGGTGATTCTGACAATGTTTTCTCATGACATATTGTACTTCATGTTAGTGGTAAAATTTCATTCATATAACTTGCGTTTATTTGTGAAAAAATGGAAATTTGCAGAACATTTTGAAAATTTTGCAATTTTCCAACTTTGAATTTTTCTGCCCTTAAATCACAGATACGGCACACAAAAAACTTAATAAATAACATTTCCCACATGTTTACTTTACATCAGCACAATTTTGGAACCAAAATTTTTTTTTGTTAGGAAGTTATAAGGGTTAAAAGTTGACCAGCGATTTCTCATTTTTGCAACACCATTTTATTTCACCACTGTTTCGGCGCATAACAGAGCTCAGAAGGGAAGGAGCGCCGTTTGACTTTTTCAATGCAAAATTGGCTGGAATTCAGATCGGATGCCATGTCACGTTTGGAGAGCCCCTGATGTGCCTAAACAGTGGAAACCCCCACAAGTGACCCCATTTTGGAAACTAGACCCCCCAAGGAACTTATCTAGATGTGTGAGAGAACTTTGAACCTCCAAGGGTTTCACAGGAGTTTATAACGTACAGCCGTACAATTAAAAAATAATATTTTTTCCACAAAAATGATCTTTTCACCCTCAATTCTTACTTTTCCAAGGGTAACAGGACCCTAAAAGTTATTGTGCAATTTGTCCCGAGTACGCTGATACCCCAAATGTGGGTGCAAACGACTACTTGGGCGCATGGCAGAGCTCGGAAGGGAAGCAGCGCCATTTGACGTTTTTGGCTGGAATTGAGATCAGACACCATGTCGCGTTTGGAAAGCCCCTGATGTATACCTAAACAGTGGAATCCCCCCACAAGTGACCCCATTTTGGAAACTAGACCCCCTAAGGAACTTATCTAGATGAGTGGTGAGCATTTTGAACCCCAAAGGGCTTCACAGAAGTTTATAATGCCCGGGCGTGAAAATAAAAAAATCGTATTTTTTCCACAAACATGATCATTTAGTCCCCAATTTTTTTATTTTCCCAAGGGTACCAGGAGAAACTGGACCTCAAAAGTTGTTGACCAATGTGTCCTGAGTACCCTGATACCCCATATGTGGGAGAAAACTACTGTATGGGCACATGTCGGGTCTCGGAAGGGAAGTAGTGACGTTTTGGAATGCAGACTTTGATGGAATGGTCTGAGGGTGTCATGTGCGTTTGGAGAGCCTCTGATGTGCCTAAACTATTGAAACTCCTCACAAGTGACTCCATTTTGGAAACTAGACCCCCCACGGAACTTATCTAGATGTGTGGTGAGCACTTTGAACCCCCAAGTGCTTCACAGAAGTTTATAACGCCCAGGCGTAAAAAAAAAAAAAAAAAATCATATTTTTTTTTCCACAAAAATGATATTTTTGCCCCCAATTTTTTATTTTCCTAAGGGCAACAGGAGAAATTGGACCCCAAAAGTTATTTTGCAATTTGTCCTAAGTACGCTGATACCCCATATGTGGGGGTAAAACACTGTTTGGGCGCATGGCAGAGTTTGGAAGCGAAGGAGCACCATTTGACTTATTCAACGCAGAATTGGCTGGAATTGAGATCAGAAGCCATGTTGCGTTTGGAGAGCCCCTGATGTGCCCAAACAGTGGAAACCCCCAATTCTAACTCCAACCCGAACCCCAGCACACCTCTAGCCCTAGCCCTAACCGTAGCCCTAACCCTAATGGGAAAATGGAAATAAATACATTTTTTTAATTTTATTATTTTTCCCTATCTAAGGGGGTGATAACGGGGGGTTTGATTTACTATTTATGGCGGTTTTTATGTTTGGCGGCTGTCGCACGCTAAAAGATGCTCTTTATTGTAAAAATAGTTTTTGCATCACCACATATTGAGAGCTATAATTTTTCCATATTTTGACCCACTGAGTCAGGTGAGGGACGAGTTGACGTTTTTATTGGTACTATTTTCGGGCACGTGACATTTTTTGATCGCTTTTTATTCCAATTTTTGGGACGCAGAATGAACAAAAACCAGCGTTTCATGAATTTCTTTTGGGTGGTGCGTTTACACCGTTCCGCGGGCGGTAAAATTGATAAAGCGGTTTTATTCTTCGGGTCAGTACGGTTACAGCGATACCTTGTTTATGTCATTTTTTTATGTTTTACGCTTTTATGCAATAAAAACAATTTTATATAAAAAATAATTATTTTTGCATCGCTTTATTCTGCGAGCTATAACTTTTTTATTTTTTCTCTGATGATGCTGCGTGGCAGCTCGTTTTTTGCGGAACACGATGACGTTTTCAGTGGTACCATGGATATGTATATGCGTCTTTTTGATTGCGCGTTATTGCACTTTTTGTTTGGCGGTATGATAATAAAACATTATTTTTTGCTTCGCTTTTTATTTTTATTTTTTAAGGGGTTCACTAAAGGGGTTAACTAATGGGACAGTTTTATAGGGCAGGTCGTTACGGATGCGGCGATACCAAATATGTGTACTTTTATTGCTTTTTTTTTCCAAAAAATGAATTTATTAGGGAATTTTTTTTTTTATTTATTTAGCGATTTTTTAAAAATTATTTTTACACTTTTTTTTTTTTTTTAACTTTATTAGGTTGTCCCAGGGGGTCATCACTGTCCTGTGACAGATCGCTTATCTGTCACATCACAGATCACTGTGACAGATCAGCGATCTGTCACAGGCATTGAAGAAGACTTCCTCTTGCCTGCACTTTGCAGGCACTGAGGAAGCCAGCTCCCTGCAGGCCCCCAAAGGTCCCCATCGCCATCTTGGATTCGGGGACCTGCAGGGAAGGAGACCCCCGCAGGAGCGCTGCACATTGCGCTGCTGTGTGGGGCTCAGGGAAGCACAGAGGGAGCCCCCTCCCTGCCGATGCTTCCCTTTAACCCCCGGTACACCGCGATCGTGTTTGATCGCGGTGTGCAAGGGGTTAACGTGTCCGGGGCGGTCTGTGACCACCCCTGACATATTGTGCCGGGTGTCAGCTGTGATAATCAGCTGACACCTGGCCACGATCAGCGGCGCTCACCACATGAGCGCCGCTGATCGCTGTGACGTACTATCCTATCCCTGGGAATTAAGTCCCAGGGCACATGGACGGGATAGTACATCACATGGCAGTAAGGGGTTAAAAATAACCTACCATGAATACAGGAAAATGGCAGCTAGATGACTCGTCATTATGCTGAACCATAACCTTATAAATAAAATCCTTTAAATTGTACATGCTTTTTTTCTAACCCTTAATGGAGTTTGGACAAGGATCACTAGTATGGTTAGTCTTAGGACTAAGCTTAGGGCAATGACTAAGATTAAGTTTCATTCTAGGATTAGGGTTAGGACAAGAGTTAAGTTTAGAACTCGGATTGTGACTAGGGTTAGAGTTAAGGCTAGGGTTAGGACAAGGGTTAAAGTTATAGCTTGTGTTAGGACTAAGGTTAGAGTTAAAGCTACGGTTAAGGTTAGGATTAGTGCTAAGGTTCGAACTTGAGTTATAACTCAGATTAGAGATAAGGCTAGGATTAGGGTTAGGACAAGGGTTAAGTTTAGAACTTGGGTTATGAACTGTGGTTGGAGTTAAGGCTAGTGTTAGGACTAGCATTGGCTTAGAACCTGGTTTATGGCTAGTGCTAGAGTTAAGGGTAAGGTTCGGGTTAGGACAAGGGTAAAGGTTAGAACTTGGGTTATGACTAGAGTTACCTAGGGTTAGGACAAGCATTAAGATTAGAAATTGGGTTAAGACTAGTGCTAGAGTTAAGGGTAAGGTTAGGATTAGGACAAGTGTTAAAGAGTATAACTTGGGTTGTGACTAGTGTCAGAGTTAAGACTAGAGTTAGGACAAGCATTATAGTTAGGAATTAGGTTAAGACTACTGCTAGAGTTAAGGGTAAGGTTAGGTTGTAGGTAACAGCAGGTTCGCAGGATGCAGTGCTGAGACGCGAGACTGGTTGAATTTTGAAAAGCAAACTTTTTATAATTTAAAGCCGCTAGGGCTATACTAAGCAACCAAAAAAAAGGGGTAACAACAGTTGTCCTCGCAGGGACTCAGTACAACCAAACACTATTTGAAAAAAACACGACTAACCCGGCCAAAGCTGGTTACTATGGGGCCACGGTATGGCCGTCTACGGGTCCTTATACTCTATAATGTCACTTATCTGTCCTGACATCCCTCGGCACCTCTGTGGAAGCTGCGTTGTTGATGAAGCTGCTTTGGTGTCTTTGATAAGGCTGTTCTGGCGTCTTTGATGAGGCTGTTCTGGCGTCTTTGATGAGGCTTCTGTGGCGTAGTAGCCACTGGGCCCAGCTGCTGAAGATTTGGAGTAGTCTTCGGGCACCCCAGCGCCCAGGAGGAGTTAGAATCATAGAATCATCATAGAATCATAGAATCGTAGAGTTGGAAGGGACCTCCTGGGCCATCTGGTCCAACCCCCTGCTCAAAGCAGGATTCGCTAAATCATCCCAGTTAGATGTCTGTCCAGCCTCTGTTTAAAGACTTCCATTGAAGGAGAACTCACCACTTCTCGTGGCAGCCTGTTCCACTCATTGATCACTCTAACTGTCAAAAAGTTTTTTCTAATATCTAATCTGTGTCTCCTCCCATTCAGCTTCATCCCATTGCTTCTAGTCTTTCCTTGTGCAAATGAGAATAAAGTTGATCCTTCTACAATGTGACAGCCCTTTAGATATTTGTAGACAGCTATTAAGTCTCCTCTCAGTCTTCTCTTTTGCAAACTAAACATTCCCAAATCCTGCAACCTTTCCTCATAAGACAGGGTTTGCAGACCGGTCACCATTCTGGTCGCTCTTTTCTGAACTTGCTCCAGTTTGTTGATGTCTTTTTTAAAATGTGGTGCCCAAAATTGGACTCAATATTCCAGATGAGGTCTGACCAAAGAGGAGTAGAGGGAAATAATTACTTCACGTGATCTAGACTGTATGCTTCTGTTAATACATCCTAGAATTGCATTTGCCTTTTTTGCTGCTGCATCACACTGTTGACTCATATTCAGTCTGTGATCTATTAGTATACCCAAGTCTTTTTCACATGTGCTGTCACTTAGCCCTATTCCTCCCATTCTATATATGCTTTTTTCATTTTTATTGCCCAGATGTAGTACTTTGCATTTCTCCCTGTTAAAAACCATTCTGTTAGTTGCTGCCCACTTCTCCAGTTTATTTAAATCTTTTTGAATCCTCTCTCTCTCTTCTCTAGTATTAGCTATCCCTCCTAGCTTTGTGTCATCAGCAAATTTAATCAGTTTACCCTCAATTCCTTCATCTAAATCGTTGATAAAGATGTTGAACAATACAGGGCCCAGGACAGAGCCCTGTGGTACCCCACTTGAGACATTCTTCCAACTGGATGTGCAGCCATTTACGACCACTCTTTGGGTCCGATCACTAAGCCAGTTATGAATCCACCTAACAGTTGCCTTGTCCATTCCATACTTAGTCATTTTTTCAATAAGGATTGTATGAGAGACTTTGTCAAATGCTTTGCTGAAGTCAAGATATACTATATCTACAGCATTTCCTTGATCCACCCAATCAGTAATACCGTCATAGAAGGAAATTAAATTAGTCTGACATGACTTATTAGTTACAAACCCATGCTGACTCTGTTTAATCACTTCATTCTTATCCAAGTATTGACATACATGTTGTTTAATAATTTGTTCAAAGATCTTTCCTGGTATAGAAGTCAGACTCACCGGCCTATAGTTGCCTGGGTCCACCTTCTTCCCCTTTTTGAAGATAGGAACAACATTTGCTCTTCTCCAGTCTTCTGGCACTTCTCCTGTTCTCCAAGAATTTTCAAAGATTATGGAGAGGGGTTCAAAAATTTCTTCTGCTATCTCCTTCAGTACTCTGGGGTGTAATTCATCTGGACCTGGAGACTTGAATTCATTTAGGTTAGCTAAGTGTTTCCTCACTATCTTTCTGTTTATAAATATCCTGGATTCTTCTATTCCCTTAATAGGACAGTGAATAACAGTTGATGTTACATTTCCTTTCTGAGAGAAAACAGATGCAAAATAGGAATTTAAAAGTTCAGCCTTCTCAACATCCTGTCTTACCATTTCATCATTTTCATCCTGTAAAAATCCTATAGCATCTTTGACTTTTCTTTTACTTTTGATATATCCCCAAAATCCTTTATTATTGCTTTTGACATCTCTTGCAAGTCTCAATTCATTTTCAGCTTTAGATAATCTGATTTGTGCCCTGTAGGTTCTGCAGACAGCATTATATTCTTCTTTAGATATGCCTCCCTCTTTCCATTTTATAAACATTTTTTTCTTCCTTTTTAGCATGTGCTTAAGTTCTGTGTTCATCCATCCTGGTTTCCTTAAATGCTTCCTATTCTTCCCTCTTTTCGGAATTGTTAACAACTGTGCTTTGAGAATTTCATTTTTCAAGATTTCCCATGCTTCCTGGACATTTTTGTCTTTAAGGATATCCAGCCATTGGATCCCTCCAATTCTCTTTCTGAATCCCTTAAAATCTGCCTTTCTGAAATCTAACCTTGACGTCTGAGTCTTCACAGGTCTTCCGCCTCTAGTTATCCAAAATTCTAAAATAGCATGGTCGCTACCTCCTAGGGTCCCAGCCACTTTTACCTCCTCAACCATTTGGGGCACAACAGGCCCTGATGGAGTCCTGAGACGGAGTAACCCCCTGTTGTAACAGCGGGGTTACGCTTTTTAGCGAGTACAATGGGACTCCTGTCCCCAAGCAGGGTTGTGTCGCAGTGTTCAAGAGTGGCGGTTTACTGGCCGCGGGCACAGCCTGGGGCTGTGTGCAGAGTATCTCTGTTGACGAGGAACAGGCCCCAACTGCTGACTGCAGCGGGGTGAACAGGGAATAAGGGGTATAGCCGGTAACTCGATGTACTCGGTTGTTATAGACCCATACTAGTTCAGGGACATATTCGGGCCAACGGGCCTTCTTTTCACTCTCCAGAGTATGCAACATTTGGATTAAGCAAAAAGCAAAAAGCACAAATATCCTGATATAAAAAGTAAAAAATAAACTGCAAATAATGCATAAAGGTAATAATAATAATAAGGGTATTTAGTAAACATAATTTTGATCAAAATAATGTAGAAGCCATCCCGCCACGTCACGGCAACCCTTGTGGGACAGTCCTACTCCATTATTTAAAACCTTTTCACTTGCCAAGTGACGTGAATGTGAATGTCAATCGAGGGATTGACCCACTAGTAAAAGTATAGGCCAGACTGGATGGCTTTCCCAGCTCAGAAAGAGGGCGGTCACACCTTATATGCACTGAATGCACAATGAAATGAATAAAAAAAACTGAAGTCTGAACTGAGAAAGTAAATGAATGCGTATGCACAATGTAAGTGCATATTAACACATGACCATTAACCAAAGAAAATAAAAAGCAAAAAACACAAATATCCTGAAATAAAAAGTAAAAAATAAACTGCAAATAATGCATAAAGGTAATAATAATAATAATAATAATAATAATAATAATAAGGGTATTTAGTAAACATAATTTTGATCAAAATAATGTACAAGCCATCCCGCTACATCAACGCAACCCTTGTGGGACAGTCCTACTCCAGTAATTAAAACCTTTTCACTTGCTAAGTGACGTGAATGTGAATGTCAATCGAGGGATTGACCCACTAGTAAAAGTATAGGCCAGACTGGATGGCTTTCCCAGCTCAGAAAGAGGGCGGTCACACCCTTATATGCACTGAATGCACAATGAAATGAATACGTTTTTTTAAACATTTGGATTAATGTCCGATTAAATCGCTCGCAGGCCCCGTTTCCCTGCGGGTGGTATGGCGTGGTCCGGGATTTGTCAATACCGTAGAGATGGTGTAGTTCCTCCATTATTTTTCCCAAAAAACATGCTCCTTGATCGGAATGTATTCGTTGAGGGCAGCCGTAAACTTGTATAAAGTTTCTACAAATTGCAGAGGCGGCCGACTCCGCGGTCTGGTCTCGAGTGGGGGTGACCACAGCTAACTTAGTGAAATGGTCTACCATGACGAGGCAGTGTTCATACCCCTGGAATGCGGGACCATTGGTCAGGTAATCCACCGTCAGAAGCTCGAGGGGCGCTGAGGTCACGACTGTTTGTACTGGGGCTCGCTGTGCGGGCGAGTTTAGCTAATTCGCATAGGCGACAGGTCCGGCAAGTCTCGTCCACAACAGCATGCAAGCATGGATGGTAAATTTTCTGTTGTAACCATTGCAAGGTCTTTTGAGCTCCGAAATGAGCCCCTTTTTCGTGGGCTTCTCGAGCCAGTTCGTTAAATTGGGTTCCTGGCATAACTACCTGCCAAGTCGTCATAGATGTTGTTCGTGATGTCATTTTATGATACAATAGTCCCTTTTGGATAACCAGTCTCTCCCATTGTCGTAACATCAGCGACATGTCCTGAGTCAAAGTTTGTCTTTGGGAGTCAGTGGGCAATTTGCCAGCGGTTACCCATTTCCGGAGAAGCCCAATTTCTTCGTCTTCTTGCTGCTGTTGGATCCACTTATCCCGGGATTGTTCCAGCATGCCCCTTAGGGTCTCCGTGGGAGATACTTCCTGGGTGGCAGCTGTAAACACGGCAGTGGTGAGGGTGTGATGTACAATGCCCGAAGATATGTTTTTTGTTGCAATGTGCTAACAAATCCTCCATCCTAGGACATTGTAAACTGTCAGTAGTAGGAATTCTTTCCCCCCAGGTTTTATCAACCCTGCCACTTCCTCTGGAAGAGCAGGAATGTTAATTAGCTAGACCATCTTCCTCACACCATTTGGCTTCTCTCAGCTGAAAGAGAAAAAAAGTGCGGGAACTAAACTCTTTGTTTGAAACCAGGAGTTTGAATAAAACAATAAGGGATTGTCCCGCGAAAACCATACCCAGCAGAAATATAAAAATCATATTTCTGCGATCCGAGCAGACCCAGCTTCGCTGTGGTGCCTGTTGCAAAACTCTCGGATGTCCAGAACCTGAGATATGATTTGCGCCCAAATGGACGGTCATATCGCATAGATGTTTGATGTTTTCTTGATGGGCTCATTACGCTGGGAAACATGATACCACTGATGAGTCCATACCAGCTTCTCCCATAAAGTTATAGCTAATCTAAGTTTTGTAGCCAAAACATAACTTGGATAAGAGAGGTGGGATCAACCCAGAATGCACCTCTCTGTGATGTCACATAGGAAAGTCTATAAGGCATTCCCTGGCAGAACCAGCTCAGAACAGCTCAAGTCGTCGTGCTAGAAAGATCCAGATGAGCGGAGAAGTGCAGCTCCGCCTCCACCCACCTTAGCCGCATGGTCTGCCTAAGGAACAATATGGAACTGTGAGTGTAATCTCTTTGTTTTCTCCACTTTTATTTTATACCTGTACTGTACATATTTTATGTCTCAATTTTATAGCAACTTTTATCTGTAATCACTGTCCTCTTTCGGAAAATAAATGAAATAATTATTTAGATCTGTCTCCATGCTCTAAGACTCGAACTATACGCCTTTGATAGATAATCGCTACTAATTCAAAGGGTTTGCCACGGACCCTCTTAATTTAACACTGTGAATTAAGTAACCGTGACTGGTGGCAGCGCGTTGTGTACGGCTATTACGGCTTGCTGGCAGTCTAGAAGGGTCTTATATTGCTGAGTAAGGGGCTTCAGCCACAGCATTGATAATTCCCTTACTGCAGAAGCCTAATTGCCGGTTCACAACAGGCAGCCCGTCCGGCGACTAATTATCCTAGGTGCTGTTCCTGACTGACCTGAGGGTAAGGGGGGCGCCGGAGAGCTGCGAGTTCCAAAGTGGAACTGAGAAAGTGGGATATACATAAATCCCTGCAGTACTTGGAAGATTGATAGCAGTGGTGGGGCATCCAAATTAAACTCCCCCTGCGGCAAATTGGAGAGCGAGATTAGCTTGCTGGATATTTTTGGTCACATGGTGCCAGTGTTGGGATAACTAAGATAAGCCCCACTGCGCCTGTGATAGCCGTGTGCCGGCATTGTGTCACGCCCCTCCGTCCGCTGATACACCCGTGTCAGTGGTGGGACTGTGACATAGTGGTGACACAGGGTCCGCTGTCCGTCGCGTTTTGGTGGCAGCGGGACTCCCGTTAGTGTCGCCCGTAAGTGGACGAACGGCGGTGGGCTGTTCGTCACATATTGGTGGCAGCGCGGTGGGATCATCCTAGAGCATTAGTGATTTGGTTTGAGCAATCATTCCTCTCACTAAAAACCTGCACGGTTCCTGCGGGAATCCTGCATCATAGGTTTTGGAGAACAGACTCAGTGGTTACTAGTTCTGAGACATTTGTGTGTACGTACAAGTATTCCCTCCCATTTCTTCGTTTTTCTTTTTCTATCTTTTATTTGGCAACCATGGCGGCAAAAGGAGAACCTTGGTACAACCGGCAGACAAATCTAGTTCTTGCTGGGTTATGCACGTACCAAGGCCTTGACGCCACGAACAAAAACAGAGCTCAAATGATCGCGGCTCTAGTGCAGCTGGACAACGACCAGAATCCAGCGAGCGCAGAAGTTGGCCCAAGTGGCAATGGGGCTGCAGCAGAGGCTCCACTCCTGAGCGCTGGCCCCACATTCAACCAGGACGGGGTGGACCCCTATCTGCAAATGGCCTTGGACGCACTCCCCGCCGAAGACAGTGATGGGCGGGTGAGGCTGATCCAGCAATATCGGCAGGAGGCCCAAGCCGAGCGTCAAGCCCAGGCTGAGAGAGCTGAGCGCCGAGCGGAGGCTGAGAGAGCAGAGCAGCGAGCCGAGAGGGAGGCGCAGAGGGCCCATGAACTGGAGGTACTCCAGCGGGGTGGGAATGCCCCCACAGCCCGAAGCAGTGAGCCCAGCAGCGTCCAGACTCCTAAACCCCGGCCAGAGCATTTTCCCGTGATGGAAAAGGATGGGGACTTGGACACATTTCTGCGAGCCTTTGAGAAAGCCTGCAGACAGTACCAGCTGCCTAGAGACCAATGGGCAAGGTACTTGACCCCAGGGCTAAAAGGCAAAGCCCTGGAGGCATTTGCTTCTCTTCCGCCAGAAGCCGATGACGACTATGACGCCATAAAGCAGGCGCTGATCGCCAAATACCGGCTGACACCTGAGGTATACCGAAAGAAGTTCCGACACCTCCAACGTGGCCCACACGATAGCTACAGTGATGTGGTGCAAGGACTCAGGACCCACTTTGACCAGTGGATCCATGGACTGTCCGTTGAAACCTTTGAGCAGCTACGGGACCTGATGATCAAAGACCAGTTCCTGCATCTCTGCCCAGCTGAGGTCCGACAGTTCATCCTGGACCGCGAACCAACGAACGCGGACAAAGCGGCGCAGATCGCCGACAACCACGAGGCCAACCGGAAGCCCGAGACGCGGAGGCCAGTCGCCACCAGCTGGAAAGGGGGTAAGCCAGCAACCAACCCCAATGCCCCAGCTAGCCGTCCCTCCGGAGGCCCAGTCCCTGTTGCCAACAGCAGGCCGGCTACTGACAGTCGCCTGTGTCACCACTGCCAGCGGCCTGGTCACTTCTTTTACACCTGTCCGAATAGGCCGAAGAACCCCCCAGCCAAGGCCCCCGGGCCCAACGCCTCTGTTCTTTTGGTGGGAGGTGTGGTTGGGAGGGCTGAGGACAACGTTCAACCTGTTCAGGTGGGGGCCCGTCTTGCTACAGGCCTCAAGGACACCGGGGCTGAACGAACCCTCATCCGTCCTGGACTGGCGGCCCCTGAAGAGTTTGTTGAGGGGAAAACCCTGACTGTCACCGGGATTGGAGGCACCCGTTGTCCCTTGCCAGTGGCACGAGTTTTTCTTGACTGGGGTGCCGGGAGCGGGTTGAGGGAGGTGGGAGTGTCTGAAAACCTGCCCACTGATGTTTTATTGGGGACTGACTTGGGGAGGATGGTTGCATACTATGTCCCTGACACCCTTCCCCAAACTGATAATAAGGGTAACGTTAACCCTGATGATGTTGATGATGGGAAACTGAATGTGTTACCTGCTAATGCCTTGATGAGTAATGATGCAACTAACAACCATTCTTTCCCAAGGTATGATGCTGATGCTGATGTGAATGTACCAAAGCAAACTGATAACCATTCTTTTCCTAGGAATGATGATGTATCTGTGCCGACTGAACCCGTTAACCCTTTCTTTGAAACGGTAGATGTGTCCACAGGTACCGAGGTGCTCAGCCCCGTCACTCTGCGGAGTGAGACGGCTGAGGAACCCCTGGCAGGAGCAAGCAACGGTGCTCAAGAGAATGGGGAGGTGCATGGGGACCATGAGGAAGGTAATGCCATGCAGCTGACCAGTGCCACCGAGGAAGGTATCTGGCCCATAAGTAGCCCTGCTCCTGAAGTGTTGGGGGTGGATGGGGAGGTAGAGCCCAGGGCAGCACCAGCTGGTGGGTCTGTAGAAATCCCCAGGGAGGCAGCATACATAGCAGCTGTCACACGCAGTCAGAGTGCCCAGATCGCAGGTAACGCACTGTCTTCTGGACCCTCTGCTGCTACAGGAGAGACTGAACCAGAGGTGAACCCAGAGCCGGTTCCAGAGGGTCCCAGTAAAGAGGGGACCCTGACGTCACTTCTGGCAGCTTCCAGCATGGAGTTCCAGGCTGCTCTGCACTCAGATGCCAGCCTGGAGAAATTGAGAGGTCTCGCCAAGACGCCCACCTCCGAGTCTGATAAGGAGAAGGTGTTCTGGGAACGAGGAAGGTTGTACCGGGAGACAGTACCCGGAGATCCTAAAAAGGAGTGGTTGAGGGAAAGACAGCTGGTCGTCCCCTATCAGTTCAGAACTGAGTTGTTGCGGATTGCCCATGAGATTCCACTCGCTGGACACTTGGGGATCAGCAAAACAAAGGCACGGCTGTCTCAACACTTCTATTGGCCCAAGATGGGGACAGATGTAACACACTACTGCCGCTCCTGTGCCACCTGTCAAAAAGTGGGTAAGGCGGGGCCTGCTCTTAAGGCTCCCCTTATTCCTTTGCCGGTGATAGAGGAGCCTTTCCAGAGAATCGCGGTGGACATTGTAGGACCGCTGTCCGTCCCCAGCAGCTACATTCTCACCGTGGTAGACTACGCTACCCAGTACCCAGAGGCAGTAGCTCTGTCTTCAACCAGGGCAGATAAGGTGGCTGACGCACTGGTGACCATCTTTTCAAGAGTAGGATTTCCCAGGGAGATGCTTACCGATCAAGGGCCCCAATTCATGTCTCGCCTAATGGAGGCTCTCTGTGAGAAAATGCAGGTGACGCAGCTGGTATCGAGTCCGTATCACCCACAGACTAATGGTTTGTGTGAACGTTTCAACGGTACCCTCAAACAGATGCTCCGCATACTGGGTGAGACCCAAGGGCGCGACTGGGAGCGGTACCTCCCACACCTGCTGTTCGCTTACAGAGAAGTTCCGCAGGCCTCGACCGGGTTCTCCCCCTTCGAGCTCCTGTATGGCAGGCGAGTCCGGGGACCCCTTGGGTTGATAAGAGAATCCTGGGAAGATGAGCCAAACCCCACAGAAGTGTCCATCGTGGATTATGTCATGCGCTTCCGTGACAAGATGCAGACCTTGACGCAGTTGGTGCATGACAACATGACGCAGGCTCAGGCTGACCAGAAGCGCTGGTACGACCAGAACGCCCGGGAGCGGACCTACCAGGTGGGTCAAAAGGTGTGGGTGCTGGTCCCTGTACCAACGGATAAGCTTCAGGCAGCCTGGGAAGGCCCGTACGTCGTCCAACAGCTCAACCCGGTCACCTACGTGGTCACGCTTGACCATGCTCGGGGTAGGCGCAAGGCCTTTCACGTCAACATGCTGAAGGCGCACTACGAACGTGAAGCTTGCGTCCTACCGGTCTGCAATCTGCCAGAGGATGGGGAGGAAGATCCCCTCCTGGACATGCTGGCCCAGGCCAAGGCCAATGGGTCCATTGAGGACATGGAGATAAGTGGTTCGCTCACCGTGTCCCAGCGGTTGCAGTTGATGGCCACCCTGGAACTCTTCCGCCCCGTCTTCACCAACCGTCCTGGGAGGACGGAGTTAGCGGTTCATGAGGTGGACACCGGGAATCAAGCCCCATTACGGCGAACACCTTATCGGATCTCTGAAACGGTGCAACAAGTCATGCGCCAAGAGATCGATGAGATGTTAAGGCTGGGGGTGATTCGACGGTCAAAAAGCGCGTGGGCTTCACCTGTAGTCCTCGTGCCTAAAAAGGATCGAACCACCAGGTTCTGCGTGGACTACAGGGGGCTCAACGCCATCACAACCTCTGATGCCCACCCGATGCCGCGCATCGAGGATCTGCTCGAGCGGTTGACAAACGCCAACTACATATCCATCATGGATTTGAGTCGGGGATACTGGCAGATTCCCCTGAGCCCTGAGGCGCAGGAGAAATCCGCCTTTATCACCCCCTTTGGACTGTACGAGTCCACGGTCATGCCCTTCGGCATGAAGAATGCCCCTGCCACTTTCCAGCGGATGGTCAACCACCTGCTTCGGGGACTGGAGGAGTACGCGGTGGCGTACTTAGACGATATTGCCGTCTTCAGTTCCACCTGGGAGGAACACCTTCAGCACCTCCAGGAGGTGCTCAAGCGTCTTCACCAGGCAGGCCTGACCATCAAGCCGGGGAAGTGCCAGATAGGCATGCGCAAGGTCCACTACCTGGGGCACCGGGTAGGCGGGGGTTCCATGAGTCCGGAGCCAGAAAAAGTGGACGCAATCGTGTCCTGGCCCACCCCCAGGACCAAGAAACAGGTGAAGTCCTTCTTGGGCACTGCAGGGTACTATAGGCGGTTCGTACAGGACTATAGCGCCCTTGCCAAACCCTTGACTGACCTCACCAAGCAGAGGCTACCCCAAACAGTCAACTGGACAGATGACTGTGAGGCGGCTTTCCAAGCTTTGAAAGCAGCCCTGTGCAACTCTCCAGTGTTGAGAGCAGTCGACAGCAGTCGCCCGTTTCTGGTACAGACCGACGCCAGCGAGTTTGGCCTCGGTGCTGTGCTTAGCCAGGTCGACTCGGGAGACCAAGAACACCCCGTGTTGTACCTGAGCCAGAAACTTTTGCCGAGGGAAGTGGCATACTCGACCATCGAGAAGGAGTGTCTGGCCATGGTGTGGGCACTGCAACGTTTGCAGCCCTACCTGTACGGGCGCGCCTTCACGGTGTATCAGAACTACTGCATATTTGGTCTTGAATTATTGTACTCAACAAATCACAACCAATGATGCCCTATATGTGTCTGTGCGGGCTGCCCCCACGGAGTTATGATTAGTATAAGTTTTCTAGTGTAATTCTACATCCAAAAGAGAGAGGTGGGATTAACCCAGCATGCATCTCTCCGTGATGTCACATAGCAAGTCTATAAAGCATTTCCTGGACAAAACCAGAGCAGAACAGCTCAAGTCGTCGTGCTAGAAAGACCCAGATGAGCGGAGAAGTGCAGCTCCGCCTCCACCCACCTTAGCCGCATGGTCTGCCTAAGGAACAATATGGAACTGTGAGTGTACTCTCTTTGTTTTCTCCACTTTTATTTTATACCTGTACTGTACATATTTTATGTCTCAATTTTATAGCAACTTTTATCTGTAATCACTGTCCTCTTTCGGAAAATAAATGAAATAATTATTTAGATCTGTCTCTATGCTCTAAGACTCGAACTATACGCCTTTGATAGATAATCGCTACTAATTCAAGGGGTTTGCCACGGACCCTCTTAATTTAACACTGTGAATTAAGTAACCGTGACTGGTGGCAGCGCGTTGTGCACGGCTATCGCGGCTTGCTGGCAGTCTAGAAGCGTCTTATATAGCTGAATAAGGGTCTGCGGCACCAGCATTCATAATTCCCTTACTGCAGAAGCCTAATTGCCGGTTCACAACAGGCAGCCCGTCCGGCGACCAATTATCCTAGGTGCAGTTCCCTGACTGACCTGAGGGTAAGGGGGGCGCCGGAGAGCTGCAAGTTCCAAAGTGGAACTGAGAAAGTGGGATATACATAAATCCCCGCAGTACTTGGAAGATTGATAGCAGTGGCGGGGCATCCAAATTAAACTCCCCCTGCGGCAAATTGTAGAGCGAGATTAGCTTGCTGGATATTTTTGTCACATGGTGCCAGTGGTGGGATAACTAAGATAAGCCCCACTGCGCCTGTGATAGCCGTGTGCCGGCATTGTGTCTCGTCCCTCCGTCCGCTGATACACCCGTGTCAGTGGTGGGACTGTGACATAGTGGTGACACAGGGTCTGCTGTCCGTCGCGTTTTGGTGGCAGCGGGACCCCCGTTAGTGTCGCCCGTAAGTGGACAAACGGCCGTGGGCTGTTCGTCACACACAGTACTTAGACAGAGTCCACTGAGCCACGTTCAGCGAGCACCCCAGGTCCCATGCACATAGACAGACGGGACCAACACAGTTCTTTCCCAACAGATTACCTTCTCATCTGGTCACAGCGATCCAGACGAATAAGAGTCCGGAAGGCGGCCGTTATCCAACAGGGAAAATAACTTTTTATTGAACAGTGATGAGGAAGTAAAGCACAAGTACAACTCTGGTTTTCCTAATCTCTCCCTGTCACGCTTTCCAACCGCACCAACAGCAGTTGTAGCAGCCAAGGATCAGTGGAATTCCACACGCCAGGGATAACCCCTTCAGAAGCGGGGGCCCTTTCAGGGTCCTGTTGCAGTTCTTAGCCTTGTAGTCTTCAGGACCCCTCCTGAGTCGGGGTCCTGAGTCCTTGAAGTCCGGGCCAACAGACCTCTCCCACCGGGGAGTCTGGCAGTGCCCCGTCTGCCTTGTCCAAGTACCAGTTCTGAGGAAGCAGAAGCTTCCTCTCTCTTTGAGGCTACAGGTCCAGCCCCCTTACTGCTGCTGGCCCAGCCTCTATTTAACAATTTCTGTCCCTGACTATACATAATCATTAAAGGGGAACATACACAGTACAAGGTATAACAATTATAGCTCATACATTACATTACACACAAAACATACAGGTGCTTAACATATGTACATAAAGTGCTCGGGATAACATATGGAAGGAGGAGAGGGTGCAACTGAGGGGACCTGCCTCCTCCTTACAGAGAACACCAGTCAAAAATGAACTTTCTACTGAGCAGAAACTTGGAACTGAAGCTTGTCTCAGGTACTCCGTTCTTTCTAGGCCCGTTACCTCCTAGAGTTATTACCTCTGGGCCCTGTGGCTAGATGTCCTTACCCAGGACCCGTCTCTAATAGATCACTGTATCTTTTAGTCACTTCTGCTATCCCTTTCCTGTGGTCTCCACACCCGAGAATGTGACACTGCTCACATTGCATTTTAGGTCCTCTTTCTACACGCTCCAAACCCAGGAAACTGTCACTTTCCCTCAACCAACCCCTTCCCACTTTGGGCTAGCCCCAAACATTAACTCTAACTACCCCTACTGTCAAATTACACACATTATCAACAATATTAACATAAATCACAATTCACATTATACTTCACATTACAAACATTTACATATTCTTCAATGGGGTAGAATGTGGGCAGTATGTCCATCTCATTAGAAAGCTTTAAGCTGTGTGCCAACTTAGCGTTTTTGTAAGCGTTTCCGCAGCGTTTGTGCCGGCTCAGACGCTGCAGAAACGCTTACAAGATGCTTCTAATTAATTAGCATGCGATTTTGGCTTTTTGCGCCAATGCAGGAATCGCTTAGCGGCTAAAAACGCAGCATGCTCATTAATTCCCGCATAGCTGAGCATTTTTAGCCTTCCCCCAATGTTCCCAGAAAATGCATGTCAAAAAACGCGTCAGAATCGCGCGGAAAAAAGACGCGCGTTTTCTGGGAAGGGGATGCTTTTCCTGAGCGTTTAAAAATGCTAGCGTGGGCACATAGCCTTAAAGTCGACCCTAATACAATAGGGATTCCACCCCATACTTAGGCGTCCGTCTGTCTATACCCACATGTCTCCTGTATAGATAGGATGTATACGGTCTCACCTGTTGAGCGGAGCTCGGGTCTGGGAGACTCCGGCAGCTGCACAGCAGAGAATGAAGGACTTTCCTGTCCAGCAGGACTGGAGACTGCAGATGGGAGGGAGGATTTCATCATTTCAGGAAAACAAAACTGAAACTTATATTGTAGGGAGAACAATGTGGGCCCGGCCTGCAGGCAGGTTTCTGTGTGGCTCTGCTGCGAGTTGTAGTTCTACAGGGGCTCTTATTGCAATCTCTCTACATATCACACTGACTGATTCCACTGATCTTTTAAAAACTCTGTGGAATCCTGGCTGAAAAGCAATGTCTGACTTTCATTTTCACAGATTTTTGATTTATTATTACTTTTGTCAGATTCAAGTTATTTCTGTCACCATTGTGGGTGTTTCCGTCATTAAACGAGGGGCACCAACAATTTTGACCACATGTGTATACTTGGAGGGGGGGGGGGGTCACACTGAGTTCCTTTTGTGTGGAAACTAAGCGCAAACTCTCCAAAATCCAAATCAAAGACTTTTAGCTTTTTTATTTTTATATTTTTGGGTAAAGAGTTAGGCTACTTTCACACATCAGTTTTTTGCCGTCAGGCAGGATCCAGCTATTTTTAGAAAAAACGGATCCGGCATAAATTTTGGAGAACTGTAGAAACAGATCCGTTTTTCTGCCGGATCCGTCTAGCAGGTTATATCTGTTTCCTGGGGGCTGGCCAATTGGATCTGAGAATTTCGCAGACTTAAACAAACGGATCCGGTGGCTGGATCCGGCGCATTCCGGCGCCCATAGACTTTCATTTTGGCCGGAGACAAAAAACGTTACAGTAGCCGTTTTTTCCACACGCCGGAATGAGACAAGTAGCCGGATCCGGCAAAAAACGGATGAAACGCATGGCCATCCGACGCGATCCGGCGCTAATGCAAGTCAATGGGGAAAAACTGGATCCGGCATTGCATTTCGCCGGATCCGGTTTTACAAAAAAAAGCCGGATCGTGCCTGACGGCAAAAAACTGATGTGTGAAAGAGGCCTAATGCTGTAGATAAGCCCCCGATGTAACCTCAAAGAGAAGAAAAATGAGTTAGATTATACTCACCCCGGTGTCTGATGGGTGTCGCGATCCGGTCCGGCGTCTCCCATCTTCCTCCTTACTTCTCCCTCGGCTCCTGCGCAGGCGTGCTATATCTGCCCTGTTGAGGGCAGAGCAGAGTACTGCAGTGCGCAGGCGCCGAACCTATCTGACCTCTCCCGGTGCCTGCGCACTGCAGGACTCTGCTCTGTGACTGACCTTAATCAGTCATGTGGGTGGCAACGTACGTCCATTTCCACATGAATGGGGCGGCACCGTAGGTAGTTGGGGTGGCGTAAAACAAGTGAGGAATGAAGATTATAAAGTTATTTCTAAATTTTATTCTAATTTTCATAGATTCTCTTATCTCTAGTAGTTCAGGATTAGAATAACATTACTGCTTTCTTCCAGAAACAGCGCCACACCAGGGTACAGGTCATGTCTGGTATTGCAGCATCGCTCTATTCGGTTCCATGAAGCTTAACTGCAATATCAGACACAAACTGCAGACAGGTGTGGCGCTCTTTCTGGAAGAAAGCAGCCATGTTTTTCTAATTTTCTACAACCCCTTTCAAGATATATTGCCGTACCAAGGGGAAATCAAGATTTACTACCAGATTAATATTTCTAATAATACCAATAATATTGCTATATAAGATTAAATCATTGTAATATCCAAATAATAATATAGCAATATTTCAGACAGATACCAACGAACTATAACTAAATATTCCCAGCATATACAGTGTTAATAATACCACCATACTGATCGTTATAGGAGTTGAGGTTAAAGTCTACGTAACTTCAGACTTCTGAATTTTTATAGCGCACACTTTGGCAACTCTCCGGTGTCGGCATTGGGAGCGGCCATCATGTGACCACAAGTATGGGATTTTCACACCTCCGGCCACGTTCCGACTGATTGTACTCGGCTTTGCTAATTTCACCTGTATTGACCGAGGCCGCGAACGTCTAGTTAGCATGTGGCCGCATGTACGCAAATCACATAATTGTGATAACATGCTCAGGGGTGTAACTACAGTAAGTGCGAGGGTTAGAATTGCACCCAGACCCTGGAGCCTAGGGGGGAGCCTAGGGGGCCCCAAAAGTCCCTTTGGCCTATATAAAAGGACTGATCCTATTAAGGACTTGCAATAATTGGGGGCTGTTCAATTTACACCACTGCACATGACCAACAACTCCCGGCATCGGAGAATCCTCACAGAGTGCGAGCTCTGTGAGGATTCCGAGGTCCGCAGTCACGTAGAGTCACATAGTCACTGCGGACCTTAACTTCAAGCTTGGACGACTACTTTAACCAAAAACACTGTGCTAAGACTGATATTACCGCCATACAGTGACCATATAATAATAATAATCTTTATTTATATAGCGCCAACATATTCCGTAGCGCTTTACGCTTTAACAGTTTCAAAACACAACAGTCATAAGTAACAACGTTAACAATACAATAATTAATGCAAAATAAGCCGCCCCTGCTCGTGAGAGCTTACAATCTACAATGAGGTGGGGGAGATGCAGAGTACAGGTGTGTAATTACAATGGTGTATTCACAATGATGGTCCAGCTGTCTTGAGTGAGTGAGGGATGGATGGATATAATAGTGAATGGGCTACACACGCACACTTACACTTAGAATGACTGTGATTTGTGAACGTGATAGGCCGCACTGAAGAAATGTGTTTTGAGGGAGCGCCTGAAACTATGCAAGTTGTGGGTAGTCCTGATGTCTTGGGGTAGAGCATTCCAGAGGATAGGAGCAGCATGGGAGAAATCTTGGAGTCGGGAGTGGGAGTTACGGATTAGTGCAGAGGTTAATATAATGGTGATATCAGGTCTGCACCAGTGCTCTGCATACCATATATGTGTACTATACAGGTTCGAACCAGTGACCTCTCGCTGATTGGTGTCATTCGTTTTCCCTTTTCCTTTGCATTCATCCAGACCGCCATGACCTCTTATTCCATCCATAGCTCATGCATGCATAATGTAACACGGACATCTTCACTTTACTGATTTCCCAGGACCCTCCTCACATTCTACCTCCTCTACACAAACCACAACTGGTGATACCTTATAATAATTCCCCTGTGCCTCCTCTAATAATGCCCCCATGACCTCTTATAATAATAACCCTGTACCTCCCTATAATAATAAAAATATCCCCTGTGCTTTCTTATATTAATATTAATAATGACTCCTTGCTTCCACTAAAATGATCACAATCCCCCATTGTGCCTCCTTATAGTAATGACCCTCAATGCCTCTATATCGGATTAATGCTCCTGAGCAGGGGCGTACATAGAAATAACAGGTCCCACAGAAAAAGTCCTATCACGTCACAGTCAAAGACCAGATCTCCCAACATTTTAAGGAACGGAGAAAATCTATTGCAGTTAATTTGCCCCTACTGAAGCCCCCAAGTGGACTCACTCCCTTTCGTGACCCCCGTAAAGAATTATTCCCCCGCAAAGTATGATGACTCCACAAAACCTACACAAAGTATGATGCCCCACAACACCAAACACAGTAAGAATGTCACCACAGCCTCCAGTATACAGTATGATGTCCACCCCAGACCCCTATATAAAGTGTGATGTCCACCCAAGCCCCCCGTACAGTATGAGGACCCCTACAGCCCGCATACAGTATGATGTCCCTCATAGCCATCCCATACAGCATGATGGTCACCACTAGTGATGAGCAAATTTGTTCGGAAAACGATTGCCAAACATAAATTCGGCACGAATATGGCATATTAGGATTCGTGATCGGAAACATGAGCAAAACTTTATAAAATTGGAAAAAATCGGCAACATTCAGAAATATTTTCAGCACTTTAGCAACAATAATGGTGGTGTATCATGAGCATTTGACACGTTTTATGAGGTGAGGGGGTTTGCAGAGCTCAGAGGCGCGGCGTTCTCACTAACTTTATGTATGCACGTTGCGGCTAGCCAATCAGGGCGCAGGAAACACCTACAATGTCCTGACACAACAGTTTGTGTCATTGGCTGCAGAAATCACATGTCCCTCTCCATAGAAATAGTGGACATCTTGTTTTAGCGCCACTTTGACACTGTAACAGCGCAGAGAGGCTGCTCCTGACACTGCCACTGTTAACGGCAAGATTTTAGCTAGTTAGCTAGGCGGATCTATATCAGTCAGATAGGGTATCTAGCTAGTGTCCAGTGTGTCTGTGATGTCCCTTTTAGCAGTTTGTTCTTTCCTCAATGTGAGGACAATGTTTCCTTAATAAATTTAGTCCCTGATTCCAGCTCTTGGTCATGAATGGCCTAACTCACCTTATTCTCAAACCTAAACCCATCTGTAGTCTTCTCCCTGCAAGTCCCCAAGAAAGAGCTGATTTCCAAGGATCTGATTGGTGGAGCCCATCCCAGCAGAGAGCAGCGGTTATCCTCTGGGGAAGCTTCTAGAATGTCCATATGATTGTACTACATGGCAGTCATTGATGTCAACTGGAACCAAATGATCCATGTTGTGGAATTCTTCAGAAGGGGGCAGCTGTCTGCAGAGGCTCTCCGGAGTGCCAAGAAAAGCAAGCCCCCGTAGTACAGAAAATGGTGGTCTACAACAACTCTCAAATAGGATTATGTGTATGTATTATAAATATAAAAAAAATAAAATAAAAGATGACTCTAGTCTTGTGTAATACATGACGTGAATGTTTAGAACCCAATGATAGGAACAGTTTATTGTGGCTTTATTACAGACATCCAATATGGAGCAGAACTTCTCCTCATTTATGTATCTTCTCTGGTCTCTCTTTTCTCAGGTGCGCCTGAGATCACGTCACCACCGCGCCGGCCCCTCAGACCCGCATATTATGTACTGAATTTTTTAATCACTGTCACTGACAATCTGATCACTCCAGGTCACTTCCCCAGATTCTCCGTGATGTTACTTTACTGCGTCACTCAGGATCAGCGTACTCTGTCTGTGATTCCACTATGGTGGCACCTGGGACAGTTGGAGCTACTGCCACTCTTAACTGTGTCCACGTGGGCAGCACACCAACATAGTTTAGCCTTGTGGTAGAGCCATTAGATATGATCTCTCAGCACTACAGCTCTCTGTTCTGTAGACTGCAAGTCACTTTAAACCTGTGGGGTGATGCACTGGCAAGGACGTCAGAGTACTGGGGCAGTGATGTAATCATGTCATGTTGGGACTCATGTCCTGCGCATGCGCTGGCGCGATGACATCAACACATTGGTCTTCCCGCGGTTTGCCAGAGAACTCGTATATGATATCTTTTATATTTTAAATAAACCTTGTGGTGTGACTCTGGGGGCATCATAAAGTATGGGGAACCCTCATATAGTGTGGGGACCCCTCATACATTGTAGCAACTATTCGGGGCTCTTTATGCATTATAAGGAATACTGTGGGGGGCCCTCATATAGTGTGGGGGCCATTATACAGTTTGGGGCCTACCGTGAGGTCCCTCATAAGGTGTGGGGACTGCTGAGTGAGCCATTATACAGTATGAGGGCTACTGTGGGGGTCAATTATACTGTGTTTCTGGGGAGCAGCGCAGACATCATACTGTGTAGGGGAGCTGTGGGCCCACCATACTGTGTATATTAGAGCTCTGGGCCCACCATACTGTGCACATGGGTGCTGTGCATCCACTATACTGTGTATAGGAGAGCACTGGGCCCACCATACCGTGTATAGGGAAGCTCTGGGCCCATCATACTGTGTATAGGTCACCTGGGCACCCACTATACTATGTAGTTGTGGGCCAACTTACTATGAATAGGTCAGATATGGGCCTACTATACTGTTTATAGCTCAACTGTGGGCCCATCATACTGTGTATAAGGGAGCTGTGCACCCACTATACTGTTTATAGGGGAGCTGTGCACCCACCATACTCTGCATAGGGAAGCTGTAGGCCCATTACACTGTGTATAGGAGAGCTGTGGGCCCACCATACTGTGTATAGGGGAGAAGTGCACCCACCATACTCTGTATAAGGGAACTGTGGCCCATCATACTGTGTATAGGGGAGAAGTGCACCCACCATACTCTGTATAAGGGAACTGTGGCCCATTATACTGTGTATAGGGGAGCTGTGGGCCCAACATACTGTGTATAGGTCAGCTATGCACCCATCACACTGTGTATAGGTCACCTGTGCACCCACCAAACCGTGTATAAGGGAGTTGTAGGCCCACCACACTGTGTATAGGGGAGTTGAGGGCCCACCACACTATGTGTAGGTCAGCAGTGTGCCCATCGTCTAATGCAGGGGTCCCCAACAGCCGATCCGCGGTCCAGCACCGGGCCGCTGCAGTGCCCTTGCCGGTCCGCGGACAAAAGGGGAGCCAGGGGCGGTCAGTGGCGTAGCGGGGGCTGGGGCGGCGCGCAGCAATTCTTAGACTGCCCTCGTGTAGCGGCGGCCAGGGAGCGATACAAGCAGCTCCGCTGCCTGCAAGAGGGAATAGCAGGAGCGGAGCTGCAAGGACCCGTCCACTGCGTCCAACTTCCTGCCCGCCGCCCGCGCTTCCTGTCTCTGAATGACACAGAGAGGAGCGCGCCGCTGCTGTGTCAGAGCGAGGAAGCGCGGGCGATGCTGCGGACAGGTGAGAGGAGAGAGGTGGTGTGTGTATGTATGTCTGTCTGTGTGTGTTTGTCTGTGTTTGTGTAGGTGGAGCCTGGCCCTGGAGGAGATGGGGACATGAGGAGAAGACTGTGATGGGGAGAGAAGGCCATGATGCCTGGGGTGATGGGAGAAGGCCATGAGGGGGTAATGGGAGAAGGCCATGATGGGGGTAATGGCGAGAAGGCATTGATGGGAGTGATGGAGAGACGTCAGTGATGGGGTGAAGGCAATGATGGGGAGAAGGGAGTGATGGGGTGAAGGCAATGATGGAGAGACCGCAGTGATGGGATGAAGGCAATGATGGAGAGAAGGGAGTGATGGGGTGAAGGCAATGATGGGGAGAAGGGAGTGATGGGGTGAAGGCAATGATGGAGAGACCGCAGTGATGGGGTGAAGGCAATGATGGGGAGAAGGGAGTGATGGGGTGAAGGCAATGATGGAGAGACGGCAGTGATGGGGTGAAGGCAATGATGGAGAGAAGGGAGTGATGGGGTGAAGGCAATGATGGAGAGACAGCAGTGATGGGATGAAGGCAATGATGGAGAGACAGCAGTGATGGGGTGAAGGCAATGATGGGGAGAAGGGAGTGATGGGGTTAAGGCAATGATGGGGAGAAGGGAGTGATGGGGTGAAGGCAATGATGGAGAGACCGCAGTGATGGGATGAAGGCAATGATGGAGAGACAGCAGTGATGGGGTGAAGGCAATGATGGAGAGAAGGGAGTGATGGGGTGAAGGCAATGATGGAGAGACGGCAGTGATGGGGTGAAGGCAATGATGGGGAGAAGGGAGTGATGGGGTGAAGGCAATGATGGGGAGAAGGGAGTGATGGGGTGAGGGCAATGATGGGGTGATGGAGCATGCAAGGATGGGGGTGATGGAGCACTCATTCAAAACCTATGGTGAGTTGAGTCACATTATAAATGTTATTTAATTATAAGTATGCACTGCTACACTACAACCGCGTCCATAGCCCCGCCCCCTTATGAACAAAGCCCCACCCCTGCCACACCTCCATCCCCGCCCTGCCAGGCCATGGAAGAATGGTCTTGCTTGAAACCGGTCCCTGGTGCAAAAAAGGTTGGGACCACTGGTCTAATGCACACGCTTGTTTTTTTTTTCTTGACAATTTGAAAACTGCTGTGTTTTTTAAATCTGCAGAGTGTCAATTCTTTCAGCATTTATTCTGTGTTTTTGATGAATAAAACTAACCATTAAATATGTACTGTAGACAAATGACACCAAATCAGCACAAAAAAACCTGCAAAACTGGCTTCTAGTACGCAGCTTCTTTGCTTCCAAGTTTTGCCTGCAGGAAAAAAACCTACAAAAACACAACTTATGAACATGGTGTGAGGCAGAGACCGGTGTTATTTGCGAGGGTCGCTATGTGTCGCCCAGGATGTCTACATAAGCGTACTGAGGCCGAGGGAGGGCATTGCAGTCACAGGCATAGCTGTAATTACAGTGCAGAATAAAAGTAAGTGTAGTCTTGGACAAGCTATTTGTCCAGGGCAGATTTAAGAAAACCTGCCATGGGCTTTTATTTTTTTAAATGGACTACAGCATGGTAGTGGGGCGGTCCATTTCCTCCCCCCCGGCCCCAGGTTTTCCATGTTTCTTATGGCCACAGGTTGCTTGTAAAACCCCCTGCAGCAGAGGGTTGGGTGTGTCAGTTTTGGTCACACTAGAGGGCAGAGCAGGAGGCTCTGCAGAGCTCAGTCTGTGCGAGGATGTAAGGGGGTGGGATATGATGTCTCTATGATATGATGTATTACCGCTCATTATTTATGGTACTGCCACTTGAATGTGTTACCACTGTATGGATGAGTATATATATTGCCTCATGTTCTTGTATGATAATATTGCGTGTATATTATATGTTATTTATGTATGTATAGTTAGGGAAAGTTAGTGCATCCTTTTTGGAACATGAGAGGGGCGCATACTTAGTATATAGTTTCCCCATAGACTGTAGACTGGGTAATTGTAATTATGTTGCGGGCCACTAGGTGGGGGTATAGTAGTGGAGCCTGGTAGGAGGTTCATAGAGGGTTAAACATAGGAGGGGCTGCCGGGTAGTAAGAGGGAAGCTTGTAGAAAGTTAAGTCAGATGGGACCAGGGTGCCCAAGAGTCCACATGGGCTTTAGGCCCGGACAGCTTGACAGTCACGTAATGTTAAGTAGTTATTGCCCACGTTACCGACGGCCACTGCAGGTCTAAGCAGTGAGTCAGAACAGGAAAAGGAAGATGTGGCATCTTACCGCTTGGGCCAATGCTTTTAGGGCAGACATTGGCTGGACTAAGGAGATGAAAGGAGTTGACACTTCGACGAGATCGGTACAGATGGGCAGGATGCTTAACCGGGGGTCACCAAACGTAGTGGTTGATGAAATCATGCCTGGTGCGAAAGACGCTGAAGGAAATATCATTGTAGTGAGGTCAGACCTGGAAGGAACTGGGAAGCAGTCTAGTGCGGTCCTGTCTGGGCGTGTACTGCACAGAAGTGACAGCAAGCAAGGGAAAGATCAGGAAGCAAGCAAATGTGATGATGTATCAACTGTGGATGTAACCTGCGAAATCCTTAGTAAAGAAAGTGTTAAAGTTGTCTCGGACTGTGTCTCCCTTGATGTGAGTTGCCTAGAAGAGGGACCGTTATGGCCTGGGAAGTGCCCGGGTGAAGATGGGACTGGAGATGCAGGTATGCCGAGGAGCATAGTATTGTTTCATGTAGGGGAAGGGCTGGACTCAGCTGCCACCAGAGTACAGGTCACGACTACGGTCCTGGCCCTCCCTCACGAGGTAACGCGGAGCCAAAAGGTCTGGCACCCCTCAGCGCAACACAGTGGTGCAGTTGCCAATGAAACCGATCCCAGATGTGGACTGTCTTGTTTGCCGATTGCGATCCGGAGGATACCGTGTGCTGTTTATTTCTTATGAGTTTGGACATTAAATACGTTTTGTTTTGAACTTTGCTGGGTCACTGCTTGTCTGTCTCACTGCACAAATCCTGCTGCACTGCAATAGCCTAAAGGAAAGTGAACCTCAGCGCTTTAAGCACGTGACGTTACCGCTGCAGCCAAAACAGGAATTACAGCTCTATAATATGCAGAGGCGTAACTACAAAGCTATGGACCCCGGTGCGAACTTTCATATTTGGCCCCCCCATGCCAAAATACACGCACATCTCCTCTCCGTACACCTTGTACTCGCGCAGCTCTGCTCCGTACACCCCGTACACGCGCGGCTCCACTCCGTCCACCTCATACAAACACGGCTCTGCTCCGTCCACCTCATCCAAGCACGGCTCCGCTCTGTCCACCTCATACACACACGGCTCCACTCTGTCCAAAACTGTACACACATAGCTTGGCTCCGTACACCTCCTTCACACACGGCTCTGCTCAGTCCAAAATTGTACACACACAGCTCTGCTACATCCACACTATAAACCCCTCCTGACCCCACACATAAACTTTACCTCATCCAGCACCATGACAACCAGCACAGCAGAGTCCTGCAGACACCGAGGCCCCTGACCATGTAATCCCTGGCTCTTCCCCTTCTGTGACCTCATCAGAGGTCCTGCGCGCACATAAGAGAAAACAGCCTAGCAACATCATTGCACGCTGTGAGGGGCTGCTGTCAGTGCGGTGGGTCTCTGCGGGAGGGCGAGGATGGGGTGCATGGGGAGGCGTGGCGGCTCAGTGCAGTGCGGGAAAAATAGACTCCCGGATGGGACGCGGGTGGGGTGGGGGGGTTCAAAAACCGGACTGTCCCGCAAGAATCGGGACGGTTGGGAGATATGCCTGCCGGGCCCCTGACTCCCCCTGGGCCCGGTCGCAGTGGCGACTGCTGCGACCGTGGTAGTTACGCCCCTGATAATATGTATCTGCAAGGAGTTTGTATGTTCTACCCGTGTTTGTGTGGGTTTCCTCTGGGTTCTCTGGTTTCTTCCCACAATCCAAAGACATACTGATAGGAAATTTAGATTGTGAGCCCCATCGGGGACAGCGATGATAATGTCTGTAAAGCACTGTGGAATTAATGGCGCTATATAAATGAGTAAACTAAATAAATAAACAGCTGCCTCTTTTTAATGGGACCACAAGTAATCCGACAGTTATCTGAAAAGCTCTTTAATGGGATGCATGGGCTTTTCCTGTGCTTTTTTTTCCTCTCACAGTTCTAGATAACAGATGTAAGAATTTCTGTAATGTAATTAATTGTGTGATTATTTATAGAACCGGAAAAAAAACCTTGAACTAATTTTGCTTCAGTGCTGACGTTTTGGAAGAGAAGAAAATATTGTAACTACATGCTGATCACGATGTAATTTATCATAAGGAAGACGCATCTATATTTCCAATTTCTGGATGAAGTTGTCATTTTTTATTATTCTGATTTTGTCTTTAGTATTTATCTTTACAAGGGATATTTTTTGTGTGAGGATGGAATGAAAGTGGGAATTTAATAGCCAAGAAAATGTCAGATTGGATGCAGTCATCATTTGGATTAGGATATAGAGTCTTATATGTATTTTTAAATTATTATGCCTTGCTTATACTGAATAGCGCCATTAATTGTACAGTGCTTTACAGACATCATTGCTGTCCCCATTGGGGACAATCTTAAGAACTTAAAGTCATTTTCACCCTTTCAGTATTTGGTCAGTATTTTACATCAGTATTTTTAAGCCAAAATCAGGAGTGGAACAATCAGAGGAAATAATAATAATAATAATTTTATTTCTATAGCGCCGACATATTCCGCAGCACTTTACATTTCAGAGGGGACTTGTACAGACAATAGACATTACAGCATAACAATAATTATTGACCTGAGAAGTGCATTCCAAAGAATTGGCGCAGCACATGAAAAGTCTTGGAGACGGGAGTGGGAGGTTCTGATTATTGAGGATGCTAACCTCAGGTCATCAGCAGAACGGAGGGCGCGGGTAGGGTGGTAGGTTGACATGAGGGAGGAGATATAGGGTGGTGCTGAGCCATGGAGGGCTTTGTGGGTGAGGGTAATAAGTTTGTACTGGATTCTGGAGTGGATGGGTAGCCAGTGTAATGACTGGCACAAGGTAGAGGCATCGGTGTAACGATTGGTGAGGAATATGATCCTGGCTGCAGCATTCAAGACAGATTGGAGAGGGGAGAGTTTGGTAAGAGGGAGACCGATTAGAAGAGAGTTACAATAGTCGAGACGAGAATGAATAAGAGAAACAGTAAGAGTTTTTGCAGAGTCAAAAGTAAGAAAAGGTCGAATTCTAGAAATGTTTTTGAGGTGCAGATAACAAGAGGGAGCCAATGATCGGATGTGGGGGATGAATGAAAGCTCGGAGGAAAAGTATAATAGAAACACGTCACCACTTCTAGATTATCACTCACTCCTGGTTTTGGCTTGCAAATACTGACGTGAAATATTGAACAAATACTGAACTTGTGAACGGGGCCAAAATATTATTCCAGGATGGGTCCAGGAAGCATTGTACCAGGATGGGAGATATTGTGACTGGAGGAGGGCCAGGATGGGAGACATATTTTACTGGAAGGGGCCAAATGTGGACATTACACCAGGATGGGGGACATTATTACTGGAAGGGGCCCAGGATGGAGGCATTATACCAGGAAAGGGTCCAGGATGGGAGACATATTTTACTGGAAGGAAACAGGATGTAGACATTACACCAGGATGGGGGACATAATTACTGGAAGGGTCCGGGCTGTGAAAATTACACCAAGATGTGAAACATTATTACTGGAAGGGGCACAGGATGAGGGGGAAGGGGCCAAAATAGGGACATTATTAAAGGAAGAAACTCAGGATAGGGGCCAATAAAGAAGGAAAGGGACCACGATGGGGACATTATACCAGGTAGTTGATTATTACTGCAATGGCCCCAGAATGGGGGACATTATACCAGGAAGGGGCCAGTATGGGGAACATTATTACCAGAAGGGGGCCCAGCATAGAGGAAATTATAAAAGAAAGGGGAGCAGGAAGTGGGATGTTATTACAGTATGGGGGGCATTACTGCCTCATGGGGTGGCAACACTTATGTACCTTTTAGGATTTAGACTGCTACAAGGGCCCATACATCTGACCAAGATGCGGGTGGAGGGGGGCCCAGGGTCAAATTTTGCACTGGGGTCCATCTGATTCAAGCTACGCGTTTGTCCTTGGTGGGACAATATCTGTGAGCATTGACATTGTTGAACTTTTGTATTTAGGAAGCAAATGAGCAAATAATTAAATTGATGTGGAGGTGTAGTTTTTAATGCGTTACAACCAGGTTGATACCCAACATTTCAGTAGTATAATAGCGGGCATACGTTTTTGGAATGTTGCAGCAATATCATGCAATATCGTGTGGGGGCATCACAACACAGAACTAGACCCCAATCAGAGGACCATAAAACATCCGGACTCCTTATCTATGAACTGGTCCAATGTTTATATTTATGTTTCTCCCTCTCCCATATTGATAGTTCTGCTTCACGTCACTTGTCTTATCTATTGCATTTTTTCTAGGCTGTATTGTGCATAAATATGTGACTCTTCAGATTTTGTATTAGTCTAGCCTGATGAAGAGACCTGAGTAGTCTCGAAAGCTTGCAATGTGTTACCATCTTTTCAGTTAGCCATTAAAAGGTATCAACTACTGAGGACTCTCAATCCTGAATATTTTTCTTCGCAGCAATATCAGTAATTTTTGTAACAATTTGCATATTAGTTGTGCGAGTAATACTGTATTTAGTCAGAATAGTGCAGTAAGAATAGCGATGTTTATTGTAAAATCACATTTCAAGAATGTGAGGAATACAAGTGACACTACGACAATGAAAACCACAGAATAGAGCAGACTTGAGCAGAAAGATTTGCAGGACCCTGGTTCAGCAGTAGCCCGTGGCCTCCAGACCAAAGCCCCGGGAACCTTCTCCTACCTGTTGGCAACCTTAGCTCCTCTTCTGATCAGTGGACCCGATGTGACATCATCATTGAGACATGTCGGTGGGAATATTGTGGTCGCTGGACCAGGGTCCTGCAAATCTTTTCACCCAACCCTAGTTTTGCGGACCCCGGAACAACCGCCATGTGCTGCATTTTTCACCAACACACATTTTAGGTGCCTTATAGAAAAGAACAAACCGGGCCCATTACTATGATTAAGGGTTTGTCATAAGGGAAAACAATGACCTTTCCTTGACTAATTTTACTCAACATCGCCGAATCAGGGCTCGGATTTTTGCAGGACAAGTTGTAGTTTTGAATGACACCATTCACGTTACCATACAATGGATTGGAAAACATAAAATTCTAGGTGTGGTAAAATGGTGGAAAAAAACCAATTCCATCATGTTTGTTTGTTTTTTATTTTGCTTTTAGGGTATTTGTTATGCTGTAAAAAGGACCCGGTAACATGATTCTTGAGGTCAGTATGATTACAGCGATATCAAACTTGTGTAGGTTCTTTTTAACCCCTCCGCTACATATAAAGTAAATTTCCGTTATTTATCCCTGCTGTCAATCTTTGACAGGGTCATTTAACAGGCAACAACAGCATCCTTCCGCGCTCCCATCGGCGTGCCCGTGATTTGGTCGAGCCCCCGCGTTTGTCATTATGATCCTCCTGTGAAAGCTAGACGCTCATAGGAGACCGTAATGGATCACCGCCATGTATAGCTCAGGTGGTCAAACATTTGCAGTTTCGAGAACCCTTATGCGACTATTAAATACAGTAAAAAGTGAAGAAAAAGGTTTTTAAAAGTCTGAAAAATAAACAAAAGTTCAAATCATCCCCCTTTTGCCCCATTCAAGGGAATCTGTCACCCTATTTTTTGCCTATCAGCTGCCGTCACCGACATTCTGTAATGCTGTAGATAAGCCCCCGATGTAACCTGAAAGATAAGAAAAAAAAGTTAGATTATACTCACCCCTGTGTTCGGTCGATAAGCCCCTGATGGCGGTGCCGGCAGCTGATTGGCGAAAAATAGGGTGACAGATTCCCTTTAAAATTAATACAATGACATTTTTTTTTAAAAATATACAAATTTGGTATCTCTGCATTCATAAAAGTCCAATCAATCAAAAAATAAAAAAAATCAATCAGATTGGTAAACTGTTATGAATGAGTCACCGGAGGAGGAAAAAACAAAAATACAAGCTACGTCCAGAAAACCGGAGAGGTTGGTAGCTAGCGGATTGCAGACCCCTGATCCTATTCACAACAACTAACAGTAGCCGTGGAGTGTTCCTACGGTGGTCCTACACACCTCGTCACAGCCGGAGAACTAAATAAGCCTAAAGAAAGAAAGGGGAAATCTAAACTGTCCCAGAGCAGACCCCAAACAATAGACAGCCCCCAACATGTATTGATGGTGAAAACAGATGAAAACACAAACACAGACAGAAAGACAGGCAGAGCAAACTATGGGGCCCAACTAACTAGATAGGAAAGGACAGAAAAGATGCTGGCTGCAATCCGCAAAAACCCTACCAAAAATGTCCCAACACGTCTGATAGGAAAAACGGCCCTGAAGTCACTAGACTTCAAAATCCCTATATCAGCACTCCGATATATTCTGAAGACAGAGCAAAAGAGAATTAACCGATCAGGGACAAAAATGGAAATTCAGCAAAGCCCCAGCCGGGGCTGGCTGAACACAAAACTAAGCAAATCAGACCAAATCTCATGGAACAATAACAGAGCAAAAACTTAGCTTTAGAAGACAGGAACTGAACTGGAGGCCAGAGCTCAGAGCAGAGAAATCACCAGCAACCCTGCAGGGCGTCGGCTGTCTTATATCCACTCAGAGATTCCGGATGTCCAATCGCAATCCACCTGTTCAGATGACAGGTTTCTCCCATCCAAATCAGTTTCACCAAGCAGAGGGAGTTCATCGGACATCAAAGGTGAACGAGAAAATGAGCTCATAACAGTAAACAGTATAAGGAGAAAAAATCGATACGCCAGAATTATGTTTTTTTGGCAACCGCAACATTGCAATAAAGTACAATAAGAGGTGATCAAAACATCATATCTACCCTATTATAGTATCAGTAAAAACATCAGCTCAGGGCACAAAAAAATTAGCCCTCACCCAGATCCCAAAAATTGAAAATGTTACGGGTCTTGGAAAATGGCGCCAAAAGCAAAGAAAATTTTTCTGGCAAATTTCAATTTTTTTTTCACAATTTAAATTTAAAAAAATCTATACACGTTTGGCATCCTTGAACTTGTACTGACCTGAAAAATCATATCTCCAGGTCAGTTAAACCGTGTAGTGAACATGTTAAATAAAAAAAAAAAAAAAAAATTTGAAATTGAACTGTTTTTGCAATTTCAACACACTTGGAATTTTTTTTCCCATTTTCCAGTACACTATGTGGTAGAATGAATGGAGTCATTCAAAAGCGCAAATTGTCCCGCAAAAAACAAAAACAAGCCCTCATATGGCTACATGGACAGAAAAATAAAAAAAGTTATGGCTCTTGGAAGAAAGGGAGGAAAAAATGAAAAATGGTCACAGCATGAAGGAGTTATGGCAAGTACTAAAAAATTCTGAAAGATCTAAAAAAAAAAAAAAATTGGATTTGTGTTGCCATTTTCTGAGTCCATTAAATTTTGATCGATGGATCTGTGTGAAGGATTGTTTTTTTATGGGGTGACTGAAAAAACATAATTTTGCTATTTAGATTTTTTTTCTCTTCACTTCAGACATATATGGACAGGTCAATATAAATTATTTTTTAAAAATATTTTTCTAATTTTTTTTAAAAATTTTTTCCTGTTTATTTCAACCTTCCGATTGTTTGATCACTTGTATTAACTCTACTATTTCAGCACTGCAGTAAAGTGTTCTGGTTGACCCCACCACCACCAATTAACCAAGCAAGCGCAAAACTGAAAAAAGTTGCAAACATTTTTTTTTAATTAAAAAGGGCTTCTGCAAAAATATGTGAGTTTTTTCACTCCAGAAAACCGAGATAGAATGATAAATTCCTCAACACACAATGCAAAAATGGAAAAGGGGATCATCGGTGGCAGGTTAAGATTTCAAAGGTCTCATGAGCCTCTTGGCCCATTATTCTTCAAAAAGAAGAGTTAGAGAGATTGACCATCTCCTTTTTTTATAGAAAATCCTGGCCCAGCATGGACTGAAGGAATGATGCTCACCTACTCAGCCTTACCTGCTGCTCCATAGCGCTGCCCGAGAAATCGTGCTGCTTCGGGGCAGTGATACTGAGCAACCGCAGGGAATTGATAGGTCAGTATAGATTTTTTTTTTGTTATTTTCAGACCACGTTGGACTGGGACTTTTTCTTTCTTTTAAAGACGGTGGATTTCCCATTTTTACTTATAGTTATAAGAAAATCTTCATGTAAAATAATGGGAAGAAAAAGTTCAAAGAAATTAGTTTTTTCCGTCACTAACGCAAAAGCTTTGTAAACGCTCCTGGGCCATCTTGAGCCGCTGCATCTGATCCTTGAACCTCACTCTCTCTCCAGATAGACCATCCCTTTCTTCTAGAAGGTCGTTCTTGTTTCGTTTTTGAAGCAGATGGATCATTTCATTTTGTAATTGGTCCTTAAACTCATATAGGATGTGATGTTGAATAATCAGAGGAACCTGATTCGCTAAACGAGTGGCGGTGGTCTAGAAGAGGAAGAAAGGCCAAATATTATTAAAAATTCGAAACGCCTGCCAAGATTTATCACAGGCCGGGAAGGTCACGCAAAACCACCTTCTGTGATCTTTGTGTCGACCAGCTCTCTGCTGCCCCCTATCGTCTGGACAATTACACGATTGGCTGACGATTAACGTTGGAGACCGCAGGCTGTTTCCACTAAGAGGCCGGTTATCAAGAAACTAACAGTGACCATATGGTATATACACCTCCAATTCTAACACATGGAATATGTATATATACACCCATAAGGTCACTGCTAACTCCATGACAACCCCAGACTACTCGCTGCCACCACCAGTCAATTTTTATTATTATACACAGGATGACTGGAGGCCTGTTAGGTAGCGTATAGATTTGAGGCGTGGTTTACAGAACAAAAGGAAGAGGAATATTAAATGTTATATTTAACCCCTTTCCGACATGACATACTATCTCGTCCATGTGCCCTGGGCCTTAATGCCCATGTATGGGATAGTACGTTATACCTGATCAGCCGCGCTCATGGGGGAAGCGCGGCTAATCGCGGCCGGGTGTCAGCTGATTCTCACAGCTGACACCCTGGACTAGTGCCAGGAGCGGTCACACACCACTCCCGACACTTTAATCCCCAGAACACTGCGAACAAATATGATCGCAGTGTTCTGGGAGCAGGAAGAGGGGCTGTCAGCTGTGACAGCCCCTCTGCCTTTGGATTGGAGACCCCGTGGTATGACGCCGGGTCCCGATCGTTGCCATGGAGACCCAGAGTCGTCATGACAACACCCGAGTCTCCAGGCCTAAGAGACTTCCTGTCATGCTCAGGGCATGTCAGGAAGTCTCACAGGTCAGTGCACAAAAGCTGTAGTGCTGACAGCTTCTATAGCATGCAGCTCTGCATGCTATAGAAGCGATCAGACTGCACAAAATGAGTGTCCCATAGTGGGACAAGGTGTAAAAGTAAGAATAAAATAAAATAAATAAATAATTGTAAAAATATTTTAAAAAATAATAACAAAAATCAATATTTATTCCAGCAATAAATAAATTAAATTTAAAAAAATCTAAACAATAAAAGTACACATATCTAGTATCGCCGCATCCATAATGACCCGATCTATAAAACTGTCCCACTAGTTAACCCCTTTAGTGAACACCATTAAAAAAAAAACAAGGCAAAAAAACAATGCTTCATCATCATACCGCCGAGCAAAAAGTGGAATAACACGCAATCAAAAAGACAGATATAAATAACCATGGTACAGCTGAAAACGTCATCTTGTCCCGCAATAAACAAGCCACCATATAGCTACTTCACTGGAAAAATAAAAATGTATAGCTATTAGATAAAATTGGGTAAAATAAAACAAATTGGATCTGAAGTAAATTTATTGTGAAAAAATTTAAATGTTTATTTTTTAAAAAACATTCCAAAAATTCCTGTGAAGCACCTGAAGGATTAATAAACTTCTTGAATTTGGTTTTGAGCACCTTGAGAGGTGCATTTTTTAGAATGGTGTCACTTTTTGGTATTTTCTATCATCTATCATATAGACCCCTCAAAGTGACTTCAAATGTGATGTGGTCCATAAAAAAACGGTTTTCTAAATTTTGTTGTAAAAATGAGAAATCACTGGTCAACTTTTAACCCTTATAACTTCCTAACAAAAAAAAATTTTGGTTCTAAAATTGTGCTGATGTAAAGTAGACAAAATTCAAAGTTTCAAAATTGCTGCATTTGCCAAATTTTCGCCAAATTTCCATGATTTACACAAATAAACGCAAGTTGTATCAAAGAAATTTTACCACTAAAGTGAAGTACAATATGTCACGAAAAAACAATCTCAGAATCGCCAAGATCTGTTGAAGCGTTCCAGAGTTATTACCTCATAAAGGGACAGTGGTCAGAATTGTAAAAATTGGCCTGGTCATTAAAGTAAAGGACCAATTAAGGGGGTAAAGGGGTTAATCCAAAGGGAGGCAGTGTTTATGAAAAATATAAAAAAAAATTTACAAAGTGGGCAAAATAATAGAGCATGTACAGTTACAGAAAATAAAAAGGATTAACAATGGTGATTTAGTTTAGCCGAAGGAGAGCTCTTCACTTGAGCCGATCAGTAACCGGAATTCATGCATACACGATGCGTAACTGTCTACAGGAACCCAGATCATAATTCGGCTTGATCCTTTATGAGTACCTGAGTTACACACACACCCCTCCCGTGATGACCTCATGTGGTCAGGGTTGTGGCATGTCCTCAGCCCTTCATGATCTTATGAAAATAGCAACTTATGTGATAACTTCTCTCTAGATGCTCAAAGAATTTCGAGAGTGACACCATATTGTTTATTGACATTTTATCTTTCCCCAGAGATCAAACATAACATGCCTGTTTTCAGTTATTTGGCCATTATGGATTTGAGGCTTATAGGCCAGGGTTATGGTTATGAGAAAATATGTATCTCTTCCTTAGTTTGCCCTGGTGCTGGAAACCGATGTCTCATTACAATCGGGCTTACACAAACTTCGATATTCAACATTTTGTTTCAGAGACATATGCCTCTTCTTGATCTAAACGTTTGGAGCAGATATAATAAAAAAAATTATACTCACCTTCCAGCAGTGTCAGCACTCACATTCCTGGGACTCTTCATTTTAAGTACATGCAAAGGTGTGGACAGTGACACTAGCACTGATTGAGCTCAGCGCTCATTGTCACAAGAGCCCCAGGAATGTGAGTGTTGAAACCGCTGGAACGGTGCCAGCACAGGAGCCGAGTATAAGCTTTTTCATTTTATCAGGGCCAAGAGTGGCGTATGGCAAGGCGTTGTCCAATTAGTGGACAACTTCTTTAATGACCTAGTTTAAGTGAATTTGAAATATTTCAATTTTAGATTCACTCATTCTCCTCAGAAACCCCAACACAATGAGAATATACCCTACACATACCAAAGCTGGCTCATCCGCTATATACTACACCACACAGGAGACCTGACATATCCTCTATATAGTACACCACACAGGAGACCTGACATATCCTCTATATACTACACCACACAGGAGACCTGACATATCCTCTATATACTGCACCACACAGGACACATCATCTACATACTACTCCACAGGGGACATATCCTCTATATAATACACCACACGGGACACATCCTCTGTATACTACACCACAAGGGACACATCCTCTATATACTACACCGCACGAGACACATCCTCTATATACTACTCCACACGGGACACATCCCCTATATACTACACCACACAGGACGCATCCTCTATATACTATGCGACATGGGATACATCCTCTATATACTACACCACACGGGACACATCCTCTATATACTACACCACACGGGACACATCCTCTATATACTACACGACATGGGACACATCCTCTATATACTACACCACACGGGACACATCCTCTATATACTACCCCACACGGGACACATCCCCTATATACTACACCACACAGGACGCATCCTCTATATACTACGCGACACGGGACACATCCTCTATATAATACACCACACGGGACACATCCTCTGTATACTACACCACAAGGGACACATCCTCTATATACTACACCGCACAAGACACATCCTCTATATACTACTCCACACGGGACACATCCCCTATATACTACACCACACAGGACGCATCCTCTATATACTATGCGACATGGGATACATCCTCTATATACTACACCACACGGGACACATCCTCTATATACTACACCACACGGGACACATCCTCTATATACTACACGACATGGGACACATCCTCTATATACTACACCACACTGGACACATCCTCTATATACTACTCCACATGGGACACATCCCCTATATACTACACCACACAGGACGCATCCTCTATATACTACGCGACACGGGACACATCCTCTATATACTACCTCCCACGGGACACATCCTCTATATACTACACCACACGGGACACATCCTCTATATACTACACCACACGGGACACATCCTCTATATACTACCTCACACGGGACACATCCTCTATATAATGCACCACATGGGACACATCCTCTATATACTACACCACACGGGACACATCCTCTATATAATGCACCACACGGGACACATCCTCTATATACTACACCACACGGGACACATCCTCTATATAATGCACCACACGGGACACATCCTCTATATAATGCACCACATGGGACACATCCTCTATATACTACACCACACGGGACACATCCTCTATATACTACACCACACGGGACACATCCTCTATATAATGCACCACACGGGACACATCCTCTATATAATGCACCACATGGGACACATCCTCTATATACTACACCACACGGGACACATCCTCTATATACTACTCCACACGGGACACATCCCCTATATACTACACCAAACAGGACGCATCCTCTATATACTACGCGACACGGGACACATCCTCTATATACTACACCACACGGGACACATCCTCTATATACTACACCACACGGGACACATCCTCTATATACTACCTCACACGGGACACATCCTCTATATAATGCACCACACGGGACACATCCTCTATATACTACACCACACGGGACACATCCTCTATATACTACACCACACGGGACACATCCTCTATATACTACACCACACGGGACACATCCTCTATATACTACACCACACGGGACACATCCTCTATATAATGCACCACACGGGACACATCCTCCATATAATGCACCACATGGGACACATCCTCTATATACTACACCACACGGGACACATCCTCTATATACTACACCACACGGGACACATCCTCTATATAATGCACCACACGGGACACATCCTCTATATAATGCACCACATGGGACACGTCCTCTATATACTACACCACACGGGACGCATCCTTTATATGCTACACCACACGGGACACATCCTCTATATACTACTCCACACGGGACACATCCCCTATATACTACACCGCACGGGACACATCCCCAATATACTACACCACACGGAACACATCCTCTATATACTACACCACACGGGACACATCCCCTATATACTACTCCGCATGGGACACATCCCCTATATACTACACCATACGGGACACATCCTCTATATACTACGCGACACAGGACACATCCTCTATATACTACACCACACGGGACACATCCCCTATATACTACACCACACAGGACACATCCTCTATATACTACACCACACGGGGCAGATTTTCTATCTTTTAACTTTTGAACTGTTTGTCCTGCGGCTGTACTGATATTTGTAGACATCTTGTCCTATACAATCCCTTACAATAGGGACTCACCTGAAAATAAGCTTCCATATGGCAGGACAGTTCATTCACTGACTGCTGCCGCTTCTGGTCATGCAGGATCTGATTTCTCTCTGTAGATTTTATAGCTGACAAAGCCTCCCAGTACAGAGTGTCCTGGCAATGAATGTGTTTCTCCATCTTGAATTGTAAAGTGATTGTTACCTCTGCATCTTTATTTTGCTTATAAGAAATATCTTCAATTTTATCCTTACAACAGAAGAAATGAGAATGCAAATGTGAAAGATAAGTGTAAATGACTTAAATCGCTCCATATGACATGATATTGTTGAATCCTAACTGTGTGCATTACACACACTTTCACGATTCCGCTTTTTTCCAGCTCATTTGTTTATTTCAATAAAACATTGGGAAAAGTAGGAAAAGTGGTTAGTTGACACGTGTGCTGGGATGCAAATCTCATAAAGGAGCTCACAAGATAACCGACTGAGTAGGCAATAAGTAAAAATCCTCACAATGTGTATATTAGGCTACTTTCACACTAGCGTTGCACAGACCTGCGTCGGTCTGCGCACAGCCGCCACTAGGCTCCACCCCCTGCCGCGCCTCCTCCTGTTAGCTCTACCTATGGGCGCATGACGCTGCATGCAACCTGCATACCCTATCTTTAGCATTGGGTACGCAGGCTGTGCGCAGGTATGCCTTTTCCGGCTCATGCGTCATTTTGACGGTGCGCCGAGCGCACCAAAATGCAACACGTTGCATTTGGCGGAGCTAACAGGAGGAGGCGCTGCAGGGGGAGGAGCTTAGCGGCGGCCGTGAGCAGACCGACAAAGGTTTGTGTAACACAAGTGTGAAAGTAGCCTAACACACTTTTAAGATTCATCAATCTGCCGTCACATAGAATGAATGCAGAAATTTATGATGGCTCCCGACGTAAACCCCTAGACCACACAATTTATATAAACCTTACCGTGGCAGCGTAGTAAAGATTCTCGAACTGAGCAAAACATTTAGAAGCTACGTCTTTAGAGCATTTCTGGATGAGTTCTAGAACAATAAAATGGAAATTGGTCACTTGAATGTTGTACACCTTATTTTGTAGAATAGACAGAAATTTAAATGAATATTAAACCATCTTTCAATCCAAATTTTTCTGGTCTCCACCAATGAGGTGTTGCTCTCAGGATCCTCAGTGGCGTGTCTTTAGGCTATTCTGCATTCTTACCCTATGAGCCATGTTCCCTTGCATAGACCATAATTACCTCTAAGTTAAATGGTCCATATCTCTGGAATTGTATGACGGATTTTAAAAAGACAAAAAAACGGAATATTCAAGGGAGCAGTAGGAGTAAACTAATAGCAATAACACTTTTAACCTGCTGACTGATCCTCCTTAATAATAATCAGCGCTTTACAGTTTGCACACATTTTCATCACTGTCCCCAATGGGGCTCACAATCTAAATTCCCTGTCAGTATGTCTTTGGAATGTGGGAGGAAACCCACGCAAATACAGGGAGAACATACAAACTCCTTGCAGATGTTGTCCTTGGTGGGATTCGAACCCAGGACCCCAGCACTGCAGAGCTATCCACTGAGCCACAGTGCTCCTTAATGATTTTTACAGCATTTGTTTATTTAAGTAGGAAAATGTGGTCAAAAAGTTCCATTAATATTGGATTTTGTTTTCAGATAGTATAGGAAAAAAAAAGATTGCATTATCAATAAAAAAAACAACACCACAGATAGCAATTTTTGCCCCTCTCTTGCCTTTTATGGTGGCATGAATTATTTGAGGACTAGACCCCAAAAATCATAGATAATATTGTACATGAAGATGGTTCCAACTTTCTAGAAGAGCAGCTGACAAATCAAAATTGGAGGATGGAGCTGTGACCTTTGCCTACATATAATATAATGGTCACCACACCTCTCCACACTGTATAATTGCCCCTATTAGACCTCCAAACAGTATAATGGCCCCTACAAAGCCCTCCACACAGTATGATGGACCCAACACAAACTTTCACACTGTATAATTGCTTATATGTTAAAATGGACCCCACATAGCCTTCCAAATATTATAATAGCCCCCACATAGCCCGTCAAATATTATTAGAGCCCCCACATAGCTTTCCATATAGTATAATGGGCCCTAGTTAGTCATCCATATAGTATATTGGCCTCCATATTGCCCTCCGTATAATATAATTCACCCCCCATAGTCCATCATATAGTATAATGCACCCCCCATAGCCCTCCATATAGTATTCTGACCACCACAATGTACTTACTGATTTTTTTTTAAATAAATACTAAACTCTCCTTGTTCCCCTACTACTCCAGTCTTTGCAGTGAACGGTCTGAAGCTTTGTCTTCACTGCTCGGCATAGCAGGGGCGATGAAGTGACGTCATCACGCCAGCTGTGCTGAGATATCAGATCTCAGATGCTGAGGGAGAATGATGGATGTGGGAGTGAACTGCTCCCTCTTTCATCCCTACCTTCAACTGTATCGGCACCAGACCCCCACCCCGACTCATTGGTCTCATAGTGGTCGCCTGGCCTGCCACCATTGGTGGTACACCACTGTCCATAATTTAGCAAAATGCTTTCCTTGTTCACAAGTGTAATATTCACAGGTCTAACTTCTATCATAGAAATATCTTACCAGTGACGTCGTGCAGCAGTTTTAGAGCCGGCTCCTGAAACATCTCTATTTGTTTCCTTATAATGTTCACAAATTTCTTGTAGTTGAAGAATCCAATGAGCTCGTGGCCTCGATAGTGATTCTCGTAGGCATCATTTTCTTGTTCCATATTTTTCAGAACTGCAAAATAAAGACTTTCAATTACACTGGAGCAATAGGTACATTTATTCCTAAATATTAAGTGCTGATAAATTGTGCTCAAGACCTTGGGTTAGCATTACTACTTATTATTTCTAAAAGAGGACCTAACACCTGCTGTAAATATGTACCGTATTTTTTTACATAGTGTAAAAGCCGCTGTTCTTCTCAATACGGTGTTGTTTTTCTATTGTTTCTGCATCTCTCCATTCCTGAAATACAGCCCCCTATTCCTTGTACATAAATCTAGACTTTTTATCCTATTGGGTATGGTTATCTACTCCTTGTTGTGAAGCTAGTCACTTCTCATGGCTAAGCTGTGAGTCAGAGTGGTCAAGGAGTCCAAGGTCAGAAGCATGGAGAGTAAGTCATAAACAGAAGGAGGAGACAAAAGCGTAGTCAGGTAACGTTCCGAGGTCAGAGTACCGGGAGGATAACGGATCAGAGCTGAAGGGGTTAAACAGGTGGATAGTTAGAACGAAGTTCAAGGTCGGGCAACAGGTCAAGCATATAGAACTCAAGGCACAGGAGAGCACAAAGCACAAACCTCACAAGATAAATGTACGTATGGCAGTGTTCTGGGAGAAGCTGCTCAGTTAAGTAAGCATGGCATTTACCCAGGATAGTGAACACCTGAAGACAGGCAACACCGCCCAGTCACAGATTTGGCTAGTCGAGCTATCAATAAACACACTGACCGCTCGGCACGCCCCTGAAGCAAATTGGATGGCCATGCTGTCAATGAAAGTACTGACAGCTGCAGCACGCCCCTGTACCGGATTGGACGGCCGAGCTGTCAGTAACTGCATCCCAGACACCCTGATGGGTGGAACCGTGACAGTACCCCCTCTTATAGGGGGGCTACCGGACCCCCAGGCTTCTTAGGAAATTTTAGATGGAAGGCCCTGACTAACCGATTGGCCTTCACATCTCGAGCAGGGACCCAGGATCTCTCCTCTGGTCCGTATCCCCTCCAGTGGATGAGGTACTGGAGGGAATTATGGACCCTCCTAGAATCCACAACCCTCTGAACCTCATATTCCATGCCACCGTCTACTGAAATCGGAGGAGGCGGTGATGGGGCAGACAATACAGAAGGGACATCCTCCTTTACTAGGGATTTATGGAATACGTTAGGGATGCGAAGGGATGGAGGAAGCTTTAATCTAAATGCCACAGGATTGACCACCTCTAGGATCTCATATGGACCAATAAACTTTGGACCCAACTTCGCCGACGGCACTTTAAGTTTAATGTTCCTAGACGACAACCAAACCTTATCCCCAATCTTAAAAGCAGGACCCACCGACCGTCTTCAATCGGCCTTTCGCTTTTGGTGAATCTGAACAGTCCCAATATTCTTTTGAAATTTCCTCAAGACATGTCCAAGCCTCTGTATGGTGATTTCCACCGCAGGGCATTCAGAACTAATCCTAGAAAATTCACCAAAATGGGGATGAAAACCATAATTACAGAAGAATGGTGAGGTTCCAGTAGATTGATTTACTCAACTGTTGAAAGCAAACTCAGCAAGAGGTAAAAACGAAGACCAGTCCTCCTGTCACGGCTCCACAAAGCACCATAAAATCTGTTCCAAAGATTGATTTGTCCTCTCAGTCTGACCATTGGTTTCAGGGTGATAAGCAGATGAAAATGTCAAGTCAATCCCTAGTTTACTTGCAAAAAGCTCTCGAAAATTTAGAAACAAATTGTACTCCCCTATCAGACATAATGTTCAGAGGGATCCCATATAGCCTTACAATATGAGACATGAACAACCTGGAGAGTGTCTCTGCATTAGGTAATCCTGACAAAGGAACAAAATGAGCTTGTTTGCTGAATTTATTAACTACCACCCAAATAGTAGTCTTCGAATCAGACAGAGGCAAATCAGTAATGAAATCCATGGACAAATGAGTCCATGGTCTTTCTGGAATTGGCAATGGAGGCAATTCCCCAGCCGGCTGGCCATGACTGACTTTGGCGCGTGTGCAGACTTCACAAGCAAAGTACTGACAGCTTCAGCACACCTCTGTACCGGATTGGACGGCTGAGCTATCAAAGTACCGACAGCTTCAGCATGCCCTTGTACCGGACTGGACGGCCGAGCTGTCAGTAACTGCATCCCAGACACCCTGAGGGCTGGAACCGTGACACTTGTGGCCGTGTTCCTTTTGATGACTCTCAATTGTATAACAGCAGTAGAATCATATACAGAGAAAAGCGGGCCTTTTCTCAGGAACGGAGAAGCATAGGAACTACATGTTGTCATCAGACAAATCTCCTTGTAAAGGCTGAAATTAGCCACGCTTGGCACACCGACACTGTAAGGAGGTGACCGAGGCCGTCATATGCCTCCTCTTCTTTGGACACTGTTCACATGGATTACGTGAGGTACCATGTCGTTTACCAATGTTAATGTGTTTATGTACTGCAATGTGAATGTATTTAATATGTGTTATGGGCAGAGCTGGGATAGAATAGAAGGTAGTATAGCACAATAGGGGGATTAGAATAGAGGGGGCATACTATAGATAGTGAATAGGAGTATTAGCTTAGGTTTAGTCAGCATAAGGGTTGTTCAGACTGGGAGTTTATAGTGTAGTGTAGTGCGAGAAGGTTTAGGGCTATGACTTCCTGGATAGAGTACAGTGAGTGCAGAGCAGATGCAGCAGTGAGTAGAGACAGTGTAAGAGGGTGAACTGTGATTACACCAGGAGAGCACTAGGACCCTGTGGTGTTTGCCTGCTGCAGCTAAGAGCAGGTGTTGCGAGTGCCCAGAGTCTGTGTGTGCTGGGGGGGTGGGGCCTAGTTTCGGCTGTCTAGAGCTGGAAGGGATGCTTCCAGAAGAGGAAGAGAGACTGTCCAGAGAGACACTGTGTGTGTGGAGCAGCTTGTGAGAAGCAAAGAGATTGAACACTATAAGAGACTGTGTACTGCAACCCTTCATCTTGGGAGCTTGAGACCTTGCTGTGGATGTGGAACAAAGACTGAGCGTCCCTGAGGGCTGTGTGACTGTGGAGCTCAGTAGAGTCCCTGTTGTGATGAGCTGAGAAGCAATATTGGACAGATATTTTATACAGAAACAGGCATATTGCTTCTAGGAGAATTCGCGAGGACTACAAGAGGAGAGACGGCATCTTGAGGCTACAGAACTATAAGTTCCCAGCATTTGGGCTCAGCACCGGCCGACAAGACGAGGAACCCTGTGTTGCTGCAACAGATTGGCGCCGAAGATTTGGGACTGGCTGCAGCCTATGCAATCTATATGCCTGAGAGGAGTCTCACCTCAGGTTAAAGGTACCATGGTCATAGATACCCAGGTATCCCTAGTTGAAGTGCTTAAGGACTTTTGTATTATATTTATATGTATTGTTATTGTAGGTTTTTATAGGTTATACTTGGTGTGCCATTCCAGGGGGTCCCATGATAAGATAAGATAAGATAATCCTTTAATCGTCCAACCATGGGGAAATTCAGAGCATTACAGCAGCAAGGCAGGAACAAGTACAGATACAGATGCATAAAGGCATTACATTGACAGTAGGTAGGTACATATACGAAAAAAAAAAAAAAATGTAACCGGACTGTCACAACTTTGGATCTATCAGTTCTCTGTTTGTGTCGTTCTCCATTTTGGACAGTGCTGGTCATACAGCCTAACTGCAGCAGGAAGAAAGGACTTTCGATAGCGCTCCCTCTCACATTTAGGATGAAGTAGCCGGCCACTGACAGTACTGCACATCTTTGTCACGGTCTCATGCATGGGATGGGAATCATTCTGCACCATGTAGCTCACCTTGGTCAGTATCCTCCTGTCGCCTACTTCCTGAACTGGGTCAAGGGGGCATCCCAGGACAGAGCTGGCCCTTCTAATCAGTTTGTCCAGCCTATTCCTGTCCCTGGTTGATATGCCACTACCCCAGCACGCCACACCAAAGAAGATGACTGATGCCACAACAGAGTTGAAGACGGATGCAAGGAGTGCCCCTCTAACTCCGAAGGCTCTCAGCCTTCTGAGCAGATAAAGCCTGCTTTGGCCCTTCCTGTACACTGCATCCAAGTGATGGGCCCAGTCAAGCTTATTATTGAGGATCACACCAAGGTACTTATAGGTGTCGACTATCTCAATGTCATTTCCCTGAATGTTCACCACTACTGGTGGATTTTTGCCCTTGCGAAAGTCCACCACCAATTCCTTGGTCTTCCCGGAATTAATCCTAAGGTGGTTCCTCTGACACCACTCCACAAAAGCTTGGTTAGTATTTCTGTACTCTCTTTCATCTCCTCCTGTGATGAGGCCTACTATTGCAGAGTTATCAGAATACTTCTGCAAGTAGCAGCTAGATGAGTTGCACCTAAAATCCGCAGTGTACAGTGTGAAGAGAAAAGGGGCAAGAACTGTACCTTGAGGTGCCCCTGTATTGCAGATCACTGTGTCTGACACACTGTCCCGAACCTTAACAAACTGAGGTCGGTTCGTGAGGTAGTTAAAGATCCAGGTGGAGAGTTTGAGGTCCACACCAACAAGGCCCAGCTTGTCTCTCTCAGTAGACCTGGCTGTATGGTGTTAAAAGCACTAGAGAAATCGAAGAACATTATTCTCACAGTGTTCCCAGGTTTCTCCAGGTGAGAGAGAGTCCTATCTAGAAGGTGGATAATGGCATCATCCACACCAATGCCTGGCCTGTAGGCAAACTGGAGAGGGTCCATATCCGAGCTCACTAGAGGACGGAGACGTGTGAGAACCAATCTCTCTAATACCTTCATCAGGTGTGATGTCAATGCTACAGGTCTATAGTCATTAAGGTCTTTCGGATAAGGTTTCTTCGGAACTGGTACCACACACGATAATTTCCACAGTTGTGGTACTATACCCATTCTCAGGCTCATATTGATACCACTACATTCGATTTACATCTGTTCTCTGAGTACCTGAATTGACCTTCTGATAGGTAAATTTATTTAAAATCCCTGTGTAATACACTCAGGGAACCTTGGATTGGCATAGTGATTTCAGCTCCGGCTGAGTGAGTGTACTGTATAAGGGTATTCAATCTGTTTCTTCCATATACTAAATTCTACTTTATCTGCTGTTTGAGTAAAGACTCTTTTGGGATTTCTGACTCGGTCTCGGTTTGTGACCCACTGGATCTTATTCGGACATTTGGTCATTACAACGGTCTGACAGCCGTGGAGGTGAAGCTGCTAAGGCAGGAAGGGACCCCAGGCTGGGTGTCATGCAGGCGGTCACCAGCTTGAACAGAATCGTTTAGAGGAGGATCCAAAGCTTACGGCAGGGACAAGGTCAAGCTGAGACGGTGAGCCTGTTACCCTTTAATTCAAAGCCGGACCAGGGGAATGGCAGAAAGCTGGTGGGCCTAAAGGCACGGGCGGGACAGAGATTGTCCAACGAGGCACGGATTGCCAGAAGCGAGGCAGGGATCGCCAGAAGGAACAGAGGTTGCCGGGAAGGCAGGGAAAGCTTAATAAATGTCACTCTGTACACACTGTGCCACATTTGTGATGGATACAGAGCCGGAGTGACAGAAGCCGAGAGGACTCTGGGAGTAAATGTGAGTGTACTGTTTGCATACGCTGCACATACAGCAGAAGGGACGTTATATTTCATCTGTGGGGCGCCAGGGTGTGGGAACTTTACAGCCTGTTGCCACGACTAGCACCCTGGCCACCTTGCAACGCCATTAACCAACTCAGGGACAGCTGTGGTTGGAGGGAGAGGGTAGTTGTCCTGACCTGTGTGTGCATAGTTTCAGGAATCAGAATCCTGTAGGGGGGATACTGCTGTTGAACCCCCATACAAAAAGTCCTTCTAAGGGCTATCCTTGCGCTCTGCTGTTTCTACAGTTATGGCCAAAAGTATTGACACCCCTGCAATTCTGTCAGATAATACTCAGTTTCTTCCTGAAAATGATTGCAATCACAAATTCTTTGGTATTATTATCTTCATTTAATTTGTCTTAAATGAAAAAACAAAAAAGAGAATGAAGCAAAAAGCAAAACATTGATCATTTCACACAAAACTCCAAAAATGGGCTAGACAAAAGTATTGGCACCCTCAGCCTAATACTTGGTTGCACAACCTTTTGCCAAAATAACTGTGACCAACCGCTTCTGGTAACCATGAATGAGTTTCTTACAATGCTCTGCTGGAATTTTAGACCATTCTTCTTTGGCAAACTGCTCCAGATCCCTGATATTAGAAGGGCGCCTTCTCCAAACTGCCATTTTTAGATCTCTCCACAGGTGTTCTATGGGATTCAGGTCTGGACCCATTGCTGGCCACCTTAGAAGTCTCCAGTGCTTTCTCTCAAACCATTTTCTAGTGCTTTTTGAAGTGTGTTTTGGATCATTGTCTTGCTGGAAGACCCATGACCTCTGAGGGAGACCCAGCTTTCTCACACTGGGCCCTACATTATGCTGCAAAATTTGTTGGTAGTCTTCAGACTTTATAATGCCATGCAAACGGTCAAGCAGTCCAGTGCCAGAGGCAGCAAAGCAGCCCCAAAACATCAGGGAACCTCCGCCATGTTTGACTGTAGGGACCGTGTTCTTTTGAATGCCTCTTTTTTTCTCCTGTAAACTCTATGTTGATGCCTTTGACCAAAAAGCTCTACTTTTGTCTCATCTGACCAGAGAACATTCTTCCAAAACGTTTTAGGCTTTTTCAGGTAAGTTTTGGCAAACTCCAGCCTGGCTTTTTTATGTCTCAGGGTAAGAAGTGGGGTCTTCCTGGGTCTCCTACCATACAGTCCCTTTTCATTCAGACACCGACGGATAGTACGGGTTGACACTGTTGTACCCTCGGACTGCAGGGCAGCTTGAACTTGTTTGGATGTTAGTCGAGGTTCTTTATCCAACATCCGCACAATCTTGCGTTGAAATCTCTTGTCAATTTTTCTTTCCCGTCCACATCTAGGGAGGTTAGCCACAGTGCCATGGGCTTTAAACTTCTTGATGACACTGCACGCGGTAGAACAGGAACATTCAGGTCTTTTGAGATGGACTTGTAGCCTTGAGATTGCTCATGCTTCCTCACAATTTGGTTTCTCAAGTCCTCAGACAGTTCTTTGGTCTTCTTTCTTTTCTCCATGCTCAGTGTGGTACACACAAGGACACAGGACAGAGGTTGAGTCAACTTTAATCCATGTCAACTGGCTGCAAGTGTGATTTAGTTATTGCCAACACCTGTTAGGTGCCACAGGTAAGTTACAGGTGCTGTTAATTACACAAATTAGAGAAGCATCACATGATTTTTCAAACAGTGCCAATACTTTTGTCCACCCTCTTTTTTATGTTTGGTGTGGAATTATATCCAATTTGGCTTTAGGACAATCTTTTTGTGTTTTTTCATTTAAGACAAATTAAATGAAGATAATAATAACAAAGAATTTGTGTTTGCAATAATTTTCAGGAAGAAACTGAGTATTATCTGACAAAATTGCAGGGGTGTCAATACTTTTGGCCACAACTGTATGTGTTTCTATTCTGCATTTAGCCTAGGGACAGCTGGTGGAGCAGGGAGAGGCAGGGTTTTGGGATTTGTAGTCCATTGCTAAATAAATAGCTGCTGCAGGTAACCACATTTTTTTAGAGGGGGTGAAAAAATTGACGGTATTGTCATCATACAGTTTAAGTTGCTTCATGTGAAATTATGGTGGTTTGAAATTTAAAGAAAAAGCTTGGCCTGCTACAAGTGACCAAATTATTTTGGAACAAAAATTGACAAATTTTATCCTTAAAGTTTTACCTGCTTTGTGTGAAATTATGGTGGTTTGAAATAAAAAAAATGCTTGGCCTGTTAGAGGTGACCAAAATAGTTTTTTTTATGAAAAAATATTATTTTCAACTAATCAAGGAAACTTGGAACATTGCGAGGGACAATCTATGTACGTCCATGCGGAAAATGTCAGTGCCATATAAGCTCCAGAAAAAACCTCTAAGGCCGGGATCACACATACGAGAAACTCGGATGAGTCTCGCATGTTAATACCCGGCACTGCCGCCGACACTTGGGAGCGGAGTGTGCGGCTGCATAGTAATAAATGGAAACACACGCTCCGCTCCTGAATGTCGGCGACAGTGCCGGGTATTCATATGTGAGACTCGTCCGAGTTTCTCGCATGTGTGATCCCGGCCTAAATGTACTTCTAGTGAGCGGGAGATCAGCTTCATACTTACACACTGCACATGAATTCTTAATTGTTGTTTCCCAAGAATTGAAAAGTTTTCTTAAGTTTTTGAAAAGTTTCAATTCTTCAGTGTTTCCTTCTTCATCTCCATTTACCACTTTCATGATTCCATCATCAAAATCTCTGATTTTCTGAAGAGACAGTAATGAAGTTACTTTCTGGTGTATCTTACAGATGAGGGTCCTGAATGTCGGACGCACCACACTGGGGTAATGAATAATAGGTTTTCTAAAGCAAGCCTCCCCTTTATTATGTACTTACTGATATAAGAAAATGAGACTTCTCCTCGTCTGTGTCGGGGACGCCTCTGCCGATCTGTTCCAGCTGCTCCTCTGCGTCCCGGAGCTTACTTCTGATCTGATGCTCTATATTGGGTAATGTTTTCTAGAACAAGAAATGTAAGAATAATAAAAAAAAATAAGTATAAAATAGCCAAAACTGTATATATAATCCTCCCAATATAAGTATGACCATTAATTATCATTGTTCTGACAAGGTGACAAGTGTTTGCAGTTGGAGACAGCAGAATTGTGAATCCAGCTCTGCGCTACAAAACCATTAGGGTATATGACATTAATAATGGGAAACTCAGATGGGGCCCCCATTCCATGAAAGTGAAGGATGGCCTATTAGATAAAATACCAAAAAATGATGTTACTGTACTAGCACTGTGACCAAATGCCATGGCTAAGGAAAAATTACTTGTAGATCCGCCTAATGGGACACAAGTATAGGAGAAAATTCCCATCATTGCATCACCAATTATGCCTCTGCTCCTCTGGCTACTCCAGCACCAATCACTGATCACCGCACCAGCACCAATCACTGCACCAGCACAAATCACTGATCCCTGCATCAGCAGCAATCACTGATCACTGCACCCGCACCAATCTCTGCACCAGCACCAATGACTGATCACTGCCCCAGCAGCAATCAACTGATCCCTGCATCGGTGGCAATCGCTGATAACTGCACCAGCAGCAATCAATGATCACTGCATCAGCACCAATTACTGATCGCTGCACCAGCAGAAATCAACCAATCCCTGCATCGGTAGCAATCGCTGATGACTACCAATCATTGCATCACCAACAATCAACTGATCACCTCACCACATGGAATCAACTCTCTTCATTGGCAACAGTCAACTGATCTCCGCACCAACAGCAATCAAGTGAAGACAGCTTCAGCTTCCATTTAGAAAAGTTGTTTTCAATACCCAACCGTTTAACGCTTCATCATGTACCATTATGAAAAAAAAACAGATGCAATCACTTCCTCAATTTGAAAATTAATTATGGCTTTTCATACACAGTTTATGGCAGAGAGCATACAGTACTATTGAAACCCATCAGACAATGTATAGAGCTGAGCCTCTTCTGATCCACTGAGCCGCCGTCAGTCAGTTGATCACTGGTGGTGCCAGGAGTCGGACCTCCAATAGTCTGATATTGATTACCTTAATTCATGACATCATTATTAATTATTAAAGGCAGATAAAACCCTCCGAACTCTACAGTACATCTATGTAGTGGAATTCTTAAGTAATTTTAATCTTAAACTTACAGAGATGTGGTACACCAACTCTTTGGTGAGTCTTTCCGCCAGGTGAGGTACGGTGGCCTGTCCGCGCTGTATAAGACCACTAAGAGTGAAACAATGGTACATTCATAAACTGTGTATGCTATATACAGAAACTCAGCCACAGATTGGTGGGACAAGAAATAAGCTCTATACTCCATCTTATTCCATGGGGGAAAGTTAACATATCACCTTTTGATTGAGCCGTGTCTTTCGAACCACATGTCCATAATTCCTCGTGCCTCCTCCAACTTAAAAACATTTCTGGAACCATCTTGTTCCTTAAACTAGAGTCATCCGCCTAGAACTCTTGCACCCCTCTGCTTCTCCCATCTGTCTATTGCTTCCCTGGCTACCCATTGCCCAGACAATTGCAAAATAAATTTTAGGACTAACTTACAAAGTCGTCCATAATCAGTCCCTGTAAACTGTGGCGGATATAGACAGAAGAGGCCTCTGTGAAAGAACAATATATGAGCACAATTTGACCCATTTTCAAGGTGGAATTGGGTCTTTTTATCACGTAGGCCCCTGTACAGCTGCACAGATGGCACCAATGGTATGTTTGCCCCTGCCTCCAAACATCTCTGACCAAATCTCTATAACTTGTCCCATCATACGTCTTTGACCCAAACCATCGCTATCTTCTCACAAGTAATGTTTGGTCCATAAGTCTTCTCTACACATCCAAACCCTAATCTCCTGATAGTTTGTGGCGCCCCTGAGGCTCGGCCGCCACAGAGGTACTGCACCTTCTCCTAAGGTGTGGTACCCCACCATCCAGGTAAGGTGGGAACTCCTTTCCACACTCCAACACCCACACCCCACACAACAGAGTAGTTTAGCAAAACCACATTGCGACTCCTTGCTCAGAGGGTAGCAGAGCACCTTTGGTGGTTCCCTGCTTGGAACACTAAATGTGCTGGGAGGTGGGTGGAGTTGAGAATACATACAAGAGCGGGAAGGTTTAGAATTGCAAGTCAGTGTGAGTCTGAGAACGGGCTGACAGGAGGTCGGTCAGGAAGGAAGCCACTCGGATAGGAGTGGGGATCCCTGGAAGAAGGAATGGAGGAAGGAGTGCTGCAGCTGCCTCAGTGACCTGGGCCAGCTGGCACGGGAAAGGAGAAGAAGGAGAAAGACATAGAACTGTAACCTAAGCTTCCATAAGAAAGAGAGACAAGTACGGAACGAAGGAGTATAAGAGAACAGAGAGGACGTGGGTTAGAGGAAGGACCCTGCCTATAGGTTCTAAGCGCAAGGCCGGGGCCCGGTCCACGAGGTTGTATGGACACTTATGGTTCTGCAGCAGACACCGGTGGAGTAGTCGGCTGTAACTGCACTACTCCCACCTAAGACTTGGGGCACAACAGCAACTTGGATAGTGAGCCGGGACTCAGGAGAAGGGAGTCCCCGAAGCAGGCTACAGCTGCCTGCCATACAAGTAGAGTTCTTGGGAACATCAGTCAGGAGGAACTCCAGTGTAACTCAGTACTAGGAGATCTTCACACTTAAAGGCGCTATAGAGGAGACGTTCAGAAAGGTACATGTTGGCGGAGTGTTGGAGGTGAGCATTCCATCTTGCCTGGAGGTTGACTGAGTCTCTGACCCGGAGGACACGGTCCGGAGGCAGGCACCTGTGTGCACTACAGACTGTGAGTAAAGCTTTGGAACTACAAGCCCCGGTGTTCTCCATTCATTATTGCGCCAACACACTCAGCACCGCTACATCTGGGTACCAGCTTCCACGCCATCTGCGCCTCTCCTCATCCATTACACCTACACTGCCCTGGGGCTACAGCTCCACTAGTGGGGAGCTTCACCATCTTGGCTGCACCACACCACCAGCCCCAGAGGATCTGTATGCAGCGTCGGCCTAACATCCTACTTGCCGAACACCACAGGTGGCGTCACGAACTATTCATTTAAACTACATTACAAACCCCCCAGTGATTTGGGCGCCCAGGGCCACGGTCCGGGACACCGATGCTGTGACACATCCCCCTGACACCGGCCCAGTACCGAGTAACCCCGCGGCCCTGGGAGGGCAACCCAAGTTCACCACACGTAAACTCCGGTCCATAACCAGTTCCCTCTACACATCTCTGACCTAATCTACCAATACTTTCTCATACATAATCTCCAGTCCAAAACAAATTCCCTACATACAGTACAAGACTCGCCTAAAATCGTGATACCTTCGTGCTCACAATTTCTGATTCACACTTGTTCCCTCTATATGTCTCCATTCCACCTCCTTACATGTAATCTCTGGTCCTCTGTTTTTTCTCTCCTTTTTTGTCTGTTCGTCACCCAGTCATCTCCAAGGTTTCTCCCTGGCTTCCCTCTTATTCTAACCCAACCGTTCTGACTGTTCCTCCACTACAGAAACCTTTAAAAGCAACCCCAAATACCGAACTCTCCAGAAGAGTTTACAGCTTACAATAACCCTTCGGACACCACAACTGACCTAGAGCAGGTCTTACCCTCACCTACTGAGTCCTTTCTAAAGAACTCTCTCCCCTTAAAGGTTCCTTTTGTGCCTTTTATGTTTGTCTGATAAGCCCTGGAATAAAGATTAATAATAATAAAATCTTTACCGGAAATGTTCATGATTTGCAAAAAAATTCTTCTCATTTTGTACGGCTTTTTCATGGGAGATGTTTTCTTGTATTTCCCTCTGTCCTCGACATTTGACCATCATGTAGCCCTTCCTAAGGATGTACACCTTGTTTTGGACTACACGTAAAACTTCACTTTCTGCACCTACGTCTACCAGGTCTGGTTTCGTCAGGACTCCTGTAGGAAAAAGTATAGCACAAATATAAAGTTATTGATTCATTGTATTCTGTAGAGTAACTACCGAGGTGGGGGAAATGGCTGCCTATGCTGCTGCACTCTCACTGTCCAAAGTTCACAGCTTCTGAAGAACCTCAGACAAGTGGAAAAAGAGCATTCAGAAAAGGCCTAATAAATCATATAAGTAACTCCAGTTTAATAAAAAAATAAATAATTCACTTTGTGGATATGTGTGGGGAGGAGGACCCCCATACAGTGATTGGGCTGGAACCAGGGGGACCGCCATCAGGGTTGTTGAAGAAACCACATCAGGGGGATTACAAAGGGAGACATGTGACTGAAGTTGTCAGGGCAACAGGGGGCGGGGCGAGGGTAAAAGGAGCAGGGGACGCGCTGAGGTGGCAGTTGGCAGAGAGCCTGACAGGAGAGAGGAAGCCGTGCGGCAGAGAGAGGACTGTGGCAACTGACGGTGTGGAAAAGAGAGACAGGCAGGAGACTGAAAAAGGGAAATTTGAGACTGACCGAAGGTTGATGCGTAAGAGACTCTCCCCGGGAGTTTCCCCCCGCAAAGATTCAGATAAAGTGACGGCCGCTGATTCCCTCCGTGGTGTGACAGGACCGGGATCTCAGGTGACCGCTGCGACGACACAGCAATCCGGTACAGTGGCCAGGACACTGCCCCCCTGTCTTCTCCCACAGCTGCGGCCCCGTCATCACCGACCTCAGGGGACGTCACCTCGCTATAGGCGGCCGCAGAGCCCGTCCCGGTTACTGAGGGGACACTGAGCAGAATTTGTTAACGTTTATGTCTTTTTTTTTTAAACTGCGTCATGACCTGGCTGGGGAACGAGCGCCTCTAAACGGACGCCTGGGAGATTGACCCCCTGAACAGTTTCTTCAGGGCCTGTTGTGCCCCCACCGACCCCACTTCTTCAGGGCCCGTTGTGCCCCACCGTGCCAGCTCCTTCAGGGCCCGTTGTGCCCCACCGACCCCATTTCTTCAGGGCCTGTTGTGCCCCACCGTGCCAGCTTCTTCAGGGCCCGTTGTGCCCCACCGACCCCATTTCTTCAGGGCCCGTTGCGCCCCACCGCCCAGTTTCTTCAGGGCCTGTTGTGCCCCATCGTTCCGGTTTCTTCAGGGCCTGTTGTGCCCCATCGTTCCGGTTACTACAGGGCCCGTTGCGCCCCACCGCCCAGTTTCTTAAGGGCCTGCTGCGCCCCATCGTTCTGGTCTCTTCGGGGCTGGACAAGCACAAGTCCTTCCGGGAAGTCGTGGATTACAAGGCAGCCACATCTGCAACCCCTGAGTGGTCGTGAACTCGAGCGACGCCCGGAAGGCTAAGTGCATTATAGAGAAAATAAGGACCCTTTTTGTTTTTTTTTTAATGTTGTTTTACGAGTCCCTGCGAGGACAAATAAGTGTTTCCCGTTTTGTCTGATTTAAGCAGTTTTAGCCCTTGCGGCTTTAAAACTTATAAAAGTTTATTTCACCCCACATTCAGTCTCGTGTCTCGTCACTGCATCCTGTGAGCCTGCTCGAACCCTACACTTGGCGTAGTCGGCAGGATGCAGTCTCCGAGCGCGGACAGTGGTAGCCCCGAACATGGGGGAGCTGTAAGCTCTGTAAATAATGAGGGTCCCCGTACCAGCATCTCATTGGGGGCCATGTTGAACAACCTGCCTAGATTCTCTGGCTCAAATACTATGCTATGGAGCTGGACAGAGCGGATGAGGGGGCTTTTTCGGATGCACCCAATGACCCCTGACCTGGAAGCTGAAGTGGCACTCATGGCCCTAGACGGGGAGGTGCGGAGGTCAGTGATGTTGAAACCCCCGGGGCACCGCAACACTTTTGAAAAGGTGTTGCAGATAGTGGAACAGACCCACGGGGATCCCACTAATGTGGGAGAGTTAAGGACCCGACTGTTTAGCCGGATGCAGGCAGAGGGGGAGACGATTACTCAGTATATGAATGTACTCCAAGAGTTGCATACGGCTATTGAAAGAAAAGATGGGGTAGGGGTAGGACCTGTTGACATAACCCTACGTGACCTACTGGTGACTGGACTGCGAGATCCACTGATAAAGCAGGCTTTAAGGGAACGGATCAGAATGAATCCCCAAATCGACTTTTCAGAAGTGGGAAGTCAGGCACGGGTTCAGGAGCAAGAGCAGGGGATGGCGGTCCCCGTGGGGAAGGTCCGAGGTGTGGAGGCCTCCTCGAACACAGTTGAGGAACCTCAATGGGTGGAGGAGATGAAGCGTGAATTGAAAAATATAAAGAGCGAGTTGGCTGAAGTAAAGAGAAGAACCGAACCGGAGACTGGACGACCCAGTGCTAATCCCGGTCCCTGGGGGTCACTCTCTCCGCGAGGTGGTCAATCTCTACCGGCCCGGTGTTATGAGTGTGGAGAACCAGGCCACTTCGCCCGAGAGTGTCCGCGGCGTGGGAAATACCCACCCCGGCGGCCATTAAACTAAAGGGCTCCGGGCTGGGGGGACGCCGCTCGGAGCCGAAAACCACAACTAGAGGTGGTGGAAGTCCCGAAGATTTGGTAGCAAAGTGTCCTGAAGTTTGGGCAGAAGTAGAGGGCCGGGCCGTCCGGTGTCTGGTGGACACTGGGTCACAAGTAACCACTATGCCCGCAGCGTACTTTCAACAAAACTTTCCGGAGGCAGCAAGGCCTCAGTGGGGGCCCATGATTAGACTAGTAGCCGCCAACCAACTGCCGGTTCCGGTTGCCGGGGTAGTGTGGGTGCAGGTGACGTTGTGCGGTAAACCCCTCGGCCGCAGAGGGGTGGTGCTGACTCAAGGAGAAGCTGATCAACGACACCCCGTCACCCTAGGCATGAATATTTTAAAAGAGTTTGGTAACCTGTTGCTTAATGATCCCACACAAAGGACACTGAAGCAGTGGGGTTCTCACACAGCTCAGGGACAGGTATTCCAGCAGCTGGTGCGAGGTGCGCGGGTGCATCGGGACTGCCAGGAGGGTGAGGCTCTGGGCAAGGTCATCGCGACAGTGGCACCCCTGCTTGTGCTGCCTCCTGGACAGACAGTGGTGGCCCTGCCAATTCGGGCCCCGATACCTTTGGAAGGCGTAGAGGTGCAGGTGGAGCCGTGTCACTCAGAGCACTTACCTCCTGGCATACTGGTGGCCCGTTCCCTCACTACGGTGCGAAAAGGAACCGCCCTGGTCCGCTGCGTTAACCTTGAAGACCGAGATATCATTCTGAAAGCACGGACTGTACTGGCCAAACTAGTAAAGCCTCTAGAAGAAGTGCTGCCCGCTGCTGCGGTTCAATTACGAGTGCACCCCGAGGATCCTGGGAAGGTAACAATACGAACCCTACAGGCCCACGAAGTCTCGACACAAGAGAAGGGCCGAAATATTTTGGAGCAGATGCGGGCCGAGCTTTCTGGACTAACTGCGGCCCAACTTTCACAAGTAAAAGCATTGCTGGGACAGTACCATGAAGTATTTGCTAGTCATGAGGACGACTTTGGGTGTACCACCGCCATCACTCATGAGATCCCCACAGCAGGAGCGGCCCCTATCCGAGAACGATATCGACAGATCCCGCCACAACTCTATCAGGAGGTGAAAACTTTGCTGGCTCAGATGCTACAAACAGGGGTGATACGGGAAAGTCAAAGCCCTTGGGCGGCCCCCATCGTGTTGGTCCGGAAGAAAGATGGTACACTACGATTCTGTGTTGATTATCGTAAATTGAATGCTTGCACTATTAAAGACTCATACCCACTGCCCCGCATAGAAGAATCTCTGTCTGCATTGGGTAAAGCAACATATTTTTCGACCCTGGACTTGGCCAGTGGGTACTGGCAGGTGCCTATGTCAGAAGAGGACAGAGCTAAGACGGCGTTCATAGTGCCCATGGGGCTGTTTGAGTTTAATCGAATGCCATTCGGGCTGGTCAACGCCCCCGGGACATTTCAGCGATTGATGGAGCGATGTCTAGGGGATCTCAATTTTGAGGCCACGTTGATCTACCTGGACGACATCATCGTCTATGCCGACTCCTTCGAGGACCACCTGAAGCGGTTGGGACAGGTACTCAGCCGGCTGCAAAAGTACGGGTTGAAGGTGAAGCCTCAGAAATGTCACCTATTTCGCTCTCAGATTGAGTATCTGGGTCATGTCGTTTCGGCAGAAGGTGTGAGGCCATCCCGGGAGAAGATTGCTGCTATCCAGGAATGGCCTACCCCCGAGACGGTGAAAGACGTGCGGGCTTTTCTGGGGTTAGCTGGATATTACCGTCGTTTCGTAAAGAATTTTGCATGTCGAGCTCGAGCCCTACATGACCTGCTGAAGGGGGCTCCCGCTGGGGCCAATGGGCGAAAAATCCAGTGGCAACACCCTCAGGAAGAGGCCTTCCGAGATCTCAAGGCTGCACTCTCGGATGCCCCAGTGTTGGCTTATGCGGATTTTTCTCAGCCGTTCATCCTGCACACTGACGGGAGTCTTCACGGGCTAGGAGCTGTGTTGTCACAAGTTCAGGATGGCCGGGAAAGGGTGATCGCATATGGAAGCCGTTCACTCCATGACTCCGAGCGTAACCCTGACAATTACAGCTCTTTTAAGCTCGAGCTCCTCGCAGTGGTGTGGGCTATGACGGAGAGATTCGCAGAGTACCTAGCGGGCTCCGAGGTGGTAGTGCGAACTGACAATAACCCACTGGCTCATTTGGAAAACGCCAAGTTGGGGGCTTTGGAGCAGCGATGGGTGGCCCGAATGGCGAAGTACAATTACAAGATTATTTACAAAAGAGGGGCCGAGAATGTTCATGCAGATGCTCTCTCTAGGATTCGACATACAACTCCTGGACAGAATCGAGACGAAGAATTAGAAGGAGAGGAAATACCGTTCGCTCTTACCGCTGCCGTGCTCACCAATGTTGATGCAAAAGTATCTTCCCCAGAGGCCCACAGGGGCATCCTGGAACAATCTCGTAATAAGTGGATACAACAGCAACAAGAAGATGAAGAAGTTGGACTTCTCCGGACATGGGTCGCCGCTGGTCAATTACCCACTGATACTCAACGACAAGCTTTGACCCAAGACCTGTCGCTGATGCTGCGACAATGGGAGAGACTGATTATCCGAAGGGGATTACTGTACCGTAAGATCACTTCGCAAACAACCTCAACGACTGTTTGGCAGGTGGTTACGCCCGGAGCTCAACTACACAAACTGGCTCGAGAGGCTCACGAAAAAGGGGCCCACTTTGGAGTCAAAAAGACTTTGCAATGGTTACAACAGAAAGTTTATCACCCACGCTTGTCGGCTGTTGTGGACGAAGTTTGTCGTACTTGCCGCTTATGTGAATTGGCCAAACCGCCTGCTCAGAGGGCCGCAACACAGACGATTGTGACTTCAGAACCCTTGGAGCTCCTGACGGTTTATTATCTGCACATTGGTCCCGCATTCCAGGGATACGAACACTGCCTCGTCATGGTGGATCATTTCACTAAATTCGCTGTGGTCACCCCTACTCGAGACCAGACCGCGGAGTCAGCCGCCTCCGCAATTTGCAGAAATTTTATACAAGTGTACGGCTGTCCTCAACGCATACATTCCGACCAGGGAGCATGTTTTTTGGGGAAAGTTATGGAGGAACTACATCATCTTTATGGGATTGATAAATCCCGGACCACACCATATCACCCGCAAGGGAATGGGGCTTGTGAGCGATTTAATCGGACATTGATTCAAATGCTACGCACTCTGGAGAGTGACAAGAAAGCTCGTTGGCCTGAATATGTTTCTGAATTAGTGTGGGTTTATAATAATCGGGTACATCGAGTAACGGGCTATACTCCTTATTTCCTGCTGTTCGGACGAGAGGGTAAAGGGATCACGGAGGTAGAGTTGGACCCCGAAGAGCCTCGGCCCTGGACCGGAGTGTCGTCTTGGGTCCGAAATCATCGCCACAGGTTGCAAACTCTTCATCGAATTGTACATACCAAACTTCAAGACTGGGAACACCCAGGGAAGAATACAACCTCCCCTCCCCATCTCCAAAGCGGGGACCGGGTGCTTGTACTAGATCAACGCCCCCAGAATAAACTGGAGTCACGTTGGGAAGAGAGTCCTTATCGGGTACTACGCCGTATCCATTCAGAAGGACCTGTGTACGAAATACAGCCCGAGCAGGATGAAACACTGCCTACTCGCATTGTGCATCGTAATATGTTACGCCTGTGTATTTCTTCCGACCCGAAGCAACTGGAACCCGTCCCGAAGACATCCGAACCGGAGTCCATATGCTGGGACTCAGACGACGAGGATTTCCCTCCAGTTCCCAAGGGCCCTCCACCCAATAATGAGCCAGTTGACACAATTAACCCACCGGCATCTTGCAGCTCACCGACGTCCACCACCCCAGAAGATTCCACCCCAGTCGAACTTAGACGCTCCGAACGGTCAACAGCCGGCAAACCCCCCGAACGGTATGAACAAGGCCAGTTCGTATGGCAACAAATATTGACACCTTTACAGACCAATCTCAATAGACTAACACCCTCGCCCGAGGACTGGCGAGCTTACAGGGTGGGGGAATGTGGGGAGGAGGACCCCCATACAGTGATTGGGCTGGAACCAGGGGGACCGCCATCAGGGTTGTTGAAGAAACCACATCAGGGGGATTACAAAGGGAGACATGTGACTGAAGTTGTCAGGGCAACAGGGGGCGGGGCGAGGGTAAAAGGAGCAGGGGACGCGCTGAGGTGGCAGTTGGCAGAGAGCCTGACAGGAGAGAGGAAGCCGTGCGGCAGAGAGAGGACTGTGGCAACTGACGGTGTGGAAAAGAGAGACAGGCAGGAGACTGAAAAAGGGAAATTTGAGACTGACCGAAGGTTGACGCGTAAGAGACTCTCCCCGGGAGTTTCCCCCCGCAAAGATTCAGATAAAGTGACGGCCGCTGATTCCCTCCGTGGTGTGACAGGACCGGGATCTCAGGTGACCGCTGCGACGACACAGCAATCCGGTACAGTGGCCAGGACACTGCCCCCCTGTCTTCTCCCACAGCTGCGGCCCCGTCATCACCGACCTCAGGGGACGTCACCTCGCTATAGGCGGCCGCAGAGCCCGTCCCGGTTACTGAGGGGACACTGAGCAGAATTTGTTAACGTTTATGTCTTTTTTTTTTAAACTGCGTCATGACCTGGCTGGGGAACGAGCGCCTCTAAACGGACGCCTGGGAGATTGACCCCCTGAACAGTTTCTTCAGGGCCTGTTGTGCCCCCACCGACCCCACTTCTTCAGGGCCCGTTGTGCCCCACCGTGCCAGCTCCTTCAGGGCCCGTTGTGCCCCACCGACCCCATTTCTTCAGGGCCTGTTGTGCCCCACCGTGCCAGCTTCTTCAGGGCCCGTTGTGCCCCACCGACCCCATTTCTTCAGGGCCCGTTGCGCCCCACCGCCCAGTTTCTTCAGGGCCTGTTGTGCCCCATCGTTCCGGTTTCTTCAGGGCCTGTTGTGCCCCATCGTTCCGGTTACTACAGGGCCCGTTGCGCCCCACCGCCCAGTTTCTTAAGGGCCTGCTGCGCCCCATCGTTCTGGTCTCTTCGGGGCTGGACAAGCACAAGTCCTTCCGGGAAGTGGTGGATTACAAGGCAGCCACATCTGCAACCCCTGAGTGGTCGTGAACTCGAGCGACGCCCGGAAGGCTAAGTGCATTATAGAGAAAATAAGGACCCTTTTTGTTTTTTTTTTAATGTTGTTTTACGAGTCCCCGCGAGGACAAATAAGTGTTTCCCGTTTTGTCTGATTTAAGCAGTTTTAGCCCTTGCGGCTTTAAAACTTATAAAAGTTTATTTCACCCCACATTCAGTCTCGTGTCTCGTCACTGCATCCTGTGAGCCTGCTCGAACCCTACATATGTATATGTTCTCATACATACCTGTTATCATTGGTAGTATTCTGCCAACTGGTGGCTACCTTTTGTATTGTAATCTTATTATCACTATTTTGTGTCTCTCATCCGCCTCCCATTGCTTTCATTGTTTTTACAGTTAACTTTTACATTTTATCTTATTGTGTAGTTTTATCTCAATAAATTATTTATTGTGTATATAAATATTTCTGATTTTTTTTATTACAATATAGCTTTACTTTTCCACTACCGCTCTTATTTTTTGTGCATTACATTGCACTAAATCTCTATATATCTAACTTGCAGAATTGCACTGTAATTAACTTTCTGAATATATATATATATATATATATATATATATATATATATATAATATTTTATTGAGACATGTTTCTCTTGGTCCCTTTTGCAACTGCAAAGGTTGCACCAATGGTATGCCCGACCCTGGTGCCGCATGTCCGTCATAGGGTTCTTCACTTTTTGTGACGGAATCTTCTAACAGAGCGGATGTGATCTAAGCCTTGGAGGAAAGTAATGGAAGGATACATCACTATTTATATTACCTATAGTTCGCTCTCCGGTTGGATCGACCTCTCGCGCCATTTCTAAAACTTCTGTTGTTGCGATATCCACATTACAGGGAACCACGGCCAGATTAATGGTCTCTTGCTTTGTAATGTATTGCTTTATTATCTGCTTAATCTGAAGATATGTGTAAAAAAGAAAACATATTACTGCTCCATATTATTACGGTTAATAAATATTAAAATGAATGTCCGCTTTTAAAGTTAATTTAACTTTTATGTTATTTTTTTAAATCTTCTCAGCGGTCTGAGATTTTTTTTAGCAAATATTATATAATTTTTTTTTTCCTGGGGTTTCATCAATATGCTAAATAATAAAACAGTATGCGGTAAGCTCCTAAGCTCCTCCTAGTGGTGTCTACAAGTAGGCAGAATTTGTTAGTTAGTCTTGCCCACATATATTTTATGAACAGAGTATTTGACCTAGTTCCCATTTTTTCTAATATAAATTGCTATATATTACAGATAAGCACACCAAATTGATGCAAATAAAATCTTTATGGAGTGTTTAGGAATTTGCTGAATCTGGTGAATTTGAACAATTTGTGGTTCGCTTTGAGTGAGTCGCCTAAAATCTGCTGCTATTTTGCACATTTCAGAAGATTTCATTAGTCAGAGACCTCGGAGGCGGCCAGATGGCTTCCCCATAGTGCTTTGCAGCTATCACATCACCCGGTATTGCACAGCCATATAATAAGAAGCAGTGATGAAGAGCCCTTGAAGGATGTGCCATTGATGAGGAGAGACTGCTGGCTTGCCGAAATCAAGCTGAACCAAATTATGCTGGAAGATTTGCAGGGGGAGTGACTTCGTGTGCTGAATCTGATCAGATGACCCACAGGAAGGACTGCCTTGATATAAAAGCTCTGAGCCAAACTGCAGGCAGATTTGATGCTAGTGAAGAAAGCGGAGCACACGTGCTCCAGAGAAGCTGCTGAAACCAGCGTGACATGCCTCAGCGGGAAGTCTACTCCACCAAACTGCCGGTCACCACCTGGCAAGGTCCAGATTCCCTTCAGGAGAGCTCCAAGTTCTGCCTACGCTGGACAGGACCAGGATCGGTGCCCTGCGCTGGTCAAGCCTCTGTAAGGGGGTCGCAGTAGCCATCCTGAACCCCTAAGCATGTTTAAAATGTACACAATATATATCGTTGATACCATACCAAGATATGTATATTAAATATTGTTTAGCATGTTGTATTTAACGCTGTCTGTGTATGTTAATAATGTGTTAGATAGGGAGAGCGTAGTACTCTCATTGGGCCACTAGATCAGGGCATTTTAGTTATGCTTAAGATAGCACAACAGCTCGTAGGAGTAGGCAATTAATATAGGAGGGTCATTGTGCTTAGGTTAAAGTAGCTTCCTGAATAGAGTCAGTTGGACCAGGGGGCCCAAAGCTCTTGCATGGGCTTAAGTGCTCAGGAGTTATAGTAGATACCTCGTAACGTTCTGTTCAAGCCATCCAGAACAATTGGTACAGCATAGACACAGCTGCAGTATCTAAAGGAGTTAGAGTTACAGAAGTGTGAGCTGCAGAAGAAGTCACGGCAGGACAGACGGGCAGGTCGCTCACTATGTGGCAGATGATCACTTGGCCTGATGCCCTCAGATCCGGGGCGAAATGGCCGAGGGAACTCCCAAATGCAGAGAGTCTGAGCAGGGAGGATGTTAGAAGACCATATGATACGGTACGATCCGGTCTCGAGCCGTGTGACAGAGAGCAGGGAAAGAAGAGGTAACATGTATTGTGACACCTTCTGTAAACGCTGTAATGAAACCAGATGTGCTGAGAAGACATGGGAATAAAGTTCTATGTTTGGAATTGCAACCGGATTGTGTCTCTGTTTATTCAGAAGCGGCCGGAGGTGACCCTAAGGAGCCAGGTAGACACCCTGATGATGCAGAGAATGGGGAGACAAGTAAGCTGGGAGTAATTTGTGCTATATATGTAGTGGTAGGCCAGGGCATGCAACGCCCGATGAGTACAGCCACGACTACGACCCTGGCCCTCTCCTATACCTCCAAGACCTGACATCGCCTGTCATGAGCTGAGGCTCAGTCCTCTCCACCCCAAACCTAAGAGAGTTTTGCCACAAGTTTGCACAAGTTTACCACTTCTACAAACTGTGAGATCATGGACAATGTTTGATCCAAAAACTTTATTTGTAAATAGTTTAGCGCCTCTTTAGGTGCTTCCGCTTGGTTTTACATGTAACCTTTGAATGTGAAGGTTTGGTTGCTTTAATCAACCACAGAACTGAAGATGTGGTCCCAGGTAGAGACCAGCCATGCCTTGCAGCATGCCCAAGGCCTACATTGGAGGTTTGCAAAGGGTCCTCCATTTTGCCCCTAGATCATAAGAAAAACATCCCAGATAGGGATTGCACTACAGAAAAAGGACAACCTCAGTTGCACTTAATAAAAGTTTTATTGCACTTGCACTGTTAAATTGCACTTAGTATAAAGAATGTTTTATAGTGTGGCAGAGAACGTTTGAGCTAACGATGGTTGCTGCCAATATTTTCTGGAAAAGAATAGTGATAGTGTTTCTTAAAAAAAAAAGTAAAAGCATTTGATTCAGGGATGCTTCAGGGAAGTTGTGTTAATTTGTTTACATGTTGACATATGTCCAAAATTTTTGTATGTTCCTGTAACATCTGCTTACTCTGTTTTTAGACGTGCTGCGTTTAACGGGGAGAGGGGGGTATGTGGTGCCCCTGAGGGTTCAGTCACCACATAGGTACTGCATCTCACCCAGAGATGTGGTACCCTATTCTCAGGTAAGGAGGGAGCACCACCCAGGATCCTAACACCTGCACCAAACACACACTATAGCAACTAGGCACCCTGGATGTACCCTATGGGAGGATTATCTCATCCCTGGCTGGGTAGTAAAGGGTGTTGGGAGGTGGGTGAAGTTAGTAGGATGAGAGCAGGAGAAGAGAGTCAGTCAGGAGGAAAGGAAGGTGTGTGAAGCAGCTCCCTGTTAGAAGGGACTGCAGGGAAGGAAACAGACAGAAGGAAGCTCCCTGAAGAGGGAAGGGGTCCTAGGGGTACGGATAGCGATCATACTGTCCGTGGGGCCTGATCCATATGTGGAAGGACCAGGTTGCATGGGGTACCGGCCCCCTAGCCTAGTATAGAAATCATCAGACTCAACTAGCAAGCCGGAGGCAGGGTCACCTATAGGTGTTTCAGCCACAAGCCACAGTTATCTTCTCTGGAAAGGTAGTCATAAGGGAGCAAGGGAACACAGAGAAGATGTTACCCAACAAGGTCCGTGGCTGCTGGCCTGGGACACTGACTGTGAGGTGTTGGGCAGGAGCAAGCCTTAAACCAGCAGTGAGATGGCAAGGGAAGGCATATACTGAAGGGAGTCCTGGGAAGGTGAATCCTGATATACCTGGGAGTTTGATGGACCCCTCACCTGGAGGACGCAGCACCAATCAGGCATCTATGTGCACCAGAACTAAAGCCTTGGAACTGCACCTGACTGTGTCCTTTCAAGTTCTTCTGGCAACACCTACTCAGCACTGCTACATCCCTCGTCAAACACTACGTCACTACCATCTTCAACATCTATATACAAACTGCCCTGGGAAAAAGCTGTACCAACTCAGCTGCATTACCATCAGTCCCAGAGGATCTGCTCTGCAGCGCTGGTCACCTCTGACCAGAAAACACAGGTGGCGTCACGAACCCTTTATTACAAACTTTATCATCCCGTGTAAATATCCCCTTTAATTGGACACCCAGGGCCACGGACTGGGTCACCGCTGCCACTACACTGCCCCTTTAAGAAGTGGCCTGGTACCGAGTATCCCCTTGCCCTGGCGGGCGATCCAAGTCTCCCATACTGTTTGCCTATGCAGTGAATGCAAGGGCTGCCAAAAATTTGGAGGCAATCCAATGCCCCTTGGAAGAGACGTAGAGGAGGGCCTCATAAAAAAATGTTCCCAATAGAAAGGAGTGGATCTCCTATACTTGTAAAGCCCATGCACTAGGTGTATGGGCTGACAAACATTTACCCCTGGGGGGTATACATGAACATACTGTATAACAATTTTTTTTACTGGCATCATAAACGCTTCTCTCATTGGCTGAAAAAAGTCACGTGCAAGCATTCGGCGAAACCCGACTTTGGCGCTTGGGTCGCCGACCGCATGGCCGACTTCACACTGTGGTCGGGTTTCATTTCATGAAACCCGACTTTGGCGAAAGTCGGCGGCTTTTGAATCTGACCGACCTGTTTCGCTCAACTCTTGGAACAAGCTGTTGGTTACCATCTGTTTACTCAATACTTACAGTATTTTTAGGTCACTTTTGACATTACCACAGCTGTATTTTCATTAAAGCGCTTGAAAAGTAGGTGTTGGATACAGTCTGACTGGCTATGTTCACACATTGCATTTTTTCAGTGTTTTTTTGCTGCATTATTTTTTAAATGCAAATTAAAAGTTACATTTTTAAGTACCAGTAAAAGTTATTAGATTTCAGAAATCTACTGACTGAATTGGAAAACGTCCAACGTTTTTAAAATGCACAGTCAATGCATTCAGTGTTTTTGCAGCGTTTTTCCAGCGGTAAGCAATGAGAAAAAGTGGGGAAAAAAAAGTTGTGAGAAAATGCTACAAAAAAAGATGAAAATTGGACATTCGGAAAGCAGCAAAAACAGTCCGTGTGAATATAAGCTTAAATACCTTTTCTGGGCAATTGAAGGTTTTTTTTTGAGTATTTTAGATTTGCGTCAAATTGATTTGTCACAAAATGAAAATTTGGGAAAATTTTTGCAAACTTGAATTTTAAAAAAAACTCTTCCCTTTTTTTTCTTGGCATTTGAAGTTCAAATTCTGACCAACCTGTCTTCCGATGTCCTGGGGTTGATTGGGTAAAGCGATCCTTGTGATCCCCGGGAGATCAATGAGAGTCAGATCTGGGACGTTCGGAGAGATGATTTCCAGCGTTATGAGCTCTGGGCTGATTCCCTTTCCTGAACCGGAAACAGCGTCTTGTGCTGGGGAGAAAAATAGTAAGGAGATAGGAAAGATAAGAGTCAGGAAGATCAGTTCTCTAACCGAGTTCTTCTAAAATTAAGTTTCTAAAATCTCCAAACCATTATTTTTTCCTTTACCTTTCCGAACTTCAATCTCCACAGCGGAGGGTGAATGAATCGGTATTTTTATATTTCTATAAATAATTTTTCCAAACCACGGGGAGTTGTTGGCAGATTTTTTCAGCTTCAGCTCAAGGGGACAACGTGTGACAATACCTGTAGAGGAAAAAGTACAAAATAAATGAATCAGGTATAACAATATGATTGGTGCCATTGTTTTGTAAGATGTGGAGGTGGCTCCTCCTGTTTTATCGGTGTTATAGCTGAACCCGGTCTATGCGGTTAAAAAGCATAAAAATGCCAGATATGACGATGTCTGGTCAGCTTGCCTAGAATAAAAAAAGCAATAAAAATGTTATGTGTAACCCCCAAATAATGACGAAAAGTAAAAGAATTTCATGGAGCTAAAACGTGGTGAGTCAAAGCAAAAAGTTTCATTTCAAAGCTCTTCCAGTGCTGCAACTCTGGTGGTGCTTGCCTGTCACATGTCATACATATATATATGTCAGAGGTGAGTATTGCGTACTCAAGCATTGATTTTTTTATTTTCTTAATTATTTTCTCGTTATCCTTGATCCTTATGATCAGCTTTATTAACATCTTAATTCCCATAGACCAGCAGATAATTTTCTGCCACCTTGCCACTACTGCAGACCACTGGGATGTTAGAATTACTCCTGCCTATACCCTAGCCCACCAGGAAAGTTGATGTTAACCCTCCACTAGCCTAGACCACTAGAAAGCTGGAATTAACCCTTCCTATATATACCCTAGACAAAAGGGAGGCTGATATTACCCCTCTTCTGCCCTAAGCCAGAAGGGAAGTTGAAGATACTACTTGACTACCCTTGACCACCAGAAAGCTGGTATTAATCCAACCTGTACCCTAGACCACCAGGGAAGCTGGTTATATACCTCCAGTAACTCAAACAAACAGGGAAGTTGTGTTATCCCTAAAATTACCTAGACCATGACTGAATGACATATGGCGCATCAAAGAATGTTGTGCGGACCGTAGCGCTAAACAGGAGAAGCCGCTCCCTCCTTCCTCAATTCTTTTGTATTTGTGTCTTTTCAGAATACATTTGAACACAGTGTGGAGCCAGGAATGGGGCAGAGAAGCGTCTGTCAGCTCCCGCCCCGACGTGCAGCAGCGTGATACGGTCAGCACGCTGCTGCCAGCACCATAGAGGAAGGGGGCACCAGTAAGAGCTACATAGAGGAGCTGAAGATGAAATGTTAGTTGATGGTGGAAGGAGATGGTTGTACTACAACGAGGGCATATAATTGGGCAATGGGAGGTATTATGGGGCACTATGGGGTATTATGGGGCACTGAAGACAATTATGGGGTGATAGGGGATGTTATGGACACTTTGGGACATTGTGGAGCAATAGGGGCATTATGGGGCAACTAGTGGGGGACTGCGAAAGGGGGCATAGTATAGAGAGACACAGTGGGGAAGATATGGAAATGGGCAGTTTGGAGGGATATTATGGAGAGGGTCAGGTTGTGTGGGATCTTATATAGAGGTGCAGGGGGGGGGAATATTTTGGAGAGGGGCATGGTGGGGAACATTATAGTGCATGCAGTGTGGGGAGATATTTTGGAAACAGTGGGGGCAGTGCCGTAACTATAAACGTCAGCGCCCCGGGGCAAAACTTCATAGTGGGGCCCCTCAACATTTCAATTACTAGAGATTGTGCGGAACGTGGTGAAGCCTGCTACGCATTGTTGTATACAACACACAGGCTTCACCACGTTCCGCAAGACCTTTCATAGATTTTGTTTATGATGCAAGTTTTAGAAGTTAAATATTCAGTGAATATGTTTGGAAAATTAATAAGGTAAATAATTCCAAATATTGCACAATTTTCAAATAGCTGTATATGTTTATTAAATATTAAGTAGTTTTAAACAGTATATATTTAAACTTTGTTCACTTAAACATAACATTACTTAAACATTACCAATTTGTTCAGTTTTAAACAGCAGCTACTTAAACATTTGTTTCCTAACTTTCAGAGAAGCGAATTCATCAATTACTTTGTCAAAGTTGGTCTGTTGAGCTCGATCATTCTCAATTGAAAGTAAAGCTAAGCTGCTGAGTCTTTCTTGAGCCACAGAGGAACAAACCCCTCTCCATGTCACCTACCCCCTCACGGTGCTGGCACATCCCAATCCCTATATTCCACCCCCCTCCACACGATGCTGGCACATCACCCCTCTCCATCTTTATAGTATATGGAGGACCAGCGTCGGACTGGAGCACCTTGGGCCCACCAGAGAAAATCATTCTTGGGGCCCACTATGTAGCGACATAGAAATAAATACAAGACCGCCAATTGTGCGGTAAAATGCGCTAATATCAGGGGATAATATAAGGTAGTACACATCTTAATTATGTAGCAGTGGTTGGGGTAGAATCATAGAGGGGTAGCCTCTCTCATAGATTATAATGTAGCCCCCTCATAGAATATAATGTAGCCTCTCTCATAGATTATAATGTAGCCTCCCTCATAAAATATAATGCAGCCCACCTCATAGGGTATAATACAGCACCCCACAAAATATAATGCAACCCCCTCATAAGGTATAACACAGTCCCCACCATAGAATATAATGTAGCACCCTCATAGTGCATAATGCAGCCCCCCTCATATAGTATAATGCAGCACCAACACAGAATATAATGCAGCCCCCCATAGAGTATACTGTAGCCCCCTAATAGGGCATAATGTTGCCCCCTCATATAGCATGATGTAGCCCCCCCAGAATATAATGTAGTCCCCTGAGAGAATAATGCAGCCCCACCACAGAATATAATGCAGCCCCCCATAGAGTATACTATAGCCCCCTCATATAGTATGATGTAGCCCCCCCAGAATATAATGTAGTCCCCTGAGAATAATGCAGTCTCCATCAGAATATAATGTAGCCCCTTCATAAAGTATAATGCAGCCCCTCTCCACCCCCATCATTGTTCTCATCACCACCTCCATCATTGCCTTCTCCCCACCATCATTGTCCATTTCATCACCTCCATCATTGCCTCCCCCACCACCATCATTGCCCATCACCTCCATTATTGCCTCCCCCCACCTCCATCATTGGCCATCACCTCCATCATTGCCTCCCCACCAATCATTGCCCATCACCTCCATCATTGCCTCACCCATCGCCATCATTGCCCATCACCTCCATCATTACCCATCACCTCCATCATTACCCATCACCTCCATCATTGACTCCCCCACCGCCATCATTGCCCATCACCTCCATTATTGCCTCCCCCACCACCATCGTTGCCCATCATCTCCATTATTGCCTACCTCACCAATATCATTGCCCATCACCTCCATCATTGTCTCCCCCACTGCCATCATTACCTCCCCTCACCAATATCATTGCCCATCACCTCCATCATTTGTCTCCCCCACTGCCATCATTGCCCATTACCTCCATCATTGCCCATCACCTCCATCATTGTCCATCACCTCCATCATTGCCTCCCCACCGCCATCATTGCTTATCACCTCCATTATTGCTTCCCCCACCAATATCATTGCCCATCACCTCCATCATTGTCTCTCCCACTGCCATCATTGCCCATTACCTCCATCATTGTCCATTACCTCCATCATTGTCCATCACCTCCATCATTGCCTCCCCACCGCCATCATTGTCCATCACCTCCATTATTGCCTCCCCCCACCACCACCATTGCCCATCACCTCCATTATTGCCTCCCCCACCAATATCATTGCCCATCACCTCCATCATTGTCTCCCCCACTGCCATCATTGCTTCCCCCACCAATATAATTTCCCATCACCTCCATCATTGTCTCCCCCACTGCCATCATTGCCCATCACCTCCATCATTGTCTCCCCCACTGCCATCATTGCCCATCACCTCCATCATTGCTTCCCCCACCAATATCATTGCCCATCACCTCCATCATTGCCTCCCACCACCCCTCACACACACACAGCACCGGTCCGCATCACTCACTCACATAGCAACTCATCACACACACACCACCGCATCACTCTCACACACACACACAGCACCATATCACTCTCACACACTCAGCACCACATACACATGCAGGCACACAGCACAACTCACCTCCCCGCAGCAGCAGCACATCCCGGAAGCCTCTTTCTCTCCGGCAGCTTTCCCTCTGATACAGCACACTGGATGATGACGTCATCCAGCTGGGCTGTCACAGACAGGAAACGCCCAGAAAGCAGGAAGGCGGGATGTGCTGCGGCTGCGGGGAGGTGAGATGTGCTGTGTGTGTGTGAGTGATACGGTGCTGTGTGCATGGTGCGGTGCTGGGGATGGGCTGCCCGCTATTAAAGAGGAATGGTATTCACGCCTCTCCACGCCCATAGGGGAGTGGAGAAGCGTGAATATTCATTTCGCTTTAGCAGCGGGGACAGGAACTTGTCTCGTGCTGCTGCTAGCTGGCACAGGACGGGCCCCCTTGACTCAGGGGCCCCATACTCACTGACTTGGGGGCCCCTCGAGCAGTGGGGGCCCTTGGAGCAGTGGGGGCCCTAGGCACTTGCTGGCCAGTATGCCAGCAGGTGTCAGTGCTTGGGCCCACCGGAGAATCTTCCGATTCTCCGGTGGGCCAGTCCGAGCCTGTGGAGGACTATGGGGGAGCAGTATACTATATGGAGCACTATGATGGTGCATTATAATGGGTGACTATGGATGATGCACTATAATATACGGAGCCAATTATACTATGTGGAAGCCATTATAATACTGGGAGGGCTCTGTGGGGGGCATGATAATACTTGCAGGACTATGAGGAAGCCTTTATACTTTATGGAGGGCGATTTAAAGGGACACTGTCACCAGTGTCACTTACTGAGCTGCTCAGTGTAGTTTTCATAAAATCACTGTTCAATCAGTTTGAGATTAACATTGTAGGACTAATCAAATAGTCCAGCACATTCATTCACTGCTAAATATGAAGCAGGGAAAACAGCAATTATATTAAAATTACAGCAAGCAGCTCAGTAAGTGACACATCGCTGGAATCTGGGTCTCTATCTCTACATTATGCTGCTAGCAGATGGGATGGCAAAATCCTGGTGACAGTGTCCCTTTAAGGCTGTGTGAGGGCCATAATACAGTGTGAAGAGATGTAGGGGCCATTATACTGTATGAACGGCTGTGTGGGGTTCACAATGGGAATCATACCGTAGAAGAGGGGTAGTCTTATACGGCGAGTATATTCCAAACTCTATATTTTAACTGGAAAAGTTGGGGGTCGTCTTATACACCGGAAAATACAGTGATACTAAATACTCTCTACCTACACACGCACTACAACTACTATATGCGACACAGACTGCACGGACGATCCGACACTGGCCGCTGACCGATGAGCAATGGCCAATGAGCAGTTCAGCAGTTGGGGTAAACAAGACCTCAGGGTCAGTGCGCGTCGCGGCCGCTGCCTGAACTATTGGCTGAGTCACCGCCTGGCGCGACACCACACGATCCGCTAACAGTCTACTGTCTGCCATAGCGCTCCTGTTACTAAGCGAAAGAGCGTTTCCCCGTTTAAAGTATAAACGAACAAAAAACATTTACGCTTGCACTTTCATGGATCTTTTCGTTATTTTTATTAACTTTAAACTCGAATAATATAGGAGCTGGGTATTTTATGAGAAATTAAAGTATTAAAATACAATTTTTTACCATCAGTTTGGGGCCCCTTGGGTGGTTGGTGCCCCGGCTGCCCCGGTTGCAGTTACGGCCCTGAGTGGCGGTATATTTTGAAGAGGTGGAAGTGTGGGCATTTATCATTGAGAGGGACTGTGTGTGAGGGAGATTATGGAGAGGAGCAGGGTAAGGGCAATATTATGGAGATGGGCAGTGTGGGGGGAATACTATGGAGATGGCAGTGTGGGGGACATTTTGGGCAGGAAGCACAGTGAGGGGCAATTATTTATTTAGGGGAAATATTTTTATGTATGGGGCAGTATAATGATACTTTTATTTTTAAAGGGAATCTGTCGCCCCTTTTTTGAGATATCATATAATGATATCATTCAATTGTGTGTCACATAAGGATTCTCTTAGTACTTTTGCTTCCCCCTGACCCCGCACCTTTCATGCATAAATACCTTTTTTATATCGGTTCAGATGTATGTAAACTGCCGCTGTCCGGTCCGATGGGCGGGGCTTATTCAACTGCTCTCCCCCCCTGTCTTGCTCTATGCATTTCTTCTTGTGTAAAACAAGACAGGGAGGGGGGGAGCAGGTGAATAAGCCCCGCCCAGCGGACCGGACAGCGGCAGTTTACATACATCTGAACCGATATAAAAAAGGTATTTATGCATGAAAGGTGCGGGGTCAGGGGGAAGCAAAAGTACTAAGAGAATCCTTATGTGACACACGAATGATATCATTATATGATATCTCAAAAAAGGGGTGACAGATTCCCTTTAAGGTCATCGTGTTGGGATGTGCTGCTGAGGACCAGATAAGATTGGGGGTCTGCAGAGAAAAGCTCTGGGCGAGAAATCTCATCATGGTGTCTGTACTACACATGGAGACAAAAGGGATGCAAATTACTTCATTCATAGAAGATGACATTTATAAACTACCTGGATGTAAAAGTTTATTTGTGATACTGACTACATCTCATTAGTACAATGGTTCCTCCATGGTCCGCAGGCTGATGATGGCTGATAAGGGCATTGTTAAGGACGTACTGGAAATTTTAGGTTCATGTGATATATTTGTTTATTGGGCTGACCTGAAATTACAATTGATCGATTGGTGCTGTATACACGTACTGACGGTGGTTCTGGTGCTGCGTTCAAGTACTGATGGTGTTTCTGGTACTGAATTCGTGTACTGACAGTTTTTTGGAGCTGAATTCATGTAATGATGGTGGTTCTAGAGCCGCATTCATGTCGTGCTGACGGTGGGTCTGATCTTGTACACATGTAGAAATTCAAAACTTGCTTCATGGCTATATTAAAACTTAAACATTCTCAAACCTTAGAGATTTGAGGAGGATTTGGAAAGTTTATGCTTCAAAAACTGAGTTTAAGCTAGTCAGTGCCTGCCCTGACAGATTGTTTTGCAGCAGGAACTGAGCAGAAACTCTCCAAATACTTCTCAAATACTCAAAACTTGGTTTTGGTGATGTACTAATGCCAGTACCCATTTAAAAATGTTTGTGGCCCTTGGGATTGGTTCAGTATGGCAATGTTACCCTTGTACCAAAAAATATTGTGCACCCCTGCCCTAGAACAAAAGGGAGGCTGCTGTTAGCACTCCACTGCCCTAAGCCAGAAGGGAATTTGGTGTTACTACTCCACTACCCTTGACCACTAGGAATCGAGCATTAATCCCCCCCCTGTACCCTAGGCCACAAGGGAAGCTGGTGATATACCTCCAAGAGCCCAAACCAGTAGGGAAGCTGGTGTTATCCTTCCACTGCTCTAGACCATCTGGAAAATGCTGTTACCCAGCCACTTGCATAAACCACCAGGGAAGCTGCTATTATCACCATTAAGAGTAAGTTCATAGCTTTGGTTGTACTTCAATGTAATTTATTTCACTTAGGGGGTACTTGGCTTTGAAACATTTAGAAATACTGACATTGACCATGAAAGCTGGAATTATTCCTTCTATTACTCCAGATCACAAGGGAACTGGACATTTCCCTACCCAAGACCATCAGGGAACCTAGAACTGACCTCTTTAATTATGTTGATAAGTATGGAATCTGGCAATTTTTTTAATTATTCTAGACCATCAGGGAACATACAGAAAGCTTGAAAACTCTAAGACAGATAGAAAATCTCTCACCGGTGCCTCTAGGAAGTGTGACTCCAGACAAAGCCTCCAGGACTGAGCTTTTACCAGAACTCTGATCACCAATGACAGCGATTGCTGGTAACGCCAGATCCTTCTCCACCCCAAATGACCGAAGTGAGTCAATGAGGTCAATACACGGTCGGATCTTCTCTTGGAATTGCTTGTCCAATAGTGCAACTGACTCTGGCTTTAAAAAGAAATAATAGATTGCACAGTCTGCATATATAATATCACATAGACAGTGTGAGGCAGTGATCTGTGTCACATGCGACATTCGCTGTGTGTCCCCCCAGGAGGCGCACGGTGGCGTATTGAGGCCATTGGAGTGCATTGCAGTTACAGGTATAGCTGTGCTTGCAATGCAGAATAAAAGTGAGTATAGGTCTTGGACAAGCTATTTGTCCAGGGCAGATTTGAGAAAACCTGCTCTGGGCTTTTATATTTTAAACAGACTACAGGATGGTAGTGAGGCAGTGCGTTTCCTCCCCCAGTCCGGGATTTCCATGTGTCCCATGGCCACAGATTCCAGTTAAAAACCCTGCAGTAAAAGGTTTGAGTGGGTCAGGGTCAGGGTCAATGTCAATTTGGTTTTGCAAATGTGCAGAGCAGAAGGCTCCACCTGTGTGAGGCAACACAGGCAAGCGGAGCCAAACAGCCAAGGGAGCTGAAAGGCCTGGAACCCACAGTATACTCAGCGGTGCAGTCGCCCACGGCAACAAGTCTCGGAGGTGGACTGTATTGTGCCTGACTGTGAACCAGAGGTAGACTGTCCTGTATCTGGCTGCAATTCGGAGGTGGACTGGCTTGTTTATTGACTGCAATTCAGAAGATATGTTTCAGGGCTGTGATCCAGAGATATCATGTGCTGTGTTTATGTGAGTTGAGCATTAATGAGACTTTTCTTTTGGAACTTTGCTGAGTCACTGCCTCATCACTGCACTGAGTGGATACTGCTGCACTACAACAGACAGACACATAGATATATAGATAGATAAGTAGCAATGCCAATTGAACACTGGTTGGGGAAGTGTGCACTTTATTAGGCCCACATGGCGTGGTGCAACATTTCGGCTTCCAAAAGCCTTTATCAAGCAGTGAATTTTTAAAAAAAATATTTTTATTTTTTAATTAATATTTTTTATATTATTGCTCTTTATGTCACTTTAGCCCTTTAGCTAATGAACAGTATTCTTTTGAATCATACATGAAATATCTTATGTCATTTCAACAGATTTGTCATTAAATAGTATAATCCATTTACAAACAGTATGTGGCTGGAATCTATGCGAAGGACTGGATTGGGGTAAAGATGGACGTTCTTTACACCACATATGACCTATATGGTCTCTGTGGTAAGGGCAGAGATACCCAGAGGGGTGCTGTTGTCCCCCGTTGAGACAATTGGTTATTGGAAGTAGCGCCTTAAATGGGGTCTGTCCGTATTACCAGGGTAATGGTGAACCGGCCACCACCCTCTATTGATAATGCCCAAACATAATCTGGTATCAGCTTTAAGGCTGAGTGCAGACGGAGTTTTGAGCCCTGCGGATTTTTCCGTGCAGAATGGAAGAAAACCGCAGGTCAAATGACCTGCATTTTTCCTGCGGATTTCTTCCATTTTTCACGCGGTTTTCATGCGGTTATCCATTGCGGTCTTCCCCCTGCGGATTTGGTGACAGGGGAGATAGAAAACCGCACAAAAGAAGTAACATGCTGCGGATTTTGTACCGCAGGAAAAATCCGCAGCGTCTGCACAGCGTTTTTTTTTTTTTCATTCATTTTAAAGGTACTGTACATCACAATGCGGATATGCAACGTTTCTGCGCGGTAAAATCCGCTGCGGAAACGCTGCAAATCTGCATCGTGTGCACATGGCCTAACAGTATTATGGCACTTAAATAGTAATGTAATATAAATAGAAAAAAATCTCTTTTCTTTAATGAGTGTTTATTTCATGAGCTTAAGTGCCTTTATATGATTATTGCCACTTGCCAGATGTAATAGTAACAGAGCTCCAGCTACACATAAACGCAGCAGTAGGACACTACACATACGTAGTAATACTAATGGAATATGCCACACTAAACATGGCGCTGATGAGCGTACAACCCTCCTTAGTGCGCATGCGCGGGAAATATCCCGCTGTGTGAGCTTTTTTAATTGGCTTTTCGGCTAGTGACAGGAAGCTATGCGCAGTTACATCTCAAACACGCTGACTGTGACGTGTATGGTAAGAAATTAACGATTATGGCAATGCACACCTGGGTGAGAGATGAGACATTAATTTGATGCACATGATATCACTTACAATGTAATGAATACTATATGCTTTTTTACTGTATACTACACAGGCACTTTGCACTTTATGGCACAGGCACTTTATGGCACAGGCACTTTGCACTTTATGGCACAGGCACTTTGCACTTTATGGCACAGGCACTTTGCACTTTATGGCACAGGCACTTTTGTGCAATGACTAGACAGCACGTATTATATGAAAATGTTTACTTGTAAAATGATCTTTTATGATTATTATGTTAATTGTATTACATTATGATGCACCTATATATATATATATATATATATATATATACACATATAAATCCAACATTCTGAGATTCTGGACCGTGAAGAAGGCGGGTTCTACCGCTGAAACGCGTAGTCCTATCTGCACTACTTTCCTGCGTTATTGCTGTTTTGAACTGCTTGGACCATTGCATTTTAATGGATTTATGAATAAAAAGAAAAAAAAATTTTAACAGCATCCTGGATTGCTCACGTTATTGCTGGACTTTGCTTTGTCGTTGTTCATATATATATATATATATATATATATATATATATATATATATATATATACAGTATATGCTTGTATTCACTTGTATATTCACTGCTTCAAAAAAGGCTTTTGGAAGCCAAAACTTTGCACCAGTCCATATGGGCCTAATAAAGTCCACTCATATACTTTTTTTCGTTAAATTTTGAGTGCTGCATCCCATTTTTTTTTCCTGTAAATGTGGCAAGTATGGTATATGGGTCAATTGCCGGGAGGCCTGTGCACCCATGTGATTGCATGTGCTGTTCCAATCTTTTTCTAATTAGATAATAGATAAATAAATAGATAATAAATAGATAGATAATAGATACTTAGAAGATAGATAATTGATAGATAACAGATAAATAGATAGATAATAGGCAATCGGAAAGAGCCAAGGCTAAGCGCCAGAATTGGCGCATCTAATAGATTCGCCATTTCTAGGAAGGCTGCGGGCTGGTTTTATTAGGCTGGGAAGGGGCCAATACCCATGGGCATTCCCAAACTATTAATATCAGCCCCCCGGAAGAAGGCTAGCGTCGAAACGGGCGTAGGAACAGGAGCACATTCATTTATAGGTATGAGGAACCGATAAACAATATATATTTCTTTCATATGCCTGCTTTTCTGGTCTATTGAAGCACTGCAGCACTTTAACTATATTTGTTGCGCTACAGCGCTCTGTATTGAATCTTGAAGGGTCACATACATTGGGACTGACCTAAAAATAATACCAGTACTATTGCACTTTTTTCATAGCACATCAGCACTTTTTTGCCTTATTTAATAAATTTAACTTAATATCACTGTTGTTTTGCACATTAGCACTTTATTTAGATTTTTTTTGCAGCATTTTGCACCAATATTTATTAAGTGGTTTTTGGTGTGTATATCTAGTGGCACTTTGTGTATTGTTATTTTTTATTTTTTGGTATTTTTCTGGTATTAATACTTATATGTTTGCAAGCATGGCATACTGATATATATTATGTATTTAATATATTGCTTTTTTCTCTACGATATCATTATATGTGCTCCTATTTCAGCTGTATATTATACATATTTTTTAACAATTATATTAATTACATTACATTTTTCAAATAAAATATAATAATAATTATTATTATTATTATTATTATTATAGTCTTTTGTTGCACTCATTATTAGGAGGATTTTATTATAATATACTGTATATATAGTTTAGTGGTTCAAAAAAACATGAACTTTTTTTTTTTTTCTCCAAAACGAGTTGTCATTTTTTATTGCCATGATATTGGAGTACGTATGATATTGATTACTTTATATTCCATTGCTTTTTTGTGGGGGGGGATGAAGATGCAGTAACCAAAAAAACACAATTCTGCATTTTGATAATTTTTTATTCCATTTAGATTAGTAAATGTTATAATTTCATAGATAAATCCTCTGTAGACACATCTATATTCAAACCTTTTTTTTTCTTTTTACTTTTATTTTTTATATGTTTATTATTTTCCAATTTTTTATTAAATGTCAATTTATATTTTATGAGTGGTACTTACTGTTTTATTTTGCTCTGGATAGCACTGGGGTGAAGCTGGAGAACCAAAGCCTGGAATATATGAAAGAAATGGCGCTCTAATAATAAATAATAACAATAATAAAATTAAAACATTTACTGAACTGCAACCCCAGGTTTAGGCTGCGTACACATGGGCCATTTATGGTGCTTCTTCTGCTATAATCTTGTGCAAACAATGAACAAACTGCTACAAAACTACCGTAAGTGAGCAGACAAGTTACACGGTAATTTACGCAAACCACCACAGGTGCCGGTATAAGCCAGAGATAGCTCAGATCCCACCATTTAAACTCCATAGATGCCAAACTTAATTATGACTACAGCATCTAAAGGGGTTTTACAGTGAATACAGACTATTTCTTGAAAGGTGTTGTCCTGGACTTTAACATTGATGGCCTACTTTTAAGATAGGTCATCATTGTCTCAATAGTGGGGATGCGACACTTGGCACCCCCGCCGATCAGCTTTTCCTGGTGTCAGCGGCAGCCGGAAATGCTCAGTTACAGAGCTGCACAACTCCTACAACTTTATAGTGGTAACGGCCGGGTACTGGACATCTACCCCCTACTCAGCTTAATAAGGGGCTGATGTGTAGTACTCAGCCGCAGCCACTATTCCGTCGACTAATCTGCACAGCCCAATAACTATTTCTGGCCGTCACAGACCCCGGGAAAAGCTGATCTGTTGGGGTCCCGGGTGTCGCACCCCCCCCTTCAGACAATGATGACCTATCTTAAGTATAGATAATCAATATTAGAGTCCCAGACCACTTCTTTAAGCTTACCTGCTCCTAACAAAGTGACACAAAAGTTCACCACAGTGATAAATGACAAAAAATGAAAAAAAAAAATACATATTTTTTCAAGAGACTCCATTTCTTAGACCTGAGGACACAGGCCCCATTAAGGCTACCAGGCAATCCACTACAACCAATATATTACCTAAAACTTATCCCTTCATCAGAAGCCCACTGCCTTATGCGAAATACCTGCTCATCTACAATATATTTCTACTTCAACTTGAACTTGCAAATTAGAGAAAGACTCAGGCTCGGGTCGAAATGTTAAAGGAAGCACTTGAAAAAATATGTTTTGTTTTATTTTTGTCATTTATCACTGTGGTGAACTTTTGTACATGATAATAAACTTGTATTTGGAAGGAACCCTCAAGAGTGGGGCTGTATACTATATGCTCTAGTACCTGGGTTTTTCTCCAGTCTATCCAGCACCATTATCTATTTTTTGAGTGCGCTTTATTACTATCCAATCTGAGGCTTGTGGTGAGTGACAGTCTAGTCGCCTAATCAGGGCCAAGGCATGCTGGGCTTCATACAGGTGTCTCCTGTTCAGAATTAACTCCAGGCTATTTAGCTGGCTTGCTGTCTCTGGTATCTGTCAGCTGTAGCTTTGTTCTGTGAGACGTGTGCTTTGCACATTGCGAGATTCCCTGATCTTGTTGCCGGACTGTAATGCATGTGGATCGTGGACCCACTTTGCCATTGACTGGGGAAAGCCTAGTGGGTAGTTACTAGGCTACCACCTGGGTTTTCACCAGAGCCCCAGATGGTGTGGTAAGACTTGGGCCAAGGTGAACGTCAGGTGCTACTTTAGGACTGTACTGTAGCAGATGGCGACAAGGGTCAGGACAGTAAACACAAGCTAAGAGTCCAAGGTGGTACGAATACTGTTGGAACGGATATTAGTGCTAAAACAGAAGGGACAGGGTAGTAAACACAGGTACTGGTTCACGTACCACCAGAGGGGTTTAAAGCTCAGGTACCCCAGATGTGGTTTCAGGTTCATGTACTGCCAGAGCGGTTTCAGGTTCAAATATCGCTGGAGCGGATTTGGGTTCACATACCGCTAGAGAGCAGTTTCAGGCTCAGGTACAGCTCGTGCGGTTTCACGTTCAGGTACTGCCAGAGTGATATCAGATTTTAGGTACTAGAACAGGGACCTGACAACAGGCTTGCAGCTATCAGACTGCCAAAATGCAATTGTTGCGCAGGCACCTCCCTACAGGTGGCAGTGCCTTAAGTACTAAGTGCCTCCCAGCTACAGGCTGAGTACACACTAGGGTTGTGCACACACGCCTTAAGGGCACCACCATGGCTACGTGCCAAGACTGGGTCGCGGGAGCCGGAGCAAGGGAAATGGCTGGGTGGTCTAGGTGGGTGAGTAGGTTGGAGTCCCTTCCTGGTGTAGATGTAGTGTCGGTGGTGGGGTGCCGAGCTGGGGGGGGGTGGTCCTACTTTTGTACCGCGCAGAGATGATGACAGAGACACAATGAGGCAGATTCTGGGTGCAACAGGTCCAAGTTTATTTCATTACTTGCCGTCCGCCTGACGGCCTCCGCAGCACACCGCACGTTTCTTCACTTATCGGCCCTCCGTTTCCAGAGCCGTTTACACACCGTACTTTTACAATAAGGACGTACATATGCGTACTGTCCCTCCTTCACTTGTTCGACGCTCCTGCCAGGTCCGCCACTGTGGCCGCCCTAGGCCCAATAACCAACAGCGCTTTCACTGGTCAGTCGTCGTGTCAAATACGGTATATGGCACTCACTGCCTCGTCTCTTCTGCGGTATCTTTCTGTCAGGACCACCCCGACGTTTCCCTCTCCTCAGTCCCCTTGGTCGGATTCTCCTCAGGACACACAGACTGGCGAAGTCCTCCTGTCACCTGGGCTCCCCCTGGGGACTGGAACTTTCTGGAACCCTCCCTCAGTATTTATAACTTCCCCGGTTCCTTGAAACTGTCACTAACTGTCACCACGCCCCCCATGACCAACGGTTTCTAAAGCCCTAAGCTGCTGTAAAGTCCTTTGCTCACACTCCACCCTGCCATCTAATGGTCATCCCAAGGTACTGCACGTCCACTACACTTTTCTAGTTGTTTCCCCACTGTAATCACTGTCTCCTACCTACACTGTGCAAACCTATCTTTCTTCACTCTGACTAGTCCGTCCGTCCGTCAGGTCACCTTCCCTACACTCCCCCTTCCTTTGTCCATTGTCGTCCTCGACAATCGTCATCCCTGCCTTCGTCGTTCTGAATCTACACCTACATTCTGTTGTCGGACCAGAAGTTGAGCCAAACCCACTATCTGCGGGGGCCGAACCATACTGGGAGCACTATGCTCTGAGCAGCCTACTGCTACTCACCAGCGCGCACGCCACATGACAACGTCTTTCAAATTGGGCAAGGTACACCCGTATTCTCTCTACGGCGTGTATCTTTCCCCTACTCTCCCCTACTGTTACCTTTCACTATCCGGTACGCCATGATCGAGGCCACTCACCTACCAGATCATTGCCGGCGCCCGCCTTTCCTTCTTCAGGGGTGTCCGTGGTGTCGGGGACCTGACCTAGGACGGCTGTCTTTCTCACATCTTCCCATTCATTTTCCTTCTTTCAATTACATGTCATGGTCGGCGTCCCGGTCTCCCAGACCTCAACTCTTAGATCCCTACCGGATCTCACACTTTCCTTTGGTCCCGCAGACCTTCCCTTACCCGGACCTGTTGCATTTTACTTTGGCATATTATACAATAAACAACTTTATAATAGCACAAGTACCCATTTTTATAATTTTTTTTTTTTTCTTGCTTTTAAAACCAAAATATAACATAACATTGCATGTCTCCTTTCCTCCTCCCTTCCTTGGACATGGACACTCCCTCTCTTCTAAGTATCCCGCGCTCTGTCAGTCTAAAAAGTAAACACAAACTATCCTGTAAGAGGAACATAGAAAAACAGACATAAAAATCACAGATAAACATTTCTTTTTTTTTTTTAAAAGCTGACCGCGAACTGTCCTTTTGACCTGCACAACGGTGCAACGAACTCCTGACAGTTCAATCCTCCTTTCGGTGGTCAGTAGTATGGGACCCCACAACCGTGGAGCTCCCAGGATGCAAGAAGTGTCCCTTTCTGCAAGATAGTATAAACGAGCCGTCCCGGGGGTCTTGCAGCCGCCATGCCAGCCTCTCCCCTCTCATGGAGCAGGTTCCAGACTTCCTGCCCCCTGGCCCTCTTCTTCTCTATAACTCCTGCGACCCAAACAGAGGGTCCGGCATGAGCCCTGGAGTCCGGTGGGCGGGACTTAACCGAGGAAGGACATGGATCAGAGGCGGCCGATGATTTTTGCGGCTCAACAGCCGCCGGGGCCAGGTGGCAAATGGGGACAACCGGGTCCTTGGAGGCTGGAATCACAAGGCCCACTAAGTCGGCCGCAGTCGACTTCAGCAGCGGCATAACCGCGGCCTCAGGACAGGCCGCATCCACTACTTCCAATGGAGCCGGAGTAACGGCCGGTTCCAACGACGCAGCTGCTATCAGCAGGGGGAACGCAGCAGCGTCTTCTTTGGATGACTTCCGCACTGGCGGCTCCAGGCGGGGTACCTCAGGGACTTGAGCAGGGGCCTCGCACAACTCTGCATACACCACTGGGCCCGATGTACCCAGGCCTTCCGGTGCGCAGGGGGCAGCGTGCTGCGGCGGAAAGATGAGGGCCGCTGGTGGAGGCACTGGTGGTGCCGGGGGTACTCTCACCTTCCCCGGCGCTGCGGCCTCCATCACATCAATACGCGGCTTCACCCGCAGCCTCCGTCCCTCGCTCCACTGTCCCGCGGGTCTTTCCCCCAAACTGGGGGGCTCCGCTGAGAAGTCCTCTGCTGGTATTGGTGGCGGCCGTTCTCGCTGACTCCGCTCAGGCTCCGCTCCCCAGCTCAGCATCCCGCTGCTCTCCCGTGGCTCTGAGGGCGACTTCTGGCACAGCTCCATCCCCTGCCGCCACTGCCACTCTAGGCAGCCGATGCCCCGACACCTGCAGAGTCTCATACCGTCTGTTGGGCAGCACTCGAATGGCATCAGACAGCCGCAGCCAAGTTTTTCTTCTGTGCCACTCCCTCTGTGAGGTGAGGTGTCGGCAGGCCTCTCCACCCTCCTGTCAGGGTCCAATATATGGAAGCGTCGATCTCCAGGCACATACTGTTTCCTTTTGGGATACGTTGGAGGGGGTCCCAGTCCATTCAACACGACTGCAAACACCCGGACCTCTCCTCTGCGCTGAAGCAACACCGCCATACTGCACAGTACCTGGTACCGCCCCGGATCCTCTGCTGGCCACACAGATCCGCCACAGCGCTTCCCATTTGTATTCCACAGGTAGGTCATTTGTAATCCACAGGTAATTGTAATCCAAACAGAGTAGTCCAAGTCCTTTTCCATTCTTTGAGGCAGGTCTGCCGCAGAAGATGATGTATTAGCGGCGTCTATCCTGCCGACTACGCCAAATGTAGTGTCGGTGGTGGGGTGCCGAGCTGGGGGGGGGGTCCTACTTTTATACCGCGCAGAGATGATGACAGAGACACGATGAGGCAGATTCTGGGTGCAACAGGTCCAAGTTTATTTCATTACTTGCCGTCCGCCTGACGGCCTCCGCAGCACACCGCACGTTTCTTCACTTATCGGCCCTCCGTTTCCAGAGCCGTTTACACACCGTACTTTTACAATAAGGACGTACATATGCGTACTGTCCCTCCTTCACTTGTTCGACGCTCCTGCCAGGTCCGCCACTGTGGCCGCCCTAGGCCCAATAACCAACAGCGCTTTCACTGGTCAGTCGTCGTGTCAAATACGGTATATGGCACTCACTGCCTCGTCTCTTCTGCGGTATCTTCCTGTCAGGACCACCCCCTGACGTTTCCTCTCCTCAGTCCCCCTGGTCTGGATTCTCCTCAGAGTGCACAGACTGGCGAAGTCCTCCTGTCACCTGGGCTCCCCCTGGGGACTGGAACCTTCTGGAACCCTCCCTCAGTATTTATAACTTCCCCGGTTCCTTGAAACTGTCACTAACTGTCACCACGCCCCCCATGACCAACGGTTTCTAAAGCCCTAAGCTGCTGTAAAGTCCTTTGCTCACACTCCACCCTGCCATCTAATGGTCATCCCAAGGTACTGCACGTCCACTACACTTTTCTAGTTGTTTCCCCACTGTAATCACTGTCTCCTACCTACACTGTGCAAACCTATCTTTCTTCACTCTGACTAGTCCGTCCGTCCGTCAGGTCACCTTCCCTACATAGAGAGTGCAGGCATAGAGGGACTCTGGCGGTACATGGACCTAGGATTTGTTGTGACTACTCGTTTGACTTATCACCTTATCTTGTTGTCCCCTCCTGACATTTGGACACTGGACTGTTGCTTGAGCACATTTTGTATTGCCCCTCTGTACTACAAGCCCTCCTGGTATTTGACCTCAGACCTCTTGACTACCGTGTCTCATGGCTTGTCCGTGGGTAGCAACTCAGCGTCACACTTTGGACATGACACAGATTGCACGGGCAAATGCTTAGCAGTATGATTGTCACGCCGCCTCCACATACTCACCCGGCCTCCGCTTCCACGCCGCAGCCGCCCGACAGCCACGGCGGTCCCTTCTGACAGGCTCTCGGCCGACGGGGTCTCTGCATGCAATGCGCAAGCGCCATAGGCCGCGGCCGCGCCTCCCTCCTGTTACTTGTGCCCCGGCAATGCCTTGACCCGGAAGCACCTACGGACCAATGGCAGACCTGACAGGGCCATATCAGGCCGCTCCCCCCTGAGGGAGGCGCCTGATTGTTGTGTTTGCTAGCACACTGGGCCCTGCTTCCACGTGTGCTCTCTGCAGTCTCGCAGTCCTGTCTTCAGTGATTCCTGTAGTAGCCTCGCAGTCCTGCTTTCCATGGTCCCTGCAGTAGCTCCACAGTACAGTGCTCCGTGGGTCCTGCTATCCACACTCCAGTCCTTCAGTCCTACTCCAGTCCTGCCTTCGGTGTTCCTGCTCCATCCTGCTATCCACACTCCAGTCCTTCAGTCGTACTCCAGTCCTGCCTCCGGTGTTCCTGCTCCATCCTGCTATCCACACTCCAGTCCTTCAGTCCTACTCCAGTTCTGCCTCCGGTGTTCCTGCTCCATCCTGCTATCCACACTCCAGGTCCTTCAGTCCTACTCCAGTCCTGCCTCCCGTGTTCCTGCTCTGTCCTGTTGTCTATGCACCAGTCCTGCAATCCTACTCCGGTCCAGTCTCCAGTGATCCCGCTCTGTTGTCTACGCTTCAGTCCCGCACTCCTACTCCAGTCCGTCCTGAGCCGCCCCTCTCGGTACCGGCTATCGTGGTACCTGAACCCCTGGGCCTGCTCCTAACGATCCCTGTATAGGGGTCGGCTCCACCTGGCAGCTCGCCCGGGGCCTCTCGGTGCCACGGTCCAGAGGGTCCACTCCTGGAGATTTGTCTCCTGACCAGCCGTGGTAACAATAATGCAGGTGAATGGATAAAATTGTGACCCCCTAGGTACTGTGACCACGACAAGCCAGTAGCCTAAAGTTGTGACCGCTTGAATTTTTTTGGGCACCATACTTGTCCCCATCACAGTACATTACGGGTTACAATACGACCGCATTTACCTGCATTACACTGTGATGTTTCGGTGGCACCGAGTAATAAGTCTTTCACCTGTGTCGCAGCCAAACTCCCTAGGTAGCTGAAATCCAAGGTGCAACACTATCAGACATTTCAATCTTCAGACCATACCTTGATGAGAGGCTGAATGACTCCCGGCTGGGTTAATGTTTTCTGGGGATCCATTTATATGAGCCGGCCCTGCTGTGAATGTAAATGGATCTGCTGGATTCTGAAGAGTTAAGAGAAGAAAACATGAATTTGGATTTCAGACACGATATGGCCCCATAATATGGGCGTAGCGTGTATTTTGTGAATGCAAGAACTATAGAAAATCCTTGGTAATCATGAAAGGTCATCAAGAAGATGGGGCAGGGGGAGCGGAGTAATCAATGACTACAGGATCTTACTTTTTGTAGTCTGTGACTATGAAGACATAAAGTTGTTTTGCTTTACCTTTTATAGGAACCCTTATTTCCCTATAATATTAAACTACAGCCGCTCCACCCCCACTGCCACTTTTTTGTTAGTGCCCATTGGGCAGCTAGTTAACCAGATGCCAAAAAGTTTCTATGCAGATTGCAGCAATTGAGATGAGTTTGTCATTGGCTGCTTCATTCTGCAAATACAGCAACTGAGATGACAAAGGTCTTACTGTAATAATGTGAGCTTTGTCTTCTCAGTCGCTGCCTGTGAAGAACACATCAGCCAAAAGCGAATTCACTTAGACTACTGCGCTCTGCATAGGCACCAACAGAAATTACAATGGCTACACTGTGCTCTCCTACACCTTCCTGCCTCTCCTCTCACTTGTAATTTTGTGAGAGGAGACAGAGATCTGATATCTGTTGGGCTTTCTGTCGTAAATGTTAAAATGCAATAATATAATAAACTTTTTAAAATGTTTACATATCTTTTCTAACCCTAAATAGGGTTAAGACTAGGGCTACAATTGGGACTAGGGTTGGGGCTAGGTCTATGGTTAGATTTAAGACTAGAATCAGGGTTAGAATTATCGCAAAAGTTCAGCTTAAACCTTTGGTTAGGACTAGCGTTAAGTTACTGTTAGAATAAAAAAAGTTACAGTACATTAAAAATATAAAATAAACAGCAAAAATGCAACTTTATTATTCAAATTGTATGTCAGATTTCAGCAATAAACATAAAATAACAAAAGGGTCAAAGGGAAACACATTAGAGAGCAGCAGATACACAACAGCCAGCAGTAGTGACACAAGACCTAGCAGTAGTGACACTGTAAGGGGGTACTGTAGCCGTCCTGAACCCCTAAGCATGTCCCGGTGTAAAGTGTACAAAATGTATATATATTCATATATTTATTGGTATTCCGTAATGGCGTTGGTATGGGTAGATATGGTGCAATATGTGTTTAGTACAGGGAAATTGTAATATTAGCTTTAGGCCACTAGATGGGGCATTTTAGTGCACCTAGTTTAGCTTGGTAGTGTATTAGTGTAAATAGTTAATATAGGAGGGGTCATTGAAGTTAAGGGAAGGGAGCTTCCTGATTAGTGGCAGAAGGGCGAGGGGGCCCATAGAGATTGGGTGGGCTAGTAGCCTGGGCAACTGTAAGACCCTGTAGCGTTAATTCCATGGAAGTGCTCAGGCATCCAGTATGTGGGGAACCGCACAGTCACAGCTGCAGGAGTTACAGAAGTTTGAGCTACAAGTGTGGAAGCTTCAGAGGTGGACAAGGCAGGACAGATGGGTGGGTCACTCACCATGTGGCATGTCTTAGCCTGGGCTGATGCCCTCAGATACAGGGCAAAACTGCTGAGGGAACACCCGGTGGCAGTGAGCCCGGACAGGGAGGACGCCGAGCAAACGTACAATACGGTACGACCCGATCTCGAGCCGTGTGGTAGGGAGAGAAGTGAAGGAAAAGCTGAAGTGACGTGTAATGTGAAACCTGCTGTGAATGCAGTTTTGAACCTGGATGTGCTGCAAAGACATGAGAGTAAAGTTCTGCGTTTTGAGTTACAACTGGACTGTGTCTCTGTTATTTCACAAGTGGCCAAAGGTGACCTTAGAGAACAAAGGAAGAATCCTGACGGCGCAGAGAATGGAGAGGCAAGTAAGCTGAAAGTGAAACGTGATTTTTATGTAACTGGAGGCCAGGGCACACAAAGCCTGTTAAGCTCAGCCACGACTACTACCCTGGCTCACCTTTACAACACAACAGCCAGCAGTAGTGACCCAACAGCCAGCAGCAGTTTCACAAGAACTAGCAGTAGTGACACAACAGCCAGCAGCAGTGACACAACAGCCAGCAGCAGTAACACAAGAATCAGCACCAGTAACACAACAGCAAGCAGCAGTGACCCAAGAGCCAGCAGAAGTGACCCAAGAACTAGCAGCAGTGACACAAGAACCAGCAGCAGTAACACAACAGCCAGCAGCAGTAACACAAGAATTAGCACCAGTAACACAACAGCCAGCAGCAGTGACACAAGAACCAGCAGCAGTGACACATCAGCCAGCAGCAGTAACACAAGAATTAGCACCAGTAACACAACAGCCAGCAGCAGTAACACAAGAATTAGCACCAGTAACACAACAGCCAGCAGCATTGACACAAGAACCAGCAGCAGTGACACATCAGCCAGCAGCAGTAACACAAGAACTAGCTGTAGTGTTACAACAGCCAGCAGCAGTGACACAAGAACCAGCAGCAGTGACACATCAGTCAGCAGTAGTAACACAACAGCCAGCAGTAGTGACACAAGAACCAGCAGCAGTGGCACAACAGCCAGCAACAGTAACACAAGAACTAGCAGTAGCGACACAACAGTAACAAGAACAACTAGCAGTAGTGACACAACAGCCATCAGCAGTGACACAAGAACCAAAAGCAGTGGCACAACAGCCAGCAAAAGTAACAAGAACTAGCAGTAGTGACACAACAGCCAGCAGCAGTGACACAACAGCCAGCAGCAGAAAAACAACAGCCAGCAGCAGTGACACAAGAACCAGCAGCAGTGACACATCAACCAGCAGTAGTAACACAACAGCCAGCAGTAGTGACACAAAAACCAGCAGCAGTGACCCAAGAGCCAGCAGCAGTAAGAGAAGAACTAGCAGTAGTGACACAAGAACTAGCAGTAGTGACACAACAGCCAGCAGTAGTGACCCAAGAACCAGCAGGAATGACAAAAGAACCAGCAACAGTAACACAACAGTCAGCAGTAGTGATACAAGAGCCAGCAGAAATGACACAAGAAACAGCAGCAAAAAACCACCATGGTTACTTACCGGTAGCCGGTTTTTCCGGAACCCATGACAGCACCACATGAGAGAGGGATCCGCCCCGCCAGGACAGGAACCTACTGAAACATAAGGGGCGGCACCTCTCCCCCGCTTCAGTTGGATTACAGAGCATTTGAGAGGACTTCCCGGTTAGTTACATATTTATCCAACACCACATCACACAAATACACCCGACTATTGTGCACACCCAAACGGTGAAAAAAGGGGGGGAAATATACGGGTGCTGTCATGGGTTCCGGAAAAACCGGCTACCGGTAAGTAACCATGGTGGTTTTCCCTTCACCCATGACAGCACCACATGAGAGATTCTGGAGACTTCGAACACCTTAGGGAGGGACCATCGCTTGCAGCACCCTTCTACCAAAGGTCAAGTCAGCAGAGGAGGACAGATTTAGTCTATAGTGTCTAAAGAAAGTTGAGGGTGAGGCCCAGGTAGCGGCCTTACAAATTTGCTCTATTGATACCTCTGCTTTCTCAGCCCAGGAGGTCGCCACGGCTCTGGTGGAATGAGCCTTGATGCCGTCAGGAACCGGGACGCCACTAGCTGAATAGGCTACACTAATGGCCTCCCTAATCCATCGGGCAATAGTCCCCTTTGACACTCCATAACCTTTCCTAGCACCCTGGAAGGCTACAAATAGGGACTGGGACCTCCTCCACTGGCTGGTTATAGACATATACTCTACTAGGGTTCTTTTAACATCTAGGCTATGAAACTTCTCCTCCCCTGGGTTTTTTGGATTCTCGCAAAAGGAAGGGAGGACAATCTCTTGGTTTCGGTGAAAGTTAGTTACTACTTTTGGCAAGTAAGCCGGGTCTGTTCTCATAACCACCCTATCCTGGTATATCTGGGTATATGGTGGGTTGACTGAAAGGGCCTGTAAGTCACTAACTCTACGTGCCGACGTTAGAGCTACCAAAATGATGGTTTTTAGAGTGAGATTTTTAGTTGAAACCTGCTGTATGGGTTCAAACGGCTCTTTCGTGAGGGCTTCCAGCACCAGATTTAGATCCCATGGAGCTATTTTCGGTAAGGAAACTGGCCTAGACCTGTGGCAAGATTTTATAAACCTGGCTACCCATCTGTTTGCCGCTATATTGCAATTGTATAATGCCCCCAGCTCTGAAACCTGTACTTTGAGGGTATTAACCGCCAGGCCTAGCTGTAGGCCTGCCTGCAAGAACTCCAAGATAGACTCGATTGGGGGTTCTTGACCTAACGGTTTTCCCAGGAATTGTAGGAATTTTTTCCACGTTCTGCCATATATGTTGGTTGTTATTGGTTTTCTACTTTTCATTAGAGTAGTCACCAACCCCGGGGAAAACCCTTTATCTCTCAAAAGTGCCCTCTCAAATTCCACGCCGTCAGATGGAGCCCCTTGACTTGTTTGTGGAATATCGGCCCCTGAGCTAGCAAATCTGGAATCTCTGGCAGTACCCACGGGTCCGAGAGAGACATCATTTGTAGTAGTGAAAACCACGGTCTTTTTGGCCAGAACGGGGCTATGAGGATTACTCTGGCTTGCTCGTCTCTTATCTTTTTTACTACTGCCGGGATTAACGCTACTGGGGGAAAGGCATAGCTCAGTTTGAACAGCCACGGGATTTGTAGAGCGTCCACTGCCCACGGGTTTTCCCCTGGGTTTAACGAGCAGAACCTTCTAACTTGCCGGTTGCTTTTGGTGGCAAAGAGGTCGATTACTGGCAGTCCCCATAACTGTACTATCTTCTGGAATATTACACGATTTAAGGCCCACTCTCCCTGTTTTAACTTGTTGCGGCTTAGAAAGTCGGCTTGAACAATTTCTGTCCCTTTGATATGTAGGGCTGTTAGGGAGGTTAGGTGTTGCTCTGCCTTGAGGAAGATTCTTTTGGCTTCGTCCATTAGGGAGTTTGACCTTGTCCCTCCTTGGTGGTTGACATACGCCACTGCCACCCTGTTGTCTGACATAATTCGGACGTTTTGACCCTGTAACATGGGAATGAATGCCTCTAGGGCTCTGTTTATCGCTCTCAACTCTCTTAAGTTGGAGGAAGCCTTCTGCTCTATGTGACCCCAGGACCCTTGGGCCATATGTTCTCTCAGGTGTGCCCCCCATCCCGAGGAGCTTGCGTCCGTCAATATTACATCGGACACGGGCCTGTGCCACAAAGTTCCCCCTGCTAAATTTGTGTCGTCTAGCCACCAAGTGAGAGAGTTTTTCCCCCTTTCGGAAAGTTCCAGCTTCCCTTCTAAACGCCCTTTCAATCGTCTCTGGGCTGACAAGATTTCCGCCTGCAGCTGTCGGGTATGAAACTGTGCCCAGTTGACCGCTGGGATACAGGCTGTTAGCGTGCCCAACAGGGACATTGCCCTTCTTAGGGTCATGTGAGGATGCTGTATTGCCGTAAGGGTCATTTCTGTCACCTTCTCTAGTTTTTTCTCTGGCAAGAGACAAACTTGACGGTCGGAGTCCAAGACGAAACCTAGAAACGTTTGTTTCCTTAGGGGTTGAAGTTTTGATTTTTTTAAGTTTACCATCCAACCCAGTCTTTGCAGGGTCTCTGTTATCTTCTCTACCTGATGTGCGCAGTGATGTTCTGAATTGCCAATGACCAGAAAATCGTCCAAGTAAGGCTTCATAATCACATTGTGGATTCGAAGGAAAGCTGTCATTTCCGCTATTACTTTTGTAAAAATCCTTGGCGCTATGGAGATGCCAAACGGAAGAGCTGTAAATTGAAAATGCCTGAGGTCGCCCTGGATGTATAGGGCTACCCTCAGGTATTTTTGGTACTCTTGGTGCATCGGGATATGGTAATAGGCATCCTTCAAATCGATTACGGCCATGAAGCAGTTGTGGTGTAACAGCTTTATGGCCGAGGTCACTGATTCCATTTTGAATGTTTGGTTCTTGATCCATTGATTGAGGCGCCTGAGATTTATTATCGTTCTGAAGGAAAGGTCGGGTTTTTTTATTAGGAAGAGGGGAGAATAGAACCCCCTTCTTTCTTGATCTTTCGGGACCTCTACCAGAACTTGTTTCTCCAATAGTCCTAAGATTTCTGTTTCTATGGCTGATTGCTCTCCTGGTTCCTTTCTGACGGGGGTCACCACAAATGAAGCTCTTGGATACTGGAAGAAGGGGATTTTTAGGCCATTCTTTATAATTTTCAGGATCCAATTGTTGGCCGATATTTTCTCCCATTCTTTGGAAAAGAGTCTCAATCTTCCCCCCGCCGGAGGGCTGGTGTCATTGCGGGGATTTTTTGGCGGTTGAGGTATTTCCCCCAAACATAAACCCTGGTTCTTTTTTCCTCTTGTATCCCACCTTTTCCGTTCTCCCGGGGGACGGCCTCGATTGAACCTTCCCCTCCGAAAGGGCGGTCTCCTTTGATCACCCATGAATCTGGGGAAGCCCTTCTTTTTGTCACCGGCTTTTTCCAGGATGTCATCCAGGTTTTTTCCAAACAAGAACTGCCCATCACATGGTAACGAGCATAATTTTGCCTTAGATTGAATGTCCCCAGGGCAGCCTTTGAGCCATAACGCCCGTCTTGCGGCGTTCGACAGCCCCGCTGCTCTTGCCGTTAACCTCATCGAGTCGGCGGAGGTGTCGCCAAGAAGGCGGCAGCTCCGTGTAGTAGGTACATTTCACCTAAAATTTTCTCCCTTGGTATTTTGGAGACCAATTTTTCTTCCAGTTGTTGCAACCAGACCATTAATGACCGGGCTGTGCAGGTGCCGGCTATTGCTGGTTTTAGACCGCCTGCCGCAGCCTCCCAAGTGTGTCTTAGGTATGAGTCCGCTTTTTTATCCAAGGGATCTCTCAAAACCCCTGAATCCTCCATGGGCAGGGCCGACTTCTTGGAAGACCTAGACACTGCGGCGTCAATCTTTGGGACCTTGTCCCAGATGTCCATGTCCTTAGCCTCAAAGGGGTATCTTCGCTTTGAAGAGGAGGGAAGGCTACCTGACTTCTCCGGTTTCTTCCACTCTCTCTCGATTAGGGCCTGAATCTTGTCATTGACCGGAAAGGTACGCTTTTTCCTTTCTTGTAGGCCGCCAAACATCATATCCTCCAGTGATCTCTCTACTTTCTCCTCCTGTAGGCCCATAGTGGACCTGATGGCTTTAAGGAGGGCGTCCGTATCTTCTACGGGAAAGCAAGGTCTGCCCCCCGTATCACTGTCTGAGGATGAAGATGACCCATGCTCAACTTGATACTCCGAAGAGGAGGAGCCTGACGAGGAACTCGGGGAGGCTTTCCTACTCTTACTTTTCTTTTTTAATAATTTTTTAAGTGAGCCCTGTACCTCCGACTTAATTATTGATCTTAGGTTTGTTGCCAGGCTCGGTGCCTCTTCAGCCATAGTCCGCTGGATACAGCTGACACATAAGTCCTTTTGGTAGTCTTTTGCTAAAGGGCTGTGGCATATGGCACATACTTTATTTTTCTTTTTGCATATAGCTTTTTTGCCTCCCTAAAAAAGAAAAGACATAGGAAGCCCTATTACAACATTGTCTACTTTCACGGAGATCACTCACCACCCAGGAAAGACCGATACCGGGCTCTGGGGCTGCGAAGGAGCGTGCGTTCTGCGTTCTTTTGACCTCGAGGAATCCCTCGATCGGTGACTTGGACGGCTGCTGCTTTTGCCGCTCGAGCGGCTCTTGCGACCAGAAGCTTGTGATGGGGGCAGAGACAATGGGGACGGTGAGCGATCCTCCTGAGACGCCATTGTCACCCCTGCAGCCGCTTCTGCTCCTTCTTTAATCAGTGAGTGCCCCTCATTACCCCTCCCCCCCGCGACCGCCAGCCGCTTCTCCTGGCCGGCGTCGCGCCCGGCGCCATGATCGTCGCGTCCTGATGACGTCAGCGGTCGCGCTCCCAGAATCCTCTGCGCCGCTGACGTCGGACGCCGGTCTCCGCCCCCGGCTTCCCCTGCATGCAGGTGAAGGACGGGCGCGCGCGCAGGGGGAGGGCGGCACGTGGAGGAACCTCCGAAGGGAGGACATCGGGACGTGCCCGCACGAACCCGGGGCCCGGATCAGGCAACACCCCGGGGACTGCGCTACCAGCTGCCGACGGCCGGCATCGCAGGTAAGTCAGCCCTGCAATTTAAACGCCGGGACGGCCCTGGGTCTTTCGTCCTGACAGGCACCGCCGCTGTCAGAGGGATTCCTTTCCAGGACAGGAACCCAACTGAAGCGGGGGAGAGGTGCCGCCCCTTATGTTTCAGTAGGTTCCTGTCCTGGCGGGGCGGATCCCTCTCTCATGTGGTGCTGTCATGGGTGAAGGGAAAACACTGTTAATTTTTTTGCTCTGAATAATGACTACTAAAATTTTATTTTGGGACAAGTGGGGTTTGGCCTGTGCTTTTTTTTTAAATTACCACAAGCATTTTGCATAAAACCAGGACCATAAAGACTCAGAGTAAAGAGATTAGGGTGGAGAAACTCAAGTCCTGACCTCAGCCTTATTCAACACCTTTAATATAAATATTAAAGCGAACCTGTCAGCAGGATTTTGCTAAGTAAACTACAGGCAATGTCAGGTTGGCTTTGTTACATTGATTAAAATGATACTTGGGGTGAAGAAATCTGTCTTGTGTAATCAGTGTTAGAAGTTTTCAGTTAATGAGATGGTCGTGCTCCGGGTTGGGACTGTAGGCAGAGTCTTATATTGGTGCTCTAGGCCAGAGAAACCAAGAAGAGACCAGCCCACAGGCCGCACGAAAGCACAAACATATTCCTCATCATAGAGACATACTGTTTGTGCTTCGGGGGGCCTATGGGCTGGTCTCTTCTTGGATTCTCTGGCTTAGAGTAGGAAGATAAGACTCTGCTTACAGCATTTCACTAACTGAAAACTTCTAACACTGATTATACAGGAACCACAAGACAGATATCTTCATGCCAGGTATCATTCTACTCATTGTAACAGCGCCAACCTGACAATGCTTGTAGTTTACTTAGCAAAATCCTGCTGACAGGTTTGCTTTAAACCCACGACATTCTCATCCAACATCAGGGTTGACAAAAAGCTTTTTTGACTCAATGGGCAAAAATGTTGTATTATTGTGGAAGTCCTATATCCAACAATTCTATAGACATGTTGGTTGGTTGTCCACATACTTTTGGACATAAAGTGAAATTGCTGTCTTTAAAAATATTTTTGTCATATAATTTTTCACTTACCATAGCATTTGGCTGGAAAGAGATATGAGGGAACCCTGAAAAAATAAATGTAGATACAAGAAGATAAGTAAGAATAAACATCACGGATATGGAAAAGTTAATATACAGAGAAACCACATATGTACCTTGATTAAAACCTGGTTTGCCAAAATTTGGCATATTTTGCATTTTCTTTGCCATGAGTGGTGGATATCTGAGGTGATAAAACAAAAGACATTTTTAATGGTAGTCTATACTCTCCCTTATGCATACACTCATAGGACATGTTCGATGGATAAAAGATGGCTTCCAGTTGGGAACCACCCTGAAATAAGCCTAACCTGAGACTTAGAGCTGGTGGAATTAATAGATCCGGACCCAATCCATCGGTCACGTCAGTAATCTGTGGCCACTGAAAAGGAGCCCTGAGCACCGTCTCCATCCAGAGGTAAAGTTTTGTAGGCCACCCATTGCCTACAAAACATCAGTGACCTGGGTCATCACTGCATTGTGCCTCCTCTGCCGGCCCACTATAGGTGAAGAGAACTTGCTTGCTGTGGTCTTTGGGATATCAGGTAAAGGTAAGTATAAACTTTATTTTTAAGGAAGCACAAGCATCTGGCAGGAGGAACTGATTACTTTTTAAAGGAGCACTCAGCATTTATTACTATAAGCGGGTACTGATGTTCATGAGCAATGTTAACTTAAGGCGTGATTAGGTGATAGTTACTTTAAAGAAGTACTCAGGGGGTCATCATTACGTTAAGGGGGAACTCAGTCAATTAATGCTGTTTGGGGGGAAACAAAAGATCATCCATTTTGGCACTATTGTTTTTAGGGGCACTATACTGTATATGGTGTAGGGATTTCACTCTCTCTGGCAGCAGTTCAGGTAGACACAGGGATCCAATTCTGATATCAAACAGTGCACAGTTTATTAAAGTCCACAAATGATCAAGGCACACAAACGGAAATAGCCTTGCTTCAGTGACAAAAATGAGCAAAATCAAACAATTTCCACTGCAGGTATGGGCTCACCCATTTGCACACTAGGGCCACACATAATCAGCTTCTGGCAGACAGCACTGAGGCAGCTCACCTGCCTTAAATATTCCTATCAAAACCTGAAATGGAGGTATGGGAACGGCTAGTCCCACCCAGCTCTTCTGATCGCTCCTAAAACTCTGGCTTATATAAAACCTCTCGGCAACTATCCGTGGCTGGAGCCTTTATCTCCAAGTTCTACATCACCGAGGCTAGCCACCTCGGTGACACATACCTCTTATTCAGGACTTTTTTTGAACTGCTTATTTACAATGGGCATTATTGTTTTCAAAGTCACTCTCTGCGTAGAACTTTTTTTTGTAGGGGAGGGGGGATGATTCAGTAATAGCACAGTGAAAAAGGTGAAAAAACACCAGAATTGTGTTTTTTTCCGGTGACCACATCTCCATAAATAATGAGTCAGGTCAAAATGATTATGGTCTACCATACAATGAGCACTTTAAAAACAACTCCCCCTCCCCCCCCAAAAAAAAAAATACAATGGAGAAATTGCTTTTCATTCACCATTCCATCCCAACTTGGATTTTTTTTCCTGTTTCTTATACATTGTATGGTAAAATAGATGATAGAACTCGTAGTATTCTACCGATATGTTCTACCCGATATTTTACACAAAATTAAAGGCTTTTTAATTATGTGATTCCCTAACCAAATTTTTTAGGGTAAATTGTCCCAGTGCCACCACAAGCCAACAAGGACTTTCCCCAAAGTGCCTACTTTTGTTTTCCATAAAGATCGGAACGATGGGTAACCTTAGCTAGGGTCGTTGGATTGGGGTCATCTCGGCAAAACCGGGCATGTTGGCAAGAATAAAATGATAACCGTCTTCTGTAAATTCACCTAATAACTTTCATATCAACATAGAAAGAAAATAACAATAAATATAACAACATTTTTGTATAAAATACTACCACAGGGTTCTCGTGGAAGGAAATGTTATCCGCTCGCTGAACACCGGGGTCACCCCTCCACCTGCTGCAACCAGTCTGAGATGATCTCCCACGGAATCCAGGTAGACGTGATATCACGATCGTGTCTGAGTTGTGCGGTGTTGGAGTCGGCACATGAGTGAAAAATGGTTTCTTTAGAAAAAAGTACCAGTAAAATAACATTTCCTTTTTCAATAGTGTTGTAATTTCCTGTGTAGCACCATTTTAACCGCAACTGTTATCAAATATAAAAGCAGAAATGGACCAAATAGAGCTGAAAGCAATATTATATTCCCCTAGCCAAAAATAAATAGTGACACGGAATACTTGGAAATAAATGTGAAAAATAGCAATAAATATCATAGAATTAACCCCTTCACCCCCAAGGGTGGTTTGCACGTTCATGACCGGGCCAATTTTTACAATTCTGACCACTGTACCTTTATGAGGTCATAACTCTGGAACGCTTCCATGGATCCCGGTGATTCTGACATTGTTTTCTCGTCACATATTGTACTTCATGTTAGTGGTAAAATTTCATTCAAATAACTTGCGTTTATTTGTGAGAAAAATGGAAATTTGGCGAAAATTTTGAAAATTTTGCAATTTTCCAACTTTGAATTTTTATGCCCTTAAATCACAGAGATACGGCACACAAAATACTTGATAACTAACATTTCCCACATGTTTACTTTACATCAGCACAATTTTGGAACCAAAATTTTTTTTTGTTAGGAAGTTATAAGGGTTAAAAGTTGACCAGCACTTTCTCATTTTTACAACACCATTTTATTTTTAGGACCACATCACATTTGAAGCCACTTTGAGGGGTCTATATTATAGAAAATACCCAAAAGTGACACCATTCTAAAAACTGCACCCCTTAAGGTGCTCAAAACCACATTCAAGAAGTTTATTAACCCTTTAGGTGCATCACAGGAATTTTTTTGAATATTTAAAAAAAAATGAACATCTAACTTTTTTTCATAAAAAAAATACTTCAGGTTCAATTTTTTTTATTTTACCAAGGGTAACAAGAGAAATTGGACTGCAAAAGTTGTTGTGCAATTTGTCCTGAGTATGCTGATACCTGACATGTGGGGGAAAACGACTGTTTCGGCGCATGGCAGAGCTCAGAATGGAAGGAGCGCCGTTTGACTTTTTCAATGCAAAATTGGCTGGAATTCAGATTGGACGCCATGTCACGTTTGGAGAGCCCCTGATGTACCTAATCAGTGGAAACCCCCTACAAGTGACCCCATTTTGGAAACTAGACCCCCCAAGGAACTTATCTAGATATGTGGTGAGAACTTTGAACTCACAAGGGCTTTACAGAAGTTTATAACGTACAGCGGTACAATTAAAAAATCATATTTTTTCCACAAAAATGATCTTTTCACCCCAATTTTTATTTTCCCAAGGGTAACAGGACCCTAAAAGTTATTGTGCAATTTGTCCTGAGTACGCTGATACCCCACATGTGGGGGTAAACCACTATTTGGGCGCATGGCAGAGCTCGGAAGGGAAGCAGCGCCATTTGACGTTTTTGGCTGGAATTGAGATCGGACACCATGTCGCGATTGGAAAACCCCTGATGTACCAAAACAGTGGAAACCCCCCACAAATGACACCATTTTGGAAACTAGACCCCTTAAGGAACTTATCTAGATGTGTGGTGAGAACTTTGAACCCCCATGGGCTTCACAGATGTTTATAACATAAAGCCATACAATTAAAAAATCATATTTTTTCCACAAAAATGATCTTTTCACCCTCAATTCTTATTTTTCCAAGGGTAACAGGACCCTAAAAGTTATTGTGCAATTTGTCCTGAGTACGCTGATACCCCACATGTGGGGGTAAACCACTATTTGGGCGCATGGCAGAGCTCGGAAGGGAAGCAGCGCCATTTGACGTTTTTGGCTGGATTTGAGGTTGGACACCATGTCGCGATTGGAAAACCCCTGATGTACCTAAACAGTGGAACCCCCCCAACAAGTGACACCATTTTGTAAACTAGACCCCCCAAGGAACTTATCTAGATGTGTGGTGAGCACTTTGAACCCCCCAGTGCTTCACAGAAGTTTATAACGCCCGGGCGTGAAAATAAAAAATTCGTATTTTTTCCACAAACATGATCTTTTAGTCACCATTTTTTTATTTTCCCAAGGGTACCAGGAGAAATTGAACCCCAAAAGTTGTTGTCCAATTTGTCCTGAGTACGCTGACACCCCAAATGTGGGATAAAACTACTGTATGGACACACGTCAGGGCTCGGAAGGGAAGTAGTGACGTTTTGGAATGCAGACTTTGATGGAATGGTCTGCGGGTGTCATGTTGCCTTTGGAGAGCCCCTAATGTACCTAAACAGTGGAAACCCCCACAAATGACCCCATTTTGGAAACGAGACCCCCTAAGGAACTTATCTAGATGTGTGGTGAGCACTTTGAACCCCCAAGGGCTTCACAGACGTTTATAATGCCCGGGCATGAAAATAAAAAAATCGTATTTTTTCCACAAACATGATCAATTAGTCCCCAATTGTTTCATTTTCCCAAGGGTAACAGGAGAAATTGGACCCCAAAAGTTGCTGTCCAATTTGTCCTGAGTACGCTGACACCCCATATGTGGGAGAAAACTACTGTATGGACACACGTCGGGGCTCGGAAGGGAAGCAGTGACGTTTTGGAATGCAGACTTTGATGGAATGGTCTGCGGGTGTCATGTGCGTTTGGAGAGCCCCTGATGTACCTAAACTATTGAAACTCCCCACAAGTGACCCCATTTTGGACACTAGACCCCCCACGGAACTTATCTAGATGTGTGGTGAGCACTTTGAACCCCCAAGTGCTTCACAGAAGTTTATAACACTCGGACGTGAAAATAAAAAAATCATTTTTTTCCACAAAAATGATATTTTTGACCCCAATTTTTTATTTTCCTAAGGGTAACAGGAGAAATTGGACCTTAGAAATTGTTTTGCAATTTGTCCTGAGTAGGCTGATACCCTACATGTGGGGGTAAAACACTGTTTGGGCGCATGGCAGAGCTTGGAAGGGAAGGAGCACCATTTGACTTTTTCAACTCAGAATTGGCTGGAATTGAGATCAGATGCCATGTTGCATTTGGAGAGCCCCTGATGTGCCCAAACAGTGGAAACCCCCAATTCTAACTCCAACCCGAACCCCAACACACCCCTAACCCTAATCTCAGCCCTAACCCTAACCTAGCCCTAACCCTAACCCTAGCCCTAACCCTACCCTAACCCTAGCCCTAACCCTAGCCCTAACCCTAACCCTAATGGAAAAATGGAAATAAATACATTTTTTTATTTTATTATTTTTCCCTAACTAAGGGGGTGATAACGGGGGGTTTGATTTACTATTTATGGCGGTTTTTATTTTTGGCAGCTGTCGCACGCTAAAAGACGCTTTTTATTGTAAAAATAGTTTTTGCATCACCACATATTGAGAGCTATAATTTTTCCGTATTTTGACCCAGCGAGTCATGTGAGGTCTTATTTTTTGCGGGACGAGTTGACGTTTTTATTGGTACCATTTTCGGGCATGTGACTTTTTTGATCGCTTTTTATTCCGATTTTTGGGATGCAGAATGAACAAAAACCAGCGTTTCATGAATTTCTTTTGGGGGGTGCGTTTACACCGTTCCGTGTGCGGTAAAATTGATAAAGCAGTTTTATTCTTCGGGTCGGTACGGTTACAGCGATACCTCATTTAGGTCATTTTTTTATGTTTTGTCGGTTTTATGCAATGAAAACTATTTTATATAAAAAATAATTATTTTTGCATCGCTTTATTCTGCGAGCTATAACTTTTTTATTTTTCGCTGATGATGCTGTGTGGTGGCTCGTTTTTTGCAGGACAAGATGACGTTTTTATCAGTACCATGGATATTTATATGCGTCTTTTTGATCGCGCGTTATTACACTTTTTGTTTGGCAGTATGATAATAAATCATTATTTTTTGCTTCGTTTTTTATTTTTATTTTTTAAGGGGTTCGCTAAAGGGGTTATCTAATGGGACAGTTTTATAGGGCGGGTCGTTACGGACTCGGCGATACCTAATATGTGTACTTTTATTGTTTTTTTTTTTTTTATTTCCAAAAAATGGATTTATTGGGGGAATATTTTTTTTTTTTTCTAATTTATTTGGCGATTTTTTTTTAACTTTATTAAATAGTCCCAGGTGGGACATCACTGTCCTGTGACAGATCGCTGATCTGTCACATCACAGATCACTGTGACAGATCAGCGATCTGTCACAGGCAGTGCAGAATGCTTCCTCATCCCTGCGCTTTGCAGGCACTGAGGTAGCCAGCTTCCTGCAGGCCCCCGAAGGCCCCCGTCGCCATCTTGGATTCGGGGGCCTGCAGGAAAGGAGCCCCCCGCAGCAGCGCTGCACATTGCGCTGCCGTGGGGGGCTCAGGGAAGCACGGAGGGAGCCCCCTCCCTGCCGATGCTTCCCTTTAACCCCCGGGTACACCGCGATCATGTTTGATCGCGGTGTGCAAGGGGTTAACGTGTCGGGGGCGGTCCGTGACCGCCCCTGACACATTGTGCCGGGTGTCAGCTGTGATAATCAGCTGACACCCGGCCGCGATCAGCGGCGCTCACCACGTGGGCGCCGCTGATCGCAGTAGACGTACTATCCCGTCCATGGGCATAGGGGCCCAGGTACCATGGACGGGATAGTACGTCGGATGGCAGAAAGGGGTTAAAACAGGATTAGATGCAGAATAAAATGGATATATGGATATAAATATGGATAATAGAGATATGCATCCATATTTTTTTTCCTATATATAGTGGCATGTAAAAGTTAGGGCACTCCTGGTTGAAGATAAAAATCATCTCTAAAAGGGCTATCGTTAAAGATGACACATTTCCTATATATTTTAGGCAAAAAAAGAAAAATGCATTGTCATTTTTTACGTTATTAAATTTTCAAAAAGCAAAATGGGCCAAGGCAAACGTTTGGGCACCTTTGCAGATTTGTGTGCTCAGATAACTTTGACCAAGGTTTCAGACCCTAATTAGCCTGTTAGTGTTATGGCTTGTTCACTATCATCATTAAGAAAGACCAGGAGACGCAAATTTCCCAGCTTTGTAAAAAACCTCCTCTAGCCATGTGCCAAAAAAACAGTAGTTGTGGGTTCTTCTAAGCAGCTGCCAAGCGCTCTGAAAACGGTGGAGGCCCACAAAAGAGGAGATGGCTGTAAGAAGAGAACAAAGCATTTTCAAGTTGCCCTTTCCTCAGTTCTAAATGTAATTAAGAAGTGGCAGTTATCAGGAACAGTGGAGGTCAAGATAAGGTCTGGAAGACCAAGCAAAATTTCAGTGAGAGATGCTGGTAGGATTGCTAGAGAGGCATCTCCAAACTCCCCGTTTGACTGCAAAAGACCTTCAGAAAAATTTAACAGACCCTGAATTTATGGTACATTGTCAGAGACTACTGCACAATTATGGCCTTCGTTGAAAAGTCATCAGGAGAAAATCTCTCCTGCATCCTCACCATAAAAATTCAATGTCAGAAGTATGCAAAAGAACATCTAAACAAGCCTGATCCAATTTGGAAACAAGTCCAGTGGACTGATAAGGTTAAAATAGAACTCTCTTGCAACAATGATCAAAGGTATGTGTGGAGTAAAAAAGGCACAGAATTTCAGGAAGAGAACATCTCATCAGCCATTAATCATGAGGGTGGATCTATGATGCCTTACGGTTGTGTTGCAGCCAATGGCGCGCGAAACATTTCATGGGTATAGGGTAGAAATGAACGAATCTGAACTGGATAATTCGGGGTTTGTACCAGTCTCTGGTAACGGACCCCAAACATGGGCTTCTTACTATAGGTGCGATTTAATGTTTAGATGCTGAAGTCTAATAAAGTATGTTGAAATGCTGCAGCACAGCCAATCAACAAGCTTTAAGGCTGTGGGCACTTTCGGCTCCATCACAGACCTGTCAAGTAATGTCAGTTAAAATACATAAATAACTTGGAAAAAAAACACACCGTTCTCCTTCCTTTTTAAAACCAGCTGAGCAAAAACAGACAACTGGGCCCTGGTATTTTTTGACTGGGAAAAGGCCAATATCCATGGAATTTGCTGGTTATTAAAAATATAGGGAGTGAAAAAAAATGATGTGAGTCTCCCTTTTTTTACCCCTTTACCCAGCTCGAGTGATGAACTGCTGAGTGCAGGAGTGCCGAGTGACAGATTCACGGTTGTTCATCAGTCCGGGGCTTATGTTGCACAGAGTGAGAACTAGCTTTTATGAACTCCGGTAACCTTACAGTAAGGTTACAGTAAGGTTACCGTAGTTCACAGGCTGGCTCTCACAGAGCTTACCATGAAAACCGCCACCTGTGACCTTTCGTAATCTTATTTAGGCCACCGTAATTATGTAACCTACACGTGGTTGTTTCCTATAGAAGAAGTGCTTGTCACTTTGAAACGCGTTGAATAAAAAAAGCGCAAATTTATTAAAAAAAAACCCATGGGATTGATGTCTTACCATGAGAACCGCTGCCTGTGACCTGCAGTAACCTTAATAACGTCCCAGCTTGTCACTGCAGCCACGTTCTCATGCTCAGTGTGTTCCGGCTAGAGTGGTGGACAGTCACATTACTGATGTCACCACTCATCACACCCTCTGGATGTAGCAGAGTCGGGGATCGTCATGGGACCTCATCATTATGGATTAACAGAAGACAGGTGAGGATTATTTTTATTTTTGACTTTCATGTTAATAAATGGGTAAAAGAGGGTAATTGTTGGGGAGTGATTTGTATAATTAAAGGACCTTTCTCTGTGTGTGTCTTTTTTACTTTTGACTATGGATTTAGTAATGGGGTTGTCTGATAGACACCTCTCTATTACTAAATTTTGGGCTTGATGTCAGATGACAATATACAGCTGACATCAACCCCGTAAACTATTACCAGTGTGCCAACGCACTAGGGCAAGTGAGAAGAGCCGAGGCTAAGTGCCAGACTTGGCGCATCTAAAGGAATGTCAATATCGATGGCCCCTTCTCAGCCTAATGAGATCAGCCTGCAGCTGCCTGTTTGACTTTTTCTGGTTATTAAAAATAGTGAATGAGTCTGTGAATGAGTCTGTGCACATGTCAGTGTATTTCCACGGACCATGTTTCCGTGGCAAACCACACTGACAAGTCCATTTTTTATCGTCAGGCTGAGAACCACTGGTGAATGAGATGCTGCGAGCACAGCATCATTGACCAGCGGTAACAACATCAAGATTACCACTGGTCAGAGTGACTGCGTTCCCACCAATGCTGTACTGGGGTGACTTCAGCACCCTGGGAAAAAGCCAGTGATGATGTTGTAAGGGGGACGACAGTACCGCGGGTACCTGCGTGCCGGGTCCATAACTGGTAAGGCTGCATCTCCTGTTCCCCTGGGGGAAGCTTTAGCGAGGCGGACCTTCCCCTGTTGCCTGGGGGAAGCTTTAGCGAGGTGGACCTTCCTTCAGACCGAGGGGGTGGGGGCATAAAAGGAAAAAGCGCACGCAGCAGCGCAGTTTGGCGCGAACAGAGGGCAGCGCGAAGTCAGGTGACCAATGTGCTCCGCTACCCCTCCCCACTGAGTACTGGCACTGCAATAGGGCCCCATCACCTGCAGAGGGACCGCTGCCAGAAGAGAAGCCGGGCGTGCTGCAGCAAGAGAGCGAGAGAGAGGGACTACTGCACCCAGGGAAGCCGTGTGTTCAGCAGCAGCCAGGGAGAGAAGTGCTCTGCCCTGGGAGCATCAGCAGCAGCCAGGGAGAGATGTGCTCCATCCTGGGAGCAGCAGCATCATACAGGCCAGCATCCGCCGTCTCCCGCCGACAACAGCGGGGACCAGAAAGACAGAGAGGTGCAGTGTGTGCCCGGTGACTACAGGGAGAGGTGCAGTGTGCCGGTGACTACAAGAGAGCAAGGCGCCGTACGCTCCATGTATTTGAATACAGCGCACATGCCACATTAGAGGAGCTGGGTACGGGACTGACACTTGTGCCCTGAGTTTTGCCAGTATGCATTTGGTGAGCCACGTTGAGTTCGTACAATACTGTGGCCCACACCCTTGTCAGCCACTACAGCATATGGACTAGGCTCAGCGGAAGGTATCAGAGACTGACCGGCTGCCTCCAGAAGACGAGGCATTGATGCCCACAAGACTCCATTGGAAAATGCACCGGGCCAACCATTGCCGGCGCTATTGGCTTCCCAGCAGGAGTCACGGTCTGAGGAACTTCTGACACAAGTGTTTCACCAGAACCGCCGTTACATGAGTCATTGTTCCCAAACTCTTCTTATCATTTTGCAATTAGACTGTTTATTCCCCTGTTTAACCCATCAGCTTCCTGCGTGGAGTATTCCCTGTTCATTAAAAATTGTTAACCCTTGCTCTGCTTCCTGTCCGTCACTGCATCCCGCAACCTGCTCACAAGGTCACCGCAGTTCAAGCTCAGTGAGTTCACAGCAGATCACCATGAGAATTTTTCATGATGATCTGCTGTTAAGACACTGAGTTTGAACAGAGGTGACCTCATCACTGGCTGGCAATGAGAGCCATCTTCAGCACCCGGCACCGGGGAACAGAGCTTACTGTAGCTCTTCTTCCCTGGAGCACGTCCATGTGGTGCTGATGCGGCACACGGTTGCCACACATGTGCCGCAAGTATTACACACAGACACTGTCATCTGTGGTACCGTTTTTTTTTCGGTACCAGAAATATCAGGACGTGTGAAACCAGCCTAAGTAGGAGTGCCGCGCAGCATTTTTTATTCCAAAAATCAGTAACCATAGATATTTCAGAACAAATTACTGAAACTCAACACCTCGGTGGCCACAGTACTTCCAGCCACATATGAAAGAAATATTGCAAGATCTTGTTGTTCACAGCACAATTGTGCGCTTAGCTCAAGGCTTCTGTTTCTGAGAGATCTGAGTGACAATCAGCCTGGTTTTATGTCTCACCTAAAGAGGTGGATCTTCAAATCCAATGGACCGGTTGAAAAGTTCTAGTGCAGCATGGACAGTCAGCGCTAATGCAGCAAAGTACTTTAGTTGGAACAATTGTTACAGATGTGGCAGGGATGAAACAATGACAAATGGAGTAGAAAATTGGAACAATGGCAGCAGAGCTAGAACAGTGAGGTAGCAGAGTTGACTCAGTGTTGAGAAACTGGTACTGCAAACTGAATTTGCAGCAATGGCTCAATGCAGAAGAGCTGCTTCTTTAGCAGAGCTAGGTTCTCAACAAGGCTAAATGCAGCACGGCTGGCATTGCGATGTAGCAGAGATTCTAGATGCTAAAACCACAGTGAACGGGATAGCAGACTAGTGCAGCAGAGCTTGATGTAGAAGTTCTAGAATTATAATGACTATATTAACAAAGTTGAATTTGCCATGGTGGTGCAGCGTAATAGCAAGAACAACCATTTACCTGAATACCCAGGAAGCAACTTGCCACCTGAAATTCATTAAAATGACGTGGGGAAATGATGTTATCAGAATGCTGAGGGATGCCATGGCAGCCTGCCTCGCAGGAAAAGAGACAAGACTGGCTGGCTGTGCACAGAGCTAGAACATTGGCAAGTGAGTAACACATGGTCAACATTACAATAAGTTTTCTGAAAATATAAAATAAGGCCACTTTTCCCCAGAAACAGCGCCACTCTTATCTGTAGATTGGTTGCGGTATTGCTGCTTAGCTCCATCCAAAAGTGGTTCTGTTTCTAGAAGAAGGTAAATATGATTTTACAGTCTTATAAAACCACCTAATACCATTTTACATTTAGTAAAAGTCGGTGGGAATATAGTCATCTTAGCTGACACCTGTCTTTCTTCCAAAAATCTATCCATCCCGTGGGTTGAACTATTAAAAAGCTAAATGATGTTTTTAACAGCTTTAGAAAAGAGGAAGATGTGTTTCTGGTCTAATCTATGCAAACATGTTATACTTTCTTTTCAACATGCAATCAATAACCACATTTAAAATAACAGCGTCCCTTGCAATAAATATTTATTTACAGGTACAAAATGTCCTATATGGAGAATGTGGATTTCATCACTCTTGTTTACAATTACAGTCTTTGAAGAAAGATTCAAGTACAAAGAAGTGAAACAGAAGGCGAAATGTTCCAAAAATAGAATCGAAACCAGTTCCCGGAAAGAATATGAACTCTTGAGAATAGAAACTTAAGTCTTAAAAAGGTTTCCAGGGTTTTACATAAAGAATAACTAATCTGGGTATAAATTAAAAGTTTTACAACTTTCTATAAACTTTAGTCCCAATTCATGTTTCGCATCAGTGAGGCATTGCTTTTTTTTCCCTCTTGTTTGTTTTGCACGTTTTTAGAGTAAAAAAAAGACTCAAAATCTGTTGGTTGTTGGTTTTCAACTGAGCTTACAAAATAAAACTTTGGAAGTAGTGGAACGTATTTGAACCCAAAAAATGCAGCTATTTAAAAAAAAAATAGCAAATTATGAATTAGGCAATAATATCTGGATTTGACTAAGCGATCAGATTTCCAAATAAAAAGTTGCAAACAGTTTACTAAGGCACAAAAAAGGTGCAAAACCAAAAAGCAATGATGGAACAGAGACTCGTTGTCATGATCCAGGTTGGATCTGACAGTTTTAAATGCACAAGATAACTTTTTTTCCTTTGGCTGTGTGCCAAAGGTGTTTTTTTTGCCCCCGGTGGCCATTAGGCTCATTGCACTGTGGTGATTTCAGTTGTAGTTTTCCCCCCCGGTGGCCATTAGGGTCATTGCACTTAGGTTACCTTAGTTTGTGCACGTGATTAAGTAACAGGTGTAAATGCTCTATAAAAGAGTGTCAGGTGTATCAATCACTGTTGGTGATAGGTCTTCAGTTACAAGCAAGCCTGGGTGAAGGATGGAGCTAAAGGAGAGTCACAGGCAGCTGAGAGAGAGTCCTAGAGTGGATTGGTGGAGTCAGCGATGGTGTCTGCAAGGAGTGCTGGCATGGCGTGGTGGAGTTGCAGCGATGGTGTCAGCAAGGAGTGCCTGCATGGCTTGGTGGAGTGGCAGTTGCGGTGTAGCACTGCACTCACGGTGCTGGACTTGGTTGCTGAGAACTGGACTCAAGCATGCTGGACTTTTTGGCAAAAGCTGGACTCCTTTGCTGGACTCTGTTTCTGGACAGCTGCACATAGGTGGTGGACTCGGCTTGCTCCAAGGCTGCACTATGGTGATGGATCCGGTTGGAGGAAAAGATGCACGCAGGTGGTGGGCTCTGTTGTCTGGACCGTAAGCAACAGAGCAAAAGCTAAGTGGTGTTCCCCTGTTTTGTCATTTTTCCTTATGTGTGTTTAGTGCAGTGGTGGGATTAGTTTCCGCACCGACCAATTCCCTAGTGAGGGTTTAGGTACAGGGCAAGCTAGGGATATCAGGTATCCAGATCATCCAGATCGGCGCCCGGTGCGGAACCGGCCTAGGGAACATTAGGAGTGCAGAGACACTGACTCAGGGGAGTGCAGGAGGTCTCCACTTCCCCGTTCCCTATCGCAGGGCCACCATTGTTAATGTTACCCAGGTTTTCCCCTATTCCTTTGTCTTATTGTATTAATTACCGGCCTGCGGGCCGCGTCACATAGGACAATTACACGCGCAGCGTCCTGTTCTATCAGTTATCGGCCCGCTGGCCGTGTCACTCAGGACGGGGCACGTGACACTCGTCCATTCCCTCCTCCTTCATTCTCCCTGGGCGTCTGAGCTCTGATGTCTCAGCACATCGAGCACAATGATGTCATTACATATCGCCCACTCTGCCGAAAAGTGAAGCGCTTCAGAACACACGCTGCAGAGACCGGAACAGCGGGGTAATGAGGAGAGGTCAGCATTGATTTTCTTTTTTTATGAATCAATGTGTACATTGTGGCGTAGAGTGCGCCTGCATGGGTTACTTTATCTCCTTGCACTCAATCCAGCTCTCAACCTCTGTTTTAGGCTATAAAGTGAGCATAAATCACACCTGACACATTCCGCACACCCTGGTTTCTTGACTCGCTGTCACCACTCATCAAACACACAGGGTGATGGATCCCCAATATATACAAAAATAATCTTGGCACTCAATGTGTGAAACACTCAGATTCTTTTATTTCGTGCCTCCAGACAGAATAGGTTTAAACGTTTTCGGTCCAACATAGGACCTTCATCAGAATATTCTTGTTTACTGAAATGTACATACAAAAAGAAGAACAAAAAGCAAAGCGTTAAATGCTGTCTGCATTATCAAAATTTTCATACAAAAGGAAAAATATGACAAAAATACATATTCCAAATTTTGTCAATATAATTCGGAATAAAGAGAGGTGGCTAGTATAAATACTATCCAGAGGTGCTGAGTCAAATGATGGAAAATCCATCCGTGCTGTGCTGGTCGTTAAGGAAGAAGAACCCTATAGGTGAGTATGGATCAACATAAAAAGCCAAGGCCAATTACTCGTGGAACTGACGTGCGTCAGAGTGCGACAAAGGATACAGGTTTATCTTATTGGAGTGTTCTAATGCTTCCAGAATTGGTAGAAATTGAAATCAAAATCATACCAGTACCTAGAAAAGATAGATCCTTACAATGACAGCCGAATAGGGCAAAGCAGAGTATCCACAAGCAGAGTTCAGGCTATTATTATTATTATGCATTTGTGTAGCGCCATTTATTCCATGGCGCTTTACATGTCAAAGGGAATTATAGACAAGTGTAATATATACATGAATAATAAACAAGTGAAGACAAGGGACGCACAAGTACATAAGGAGAGGGGACCCTGCCCGCGAGGGCTCACAGTCTACAGGGATGGGTGAGGATACAGTAGGAGAGGGTAGAGCAGGTCGTGCGGTGGTTCAGTAGACCGAGGATCGTTGCAGGCTGTAGGCTTGTCGGAACAGGTGGGTCTTCAGGTTCTTTTTGAAGGTTTCCGTTGATGGTGAGAGTCTGATGTGTTGCAGCAGAGAGTTCCAGAGTATGGGGGAAGCACGGGAGAAGTCTTGTATGCAGTTGTGGGAAGAAGAGATAAGGGGGAGTAGAGAAGGAGATCTTGAGATGATCGAAGGTTGCGTGCGGGTAATAGGAAATAGGCTAGGCTATAGGAAAATAACGTGGTAAATGTGACACGATGTATATGGCAGTCATATTGCAGAACAGTACCACCTATGTAAAGACCTAGATTATAAATGATACATGGCTGAGTTATCTGGATGACATGTAAGTATGTTAAGCTGCTGGCGTCTGGGCAGAGTATGTGGACAATGGAGTCCACTATTTGAATAGGCAGCTGTAAAGAGAAAATGTCTCATCAGGTAGTGAACTACAAGTGTGAGGCGGGAAACAGCTTGAGAGGAGGTAAATGTACCTGTACACCCTGGGGCTATAAGAGCAGGACCTCCGGGGTCGCGGAAACAGGAAGACAGCGCTACTATGACTAGGTATTGCACCTTTATAAATGAGTCAATGATGGATTTTCCATCATTTGACTCAGCCGAGCACCTCTGGATAGTATTTATACTAGCCACCTTTCTTTCTTCCGAATTATATTGACAAAATTTGGAATATGTATTTTTGTCATATTTCTCTTTTTGTATGAAATTTTTGATAATGCAGACAGCATTTAACGCTTTGCTTTTTGTTCTTCTTTTTGTATGTACATTTCAGTAAACGAGATTATTCTGATGAAGGTCCTATGTTGGACCGAAAACATTTAACCTATTCTGTCTGGATGCACGAAATAAAAGAATGAGTGTTTCAACCATTGAGTGCCAAGATTATTTTTGTATTGAATTGATGGGTTGGAAACCCGACTTGAGCACCAACTACCAAGCCATTCCTGAGTGCCGTGCTTTTTTCATTTGGATCCCCAATATATGTTACTGTCAGACAAACAAAATTTTTAATTTTATTTGTGGTGAGAATTTTATTTGTGGGGACTGGTGGGAGGAACAATTAGGACTTCTGCTATGGGGCCCTATGATTTCCATGTACATCTCTGCATTTCACGAGTGCTGCCATTAAGGCTCTCCGCCAGGTCCTCACTAGGTTCCTCTCTTAGGACCCCGTCTTTTTTAACTCTGTCTTAACTCTTCTATGACTCATCCGTTCATGGTTTGCATCTTCCAACAATGTCATGATATGCTATATGACCTAGTCATTGAATCACAAAACATTATGATATGTGTCACTTCTCTTGAGGCTTGGTCAATACTGGAGGTGCCAAAAGTGAAAGACTGAAAAGAAGATAGAAGACCATAGCCGGAGTTAAGTAGCTGACAGGTGAGGCAGAGAGGAGCTGAAGTGATGAGTGAGGTGGGTATGATATGTTTTATTATTTGACCTCTTTCTGGCCTTAACAAAAAAATTCAGAAAATTGGAAACTCACTCATTTTTGGTGAAATTCGTAATGAATTTGTGATAGAATGTACATTTAACAATCCAAACAGCAACAAATATAATAACCTAGGATAAAAACTACCAGTTTAGAATTCTCTTCGCTTACTCAAATGGACCTGTGACAAAAGGAAAACTTTGGAGTGGTAAGGGATTAGATGAACACAGTGCGGCGCGATAATACATTAGAGTGTGCTAGTTCATTCTATTTACTAACGTATCATAGTAAATATGGGCACTTCAATGAGTATGCTTGAAGGAATGTTACGCTGAAGCTGCTGAGACACAGAGAGACCGCAGCATAGGGAGCGTCCCCCCGTGATGCTGACAGGCGTCAGGTGCACAGGAACTTCATGCAGGAGTGCGTGCAGGCAGAAATTAGCAGCGTTCTCCAGCCGGAAACTCCGCCACTGTGAAGCTGAAACTAGCAGGAAGCCGGAGAGCGTGACGTCACGTGACTAGCAGCTAGCAAGGACAGGTGCGTGTCAGGGACAAATCTAACTGACACTTGGCATTTGCCACAGAACACCAGGATTGGCACATTTGTGGCCTGCAGGAGGTCATTTTGCAGGGCTCTGGCAGTGCTCCTCCTGTTCCTCCTTGCACAAAGGCTGAGATAGCGGTCCTGCTGCTGGGTTGTTACCCTCCTACGGCCCCCTCCATGTCTCCTGGTGTACTGGCCTGTCTCCTGGTAGTGCCTTCAGCCTCTGGACACTACGCTGACAGACACAGCAAACCTTCTTGCCACAGCTCTCATTGATGTGCCATCCTGGATGAGCTGCACTACCTGAGCCACTTGTGTGGGTTGTAGAGTCCGTCTCATGCTAACACGAGTGCGACAGCATAACCAACATTCAAAAGTGACCAAAACATCAGCCAGAAAGCATTGGTACTGAGATGTCGGTCCCTGGCAACTGTTTTAGAGGGTGCACTGACAATGGAGATACTCTCCAAATTTGGTGGACATGTCCGATAGTGAAGTCTCTGTGGAAAGATGTAGTAAAATTAATTGATACTATCTTGGGTAGGAAACTACCTCTGTCACCGTCGGTTCTTCTGCTGGGGGACAGACCAATCAATGCTAACAATAGGACTTGCCGTCTCGTTGACTTTATTGCTATGGCAACAAGAAATCACATAGCTAGCAGATGGAAAACCAGTACGCTCTCAATTACGCAGGTGAGGAGGAGGGTCAATCTGATAATGTTATACTAGAAAATAGAAGCCATCAGATCTGATTCTTTCGAAAACTTTCGAGGTATCTGAGATCCTTGGATCCAGGCACATAGAGATGATGACCTTTCCAAAATGATATCTTTATCCACATAATATACTGTCGTAGCAGTAGCTCCTTACAATCAGAGACTATAAAGCAGGTACACTGGTGTCCCACGTTGGTATATCTCGTACTAACGACACCCACTTTAAATTCCCCACTTCCCCTTCCCATCCCTTTAAGTTTAACTTAGTTGTGTTATAACTGTAGATTTTGTAGTCAAGGATACCGTATGACTTTAAGTGCCTTTTTTCTTCTATGTATCTCCCCCTGCGAGGGGATCCTTGTACTCTAATGTGCTTGTATTTCATGTTAAGTGATGTTTTCATTTCAATAAAATTGTTGAAACTAAAAATCCAATAATAATAATAATAATAATAATAATATGGATCTTCTCCAATCAGCAAATGGATCCAAACTCCTGGAGATGATCACCTACTACAGTACAAACAACATTATCCAATACCCTGACCTGGAACCTGTCAACTAACCTAAAATTATGGATTCTGGGAATATTTGGCGTGATCAAACAAAATTTAAGTATTCGGTACATACAGTATGAGCTAAAAATAATTTATCTATTTGGGTTCTCGGCTTAAGACAAACCTTGTTTGCTAAAAAGGTCCCTAGAAAATGTTCAGATCACAATGGATTCTATAGCTAATGGGTCGCCCTCCCAGGGCTGTGAGGTACTCGGTACCGGGCCCGATGAGCTTCAATGGGAGTTGTCACGGCAGCTGGGACCCGGCCCGTGGCCCTGGGCGCCCATTGTAAAAGGGGGGAAAGTTCAGTGTGCTTTTAATGATTAGAATGAATGAGTCGTGACACCACCTGTTGTGTTCGGCAATGAAGATGTTAAGCCGACGCTGCAGATAGATCCTCTGGGACAGATGGTGTGGTGTAGCAATGATGTTATAGCCCTCCACAGGCAGGGCTGTAGTCCCAGGGTAGTGAGATGAAGTGACACTTAGATGGTGTAGTGTCGGGCGCAGGGGATGTAACAGTGCCGGGCAGGTTGACGCAGGAATAAGTGGAGGACACCAGGGCATGTAGTTCCAAAGCTTTACTCACAGTCTGTTGTGGCACAAGAGCCCGCATCCGTGCCGTGTCCTCCGGGTCAGGAGCTCAGCCAACTTCCAGGCAAGATGAAGTACTCCTTTCCAACACTCCGCCAACATATGTGCCTTTTCTGAACGTCTCCCTCTTAGCGCTTTTAGTGAAGTACTCACAGTACTGAGTTACGCTGGAGTTCCTCCTGTCAGATATTCCTATGAACTCTACTTGTACGGCAGACAGCTGTAGCCTGCTTTGGGGACTCCTTACTACCTAGTCCCGGCTCACTATCCAGTTGCTGTTGTGCCCCCAAGTCTTGTGTGGGAATAAAGTGGTGACAACTTCTATTCCTCTGGTGTCTGCTGCAGGACCATTATTATCCATACAACCTCGGGGACCGGACCCCGGCCTTGCACTTAGAACTTGGAAAGGGTTCTCCTCTAACCCTAATCCTTAGTTCTCTTCTCATCATGTTCCGTACTAATCCTTTCCTTGTTATGGAGAGTCAGGCTTTCTATCAATGTTCCTTTCCTGTGCCAGCGGACCCAGGTCACTGAGGTCGGCTGCAGCACTTCCTTCATCCATCCCACTCAGGGGATCTCCTTTCACAGACTGACCTAGTCAGACTCCGGTGACAAACTGACTAAATCCTATCCTCTTCCCGCTCTTTTAGTGCAGACTAAAGTCCACCCGCCTCCCAGCACGCTTCGTGTTCCGAGCAGGGAGCCACCAAAGGGTGCTTTGCTACACTACTATGTTGTGTGGGGTGCAGGTGTTGGAGCGTGGTCAGGTGTCTCCACCTTACCTGGATGGTGGGGTACCACATCTCAGGAGGAGGTGCAGTACCTCTGTGGCGACTGAACCCTCAGAGGCGCCACACTAACACTCCTGTTGATCAGCTTAAATCTACAGTAAAACCTGACACCATGTGTTGAATTTTCCTGCAGCTCCACGACAGGAGAAATAGTATTACACAGTTGCTGTTGAAATCAATGGTCCTTTCCTATAATACATAGATATGTTGGGTTTGCCAGAGAGCCAGACATTCTCTTCATAGCTTTTTTCTGCTCTTCTGATAAATGAGGGTGCTCAACAAGTAGAGATTGTACAAATTGATTCGCAACGCATGGTCTATCGGCCATGTCAATTACCTGTTGCTAGCGAATCAAAGGAAGATTCTGGGTGGCACAGCAGCCACAGAGCTAGTGACATGGTCATTGGACTGGGTGGTGGGATTAGGATGGCACCAATTCTATTAACAAGCAATCTGTTTGCTCAGTATACTAGTAGGGTAGATGCTTTTTGTTGTCACCACCGTGGACACCAATAAAATTTGGAATCAATCCTTAACCAATTTTTCTTTTGACTTTCATTATCACAAATGAAAATTTGGTTGTAGCATTTTGATACCATGTTGATCAGTAGCATATTGTTTACCATTTTCAGTTTCTCCCCTGCCGGCAAGGCTGGAGCCAGGAAGAAGTCAAATGAAGTAGCAGGTCGCGAATGCTTTCTACCTCCCAATTCAGGTCTATGACAATGCTGAAGATATCCAAGGGAAACTCAGAGCTCATTTTACTTAAGGATATTTTAATTGTCATAGATTCGAATGGAGCTGCAGGGCGCATGTGCAACCTGAAGCACTATTCTATTCAACACCTCCTGGCTGTGGTGTTGTGGTCAAGTGAAACCCAAGTTTTCCATGTTGATGAAAACTATGGGTGAATTGAATTCACATCAAATTTCACAAAAAAAAATGTTGGATTCATCAGAATGTTTTATGATTCAATTGGCGAGAATAAAAAAGGCTAAGAAGTTATAAAAATCCTTCGATCAAGTCACCATTGTGGTCTTGTTTGGGATATCTTTGGTGTTTCCCAGTCACCGAGATCTTTGTCGTTTCTTGCGCTGACTAGGCCACAACCTCAAAGTTATGGTATGCAGGATGATGCAGAAAATGCAAACCCCAGTGGTGAACAGACCGAAGGAGTCAATTGCAATGTGGCCTCACAGATGAGGGGCCGGGTGAGTTGAAATTTTTTAATTTTTTTTTAAATCTGTTTATTTTACTCTGGGGTCTAGAAAGATGTCACAGTATAATTCAATTATCATAAATTTTATGTAAATTGAATTTTCTCTCCAAATTTGAACGAATTTGATGAATTTGAATTTCGACAAATTCTTTTATCACAAATTTTCTAATTGAAATTCATAAAAAATTGTACATTGTACATTATAACAAATTTTTACAAGCTTCAATACATTAATATCTATATAAATGCCCTCTGAGATTCATCACTCCTAAGTAGAAAGTTTATCCCCGGAAGCTGAGTAGACATTTTTGCGCCTCTGACAAGCGGTGGATTCTCTGCTTTAGGAAATTCCTGGTGCTCGTCAGATTTTTACTTTCTTCCAAAAGAGTCTTGTGATCTTCCCTTTGTTGCAGAAGCTGCAGCATCTCTTTCTGGAGCTGCTTCCCATATTCTTGTAAAAGGTAAAACTGGATGATTAGAGGAATCTGATTGGCGAGCCGGTCCGCAGCACCCTGTGTGATCAAAAATGACAATGGTGACCAGAAATTTGAGCGTCTGTCCGAGGTTGGAATGTGTCCACCTACATGACACTATGTGATAAGTTCTAACACTAGTCAACAGTCTCACACATTTCCACCAAAATGTCCAAAATTCTGGTCATGCAGGCTGGTTGAGTACCCGTCAATTACAGGTGATCAGGTCCATCTAATTTCTTACTGCCTAGAAGATCACTTGTGAGACGTCTGGTTTACAAACATAACTTCTACCATTTTTTTCATGTTCTTACACTTCTTTGAGTATTTCCAGCCTCTACTAATTGGTTGAAAGTAAACTGATTCTTGGAAAAGGGATAAAACTAACATTATGGGAAAGGTAAACAAAAAAGTTGACTCTCAATCACTCCCGGCGGACATCTATGTACCAGTTAGGAGCCCCTTAACTGTCACTTGGGCCTACCTTGAAGTACGCCTCTACATGGTGGGCCATCTCTTTGGTGGAGCACTGGAGGAGGTCGACCACCTGTCTCTGAAGTGCCACGGGAAGATCAGATGTTTGTGGAGGCGTGTTATTTTTAAAGATGGTTTCCAACTCAAATCTGTAGCATTTATCTTGGGAATAGACCATTCTCTCCATCAAAAACTGGATTTTGATGAGATTGTCCGCAAGGTCTTCCTGTGATTGTTTCAGATTTTCAATTTTAGACTAGAAGGAAAAAAATAATAGATCTCAGAATCTTGACTATTCATTGGCCAACTGCTTTGTGTACTTTTTTGCCTTCCACTTTGGGGCAGGTTTTTCAATACCGTGTCATTTAGATTAGATAGAATTAAAATACTCCAGATTTATCACAATGGTTCATGCTGCTTGATAAATGTGGCTTATTTTAAGACTGTCTTGTTTAAGTTGACTCCACCAATTAATTGGCTTACTTTCTACCAGAAATTGGTGCCATAATTTGGTGCATTTTTTGGCCCATGTTATCACACATTAGGTCACCCCTCTTGTTCCTCTTTGAACAAGGTCGTGTACCCTTATTATTGCACAAGAATTCTGGATCTTTTAAGCTAATTACGTATGCCCCATTCACTGTTTGTACTGGTTTTAGCGTCTTGGTTTACTCATTTTTTTGCCATTAAGAGTATTTTTTTTAATAAGAAGGAGATAAAATCCACAGGAAACTTTATTCACATATATTCAAAATAAAACCAGAAGGGGAAAGAACCCCCACGCCTTACGCGTTTCGAACCTCACAGCAGGTTCTTCTTCAGAGGTGGTTCGAAACGCGTAAGGCGTGGGGGTTCTTTCCCCTTCTGGTTTTATTTTGAATATATGTGAATAAAGTTTCCTGTGGATTTTATCAAGTCTCCAGTGCCGGATCCTCTTCTTCTTCTTATGCTCGTTACATATGGTGGCCAGCCATTTGATCCATAGGCACGACCGGCTTACAGGACTATTTTTGGTGAGCACAAATTCCCTTTCCCTTCCCTATCTTTTTTGCAAGGTATTTTTTTTAATAATTATTTGGCTTCACTTGTTTAAGCTTTAAAATGCCTATTATTTATATATTATATATATATATTATTATTTATCGAATATATGGTATATTCTAACACCATTACAGATGCTGCAGATTGTGATAGTGCTCAGTAGACAGAAACACAAACCTCAGGAGGCAGAAGTGTATAAATTCTACATGAGCCCGTATACTGGCCTGTGCATATGGGACATTGTCCTGTGCACCCCGTACACTGTCCTGTGCGCCCCTTACACCATCTTGTGCACCCATACACTGTCTTGTGTGCCCATACACTGTCTTGAGTGCCCGACACTCTGTCTTGTGCACCCATACACTGTCTTGTGTGCCCATACACTGTCTTGAGTGCCCGACACTCTGTCTTGTGCACCGATACACTGTTTTGTGCGCTCCATACACTGCCTTGTGCACCCATAAATCGTCTTGTGCACTCCATACTCTGTCTTGTGTGCTCATACACTGTCTTGTGCACCCCATACTCTGTCTTGTGCACCCCATACTCTGTCTTGTGCGCTCATACACTGTCTTGTGCACCCCATACTCTGTCTTGTGCACCCCATACTCTGTCTTGTGCGCTCATACACTGCCTTGTGCACCCATAAATCGTCTTGTGCACTCCATACTCTGTCTTGTGTGCTCATACACTGTCTTGTGCACCCCATACTCTGTCTTGTGCACCCCATACTCTGTCTTGTGCGCTCATACACTGTCTTGTGCACCCCATACTCTGTCTTGTGCACCCCATACTCTGTCTTGTGCGCTCATACACTGTCTTGTGCGCCCCGTACACTGCCCTGTGCTCCCCGTACATGCCCTGTGCGCCCCTTACACTGCCCTGTGCTCCGTACACTGCCCTGTGCGCCCCGTACACTGCCCTGTGCGCCCCATACACTGCTCTGTGCAGAGCTCAGTAATTCATGGCAAGCTTTGGAGTGATTTAGGAGGTTGAAAATGGTAAGAGAACTTGTAAAATTATAGGCACATTTCATTTAATCTTTTTAGAAACAGAGGAACCCATGGAAAAAAAATGATTTTACCTTAGAAACTTTGTAAAAATTGTTAAAGTTGTAAAAGTGTTTCCGGGCAATTTCACTAAATGTTTTTCCTACAATGTCTAAAAGAAATAAATATTGTTATCATTACAGAGAAATTTGAGACCCTGAGCAGCAAACATAAAAAAAACTACTGCGGCGCGCTATGGGGCTGTGCAGCAGAAGTTGAAATAAGGATGACCCCTTTTCTGACATTCCTGTCTTCTCTGCATTTATATGTTGCAGATACACCTCACAGATCTCATCCCATGCACCTCCAAGGATCGTATAGCAACTACTGTCCAACTCAAAAAAAATTGTACCAACAATCTTTCTGACCAGGCATCATATTCTACAGGGACTCCTTTAGGCATAGGTCTCTGTGGATCCCACCTGCATTTGGGCACCCATAGCCTTTGCTAGTGTTGCTCCAGATATAATTATGCTTATAATTTTTCAGATTCTTAAAGTTTTAGTTTTTCTCTTTCCATTGGCTTCAGAATGGAAGATGCTTTCAATGACTAGGAAATAAGGGGAAACAACTAATCCTTTAAAGGGGCTCTCCATTTTTGACAATCTCTTTTTGTTTTAGAATTCCTCAGTTGATAAGCTGACTACATGAGTTCAGTTCTAATATGTCCCTGTGAATCTAAGAGTAAGTTTCTGATTGCCCTACAGCACCCCCTCAGGGAATGTAGAGAATTACATAGATATTATTGATGGATTTTGGGGTCTTCTCTTTTTGTAGTTCTTGACCCAATGAGAGTACTGAATTGGTAAGTCCCCTGTACAAATCAGACAACCTCTTTCAGTCCTATGAATAATATGGCTTTAACTATGGATAGATAACTACACTGTCTGTGTCTGGGACTAATTGGGTAATATTGTGACCTCCAGGTTGTTCCCACCCTATAGAGTTAATAGGCTATAAAAGTGATGGGATATCTCATCACGATTTTGAATCATTACTCTCTCGGACGTAAGGGTATGTGCACACGGTGCGGATTCTGCTGCGGATCCGCAGCGTTTCTGCAGCTGCGGGTCCGCAGCAGATTTAGGTGCGTTGTACAGTACTATTGTTTTCAATGGTAAACTGGAAAACGCTGTGCACATGCTGCGGATTTTTCCGCGTGGTTTTGCTGCAGTTTACAATCCGCAGCATGTCAATTCTTTGGTCCAGAAGCGCTGCGGTTTCACACCTTCTCCATTATGAGGTGTAAAACCGCAGGCAAAACCGCAGATAAAGTCCTGCGGATTTATCTGCGGTTTTCACTACAAAATCCGCAGAGGCAAAAAACTCTGTGTGCACATAGCCTAACACTGCCTTAAGTTATTAACTGTGTAGTCCTTAACCTACATCCACCAAACTTCCATAACAGACAACGACGATCTTACCCGTCACCGTTTTCAGAATGCTTCTTGCAGGATCTTCCATATTTTCAATTTTTTCTTTAACGATCGCTTCAAACGTTTTATAATTAATAAATCCCGGGAGTTCCCTTCCTCGATGAAACTTTTCAAATTCCTCTATTTCACTCTTAAGAGAGGAGTTAACTAGGAAAAAAAATTAAAAATATATATATATATATATATATACACAGGAACTATTGTACTGGAAAGCAGATGTGTGACTGAGGTGGTTGGTCTCAGTAATGTAAAGTCTGTACCAGTAACACAAAGTCACTGAGAGAGTTTTGATTTGACTGGATTTTGGGTCCGGGATTTAGGAACAACCAAAAGAGTCTGGGTGGGAAAGGTTGTTACCATAATCCAGACCATGGCTTACAGGCCTAATAATAGCAGCTGGGTTAGCTTAGCAGAGTGATGTGGGTTCAAGCTGAATAGAGGTGTGTTTGTTTGGTGAACACATTTAAACTGCTTGAGCGGCTACTGTCTGGAATACCAAGATTGATGAGGTTGCTACATTCACTTTCTTTTATTTTGCGGGAACAAAGTGAGGGGCTGGTAAAAGAGAGCCTCTTCAAGGCCCAAGAGGCTTACTCCAGGGGGTATAAACATGAGACAATTTAAGCTTGGGGTCCAGGCATTTGTGTTAGTGCCTACCGTGGAGAGTAAATTCCATAGTAAAGTTCAACTATAAAATACATCAACCAGGGAAAAGGAAGCCCATCCCAATATATTATGTCAACCTACTAAAAGTCTCGTTAGGGACTCGTCCAAAACTCCTTCCTTGTTGGCCCAGTCAAAAGCCAACATTGCGGGGGGGGGTGAAAATGGAAGAAACCTTGTTGCCTATCCTAAAACAGCATGGCTGAAAATTGGTAAACCAGAATAAGGATAGGTTCTCGAAGCTACCAGGTCTCACTCGTGGCATGAGGCATGAGATACTCACTTAGCTTCACACTTGGGCCAATTTGAAGGGTTATAGGTTTCCTGAAAACCATGGTAACTTCAATGGAAGCGATACAGTGTTGGCTTCACCCCCTCACAAAAAAACAGTCAGAGCATTCTTGGGATTTGTTGGCTATTACAGGAGGTTTCCACCTAATTTTGCTGTAGTAGCAGAACTTTTAACTTATCTCCTATAGTGTACAAAATCAGTTATTGGTAAGTGGACTACAGAGACTGACAGGGCATTTCAAGAGCTTAAACTGTCCCTCTGTAGACAACAAGTTTTGGTAGCGCCAAATTTCTCCAAAACAATTATAGTCCAGATAGATACATAGGATGTTGAGTTTAGACCCGGTAAGCTACATGGAAATGCAGATGCTTGGTCAAGTGTACAAATTTCATTGGCAAATGGTGACCCACCTAGGCTTTATTTTCCAAAGAGGGGTATGTAACAAAGAAGGAGGTAAGGACCTGGATGGCAGATATGTGCTACCGAGGTGTTTGGTTTTGGCAATGTAAAGTCTGTACCAGTAACACTGGGTTACTGAGAGGATTAATTTGACTGGATTTAGGGTCCTGGATTTAAGAGCAACCAAAAGAGTCTGTGTTGGGATGGTTGTTCCCATAATCCAGCCCAGGGACACAAAAGAACAAGGTGTTCAGTACTCAGAGACAGGGCTGAGGTGAGGAGGCTGAACCTGACCACCGCTGAACGCGACACAGAAGTGCAAGGTGTCCACTGCTCAGAGGCATGGCCGAAGTGAGGAGGTTAAACCTGACCACCACTGAGAAAGACACACAAGGGAAAACGTCAAGACTGGGCCAAGAAATATCTGAAATATCGACAAATGGAAAAATGGATCTGAAATCAGGCTGCCAGTCTTCCACCAGACAATGAAAGGACAGAGAAGGATATTTTTCACCATTGTTATTTGCTTCTGAGATGGCAGATTTACGATGAAGGAGAACAGTCACCTATCTGATCATGTCTGGCGATCAGTGGTTGGTGCTGCCCTAAAATTGATTGTTAACAGATGAAGAAGCTGGTAGACTCCATGAATGGAGCTTATGGATGCTATTGAGAAAAAGAGAGGCCATATTACTACTATTAATCACTGAGATTTTTTTTTTGTGTAATATCATAAATGTATTTTTGTACATTTTGAGCTGTTTGGTTCTTATTCTCATTGTAAAAGGTGAAAATTAAAAAAAAAATGAGATTTGAAAATTTACATTTTTCCTTTAGTTGCTCAGTAATTCCGCACAAAGAGATATTCCTTAAGAAAGAAGAAACATCACTTTTAGTTTCTTAAATACACAGGTTTCAGGTGTATTAACCTTTTGAACTGACTGACAACACTGGAGATGTTCAATAATGAAATTTATCATATAAAATACAAATTGCCTAATAATTGTGCGCTCGGTGTAATAGAAGCTACTACTATTACAAAGAAAATAAGTGCTCATAACTTACACCTGATGATGGACTCATCCAGTTCTTCTTGCCAAATGTTGAAGCATGACCGAACTCTGGTGAAAAGCTTGGGGGTCTTTGTAAGTGACACACTTTCCTCCCCTTGAGTAACATGGGCAATGTCCAGGTTAAATTGCTGAATTATCTGTCACAGCAGTATAAAGTAATATATAGTTAAAGTCTGTAAGGCGTGCACCAGGAAGTATGGATACACTGGTCTTTGTAGGACAGAGTGATTTCCTACAAAAGTGCAGACACCCATTACAGTTCAATGTATTTTACTCACTGAGAGGCACCAAGCTTGATGGTTCCAAACCCTATCATGTAACAGGTCTGAGCAGAGATAGGCGGTCGTTTATTTATGCATTACCACTTTGCTCATACGTGCAATAGTATGCTGGCAATCACCTCAGCAGCACTTCCCTCACTCAGGTGCAATCTTTTTGTTTCCTCATAGTGCAACACACTTTCACAGGGTTTGTCACAGAGCCTTCCCATGGTCCTCTCGCCTGACCAAAATGCCTTAGCTTTTATTTACAAGGCCCTTCACTATACAAGGAATTTTACATCCTGGAAGGCAATTTTAACCAGGTTGAACTCTATCTTTGTTTTTTATTCCTCTTGCAAACTAAAATGTAAAGTGTTTTCTGATTATTTATAACCCAAAGCCTAATTTTGACAACTTTCTAATACATTTCCTGATTCAATGATTCATTTACCTCCACCAGGAAGGACAGTCTCTCGCTTTCATCCTCGGGGACTCCTCTTCCGCACCTCTCTAGCTCCTCTTTTGTGATCTGCAGTTTAGTTTTTATCTGGTCCTCCAGTGTAGGAAGTGATCCCTGTGAATGAAAGAAAATGTGAAAAAAAAAACAGACTCAGTGTGGTCTGTTGCAAAAAAAAAAAAAATAATAACCAAAACTCGCCTACAGATCCCCCATTGCTTATTCCTGCATGCCAACTTCTTCTCTGTTCTGGAGGGAATGGCACATGTTGTCTGATAACAGCTCTATATACAGTTGATAACACATAATCCACCATTCACAACAGGTGATGTCACAGCTTACCTCCTCCTGTACAATGACTGATAACACCTCTATATACAGTAGATAACACAGGATCCACCATTCACAATAGGTGATGTCACAGCTCACCTCCTCCTGTACAATGACAGATAACACCTCTATATACATCTAGATAACACAGGATCCACCATTCACAATAGGTGATGTCACAGCTCACCTCCTCCCCCTCCTGTACAATGACTAATAACACCTCTGTATACAGTAGATAACACAGGATCCACCATTCACAATAGGTGATGTCACAGCTCACCTCCTCCTGTACAATGACAGATAACATCACTATATACATCTAGATAACACAGGATCCACCATTCACAATAGGTGATGTCACAGCTCACCTCCTCCCCCTCCTGTACAATGACTAATAACACCTCTGTATACAGTAGATAACACAGGATCCACCATTCACAATAGGTGATGTCACAGCTCACCTCTTCCCGTACAATGACTGATAACACCTCTATATACATCTAGATAACACAGGATCCACCATTCACAATAGGTGATGTCACAGCTCACCTCCTTCCCCTCTTGTACAATGACTGATAACATCACTATATACAGCAGATAACTCAGGTTTCACCATTCACAATAGGTGATGTCACAGCTCACCTCCTTCCCCTCTTGTACAATGACTGATAACATCGCTATATACAGCAGATAACTCAGGTTTCACCATTCACAATAGGTGATGTCACAGCTCACCTCCTTCCCCTCTTGTACAATGACTGATAACATCGCTATATACAGCAGATAACTCAGGTTTCACCATTCACAATAGGTGATGTCACAGCTTACCTCCTCCTGTACAATGACAGATAACACCTCTATATACATCTAGATAACACAGGATCCACCATTCACAATAGGTGATGTCACAGCTCACCTCCTCCCCCTCCTGTACAATGACTGATAACACCTCTATATACAGCAGATAACTCAGGTTTCACCATTCACAATAGGTGATGTCACAACTCACCTCCTCTCCCTCTTGTACAATGACTGATAACATCACTATATACAGCAGATAACTCAGGTTTCACCATTCACAATAGGTGATGTCACAGCTCACCTCCTCCTCCTCTTGTACAATGACTGATAACATCACTATATACAGCAGATAACTCAGGTTTCACCATTCACAATAGGTGATGTCACAGCTCACCTTCCCCCCTGTCCTTGATGAAGCACCTCAGCACAAATCACAGAACATGCGCACAACAAGCATACGTTATTGAACATTTCCAGACTACAAGTTCTTGAGATCTTTGTGACGGCTATAAAGTATACTGTATATTTAAATGCTGTTAATAGAAGCTCAGTTAAGACAGATGACCACATAATCATGTACAGAAAGCAGATTAAAAAATCTATAAACAAAAAAAAGATGATATTTATACTGTAACTATTTCAGACTATTTTTTTAACTATTGAAAAATAATGAAGGCCTAACATTTCCTTTAAGATGAAGGTCTAATACTAGGATGTGTCATCAGTAATTTTGGCGGATATTGATTTGATTAAAATCAGAGTATACTGTAAATTAGATAAATGATTAGTGCCAATTCAACGGGCCATGTGTAATGCATTATTTTGCTGAAAGTAGCGGGGGATCCACCAAGACAATCCCTTTAAATACACCCTCCTTTAGCACTACAACAGGTGATTGATTTGTGAAGAACACCATGTGTTAATAAAGATATTCTCAGCACTTACATTGATGTGCTCCACGAGTTCTGACGTGAGTCGTTGAGCTAGAAATGGGATGGTGGCCTTCTCCTCGTACATGAGGTCACTGTAGTGATTGAAATAAGTTCACAATCAGATGTATTAAAGGTAAAACCATAAAGATGTAGCAGAGATTTCGGACTGTTACCATATCTATTCAGTAAGTCAAGTTCTGGTAAAGTATTTTTAGCAAGTTTTGGTTCTGTGACTGTATCTATAAAGTAAGCATAGTTCTGTTATTGTTTCTGTGTACTATTCTTGGTTCTTCAGTATTTATGGAGTAAGTTTGGCTCTGTGACTGTATCTACAGTATATAGAAAATATGGTTTTGTTACTGTATCTATATAGTAAGATTGATGCTGCTACTGTATCGATATAGAAAACTTTGTTCTGTTCCTGTATCTATGTGAATCTTGGTTCTGTTTCAGTATTTATATAGTTAAGCTTGGTTCTGTTACTTTGTTTTTGTACTGTACCATTCTTTCTTTCGTTACAGCATCTATGAAGTAATCTTGCTTCTTCTCCTAAATTTTTGCATGATGCTAGGTGGTTCTACTGAATCTATATACAAATATTATTGGGAAACAACAAGTGTAAATAGGATCTTATCCAGTAGGAAACAAACAAGATGTCAGAGAACTGCTCACCTTTTGGGGTTGTAAATTCCACAACTGAAGGATCAAGGCGAATATAGCTGCTGCAGCACCCCCAGAACAGAGGAAGAATGCCAAGTAGATCAATGCTTGGAGGATGGGAGTGGTGATCTGCCCTTGCTGTGATATATCTAATGGAATCCAACAGATGTGATGCCAGATGGGTTTAGTGGTTTATTCTCAACACGTTTTGAAGTTGGATTAGGTTTTTCATCTCTGAGCCACAAACTCCTGATGAAGACGCTCGTCCAACTTCGAAATGCACTGAGAATAAACTTCAATTAAATTTGGCCTTACGTCTGTTGGATACCATTTGATACATGACAGCAAGCGCAGATCACCAAGTCCATCATCCAAGCATTTATTTACAAATATTTGCTCTCTTTTTGTGTCTACAATATGTAGCATGCTTGGTTTTGTTACTGTTTCTATATACTATCATTTTAGGTCCTATTACAATATCTATGTAGGAACCTTGACTTTTCCACTGTCTCTTTGCAGCAGGCTTGGTGCTGTTACAGTATGTTTCCGAGCTTGGTTCTGTTACTTTATCTGTTAAGTAAGCTCGGTTCGCTTAGTAAACCTATGTAGTCAGCTTTGTTCTGATTCTGCATGTGTATTTAATAAGCTTAGGTCAGTTATCATATCTCTGAAGTATGCCTGGTATTTATGTAGTAAATAGTCCTCAACGTGGTGCATTTGTTATAGTTTACTAACCTGGATCACCTAGTACATTTAATACATTTTGTGTATTTTGCTTCAATGTAAACCTGACATAAACAGAATTCTTAGGAAATTTCCCCAAAAGTATATTAGAAATTTTGAAGAACTTTTCATTTATACAGTTTTTAAATTGTATCTACTGTAAGTAAAATTGAAGGTAGACCCATAGATGACACACTGATGAGTTGTCCATTTTTGTGTTATGTTGCCCGTCCTCCTTAGAGAAGAATAACTATATTACTAGAGCCTAGGTTCTGTTTCTTATATTGCACACCCATAATTTATAGAGATGAGCGACCACTAAAATGCTCATATGCTCTCGGACCCAGACATCACCTCTCTGCTCTCCAGAATCCCGGAGTGTCTATCAGCCACATCCTCCTTCTTCTCCTCTCGCTTCCTCAAACTCAATGTGGACAAATCTGAACTCATCATCTTTCCCCCATCTCATAGATTTTCCTTACCTGACCTTTTTATAACAATTGATGACATCATGCTTTCCCCTGTACCGGAGGTCCGCTGCCTCGGAGTAACCCTTGACTCTGCCCTGTCCTTCAAACCGCACATCCAAGCTCTCTCCACCTCCTGTCGCCTCCAGCTCAAAAATATTTCCAGGATCCGTCCCTTCCTCAACTCTCAATCTACTAAACTACTTGTGCATGCCCTCATCATATTCCGCCTTGACTATTGTAACATCCTTTTCTGTGGCCTCCCTGCTAACACCCTTGCACCTCTCCAGTCCATCCTCAACTCTGCCCACCCGACTAATTCATCTCTCTCCTCACTACTCCTCCGCTTCTCTCCTCTGCAAATCTCTTCACTGGCTCCCATTCCCTCAGCGTATCCAATTCAAATTACAAATACTGACCTACAAGGCAATCTACAACCTGTCTCCCCCATATGTCTCTGAACTAATCTCCCGATACCTTCCCTCACGTAATCTCCGGTCCTCCCAAGACCTCCTTCTCTCCTCTACACTTATTCACTCCTCACCCAACCGCCTCCAAGACTTCTCCCGAATAGCCCCCATCCTGTGGAATTTCCTGCCCCAACACGTCCGGCTATCAACCACACTCGGATCCTTCAGACGGAACCTGAAAACCCATCTCTTCAGGAAAGCCTACAGCCTGCAATGATCCCCGCTGCCTTCTCACCACTACTGGAGCTACCGCCTCACCATCACTGGAGCTGCTGCAACCCCCCAACCTACTGTCTCCTTCCCCACCATCCTGTAGCATGTAAGCCCGAAAGGGCAGGGTCCTCTCTCCCCTCTGTATCAGTCTGTGATTGTTAGTTTGTTTACTGTAAGTGATATCTGTAATTTGTGTGTAACCCCTTCTCATGTACAGCAACATGGAATCAATGGTGCTATAGAAATAAATAATAATAGTAATGTGCTCCTTCCTCAAACCGAGCAATTCCTAATATTCATATGTTCATCTTGAGTAACGAGTATAATGGGAGTCAACGGGAAATCCGAGCATTTTTCTGGTAGTCCCTACAAAGAGGTCTGGGGGGGCAGTGAAAATGAATGGAAAAAGTGCTGAATGGAAGTAGCACAGCATGCGGAAGACCCCTGGAAGCATCTCTGACTCCCAGATAGCTGCTGAGAACAATGGTGTCACATTATTACTTCAGATTAAGGACTGACAATAAAACAATCAAAATCGAAGAGAAATTGGAGTTTACAGGAACAAAAATGTTAAGAAACATTTTTTTCCTGTATAATGACGTGTATATAAGAAAAAATTTTTAAAAGGATTTTTTACAAAATTGTAAGTTAAGTAAACCAAAATTGAAATTTTTAGAAAAAAAATTGGAAATATCAGTGTAATTTATGAAGGAAGGATGTCTCTAACATCATGTCCTCCCTCTATCTGAAACTGAATCTCTCCAAAACTGAACTTCTTGTGTTCCCTTCCCCCCTCTTCTAATAATCTACGTATACCTAACATTGAAATTACCTCGGATGGTTCTACCATTACTCCCCCTGCAGCATGCTCACTGTCTTGGGGTTATATTTGACACAGAATTTTCCTTTTTTTCCTATATCTGATCACTCACTCGCTCATGTCACCTGCACCTTAAAAACATCTCCAGTATCCAACTTTTTCTCACCTTTGAAACTGTAAAAACTCTTACTGTTTCTTTTATTCATCCTGGACTACTGCAACTCTTATCCAATCGGTCTTCATCTAACCAAACTTTCTTCTCTTCAATCCATACTGAATGCGGCAGCCAGGGTAACATTTCTGTCCAGCCACTACACTGATGACTCTACCCTGTGTCAGTCATTGCACTGTTTACCCATTTGCTACAGAATACAGTATAAACTCATATCTCTCACCCACAAAGCTCTCTACAGTTCTGCACCATCCAATATCTCCTCCCTCATCTCTGTCTATTGCCCTACATATTCCCTCCATTCTGAAACTGACCTAAGACTAACATCCTCCATAATCCGAAGCTCGCACCTCCATCTCCAAGACTTCTCCTGTGCTGTGCCAGTTCTGTGGAATGCACTATCTATCTCGGGCAACCTGACTGATACATAGCCCCCACGTTTTTAAGTGTGCTTTAAAACCACAAATCTTTAAACAAGCGCATCACCTCAACTCAGTTACCTAACTCTCCCTTCTTCCCTCATTCTAAACATTATTCAGAATCTGCTCCCTCCTAATCATCTATCTTCACACCATCCATGCACTTGATAATTGCACTTAAACATACTGGCTGATGACCGGATCATGCTGCTTTATATGAAAAGCCCTATTTATTACAAGCACTTGGCACCTATTGTGTCCCCCCTATTTCCTGGTAGATTGTAAGCTTGTGAGTAGAACCCTTACTCCTAATGTAACTGTTTAAACTGTCCTACCTTGTATGGTATTTATTGTTTGTATATGTCACCGCTTAATTTAAAGTGCAAAATGTTGGTGCTATGAAAATAAAATTATTACCACATTATAAGGAAGCAAGAACAGACAAAAATGTGATGCAAGAGGGACTCAGATACACCCTGTATTAGACATAAAGGAGGGCTTCATACACATTCTGTTCAAATTGTCATTTAGTGGTACTCCTAGACTTATAAACACTGTGCATTAAGTGCAAAGCCTGCCAAAAATTACAAGCAGGGTCATCCATACACCCTTGAAGGCACCGACAGTACTGTGTCATTCAAATATTGTGAGCACAGTATAGTTGTGCTACTCCAAAAAGTTATGCAGAGTACAAAGCCTTCCAAAAATTACAGGCAGGGTCATCTATACACTCTTGAAGGCAGCAACTGGACAGCCTCAGCAAAATATTAACAAAGTTTACACCTGTAGCAGGGCAATTTTGTTTTTTATTTCAAACCAACTAAATTTCACACAAAGCAGGTTCTTCAGTATATATGACAATAGACAATTTGTTGACCAAAGATAATTTGTGAACTGTACCAGGCCAAGCGGTTTTTAAAAATGTTAACCCAATGAAGTTTTACGCAAAGCACATTAAATAGTATAATGCAAAAAGAAGAAATATGCAGCACTCACCGATATAGCTGAAAAACTGTGCGTCTTTATTTCACATGAATACCATCAGCAGGTATGTGGACATGCAGGACGTTAGAGGAATGCTAGGGGAGGGAGGCAGGGCCGGACTGGGACTAAAATTCAGCCCTGGCATTTGAAGTTACACAGGCCCACTAGTCACATGGTGACTATATAATATCTTTGTACACTTGTAGTTTACAAGAAGTGAGAGGAGATTAATACGACTATATAACATGTAGTCAGAGCTGTGCCCAGTATTTCAGCTCAGTCCTATTTATTGCTTTTAGGTACAGTACTCCTCCCAAATCTCTGTCCCCTTTTGTATGCATGGTGACAGAATTCCTGGCAGAACTGCTCTCTATTGGGCAACCAGACCCCCTGGTCATAGCCGCCCCTATCATACCTCCCAACTTTTGAAGAAGGGAAAGATGGACAAAGACTGCGGGGCGCCCAGCCACACCCATTTCACAACTAGTCACACCCATGTCCACACCTAATCGCACCCATTTAGCACTGCTGATCACACTGACTGGTACTGAGGGCACAGTGGCTGGCACTAAGGAAGAGAGAAAACAGAGAGAGAGAGAAAAAAGAAAACAGAGAGAGCGAGAAAGAAAGGGGAAAGAAAGAACAGAGAGAGACAGAGAAAGAACAGAGAGAGAAAGAAAGAAGTAAAGAAAAGAAAGAAAGAACAGAGAGAAAGAGAGGAAAGAAAAAGAAAGAAAGAACAGAGAGAGAAAAAAGAAAGATTAGAGAGAGAAAGAAAGAACAGAGAGAAAGAAAATGAGGGAAAGACAGAACAGAGAATGAAAGAACAGAGAAAGAAAGAAAAAGAGAGAAAGAAATAAAGAAAGATTCTACAAAGATACTATAGCAGCCCGGCTCCCATTGTAGTGCCCACCTGAGCCTCCCGATCCGCTCACATGGCCGGCATCCCCGATTCCAAGGCGATCCTGCTGTCTGCGCTGTCGGAGGAGGACACGGTGATGGATCTGAAGCATTCCTGGTTCCGTCACAATCTCCTCAAGAAATTATCTCATTTCTGGTCAGCTTTCAGCACATCACTTCAGGTGGAACGTCATGTGTGTTTTAAAATGCTCCTCGGGGCTCCGCTGTGTACTCCTGTGTCCGTGGGAAAAGCCCGCTTTGTATGCTTTGTACACACTTGGCTCTGCTCCGTACATCCCGTACACATATGGCTCCGCTCCGTACACCTCGTACACCCGCAGCTCCGCTCCGTACACCTCGTACACCCGCGGCTCCGCTCCGTACACCTCGTACACCCGCGGCTCCGCTCCGTACACCTCGTACACCCGCGGCTCCGCTCCGTACACCTCGTACACCCGCGGCTCCGCTCCGTACACCTCGTACACCCGCGGCTCCTCTCCGTACACCTCGTACACCCGCGGCTCCGCTCCGTACACCTCGTACACGCGCGGCTCCGCTCCGTACACCTCGTACACGCGCGGCTCCGCTCCGTACACCCGCGGCTCAGCTCCGTACACCTCGTATGCGCGGCTCCTCTCCGTACACCTCGTACACGCGGCTCCGTTCCGTACACCTAGTACACACACGGCTCCGCTCCGTACACCTCGTACACACGGCTCCGCTCCGTACACCTCGTACACACACGGCTCCGCTCCGTACACCTCGTACACACACGGCTCCGCTCCGTACACCTCGTACACACACGGCTCTGCTACATCCACACTGTAAATCCTGACCCCACACATACTTACCTCAACCAGCACCATGACAACAGCAAAGCAGAGTCTTGCAGACGGTAGAGGCAAGGCTGAGCGCACAGGACCTGTGATGAGGTCACAGGAGGGGCGGAGTCAGGGGTGACATGTCGGGGGTCTGGACAAAGGCTCCTGATCATGTGACCCCCCTGACTCCTCCCCTCCTGTGACCTCATCACAGGTCCTGCGAACAGAGCGAGCAGGCAAGCAAGTGCGACGCTGTGAGTGGCTGCGGGGGGGAGGAGGTCTCATGCTACGGCGAGGATGGGGTGCGTGGGGGGGCGTGGCGGCTTATCTCCCTGCAGTGAGGGAGGAACTTGAAACTATCACTGCCGTGCCCGCAGAGGGCCGCTGGCAAGTGGCCAGATGATCGGGCGGTGCCGCCCGCGGCCCACGTGACAGCGGCCCAGCGGGAAAATGCCCGGTTGGTTATATTGCCAATCCGGGCCTGGAGGGAGGTACCGGACAACGGCCGTTTCGTGATTACTCGCTTCTACGGATAATTTTTTTTAGGGTTTCACTCCAACAAAATGTACCCCAGAGCACGTTATACTCTATGGATGACTAATTTAATCCAGAAAAATTTTTGAATTTTTTTTGAGTGATAGATATCATAGTAATGTACCCCAGACCATGGATACTGTATGGGTGAGAAATTTAGCCCAGCAACCTTTTTTTTACACTTTGTTGGAGTGTTAGAGGTCACAAAATTGTACCCCACAGCATGAAATACTCTATGGGTGAGTAATTTAATCCAGAAACAAATGTCAAACACTTTTTGGAGTGTTAAATATCACCAAAGTGTACCATGGAACACTAAAGACTCTAAGGATCACACAACATATTCAATCTTTTCTCACAAAAATATAAAAGTGCAGCAGCTTTATATTTTGCAAGGGACTGCACAGCCCAAATCCCTGCTTATAAGGAGAGACCGGTGTCAAAGCTACATGAAAAACAAGACGGCTACGGCATTACAGTGACACGTAATCCCCGTATGCTTATTGGCTGTGTAACAGGCGCCAAACATGCTGGGTGGAGATTCGAGTTTTAAATCAAGGACCGCACAATGCTCACTGAGAAACAAGCACATCCGAGCACCCAGATACTCGAGTGCTGTCCGAGTATCACCAAGCACGTTCACCCATCCCTAGTAATTTACCATCTTGGTTAATGTCTTACCAGAAAACCTTATGGTCTTTAAAAAAGTTTTTCTCCTTCTCAATGGCATCTTTCAGTGACAGCTTGTCCTGAATTTCTTGCTGCCCCCGACATTTCACTATCATGTAGCCTTTCTTTAGGTAGATGACCTCATTATTTATTACATTAATGACATTTTCCTCTGTTCCCTTGTCAATCAAGTCAGGCTTAGTTAAGATTCCTGCAGTTTCAAAAAGAAAAAATAAATCAGGGTCCTTGGTCTAACCACAAAATGTGTACAGACCACTATAATCTATAGACATCTTGGGATTTAGGTGTCCTTGATAGGTTGAGTGAAGAAAATCTTGACCCATAGAGTAAGGTAGAATTCAAGAGCAAAAGTTTATTTTGCTATTTTGATCTCCCACCATCACCACCATCCAAGGTCAAAATGGCTAATTTCTTAGCCATTCTTCATGCCCAACCATTGTAGAATCCAATAATGGACGCCTCATGGTTGCTTTTCTCCATATTTTCTAATGCTTGAGTGGAAAGAGTTCCCACCACCCATAGAAAACTTAACTGGTACCAAGCTAAATAGAGTATCCTCCTTTCAGAGGAGGTTCACACAGTTATCTTTGTAGAATCTAATATATACACTTTTGCATATAATTTTATCCTATTCTGGCAAGAAACTCGCCTAAAGTCCTTTCTCCACTTGGGTCCACCTCTCGTGCCATCTCAAGGGCTTCAGTTGTTGCAATATCAACATTACAGGGCACCACAACCAAACAGATGGTTTCTTGCCTCTCGATATACTTCTTGATGAGGTCTTTGATCTGAAAATATAGAAGTTGTCATTAAAATCCATGTGGAATCAGTCAGATTTCTTTATATATATTGAAGCATGGGCCTCTAGAAATTTCTAAGGATAATTGTAATGGCTATTTGAGGTCACTATGCAGCATCCATTAGAATACGATGATGGTTAGACCAAGATAGCTCAAACAATCTTTAACTTTTATACCAATTTTCAAAAATTTTACAAATTCAGCTTCCAATTCAAGAACAACTTCTAGTTTGGTCAGGATCTGAATGTGACTCTCGTATCAATAATTTGGATACACCATAAACTATGCAATAGATATTCAGCACAATTATTATAGGTAAAATCACACCTTTTTCCCAATATCTTCTGGTTGGCCTCCTACAGCGACTCGAGCAATTCCCGGGAGATCGATGAGAGTCAGGTCAGGAACTTCAGGAGAGACCACCTGAAGGCTGATAAGCTCTGAACTAATCCCATATTCTGATCCGGCCATTACATCCTGAGCTAAAAATGAGATAAAATAGCATAAAAACTTCAAAATGGCCCGAAAGATTATAGTATCCCATTTTCTTATATTCACTACCACCTACGGGAAGATGATACTTATGTATCTCCACACTTCAGGTCGGGGAGACCTGGTGAAGTTACTATTTTAATTGGGATGGACAGGCACCATTAGCACCTTCACTCTTAGTCTTCAGAAGGTGGCCACCAGTTATTTCTGAAGAGCACCGAGAACATGTCTCCTAACTTGACGTTCTAGAGGAACCATAGATTTTTCTTTACCAACTTTCCAAATGATCGGTGGTATCTGGAGTCCAAGTGGCCCACATGAGAAGACCAACAACATAAATTACTGAAAAAGTGGGGGGTTTTGTAATATATTTTTTGGGGCATTGGCTTTTGGATAATTTAATATATTGATATTTCATTATCATCAGGACAAGACACAAAACTATTTAGGCATATCCTTTATAAAGAACATTCACTAAACACATGGAAAGAAACCATGATATTAGTCCCAAGCTCCTTTTCCATAATTCAGGGTTCTATAGGGATGTAACAGTTCTCGCAACTCACCTTCGATGATCTCTGACTCCACCTTTGAAGGATTATGCAGGGTTTTATTGATTTTTCGATAACTTATTTTTCCCTTCCATTTGGAATCCTTTTTACCTTTAGTAAGTTTCAGCTCTAATGGACATCGGGTGACAATACCTGTAAAGTCGTAGGAGGGACAGAAAGTCAAAAGTCTGGGGGTTCAACTCAAACTATGGAGAAATAAGTTTAGAGGTTGCCAAAACTCTAATTTCTGAGGCCACCAAGGACTGGACCCCGAAGAAAAATCTGAGAGTGAAACATGTAAATCTTGACTGCCCTGAATCACTAGACCAACAATGTTGGGTCTATGGAAGTTGTTGCCCATGCTGTCTTCATCTCTGTGTTCTAGATTAATTAACTCAATCTCACCGCTGCCTCGGGGGAGTGTGATTCCAGACAAAGCCTCCAGAACAGAACTTTTGCCAGAGCTCTGATCACCAATCACAGCGATCGCTGGTAACGCCAGATCCTTCTCCACCCCTAATGACCGCAGAGAGTCAATGAGGTCAATACATGGACGGATCTTCTCCTCATAGTTGTCATATAAGTAATTTGACATCCTGGAAGCACAAAAAATGCAACACATACAACAAGAGTTTTTAGAATTATACCTTAAAACTTAAAACTTGCCTTTTCATAATAAGATGTCGTGTGTGCATGAGAAATAATACTATTTCTTTCTTGTGACCTGCATTTTTCACCAACTTTCCCCTCTGCCATCTCTAATTTTCAGTTGTCTCTGAGCTAGAGGGTGGAGTCCAGCTGCTATAATGTCTCCCATACACAGCACACACAGACATGAGAGATTCCTGCTCCCTGTCTCTATGTAGCACATGTTCAGATGCAAGAGCAGAATGGAGGATATTATGCAGCAGTACTCAGCAGTGTAGCCGTGAATCTAGCTTTGGGATGAGATAAACATTTACAGAAATCAGTATGTATGTCTCTCACGCTGTTCTTTAGAGGCAGCTGTAAACTGAGCATTTTTTTCTGAGTGACTGATGATATAAGCGGTTTGGGAGTGGAGAGAAAGAGGTTCATCAGTCGAGAAAGAAGCATATTTTGCAGATTAGTTATATTGCATTTTCTTTTTTCACTTGTATTGTTAACTTATGCAATGTTTGTTGAAACAACAGTGATCATTTAAAGGGATTTTTTTTCTGGGAACACAAATTTCATGGGATACCCTTTATAGATGCTATCCCTACCAGACTCTGGGCACTCCTGCTGATTATTGCGGTCCAGCAAACACAATGCCTCTTGTTTACCAGGCAAAGTGCCATATTATTATTAGTGGCTGCACCTGATATTACAGCTCAGTCCAATTCAAGTACATCTAATAGCAGGGCACATTTCCTGGCTGGAATTATCCTCAGGAGGCAGAGCTTCGGTAAGTGCACTGGGTTTGACAAAGCACTTAACGACTCATTTGCATATTGAGAAAATTGTGCATTTCTCTGGATATCGGATATATAGTGGGGAAAATAAGTATTTGGTACTCTGACGAGTTTGCAAGTTTTCCCACCTGCAAAGAATGGAGAGGTCTGTAATTTTTATTGTAGGTACACTTCACCTGTGAGAGACAGAATCTAACAATAAAAAAAAACAGAAAATCACATTATATGATTTTTACATAATTAATTTGCATTATATTGCATGAAATAAGTATTTGATCACCTACCAACCAGTACCCTTACTACCTAACAGTGGATGACCTCACCTACTTGTCTGCAGTTTCCAGTAGCCTTGCTCACCTGCTTGTTTGTGGTTACCAGTAACTTTGCTACCTGTCAGTGGAGGACTTTACCTACTTGCCTGCAGTTTCCAATATCGCTACCTACTTGCCTGTGGTTTCCAGGACATCTGGATTATATGCTGATACAGACAATGGAGAAGATGGAGAGATTAACCTCTCCTTCTTCTCCTCACCTATGATCTGATTCTCGCAGGCAAGAGGATCGGCGCACAGTAGCATAACACTTGGCTCACGCTTGCAGCAGAGTTTGAGCCGAGTGTCATTAGCGTATTGCATCGGACACTCTTGCGTGGGATGCAATATGCTAATGTGACCCCATCATTACAGCTTTCAATGTAATAAACCAAAAAATAAGACCCAAAACTCAACTAGTTCTCTCCGGTCGATCCTGTGCTGCTACCTGTTTTTTTTAATGCAGCAGTCTCGTTCTGTAGAGCTGCCATTTGTACAGCATGCGATTACTGCACACCTGCACCGTGAGAAAAATGCAAAAACAGCACACCTGCACCGTGAGAAAAGTGCCTAAAAATAACAAAATAAAAAAAATAATAATTTCTATTTTTTTCTATTGACATAAGGCCAACATTTGGCTGTAATGTTTCTTTTTGTTAAATCCAATACCTACTTAGAAAGAAAAAGCCCAATCCAAATAAATAAAATTATAGAAAAGCATTGCCATGAAAAGTGTTTTCTTTATTAAAGCATGATAGCTATACCATAAAAACACCTAAAAAGAGATATCGGTCCACATGACCAAACAGAGGTAAATATATACATAGAGAACAAGTATTTCAATAGGAGATAAACCAAGATACTTTTTCCATATGTCTTGTAAACACAACCTGTGCTATTGGAAAATCTCCCATCATGGTTCAACCTCTCTTCTCTGCACCGACATGCATAAATGTGTAAAATGTTGCATATGCATTGTTGCTGCACCTACATCTGTTCGGTGTGTGCACAGTGTTCTATCCCACAGGTAGTGTCCATCGCCCTTATGCATGTAACAAGGCAGAAATTTTTTAAATGATCAATATGCAAAAGTAATGCACATGAATGGCACATATAGGGAATCTATTGTAGGATTATCCCGTGAGACTGAGTTGAACACTAAACAGGGTACACTGTGCACTGACCATGTGCTAAGGTCACCTATTAAATTAGGTGCACATTTAACAGAGTGCAGGATGCAATCACATCATGTTATGTATGCCCAGTACATTATTGTGATGCCATAAATGGCAAGCAAAGAGAGGCAGAATACAAAGTAAAGTGCATATAGGAAGTATACAACCTTGTTGTCCACTATCCCCGACACGCGTTTCGCCACAGCACATGGTCAGTGCACAGTGTACCCTGTTTAGTGTACAACTCAGTCTCACAGGATAATCCTACAATAGATTCCCTATATGTGCCATTCATGTGCATTACTTTTGCACATTGATCATTTAAAAAATTTCTGCCTTGTTACATGCATAAGGGCGATGGACACTACCTATGGGATAGAACACTGTGCACACACCGAACAGATGTAGGTGCAGCAACAATGCATATGCAACATTTTACACATTTATGCAAGTCGGTGCAGAGAAGAGAGGTTGAACCATGATGGGAGATTTTCCAATACCACAGGTTGTGTTTACATATGGAAAAAGTATCTTGGTTTATCTCCTATTGATATACTTGATCTCTATGTATACATTTATCTCTGTTTGGTCATGTGGACCGATATCTCTTTTTTAGGTGTTTTTATGGTATAGCTATCATGCTTTAATAAAGAATACACTTTTCATGGCAATGCTTTTCTGTCTTTTTGGATATTTTTGTAGTTTCTAAGTGCCATCATTGGTAGGCTTGATATTTTGGATATTGTCCAAATAAAAGCAACTTTATTGCATGAAAGTGGAATTTGTGAAACCATCCTAATTTTGGACATAGGAAAAGTAGAAGTGCAAAAAAAAAGTTGTAACAAGTTTGGAATTCATTCTCCCATATTAGCAGCTATACTGTGCAGAAGCGTCTATACATGATTCTCCCGGAAACACCCTTTAAGAAATAATGCAGAGAATTTGTGCTCTCTCACCTGTTGGGTACGCAGCGCTCGGTCTGTCAGAGTCAGGCAGCAGCAGATAAAGCAGCAAGGTAACGATTCCTCCTTAAATACGGCAGGACTGGAAACCGTAATGGGTGTAGGGATTTCAAGAAAACATCCTGCTTCTGGGAAAACGAATCCTTGGAGTGTTCAAAACCAGTGAAACAACTGGTCATACTGGTTCTCATTTGTTATAATGTGCCTGAGGTTTTCTTAGTTGTAGAAACATAATGTGGACACCAGAGGAAGAGCCTATGATTAAGAACCTGTGCGGTTCAAAACGCGTCAGTCACATGGATTTAATTATCTCTTCCTTCATTTTTCACATTTTTTAAGAATATGGAATAAATATGACTTTTTAATTACTAGATTTCTTCTTGGATTTGGTACTAGAGGGGAAGCTTGAAGTTCAATGCAAAATCAACAACCGAGTTTGCAATTATCGGCACGTTTTTAAATATGGAATTAATGGAGCTTGTCACCCAATAAAAATTAGACTTTTTTTCTGTAGGGATCTGATATGCTAATCATGAGAAATCTAGTGAAGAAATTATATGCAAATCAGACTGGAAGTGCACTAGAGGTGTGGCAATGCACTCTGGCACACCCCCAGCCTGATTTGCATATGGATGTTACACTTTTTCTCATGTCGTACATTTATGTTATATATCGCTCCCCTGTCTTTGATGCGGGCTCACACGCTGAGCCTGCATTTTTCCCCACACATGGTGGTTCATTTAATCAGTCATCATGTGCCTTTAACACATTCCTATAGGTTCGTGCATCTTTCCCCACTCCTTTCGGCGCTCCAGTGACATGATTGTGTGGCGCCGATGGGTTGTCATGACAGCCGGGGGTCTGCTGAAGACCCCCATGTTAGTCGTTACGATTCTCTTGTGAAATCCAGCCTGTGGCCAGTTTTCATTGGAGAGTGTCATTTTCGCTATGCTGATGCAATGTTACGTACAGGTGCTTCTCACAAAATTACAATATCATCGAAAGCATTAAGTTACGTACCAGTAACGGGATTTTTCGGAAGCCCATTACAGCATCACGAGATAGGGGATCCGCCCTTCAGGGGCAGGAAACCTACAGATACAAAAGGGCGGCACCTCTCCCACGCATCAGTTGGATTACAGAGCTTGAGAGGACCTCCATGGTTAATGGCACATAATATATACACAACCGGAACAATTTAACCCACGTGAAACTTATAAGTAGAAGTGCGCACCCACACGTGAAAGGGAGGGAACTAAGGGTGCTGTCATGGGCTTCCGAAAAATACCGTTACCGGTACGTAACTTAATGCTTTATTCGGACTCCCATGACAGCACCACGAGAGAATTAGAGATGTAAACGCTATCTTAGGGAGGGACTACAGCCTGCAGTACCCTTAACCCGAAGGTGAGATCTGAGGAAGCACCCATGTCTAGCCTATAATGGTTAAAAAAAGGTGCAAGGGGATGACCACGTAGCCGCCTTACATATCTGGTTGATGGAAACTCCAGATCTTTCTGACCAAGAAGTTGCCATGGCTCGGATAGAATGCGCCCTTAAGTTCTGCGGAGCCGGACCGCCACCTGCTGTATAAGCTAGAGAGACAGCCTTTCTAATCCATCTTGCTAATGTACACTTTGGAACTCTAAGACCCTTTCTAGTGCCCTGGAAGGATATAAATAAGGTGTTGTCTTTTCTTCCAGGGATTAGTGACAGAGAGATACTCTAATAGACATCTTCTAACATCTAGAGTATGAAGTTTTTCCTCCTTCTGGTTAGTAGGGTTAGGGAGGAAGGAAGGGAGAACTATCTCTCGTGTCCTGTGGAAGTCTGAGGCAACCTTGGGCAAGTAGGCAGGTTCTAGCCTAAATACTACCCTGTCGTCCACAATCTTTGTGTAAGAAGGGTTTCTAGAGAGTGCTTGGATATCGCTTACTCTACGTGCTGACGTAATAGCTACCAAAAAGTCTACTTTGAGGGATAGAATCTTAATTGAGGCAGATACCATGGGCTCAAATGGAGCCTCTGTCATAGCCGTAAGGACTAAGTTCAAGTCCCATGGTACGCACCTTACCCTGTGTATGGGCCTAGATCTGCCAGCAGCTTTAATAAATCTGAATATCCAGTAATTTTTTGCAATATCACAATTAAATAGGGCACCAAGGGCTGAAACCTGCACTTTCAGGGTACTTGTAGCCAGACCTAATTCCAGACCCTTCTGCAGAAATTCTAAAATCTGCCCTATAGGAACTCCCTCATCGGCTTTAAGGTCAAAAGTGGCCAGAAATTGTCTCCAGGTTCTAGCATAGATTTTGGTTATAACTGATTATCTACTTTTCAGAAGGGTGCCTATTATATTGGGGGAGAATCCTCTATCCTTCAATAATGCCCTTTCAAACTCCACGCCGTCAGGTGGAGCCCTGCTACTCGCGGGTGATAGACTGGGCCCTGGAAGAGAAGATCTGGGAGATCTGGAAGTACCCAAGGGTCGCAGACTGACATTATCCTCAGCCATGAAAACCAAGCCCTTCTAGGCCAGAATGGGGCAATAAGAATGATTCTTGCCCTGTCTTCTCTCATCTTCCTTACTACCAGAGGTAACAGGGATAGTGGTGGGGGGAAGCGTAGGCCAGATTGAAATCCCACTTCCTCAGGAAGGCGTCCACCACAAGAGGTTTGTCCCCCGGATTCAGAGAACAGAACTGTTTTAATTTTCTGTTCTGCCTGGTGGCAATGAGGTCTACTTCCGGTTGACCCCACTTACCGACAATCTGGCTGAAGATGGCTCCATTCAGACTCCACTCTCCCTGTTTTAGTGTATTGCGACTTAGAAAGTCTGCTGTGGTATTGTCTTTTCCTCTTATGTGTAGCGCTGTCAGAGATAGAAAATGTCTTTCCGCTGTCTGGAAAATACGTTCTGCACTTCCATCAGAGCATCGGATCGGGTCCCACCTTGGTGGTTGATATAGGCCACTGTCACTTAGTTGTCCGAGAGAATTCTGATATGGTGACCCTGCAGGTATACAAGGAGTTTTTCAATTGACAGCCGCGCTTAGATACCCGCTGGTCCTGATCACTGGTGAGTCTGCCTAAGTGACAGCTCACCAGCGATCAGCTAACTATGTCCCAGTGATCCCATCCACGTCGGATCGTTGGTGAGATCGCTGGGACATTGATACGTGTAACGGGGCCCTTAGATAACAAATAGAACAAAACACAAGAAAGTCTGAGTACGAGTAGAAATACAGTACTGGAGAATTTTATCTGCACACTTTTCGAGCTGTGACTTTAAAGACTGTATTTGTCCTTTCACTGACTGTTAGTAAAGCAGCGATGCCTTCATACTGTACATCAACTGTAACTTTAAATATACAAAAACTTTATTAAAGGGAATGCACCATCAAAAATAAAGTTTAAAATCAGGCCTTTATTTTATCATTTTACATGTGACTGTCCTAAATTATTGCCATTCTCACAATAGACACAAGTCTGACATTTTTTTTAATTTTTAACTTTACTGTGTAAACCGAGACAGAGTCCACAGAGCCATCTCATTATCATCACAATGTGAAACAATCAACAATAGCTCAGTTATGTTTCAAGAAGCCTGGATAAACCAGGAGAGTAACACTATCGCCGCAGATAGAGTTCTGCTGGCATTTCGAGGTCTGGGTGTTGCACTCACTCCATGGAGACAGTTACTTCTCTGTCTATTGACGCCATAAATTATACAACCTGCTGCACTTGTCTGCACAGATAAGGATATTTATTTAAATTATATTGAATTAAAAATTAAAAAAACAAAAAACAAATAAAAAAATAATAAACACATGGGACAAATTTATTAAGACTGTCTACAAGAGAAAAAAAAAAAGTATTTTCTATTCACCAGAGCAGTTTTAGAAATGAAAGGCGAGCTCTGATTGGTAGAAATAGGCTAAATGTTTTGCATAGACCTATAGTTAGTGGAAAATATAAATATACAGTATACTAATGCAAAGGAGTCTGGGTAGGAGACTACATCATCTCTTTACACAGGCGGGATTGTACAGACTGAATGGATTTTTCTGTCATTCTTCAAAAAAGGGGTTACATGTGAATACAATGTGAGGAAATAACAAGAATAATAAAAAGATAATGTGCATCTTAACGCTATTGGACGTTGGCCCAAGTAGCATCCGCATTAAGGGGGAAAAACAAAAAAAAGCAGAACCTGATAATAAACCAGCATGAACACGCGGATATTCCGCCTTCACCCGGATGGTCTGTGTATTATAAAAAAATATCAGTGTTCATAATTTAGACTTTTCGTTAAAAAAAATTCCTGCTGTTTTTCAGTTTGATGCTGGCCTTTCCAGCGCCGGTCCATGCAACAAATCGACAATCTCAAGTCTTTAGACGTCTTTGTCTTCAAGGTTCCCAAATTTTTCTCTTAAAAAAAAATGCTCTTTTTTTTCTCATTTATTTACTTTGGGAGGCATCCGTCAATCTGGATTTCTGCCGGCCATCCGCTATATCGGTTATTATCTTTGCAGTGGATCGCCTGCAAGAGACAAAAGAATGAGAAATTGAAGTACGGGATAGAGAAAAAGAGAAAAAGACTGATGCAAAAAAAAAAAAGATTAAAAAACAAAACAAAATTCAAGTATTTCAAAGGAATTGAAAGGGAAAGCATTCCAGCTCCTTAAAATTATAGTCTTTATTGATCCATTTAAAAACTTAGTGGTTAGCCATAAATTATCCTTGTATTAAGTGGATGCAAACATAGCAAAGAGCAGGTTTATCGACGACGCGTTTCGATCTAAACAGATCTTTGTCACAGCTAAACTCAATACCTCAGCATTGTATACTGCACATGAACCTATTAGATAAACTACATGTCTCATGACTCGATCACAGGTCCTGACAGATACAAATGCACCCAGATCTCATTTAAATATAAACTAATACATTGTACCGCCATACTGTGAATATAATGATATACCCTTCACATTAAAATCATATATTTAAAAAAAAGACATAATCCCTCAACAATAGTGAAACATCTTTTCATTTCTTTTGTTTAGAACCGCGCTAGGATATCTCGTTTCCAAATTGTAGATCCAAAAAGCCTCGCGCGTTAGGAGGCTTCTTTTGGCGTCTCCCCCTTGACGAGGATTTTTTACCTGCTCTATACCTTGGGTGCATCTGTATCTGACAGGACCTGTGATCAAGTCATGGGACAAATGAGGTTTATCTGATAGGTTCATGTGCAGTATACTGTACAATGCTGATGTATTGAGTTTAGCTGTGACAAAGGTCTGTTTAGATCGAAACGTGTCGTCGATAAACCTCCTATTTGCTTGTTTGCAACCACTTACTACCAGGATTTTTTTATGGCTAACCACTAAGTTTTAAAATGGATCAATAAAGACTATAGTTTTAAGGAGCTGGAACGCTTTCCCCTTCAATTCCTTTGACTACTCTACGTCCTGTCAAGACGGAGTTCCAAGCACCTGTGGCTGTCGGTCAGCTGACTGAGCGTCTGAATGGTTAGACAGCACAGATGGAACTAGCTCAAGTCGCTGCTGTTAAAATCAGGGGATGACTGTATAATACAGCTAGTAGCTACCGTGTATTGGGCAAGCTTTAGCTCCTGAACTCACTCCATATATGTCACAGGTGATTAGGCGGCCAATTTAAAAATTGTGCCCTCTTCATCAACAGTGCCCTAGGCAATTGCCTACTCTGCCTGTCCCTTATCTTGACCCTGACCCCACACAAACTACACTGGTAGCTGATAAAAGTCACAGCACATGACCACTCAAAAAGTACCTGAAAATATCTTATATTATCTTCTTGTCATGATCCATGCTGGATTCTGACAGATAAAAGCACTTTTTTTTAAAAAACCTTTTTTTTTGTTTAAGCTGGTTGCTTAAAGTTAGTTTTGCCCCCGGTGGCCATTAGGGTCATTACACAGTGGTGTCTTTTGTTCTAGGTTGCCCCCGCTGGTGGTTAGCGTTATTACACGGGAATCACTAACAGGTGTGATTGCTTTGGCTCTGACCTATAAAAGAGTGTCAGGTGTTGCAATCACTGTTGGTGATATTGGTCTGTTATGAATGAGTCACCGAAGGAGGAAAAAACAAAAATACAAGCTAAGTCCAGAAAACCGGAGAGGTTGGTAGCTATCGGATTGCAGACCCCTGATCCTATCCACAACAACTAACAGTAGCCGTGGGGGGTTCCTATGGTGCCCTAGACCCCTCGATCACAGCCGGAGAACTAAATAAGCCTAAAGACAGAAAGGGGAAATCTAAACTGCCCCAGAGCAGAACCCAAAGCAATAGGCAGCCCCCGTATATAATGACGGTGAAGAAAGATGAAAACACTAACACAGATAGAAAGATAGGTTGAGCAAACGATGGGGCCCAAGCTAACTAAAAAGGACAGGATAGAAAAGCTGCTGTCTGCAATCCGTAAAAAACCCTACCAAAAATGTCCCAACCGTCTGATAGGAAAAAATGCACTGAAGTCGCTAGACTTCAAAATGACTATATCAGCACTCAGGTATATTCTGAAGACAAAGCAAAGAGATCAACTGATCAGAGACAAAAATGGAATTCAGCACACCCCCGGCCAGGGATGGCTGAACTCCAAAAAACAAGGTAAACAAAACCAAAACTAATAAGTTCAATAGCAGAGCAAAAACTTATCTTTGGGAAGCAGGAATCAGACTGGTCTCCAAGAATCCAGCAGAGAAATCACCAGCGACCCCTAAAGGGCGTCGGCTGCCTTATATCCAGTCAGAAGTTCCCGTTACCCAGTCACCATCCACCTCATCAGGTGTTTGGAATCAGCCTCACTACCTTCCTTCACCAGAAGAGGGAGTTCATCAGACATCAACGGTGAAGGGGAAAATGAACTCACAACATTGGTCATTTCAACCATCCTTGGTGAAGGAAGGAGCTAGAGAGAGTTCCTTGCAGCTCAGTCAGAGTCCTGGTGTGGAAGGAGCCACAGAGAGGAGTTCCTTGCAGTTCTGACAAAGCTTGGTGAAGCAGGAGGAAAGCTGCATTCTGGTGCTGGACTCTGTTGCTGGGAGCAATAGCAACAGAGCAAAGCTAAGTGGTGTTATCCCTGTTTGTACCTTTCCTTTTGTGTGTTTCATTGCAGTGGTGGGATTAGTTTCTGCACCGTCCATTTCCCTTGAAAGGGTTAGGTGCAGGGCGAGCTAGAGTTTTTAGGTATCCTGCTTGGCGACAGGTGCGGAACCTGCATAGGGACTGTCAGGAGTGTAGAGACACTGACTCAGGGGAGTGCAGGAGGTCTCCACGTCCCCGTTACCTATCGCAGGGCCCTCCATTGTATCGGTTTCCCTGGTGTTTCCCTTTATTATTTAAATTCGCCCTGCTGGAGGCGGTGTATCCAGATACACGTGTAATTCTGAAATTCGCCTGCTGGAGGCGGTGTATCCGGCTGCATGTTATATTATTTAAATTCGCCCTACTGGAGGCGGTGTATCCAGGGTCACGTGTGTCAGAGAAATTAGCCCTGCTGGAGGCGGTGTATCCAGTCACACGTAACCATCACACTTCTATTACTGTTCAAATTTTAAATTGAAAGTGAATACATTTGCAATAAATCATTTAGTGTTTTAGATATTTGTACTAAATCAGTTAACACTAATAACTGCACCCTCTAGTGTGCGGGTGAGAAGCTACACTCAGGAATTGCTGGACAGGAAATTCTTTGCTGACGCTATCAGTTCCTGTTATCAGTCAATTGACTATAGTGTCATAAGAATTTTATGTTATTTATTTATTTTTACCTTTTCTCTTTCAACATTATCAGGGATGGTGACACCTTTCCCGGCCAGGAAAACCCACTGTGAGCGGAATTTTAGATTTCGAATTTCTTTACTGCCAAGATCTTCAAAAACCTTTTTGCCAGGTTCAGTTAATCTAAAAATACAAAAAAAGGATTAAACTCATTGCTGTTATGCTGTACTTATATTACATGCACACTTCCTGGTCTGTAAAGATGACTTTTCAGCAATCTCATTACCATCACAAACAGGATTACATTGACTGACAGCACCTCTATATACAGTAGATAACACAGGATCCACCATTCACAATAGGTGATGTCACAGCTCACCTTCTCCTCCTCCTGTACAATGACTGATAACACCTCTATATACAGTAGATAACACAGGATCCACCATTCACACTAGATGATGTCACAGATCACCTCCTCCTCCTCCTGTACAATGACTGATAACACCTCTATATACAGTAGATAACACAAGATCCACCATTCACACTAGATGAGGTCACAGCTCACCACCTCCTCCTGTAAAATGAATGATAGCACCTCTACATAAGAGAGGTCCAATGAACATAATTGGTGGGAAAATCAACCACAAATTATATAGAATAAGAGCATAATCCCAAGAAAAACCACCAAAATTAGGACAGTATATGACCAACCGCAATGATATAATCACAGTCAAAAGGGCAATACAGTCATCACGTCAAGATAAAATCAATTTTATTATATTGATTTTATCTTGATCTGATGACTGTATTGCCCTTTTGACTGTGATCTCTATATACAGTATATAACACAGGCTCCACCATTCACAATAGGTGATGTCTCAGCTCACCTCCTCCTGTGCAATGACTGATAACACCTCTATGTACAGTAGATAACAAAGGATCCACCATTCACACTAGGTGATGTCACAGCTCACCTCCTCCTCCTCCTGTACAATGACTGATAACACTTCTACATACAGTAGATAACACAGGATCCACCATTCACTATAGGTTATGTCACAACTCACCTCCTCCTCTTCCCGTACAATGACTGATATCACCTCTATATACAGTAGATAACACAGGATCCACCATTCAAAATAGGTGATGTCACAGCTCACCTCCTCCTCCTGTACAATGACTGATAACACCTCTATATACAGTAGATAACAGGATCCACCATTCACAATAGGTGATGTCACAGCTCACCTCCTCCTCCTCCTGTACAATGACTGATATCACCTCTATATGCAGTATATAACACAGGATCCACCATTTAAAATAGGTGATGTCACAGCTCACCTCCTCCTCCTGTATAATGACTGATAACACCCCTATATACAGTAGATAACACAGGATCCACCATTCACAATAGGTGATGCCACAGCTCACCTCCTCCTCCTGTATAATGACTGATAACACCCCTATATACAGTAGATAACACAGGATCCACCATTCACAATAGGTGATGCCACAGCTCACCTCCTCCTCCTGTACAATGACTGATAACACCTCTATATACAGTAGATAACACAGGATCCACCATTCACAATAGGTGATGTCACAGCTCACCTCCTCCTCCTGTGCAATGACAAATATCATCTCCATGCTCATTAAATACTTCATTACAGTTCACTACTGACTGAGTCCAGCTATTTTTGCTAATGTCTATGTACCCGACAAGAAGAAGGAGTTGAACACTATGGACCAGTTTTTTATTAAAATAGATTTTAATACGAAGAATTAAACAAACACTAAGTTGTTATTCTTATGACACATTTCTTTAACTGGCTTGTCCCATAAACAACATGTATCACCTGTCACTATTAGAGATGATAAATGTGTGATTGTCGGATGTGCTGAGATCCCCACAGATCCCAATAATGGGGGGCCCAAAGTCCGCGGTGTGAATGGTGTGGAACTGAGCATGTGCGACCACGACTTCTAGCGCTAGTGACTGAGGCAGTGGTCGCACATGCTCACTACCTCTCGTTCTTGTGACTATCAGGAGAGGAGGGAGATTAGGCTGCTGGTGTGATTCTCTTAGAAAAGTTAGATGCAATTGTAACAAACCCTCAGGCGTGAAAGGTCTTTAAAAGATTTTTCTTTTTAGTCTCTGGATATAAGCAAGAATGTTCCATTCACTGAGAGAAAGCCGAGATCTGGAAAAAGGTAAGAAATCAAAACCTAAAGATCCAGATTCATCATCGTTTTTGCGCCTTTTTTTTGCGCTATATTTATGTTTTCATTTGCACCATTTTAAACTGAGTTTTTTATGTCTTTGTGTTTTTTTTAGTTTACTATTGTGGACGGAGTTTTTTGCTTTTCAGATATTTTTGCCTGATTCCTGATTCATCATTTGTGACTTTTCGAAAAGTCACAATTTTTTGGCGCAAATTTTATTTTATGGTTATCATTTATTTTTCATGTTTGTTTTTTTTTTTTGCACAAATTTCTACACCCTTTACTTTTGATCCTGCCCAATATTATAATAATCATTCTTACTTATAAACTGCATCGTCATGACTGGCAACAAAGATGATGGAGCCGCTGGGGATCTTGTTGATAAACTCTACCATTGGTCCAGAAAAGTCTGAAATGAAGCAAAAAACGAGGTAAGTCAGCTAGACGGATGGATCATTATAGATAGGCCAAAGACGAAATTTTTTTTCAAAAATTGCAGTACCGCCTTATGTCCACCAGATGTCACTGTACACACACCTGCAATGAGAGCGCTCGCTGCATGTTCAGACCTTACAGTCAATTTTTAGATTACTACTACCGCAAAGTCAGGTCCTAAGGTGACATTCGTAAAATTGCTTTTGCAATTTCATGGTAGTCGTGGACAAAAAGTGTTACGTCTGGATAAACCCTAAGGGGATGTGCATATGACGTCTTTTTCAGGAGCATAAATACTTAAGCACTTAAACCCCAAAAAATTAACAAATGTACAGCAAGGTCAAAACAACGTGAAGCAGCTAAAAGAAGTGACTGGTCCGTTCCTCTAGCGGCTTCTCCTTGAAAGTCACCACTATTTTATATACAGTGTCTTGAAAAAGTATTCATACCCTGACGACCCGGTGATATTTTCCACATTTCTTCATGTTTCATTCACAAACTTAAAGGGAACCTGTCAGCAGGATTGTGCACAGTAACCTACAGGCAGTGTCAGGTCGGCGCCGGTATACTGATTACAATGATACCTTGGTTGATGAAATCCGTCTTGTGGTTGTTGTTTAATCTTTAATTGTAGCTTTCAATTAAAGAGATTCTCGTGCTTCGGGGCGGGCCTGGGGGCAGAGCTGTAGGTGAGGTGGGTGGGGCTTTATTGGATGCAGTGGCGCCTGCACAGCAGCATTTATCGCATCATTTTGCTGGAGAAAAGAAAAGTTGGCTCCATCAAAATGGCACTGGCAGGACCTGCGCAGTAGCATCTATCGGAATGTGATCGATTCTACTGCGCAGGCAATGGCGCCGGCAAAATTTTGATGAAGTTGAATATTTTTTTTTAACCTCACAATATTATACACAGTATGTAAAATAGGGGGCAGGTCACTGAGGGATCTGTCATAAGCCCAAAAAGATGAATATGTAAGCAGCGCACCATATAAAGCCCCTCCCACAGACCCGCCCCTGAGCACTAGAATCTCATTAACTGAAAGCTACAAATACAGATTAAACAACAACCACAAGACGGATTTCATCAACCCAGGTATCAGTGTAATCAGTATAACGGCGCCGACCTGACACTGCCTGTAGGTTACTGTGCACAATCCTGCTCACAGGGGAACTTCAAACGTATTTTATTGGGATTTTACGTTACATTAGCACAAGTACCAAGTATTTGTGAAGGAAATTATACTTGGTTTTCTAATGATTTAAAAAAAATATACAGTAAATCTGAAAATAGTGATTTGCATTTATATTCAGCCCCCTTAGTCAATACTTTGCAGGACCACCTATCGCTGCAATTACTGCTGCAGTCTTTTGGGGTCTGTCTCTCTCAGGTTTGCACATCTAGAGGTGACATTTTTCCCTCTTCTTCTTTGCACTCGCGCTCAGTGAGATTGGATGGAGACGTCTGTGATCAGTAATTTACAAGTCTTGTCACGGATTCTCACTGGGATTTGGGTCTGGACTGTGACTGGGAATATGTTTTGATATAAAACCATCCATTGAAGCTCTGTCAGGATGTTTGGGATCATTGTTTTGCTGAAAGGTAAACCTACAGCCAGCGTCGGACTGGAACACCTTGGGCCCACCAGAGAAAATCATTCTTGGGCCCCACTATGTAGCTGCATAGAATTAAATACCAGACCACCAATTGTGCGGTAAAACACTCTAATATCCGGGTATAAGGTTGTACATGTCTTAATTATGTAGCAGGAGTTGGGGTAGCCCCCTCATAGAATATAAAGCAGCCCCCTCATAGAATATAATGTAGACCCCTAATAGAATATAATGCAGCCATCTCATAGAATATAATGCTGCCTCCTCATAGGGTATAATGCTGCCCCCTCATAGGGTATAATGCACCCCCTCATAGGGTATAATACTGCCCCCCTCATAGGGTATAATACTGCCCCCCTCATAGGGAATAATGCTGCCCTCATAGGGTATAATGCACCCCCTCATAGGGTATAATGCTGCCCCCTCATAGGGTATAATGCTGCCTCCTCATAGGGTATAATGCACCCCCTCATAGGGTATAATACTGCCCCCCTCATAGGGTATAATGCACCCCCTCATAGGGTATAATGCTGCCCCCTCATAGGGTATAATACTGCCCCCCTCATAGGGTATAATACTGCCCCCCTCATAGGGTATAATGCAGCCATCTCATAGAATATAATACTGCCCCCCTCATAGGGTATAATACTGCCCCCCTCATAGGGAATAATGCACCCCCTCATAGGGTATAATGCTATATAGATATATAGATATAGAGTTAGATAGATATAGATAGAAAGATAGAAGTAGAAATAGATAGATATAGAGATAGATAGTAGATAATGGATAGAAAGTAGATAATGGATAGATATAGATAGAAAGATTCATAGAGATAGATAGAGATAGATAGAGATAGATATAAAGATAGATATAGAAAGAAATATAGATAGATAGATCGATAGGTAGATAGATATAGAGATAGATAGAAAATAGATAATGGATAGATAGATATAGAGATACATAGCTATAGATAGAAAGATATAGAGAGATAGATATATAGATAGAGATAGATAATAGATAGAGATAGATAATAGATAGAGATATACAGATATAATAATAATAATAATAATAATATAGACATATATAGATAGATATAGAGATAAATATATATAGATAGATGGCTATAAATAAAAATAGATATAGAGATATATATATATATATATATAGAGATAGATAGATATAGAGATAATAGATAGAGATAGATAGATATAGAGACAGATAGATATAGAAAGATAGAGATAATAGCTAGATATAGAGATATGTATAGAGATAGACAGATATAGAGTTAGAAAGATAGATAGATATAGAGAGAGATATAGAGATAGATAGAGATAGCTAGATAGATAGATGGATAGATAGATATAGATAATAGAGATAATAGATAGATGTAATAGATAGATATAGAGATAGATATAGAGATAGATGGATAGATCAATAGATAGATAAAGAGAGAGAGATAGAGATAGATAGATAATGAGATATAGAGATAGATATAGAGATATAGTGTTAGATAGAAATATAGATATAGAGATAGATATAGAGATAGAAAGATATAGAGATAGATATGGATATAGAGATAACAGATAGATATAGAGATAGATAGATAGATATAGAGATAGATAGATAGATATAGAGATAATATAAATATAGATAGATATAGAGATAATATATAGATAGCTATAGAGAGAGAGATAGAGATATAGAGAGAAACAGATATAGATATAGAGATAGATATAGAGATAGATAGATATAGAGATAATAGATAGATATAGAGATAGATAGATATAGATATAAAGATAGATAGAGATAGAGAGAGCGGTAGATAGAGAGAGATATATATAGAGAGAGATAGATACAGAGATCGATAAATAGATAGAGAGATAGATATAGATATAGATAATAGATAGATAGATAAAGATAGATAATAAATATAGAGATAACAGATAGATATAAAGATAGAGTAAGATAGAAAGATATAGAGATAGGTAGATATAGATAATAGAGATAGCTAGATAGACATAATAGATAGATATAGATAGATATAGAGATAGATAGAAAGATAGATATAGAGATAGATGTAGAGATAGAAAGATAGATATAGAGATAGAGCGATAGATAGATAGAGATAAATAGATAGATATAGAGATAGAAAGATAGATAGATATACAAAGAGATAGATATAGAGATAGAGATAAATAGATAGATAGATATAGAGAGATATAGAGAGAAATAGATATAGATATAGAGATACTAGATATATATAGAGATAGATATAGATATAGAGAGAGATAGATACAGAGAAAAGATATAGAGATAAATAGATAGAGAAAGATAGATAGATAGATATATAGATATAGAGATAGAAAGATAGATATAGAGATAGAGCGATAGATATACAGAGAGATAGATATAGAGATAGATAGAGATATATAGATAGATAGCTATAGAGAGAGATATAGAGAGAAATAGATATAGAGATAGATATATAGATATAAAGATAGATATAGAGATAGATATAGAGATAGAGCGATAGATAGCGAGAGATACAGATATAGATAGATACAGAGAAAAGATATAGAGATAGATAACGGATAGATAAATAGATAGATAGGTATAGAGATAGATAGATATAGATATTAGATAGAGATATATATATATAGATAAAGATAGATATAGATGGTAGCTAGATAGATAATAAATATAGAGATAATAGATATAGAGATAGAGTAAGATAGATAGATATAGAGATAGATAGACATAATAGATAGATATAGAGATATATATAGAAAGATATAGAGATAGATGTAGAGATAGAAAGATAGATATAAAGATAGAGCGATAGATAGAGATAGATTTAGAAATAGATAGATATAGATAATAGATATAGTTAGAGATAGATAGATAGATATAGATAATAGATAGAGATAGAAAGATAGATAGATATAAGAGAGATAGAGAGAGAGATAGATAGAGATAGATAGATAGATAGAGAGAGCGAGAGAGATATAAAAAAAAAACAAAAAAACACAATACTCACCTCTCCTCCTCGCTCCCACGCTGATCCCGGCTTCAGTGTCAGGCGCTGCCCCCTCTGCCAGACACACAGCGGGTGCGCGATGTAGTGACGTCATCGCGCACTGGCTGTGAGCCAGGAGCAGAGAGGACTGAGGGCGGCGCCGGCCCTGATTTACAGCTGTAGTCTGCAGAGCAGCTTACTGGGCTGGGGGCGGGGCCTCTGGGGGTGGAGACCTGCTTCGCAGTGAATATTCATTTCTCTTTAGCAGCGGGGACAGGGGCTCCTGCCTCCTGACACCCGCTGCTGCTCCGCTGGCAGGGGCCCCCATAGCAGCTGCATGGTGTGCGACACACCACTGGCTGGGGGCCCCTGGAGCAGCGGGGGCCCTAGGCAACTGCTGGCCCTGTATGCCTGCAGGTGCCAGGGCCCACCAGATGCCAGGGCCCACCAGAGAATCCACCGGTTCTCCGGTGGGCCAGTCCGACGCTGCCTACGGCCCAGTCTAAGGCTATGTGCACACGTAGCGGAACTCTCGCAGAAATTACCGCAAGAATTCCGGAATTCCATTCCGCGGGAAAATCGCATTTTAAATTCCCGCGATTTTCCCGCGGAAAAACTAGCATTTTGCAAGCGTAATTAGCTTGCAGAACACTAGCGTTCTCCAAGCGATCAGTAGCATCGCTTGGAGAACTGATTGACAGGTTGGTCACACTCGTCAAACATAGTGTTTGACGAGTGTGACCCACTTTTTACTACTGAGGCCGCCTATGCAGCATCAATAGTAAAAGACAGAATGTTAAAAAAATAAAAAATGGTGTTATTCTTACCTTCCGACGTCCCGCGCAGCCGTTCCCAGTAATCCTTTGCGAAAATGCCCGAGATGGCGTCCGTTCTCGCGGGATTGCGACGTCTCGCGGTAATTCGCGATGACGTGACAACGGACGCCATCTCGGGCATTTTCGCAAAGGATTACTGGGACCGAGAGCGTGGAGAGAGGCGGGAAGGCTGCGCGGGACGCCGGAAGGTAAGAATAACAATATTTTTTATTTTAAATTCTATTTTTTACAGGGATATGGTATCCAGAGCCCGGAGGACAGTCTCCTCTCCTCCGGACCGTGGGTACCATCCGCAATTGTTCTGCTTACTTTCCGCATGTTGTGCACAGCCACATGCGGAAAGTGAGCGGAACAATGCATTCCTATGGGTGCGGGATCGCCGGGATTCCGCAAAATTAATGAGCATGCTGCGTTTTTTACCGCGAAGCGATTCCGCCGCGGTAAAAACCACAGCATTAGCACAGCATTGCGGAATCCCATAGGAATGCATGGGATGCTTATTTTTCGCGGAAAAATCGCGCGGTTAAAACAGCCGCGGAAACGCGAAAAAAACGCCACGTGTGAACTCAGCCTTAAGTCTTTTTTGCAGCCTCTAGCAGGTTTTCCTCCAGGATTGTCCTGTATTTAGCTCATTTCACCTTCCATCAACTCTAACCAGTTTCCCTGCCCCTGCTGAAGAAAAGTCTCCCCACAGCATGATGCTGCCACCACCATGTGTGACTGTGGGATGGTGTTTTCAGGGTGATGTGCAGTGTTAATTTTCCACCACACATAACGCTTTGCATTTAGCCCGCCCCAAAAGCTCTCCTTAAGTCTCATCTGACCAGAGCACCTTCCTCCACATGCTCGCTGTGCCGCCTACATGGCTTTTTGAAAACTGCAAACGGGACTTCTTATCATTTGCTTTCAAAAATGGATTTCTTCTGGCCACTGACCAGATTTATGGAGTTTACGACTAATAGTTGTCCTGTGGACAGATTCACCAACCGGAGTTGTGGATTTCTGCAGCTCCTCCATAGTGACCATGGGCCTCTTGGATGCTTCTCTAATTTGTGCTCTCCTTGCTTGGGATGTCAGTTTAAGTGGCTGGCCATGTCTTTGTAGATTTAAAATTGTGCCATACTCTTTGTATAGTTTGGATGATGGATTGAACATTACTCCATGAGATGTTCAGAGCTCGGGCTATTTTTTCATAACCTAACCCTGCTTTACTCTAATCCACAACTTTATCCGTGACCTGTCTGGTGGGCTCCTTGATTTTCTTGATGCTGTTTGATCCTTAATGTTCTCAAACAAACCTCTGAGGCCTTCACAGATTTACTGAGAAATAATTATACACAGGTGGACATAATATACTAATTCGCTGGAGGCGATTGGTCACTCAGGATTTTATTTAGGGGTATCAGACTACAGGGGGATGAATACAAATGCACATCACAATTTTCAGATTTATATTTTTAAATTATTTAGAAAACCAAGTGTCACTTCCCTTAACCTTCATAAATACTCACTACTTTTTGTTAGTATATCACATTCAATCCCAATAAAATACATTTAAGTTCGTCGGTGTAACATGAAAAAATATGGAAATGCTCACGGGGTATCAATACTTTTTGAAGGTACTGTATATGGGAAAAAAGCCAACACAAAAGATATCCATAAAAAAATACTTCAGGAAAAACTCTGCATCCCCATGTAAGAGATGTTGTATGCACATACACTGCCACTGACTTTTTGACAGTTTTTACAAAACAAGTATAAATGACAGTACAACGCTGGGCGCAGCAGTGACGTCCACCGGCTCAGAGAGAGCGGCTGAAGCTCGTACCTCCCTCGTACATGTCAAATGTCTTGCTGTCTGTCAACTTCATGGTCTGACCTAAAAAAAAACAAAAGAACAATGAGAAGAAGGCGACACAGACGACATTTACTATATAAACACACTAGCGGAAGAGCCCGGTGTTGCCTGGGCATAGTAACCAACGGCGGTTAGTGATAACAAATTATAATGATTATATCGCACATAAAACCATTTCACATCATATATTCAACACTACAGATTTGCAACACAAATTAACTAAACGATTACCCAAGTATCCTCTCCTGTGTGATACTTTCTGCTGAGCTGTGTATCTAATCCTCTCCTGTGTGATACTGACTCCTGAGCCATGCATCTAATCCTATCCTGTGTGATACTGACTGCTGAGCCATTTATCTAATCCTATCGTGTGTGATACTGACTGCTGAGCTGTGTATCTAATCCTCTCCTGTGTGATACTGACTCCTGAGCCATGCATCTAATCCTATCCTGTGTGATACTGACTGCTGAGCCATTTATCTAATCCTATCGTGTGTTACTGACTGCTGAGCTGTGTATCTAATCCTCTCCTGTGTGATACTGACTGCTGAGCTGTGTATCTAATCCTATCCTGTGTGATACTGACTCCTGAGCCGTGCATCTAATCCTATCCTGTGTGATACTGACTGCTGAGCCGTGTATCTAATCCTCTCCTGTGTGATACTGACTCCTGAGCCGTGCATCTAATCCTATCCTGTGTGATACTGACTCCTGAGCCGTGCATCTAATCCTCTCCTGTGTGATACTGACTCCTGAGCCGTGCATCTAATCCTATCCTGTGCGATACTGACTGCTGAGCCATTTATCTAATCCTATCGTGTGTTACTGACTGCTGAGCTGTGTATCTAAATCTCTCCTGTGTGATACTGACTCCTGAGCCGTGCATCTAATCCTATCCTGTGTGATACTGACTGCTGAGCCGTGTATCTAATCCTCTCCTGTGTGATACTGACTCCTGAGCCGTGCATCTAATCCTATCCTGTGCGATACTGACTGCTGAGCCATTTATCTAATCCTATCGTGTGTTACTGACTGCTGAGCTGTGTATCTAATTCTCTCCTGTGTGATACTGACTCCTGAGCCGTGCATCTAATCCTATCCTGTGTGATACTGACTGCTGAGCCGTGTATCTAATTCTATCGTGTGTTACTGACTGCTGAGCCGTGTATCTAATCCTCTCCTGTGTGATACTGACTGCTGAGCCGTGTATCTAATCCTATCCTGTGTGATACTGACTGCTCAGCCGTGTATCTAATCCTATCCTGTGTGATACTGTCTGCTGAGCTGTGTATATAATCCTCTTAAATGCACTTACATAGGGCAGACAGAGATGTCAATAAAGAGGGAATACGGGGCAGGAGGACACCGAGGAAGGAGACTGAAGAGGTTCCCAGAGAGTAAAAAGAACACATGAGGAACAGATAATAAAGAAGGTACATAAGGAACAGGCCGTAAAGAGAAAACCGGGGGTACAAACAGTAAATAGGGCACCTGAGGAACAGACAGCAAAGAGGGCACCAGAAGTACAGACAGTAAAAAGGGCACCTGGGGTACAGGTTGCAAAGAGGGTACTTGTAAGCAGACCGAAAAGAGGACACCTGGGGGCAGAGAGTAAAAAGGACACCTGGGGAACAGACAGTAAAGAGTGCACCTGGGGGCAGAGAGTAAAAAGGTCACCTTGGGAACAGACAGTAAAGAGGTCACCTGGGGGAAGAGAGTAAAAAGGTCACCTTGGGAACAGACAGTAAAGAGGTCAACTGGGGGCACAGAGTAAAAAGGACAACTGTGGAACAGACAGTAAAGAGCGCACCTGGGGGCAGAGAGTAAAAAGGTCACCTTGGGAACAGACAGTAAAGAGGGCATCTGGGGGGCAGAGAGTAAAAAGGACACCTGGGGAACAGACAGTAAAGAGGGAACCTGGGGGGCAGAGAGTAAAAAGGACAACTGGGGAACAGACAGTAAAGAGCGCATCTGGGGGCAGAGAGTAAAAAGGTCACCTTGGGAACAGACAGTAAAGAGGGCATCTGGGGGGCAGAGAGTAAAAAGGACACCTGGGGAACAGACAGTAAAGAGGGAACCTGGGGGGCAGAGAGTAAAAAGGACACCTGGGGAACAGACAGTAAAGAGCGCACCTGGGGGCAGAGAGTAAAAAGGACAACTGGGGAAAAGACAGTAAAGAGCGCACCTGGGGGCAGAGAGTAAAAAGATCACCTTGGGAACAGACAGTAAAGAGGGAACCTGGGGGCAGAGAGTAAAAAGGACAACTGGGGAACAGACAGTAAAGAGGGAACCTGGGGGCAGAGAGTAAAAAGGACAACTGGGGAACAGACAGTAAAGAGGGCACCTGGGGGGCAGAGAGTAAAAAGGACACCTGGGGAATAGACAGTAAAGAGGGCACCTGGGGGGCAGAGAGTAAAAAGGACACCTGGGGAATAGACAGTAAAGAGGGCACCTGGGGGGCAGAGAGTAAAAAGGACACCTGGGGAATAGACAGTAAAGAGGACACCTGGGGGCAGGGAGTAAAAAGGACACCTGGGGAACAGACAGTAAAGAGGGCACCTGGGGGGCAGAGAGTAAAAAGGACACCTGGGGAATAGACAGTAAAGAGGACACCTGGGGAACAGACAGTAAAGAGGGCACCTGGGGGGCAGAGAGTAAAAAGGACACCTGGGGAATAGACAGTAAAGAGGGCATCTGGGGGCAGAGAGTAAAAAGGACAACTGGGGAATAGACAGTAAAGAGGTCACCTGGGGGCAGAGAGCAAAAAGAACACCTGGGGAACAGACAGTAAAGAGGGCACCTGGGGGGCAGAGTAAAGAGGACACTTGAGGGGCAGAGAGTAAAAAGGGCACCTGGAGGTAAGATGCAGGGAGAGAAAAAGAATATACAGACATTACAGTATGGGATCCCAAGTAGTAAAACATTGTTTAAAAACAGGCAGTGAAATGTTTTACCTCACAGAAAGAATCACCTGCGATCCTCTGCTGTAATGTCTGTATACTCTTTTTCTCCCCCCTGTCCAGGAGCTGTGGTATGATCAGACCATGTTCCTGTACGGTCAGACACCACCATTACACAGTACACAGCATGGGGCACATTTATAAAATTATCTCAGCACAGGAACATTTTTTTAAACACATCCAATTGTGGAAATTATTATTATTCCAAGATTTTAGTGATTAAATGAACTTTTTTTCATGGGAAAACTCCTTTAATAGAAGGAAAGGAGAGATGTGTGCCTGGGATTAAATAAGGGACTTTAGGAAAAGACCAAATTTAACAGCAAGGAAAGGTGCAGGGCATCTGAAAGAAAGGCACTAATGTGAACTGAGGCAGATATGAAAAAAGACACTCGGGACAGAAGGTGGTAGCTGTAGTAGCAGTACAACAGAGGTGGGCAGAAATGAGAGTGGGGACATGGAGTAGAACCACGTCTGTGGCTGACACACTAAAAGGGGCACCTAGTGCATGAACTACAGGGCAGCCACTTTAGAGGAAACTGTGGGTAAAGGCGCTAAAAGAGCAGCAGTAAGAGGCACTACAGGGGAAAAAGATGCAGTGCCACTAAAAGGGACACTTGGGTCAGTGGCAAGAAACCATGATGTTGCACGGATCTATTGGGGGTAAAATGCATGAAGACGGATTCATACTCCGTGATCGTTTCCACATTTTTTCACATTACAAATACAAACTTAACTGTACTTTATTGGAGTTTTATGTGATACCAATACAAAGTAGCGAGTGTTGGTGGAGTATGAAGGAAACGATAGATGTTTTTCTAATTATTTTAAAAATATAAAATGAAATATTGTGCATTTATATTCAACCCCCTGTAGTCTGATACCCCTATATAAAATCCTGAGTGACCAATCGCCTCCAGAAGTCACATAATTAGTAAATTGAGTCCTCCGGTGTATAATTTATTCTCAGTACAACTACAGCTGCTCTGTGAAAGCCTCAGAGGTTTGTGTGAGAACATAAGGGATCACTGACTCAGGGGGTTTGAATACAAATGCACGTAAAAGTTTTCACTTTTATACAGTGTGTCTGTAAAGTCATGGTGCACTTTTGACCAGTCACCGGAAAGCAACAAAAAAAAGGTAGAAATGTGAAATCAGCGCCAAATAAAAGAAAAACTCTCTCAGTTTCATACCTATTCAGTGCAGTTCGACGTGGGCTCCATTTGTTGCCCTACACACATCCAAACGATAGTGACGTTCTTGCCACACACCGGTAAGGACGTCTGGTGTAACAGAGTGAATAACGTATATGTGATTCTCTGTTTAAAGTGATTAATGTCGTTGATACGTTCAATGTACACATGTTGCTTCACATAACCCCAAAAGTAAAAGTCTAGGGGCGTCAGATCCGGGGATCGTGGTATACTTGTATACTTTCCTGTGACTTGTCAAACGTGCGCCATGACTTTACGGGCACACTGTATTTTTAAAATATTTAGAGAACCATGAATCATTTCCTTTACACGTCACAAGTCCTTGTTACTTTGTGTTGGGATATCACATAGAATCCCAGCAAAACACATTTAAGTTTGTGGTTGTAACGTCAAAAAACGTGGAAAAATTCACAGGGAATAAATAATTTTTCAAGGCAACGTACTTAAGACATGCAATAAAGGGGGTGCCTGAGGTAATGTTGCTAAAGGAGGTGTCACCTGAGGCAAACATGTAAAAAGGGTACCTTGGGTTTAGCATTTAGTTTTAGCAAAACTACTAAATGGGGTTTATGTGGCAGAACTGGTAAAGAGGGCACCTACAGTAGGTGCTTAAGTGCATTGCCTAATGAGTTTCTTAAAAACCTATGACAGTGCACCGCAGGGACCTCATATTTGGTAATTGTTGATAGTTTTTCGCATTTTCACATTGTAGCAAATAGTCACATATTCATTATGTAAGCCTAAGGGATAATGACTTACGACTGACAACCACAATGTTTATTCCTCTGGCCCCGTTCTTCTTAGCTGCACCTAATAATCTGAAAGTCAAGAAAATGTCAGCCTTTGAATTATTACTCTTATCATTGATCACCAAGACCATGCCAAAGATAAGGACAAACACATTGGGAGCAAAGTTTCATGTGAGTGGACTAGTGATCCTTCCTCATCAAGATTCAGGGCGATAAGACACAGGCCGATACATAAGCGATGCTGTCATAGGAGGACTTTACTAAATATGTATTAATTGATTCTATAGCAAGAGCACAATTCACTGTATGTATCTAGAATTTGATAGTGCAACATATTGTAGGGTACCAGTGGAAGTGTACAATATACTCTGGCACACTTTTTAAATGACAATATAGGAAAACATATTTGTGGCACCGCCATGGGCACAACACCTATACCTAGAAAGTAAAGAACATTCCTATGATGCCATATTCCCAAATGCACCTGAGTTTACTAAAAATAAGAAAGAATAAGGTAACATTTACTTACATTTCATCTTCCAGACATATGCTAGGTTGGATGCGTGTTCCACCACCACTCCTTATCTTATATACAACCTCAGAGGGTGAGCAATTTCTCCATGCAGAACACTTCTGTCTCACAGGTGGTGGAGCTGTAATATAAATACTGTCACTAATAAAAATATTTTTTTATTTCTATAGTGGCAACATATTCCGCATCACTTTACATTTTAGAGGTGACTTACAGTAGAGACATTACAGAATAACACAACTCAATAGATACCAAAAGGATATGTGAACTATACTATAAGTGATTAACATAATATTGCCTACAAGTTGTTTCAATATACATGGAGAAGTGCCTTTTTAGGACACAAATTCATCTTACTACAGCATCATTAGAACATCATCAGAACTACATTCATCTCCTGGATGGAGAAAGAAAAATGTTGTGAAGAAGAAACGGAGAGTGGTGGTCATGGGGGATTCCCTGTTGAGAGGAACAGAGGCCGCTATCTGCAGTCCGGATATAACTTCAAGAGAAATGTGCTGTCTTCCAGGTGCAAAAATTAAAGATGTGTCTGACAGGATATCAGGACTCTTCAGACCTACAGATGACTACCCATTCCTGCTACTACATGTGGGGACAAATGACACAGCAAGAAACGACCTGGAAACCATCTGCAGAGACTTTGAAGACTTAGGCAAGAAAGTGAAAGAACTGGGAGCGCAGGTGGTCTTCTCTTCCATCCTCCCAGTGGATGGCCATGGAACAAGGAGGTGGAAAAAGATTCTGCAGGTGAACAACTGGCTACGTCGATGGTGCCGTCAGGAAAGATTTGGATTTCTGGATCACGGAGTGAATTACCTTTACGATGGACTGCTTGCTAGAGATGGGGTGCACTTTACAAAGACTGGAAAACATGTATTTGGAAGTCGCCTTGCTACACTTGTAAGGAGAGCTTTAAACTAGAACAATGTGGGAAGGGAAGCAAAAGACCAGAAAAAGCCATACACCTGACAAATGCTATTGAGAACTCTGCTATTAGAAGTGGAAAGGAAGAACAAAGACAAAAGAATCTAAATAATAAAAATATTGGAGAAAGAGGAACCAATCACAAACTAAAATGTTTCTATACTAATGCAAAAAGCATGGGCAGCAAACAACGAGAATTGGAACTACTAGAGTTGAGCGAAACGGGTCGAAAAATTTCAAAAGTCGCCGACTTTTGGTAAAGTCGGGTTTCATGAAACGAAACCCGACCCTAGGGTGAGGTCGGCCACGAGCTCGGCGACTTTAGCGCCAAAGTCGCGTTTCAAAAGTTTGTTTTCCGCCATTTTTCAGCCAATCAGGATCCACAGACACTGTGGGCAACGTGATGACATAGGCAGGGGTCACCACCATCTTTGAGAAGGGCATGCAAGTGATTGGCTTGCTTTGGGGGGCGTCACAGGGGGTATAAAAGGGCGTGCACGCCGACCGCCATGTTACTCATGCTGATCTCAGAATAGGGAGAGCTGCTGCTGCTGATGATTCTGTAGGGAGAGCGTTAGGCAGGGAAGAAGACACCAAAAACTGCTTCTGCTGCTAGCGATTTTGCCTGTACAACACACCAGTCACTGTGTGTGCAGTGCAAGTGGAGGCTATATTTTGCTGGATCAGCGGTGTTGGTTGTTAGGCTGCCTTCTAAGGCTTCCTGATAGCTGCATTGCTGTTTTCCCACTGCTCTGCAAACTGCTTTTTTAAAAGCAATCCAAATTTTTTTTTTTGTCCTGGTGAGGTACTGAGCGTGCATTTTTTCACACCATACAGCGGTGTACGCTCCTCACACAGTACCGTGTAACGGCTGTTATCACAGCCACAGTGAAGCTATCTGTGTGTGACTCTGTAAGAATAAGTTGAGGACATGTTCCGTTCTTACAGACCTCCACCTTGTAGTTTTTTCTGTTTTTCAAACAGTTAAGTATATTTGCTGTTTGATCACATTAAATACTATAGAGAGACAGCGTGTGTCAGTCTGTATACTTAAAAAACACGGAGCTTGACAATTTTACGGACACCGGACAGCGGTGTACGTGCACGCTCCTCTCTCAGTACCGTGTAACGGCTGTTATCACGGCCACAGTGAAGCTGTGTGTGACTCTGTAAGAATAAGTTGAGGACATGTTCCGTTCTTACAGACCTCCACCTTGTAGTTTTGTCTGCTTTTCAAACAGTTAAGTATATTTGCTGTTTGATCACATTCAAAACTATAGAGAGACAGCGTGTGTCAGTCCATATACTTAAAAAACACGGAGCTTGACAATTTTTCAGACACCGGACAGCGGTGTACGTGCACACTCCTCTCTCAGTACCGTGTAACGGCTGTTATCACGGCCACAGTGAAGCTGTGTGTCACTCTGTAAGGATAAGTCGAGGACATGTTCCGTTCTTACAGACCTACACTCTAGGGAGATTCCTATTCTGCCCAATTCTATATACACCTTGTAGTTTGTCATACACTAGCCAATTTCTGCCTGTGACATAGCGGTGTGATATTAACTGGGCCTCACACAACAGTGTCCACAAGTGTGTTCAGAAATTCTACATCTCCCCTGTCCTATAGTGACATTTTTCACACCTGCGACATTGAGCCTGTGACATAGCGGTGTGATATTCACTGGGCCTCACACAACAGTGTCCACAAGTGTGTTCAGAAATTCTACATCTCCCCTGTCCTATAGTGACATTTTTCACACCTGCGACATTGAGCCTGTGACATAGCGGTGTGATATTCACTGGGCCTCACACAACAGTGTCCACAAGTGTGTTCAGAAATTCTACATCTCCCCTGTCCTATAGTGACATTTTTCACACCTGCGACATTGAGCCTGTGACATAGCGGTGTGATATTCACTGGGCCTCACACAACAGTGTCCACAAGTGTGTTCAGAAATTCTACATCTCCCCTGTCCTATAGTGACATTTTTCACACCTGCAACATTGAGCCTGTGACATAGCGGTGTGATATTAACTGGGCCTCACACAATCCAACAGTGTCCACAAGTGTGTTCAGAAATTATACATCTCCCCTGTCCTATAGTGACATTTTTCACACCTGCAACATTGAGCCTGTGACACAGCGGTGTGATATTAACTGGGCCTCACACAACAGTGTCCACAAGTGTGTTCAGAAATTCTACATCTCCCCTGTCCTATAGTGACATTTATCACACCTGCGACATTGAGCCTGTGACATAGCGGTGTGATATTAACTGGGCCTCACACAATCCCACAGTGTCCACAAGTGTGTTCAGAAATTCTACATCTCCCCTGTCCTATTGTGACATTTTTCACACCTACGACATTGAGCCTGTGACATAGCGGTGTGATATTAACTGGGCCTCACACAATCCCACAGTGTCCACAAGTGTGTTCAGAAATTCTACATCTCCCCTGTCCTATAGTGACATTTTTCACACCTGCGACATTGACCCTGTGACATAGCGGTGTGATATTAACTGGGCCTCACACAATCCAACAGTGTCCACAAGTGTGTTCAGAAATTCTACATCTCCCCTGTCCTATAGTGACATTTTTCACACCTACGACATTGAGCCTGTGACATAGCGGTGTGATATTAACTGACGCATACGTCAAGGTTAGATTCAGAAAGGCAGATTTTAAGGGATTCAGAAAGAGAATTCCAGTTGAAAGAATGTCTCAAGTGGGGTACCACAGAGCTCTGTCCTGGGCCCTGTATTGTTCAACATCTTTATCAACGATTTAGATGAAGGAATTGAGGGTAAACTGATTACATTTGCTGATGACACAAAGCTAGGAGGGATAGCTAATACTAGAGAAGAGAGAGAGAGGATTCAAAAAGATATAAATAAACTGGAGCAGTGGGAAGCAACTAACAGAATGGTTTTTAACAGGGAAAAATGCAAAGTACTACATCTGGGCAATAAAAATGAAAAAAGCATATACAGAATGGGAGGAATAGGGCTAAGCAACAGCACATGTGAAAAAGACTTAGGGATACTAATAGATCACAGACTGAATATGAGACAACAGTGATGCAGCAGCAAAAAAGGCAAATGCAATTCTAGGATGTATTAACAGAAGCATACAGTCTAGATCACGTGAAGTCATTATTTCCCTCTACTCCTCTTTGGTCAGACCTCATCTGGAATATTGTGTCCAGTTTTGGGCGCCACATTTTAAAAAAGACATCAACAAACTGGAGCAAGTTCAGAAAAGAGCGATCAGAATGGTGACCGGTCTGCAAACCCTGTCTTATGAGGAAAGGTTGCAGGATTTGGGAATGTTTAGCCTGCAAAAGAGAAGACTGAGAGGAGACTTAATAGCTGTCTACAAATATCTCAAGGGCTGTCACATTGTAGAAGGATCCACTTTATTCTCATTTGCACAAGGAAAGACTAGAAGCAATGGGATGAAACTGAATGGGAGGAGACACAGATTAGATATTAGAACAAAAACTTTTTGACAGTTAGAGTGATCAATGAGTGGAACAGGCTGCCACGAGAGGTGGTGAGTTCTCCTTCAATAGAAGTCTTCAAACAGAGGCTGGACAGACATCCGTCTGGGATGATTTCGCGAATCCTGCTTTGAGCAGGGGGTTGGACCAGATGGCCCAGGAGGTCCCTTCCAACTCTACAATCGATTCTATGATACCTATTGGGACAGTGAGGAAATTCTTTTTTTACGGCCCCCCCAAATGCCCCTCAAGCCCCAAAAAGAGTGTTATTGAAAAAATTAACATGGGGACAAAAATACATAAAATAAAAAAATCCTTCATTCTGGCTCTCATAGACTTACATTGAATAGCGACTTCCAGATCACCCAGCAAACTCTGAAGAGATCTGCAATGTCATAGACTGCAGTAGACGACCGAATCGGCGTGGAAAACAGAAGAAGATGGCAGCTGCTAATTATATTACTAGGGGCAAGGATTAGCAGCACCACTCCAGCACTGCAATAAAAAAAGAAACCGCTGGAGTGGTGCTTTAACAAAAGTCCACAGCACCCTCTGACTTTTTTCTCACTCTGCTCTGCCCTCACCCTAACATTCTCCATAGACTTTAAAGGGCAGCTGTAATCTGTTATTTAGGAGAGTTGGCAGTCTGTTTTAAGTATAATGTATTTTAGCTGTTTTAGCGTTTTTTGAGTGAATATTGAGTCCAGAAAGAAGGTGAAAAAAGAAATGTAGAGGAAGAAGCATATTTCTCTGGTAAGATACATTGCAAAGAATCTTCCTGTTCTATTGATTTATGCAAACTTTATTGAACCATTGACCATGAACCATGACCATTTAAGAAACAAATCAGTACAAAATTTTGGACTTTCAAGGCATATGAACAGCTGTCCAAAGAAATGTTTTTATTATTGATTTGCTTCCTAGATGGACAATGGAAAAACTTTCTAAACAGCCATTATTGAAAATATACTACCAGAATATGTTGTAGAGTCTGTGTAACTCTTAAAAATAGCTGGCTGTCTGGCTGCTTTTTGTTGTAGATCACGCAGCATACTGATAATGGCAGTGTTGGCTCTTTACTCTACCTTTCTCTTAGTTTTAAAAGTAGGAAGAAAGATAAAAAGATAAAAAATAGATTGTATATTGGTGATTATGCAAAGGATGTAAAGCATCCAAGCCTTTAGGGTAGGCAGATCACACGGATTGTACATAGGGAGGAAAGCACTGACAAAGCAGTTTGCAAGAGGGAAAAGGAAAGATCACATAAGCAAACAACTTATTAAAGCATAGAGAAAAAAAAAGAGTACTTAAGACAAGATCTGCAGAGGCAGAAAGAAGGAAATTACACACTCCTCACGAGCAGCGGAGGTGGTGGGTGGCTATCTTCACCTACACAAGCTCCATAGTATTGTTGAAGTAGAGCGCTCCATAATGAATAAAAGAAACCAAATGTCATTTATCGTCACTCCCCAAATACACTCCCAGCCTCATTATTGTGTGTGTGTATATATATATATATATATATATATATAATATATATTATATATATGTCGAGATTTCTCAGCACTGGAGCAGCACTATAAGGCAATACTGGCGTCCATCACCTTGTGTTTATTAGACCTATGTGGCCATGTATGTTGTTGAGGCATACAGTATAAGGTTGACAACAGATTCACTTTAAACTTTTTTTTTATTATTTTATTTTAAATCCTCCACCAAAAGCTACAGAGAGAGCAATGAGAATGAAAAACAATGGACCATTGATTGTTTGAGGTCAGAGAAGATCACAATGACCTCCTGGTAGACATAGGGAGGAAAGCACTGACAAAGCAGTCTGCAAGAGGGAAAAGGAAAGATCACATAAGCAGACAACTTATTAAAGTACTAGCTGAAGAGCCCGGCGCTGCCCAGGCATAGTAACTAACTGTGGTTAGTTATAACAAATTATAATTATCCTCCATCCCATAGTCCCGTGCCCATATACCCATCATACATATCCACGATCCCATAGGCCCATGCCCATATACCCATCATACATATCCGCCATCCCATAGTCGAGTGCCCATATACCCATCATACATATCCGCCATCCCATAGTCGAGTGCCCATATACCCATCACACATCCTTCATCTCATAGTCCCATGCCCATATACCCATCATACATATCCTCCATCCCACAGTCCCGTGCCCATATACCCATCATACATATTCTCCATCGCATAGTCCCATGACCATATACCCATCACACATCCTCCATCCCATAGTCCCATGCCCAAATACCCATCATACATATTCGCCATCACATAGTCGAGTGCCCATATACCCATCACACATCCTTCATCTCATAGTCCCATGCCCATATACCCATCATACATATCCGCCATCCCATAGTCCCGTGCCCATATACCCGTCACTACCTCCTGTCACTACCAGAGCGAGAACGGAAGGAGAACTCCCAGCTGGTGGAGCAGAAAATGAGCTCATAACAGTACCCCCCCCTTGAGGAGGGGGTCACTGAACCCTCATCCACGCCACCAGGCCGATCAGGATGGGTCCGGTGAAAAGCACGAACCAATCTATCGGCATGAATATCCGAGGCAGAGACCCAAGAATTATCCTCCTGGCCATAACCCTTCCATTTGACCAAATACTGGAGTCCCAGTCAGACCAAAAGCAGACCAAGCGAGAATCCAATATTTTCTCTACCTCATATTCCACATTGCCTTTAACCAAAACAGGGTCAGGAGGAGCCGCCACAGGAACTACTGGCTCAACAAACCTCTTCAACAGTGACTTGTGAAATACGTTATGGATTTTGAACGTAACTGTAAGAGCCAACCAAAAAGAAACAGTATTAAGAATCTCCAAAATCTTATAAGGTCCAATAAATCTTGGCTTAGATTTTGGAGATGCAACTTTCATAGGAATATTCTTAGACGACAACCAAACCATATCACCCACTTTAAACCGGGGACCAATGGTCCTATGCCGGTTGGATAAACGCTGGGCCTTTTCCTGAGAGAGTGACAACTTATCCACCACTTGGTCCCATATCTGCTACATTCTCACAACCATAGTGTCCACACCAGGGCAGGACAAAGATTCCACTTGTCCTGAAGTGAATTGAGGATGAAACCCAAAATTACAGAAAAAGGGTGACATCAAAGTGGCAGAACTAGCTCTATTGTTCAGCGCAAATTCGGCCATGGGCAAAAATGATCCTGATCAGCAGATATAAAACATCTCAAATAAGACTCCAAGGTCAGGTTTGTTCTCTCAGTCTGTCCATTGGTCTGGGGATGAAACGCGGAGGAGAAGGATAACTGAATTCCCAGATTGGAGAAAAAGGCTTTCCAGAATCTGGAAACAAATTGGACTCCTCTGTCGGACACAATGTTCTCAGGAATCCTGTGTAACCGAACCACCTGTTGTAAAAACAAGGGCACCAACTCAGCAGTAGATGGCAACTTTGGGAGTGGTACAAGATGACCATCTTCAAAAATCTATCACAAATCACCCAGATAACAGTCATTCTCTGAGAGACAGGAAGATCAGAAATAAAATCCATTGAGATATGGGTCCATGGCCTCTTGGGCACCGGCAAGGGCATCAGCAACCCACAAGAACGAGAACAGGGTTTAGACCGAGAACAAGTCCCACAGGACTGTACAAAATTCCTGACGTCACGAGATAAGGCAGGCCACCAAAAGGACCGACTCACCAAATCTCTGGTACCAAAACTACCTGGATGACCAGCCAATGCGGAGCAGTGAATTTCAGACATCACTCTCTTTCTCCACTGGTCAGGAACATACAATTTTCCCATAGGGCAACGCTCAGGTTTATCCTCCTGAAATTCCTCCAGGGCGGGTCTCAAATCGGGCGAAATGGCAGAAAGAACTACCCCCTCACCTAGGATGGTAGTAGGCTCGGTCACACTAAGAGAATTGGCAAAGAAACTCCTAGAAAGGGCGTCTGCCTTAACATTCTTAGTGCCCGGAAGAAAAGAGACCACAAACTTAAAACGCGTGAAAAACAAGGCCCATCTAGCCTGTCTAGGATTCAAGCGTTTGGCCGACTCCAGATAAATCAAACTCTTGTGATCGGTGAGGACCACAACTTGATGTCTAGCTCCCTCCAACCAATGTCTCCACTCCTCAAATGCCCACTTCATGGCCAACAATTCCCTATTCCCCACGTCATAGTTGCGTTCAGATGGGGAGAACTTTCAAGAAAAGAAAGCACAGGGATTCATCTTAGAAGTCACAGGGTCTTTTTGGGACAAAACAGCTCCTGCACCATTCTCAGAAGCATCTACCTCCACCTGAAATGGAAGTGAGACATCAGGTTGCCGTAAAACTGGAGCTGAAGTAAATCTCTGCTTAAGCTCCTGAAATGCTGAGACCTCAGGAGACCAATTCAGCACATCAGAGCCCTTCTTGGTCAGATCAGTCAGTGGTTTGACAATACCAGAAAAATTACCTATAAATTTACGATAGAAATTAGCAAAACCCAAAAACTTCTGGAGGGCCTTCAAAGAAGTAGGCTGAACCCAATCATAAATGGCCTGTACCTTGGCTGGGTCCATTTCAATAGTCGATGGAGATAAGATAAATCCCAAAAATGAAATCCTCTGTACACCAAAGAGGCATTTCGATCCCTTAACAAACAGGGAATTCTCTCTCAAAATCCGGAACACAGTCCGGACGTGTTCCACATGAGAATCCCAATCACTAGAAAAGATCAAAATATCATCCAGATAGATGATCAAAAACTTATCCACAAAGTCACGGAAAATATCATTCATAAAGGACTGGAAGACAGAAGGGGCATTAGTGAGCCCAAAAGGCATCACCAGGTACTCAAAATGTCCCTCCGAAGTATAAAACGCTGTCTTCCATTCATCCCCGTGCTTGATGTGAATAAGATTATACGCCCCCCTGAGTTCAAGCTTAGTAAACCAGCAGGCACTCTTAACTCTGGAGAATAAATCAGACATCAGAGGTAACGGGTACTGATATTTAACCGTCATCTTGTTAAGGGAACGATAATCAATACAAGGTCTTAATGAACCACCTTTCTTGGCCACAAAGAAAAAACCAGCACCTAAAGGTGACGAGGATGGTCTAATATGACCCTTCTCCAATGACTCCTTAATATAGGACCGCATAGCATCATGTTCGGGTACTGATAAGTTGAAAAGCCGACCCTTGGGAAATTTACACCCAGGCATCAACTCAATTGCACAGTCAAAACTCCTATGAGGAGGCAAAGACGCAGACTTGCTCTCACTAAATACATCAGAAAAATCGGCCAGATAATCAGGAATATCAGGAGACTGAGGAGAGGTGGAGAAAACAGGAGCATCCCTAAGAACACACTGACAACCCCAACTCACCACAGACCCAGAGTTCCAATCCAAAACTGGATTATGAGTTTGCAACCAAGGAAAACCCAGAACAATAGTATCATGCAAATTATGCAGCACCAAAAATTTACAATTTTCTTGGTGGTCTGGGGCAACTCGCATTATCACCTGGGTCCAAAACTGAGGTTTATTCTCCGCCAAAGGAGTAGCATCAATACCCCTCAAAGGAATAGGCGTCTGCAGAGGCGTCATGGAAAAACCACAACGTTTAGCAAAGTCCAAATCCATCAGGTTCAACGCTGCTCCTGAATCCACAAAAGCCTTCGTGGATAAGGAGCAGATCAGTGTAATTGTCAAAAGAAACTTAGGTTGTACACTGCCCACAGCGAATGTGTGTACAAAACGTTTCTCTCATTTTGGGTAGACAGAAATAATATGAGAGACGTCTCCACTGAAAAAACACAGCTTATTACGCCTTCTAAACTCCCGACGTTGCGCCCTAGACAAAACCCCATCACATTGCATAGGTTCAGACATTTGTCCAAAAGGTGGCAACTCCTCTTGTGTAGTTTTGCGTTCACGTAAACGCCGATCAATTTGAATGGCTAATGACATAGAATCGTCAAGACCAGAGGGAACAGGAAATCCCACCATAGTATCTTTTACGGTTTCTGACAAACCCTTCCGAAAGAGAGCTGCGAAGGCATTATCATTCCAGGTAGTAAGGACCGCCCACTTTCGGAATTTTTGACAGTATAACTCTGCAGAATCCTGACCCTGGTTCAATGCCAATAGGGCTTTCTCAGCTTGATCAATAGCATTAGGTTCATCATACAACAACCCTAAGGCTTGAAAAAATGCATCCACATTAGTCAGAATAGGATCTTCAGGTGTCAAAGAAAACGCCCAATCCTGGGGATCGCCGTGCAGCAAAGAGATGACAATTTTAACCTGCTGCGCAGAGCTCCCCGATGAATTAGGCTTCAAGGCATGAAATAATTTACAATTATTCTTAAAATTCAAAAATTTAGACCGATCCCCAAAAAACACATCAGGAGTCGGGATCCTTGGTTCAGCAGCATGTGAATGAGCGAGATAGGCGGAAATTCCCCGCACTTCAGCAGTGAGCTGCTCCACACGATCAGACTATTGATTAATCTCCAATTAAAAAAAAAAAATCCTCCTACGGCCCCAGAGAAAAAGAGGAAAAAATATAAAAAAAAAAAAAAAAAATTCTGACACTTTTTTTTTTTTTACAATTCTATCCTGCTTTTGAGTACCCTAGGATCTGCAGTATGGCTGGTGATTCTGTTATGAATGGGTCACGGTGGAGAAAAAAGAAAGCAAGCTAAGCCACAGAAAACCAGAGTGGTTGGTAACTATGCAGATTGCAGATCCCTGATCTTACCACACATCTAGCAGTAGCCGTGGAGCGTGCCTACGATGAACCTAGATGCCTCGTCACGGCCGGAGGACTACATAAGCCTAAAGCAAGAAAAGGGAAACTAAATGTCCCAGAGCATACCCCATAGGAATAGATAGCCCCCACACATGTATTGATGGTGAAACAAGATGAAGGCAGAAACACAGGCAGGAAAATAGGCTGAGCAAATGATGGGGCTCAAACTAACTAGACAGGAAAGGAAAGGGAAGACACTATCTGCAACCTGCAAAAAACCCTACAAAAATAATGTCCAACACTTCTGATAGCAAAATTAACCCTGAAGTCACTAGACTTCTCCCACTATATCAGCACTCTGAAATATTCTGAGACAGAGCAAAAAGAGACCGAACTAGTAAGGGACAAAAAGCCAATTGGCAAAATACTGATAAATAAGAGTGGAAATTCAGCTCAGCCCCCAGCCGGGGCTGGCAGACCACACAAAAAACTGAAAAGACCAACAAAATCAAGTGTGAACATTAGCAGAAAAACTTAGCTTTAGATGACTGGAACAGAGCTGAAAACCAAGAGCTGACAAGCCAGAAGGAATCACCAGCGACTGAATAGGGCGTCGACTGTCTTAAATCCAATCTGAGAATCCTGAGATCCAATCGTCATCCTCATTCTCAGGTGGCAGATCTCCACCGATCAAACCAGCCGCACCACCTCCCGTCACCACCAGAGGGAGTCCAGAAGGGGAACTCACAACTGGTGAGAATGAACTCACAACAGTTAGGGTTGGGATTAGTGGTGTGTTGGGGTTAGGGTTGGAGTTAGAATTGAGGGGTTTCCACTGTTCAGGCACATCAGGGGCTCTCCAAACGTGACATGGCGTCTGATCTCAAGTCCAGCCAATTCTGCATTGAAAAAGTCAAACGGTGCTCCTTCCCTTCCAAGCTCTGCCATGCGCCCAAATAGTGGTTTTCCCCCACATATGGGGTGTCAGCGTACTCAGGACAAATTGCACAACAACTTTTGGGGTCCAATTTCTCCTGTTACCCTTGGGAACATAAAAAAATTGGGGACTAAAAGATCTTGTTTGTGGAAAAAATATGATTTTTTTTCACGCCCGGGCGTTATAAACTTCTGTGGAGCACTTGGGGGTTCAAAGTGCTCACCACACATCTAGATAAGTTCCTTGGGGGATCTAGTTTCCAAAATGGTGTCACTTGTGGGGGGTTTCCACTGTTTAGGCACATCAGGGGCTCTCCAAACACGACATAGCGTCCGATCTCAATTCCAGCCAATTTTGCGTTGAAAAAGTCAAACGGCACTCCTTCCCTTCCGAGCTCTGCCATGCGCCGAAACAGTGGTTCCCCCCCACATATGAGGTATCAGTGTACTCAGGACAAATTGCAAAATAACTTTTGAGGTCCAATTTCTCCTGATACCCTTAGTAAAATAAAAAAAATTGGACCTGAAGTAATTTTTTTGTGAAAAAAAAAGTTAAATGTTCATTTTTTATTAAAACATTAAAAAAATTCCTGTGAAGCACCTGAAGGGTTAATAAACTTATTGAATGTGGTTTTGAGCACCTTGAGGGGTGCAGTTTTTAGAATGCTGTCACTTTTGGGTATTTTCTATCATCCCCTGACGAAGGCAGACGCCGAAACGTGCGTCGGGGTTGGGCACATCCAGGGGACTCTGCATACACAGGCAATAAGGAAACATTGGAGGGCTATTTAGCGCACTTACTTATTTTTAGGGCTATTGAGCGGACTTACTTAAGTTTACCCTTTGTATACAAATATGTGGTGTTATTAACTCTAACTTTGCTGCTATTGAGCGGACTCATTTGAGTTTATCTGGTTTATTCACACATATATTGTGTTATAAGCGCTACTTTAGCTGCTACTGCTCTTATATAGCCTCCTCTGTGAAATTACCTTTTGCATTCGCACTTTACATGTGATTATGATTATTATCATCATTATTTTTTTGCCTGTTTACAAATTTGCATGTTAGCACTTTATGTGTATCTTTGTGGTCCATTAATATTTGTATTTGATCATGTTATATAATTTTCCCAAGTTATAATTAATTATTTTTGGCCACAATTTATCTATTTAAGTGCAACATATTATGCATTTGTTGTCCCCTCTGCTGTCCCCCTTTTTTGGTATTTTGTTCCCACCCTTCCTTATGGTTGTTTTTTCACTAATATACATTTTCTTACATTTATCATCGGACATTTTTGTCGGTTCTTTTTTCGTTGTTCATTATTTGATTTCCTGATTTGTCCATTTATATTGTCCATTTGTGCATTTATGATTTGGATTGGTACTGATTCCATCTTCTATTTTATTATTTCAAATTACATGCACTCTGCCCTGGAATTTATTTGGATTGTATTTTCTATCATATAGACCCCTCAAAGTGACTTCAAATGTGATGTGGTCCCTAAAAAAAAAATGGTGTTGTAAAAATGAGAAATCGCTGGTCAATTTTTAACCCTTATAACTTCCTAATAAAAAAAATATTTTGGTTCCAAAATTGTGCTGATGTAAAGTAGACATGTGGGAAATGTTATTTATTAAGTATTTCGTGTGACATATCTCTGTGATTTAAGGGCATAAAAATTCAAAGTTGAAAAATTGCAAAAATTTTGCCAAATTTCCGTTTTTTTCACAAGAAATTTTACCACTAACATCAAGTACAATATGTCACGAGAAAACAATGTCAGAATCACCGGGATCCATGGAATCGTTCCAGAGTTATTACCTCACAAAGGGACAGTGGTCAGAATTGTAAAAATTTGCCTGGTCATTAACATGCAAACCATCCTTGGGGGTAAAGGGGTTATCTCTTGGCCAAAACAAATGTTATGTGTCATTGGTGAGGACGTGGTGCAGAAGTGGAGTTTTTAGAAAGAGTGGGACTGTGAAAGATTCAAGTGGTGGAGACGGAGATGGGGTGGAGTTTGAGCAGAGTTTCAAGGGGGCCAAAAAATTTTGCCAGTATGGGATGCTGAAATTCCAGGTGGCAGCCCTTCTCCAAGGTCTCACATGACAGTCTTATGCCTAATAAGCTCTGTGGCCAAACCTTCAGACAAACCTTGGACAGGTGGATGAAGAAGAGAGAGCACAGAGGTCAAATAGCAGCCACTGATTGGCAACAGTGTTCACATGACATAACATTGTCATGCAAGCCCAAGGCGCAACTCAGGAGGATGTAAAACTTTTTTTAACATTCTTTGTCCTTTACTGTAGAATTAGCACAGGGGGAAGGATCATGCTGCAACTAACTTTCTCACAGGGAGACACTATGAGGAAACGTTTACTATCTTGGGAAACTACAATATATTTCCCAATAAAATGTTCCTGACACCTCAGACTAAGTGATGTCTCAGAGAAAGTGTCAGGGTGTGTCAGATGCAACAGACAGTCGCTCTGCATCTGGCTGCTGAATGTCTCTGCGTTTGGTACTGCAGATGCCTTCTTAATCCTTCTGACTGTTGGACCCAGCAGCAACCTCCCTCCGTCTCAAATTGACGCATCTGTTCCTGGGTGTTTATAGACTCTCTCTGATTCATGAGATCGCCTGTGATATTCACATTTTCCCCTGTGAAGGCTTGGAGCAATAGCAGTCGGCTAATTACCTCTCTGGTGCTCTTGGAGGACATTTTGCATTACCTCTCTGAGTCTGCTCAAGATAAGTTTCTCCCCTCTTGTTTGTCTCTCTTCTTGTCTTCAGTGTACAGTGGTGACTGACTAGTCCTCATCCCGTCCTTCCCTATTCAGGGCCTAGCTCTAGGGATACAAAGGGCTTAAGTTTCCTGCTCGGCGATTGGTGTGGAACCAATATAGTGGTGGTAGGGAGGGCAGGATGCTATTAGATCTGCCTAGGTGTCTCCACTCCCCCATTCCCTAGCGTTTGGGCTTCCTTCCCCTCATCCCTTCATGTTGCACTTAGTCTTCCCACACTGTGCGTGACAAGAAATATTGTACATTTAATTTTTGTGACAATTAAACCAAATTTTTAGAAAACTTAATTTCATGTCATGTGATATAGAATTTACTTTTTTTGGGGACAAATTCAGTCAAACCTTTACAAAATTAATTCTAGTTTATGTTTGTGACACGGAATTCATTCTTGATACAGATTGATTTATCTGGTGACCCACGTGCATGATATTACCCACTATCGTACTTTTACTCGCCGCAGTCGTCAGCCCGGAAATGAGTGTTCCTTTAGGAATGCGACTTATTAGTAAACCACAGATTGGGTTTCACCTTGACCCATACTAGAGATCAAAAATTTCGGGACTCACCTTTTATGACAGGTTTTAGGCCTATTTTCTGCATACTTCCAAAGGCTGTCTGTAAGGAATCTTCCGGTAATATCTCCGCAAAGAGATACCCCATATACCAGGCACATAAAGATGCACATATCAGGCCCACCACCTTCACCGTATCTGCCAAACAATGGGAATAACATAATTAGATTCATACGTCCACATGGGAGCCAATCAAAGGCGTAGACACCATAGAGGCTTTCGGAAAGTCTCTATGTTGCCCCAAATTTTTGCTTTTAACAATGCCCTTTTTGAGAAATCATGCCCACTACACACCAATTTCCCACCCTTGAATGTGAGATCGGATGCCAGGATTTTGTCTTCCAATGGACCACCCTGGCGTGACGCACAAGAAACCTTCTAGAAAAGTTGGTTTCCTGGAAGGTTCAGTGGCACCTGGGAGATTGGTCAACTTGTCCAGCAGCACAGAAGGGCTCTCCTTTTCTGGAAGAGTTGGCAAGTAAGACTGGGTATCTATACATGGGGCTCTTGGAGAGAGAGGTCCATCTCCTGGTTGGTGTCATCTCTTTTGCTGCTGGACAGCAGGACTTTTGTATCTCTGTAGAAACTTCATTGTTTGCAAAAAAAAAAATAGGATGACGAATTGGCAAAAGGGTCAATGAAAGGGTCTGGAGGGTGAAGTAAAGATCAAACCTTTCTGTATTGGGTGGTAAAACAGGTCTACCATAATGGAGATCCATCTCACTAATTGATGTAGGGTGCTTCTCTCTTCAACATATACAAGGTTCTAAGGCTAGAATCAGTGGCGTAACTTGAACCTAGTGAGCCCTAATGTAAAAAATTTTTACAGCGACCCCAACTATCAGGGGTCTCTAACCCCTTACCAACATATGACTTACTGGTACATCATATGTCAGCTTCCTGATTTTGATCCGGGCTGAGGAACTGAGCCCGCATCTTTGCCAGCAAGTGATAACTGTGCCACAACAGCAACATTTACATCCCAGGGTAGGCATCTTGTTCTAATTGTCCATTGTGCGCCAACAACACGATCGCGGGGTGTCAATGGATTGCAATAACAGCCAGCAGATTGTTGAAGACCCCAATTCCCTTCAAAACAATACTCCTGTCAAGGCACTACTCCTGTGAAAGTCAGCCTGTTGCTAGTCAGGAGACCGTGATTTTTCCTATATGCAGTAATCCTGTAGTATTGCTGTGTAAAGTACAAGCGACCAGACGACCGAAGATTCAAGTCCCCTATGGGAACTACAAAACACTGGAAAAAAAAAATTCCCCTCTAGGCTCCATGGCACGGGTAAAACTGCTAGTGAGGACACATTGTAGTTGCATTCCTGGGCTACATAAAGGTTAGCAGTGCGATTCCTAGTCTTGCATCGCACAAGATCACATATCAATCAGCAGCAGATGTATGCACAAAAGACAGATGAAAAGCATGAACTCTCTTAAAGACTGGTCTGCATGGCTGAATGATGCTGTCAATGGGTGAGTATGACCACACAGGTCCATCACAATGACAAAACATCAGCCTGGTATTCACATATACACCGCTGTTTGTTAAACAGGATTAACGACTCAGCAGACAGATCAATTCCTCTTGGTCAAACCCATCATTCTCCACAACATTCCGGGTATCCCAAAGGGCCAATTCCTGCATCAAATCTGACCGAGTGTCGGTGGCCCTGTATTCGATCCTTCAAAGCTGGCACAAATACCGTAGTTGCCGTTTCCTATTGAGGCTGTAAATCTTCTCTGGTCCTCTTCTCAAGGCCGAGCTAGTGGGGTTGGACATGGTGGGGCAGCACGGTGGCTCAGTGGATAGCATTGCAGCCTTGCAGCACTGGAGTCCTGCTGCCGTGCTGCCCCACTATGTCCAACCCCACTAGCTCGGCCTTGAGAAGAGGACCAGAGAAGATTTACAGCCTCAAATCCCACCAAGGACAACATCTGCAAGGAGTTTGTATGTTCTCCCCGTGTTTGCGTGGGTTTTCTCCGGTTTCCTCCCACACTCCAAAGACATACTGATAGGGAATTTAGATTGTGAGCCCCATAGGGGACAGCGATGATAATGTGTGCAAACTGTAAAGTGCTGCAAAATATGTTAGCGCTATATAAAAATAAAGATTATTATTATTAGTGGCATCTGAAACCTGCTGTGTATATCTCACCTATGGTGTGCCTGGTCTGTCTACATGCCTCCCTGTGGAGCTCTTGGACGGTGTCTGCAGCTTCCCCGGATCTGCAGGGCTGAGTTGTATCCCACTGCTGCTATAAAATTTGTCGTCGTTGTAGGGGATGGACTGAACTATGGACCTTTTTGTGGTGGGAAGGACTTTTAAAAGATGATGTGCACTATACTTTATTGTATGTGTATGGTTAACAGCTGGGAATTAGTACAGGACAACGTAGTACTGGGTTTTGGCCACAAGATGGAGAGAGAGAGCAGTGAGAAAAGGTCTCAACAGCAGGCCTTAGGCCAGGGAAACTGTATAGTCATGGTGGGCGGAGTTATGGGACTGGGAAGGGGATTTCCAGAAGGAGGAGATATAAGGAAAGAGAGTTCCGGGGGCAGGGCAGACACTCAGGAGGAAGAGAGAAGTGAGGAGAGGACGGAGAAAGGAGAAGCTCAGGAAGGACAGAGGAGAAACAGAGACGGTTACTCAGAGACGGGGTGGCCCTGAAAAGGCAGCCGCAGGAAAGGACGGCAGTGACTAACGGAAGGTTTGGGTACTGGACGGCTGGACACGAGTGAGTAGGTGTACAGCGGGCAGACTTAGCCAGGGGGAAGCGGCAGCCACAGTGAAAGATCCCGGAGGGTCTTTGCAAAACGAAGTAGCAGGAGGTGACAGGTACCCAGGTGTTGTGAATTCTCTGGATCTGACTTCTGAGTCGGGGCTCCCTCTGGTGGTTACTGCGGGTAGTGGAGCTGGCCGGGTTGACAGAAGTCTACCACCTGACGACGATGATTGGAAATCAGGGATTAATGACTGGGAGGATATAAGTGAGCAGGCTTCCCTCAGTTGTTGTTGGTGATTAGTTTCTTCCTGTGCATCTTGAGGTCTGCTGTCTCCTGCCTGATCCTGCATTTTTCAGTTTAGATGTTCATTTGCTAATCCTTTGCATCTGATCTGGTTTTGCATCTTTCTGCTTTGCTGTGAGAGTTCAACGTGCTCCCTGCTGGGGCTGTGCTGGACTCTGCTCCATATGTTACAGCTTGTGTCAGTTTCTTCAGTCCCCTGTTATATTAGTCTCTTCTGCTTTGCTGCCAGTTCACACCAGAATGCTGATATAGTGGGGGAGAGGTTGTGAGACCTCAGTGTTTTTTGTACATCAGATGTGTTGGATTTTTTAGGGTTTTTGCGTGATTGCACACAGTGTCTTTCCTATCCTATCTAGACAATTTGGGCCCCATCATTTGCTCAGTCTCTTTTCTGCCTGTGTTTGTGCCTCATCTTGTGTCACTGACAATATATGTTTGGGGGCTATTTCTTTGGGGTTCTACTCCGGGGCAGTTTAGATTTCACCTTTCTTGCTTTAGGCTTAATTAGTTCTCCGGCTGTGCCAAGGCGTCTAGGGGATCGTAGGTACGCTCCACGGCTACTGTTAGTTGTGTTGTTAGGATTAGGGGTCTGCAATCCGCTAAGTGACCAACTTTTCTGGTTTCCTGGTGGCCTAGCCTATTCCTGCCATCCTCCTCGGTGACGTATTCATAACACCCGGGCCTAGGGGCAGACGTTGTCGTGCATGCCGTGGATGTCAGGAGAACACCCAATAAAGTTTGGACCTGATTGGAGACAGACACAGGAATCCGTTCAGTCTGTTCCGCAGCCGAAAGGGACTACCCCCCAGTCAGCACATGTACCTACAAGTGGCGCAGTCGGCAGAATCATCACCGCCTAATACACCAACGCCAGCGGTGAGACCACGCCGAAGATTTAAAGGACCCAAGCTGAACGGGTTGAAGATTTGCCAGAGTGGATTACAATTTTGGACCTGGGCTGAACAGATTGAAGATTGTGCCTGAGTGGATTACAATTTAGGACTGTGATTGGGATTGCCGGATTTGACCAACAGTAACACTGCTGGAAAAGCTGGGTACTCATCTACATTTGACTAAAAACGAACCCTGAAAGAGACTTTGCACACCTCCAGAAGTGGCGACTGTCGGGATGGAGGAGGTTGGCGCTATATTGAACTATCAGGGGAAGCTAAGCCGAGCCCGCCCTTGGCAGGAATGGTGTACGCCGGGTGACAGGCGCCTTGTCCGACTGAATGCTGGAATATGGGTGGAGAGGCCGATGCGAGCCCCACCTTGGAATAGGAGTGACACTGTTGGGAAAGCTGGGAGCCGCTACAGGAAAGCTGGGAACCCTCCCACGTTGAAGGACTACAGCGGGAGCTGGGAGTTGTTACAAAAGCAGCAAGCTCTCACCCGTCTTGAAGATCTGCCACAGATGGAGTTCCCGACATCTGAGCCTGCAGCCCCAGAGCCGGATCGTCCAGCGGAGATGTGCCCGCACCCTCCACAAACCACGCCGGAGACAGCATGGGAAGCAGAACCCGCTCTTCAGTCGGAGGAACCACCGCTCACGCTCCCCGCGGAACCATCATGCCTGGAGGCTGTTCCTGCCGGATGGCGGGATGAAGAGCAGCGGCGGACACCGAGCGACGGGACCGGAAGCAGCGGGCCGGCGGGGCCCTTCCAGCGGGTGACGGCTGGCGACATTGAGTCCGTCCAGCAGGAGGAGGCCGTCGCCATCATGGAAACTCCGGTCGCTCAGGTGCCCGGGTCCCCGGAGAAGCTGTGGAGCAGTCAGGAGGCGGCCGCGGCGCCAGGGAAGTTGAGCAACTCCCCGCCGTGGCTGGTGGCACCACATGCAGCCACCGCCTCCCCGCCCTGACCAGACACTAGGCCCAAAGTCCCCGATATTGATTCCCAGCCTCCCCACCCGGCCCCGCCTGTCCTACTTTACAAGCCAAATGGGGGTGCGAGGCCTAAAGGGCCTGTCACAATAAGCGATATCGCTAGCAATATCGCTATAACGTCACTGGTTTTTGTGACGTTATAGCGATATCGCTAGCGATATCGCTATGTCTGATACTTACCTCCGACCGCTCCTCCGCTGGTTATCGTTGATCGCGCGAGAACGTCCTGGACCGTTTCTCGTCGTTAGCTTCCTGCTGGGCTTCCTGCTGTGACGACGAGCCACGCGTGGCCGCGGGCGGGAGGACGTCAGGATCGCCTCGTCTGACAGGTAAGTAGCGACCCCCGACCCCTGCAATGTCGCTGGTGAGATCTGCCTGTGTGGCAGCTCACTAGCGACCACTTAGCGTCATATTGCTGGTCGGGATCGCTGGTACATCGCTAAGTGTGACAGTACCCTAAGGCCCACGCGCCTGAGTCTCAGCCTCGCCGCCCGGCCCCCCGCTCACTCACTGACATCGGCGCCCGATGAAGCCGTGGCCTATGCAGAGCCGGCTGACGTCCGCGCCATCGACCCCCGGCCTCCTCACCCGGCTTCTCCCCAGCGCGGAGCGGGCCTGCAACCTACATACAGCCGTCCATCTGGATTGCTGACATAATCGCCCAAAAGAAGAACAAGGAGCGGGAGATCTGGGCAGCCCTCCATGAGAAGGGGGATACCACCATGTCTGTCCCCCGGAGCCATGGGCAGCTCGTGTAAACCAACGTCGAGCAGGGCTATGGGTTTATTAAAGAGACAGAGACTGGCCACAAAGTCTACCTCGACACAGCCTCCATTAAGCATGGGAGGGCTCTGCAGATGGGAGACTGGGTGTCCTTCTATAAAGAGTACTGCCCCCGCGGCTACTTTGCGGTAGCTGTGATTGTGTACCCCGAAGAGTAGGGAACCCCGTAAGGGGAGGTGGACTCCTGGGTCTCGGGCACTAAGGACACTCACGGCCCAGGGACTGCCAGACATCCCGGGGGCTCCACAGCTGTGGAGTTCCCTTCTGCAGGCGAAAAACATCAGCCGTCAGGAGATGGCCCAGAGCACGGTTGATGTTCACGGACTAACGGGACTGCTGCACACCGTTGCGCGGCTTGGGGGACTGTTCCGTGTCTCCTTGGGGGTAAGAAACCCTATCCCTGACAGACGGGATGTGTTGGGGGGTACTGCTCATAAAGGAAGGGGGCGCTCTTGCATTTAAAAGTTGATAAAGTCTATATAAAGATTTGGGGGGTTATTATTATGTCTAAGGAAATATGCTGAATAGTTAAGAGGGAAAAAGTTAATTAAAAATAGTGGTTGAAATAAATATTTAAAAGTAGAGGTAATGAAAAGTTGTGAAAATTGTTATATTGAAAAATGTTCAAGAAGGAGGTCCACAAGTCAGGTCCTAGGTGGAAAGATACCCAAAGTGAAGGAGGGGGGCAACCGGTGACCTGGTAGGCCAGAGCCTCGGTCATGTTGCCCTAGAGTTGAACGCAATTCTGAAAGTGAGAAAAGTGAGAGCACCCGTTGAGGAGTCCGGGTGTTCCTATCCCAATGAAAGGGAATTGTCATAGAGGCGCAAGCGCCTGCGGGTAGCCGTAAGCTCTGTCCAGCATCCCGTGTAGAGCTAGAGGGCTCTGCTCAGCAATCGGCCACACAGACAAAAGAAAGTGGGGAAGTACAAAAAGGGAAAACAAAGCGTATGGGATTGTCGGGGACGACAATGGTCAAAGGAAGGGGTATGTTGGGGGTGGACTGACATATGGACCTGTCTGAGGTGGGAAGGACATGTAAAAGATGATGTGCACTATGCTTTATTGTATGTGTATGGTTAACAGCTGGGAATTAGTACAGAACGACGTAGTACCGGGTTTTGGCCACAAGATGGAGACAGAGAGCAGTGAGAGAAGGACTCAATAGCAGGCCTTAGGCCAGGGAAACTGTATAGTCATGGTGGGCGGACTTACGGGACTGGGAAGGGGATTTCCAGAAGGCAGCCACGGAGAAAGAACCTGGAGGGGCTTTGCCAGTAGTAATAGCAGGAGGTGACAGGTACCCGGGCCTAGGGGCAGAAGCTGTCATGCATGCCGTGGATGTCAGGAGGACACCCAATAAAGCTTGGACCTGATTGAACGGATTCCTGTGTCTGTCTCCAGTCTGTTCCACAGCCGAAAGGGACCACCCCCCAGTCGGCACACGTACCTACATCGTCATAACTACTTTTGTATTTTTACCGGTAACATGCTGAGATACATTTTGGTAATGATGTGTGTTCATTCTATATACTATCAGGTGCATTACAGAAATCTCTTGCCTCTCTGTGTTGTGCTGCCATTTATTGGATGATTCACATTTTTTATCTCATTTTTATACTCTCACCTACCTAATATAGTTATATAGTTTTACATAATTGGTTCTTTATGCACAATTTTTCTCCTTAGAATTCATACATACAATGCCGAGCTATCAGTATTCTCCTTGGTCCACCTCCGGTAGGATCAGATCATTAGAGGAACTTGTGCGAACTACATACTAATATCAAACGTCTTTTCCAAAAAATGCAACAAAATTAGTAGAATAAGGCATTTCTTGGTAATGATAAACTAAAAAATCCAAATCTTCCCTTCACTCCCAGTTGAAGATGAAAAATTCATTTCTCGACGACAAGAAAATTGTTCTAGCAGCTCAATCAGATTTCTGGAACTACTTATTGGCATAATTTAGAAGACTTTAGTCCTCATTGAGAAGGAACTTGATGATGCATATTCACACTTAAAAAGTACTACTTCTTTCAATTTACAAATTGAAAAATACTTTCATGAATGGGAAACGCAGATAAGGGATACTCAATCAAACAAAAGTCTTCTTTCTCTCTGAAGAGGAAATTAGCATAATAAATTTCCCAGAGGAGCATTGCACGGCGAAACCTTACCCCTTAGACCCCAGTCCAGAGCCTCTCATCTAGCCAAATCAGTTCTCATACTTTGCACTGACGAGGGCCAATAGCCCGAAACACCGTGTCTGCAAATTGAGATTCTGATTTGGCTTTAATCCTAAGTCATATTACAAGACTCGTTAAAGAGTCGATTGTGACTTGTAGGATCGCTACTTCCAACAGATGGCGCTATAGAGTTCAAGTCCTCTTTCTCTTTGAAGAGGCAATTTGCATAAGCGATACTAGTGATTACCAACAGAAACAAGCTTATATATGGAGACGTCAGACCTTCCATGCTCGCAATCAGCGGTCTTCTTCTATTTCATCCCTGCCATCATGAGGTGAACATTTGGATACATCACACTATCTTTTTACCACCTGCTTTGGAATGAATTCTAAATGCAAATGGGAACTCAAATAGACAATGAATTAACAAACACGAGTATCTGACATGAAGATGGTCTGGATGCTGTATCTTATTACTTGACAATGACCAACTTTCAAATTCATTGCTCATCTTCTTGAATATACTGTATATTGACTGACTTTTTTTTATTTTCAATGGTCCATCTACCTACAGCTCCAGGGTACGGCTATGGGGACGGCTTGCTTGCCATCAGATGCCAATCTTATCCTGGGGCTGTAGGAAAGTTACCTATCTTTTGGATGACACAACATACATCTGTTATGTGCATCATCCTACACTTCACACATTTCATTCACTTTACACATTTATGCATATTTTCTATTTTACATTTTTACTCTCTTTTCTTCAATTTCATATACATTTTATCTTTTCGTCAACATTTTCACAGGCATTCTTCTCACTTCCCCACTTATTCTCATCTTTCAATAGTCACCTATATATATTCATTAGTTTACAATTTTATACATTTATTTATGTATGGTTTATGTCCACATTCTGTGGTTATCCATTATAATCTTTTTTATGCCTACATCTGTACACTTTTGACACCCAATTTACCTTTTTACACTTGTCATGTTTCGACAGTTAATATATGTATATATATTGCAAACAATACATCTACAAAGACGTCAGTCTGCAGCATGCACCATATAAGTGCACAATAGAAGTGTCTAGCTATGAATTAATCCAGAACTTAATATGACGTATACAGACCGTACCATGACATCTGCCACCATCGCACTCTAATCAGCATGTCTATTTATCTATTTTTCCTACAGGTACGTCATCCAGCTTTCCACACTGATTTTTCCTACCTCTGCACATTGCATTCACTTGGTACGTCATCCAGCTTTCCACACTGATTTTTTCTACCTCTGCTCATTGCATTCACTTGTTTACTCTGCCATGATCATCCTGCATCTGGCTCAGTCTTAAATTATCTGACCAAGAAGAGCACAGAACACTCCACTTTGTTTCACACTTGAATGCATATTCTAGCAAATATATTGCAAACAATACGTCTGCAAAGACGTCAGTCTGCAGTGTGCAACATAAAAGTGTAGAGCTATGAATTAATCCAGAATTGAACCAGAAGGGAACTGAAGGTAACTGGATACTTTGTCACTGATAACAATGTTTCTGTTTTCACTCTCACCCCTATAATCCTTAACTTTCTACTAACTCTCCTAGTCCCTACCTCTTGTAATGAACTGGTCAACTCTCATTCCTTCCTCCCCATCCATCTCACCTCCTCCTCAGAACTGTTCCTCTGTCTCTAAACACATACAGCTACCTCATGCCCTCTCCTGCTCCCACCTGCTAACACTTTCTCTGCTCTTCCTCACTGCTGGTGATATTGCTCCAAATCCTGGTCCTCCTCACCACATTCCCACAGTCATTTCTACCTAACAGCCAGGCTCCATCACGACTTTCTGTAACTTCTCTAACCTTATACCCATTCGCCCAGCCCCGACTTACCCAGTCCCATTAACAGGAGCTGTATGGAACGCTCGCTCCGTCTGCAACAAACTTTCCTACATCCATGATCTTTTTATTACTAACAAACTATCCTTCTTCGCCATCATCAAAACCTCGCTCACCCCCTCTGACACAGCCTCTCCTGCTGCACTTTTGTATGGTAGATTCTACCTTTCCCACACACCCCGCCCCAGCAGCAAGCATGGAGGAGGAGTTGTTTTCTCCTGTCAGATAACTGCTCCTTCATCCACATTCCACTGCCACCCTCTTTTACTCTCCCTTCCTTTGAGGTGCACTCTGTGCACATCTACTCCCCCTCCAACCTCCAACTGGCTGTCATATACCGCCCTCCAGGGTCAGCCACCACCTTCTTTGACCACTTCACCTCCTGGCTACTTCATTTCCTCTCCACTGACATCCCCACTATCATCATGAGCGACATCCACATTGACACTTCCCTGTCACAAAACTTCTCTCACTTCCTCCTTCAGCCTCGCTCAATGGTCTTCTGTAGCCACTCACAAAGACCTCATCTTCACCCATCTCTGCTCCTAATCTAACCTCTAACGCACCTCTTCCTCTTTCTGACCACAACCTACTTACACTCTCTTCCCTCTCCTCTCCTTGTCCACAATCCGCACTCCACAAACTTGCACACCCTCGCAGAAATCTTAAACACCTCGATCCACACTCACTCTCTCAATCCCTCATCCCTCTTACAGACATATGTTTCTTACACAATGCGGAGGCTGTTGCCGCTTTATATAACACCACAATAGCTGTAGCTCTCGAATCGGTAGCCCCTCTCACACATACCAAAGTTAGCAAAAAGCAACCCTCGCACACCAGCCTGACGAAAAAACTGAGGTCGGCTTTTAGGGTTGCTGAGTGGAGATGGAAAAGATCCCACTCTAACGAGCACTTAATTGCATTCAAACAGTCCCTCACTACTTTCAAGGCCACACTCGCTGCAGCAAAACAAACCTACTTCTCATCTCTCATATCCTCCCTGTCTCACAACCCTAAACAGCTATTCAACACTTTCAACTCTCTCCTCCATTGCGCAGCACCTCCACCCTTTCCATTCATCTCAGCTGAAGACTTTGCCACATTCTTCAAGCAGAAGATTGATAACATCAGAGAAAGCTTTGGCCTACAGCCCCCACAGCCTCTCCTTCTAACTACTCAGCCCTCCTCCTCCATAACCAAATTCTCCACCATTACAGAGGATCAACTTTCCACTCTACTCTCAAGATCACATCTCTCCACCTGTGCACTTGACCCAATCCCATTCCAATTCATCCCAAACCTCCCCACAATCTTCATCCCAACCCTGACCCATTTTTTCAACCTATCACTAACAATTGGTGTTTTCCCCTCATGCTTCAAACATGCCTCAATCAAACCCATCCTCAAAAAGCCCACTCTTGAACCATCCTCTGTATCTAGCTATCGCCCCATATCACTTCTCCCCTATGCCTCAAAACTATTGGAGCAACACGTCGATTCTGAACTGTCCTCCCACCTCTCCTCCTGCTCCCTCTTTAACCGCTTGCAATCTGGCTTCTGACAGCATCTCTCCATTGAAACTGCCCTGACTAAAGTCACCAATGATCTACTAACCGCTAAAGCCAAGCGACACTACTCTGTCCTCCTCCTCCTGGACCTGTCCTTTGCCCCTAACACAGTGAACCATTCCCTATTACTACAGACCCTCTCATCTCATGGGATCACAGACTTGGCCCCATCTTGAATCTCATCATACCTAACAGACAGGACATTCTGCATCTCCCACTCGCACACCACCTCCTCACCTAGCCCCTTATTTGTCTTAGCCCTGCAAGGTTCAGTCCTAGGGCCCCTGCTCTTCTCCATTTACACCTTCAACCTGGGACAGCTCAAAGAATCTCACGGCTTTCAGTATCGCCTCTATGCTGATGACACACAGGTCTACATCTCTGGACCAGATATCACCTCCCTACTAACCAGAATCCCACAATGTCTATCTGCTATTTCATCCTTCTCTGCTTCAAAAATTTTATATGGACAAAACAGAATTCATCATCTTTCCCCCATCTCACTTGAACCCCCCAATGGACCTATCCATTAAAGTAAATGGCTGCTCACTCTTCCCAGTCCCACAAGCTCGCTGCCTTGGGGTAATCCTTGACTCTGATCTCTCCTTCAAACCACATATCCAAGACCTTTCCACTTCCTGCCGACTTCAACTCAAAAATATTTCCCGGATCTATACATTCCTAAACCAAGAATCTGCAAAGACCCTATTCCATGTCTTCATCATCTCCTGCCTTGACTACTGCAACCTCCTGTTTTGTGGCCTCCCTTCTAACACTCTCACACCCCTCAAATCTATTCTAAACTCTACTATCAGACTAATCCACTTATTCCCCACTAGTCCTCGGCCTCTCCCCTCTGTCAATCCCTGCACTGGCTCCTCATTGCCCAGAGGCTCTAGTTCAAATCCCTAACCATGACATACCGGTACTTACCTCCAAGCAACCTCTGATCCTCACAAGATCTCCTTCTCTACTCCCCTCTTATCTCCTCCTCCCACAATCGCATACAATATTTCTCCCGCTCATCCCCCCTACTCTGGAACTCTCTACCACAACATGCAGTAAGCACTGATCTACCAAATCGCTGAGTGACCAGCTCTACCCTCACCTATTGTACCCTCACCCATCCCTTGTAGATTGTGAGCCCTCGCGGGCAGGGTCCTCTCTCATCATGTACAAGTAGGTGACTTGTATTGTTTAAGATTATTGTACTCGTTTTTATGTATACCCCTTTTTTCACATGTCAAGCGCCATGGAATAAATGGCACTATAATAAGAATAATATGTACACATTGTACATGCACCCACACATGCATAATGCATGTTGTGCATCTTGTTTTTTCTAATGTTTTGCAGTTACCTTTATACAACGATCTTTTGATACTTGTCGTAAATCAGTCATGTATGTGGACATTGGCATTGCACATACATGTTGTGCACCTCATATTCGTTTATGACTTTGCAACGTTTCTCCTCATGGAGAGTGACATGCCTGACATGCCAGTGTAAGGAGACTTATTAGCCATGCAATGCGTCACTAGGAAATTTAATAAGCAAATAGCTTCTTCAGAGTGGAAGAGGTCTTGAACTCTAATGCCACCTATTGGAAGTACCAATCCTAAAAGTCAATATATTATACCTTAAGAAATCCCTGAAATGCGTAGTACAATAAAGTACTCTGCCTACTATGATCCTGTACCGATTTATCCACAGCTGCGCGTGGACGATACCGCATTTCTGTCTCTTCTCAGCTTTTAAAAGTCAATATCGACCCTTTAATAAGCCTTGCCATATGACCTAGTATAAAAGCCAAACCAGAATCTCAATTTGCAGACACTTGTTTCGGGATGCTGCTCCTCCTCAGTGAAAAACAGGAGATCTGATTTGGCTATATGAGAGGCTTCTGACTACACTGCATGGCTGATAAGCGTGCAGCTGTGATCGGAGGTATAAAGTTTACCTCCAGTCACCGGTGTCGGCTGATGGGACCTCTGCTCCCATCAGCCGACGTCAGCTGTCGCTAATAACAGTGAGAGCAAGAGCTGCTGATGGGAGTATTCATCAGCTGGCTTCTGTGCCATAAATAAATAATTTAAAAAAAGAACTGCGTGGGTTTACTTGTATGTTTCAAAACCAGCCAGGCAAAACTCACAGCTGGGGGCTGCAACCCTCAGCTGTCAGCTTCAGCAAGGCTGGTTTTCAAGAAAAAAGAGCGGTCCCCACACGATATTTTTTAATTTTTTAAATAAATAATTTAAAAAAATGTGTGTGGTCCCTCCATTTTTTATAACCAGCCTTGCTAAAGCAGACAGCTGGTGGATGATACTCTCAGGCTGGTGGTGTGGGAACCGCGGCTGTCTAACCGGCAGTAATAATTTTATCGCCGATCAGAAGCGATGTTTGCCACACTGTCATGGAAATGACAGCACGGCAAACACTGGATGTTCGGGCCCCCCCATTCAAGTGAATGGGGTCCGGGTACTGTTCTGACACCCAAACTTTTGGTAACTGTCAAGCCGAACCTGCCGGACCCGACCATCTTGGTCTCTGCCCATTTCTACTCAGCAGTGGGCCTGGGACAGTGAGTAAAGCTTAGTTTATATTATAAAACAAACTGTGTTTGGGGACCAGGGTTTTCTAAAAGTACACATCCCCTTTAAAGTCCTAGCATCACTAGTCAGATACGTTAGCTAGCATTCTTACTAAAGGATGGGAAGGCTTTTCTGTGGTTTGTAGTATTTTGATAGGTTTGGATTTTGGGATCTTACTGATCTGTTGGATTTTTAAGCTATGATTTAATTAAAAGTTAATTTTTAATAGTATCCTCTAGGCTGGATGGGCAGGGACAGTACAACATTTTTTAATCTCCCTGGAGTACCCCTTTAAGTATGACAACAAAAATAAGCAAAAATAAGCAACGACTACAGTGTTCCCAGTTTGTTACATGGTCAGATGGACTATGTGTCAACCCCACTAAAAGCTCCCTGTATTTCACCTCCTTAGACTCACACCAAGGCTGACGTAGAGGCTGAGACCTACGATCTCTCCCCTTATATCAATTCTTATATTCTTTTCAAGCTAAATTTTAAATTTGCATACTTATGCAGGGGCGGAGCTTACAAAGGTCGATGATTGGGAATTACAATCATGGAAGCTTTGAAAAAAAACAATTATAAAAAACATATTATACTTGGATGACCTTAAATATAGAGACTGACCCCACAAGAAACCCATTATTCTAATTAAAAATATATAAACTGTAACAAAAACAATAAACGAAAAAAGGAATTTATCAAAACTGGTGCATGGGAAGAGAGGCAGTCAGTCAATGGATTTGATAGAAAAGCTATAAATATCAATGTAGGAAAGATTTGGCTATAGAACGGAAGCGGTAAGAAAGATATGTACAGGATAAGCTATACGACGGGTCTTATGGGGACCAGGACAGAGTCAGGATGACCCGCGTTGCTCCAGGCAAGGTGGCAATATCCCACACTTTCTACGCGCAGCCATGTCTACTACTTTATTGCAAGCAGAAACCAGCTGTTGACTGGGTTGGCACACGACCTAAAAGGGGATGTCAAAATGATAGAGCCCCTTTAATGCGAGGTAATATATCACTATTGTCCAAAAATGAGGTCTAAAATAGTCAACTCCACTGGAAGTCCAAGGTGGAGGGAGATCCCTGCTGGGTCCAGTGACATTTATTGGGTAGATCTGGTCTTCTTTGAGCAAATGTGATGTCTCCACCTGGTCTTACACCACCCATCTCCTTCTCATGTTTTTGAGTGAAATAAGTAAGAATCTGCAGCTCCATCCCCCACCTCCCCTTCCTCCGTTTGCCTATAATAATCTCCAACCAATGGCTCCATTCTACATAGCCCAAAACAGTTCTAAGAAAGTCCCCAATTTAAAAAAAATAATAATTTTTCAGATGCCTCAAAACTACCAGAGTGACATGAGTAAGAGTCTGCAGCTCCATCCCCCACCTCCCCTTCCTCTGTTTGTCTACGATAATTAATAATCTCCAACCAATTGCTCCATTCTTCACAGCTCAAAACAGTTCTAAGAAAGTCCCCAATTTAAAAAAAATAATTTTTCAGATGCCTCAAAACTACCAGAGTGAAATGAGTAAGAGTCTGCAGCTCCATCCCCCACCTCCCCTTCCTCTGTTTGTCTACGATAATTAATAATCTCCAACCAATTGCTCCATTCTTCACAGCTCAAAACAGTTCTAAGAAAGTCCCCAATTTAAAAAAAATAATTTTTCAGATGCCTCAAAACTACCAGAGTGAAATGAGTAAGAGTCTGCAGCTCCATCCCCCACCTCCCCTTCCTCTGTTTGTCTATGATAATTAATAATCTCCAACCAATTGCTCCATTCTTCACAGCTCAAAACAGTTCTAAGAATGTCCCCAATTTAAAAAAAATAATTTTTCAGATGCCTCAAAACTACCAGATGCCGCTCTCCACATCTATGCAAAGGGATATAAATAATATTTTATATAGTACTTCAACCGCAGGTAAAGTTTTTATGATGGATTCTTATATCAGGATAAAGTCTGCAGATTCCAAAGTCCAGCCCTACATATTATTATTGTTCAACTGGTTTTTCGAGAGTGAAAATTATCTGTAATCCACATCACACCCAACGCTTATAACACACACCCTGTGACAAACAGTCACACAAAAAAAAAATCAAGGAGGGAGTAGAGGGCCCAGCAATGGCTGCAGCTCCATTGTTACTGGGTGGCCAAAGCTCTGGTAGAACAGAACATTGCTAGAGGAGTTGCAAGGGATGGATAATTTGACCAAGGATCATGAAAAGTGCTTGGAGGGTTTGTCGGGGTCTAAAATATATTGATGACCTCTCCTATGGATAGCTCACCAATGAGATTGGTGGGGGTGCGACACTTGGTATTCCCATCTAGTCTAAATTCACACCGATAGTGGCCGGATGCAAGCGATGAACGGGGCCAGACATAGCAACCTCATACATTGAATGGGGATGATGTTCTCTACACTGGGATGTCGAAGCGATTTTCAGTTGACCGATGGAAGTGTAAGACAAGAAAAATAACGGGAAGTCCATTTTGATCTTTGGCATGAGGTCCATCGTATCCCACTCATACATGAGCAATCAATGGTTCTATATAGAAAGGATTGGTGGCCCCTAAAAGCTGCTCAATATAGACATAACATGTAGCCCCATCACAAAACATGGTGGCATATTACATGGGTATCCCAACACGCTCTGATCAGTGAGGGTCCAACCACCAGAACCGTCCCTTTTGACTATCAAATTAGGTGACTACAGTGAAGGAAATCCCTTAAATTTGGGCAGCAACTATTTTGTTTTAACCTTAAAAACCCCCCAATAAATCATTTTCACCATCACCGATTCCCCCAAAGCTCCCGATCTGTAACTTCCCTGCTTGTGTTCGTATGCTGGTCCCATCTTGGAACACCAGAAATGGCAAGAAATGCCCACTCGGCCATTAACTGGTTGAGGCGGATCACTGATGTGGCCAGTCATTGGCTGAGCGCCATTTCCAATGCCTTCCGGCATGATGTGATAGGGCCAGAAAGCTGCGAGTAGCCAGGAGACACAGATGGGGAAGGCGGCAAAACCAGATCCGAGGAACATCGGAGAGCATGAGTAGGGCTTCTTTTCTTATTTCATACCGGTGTTTTAAAAACGTGTAAGCATTGGACAACCCCTTTAAGGATCAGCCCAAAGTATACCACGACTTTTGGATTTCCAGAGAGTGGAAGGGTAAATATATATGTAATCATTTCTATTTGCTTTTTCCAATGTGGAGGATTTACAGTTCCATACAAACGTCCTCGCCATGATGCAGGATGAGGAAATGAGACAGTTCCTGGTTAATTCCAGTGGAAGAAGAGGAGGAGGAGGTCGGTGCTATTGTTTTATTGCTCTCGTTACATGAAGGTACACAATAGACGTGGTTGGATATATTATCTCATGTCGGCGGCCGAGCTCATGACATGCTGAGTACAGAAAAAAATTCAAATTTTACATTAGTTGAACGTGGGAAGTGCTGAACTTAACAGGGCCCTCCACCTGAAAATGGTCTTGGAGCCAAACCGTTCTTCATCTTCAGCTATTACACAGAACAATGTGTCTCCATAGTAACAGACTACAAACACACCCTGTAGTCTGATCCTGCAATCATGCTTTATTCCATCTGTTCCCTTCTTCTTAATAAAATCCATTTGAGAACTCAGCCCGAAGGTAAAAATGGCACTATGACTATAGGATCGGATTATACAGGGTACATAGTTACCCTATATGGAGGCCTATTATCCTGGAGTTCTTTGGTGATGAATGCCAAATGGGAACTAAGGGGGCAATTACATTTGCTTTTTATTAGTTTTTAGGGGCCTTTTATTAAGTAAACAGTTTGTGCCCAATTGCCATCCATTGCCTCTTTAGTGCCCTTCTGTGGCAGATGGGTGCATTAATGAGTTAGTCGTGTTAATATTTATTTAATTAATAATTCATGGGTAAAATCTGTACTGTAAAATGTATATTCAGTAAACACAGATTTTTATCTTATTTAGCTAGCACATGCCAGTTGGTGCCTATAATATCGTATGGAGAAGGGAAGGGGAGGAGCTAGTGGAACACACAGACATTCTGCTGCAAGTTCTCCTGAAACAACAGTTACAGTTTAAACCTAGTTAAAAGTTAAAGTGTAACTGTCATTTTCAAGAGAACTTGTAGCAGAATGTCTGTGTCCGCCTCTAGCTCCTCCCCTTCCCCTCTCCATAGAATCTTATAGGCACAAACTGCCATCTCTTATGTCAGTAATGGGAAAATCTGTCTTCACTTAGTACAGGTTCTACCCGTGAATTGAGACGAATCCAGAAGGGGAAAGATTATTACATTAGGTTTCACATGACTGGCATATCAGATCTGCACAAAAATGTATAATTTTTTTTGGGGGGTACACACACCTACACAGCCGTACCAATTCTTATATATCAAAACGAGATGACAGGCTCCCTTTAAATATGCCGCAGCAGAGTTTCCTGTAAGTGTGTGTCCTGGGTGTTATGGCTATTTCTGCACCCCTTGCAGTTATGCCCCTGGACACCGGTGTTATTGGTAGGATGAGGACTGGTTATTTCAGTAGAATATAGAAGCTTGTAAAACACTCAAAAGTCATGAATGCAATCCAGCTAGCAGCAATGCTGAGTATTTTATTAGTCCTGGCAATCCCATGATGAATCCATGAGTAGGATCGATCTTCCAAGAACAGCCTTTGAATGGGAAAACTGAGGCTGCGAGAAATCATAAAGTGAAAAAGAATAAAATAGTAAAAACAAAAATATGCAAATAAAAAATATCAATAATAAAAAAAAGAAGAAAATCACCACTAGCCCAACCTGACCAATGTTAAGTTGTTACCCAATCGAGGTTGACTGTCGCCCTTCACTATTTATACAGATAGACAACTATCTGCCGGATGGTAAGATAAAGGGAAGGAACGATCAGCGGAGCAGCCCATAGACCGGATATAGGGCACACGTCACCATAGAAGGAAACTATCAATAAAACTAGATTTTCAGGTTCAGCTGCAAAATTTGCTCTATAAAGAGACATCCTGCCTCCATAGTACCATTGTGTAGTTTTTACTTCTTAGCTAGTGGATTAGGTGTGCCCAAGGCGTCACTGTGAAAATCTGGAGCAAGATGTATAAATGTCACTACAAGTAGACAATGAAGTATTTCCTGGATTATATAATATTATATAGTAACTGAAGCCAGCTGGTATACTAATACCTAGTATACAAAGTGGTCTAAAATGGTTATTTAATATTCCTGGTGGCCTAGGGTGATAACTATCACATATGTTTGTCTAGAGATATTATGAGTTGACAGTTTATATCCCTGGTGGTCTAGGGTAATAACTATTTTACATGATTGTATAGGGTGGTTATTGCTTAATATCTAATTTTCCAGGTGGTCTATGATGATATCTATATCATATCTGAAAATCTAATATCCCTGGTGGTCTAGGGTGATATTTATTATACAGCTTGTCTATGATAATAATGGGTTAAAATCTAATGTGCCTGGTGGTCGGGACTGATATCTATTGTACATGGTGATCTAGGCTAGTTATGATTTAAAAAATAATATTCTTGGTGATCTAGGGTGATATGTACGTTACATTATGGTCTAGTATGGTCATGGCTTAAAATCTAATATCCCTGGGGGTCTAAGGTGATATTTATTGTACAAAGTGTCTATGATGGTTATGGATAAACATCTAATGTCCCTAGAGGTCTAGGTTGATATCTAATTTACAAGTTGTCTAACATGGTTATGGTTTAACAAGTAATATTCCTGGTGGTCTAGGGTGATATCTTTTATAGTAGATACTAGTCCTGGATCGCTATGGGTTACTAATTTATATTCCTTGTGGTATACCATGATATCTTTTATACATGATGGTCTGGGATCGTTATGACTTCACATCTAATATTCTAGAGTGTTATATATTTTACATGATGGTTTACTACTATAGTTACAATTTGTCATCTAATATTACTTGTAATCTAAAATATTTATTTTACTTGGTGTCTCAGATGGTTATGGTTCAACAAGTAATATGCCTGGTGGTCTAGGGTGATATATATTTATACAACATGGTCCTGGATGGTTATGGGTTATCAATTACTATTCCTGGTGGTCTACCATGGTAAATGCATTGACAACTAATATACCTGGTGGTCTAGGGTGATATCTATTATACACAGTCATTTGAACAGGGTGTAGATCTGCAGGAACCGGCCACGGTCACTATAGAAATGATGGAGTTGCTGTGTTCCAGCAGCATCTGAGAACTTTACCGATGCCAGTAACAACTGATCAGTAGGGGTGTTGGTTGTTGCAACCACCACCAATCAGATATTAAGGGCCTATCCTGAGGATGGACCATTAATAAAAAAGTAGTGGCCAGCCACTTTAATATCTAATAGTCCTAGAGGTCTAGGATGGTTATCCATTAACATCTAATACTCCTGGTGGACTACAATGATATCTATTATACATGGTGGTCTAAAATGGATATGTATTAACATTTCACATTTCTGGTGGTCTAAGGAGATATATTGTACCTGGTGGTCTTAGATGGTTTTTGATTAACCTTTAATATGCCTGATTGTCTAGAGCAATATACACTGCTCAAAAAATAAAGGGAACACTTAAACAACAGACTATAACTCCAAGAACCGTAAATCAAACTTCTGTGAAATCAAACTGTCCACTTAGGAAGCAACACTGATCGACAATCAATTTCACATGTTGTGCAAATGGAATAGACAACAGGTGGAAATTATTGGCAATTATCAAGACACCCTCAATAAAGGAGTGGTTCTGCAGGTGGGGACCACAGACCACATCTCAGTACCAATGCTTTCTGGCTGATGTTTTGGTCACTTTTGAATGTTGGTTGTGCTTTCACACTCGTGGTAGCATGAGACGGACTCTACAATCCACACAAGTGGCTCAGGTAGTGCAGCTCATCCAGGATGGCACATCAATGCGAGCTGTGGTAAGAAGGTTTGCTGTGTCTGTCAGCGTAGTGTCCAGAGGCTGGCGGCACTACCAGTAGACAGGCTAGTACACCAGGGGACGTGGAGGGGGCCGTAGGAGGGCAACAACCCAGCAGCAGGACCGCTACCTTCACCTTTTGCAAGGAGGAACAGGAGGAGCACTGCCAGAGCCCTGCAAAATGACCTCCTGCAGGCCACAAATGTGCATGTGTCTGCACAAACGGTTAGAAACAGACTCCATGAGGATGGTCTGAGTGCCCGACGTTCACAGATGGGGGTTGTGCTCACAGCCCAACACCGTGCAGGACGCTTGTCATTTGCCACAGAACGCCAGGATTGGCAAATTCGCCACTGGCGTCCTGTGCTCTTCACAGATGAAAGCAGGTTCACACTGAGCACATGTGACAGACGTGACAGAGTCAGGAGATGAGGTGGAGAGCGATCTGCTGCCTGCAACATACTTCAGCATGACTGGTTTGGCGGTGGGTCAGCAATGGTGTGGGGTGGCATTTCTTTGGAGGGTTGCACAGCCCTCCATGCGCTCACCAGAGGTAGCCTGACGGCCATTAAGTACCGAGATGAGATCCTCAGACTCCCTGTGAGACCATATGCTGGTGCGGTTGGCCCTGGGTTCCTCCTAATGCAGGACAATGCCAGACCTCATGTGGCTGGAGTGTGTCAGCAGTTCCTGCAAGATGAAGGCATTGAAGCTATGGACTGGCCCGCCTGTTCCCCAGACCTGAGTCCAATTGAGCACATCTGGGACATCATGTCTCGATCCATCCACCAACGCCACGTTGCACCACAGACTGTCCAGGAGTTGGCGGATGTTTCAGTCCAGGTCTGGGAGGAGATCCCTCAGGAGACCATCCGCCGCCTCCATCAGAAGCATGCCCAGGCGTTGTACAGTAGGGAGGTCATAAAGGCACGTGGAGGCCACACACAATACTGAGCATCTTGTCCTTGTCATGAGTCATTTCCACTGAAGTTGGATCAGCCTGTAAATTGATTTTCCACTTTGATTTTGAGTATCATTCCAAATCCAGACCTCCATGGGATATTTATTTTGATTTACATTGATAATTGTTATGTTTTATTGTTCTGAACACATTCCACTATGCAATGAATAAAAATTTGCAGCTGGAATATTTCATTCAGAGATATCTAGGATGTGGGATTTTAGTGTTCCCTTTATTTTTTTGAGCAGTGCATATCAAACCTGGTGGTCTATAATGATAATCTATTATGCATGGTGGGTGAAAATGGTTATGTGTTAACATTTTATATTCCTGGTGGTCCTAGGGGGATATATTATAACTGGTGATCCATGGAGGATACATTATACCTGGTGGTCTAGGGCGATATATTATACCTGGTGGTTTAGGGGCATATATTATACCTGGTGGTCTAGAATGTTAATGACTAACATCTAATATTTCTGATTGTGTTGTGCAATATTCAGCACGTTACAAAAATGTTAGACAGATGTGTAAAAAAACGCTGCAAAGTAAGAATTCTTTTAAAAATAGAAGTGTTAATAGAAGAAATTAATGAATGAAGAAAGAACGAACAAAAGAGAAATTTAAATCACATCAAAGCATCAATTATTCTAGGTTCACTTTCAAGAAGTCAAGAATTTAGGATTATAGTCAGGTAACCAATTATATCATACAGGAGATATTTATAATCACTTTCATGTTTAAATTGAAATACAGTCATTAACTAAAACAGAAACAGCTGTGTGAGAGGCTTAAAACTGGGTGAGTAATAGCCAAAGTGCTATAAAGGTGAGGTTGTGGAAGACAGTAGACACAAGGTAGTTATACTGCATCAACGAGGTCTCTCCCAGGCAAAGGTTTCAAAGCATATTGGAGTTTGAAAATGTGCTCTTTTAAAGAAGCAATAAAAAATGGGCAACGTTAAGGACCATAGATGCAGTGGTTGGCCAAATAAACATAGTGCAGAAGATGAAAGACACATCATGATTACTTCCATTTAGAAATTGGATGATGTCCAGCAGCGCCATCATCACAGAACTAACTGCAACCAGCTACACCAGAGAATTCTGGCCAGAAGTGGGCTCCAAGGAAGAATTGCAGCCAAAAAGCCAATTCATTCTACAGTATGTGGAACAAATGGCCAATTAACTCAACAATGCACAAAGACATAAGAGCTGGGGGTGCAGAAGAATGGCAAGCAGGGTCTCTGGATTGAGCAGTCCCAATGTGAAATATTTTCCTGTAATTAAAGACAGTGTGTTCCCCAGAGGCTGGAGAGCGCGACAATAATGGAGGGTCTGTAGGAACAGTGGAACATGGTGGAGGGTCCTGCAAGTTTGTGGCTGCATTTAAGTAAATGGAATTGTGGATTTAGTCAGAATTAATGGCGTCCTCAATTGTGAGAAATATAGGCAGATTCTTATCCATCGTGTGATACCATCAGGAGGCATCTGATTGACTCCAAATTTATTCTGCATCAGAACAACGACCCCCAACATCCAGCCAATGTCATGAAGAATGAGGAGTCTTGGAAATGATGATCCGGCCCCCACAGAGCCCTGATCTCACATCATCCAGTCTGTCTGGGATCACATGAAGAGACAGAAGGAGACATCCACAGAAGATCTGAGGTTTGGAACAATCTCCTGCTAAGTTCTTTCAAAAACTTTGTATAAGGGAAGATGGCAATGGACGGTCACCAAATATGAGGATTTACTGCAGATTTCTTACTGTATATTATACCTGTTGGTCTAGGATGGTTATGGCTTAACATATAATGCTCCTGGTGGTCTAGGGTGATAGATAATTTTTCTGGCGGTCTGAAAGATTATGAGTAAACATAGTTTGGTTGTCTTGCATGATATCTGTTACACATAGTGGACTAAGATGGTTGGCTATAAGTTATTATCCAATACTCCTGGTGGTCTAGGGTGATATTATATATGGTGTTCTATGATGGTTATGGATTAATATCTGGTGTTCATGATGGTCTATGGTGATTTCATGGTTTATGCCCAATAAAATATCACAATAATATGATGATATAGTTTATTATTCGATGGTTTATTGTGAAGGAGAAGATAATGATGGTGGTCCGGGGCAGAAAGTTGTACTCTATTTAACTACTCAAAATTAGTCCAGAGAGACCTGCTGGATCCTCCAGAGTAAGAGACGCCCGTAGCGAGCTGCTCTCTTTTCCCGACAGTAGAAAATATTGAAGAGAAATCAGCAGCGGACACAGTATTAGCATTTCTCTAACACAAGTGACCGCATTTTGGAAACTCAAGGATTTTAGCCAGTGGTATAGTGAGGATTTTGAACCTAAAGGTTCTACACAGAATTTGATGACTTTATGTCACTCAAGTTTAGATTAGGTGCTCAGGGGTGCATCGAGTGATCACGGGTGCTTGAGACTCCGCCTCGCATGTTTTGTGGCTATTGGATAGCCAGAAAAAGTGCGGGGATTGCCCATGTGTAGCAGGCAATACTTGGGGCATACACTAGTCGACATATTGCCATCTTTTTTTTTTTCTTTACTTTTGAAAAAACCCAACCCTTACCTAATGGCAAAGAATGAAAAAAAAATCAAAATTCTAAAATAAATAAAAATTAACCTAAGGTTGATGATTTACTAATTATTGGCTTTTGATCACTGCGATAGAATCTACCATGTCAGAAAAGAGAGAAATTTTGTTTGTTTTTTTATTTGATCAATGTTATTTTTTGAATAACACTGATCACATGATCAGGGACGGGAAAATCTGGTCGTGTTCGCCGGTCTTTGGAGGTGGTCTGTGGATTGTCCTTGACTGTTCTCACCATTCTTCTTCTCTGCCTTTCCACAGACCACCTCCAAAGACCGGCAGCATCATCTTGCTGCAGATGGTGTCACTGTGCATCGGTCAGCAATACAGCGCACTTTGCACAAGGAGAAGCTGTATGGGAGAGTGATGCGAAAGAAGCAGTTTCTGCAAGCACGCCACAGAGTCGCCTGAGGTCTGCAAAAGCACATTTGGACAAGCCAGTTACATTTTGGAAGAAGGTCCTGTGGACTGATGAAACAAAGATTGAGTTGTTTGGTCATACAAAAAGGCGTTATGCATGCGCTGTATTGTTGACCGATGCACAGTGACACCATCTGCAGCAAGATGAGGCTGCAGGTCTTTGGAGGTGGTCTGTGGATTGTCCTTGACTGTTCTCACCATTCTTCTTCTCTGCCTTTCTGATATTTTTCTTGGCCTGCCACTTCTGGGCTTAACAAGAACTGTACCTGTGTTCTTCCATTTCCTTACTATGTTCCTCACAGTGGAAACTGACAGGTTAAATCTCTGAGACAACTTTTTGTATCCTTCCCCTGAAAAGCTATATTGAATAATCTTTGTTTTCAGATCATTTGAGAGTTGTTTTGAGGAGCCCATGATGCCACTCTTCATAGGAGAATCAAATAGGAGAACTACTTGCAAGTGGCCACCTTAAATACCTTTTCTCATGATTTGATACACCTGGCTATGAAGTTCAAAGCTCAATGAGGTTACAAAACCAATTTAGTGCTTCAGGAAGTCAGTAAAAAATAGTTAGGAGTGTTCAAATCAAGAAAATGATAAGGGTGCCCATACTTTTGCACCGGTCAAATTTTGTTTAAATGCAGATTGCACATTTTCTGTTAGTACAATAAACCTCATTTGAATCCAGAAATATAACTGAGCCCATCAGTTATTAGATATATGAAACTGAAATAGCTGTTGCAAAAACCAAAATTGTTATAAAGAAAAAAGGTTAACATTAATAGGGGTGCCCAAACTTTTACATATGACTGTATATACAGCGCACAGATCACACATGTATAGTATATACAGAGCACAGATCACACATCACACATGTATAGTATATACAGCGCACAGATCACACATGTATAGTATATACAGCGCACAGATCACACATGTATAGTATATACAGCACACAGATCACACATCACACATGTATAGTATATACAGCACAGATCACACATCACACATGTATAGTATATACAGCACATAGATCACAGATCACACATGTATAGTATAAACAGCACACAGACCACACATCACACATGTATAGTATATACACCGCACAGATCACACATGTATAGTATATACAGCGCACAGATCACACATCACACATGTATAGTATATACAGCACACAGATCACACATCACACATGTATAGTATATACACCGCACAGATCACACATGTATAGTATATACAGCGCACAGATCACACATCACACATGTATAGTATATACAGCGCACAGATCACACATCACACATATATAGTATATACAGCGCACAGATCACACATGTATAGTATATACAGCCCACAGATCACAGATCACACATGTATAGTATATACAGAGCACAGATCACACATCACACATGTATAGTATATACAGCGCACAGATCACACATCACACATGTATAGTATATACAGCGCACAGATCACACATGTATAGTATATACAGCGCACAGATCACACATCACACATGTATAGTATATACAGCACACAGATCACACATCACACATGTATAGTATATACAGCACACAGATCACACATCACACATGTATAGTATATACAGAGCACAGATCACACATCACACATGTATAGTATATACAGCGCACAGATCACACATCACACATGTATAGTATATACAGCGCACAGATCACACATCACACATGTATAGTATATACAGCGCACAGATCACACATCACACATGTATAGTATATACAGCGCACAGATCACACATCACACATGTATAGTATATACAGCGCACAGATCACACATGTATAGTATATACAGCGCACAGATCACACATCACACATGTATAGTATATACAGCACACAGATCACACATCACACATGTATAGTATATACAGCGCACAGATCACACATCACACATGTATAGTATATACAGCGCACAGATCACACATCACACATGTATAATATATACAGCGCACAGATCACACATCACACATGTATAGTATATACAGCGCACAGATCACACATCACACATGTATAGTATATACAGCACACAGATCACACATCACACATGTATAATATATACAGCGCACAGATCACACATCACACATGTATAGTATATACAGCACACAGATCACACATGTATAGTATATACAGCGCACAGATCACACATCACACATGTATAGTATATACAGCACACAGATCACACATGTATAGTATATACAGCACACAGATCACACATCACACATGTATAGTATATACAGCGCACAGATCACACATCACACATGTATAGTATATACAGCACACAGATCACACATGTATAGTATATACAGCGCACAGATCACACATCACACATGTAAAGTATATACAGCGCACAGATCACACATCACACATGTATAGTATATACAGCGCACAGATCACACATCACACATGTATAGTATATACAGCACACAGATCACACATCACACATGTATAGTATATACAGCGCACAGATCACACATCACACATGTATAGTATATACAGCGCACAGATCACACATCACACATGTATAGTATATACAGCACACAGATCACACATGTATAGTATATACAGCACACAGATCACACATCACACATGTAAAGTATATACAGCGCACAGATCACACATCACACATGTATAGTATATACAGCGCACAGATCACACATCACACATGTATAGTATATACAGCACACAGACCACACATCACACATGTATAGTATATACACCGCACAGATCACACATGTATAGTATATACAGCGCACAGATCACACATCACACATGTATAGTATATACAGCGCACAGATCACACATCACACATGTATAGTATATACAGCGCACATATCACACATCACACATGTATAGTATATACAGCGCAAAGATCACACATCACACATGTATAATATATACAGCGCACAGATCACACATCATACATGTATAGTATATACAGCGCACAGATCACACATCACACATGTATAGTATATACAGCACACAGATCACACATCACACATGTATAGTATATACAGAGCACAGATCATACATCACACATGTATAGTATATACAGGGAACAGATCACACATCACACATGTATAGTATATACAGCACACAGATCACACATCATACATGTATAGTATATACAGCGCACAGATCACACATCACACATGTATAGTATATACAGCACACAGATCACACATCACACATGTATAGTATATACAGCGCACAGATCATACATCACACATGTATAGTATATACAGCGCACAGATCACAGATCACACATGTATAGTATATACAGCACACAGATCACACATCACACATGTATAGTATATACAGCGCACAGATCACACATCACACATGTATAGTATATACAGCACACAGATCACACATCACACATGTATAGTATATACAGCGCACAGATCACACATCACACATGTATAGTATATACAGCACACAGATCACACATCACACATGTATAGTATATACAGCGCACAGATCACACATCACACATGTATAGTATATACAGCGCACAGATCACACATCACACATGTATAGTATATACAGCACAGATCACACATCACACATGTATAGTATATACAGCACACAGATCACACATCACACATGTATAGTATATACAGCACACAGATCACACATCACACATGTAAAGTATATACAGCGCACAGATCACACATCACACATGTATAGTATATACAGCACACAGATCACACATCACACATGTAAAGTATATACAGCGCACAGATCACACATCACACATGTATAGTATATACAGCACAGATCACACATCACACATGTATAGTATATACAGCGCACAGATCACACATCACACATGTATAGTATATACAGCGCACAGATCACACATGTATAGTATATACAGCGCACAGATCACACATCACACATGTATAGTATATACAGCGCACAGATCACACATGTATAGTATATACAGCGCACAGATCACACATCACACATGTATAGTATATACAGCACACAGATCACACATGTATAGTATATACAGCGCACAGATCACACATCACACATGTATAGTATATACAGCGCACAGATCACACATGTATAGTATATACAGCGCACAGATCACACATCACACATGTATAGTATATACAGCACACAGATCACACATGTATAGTATATACAGCGCACAGATCACACATCACACATGTATAGTATATACACCGCACAGATCACACATCACACATGTATAGTATATACAGCGCACAGATCACACATGTATAGTATATACAGCGCACAGATCACACATCACACATGTATAGTATATACAGTGCACAGATCACACATCACACATGTATAGTATATACAGCGCACAGATCACACATGTATAGTATATACAGCGCACAGATCACACATGTATAGTATATACAGCGCACAGATCACACATGTATAGTATATACAGAGCACAGATCACACATCACACATGTATAGTATATACACCGCACAGATCACACATGTATAGTATATACAGCGCACAGATCACACATCACACATGTATAGTATATACACCGCACAGATCACACATCACACATGTATAGTATATACAGAGCACAGATCAGACATGTATAGTATATACAGCGCACAGATCACACATCACACATGTATAGTATATACACCGCACAGATCACACATCACACATGTATAGTATATACAGCGCACAGATCACACATGTATAGTATATACAGCGCACAGATCACACATGTATAGTATATACAGCACACAGATCACACATCACACATGTATAGTATATACAGCGCACAGATCACACATGTATAGTATATACAGCGCACAGATCACACATCACACATGTATAGTATATACAGCGCACAGATCACACATCACACATGTATAGTATATACAGCGCACAGATCACACATGTATAGTATATACAGCGCACAGATCACACATCACACATGTATAGTATATACAGCGCACAGATCACACATGTATAGTATATACAGCGCACAGATCACACATCACACATGTATAGTATATACAGCGCACAGATCACACATCACACATGTATAGTATATACAGCGCACAGATCACACATGTATAGTATATACAGCGCACAGATCACACATCACACATGTATAGTATATACACCGCACAGATCACACATGTATAGTATATACAGCGCACAGATCACACATCACACATGTATAGTATATACAGCACAGATCACACATCACACATGTATAGTATATACAGCGCACAGATCACACATCACACATGTATAGTATATACACCGCACAGATCACACATGTATAGTATATACAGCGCACAGATCACACATCACACATGTATAGTATATACACCGCACAGATCACACATGTATAGTATATACAGCGCACAGATCACACATCACACATGTATAGTATATACAGCACAGATCACACATCACACATGTATAGTATATACAGCGCACAGATCACACATCACACATGTATAGTATATACAGCGCACAGATCACACATGTATAGTATATACAGCGCACAGATCACACATCACACATGTATAGTATATACAGCGCACAGATCACACATCACACATGTATAGTATATACAGCGCACAGATCACACATGTATAGTATATACAGCGCACAGATCACACATCACACATGTATAGTATATACAGTGCACAGATCACACATCACACATGTATAGTATATACAGCGCACAGATCACACATGTATAGTATATACAGCGCACAGATCACACATCACACATGTATAGTATATACAGCACACAGATCACACATGTATAGTATATACAGCGCACAGATCACACATCACACATGTATAGTATATACAGCGCACAGATCACACATGTATAGTATATACAGCGCACAGATCACACATCACACATGTATAGTATATACAGCACACAGATCACACATGTATAGTATATACAGCGCACAGATCACACATCACACATGTATAGTATATACACCGCACAGATCACACATCACACATGTATAGTATATACAGCGCACAGATCACACATGTATAGTATATACAGCGCACAGATCACACATCACACATGTATAGTATATACAGTGCACAGATCACACATCACACATGTATAGTATATACAGCGCACAGATCACACATGTATAGTATATACAGCGCACAGATCACACATCACACATGTATAGTATATACAGCGCACAGATCACACATGTATAGTATATACAGAGCACAGATCACACATCACACATGTATAGTATATACACCGCACAGATCACACATGTATAGTATATACAGCGCACAGATCACACATCACACATGTATAGTATATACACCGCACAGATCACACATCACACATGTATAGTATATACAGCGCACAGATCACACATGTATAGTATATACAGCGCACAGATCACACATCACACATGTATAGTATATACACCGCACAGATCACACATCACACATGTATAGTATATACAGAGCACAGATCACACATCACACATGTATAGTATATACAGCGCACAGATCACACATGTATAGTATATACAGCGCACAGATCACACATCACACATGTATAGTATATACACCGCACAGATCACACATCACACATGTATAGTATATACAGAGCACAGATCACACATGTATAGTATATACAGCACACAGATCACACATCACACATGTATAGTATATACAGCACACAGATCACACATCACACATGTATAGTATATACAGAGCACAGATCACACATGTATAGTATATACAGCGCACAGATCACACATCACACATGTATAGTATATACAGCACAGATCACACATGTATAGTATATACAGCGCACAGATCACACATCACACATGTATAGTATATACAGCACACAGATCACACATCACACATGTATAGTATATACACCGCACAGATCACACATCACACATGTATAGTATATACAGTGCACAGATCACACATCACACATGTATAGTATATACAGCGCACAGATCACACATGTATAGTATATACAGCGCACAGATCACACATCACACATGTATAGTATATACAGCGCACAGATCACACATCACACATGTATAGTATATACAGCGCACAGATCACACATGTATAGTATATACAGCGCACAGATCACACATCACACATGTATAGTATATACACCGCACAGATCACACATCACACATGTATAGTATATACAGAGCACAGATCAGACATGTATAGTATATACAGCACACAGATCACACATCACACATGTATAGTATATACAGCACACAGATCACACATCACACATGTATAGTATATACAGAGCACAGATCACACATGTATAGTATATACAGCGCACAGATCACACATCACACATGTATAGTATATACAGCACAGATCACACATGTATAGTATATACAGCGCACAGATCACACATCACACATGTATAGTATATACAGCACACAGATCACACATCACACATGTATAGTATATACAGCACAGATCACACATGTATAGTATATACAGATCACACATTACACATGTATAGTATATACACCGCACAGATCACACATCACACATGTATAGTATATACAGAGCACAGATCACACATGTATAGTATATACAGATCACACATCACACATGTATAGTATATACAGCACAGATCACACATGTATAGTATATACAGCGCACAGATCACACATCACACATGTATAGTATATACACCGCACAGATCACACATCACACATGTATAGTATATACAGAGCACAGATCACACATGTATAGTATATACAGCGCACAGATCACACATCACACATGTATAGTATATACAGCACAGATCACACATGTATAGTATATACAGCGCACAGATCACACATCACACATGTATAGTATATACAGCACACAGATCACACATCACACATGTATAGTATATACAGCACACAGATCACAGATCACACATGTATAGTATATACAGCGCACAGATCACACATCACACATGTATAGTATATACAGCACAGATCACACATGTATAGTATATACAGCACACAGATCACACATCACACATGTATAGTATATACAGCACAGATCACACATGTATAGTATATACAGCGCACAGATCACACATCACACATGTATAGTACATACAGCGCACAGATCACACATCACACATGTATAGTATATACAGCGCACAGATCACACATCACACATGTATAGTACATACAGCACACAGATCACACATCACACATGTATAGTATATACAGCACACAGATCACAGATCACACATGTATAGTATATACAGCGCACAGATCACACATCACACATGTATAGTATATACAGCACACAGATCACACATCACACAAGTATAGTATATACAGCACACAGATCACACATCACACATGTATAGTATATACACCGCACAGATCACACATCACACATGTATAGTATATACAGCACACAGATCACACATCACACATGTATAGTATATACACCGCACAGATCACACATCACACATGTATAGTATATACACCGCACAGATCACACATCACACATGTATAGTATATACAGCACACAGATCACACATCACACATGTATAGTACATACACCGCACAGATCACACATCACACATGTATAGTACATACAGCACACAGATCACACATCACACATGTATAGTATATACAGCGCACAGATCACACATCACACATGTATAGTATATACAGCACACAGATCACACATCACACATGTATAGTATATACAGCACACAGATCACAGATCACACATCACACATGTATAGTATATACACCGCACAGATCACACATCACACATGTATAGTATATACAGCACACAGATCACACATCACACATGTATAGTATATACACCGCACAGATCACACATCACACATGTATAGTATATACACCGCACAGATCACACATCACACATGTATAGTATATACAGCACACAGATCACACATCACACATGTATAGTATATACACAGCACAGATCACACATCACACATGTATAGTATATACAGCACACAGATCACACATCACACATGTATAGTACATACAGCACACAGATCACACATCACACATGTATAGTATATACAGCACACAGATCACAGATCACACATGTATAGTATATACAGCGCACAGATCACACATCACACATGTATAGTATATACAGCACACAGATCACACATCACACATGTATAGTATATACAGCACACAGATCACAGATCACACATGTATAGTATATACAGCGCACAGATCACACATCACACATGTATAGTATATACAGCACACAGATCACACATCACACATGTATAGTATATACACCGCACAGATCACACATCACACATGTATAGTATATACAGAGCACAGATCACACATGTATAGTATATACAGATCACACATCACACATGTATAGTATATACAGCACAGATCACACATGTATAGTATATACAGCGCACAGATCACACATCACACATGTATAGTATATACAGCGCACAGATCACACATCACACATGTATAGTATATACACCGCACAGATCACACATCACACATGTATAGTATATACAGAGCACAGATCACACATGTATAGTATATACAGCGCACAGATCACACATCACACATGTATAGTATATACAGCACAGATCACACATGTATAGTATATACAGCGCACAGATCACACATCACACATGTATAGTATATACAGCACACAGATCACACATCACACATGTATAGTATATACAGCACACAGATCACAGATCACACATGTATAGTATATACAGCGCACAGATCACACATCACACATGTATAGTATATACAGCACAGATCACACATGTATAGTATATACAGCACACAGATCACACATCACACATGTATAGTATATACAGCACAGATCACACATGTATAGTATATACAGCGCACAGATCACACATCACACATGTATAGTACATACAGCGCACAGATCACACATCACACATGTATAGTATATACAGCGCACAGATCACACATCACACATGTATAGTACATACAGCACACAGATCACACATCACACATGTATAGTATATACAGCACACAGATCACAGATCACACATGTATAGTATATACAGCGCACAGATCACACATCACACATGTATAGTATATACAGCACACAGATCACACATCACACATGTATAGTATATACAGCACACAGATCACACATCACACATGTATAGTACATACAGCGCACAGATCACACATCACACATGTATAGTATATACAGCGCACAGATCACACATCACACATGTATAGTATATACAGCACACAGATCACACATCACACATGTATAGTATATACAGCACACAGATCACAGATCACACATGTATAGTATATACAGCACACAGATCACACATCACACATGTATAGTATATACAGCACACAGATCACACATCACACATGTATAGTATATACAGCACACAGATCACACATCACACATGTATAGTATATACAGCACACAGATCACAGATCACACATGTATAGTATATACAGCGCACAGATCACACATCACACATGTATAGTATATACAGCGCACAGATCACACATCACACATGTATAGTATATACAGCACACAGATCACACATCACACATGTATAGTATATACAGCACACAGATCACACATCACACATGTATAGTATATACAGCGCACAGATCACACATGTATAGTATATACAGCGCACAGATCACACATCACACATGTATAGTATATACAGCGCACAGATCACACATGTATAGTATATACAGCGCACAGATCACACATCACACATGTATAGTATATACAGCGCACAGATCACACATGTATAGTATATACAGCGCACAGATCACACATCACACATGTATATTATATACAGCACACAGATCACACATCACACATGTATAGTATATACAGCACACAGATCACACATGTATAGTATATACAGCGCACAGATCACACATCACACATGTATAGTATATACAGCGCACAGATCACACATCACACATGTATAGTATATACAGCGCACAGATCACACATCACACATGTATAGTATATACAGCGCACAGATCACACATCACACATGTATAGTATATACAGCACACAGATCACACATCACACATGTATAGTATATACAGCGCACAGATCACACATCACACATGTATAGTATATACAGCGCACAGATCACACATCACACATGTATAGTATATACAGCGCACAGATCACACATCACACATGTATAGTATATACAGCACACAGATCACACATCACACATGTATAGTATATACAGCGCACAGATCACACATCACACATGTATAGTATATACAGCGCACAGATCACACATGTATAGTATATACAGCGCACAGATCACACATCACACATGTATAGTATATACAGCACACAGATCACACATCACACATGTATAGTATATACAGCACACAGATCACACATGTATAGTATATACAGCGCACAGATCACACATCACACATGTATAGTATATACAGCGCACAGATCACACATCACACATGTATAGTATATACAGCGCACAGATCACACATGTATAGTATATACAGCACACAGAACACACATCACACATGTATAGTATATACAGCGCACAGATCACACATCACACATGTATAGTATATACAGCACACAGATCACACATGTATAGTATATACAGCGCACAGATCACACATCACACATGTATAGTATATACAGCGCACAGATCACACATGTATAGTATATACAGCGCACAGATCACACATCACACATGTATAGTATATACAGCACACAGATCACACATCACACATGTATAGTATATACAGCGCACAGATCACACATCACACATGTATAGTATATACAGCGCACAGATCACACATCACACATGTATAGTATATACAGCGCACAGATCACACATCACACATGTATAGTATATACAGAGCACAGATCACACATCACACATGTATAGTATATAGAGCGCACAGATCACACATGTATAGTATATACAGCGCACAGATCACACATCACACATGTATAGTATATACAGTGCACAGATCACACATGTATAGTATATACAGCGCACAGATCACACATCACACATGTATAGTATATACAGCGCACAGATCACACATGTATAGTATATACAGCGCACAGATCACACATCACACATGTATAGTATATACAGTGCACAGATCACACATCACACATGTATAGTATATACAGCGCACAGATCACACATCACACATGTATAGTATATACAGCGCACAGATCACACATGTATAGTATATACAGCACACAGATCACACATCACACATGTATAGTATATACAGAGCACAGATCACACATCACACATGTATAGTATATACAGCACACAGATCACACATCACACATGTATAGTATATACAGCGCACAGATCACACATGTATAGTATATACACCGCACAGATCATACATGTATAGTATATACAGAGCACAGATCACACATCACACATGTATAGTATATACAGCACACAGATCACACATCACACATGTATAGTATATACAGAGCACAGATCACACATCACACATGTATAGTATATACAGCGCACAGATCACGCATCACACATGTATAGTATATACAGCACACAGATCACACGTGTATAGTATATACAGAGCACAGATCACACATCACACATGTATAGTATATACAGCGCAAAGATCACACATGTATAGTATATACAGCGCACAGATCACACATCACACATGTATAGTATATACAGCGCACAGATCACACATCACACATGTATAGTATATACACCGCACAGATCACACATGTATAGTATATACACCGCACAGATCACACATGTATAGTATATACAGAGCACAGATCACACATCACACATGTATAGTATATACAGCACACAGATCACACATCACACATGTATAGTATATACAACACACAGATCACACATCACATATGTATAGTATATACAGAGCACAGATCAAACATCACACATGTATAGTATATACACAGCACAGATCAAACATCACACATGTATAGTATATACAGAGCACAGATCACACATCACACATGTATAGTATATACACCGCACAGATCACACATGTATAGTATATACAGCGCACAGATCACACATCACACATGTATAGTATATACAGCGCACAGATCACACATCACACATGTATAGTATATACAGCGCACAGATCACACATGTATAGTATATACACCGCACAGATCACACATGTATAGTATATACAACGCACAGATCACACATCACACATGTATAGTATATACAGCGCACAGATCACACATCACACATGTATAGTATATACAGCACACAGATCACACATCACACATGTATAGTATATACAGCGCACAGATCATACATCACACATGTATAGTATATACAGCGCACAGATCATACATCACACATGTATAGTATATACAGCGCACAGATCATACATCACACATGTATAGTATATACAGCGCACAGATCATACATCACACATGTATAGTATATACAGCGCACAGATCATACATCACACATGTATAGTATATACAGCACACAGATCACACATCACACATGTATAGTATATACAGCACACAGATCACACATCACACATGTTACGTATATACAGCGCACAGATCATACATCACACATGTATAGAATATACAGAGCACAGATCACACATCATACAAGTATAGTATATACAGCACACAGATCACACATCACACATGTATAGTATATACAGCGCACAGATCATACATCACACATGTATAGTATATACAGCGCACAGATCACACATCACACATGTATAGTATATACAGCACACAGATCACACATGTATAGTATATACAGCGCACAGATCACACATCACACATGTATAGTATATACAGCGCACAGATCACATATCACACATGTATAGTATATACAGCACACAGATCACACATCACACATTGTGATGTACCATGTCTGCAAGATATGTTTTCTGTTGCAATGTGCTAACAAATCCTCCATCCTAGGACATTGTAAACTCTCAGTAGTAGGAATTCCTTCCCCCCAGGTTTTATCAACCCTGCCACTTCCTCTGGAAGAGCAGGAATGTTAATTAGCTAGACCATCTTCCTCACACCATTTGCCTTCTCTCCTCTTCAGAGCGGGAAAAACTTCTTTGTTTGAAACGAATAAAACTATGAGAGACTATACCATAAGAACCAAATACCCTAGAGATATGAAAATCATATTTTTGTAACCTGAGCGGTCCCAGCTTCGAGACCGCGTATGTTTCGAAGTTCTACCCTGTCCAGAACATGAGATAGGATTTGCGCCCAAATGGACGGTCATATCGCATAGATGTTTGATGTTTTCTTGATGGGCTCATTACGCTGGGAAACATGATACCACTGATGAGTCCATACCAGCTTCTCCCATAAAGTTATAGCTAATCTAAGTTTTGTAGCCAAAACATAACTTGGATAAGAGAGGTGGGATCAACCCAGAATGCACCTCTCTGTGATGTCACATAGGAAAGTCTATAAGGCATTTCCTGGGCAAACCAGCTCAGAACAGCTCAAGTCGTCGTGCTAGAAGGACCCCAATGAGCGGAGAAGTGCAGCTCCGCCTCCACCCACCTTAGCCGCATGGTCTGCCTAAGGAACAATATGGAACTGTGAGTGTAATCTCTTTGTTTTCTCCACTTTTATTTTATACCTGTACTGTACCTATTTTATGTCTCAATTTTATAGCAACTTTTATCTGTAATCACTGTCCTCTTTCGGAAAATAAATGAAATTATTTAGATCTGTCTCCATGCTCTAAGAATCGAACTATACGCCTTTGATAGATAATCGCTACTAATTCAAGGGGTTTGCCACGGACCCTCTTAATTTAACACTGTGAATTAAGTAACCGTGACTGGTGGCAGCGCGTTGTGTACGGCTATTACGGCTTGCTGGCAGTCTAGAAGGGTCTTATATTGCTGAGTAAGGGGCTTCAGCCACAGCATTGATAATTCCCTTACTGCAGAAGCCTAATTGCCGGTTCACAACAGGCAGCCCGTCCGGCGACTAATTATCCTAGGTGCAGTTCCCTGACTGACCTGAGGGTAAGGGGGGCGCCGGAGAGCTGCGAGTTCCAAAGTGGAACTGAGAAAGTGGGATATACATAAATCCCCGCAGTACTTGGAAGATTGATAGCAGTGGTGGGGCATCCAAATTAAACTCCCCCTGCGGCAAATTGTAGAGCGAGATTAGCTTGCTGGATATTTTTGGTCACATGGTGCCAGTGTTGGGATAACTAAGATAAGCCCCACTGCGCCTGTGATAGCCGTGTGCCGGCATTGTGTCACGCCCCTCCGTCCGCTGATACACCCGTGTCAGTGGTGGGACTGTGACATAGTGGTGACACAGGGTCCGCTGTCCGTCGCGTTTTGGTGGCAGCGGGACTCCCGTTAGTGTCGCCCGTAAGTGGACGAACGGCGGTGGGCTGTTCGTCACACACATGTATAGTATATACAGCCCACAGATCACACATCACACATGTATAGTATATACAGCGCACAGATCATACATCACACATGTATAGTATATACAGCGCACAGATCACACATCACACATGTATAGTATATACAGAGCACAGATCACACATCACACATGTATAGTATATACAGCACACAGATCACACATCACACATGTATAGTATATACAGCACACAGATCACACATCACACATGTATAGTATATACAGCACACAGATCACACATCACACATGTATAGTATATACAGCGCACAGATCACACATCATACATGTATAGTATATACAGCGCACAGATCACTCATGTATAGTATATACAGCGTACAGATCACACATCACACATGTATAGTATATACAGAGCACAGATCACACATCACACATGTATAGTATATACAGCACACAGATCACACATCACACATGTATAGTATATACAGCGCACAGATCACACATGTATAGTATATACAGAGCACAGATCACACATCACACATGTATAGTATATACAGAGCACAGATCACACATCACACATGTATAGTATATACAGCACACAGATCACACATCACACATGTATAGTATATACAGCGCACAGATCACACATGTATAGTATATACAGCGCACAGATCACACATCACACATGTACAGTATATACAGCACACAGATCACACATCACACATGTATAGTATATACAGCGCACAGATCACACATCACACATGTATAGTATATACAGCACACAGATCACACATCACACATGTATAGTATATACAGCGCACAGATCACACATCACACATGTACAGTATATACAGCACACAGATCACACATCACACATGTATAGTATATACAGCGCACAGATCACACATCACACATGTACAGTATATACAGCACACAGATCACACATCACACATGTATAGTATATACAGCGCACAGATCACACATCACACATGTACAGTATATACAGCACACAGATCACACATCACACATGTATAGTATATACAGTGCACAGATCACACATCACACATGTACAGTATATACAGCACACAGATCACACATCACACATGTATAGTATATACAGCACACAGATCACAGATCACACATGTATAGTATATACAGAGCACAGATCACACATCACACATGTATAGTATATACAGCACACAGATCACAGATCACACATGTATAGTATATACAGCGCACAGATCACACATCACACATGTATAGTATATACAGCACACAGATCACACATCACACATGTATAGTATATACAGCACACAGATCACACATCACACATGTATAGTATATACAGCGCACAGATCACACATCACACATGTATAGTATATACAGCACACAGATCACACATCACACATGTATAGTATATACAGCACACAGATCACACATCATACATGTATAGTATATACAGCGCACAGATCACACATGTATAGTATATACAGCGCACAGATCACACATCACACATGTATAGTATATACAGCACACAGATCACACATCACACATGTATAGTATATACATTGCACAGATCACACATCACACATGTATAGTATATACAGCACACAGATCACACATCACATATGTATAGTATATACAGCGCACAGATCACACATGTATAGTATATACAGCGCACAGATCACACATCACACATGTATAGTATATACAGCGCACAGATCACACATCACACATGTATTGTATATACAGCACACAGATCACACATCACACATATCACACATGTATAGTATATACAGCGCACAGATCACACATGTATAGTATATACAGCGCACAGATCACACATCACACATGTATAGTATATACAGCACACAGATCACACATCACACATGTATAGTATATACAGCGCACAGATCACACATCACACATGTATAGTATATACACCGCACAGATCACACATGTATAGTATATACAGAGCACAGATCACACATCACACATGTATAGTATATACAGCACACAGATCACACATCACACATGTATAGTATATACAGCGCACAGATCACACATCACACATGTATAGTATATACAGCGCACAGATCACACATCACACATGTATAGTATATACAGCGCACAGATCACACATCACACATGTATAGTACATACAGCACACAGATCACACATCACACATGTATAGTATATACAGAGCACAGATCACACATCACACATGTATAGTATATACAGAGCACAGATCACACATCACACATGTATAGTATATACAGCACACAGATCACACATGTATAGTATATACACCGCACAGATCACACATGTATAGTATATACAGCGCACAGATCACACATCACACATGTATAGTATATACAGTGCACAGATCACACAACACACATGTATAGTATATACAGCGCACAGATCACACATGTATAGTATATACAGCGCACAGATCACACATCACACATGTATAGTATATACAGCACACAGATCACACATCACACATGTAAAGTATATACAGCGCACACATCACACATGTATAGTATATACACCGCACAGATCACACATGTATAGTATATACAGAGCACAGATCACACATCACACATGTATAGTATATACAGCGCACAGATCATACATCACACATGTATAGTATATACAGCGCACAGATCATACATCACACATGTATAGAATATACAGCGCACAGATCATACATCACACATGTATAGTATATACAGCGCACAGATCACACATCATACATGTATAGTATATACAGAGCACAGATCACACATCACACATGTATAGAATATACAGTACACAGATCACACATCACACATGTATAGTATATACAGTGCACAGATCACACATCATACATGTATAGTATATACAGCACACAGATCACACATCACACATGTATAGTATATACAGCGCACAGATCACACATCACACATGTATAGTATATACAGCGCACAGATCACACATCATACATGTATAGTATATACAGCGCACAGATCACACATCACACATGTATAGTATATACACCGCACACATCACACATGTATAGTACATACAGCGCACAGATCACACATCACACATGTATAGTATATACAGCGCACAGATCACACATCATACATGTATAGTATATACAGCACACAGATCACACATCACACATGTATAGTATATACACCGCACACATCACACATGTATAGTATATACAGCGCACAGATCACACATGTATAGTATATACAGCGCACAGATCACACATCATACATGTATAGTATATACAGCGCACAGATCACACATCACACATGTATAGTATATACAGAGCACAGATCACACATGTATAGTATATACAGCACACAGATCACACATCACACATGTATAGTATATACAGCGCACAGATCACACATCACACATGTATAGTATATACAGCGCACAGATCACACATCACACATGTATAGTATATACAGCACACAGATCACACATCACACATGTATAGTATATACAGCGCACAGATCACACATGTATAGTATATACAGAGCACAGATCACACATCACACATGTATAGTATATACAGCACACAGATCACACATCACACATGTATAGTATATACAGCACACAGATCACACATGTATAGTATATACAGCACACAGATCACACATCACACATGTATAGTATATACAGCGCACAGATCATACATCACACATGTATAGTATATACAGCGCACAGATCACACATGTATAGTATATACAGCACACAGATCATACATCACACATGTATAGTATATACAGCACACACATCACACATGTATAGTATATACAGCGCACAGATCATACATCACACATGTATAGTATATACAGCGCACAGATCATACATCACACATGTATAGTATATACAGCGCACAGATCACACATGTATAGTATATACAGCACACAGATCACACATCACACATGTATAGTATATACAGCACACAGATCACACATCACACATGTATAGTATATACAGCACACAGATCACACATCACACATGTATAGTATATACAGCACACAGATCACAGATCACACATGTATAGTATATACAGCGCACAGATTGTGATGTACAATGCCCGAAGATATGTTTTCTGTTGCAATGTGCTAACAAATCCTCCATCCTAGGACATTGTAAACTGTCAGTAGTAGGAATTCTTTCCCCCCAGGTTTTATCAACCCTGCCACTTCCTCTGGAAGAGCAGGAATGTTAATTAGCTAGACCATCTTCCTCACACCATTTGGCTTCTCTCAGCTGAAAGAGGGAAAAAAAAGTGCGGGAAAGGAAAACTCTTTGTTTGAAATAAAGGTTAGAAGTAACCCTTTAAGAGCCTGCCCTGCGAAAACCGTACCAAGTAGAGATATGGAAATCATATTTTTGTAACCTGAGCGGTCCCAGCTTCGATACCGCGTATCTTTCGAAGTTCTACCCTGTCCAGAACATGAGATAGGATTTCCGCCCAAATGGACGGTCATATCGCATAGATGTTTGATGTTTTCTTGATGGGCTCATTACGCTGGGAAACATGATACCACTGATGAGTCCATACCAGCTTCTCCCATAAAATTATAGCTATTCTAAGTTTTGTAGCCAAAACATAACTTGGACAAGAGAGGTGGGATCAACCCAGAATGCACCTCTCTGTGATGTCACATAGGAAAGTCTATAAGGCATTCCCTGGCAGAACCAGCTCAGAACAGCTCAAGTCGTCGTGCTAGAAAGATCCAGATGAGCGGAGAAGTGCAGCTCCGCCTCCACCCACCTTAGCCGCATGGTCTGCCTAAGGAACAATATGGAACTGTGAGTGTAATCTCTTTGTTTTCTCCACTTTTATTTTATACCTGTACTGTACATATTTTATGTCTCAATTTTATAGCAACTTTTATCTGTAATCACTGTCCTCTTTCGGAAAATAAATGAAATTATTTAGATCTGTCTCTATGCTCTAAGAATCGAACTATACGCCTTTGATAGATAATCGCTACTAATTCAAAGGGTTTGCCACGGACCCTCTTAATTTAACACTGTGAATTAAGTAACCGTGACTGGTGGCAGCGCGTTGTGCACGGCTATTACGGCTTGCTGGCAGTACAGAAGGGTCTTATATTGCTGAATAAGGGTCTGCAGCCACAGCATTGATAATTCCCTTACTGCAGAAGCCTAATTGCCGGTTCACAACAGGCAGCCCGTCCGGCGACCAATTATCCTAGGTGCAGTTCCCTGACTGACCTGAGGGTAAGGGGGGCGCCGGAGAGCTGTGAGTTCCAAAGTGGAACTGAGAAAGTGGGATATACATAAATCCCCGCAGTACTTGGAAGATTGATAGCAGTGGTGGGGCATCCAAATTAAACTCCCCCTGCGGCAAATTGTAGAGCGAGATTAGCTTGCTGGATATTTTTGGTCACATGGTGCCAGTGTTGGGATAACTAAGATAAGCCCCACTGCGCCTGTGATAGCCGTGTGCCGGCATTGTGTCACGCCCCTCCGTCCGCTGATACACCCGTGTCAGTGGTGGGACTGTGACATAGTGGTGACACAGGGTCCGCTGTCCGTCGCGTTTTGGTGGCAGCGGGACTCCCGTTAGTGTCGCCCGTAAGTGGACGAACGGCGGTGGGCTGTTCGTCACATATTGGTGGCAGAGCGGTGGGATAATCCTAGAGCATTAGTGATTTGGTTTGAGCAATCATTCCTCTCACTAAAAACCTGCACGGTTCCTGCGGGAATCCTGCATCATAGGTTTTGGAGAACAGACTCAGTGGTTACTAGTTCTGAGACATTTGTGTGTACATACAAGTATTCCCTCCCATTTCTTCGTTTTTCTTTTTCTATCTTTTATTTGGCAACCATGGCGGCAAAAGGAGAACCTTGGTACAACCGGCAGACAAAGGAAGTTCTTGCTGGGTTATGCACGTACCAAGGCCTTGACGCCACGAACAAAAACAGAGCTCAAATGATCGCGGCTCTAGTGCAGCTGGACAACGACCAGAATCCAGCGAGCGCAGAAGTTGGCCCAAGTGGCAATGGGGCTGCAGCAGAGGCTCCACTCCTGAGCGCTGGCCCCACATTCAACCAGGACGGGGTGGACCCCTATCTGCAAATGGCCTTGGACGCACTCCCCGCCGAAGACAGTGATGGGCGGGTGAGGCTGATCCAGCAATATCGGCAGGAGGCCCAAGCCGAGCGTCAAGCCCAGGCTGAGAGAGCTGAGCGCCGAGCGGAGGCTGAGAGAGCAGAGCAGCGAGCCGAGAGGGAGGCGCAGAGGGCCCATGAACTGGAGGTACTCCAGCGGGGTGGGAATGCCCCCACAGCCCGAAGCAGTGAGCCCAGCAGCGTCCAGACTCCTAAACCCCGGCCAGAGCATTTTCCCGTGATGGAAAAGGATGGGGACTTGGACACATTTCTGCGAGCCTTTGAGAAAGCCTGCAGACAGTACCAGCTGCCTAGAGACCAATGGGCAAGGTACTTGACCCCAGGGCTAAAAGGCAAAGCCCTGGAGGCATTTGCTTCTCTTCCGCCAGAAGCCGATGACGACTATGACGCCATAAAGCAGGCGCTGATCGCCAAATACCGGCTGACACCTGAGGTATACCGAAAGAAGTTCCGACACCTCCAACGTGGCCCACACGATAGCTACAGTGATGTGGTGCAAGGACTCAGGACCCACTTTGACCAGTGGATCCATGGACTGTCCGTTGAAACCTTTGAGCAGCTACGGGACCTGATGATCAAAGACCAGTTCCTGTATCTCTGCCCAGCTGAGGTCCGACAGTTCATCCTGGACCGCGAACCAACGAACGCGGACAAAGCGGCGCAGATCGCCGACAACCACGAGGCCAACCGGAAGCCCGAGACGCGGAGGCCAGTCGCCACCAGCTGGAAAGGGGGTAAGCCAGCAACCAACCCCAATGCCCCAGCTAGCCGTCCCTCCGGAGGCCCAGTCCCTGTTGCCAACAGCAGGCCGGCTACTGACAGTCGCCTGTGTCACCACTGCCAGCGGCCTGGTCACTTCTTTTACACCTGTCCGAATAGGCCGAAGAACCCCCCAGCCAAGGCCCCCGGGCCCAACGCCTCTGTTCTTTTGGTGGGAGGTGTGGTTGGGAGGGCTGACGACAACGTTCAACCTGTTCAGGTGGGGGCCCGTCTTGCTACAGGCCTCAAGGACACCGGGGCTGAACGAACCCTCATCCGTCCTGGACTGGCGGCCCCTGAAGAGTTTGTTGAGGGGAAAACCCTGACTGTCACCGGGATTGGAGGCACCCGTTGTCCCTTGCCAGTGGCCCGAGTTTTTCTTGACTGGGGTGCCGGGAGCGGGTTGAGGGAGGTGGGAGTGTCTGAAAACCTGCCCACTGATGTTTTATTGGGGACTGACTTGGGGAGGATGGTTGCATACTATGTCCCTGACACCCTTCCCCAAACTGATAATAAGGGTAACGTTAACCCTGATGATGTTGATGATGGGAAACTGAATGTGTTACCTGCTAATGCCTTGATGAGTAATGATGCAACTAACAACCATTCTTTCCCAAGGTATGATGCTGATGCTGATGTGAATGTACCAAAGCAAACTGATAACCATTCTTTTCCTAGGAATGATGATGTTGATGTATCTGTGCCGACTGAACCCGTTAACCCTTTCTTTGAAACGGTAGATGTGTCCACAGGTACCGAGGTGCTCAGCCCCGTCACTCTGCGGAGTGAGACGGCTGAGGAACCCCTGGCAGGAGCAAGCAACGGTGCTCAAGAGAATGGGGAGGTGCATGGGGACCATGAGGAAGGTAATGCCATGCAGCTGACCAGTGCCACCGAGGAAGGTAACTGGCCCATAAGTAGCACTGCTCCTAAAGTGTTGGGGGTGGATGGGGAGGTAGAGCCCAGGGCAGCACCAGCTGGTGGGTCTGAAGAAATCCCCAGGGAGACAGCATACATAGCAGCTGTCACACGCAGTCAGAGTGCCCAGATCGCAGGTAACGCACTGTCTTCTGGACCCTCTGCTGCTACAGGAGAGACTGAACCAGAGGTGAACCCAGAGCCGGTTCCAGAGGGTCCCAGTAAAGAGGGGACCCTGACGTCACTTCTGGCAGCCTCCAGCATGGAGTTCCAGGCTGCTCTGCACTCAGATGCCAGCCTGGAGAAATTGAGAGGTCTCGCCGAGACGCCCACCTCCAAGTCTGATAAGAAGAGGGTGTTCTGGGAACGAGGAAGGTTGTACCGGGAGACAGTACCCGGAGATCCTAAAAAGGAGTGGTTGAGGGAAAGACAGCTGGTCGTCCCCTATCAGTTCAGAACCGAGTTGTTGCGGATTGCCCATGAGATTCCACTCGCTGGACACTTGGGGATCAGCAAAACAAAGGCACGGCTGTCTCAACACTTCTATTGGCCCAAGATGGGGACAGATGTAACACACTACTGCCGCTCCTGCGCCACCTGTCAAAAAGTGGGTAAGGCGGGGCCTGCTCTTAAGGCTCCCCTTATTCCTTTGCCGGTGATAGAGGAGCCTTTCCAGAGAATCGCGGTGGACATTGTAGGACCGCTGTCCGTCCCCAGCAGCTCCGGAAAGCGATACATTCTCACCGTGGTAGACTACGCTACCCGGTACCCAGAGGCAGTAGCTCTGTCTTCAACCAGGGCAGATAAGGTGGCTGACGCACTGGTGACCATCTTTTCAAGAGTAGGATTTCCCAGGGAGATGCTTACCGATCAAGGGCCCCAATTCATGTCTCGCCTAATGGAGGCTCTCTGTGAGAAAATGCAGGTGACGCAGCTGGTATCGAGTCCGTATCACCCACAGACTAATGGTTTGTGTGAACGTTTCAACGGTACCCTCAAACAGATGCTCCGCATACTGGTTGAGACCCAAGGGCGCGACTGGGAGCGGTACCTCCCACACCTGCTGTTCGCTTACAGAGAAGTTCCGCAGGCCTCGACCGGGTTCTCCCCCTTCGAGCTCCTGTATGGCAGGCGAGTCCGGGGACCCCTTGGGTTGATAAGAGAAGCCTGGGAAGATGAGCCAAACCCCACAGAAGTGTCCATCGTGGATTATGTCATGCGCTTCCGTGACAAGATGCAGACCTTGACGCAGTTGGTGCATGACAACATGACGCAGGCTCAGACAGACCAGAAGCGCTGGTACGACCAGAACGCCCGGGAGCGGACCTACCAGGTGGGTCAAAAGGTGTGGGCGCTGGTCCCTGTACCAACGGATAAGCTTCAGGCAGCCTGGGAAGGCCCGTACGTCGTCCACCAACAGCTCAACCCGGTCACCTACGTGGTCACGCTTGACCATGCTCGGGGTAGGCGCAAGGCCTTTCACGTCAACATGCTGAAGGCGCACTACGAACGTGAAGCTTGCGTCCTACCGGTCTGCAATCTGCCAGAGGATGGGGAGGAAGATTCCCTCCTGGACATGCTGGCCCAGGCCAAGGCCAATGGGTCCATTGAGGACATGGAGATAAGTGGTTCGCTCACCGTGTCCCAGCGGTTGCAGTTGATGGCCACCCTGGAACTCTTCCGGCCCGGGTTCACCAACCGTCCTGGGAGGACGGAGTTAGCGGTTCATGAGGTGGACACCGGGAATCATGCCCCATTACGGCGAACACCTTATCGGATCTCTGAAACGGTGCAACAAGTCATGCGCCGAGAGGTCGATGAGATGTTAAGGCTGGGAGTGATTCGACGGTCAAAAGGTGCGTGGGCTTCACCTGTAGTCCTCGTGCCTAAAAAGGATCGAACCACCCGGTTCTGCGTGGACTACAGGGGGCTCAACGCCATCACAACCCCTGATGCCCACCCAATGCCGCGCATCGAGGATCTGCTCGAGCGGTTGACAAACGCCAACTACATATCCATCATGGATTTGAGTCGGGGATACTGGCAGATTCCCCTGAGCCCTGAGGCACAGGAGAAATCCGCCTTTATCACCCCCTTTGGACTGTACGAGTCCACGGTCATGCCCTTCGGCATGAAGAATGCCCCTGCCACTTTCCAGCGGATGGTCAACCACCTGCTTCGGGGACTGGAGGAGTACGCCGTGGCGTACTTAGACGATATTGCCGTCTTCAGTTCCACCTGGGAGGAACACCTTCAGCACCTCCAGGAGGTGCTCAAGCGTCTTCACCAGGCAGGCCTGACCATCAAGCCGGGGAAGTGCCAGATAGGCATGCGCAAGGTCCACTACCTGGGGCACCGGGTAGGCGGGGGTTCCATGAGTCCGGAGCCAGGAAAAGTGGACGCAATCGTGTCCTGGCCCACCCCCAGGACCAAGAAACAGGTGAAGTCCTTCTTGGGCACTGCAGGGTACTATAGGCGGTTCGTACAGGACTATAGCGCCCTTGCCAAACCCTTGACTGACCTCACCAAGCAGAGGCTACCCCAAACAGTCAACTGGACAGATGACTGTGAGGCGGCTTTCCAAGCTTTGAAAGCAGCCCTGTGCAACTCTCCAGTGTTGAGCGCAGTCGACAGCAGTCGCCCGTTTCTGGTACAGACCGACGCCAGCGAGTTTGGCCTCGGTGCTGTGCTTAGCCAGGTCGACTCGGGGAACCAAGAGCACCCCGTGTTGTACCTGAGCCGGAAACTTCTGCCGAGGGAAGTGGCATACTCGACCATCGAGAAGGAGTGTCTGGCCATGGTGTGGGCACTGCAACGTTTGCAGCCCTACCTGTACGGGCGCGCCTTCACGGTGGTAACCGACCACAACCCTCTGAGCTGGTTGCACACAGTGTCCGGAACCAATGGAAGATTGCTCCGCTGGAGCCTTGCCCTTCAACAGTACGATTTTACTGTAAAACACAGGAAGGGCAGTGAAAACGGCAATGCCGATGGGTTGTCCCGCCGGGGCGAACCCGCTGAGGTGCGCATGGCAGATTACCGAGAGGTAATGCCTCCTTAGCGCCCTCTTAAGGGGGGAGGTGTGATGTACAATGCCCGAAGATATGTTTTCTGTTGCAATGTGCTAACAAATCCTCCATCCTAGGACATTGTAAACTGTCAGTAGTAGGAATTCTTTCCCCCCAGGTTTTATCAACCCTGCCACTTCCTCTGGAAGAGCAGGAATGTTAATTAGCTAGACCATCTTCCTCACACCATTTGGCTTCTCTCAGCTGAAAGAGGGAAAAAAAAGTGCGGGAAAGGAAAACTCTTTGTTTGAAATAAAGGTTAGAAGTAACCCTTTAAGAGCCTGCCCTGCGAAAACCGTACCAAGTAGAGATATGGAAATCATATTTTTGTAACCTGAGCGGTCCCAGCTTCGATACCGCGTATCTTTCGAAGTTCTACCCTGTCCAGAACATGAGATAGGATTTCCGCCCAAATGGACGGTCATATCGCATAGATGTTTGATGTTTTCTTGATGGGCTCATTACGCTGGGAAACATGATACCACTGATGAGTCCATACCAGCTTCTCCCATAAAATTATAGCTATTCTAAGTTTTGTAGCCAAAACATAACTTGGACAAGAGAGGTGGGATCAACCCAGAATGCACCTCTCTGTGATGTCACATAGGAAAGTCTATAAGGCATTCCCTGGCAGAACCAGCTCAGAACAGCTCAAGTCGTCGTGCTAGAAAGATCCAGATGAGCGGAGAAGTGCAGCTCCGCCTCCACCCACCTTAGCCGCATGGTCTGCCTAAGGAACAATATGGAACTGTGAGTGTAATCTCTTTGTTTTCTCCACTTTTATTTTATACCTGTACTGTACATATTTTATGTCTCAATTTTATAGCAACTTTTATCTGTAATCACTGTCCTCTTTCGGAAAATAAATGAAATTATTTAGATCTGTCTCTATGCTCTAAGAATCGAACTATACGCCTTTGATAGATAATCGCTACTAATTCAAAGGGTTTGCCACGGACCCTCTTAATTTAACACTGTGAATTAAGTAACCGTGACTGGTGGCAGCGCGTTGTGCACGGCTATTACGGCTTGCTGGCAGTACAGAAGGGTCTTATATTGCTGAATAAGGGTCTGCAGCCACAGCATTGATAATTCCCTTACTGCAGAAGCCTAATTGCCGGTTCACAACAGGCAGCCCGTCCGGCGACCAATTATCCTAGGTGCAGTTCCCTGACTGACCTGAGGGTAAGGGGGGCGCCGGAGAGCTGTGAGTTCCAAAGTGGAAATGAGAAAGTGGGATATACATAAATCCCCGCAGTACTTGGAAGATTGATAGCAGTGGTGGGGCATCCAAATTAAACTCCCCCTGCGGCAAATTGTAGAGCGAGATTAGCTTGCTGGATATTTTTGGTCACATGGTGCCAGTGTTGGGATAACTAAGATAAGCCCCACTGCGCCTGTGATAGCCGTGTGCCGGCATTGTGTCACGTCCCTCCGTCCGCTGATACACCCGTGTCAGTGGTGGGACTGTGACATAGTGGTGACACAGGGTCCGCTGTCCGTCGCGTTTTGGTGGCAGCGGGACTCCCGTTAGTGTCGCCCGTAAGTGGACGAACGGCGGTGGGCTGTTCGTCACACAGATCACACATCACACATGTATAGTATATACAGCGCACAGATCACACATCACACATGTATAGTATATACAGCGCACAGATGACACATCACACATGTATAGTATATACAGCGCACAGATCACACATGTACAGTATATACAGCGCACAGATCACACATCACACATGTACAGTATATACAGCACACAGATCACACATCATACATGTATAGTATATACAGCGCACAGATCACACATCACACATGTATAGTATATACAGCACACAGATCACACATCACACATGTATAGTATATACAGCGCACAGATCACACATCACACATGTATAGTATATACAGTGCACAGATCACACATCACACATGTACAGTATATACAGCACACAGATCACACATCACACATGTATAGTATATACAGCGCACAGATCACACATCACACATGTATAGTATATACAGCACACAGATCACACATCACACATGTATAGTATATACAGCGCACAGATCACACATCATACATGTATAGTATATACAGCACACAGATCACACATCACACATGTATAGTATATACAGTGCACAGATCACACATCACACATGTACAGTATATACAGCACACAGATCACACATCACACATGTATAGTATATACAGCGCACAGATCACACATCACACATGTATAGTATATACAGCACACAGATCACACATCACACATGTATAGTATATACAGCACACAGATCACACATCACACATGTATAGTATATACAGCGCACAGATCACACATCACACATGTATAGTATATACAGCGCACAGATCACACATCACACATGTACAGTATATACAGCACACAGATCACACATCACACATGTATAGTATATACAGCACACAGATCACACATCACACATGTATAGTATATACAGCACACAGATCACACATGTATAGTATATACAGCGCACAGATCACACATCACACATGTATAGTATATACAGCACACAGATCACACATCACACATGTATAGTATATACAGCGCACAGATCACACATCACACATGTATAGTATATACAGTGCACAGATCACACATCACACATGTACAGTATATACAGCACACAGATCACACATCACACATGTATAGTATATACAGCACACAGATCACACATCACACATGTATAGTATATACAGCGCACAGATCACACATCACACATGTATAGTATATACAGCGCACAGATCACACATCACACATGTATAGTATATACAGCCCACAGATCACACATCATACATGTATAGTATATACAGTGCACAGATCACACATCACACATGTATAGTATATACAGCACACAGATCACACATCACACATGTATAGTATATACAGTGCACAGATCACACATCACACATGTACAGTATATACAGCACACAGATCACACATCACACATGTATAGTATATACAGCACACAGATCACACATCACACATGTATAGTATATACAGCGCACAGATCACACATCACACATGTATAGTATATACAGCGCACAGATCACACATCACACATGTATAGTATATACAGCCCACAGATCACACATCATACATGTATAGTATATACAGCCCACAGATCACACATGTATAGTATATACAGCACACAGATCATACATCACACATGTATAGTATATACAGCGCACAGATCATACATCACACATGTATAGTATATACAGCGCACAGATCATACATCACACATGTATAGTATATACAGCGCACAGATCACACATCACACATGTATAGTATATACAGCGCACAGATCACACATGTATAGTATATACAGCGCACAGACCACACATCACACATGTATAGTATATACAGCACACAGATCACACATCACACATGTATAGTATATACAGCGCACAGATCATACATCACACATGTATAGTATATACAGCACACAGATCACACATCACACATGTATAGTATATACAGCACACAGATCACACATCACACATGTATAGTATATACAGCGCACAGATCATACATCACACATGTATAGTATATACAGCGCACAGATCATACATCACACATGTATAGTATATACAGCACACAGATCACACATCACACATGTATAGTATATACAGCGCACAGATCACAGATCACACATGTATAGTATATACAGCGCACAGATCACAGATCACACATGTATAGTATATACAGCGCACAGATCACACATCACACATGTATAGTATATACAGCGCACAGATCATACATCACACATGTATAGTATATACAGCGCACAGATCACACATCACACATGTATAGTATATACAGCGCACAGATCACACATGTATAGTATATACAGCGCACAGATCACACATCACACATGTATAGTATATACAGCACACAGATCACACATCACACATGTATAGTATATACACCGCACAGATCACACATCACACATGTATAGTATATACAGCGCACAGATCACACATGTATAGTATATACAGCACACAGATCACACATCACACATGTATAGTATATACACCGCACAGATCACACATGTATAGTATATACAGCACACAGACCACACATCACACATGTATAGTATATACACCGCACAGATCACACATGTATAGTATATACAGCGCACAGATCACACATGTATAGTATATACAGCGCACAGATCACACATCACACATGTATAGTATATACACCGCACAGATCACACATGTATAGTATATACAGCACACAGACCACACATCACACATGTATAGTATATACAGCGCACAGATCACACATCACACATGTATAGTATATACACCGCACAGATCACACATCACACATGTATAGTATATACAGCGCACAGATCACACATCACACATGTATAGTATATACAGCACACAGATCACACATCACACATGTATAGTATGTACATCGCACAGATCACACATCACACATGTATAGTATATACAGCGCACAGATCACACATCACACATGTATAGTATATACAGCACACAAATCACACATGTATAGTATATACACCGCACAGATCACACATCACACATGTATAGTATATACACCGCACAGATCACACATGTATAGTATATACAGCGCACAGACCACACATCACACATATATAGTATATACACCGCACAGATCACAGATCACACATGTATAGTATATACAGCGCACAGATCACACATCACACATGTATAGTATATACAGCGCACAGATCACACATCACACATATATAGTATATACAGCGCACAGATCACACATCACACATGTATAGTATATACAGCGCACAGATCACACATCACACATGTATAGTATACACAGCGCACAGATCACACATCACACATGTATAGTATATACAGCACACAAATCACACATGTATAGTATATACACCGCACAGATCACACATCACACATGTATAGTATATACACCGCACAGATCACACATGTATAGTATATACAGCGCACAGACCACACATCACACATATATAGTATATACACCGCACAGATCACAGATCACACATGTATAGTATGTACAGCGCACAGATCACACATCACACATGTATAGTATGTACAGCGCACAGATCACACATCACACATGTATAGTATATACAGCACACAAATCACACATGTATAGTATATACACCGCACAGATCACACATCACACATGTATAGTATATACACCGCACAGATCAAACATCACACATGTATAGTATGTACAGCGCACAGATCACACATCACACATGTATAGTATATACAGCGCACAGATCACACATCACACATGTATAGTATATACACCGCACAGATCACACATGTATAGTATATACACCGCACAGATCAAACATCACACATGTATAGTATGTACAGCGCACAGATCACACATCACACATGTATAGTATATACACCGCACAGATCACACATCACACATGTATAGTATATACACCGCACAGATCACAGATCACACATGTATAGTATATACAGCGCACAGATCACACATCACACATGTATAGTATATACAGCGCACAGATCACACATCACACATGTATAGTATATACACCGCACAGATCACACATGTATAGTATATACAGCGCACAGACCACACATCACACATATATAGTATATACACCGCACAGATCACAGATCACACATGTATAGTATATACAGCGCACAGATCACACATCACACATGTATAGTATATACAGCGCACAGATCACACATCACACATATATAGTATATACAGCGCACAGATCACACATCACACATGTATAGTATATACAGCGCACAGATCACACATCACACATGTATAGTATATACAGCGCACAGATCACACATGTATAGTATATACAGCGCACAGATCACACATCACACATGTATAGTATATACAGCGCACAGATCACACATCACACATGTATAGTATATACAGCACACAGATCATACATCACACATGTATAGTATATACAGCACACAGATCACACATCACACATGTATAGTATATACAGCACACAGATCATACATCACACATGTATAGTATATACAGCACACAGATCACACATGTATAGTATATACAGCACACAGATCACACATCACACATGTATAGTATATACAGCGCACAGATCACACATCACACATGTATAGTATATACAGCGCACAGATCACACATCACACATGTATAGTATATACAGCGCACAGATCACACATCACACATGTATAGTATATACAGCGCACAGATCACACATCACACATGTATAGTATATACAGCGCACAGACCACACATCACACATGTATAGTATATACAGCACACAGATCACACATCACACATGTATAGTATATACAGCACACAGATCACACATGTATAGTATATACAGCACACAGATCACACATGTATAGTATATACAGCGCACAGATCACACATCACACATGTATAGTATATACAGCGCACAGATCACACATCACACATGTATAGTATATACAGCACACAGATCATACATCACACATGTATAGTATATACACCGCACAGATCACACATCACACATATATAGTATATACAGCGCACAGATCACACATCACACATGTATAGTATATACACCGCACAGATGACACATGTATAGTATATACAGCGCACAGATCACACATCACACATGTATAGTATATACAGCACACAGATCACACATCACACATGTATAGTATATACAGCGCACAGACCACACATCACACATGTATAGTATATACAGCACACAGATCACACATGTATAGTATATACACCGCACAGATCACACATGTATAGTATATACAGCACACAGACCACACATCACACATGTATAGTATATACAGCGCACAGATCACACATCACACATGTATAGTATATACAGCGCACAGATCACACATCACACATGTATAGTATATACACCGCACAGATCACACATCACACATGTATAGTATATACACCGCACAGATCACACATGTATAGTATATACAGCGCACAGATCATACATCACACATGTATAGTATATACAGCACACAGATCACACATGTATAGTATATACAGCACACAGATCACACATCACACATGTATAGTATATACAGCACACAGATCACACATCACACATGTATAGTATATACACCGCACAGATCACACATCACACATGTATAGTATATACAGCGCACAGATCACACATGTATAGTATATACAGCGCACAGATCACACATCACACATGTATAGTATATACAGCGCACAGATCACACATGTATAGTATATACAGCGCACAGATCACACATCACACATGTATAGTATATACACCGCACAGATCACACATGTATAGTATATACACCGCACAGATCACACATGTATAGTATATACAGCGCACAGATCACACATCACACATGTATAGTATATACACCGCACAGATCACACATCACACATGTATAGTATATACACCGCACAGATCACACATCACACATGTATAGTATATACACCGCACAGATCACACATGTATAGTATATACAGCGCACAGATCACACATCACACATGTATAGTATATACAGCACACAGATCACACATCACACATGTATAGTATATACAGCGCACAGATCACACATCACACATGTATAGTATATACAGCGCACAGATCACACATCACACATGTATAGTATATACAGCACACAGATCACACATCACACATGTATAGTATATACAGCGCACAGATCACACATCACACATGTATAGTATATACAGAGCACAGATCACACATCACACATGTATAGTATATACAGCACACAGACCACACATCACACATGTATAGTATATACAGCACACAGATCACACATGTATAGTATATACAGTGCACAGATCACACATCACACATGTATAGTATATACAGCGCACAGATCACACATCACACATGTATAGTATATACAGCACACAGACCACACATCACACATGTATAGTATATACAGCACACAGATCACACATCACACATGTATAGTATATACAGCACACAGATCACACATCACACATGTATAGTATATACAGAGCACAGATCACACATGTATAGTATATACAGCGCACAGATCACACATCACACATGTATAGTATATACAGAGCACAGATCACACATGTATAGTATATACAGCACACAGACCACACATCACACATGTATAGTATATACAGCGCACAGATCACACATCACACATGTATAGTATATACAGAGCACAGATCACACATCACACATGTATAGTATATACAGCGCACAGATCACACATCACACATGTATAGTATATACAGCACACAGACCACATATCACACATGTATAGTATATACAGCACACAGATCACACATCACACATGTATAGTATATACAGCACACAGATCACACATCACACATGTATAGTATATACAGCACACAGATCACACATCACACATGTATAGTATATACAGCGCACAGATCACACATCACACATGTATAGTATATACAGCGCACAGATCACACATCACACATGTATAGTATATACAGCACACAGATCACACATCACACATGTATAGTATATACAGCGCACAGATCACACATCACACATGTATAGTATATACAGAGCACAGATCACACATCACACATGTATAGTATATACAGCACACAGACCACACATCACACATGTATAGTATATACAGCACACAGATCACACATGTATAGTATATACAGTGCACAGATCACACATCACACATGTATAGTATATACAGCGCACAGATCACACATCACACATGTATAGTATATACAGCACACAGACCACACATCACACATGTATAGTATATACAGCGCACAGATCACACATCACACATGTATAGTATATACAGAGCACAGATCACACATGTATAGTATATACAGCGCACAGATCACACATCACACATGTATAGTATATACAGCACACAGACCACACATCACACATGTATAGTATATACAGCACACAGATCACACATGTATAGTATATACAGTGCACAGATCACACATCACACATGTATAGTATATACAGCGCACAGATCACACATCACACATGTATAGTATATACAGCACACAGACCACACATCACACATGTATAGTATATACAGCGCACAGATCACACATCACACATGTATAGTATATACAGAGCACAGATCACACATGTATAGTATATACAGAGCACAGATCACACATCACACATGTATAGTATATACAGCACACAGACCACACATCACACATGTATAGTATATACAGCACACAGATCACACATGTATAGTATATACAGTGCACAGATCACACATCACACATGTATAGTATATACAGCGCACAGATCACACATCACACATGTATAGTATATACAGCACACAGACCACACATCACACATGTATAGTATATACAGCACACAGATCACACATCACACATGTATAGTATATACAGCACACAGATCACACATCACACATGTATAGTATATACAGAGCACAGATCACACATGTATAGTATATACAGCGCACAGATCACACATCACACATGTATAGTATATACAGAGCACAGATCACACATGTATAGTATATACAGCACACAGACCACACATCACACATGTATAGTATATACAGCGCACAGATCACACATCACACATGTATAGTATATACAGAGCACAGATCACACATCACACATGTATAGTATATACAGCGCACAGATCACACATCACACATGTATAGTATATACAGCACACAGACCACATATCACACATGTATAGTATATACAGCACACAGATCACACATCACACATGTATAGTATATACAGCACACAGATCACACATCACACATGTATAGTATATACAGCACACAGATCACACATCACACATGTATAGTATATACAGCGCACAGATCACACATCACACATGTATAGTATATACAGCGCACAGATCACACATCACACATGTATAGTATATACAGCACACAGATCACACATCACACATGTATAGTATATACAGCGCACAGATCACACATCACACATGTATAGTATATACAGAGCACAGATCACACATCACACATGTATAGTATATACAGCACACAGACCACACATCACACATGTATAGTATATACAGCACACAGATCACACATGTATAGTATATACAGTGCACAGATCACACATCACACATGTATAGTATATACAGCGCACAGATCACACATCACACATGTATAGTATATACAGCACACAGACCACACATCACACATGTATAGTATATACAGCGCACAGATCACACATCACACATGTATAGTATATACAGAGCACAGATCACACATGTATAGTATATACAGCGCACAGATCACACATCACACATGTATAGTATATACAGCACACAGACCACACATCACACATGTATAGTATATACAGCACACAGATCACACATGTATAGTATATACAGTGCACAGATCACACATCACACATGTATAGTATATACAGCGCACAGATCACACATCACACATGTATAGTATATACAGCACACAGACCACACATCACACATGTATAGTATATACAGCGCACAGATCACACATCACACATGTATAGTATATACAGAGCACAGATCACACATGTATAGTATATACAGAGCACAGATCACACATCACACATGTATAGTATATACAGCACACAGACCACACATCACACATGTATAGTATATACAGCACACAGATCACACATGTATAGTATATACAGTGCACAGATCACACATCACACATGTATAGTATATACAGCGCACAGATCACACATCACACATGTATAGTATATACAGCACACAGATCACACATCACACATGTATAGTATATACAGCACACAGATCACACATCACACATGTATAGTATATACAGAGCACAGATCACACATGTATAGTATATACAGCGCACAGATCACACATCACACATGTATAGTATATACAGAGCACAGATCACACATGTATAGTATATACAGCACACAGACCACACATCACACATGTATAGTATATACAGCGCACAGATCACACATCACACATGTATAGTATATACAGCGCACAGATCACACATCACACATGTATAGTATATACAGCGCACAGATCACACATCACACATGTATAGTATATACAGCACACAGACCACATATCACACATGTATAGTATATACAGCACACAGATCACACATCACACATGTATAGTATATACAGCACACAGATCACACATCACACATGTATAGTATATACACCGCACAGATCACACATGTATAGTATATACAGCACACAGATCACACATCACACATGTATAGTATATACACCGCACAGATCACACATGTATAGTATATACAGCACACAGATCACACATCACACATGTATAGTATATACACCGCACAGATCACACATGTATAGTATATACAGCGCACAGATCACACATCACACATGTATAGTATATACAGCACACAGATCACACATCACACATGTATAGTATATACAGCGCACAGATCACACATCACACATGTATAGTATATACAGAGCACAGATCACACATCACACATGTATAGTATATACAGCGCACAGATCACACATCACACATGTATAGTATATACAGCACAGATCACACATCACACATGTATAGTATATACAGCGCACAGATCACACATCACACATGTATAGTATATACAGCACAGATCACACATCACACATGTATAGTATATACAGCACAGATCACACATGTATAGTATATACAGCACACAGATCACACATCACACATGTATAGTATATACAGCGCACAGATCACAGATCACACATGTATAGTATATACAGCGCACAGATCACACATCACACATGTATAGTATATACAGCACACAGATCACACATCACACATGTATAGTATATACAGCGCACAGATCACACATGTATAGTATATACAGCACACAGATCACACATCACACATGTATAGTATATACAGCGCACAGATCACACATCACACATGTATAGTATATACAGCACACAGATCACACATCACACATGTATAGTATATACAGCGCACAGATCACACATCACACATGTATAGTATATACAGCGCACAGATCACACATCACACATGTATAGTATATACAGCGCACAGATCACACATCACACATGTATAGTATATACAGCGCACAGATCACACATCGCACATGTATAGTATATACAGCGCACAGATCACACATGTATAGTATATACAGCGCACAGACCACATATCACACATGTATAGTATATACAGCGCACAGATCACACATCACACATGTATAGTATATACAGCGCACAGATCACACATCACACATGTATAGTATATACAGCGCACAGATCACACATCACACATGTATAGTATATACAGCGCACAGATCACACATCGCACATCTATAGTATATACAGCGCACAGATCACACATCACACATGTATAGTATATACAGCACACAGATCACACATCACACATGTATAGTATATACAGCGCACAGATCACACATCACACATGTATAGTATATACAGCGCACAGATCACAGATCACACATGTATAGTATATACAGCGCACAGATCACACATCACACATGTATAGTATATACAGCGCACAGATCACACATCACACATGTATAGTATATACAGCGCACAGATCACACATCACACATGTATAGTATATACAGCACACAGATCACACATCACACATGTATAGTATATATAGCACACAGATCACACATGTATAGTATATACAGCGCACAGATCACACATCACACATGTATAGTATATACAGCGCACAGATCACACATCACACATGTATAGTATATACAGCGCACAGATCACACATCACACATGTATAGTATATACAGCGCACAGATCACACATCACACATGTATAGTATATACAGCGCACAGATCACACATGTATAGTATATACAGCGCACAGATCACACATCGCACATGTATAGTATATACAGCGCACAGATCACACATCACACATGTATAGTATATACAGCACACAGATCACACATCACACATGTATAGTATATACAGCGCACACATCACACATGTACAGTATATACAGCACACAGATCACACATCACACATGTATAGTATATACAGCGCACAGATCACACATCACACATGTATAGTATATACAGCACACAGATCACACATCACACATGTATAGTATATACAGCGCACAGATCACACATCACACATGTATAGTATATACAGCGCACAGATCACACATCACACATGTATAGTATATACAGCACACAGATCACACATCACACATGTATAGTATATACAGCGCACAGATCACACATCACACATGTATAGTATATACAGCGCACAGATCACACATCACACATGTATAGTATATACAGCGCACAGATCACACATGTATAGTATATACAGCGCACAGATCACACATGTATAGTATATACAGCGCACAGATCACACATCACACATGTATAGTATATACAGCGCACAGATCACACATCACACATGTATAGTATATACAGCGCACAGATCACACATCACACATGTATAGTATATACAGCACACAGATCACACATGTATAGTATATACAGCGCACAGATCACACATGTATAGTATATACAGAGCACAGATCACACATTACACATGTATAGTATATACAGCGCACAGATCACACATCACACATGTATAGTATATACAGCGCACAGATCACACATCACACATGTATAGTATATACAGCGCACAGATCACACATCACACATGTATAGTATATACAGCGCACAGATCACACATGTATAGTATATACAGCGCACAGATCACACATGTATAGTATATACAGCGCACAGATCACACATCACACATGTATAGTATATACAGCGCACAGATCACACATCACACATGTATAGTATATACAGCGCACAGATCACACATCACACATGTATAGTATATACAGCACACAGATCACACATGTATAGTATATACAGCGCACAGATCACACATGTATAGTATATACAGCGCACAGATCACACATTACACATGTATAGTATATACAGCGCACAGATCACACATCACACATGTATAGTATATACAGCGCACAGATCACACATCACACATGTATAGTATATACAGCGCACAGATCACACATGTATAGTATATACAGCGCACAGATCACACATGTATAGTATATACAGCGCACAGATCACACATCACACATGTATAGTATATACAGCGCACAGATCACACATCACACATGTATAGTATATACAGCGCACAGATCACACATCACACATGTATAGTATATACAGCACACAGATCACACATGTATAGTATATACAGCACACAGATCACACATGTATAGTATATACAGCACACAGATCACACATGTATAGTATATACAGCGCACAGATCACACATTACACATGTATAGTATATACAGCGCACAGATCACACATCACATATGTATAGTATATACAGCGCACAGATCACACATGTATAGTATATACAGCGCACAGATCACACATTACACATGTATAGTATATACAGCGCACACAGATCACACATGTATAGTATATACAGCGCACAGATCACACATCACACATGTATAGTATATACAGCGCACAGATCACACATCACACATGTATAGTATATACAGCGCACAGATCACACATGTATAGTATATACAGCGCACAGATCACACATTACACATGTATAGTATATACAGCGCACACATCACACATGTATAGTATATACAGCCCACAGATCACACATCACACATGTATAGTATATACAGCCCACAGATCACACATGTATAGTATATATAGCGCACAGATCACACATGTATAGTATATACAGCGCACAGATCACACATCACACATGTATAGTATATACAGCCCACAGATCACACATGTATAGTATATACAGCACACAGATCACACATCACACATGTATAGTATATACAGCACACAGATCACACATCACACATGTATAGTATATACAGCGCACAGATCACACATCACACATGTATAGTATATACAGCGCACAGATCACACATCACACATGTATAGTATATACAGCGCACAGATCACACATGTATAGTATATATAGCGCACAGATCACACATCACACATGTATAGTATATACAGCACACAGATCACACATCACACATGTATAGTATATACAGCGCACAGATCACACATCACACATGTATAGTATATACAGCACACAGATCACACATCACACATGTATAGTATATACAGCACACAGATCACACATCACACATGTATAGTATATACAGCGCACAGATCACACATCACACATGTATAGTATATACAGAGCACAGATCACACATCACACATGTATAGTATATACAGCGCACAGATCACACATGTATAGTATATATAGCGCACAGATCACACATGTATAGTATATACAGAGCACAGATCACACATCACACATGTATAGTATATACAGCCCACAGATCACACATGTATAGTATATATAGCGCACAGATCACACATCACACATGTATAGTATATACAGCACACAGATCACACATCACACATGTATAGTATATACAGCGCACAGATCACACATCACACATGTATAGTATATACAGCACACAGATCACACATCACACATGTATAGTATATACAGCGCACAGATCACACATCACACATGTATAGTATATACAGAGCACAGATCACACATCACACATGTATAGTATATACAGCGCACAGATCACACATGTATAGTATATATAGCGCACAGATCACACATGTATAGTATATACAGAGCACAGATCACACATCACACATGTATAGTATATACAGCCCACAGATCACACATGTATAGTATATATAGCGCACAGATCACACATCACACATGTATAGTATATACAGCACACAGATCACACATCACACATGTATAGTATATACAGCGCACAGATCACACATGTATAGTATATACAGCGCACAGATCACACATCACACATGTATAGTATATACAGAGCACAGATCACACATCACACATGTATAGTATATACAGCGCACAGATCACACATCACACATGTATAGTATATACAGCACACAGCACACACATCACACATGTATAGTATATACAGAGCACAGATCACACATCACACATGTATAGTATATACAGCGCACAGATCACACATCACACATGTATAGTATATACAGCACACAGCACACACATCACACATGTATAGTATATACAGCGCACAGATCACACATCACACATGTATAGTATATACAGCACACAGATCACACATCACACATGTATAGTATATACAGAGCACAGATCACACATCACACATGTATAGTATATACAGCGCACAGATCACACATCACACATGTATAGTATATACAGCGCACAGATCACACATCACACATGTATAGTATATACAGAGCACAGATCACACATCACACATGTATAGTATATACAGCGCACAGATCACACATCACACATGTATAGTATATACAGCACACAGATCACACATCACACATGTATAGTATATACAGCACACAGATCACACATCACACATGTATAGTATATACAGCGCACAGATCACACATCACACATGTATAGTATATACAGCACACAGATCACACATCACACATGTATAGTATATACAGCACACAGATCACACATCACACATGTATAGTATATACAGCGCACAGATCACACATCACACATGTATAGTATATACAGCACACAGATCACACATCACACATGTATAGTATATACAGCGCACAGATCACACATCACACATGTATAGTATATACAGCACACAGATCACACATCACACATGTATAGTATATACAGCACACAGATCACACATCACACATGTATAGTATATACAGCGCACAGATCACACATCACACATGTATAGTATATACAGCACACAGATCACACATCACACATGTATAGTATATACAGAGCACAGATCACACATCACACATGTATAGTATATACAGCACACAGATCACACATCACACATGTATAGTATATACAGCACACAGATCACACATCACACATGTATAGTATATACAGCGCACAGATCACACATCACACATGTATAGTATATACAGCGCACAGATCACACATCATACATGTATAGTATATACAGCACACAGATCACACATGTATAGTATATACAGCGCACAGATCACACATCACACATGTATAGTATATACAGCACACAGATCACACATCACACATGTATAGTATATACAGCGCACAGATCACACATCACACATGTATAGTATATACAGCGCACAGATCACACATCATACATGTATAGTATATACAGCACACAGATCACACATCACACATGTATAGTATATACAGCGCACAGATCACACATCACACATGTATAGTATATACAGCACACAGATCACACATCACACATGTATAGTATATACAGCCCACAGATCACAGATCACACATGTATAATATATACAGCCCACAGATCACACATCACACATGTATAGTATATACAGCCCACAGATCACACATCACACATGTATAGTATATACAGCACACAGATCACACATCACACATGTATAGTATATACAGCCCACAGATCACAGATCACACATGTATAGTATATACAGCCCACAGATCACACATCACACATGTATAGTATATACAGCACACAGATCACACATCACACATGTATAGTATATACAGCGCACAGATCACACATCATACATGTATAGTATATACAGCACACAGATCACACATCACACATGTATAGTATATACAGCACACAGATCACACATCACACATGTATAGTATATACAGCGCACAGATCACACATCACACATGTATAGTATATACAGCACACAGATCACACATCACACATGTATAGTATATACAGCGCACAGATCACACATCACACATGTATAGTATATACAGCCCACAGATCACACATCACACATGTATAGTATATACAGCACACAGATCACACATCACACATGTATAGTATATACAGCGCACAGATCACACATCACACATGTATAGTATATACAGCACACAGATCACACATCACACATGTATAGTATATACAGCACACAGACCACACATCACACATGTATAGTATATACAGCACACAGATCACACATCACACATGTATAGTATATACAGCGCACAGATCACACATCACACATGTATAGTATATACAGCCCACAGATCACACATCACACATGTATAGTATATACAGCACACAGATCACACATCACACATGTATAGTATATACAGCGCACAGATCACACATCACACATGTATAGTATATACAGCACACAGATCACACATCACACATGTATAGTATATACAGCGCACAGATCACAGATCACACATGTATAGTATATACAGCGCACAGATCACACATCACACATGTATAGTATATACAGCGCACAGATCACACATGTATAGTATATACAGCCCACAGATCACACATCACACATGTATAGTATATACAGCCCACAGATCACACATCACACATGTATAGTATATACAGCGCACAGATCACACATCACACATGTATAGTATATACAGCGCACAGATCACACATGTATAGTATATACAGCGCACAGATCACACATGTATAGTATATACAGCGCACAGTTCACACATCACACATGTATAGTATATACAGCCCACAGATCACACATCACACATGTATAGTATATACAGCACACAGATCACACATCACACATGTATAGTATATACAGCGCACAGATCACACATCACACATGTATAGTATATACAGCCCACAGATCACACATCACACATGTATAGTATATACAGCCCACAGATCACACATCACACATGTATAGTATATACAGCGCACAGATCACACATGTATAGTATATACAGCCCACAGATCACACATCACACATGTATAGTATATACAGCCCACAGATCACACATCACACATGTATAGTATATACAGCACACAGATCACACATCACACATGTATAGTATATACAGCGCACAGATCACACATCACACATGTATAGTATATACAGCGCACAGATCACACATGTATAGTATATACAGCCCACAGATCACACATCACACATGTATAGTATATACAGCCCACAGATCACACATCACACATGTATAGTATATACAGCGCACAGATCACACATGTATAGTATATACAGCCCACAGATCACACATCACACATGTATAGTATATACAGCACACAGATCACACATCACACATGTATAGTATATACAGCGCACAGATCACACATCACACATGTATAGTATATACAGCACACAGATCACACATCACACATGTATAGTATATACAGCGCACAGATCACAGATCACACATGTATAGTATATACAGCCCACAGATCACACATCACACATGTATAGTATATACAGCACACAGATCACACATCACACATGTATAGTATATACAGCACACAGATCACACATGTATAGTATATACAGCACACAGATCACACATCACACATGTATAGTATATACAGCGCACAGATCACACATCACACATGTATAGTATATACAGCCCACAGATCACAGATCACACATCACACATGTATAGTATATACAGCGCACAGATCACACATCATACATGTATAGTATATACAGCACACAGATCACACATCACACATGTATAGTATATACAGCCCACAGATCACAGATCACACATGTATAGTATATACAGCCCACAGATCACACATCACACATGTATAGTATATATAGCACACAGATCACACATCACACATGTATAGTATATACAGCCCACAGATCACAGATCACACATGTATAGTATATACAGCCCACAGATCACACATCACACATGTATAGTATATACAGCACACAGATCACACATCACACATGTATAGTATATACAGCGCACAGATCACACATCACACATGTATAGTATATACAGCGCACAGATCACACATCACACATGTATAGTATATACAGAGCACAGATCACACATGTATAGTATATACAGCGCACAGATCACAGATCACACATGTATAGTATATACAGCCCACAGATCACACATCACACATGTATAGTATATACAGCCCACAGATCACACATCACACATGTATAGTATATACAGCCCACAGATCACAGATCACACATGTATAGTATATACAGCCCACAGATCACACATCACACATGTATAGTATATACAGCGCACAGATCACACATGTATAGTATATACAGCACACAGATCACACATCACACATGTATAGTATATACAGCGCACAGATCACACATCACACATGTATAGTATATACAGCGCACAGATCACACATCATACATGTATAGTATATACAGCACACAGATCACACATCACACATGTATAGTATATACAGCGCACAGATCACACATCACACATGTATAGTATATACAGCACACAGCTCACACATCACACATGTATAGTATATACAGCACACAGATCACACATCACACATGTATAGTATATACAGCGCACAGATCACACATCACACATGTATAGTATATACAGAGCACAGATCACACATGTATAGTATATACAGAGCACAGATCACACATGTATAGTATATACAGCGCACAGATCACACATGTATAGTATATACAGATCACAGATCACACATGTATAGTATATACAGAGCACAGATCACACATGTATAGTATATACAGCGCACAGATCACACATGTATAGTATATACAGCGCACAGATCACACATCACACATGTATAGTATATACAGCGCACAGATCACAGATCACACATGTATAGTATATACAGAGCACACATCACACATGTATAGTATATACAGCGCACAGATCACACATGTATAGTATATACAGCGCACAGATCACACATCACACATGTATAGTATATACAGCGCACAGATCACACATCACACATGTATAGTATATACAGCACACAGATCACACATGTATAGTATATACAGCACACAGATCACACATCACACATGTATAGTATATACAGCGCACAGATCACACATGTATAGTATATACAGCGCACAGATCACACATCACACATGTATAGTATATACACCGCACAGATCACACATGTATAGTATATACAGCACACAGATCACACATCACACATGTATAGTATATACAGCGCACAGATCACACATGTATAGTATATACAGCGCACAGATCACACATCACACATGTATAGTATATACAGCGCACAGATCATACATCACACATGTATAGTATATACAGCACACAGATCACACATCACACATGTATAGTATATACAGCACACAGATCACACATCACACATGTATAGTATATACAGCACACAGATCACACATGTATAGTATATACAGCACACAGATCACACATCACACATGTATAGTATATACAGCGCACAGATCATACATCACACATGTATAGTATATACAGCACACAGATCACACATCACACATGTATAGTATATACAGCACACAGATCACACATGTATAGTATATACAGCACACAGATCACACATCACACATGTATAGTATATACAGCGCACAGATCACACATCACACATGTATAGTATATACAGCGCACAGATCATACATCACACATGTATAGTATATACAGCACACAGATCATACATCACACATGTATAGTATATACAGCACACAGATCATACATCACACATGTATAGTATATACAGCACACAGATCACACATCACACATGTATAGTATATACAGCACACAGATCACACATGTATAGTATATACAGCACACAGATCACACATCACACATGTATAGTATATACAGCGCACAGATCACACATGTATAGTATATACAGCACACAGATCACACATCACACATGTATAGTATATACAGCGCACAGATCATACATCACACATGTATAGTATATACAGCACACAGATCACAGATCACACATGTATAGTATATACAGCGCACAGATCACAGATCACACATGTATAGTATATACAGAGCACACATCACACATGTATAGTATATACAGCACACAGATCACACATGTATAGTATATACAGCACACAGATCACACATCACACATGTATAGTATATACAGCGCACAGATCACACATGTATAGTATATACAGCGCACAGATCACACATCACACATGTATAGTATATACAGCGCACAGATCACAGATCACACATGTATAGTATATACAGAGCACACATCACACATGTATAGTATATACAGCGCACAGATCACACATGTATAGTATATACAGCGCACAGATCACACATCACACATGTATAGTATATACAGCGCACAGATCACACATCACACATGTATAGTATATACAGCACACAGATCACACATGTATAGTATATACAGCGCACAGATCACACATCACACATGTATAGTATATACAGCACACAGATCACACATCACACATGTATAGTATATACAGCGCACAGATCACACATGTATAGTATATACAGCGCACAGATCACACATGTATAGTATATACAGAGCACACATCACACATGTATAGTATATACAGCGCACAGATCACACATGTATAGTATATACAGCGCACAGATCACACATCACACATGTATAGTATATACAGCGCACAGATCACACATCACACATGTATAGTATATACAGCACACAGATCACACATGTATAGTATATACAGCGCACAGATCACACATCACACATGTATAGTATATACAGCACACAGATCACACATCACACATGTATAGTATATACAGCGCACAGATCACACATGTATAGTATATACAGCGCACAGATCACACATCACACATGTATAGTATATACACCGCACAGATCACACATGTATAGTATATACAGCACACAGATCACACATCACACATGTATAGTATATACAGCGCACAGATCACACATGTATAGTATATACAGCGCACAGATCACACATCACACATGTATAGTATATACAGCGCACAGATCATACATCACACATGTATAGTATATACAGCACACAGATCACACATCACACATGTATAGTATATACAGCACACAGATCACACATCACACATGTATAGTATATACAGCACACAGATCACACATGTATAGTATATACAGCACACAGATCACACATCACACATGTATAGTATATACAGCGCACAGATCATACATCACACATGTATAGTATATACAGCACACAGATCACACATCACACATGTATAGTATATACAGCACACAGATCACACATGTATAGTATATACAGCACACAGATCACACATCACACATGTATAGTATATACAGCGCACAGATCACACATCACACATGTGTGACGAACAGCCCACCGCCGTTCGTCCACTTACGGGCGACACTAACGGGAGTCCCGCTGCCACCAAAACGCGACGGACAGCGGACCCTGTGTCACCACTATGTCACAGTCCCACCACTGACACGGGTGTATCAGCGGACGGAGGGGCGTGACACAATGCCGGCACACGGCTATCACAGGCGCAGTGGGGCTTATCTTAGTTATCCCAACACTGGCACCATGTGACCAAAAATATCCAGCAAGCTAATCTCGCTCTACAATTTGCCGCAGGGGGAGTTTAATTTGGATGCCCCACCACTGCTATCAATCTTCCAAGTACTGCGGGGATTTATGTATATCCCACTTTCTCAGTTCCACTTTGGAACTCACAGCTCTCCGGCGCCCCCCTTACCCTCAGGTCAGTCAGGGAACTGCACCTAGGATAATTAGTCGCCGGACGGGCTGCCTGTTGTGAACCGGCAATTAGGCTTCTGCAGTAAGGGAATTATCAATGCTGTGGCTGAAGCCCCTTACTCAGCAATATAAGACTCTTCTAGACTGCCAGCAAGCCTCTATAGCCGTACACAACGCGCTGCCACCAGTCACGGTTACTTAATTCACAGTGTTAAATTAAGAGGGTCCGTGGCAAACCCCTTGAATTAGTAGCGATTATCTATCAAAGGCGTATAGTTCGATTCTTAGAGCATGGAGACAGATCTAAATAATTATTTCATTTATTTTCCGAAAGAGGACAGTGATTACAGATAAAAGTTGCTATAAAATTGAGACATAAAATATGTACAGTACAGGTATAAAATAAAAGTGGAGAAAACAAAGAGATTACACTCACAGTTCCATATTGTTCCTTAGGCAGACCATGCGGCTTTAAGGTGGGTGGAGCCGGAGCTGCACTTCTCCGCTCATCTGGATCTTTCTAGCACGACGACTTGAGCTGTTCTGAGCTGGTTCTGCCAGGGAATGCCTTATAGACTTTCCTATGTGACATCACAGAGAGGTGCATTCTGGGTTGATCCCACCTCTCTTATCCAAGTTATGTTTTGGCTACAAAACTTAGATTAGCTATAACTTTATGGGAGAAGCTGGTATGGACTCATCAGTGGTATCATGTTTCCCAGCGTAATGAGCCCATCAAGAAAACATCAAACATCTATGCGATATGACTGTCCATTTGGGCGCAAATCCTGTCTCAGGTTCTGGACATCCGAGAGTTTTGCAACAGGCACCACAGCGAAGCTGGGTCTGCTCGGATCGCAGAAATATGATTTTTATATCTCTGCTTGGTACGGTTTTCGCAGGGCAGGCTCTTATAGTTTTATTCAAACCTCTTTGTTTCAAACAAAGAACCATCCCGCACTTTTTTCTCTCAGCTGTGGAGAGGAAACAAATGGTTGTAACAGCAGGGGGTCTCCTATTACTAGTGCGAACACAGGCTGTAGAGGAGGGGGGTGGCACTGCTCTGTGTGTGTGTGAAGGGAGGAGGGGTGAAGCTGCAGAGCTAGCAGCCTGGATTGTCATATGTGCCGGATCTTTCTGGAAAGTTACAACAGAAAACATATTTTGTAGACAAAACCCCATACCTCACAGACATTGTACATCACACCTCCCCCCTTAAGAGGGCGCTAAGGAGGCATTACCTCTCGGTAATCGGCCATGCGCACCTCAGCGGGTTCGCCCCGGCGGGACAACCCATCGGCATTGCCGTTTTCACTGCCCTTCCTGTGTTTTACAGTAAAATCGTACTGTTGAAGGGCAAGGCTCCAGCGGAGCAATCTTCCATTGGTTCCGGACACTGTGTGCAACCAGCTCAGAGGGTTGTGGTCAGTTACCACCGTGAAGGTGCGCCCATACAGGTAGGGCTGCAAACGCTGCAGTGCCCACACCATGGCCAGACACTCCTTCTCGATGGTCGAGTATGCCACTTCCCTCGGCAAAAGTTTCCGGCTCAGGTACAACACGGGGTGCTCTTGGTCCCCCGAGTCGACCTGGCTAAGCACAGCACCGAGGCCAAACTCGCTGGCGTCGGTCTGTACCAGAAACGGGCGACTGCTGTCGACTGCTCTCAACACTGGAGAGTTGCACAGGGCTGCTTTCAAAGCTTGGAAAGCCGCCTCACAGTCATCTGTCCAGTTGACTGTTTGGGGTAGCCTCTGCTTGGTGAGGTCAGTCAAGGGTTTGGCAAGGGCGCTATAGTCCTGTACGAACCGCCTATAGTACCCTGCAGTGCCCAAGAAGGACTTCACCTGTTTCTTGGTCCTGGGGGTGGGCCAGGACACGATTGCGTCCACTTTTCCTGGCTCCGGACTCATGGAACCCCCGCCTACCCGGTGCCCCAGGTAGTGGACCTTGCGCATGCCTATCTGGCACTTCCCCGGCTTGATGGTCAGGCCTGCCTGGTGAAGACGCTTGAGCACCTCCTGGAGGTGCTGAAGGTGTTCCTCCCAGGTGGAACTGAAGACGGCAATATCGTCTAAGTACGCCACGGCGTACTCCTCCAGTCCCCGAAGCAGGTGGTTGACCATCCGCTGGAAAGTGGCAGGGGCATTCTTCATGCCGAAGGGCATGACCGTGGACTCGTACAGTCCAAAGGGGGTGATAAAGGCGGATTTCTCCTGCGCCTCAGGGCTCAGGGGAATCTGCCAGTATCCCCGACTCAAATCCATGATGGATATGTAGTTGGCGTTTGTCAACCGCTCGAGCAGATCCTCGATGCGCGGCATCGGGTGGGCATCAGAGGTTGTGATGGCGTTGAGCCCCCTGTAGTCCACGCAGAACCGGGTGGTTCGATCCTTTTTAGGCACGAGGACTACAGGTGAAGCCCACGCACCTTTTGACCGTCGAATCACTCCCAGCCTTAACATCTCATCGACCTCTCGGCGCATGACTTGTTGCACCGTTTCAGAGATCCGATAAGGTGTTCGCCGTAATGGGGCGTGATTCCCGGTGTCCACCTCATGAACCGCTAACTCCGTCCTCCCAGGACGGTTGGTGAACACGGGCCGGAAGAGTTCCAGGGTGGCCATCAACTGCAACCGCTGGGACACGGTGAGCGAACCACTTATCTGCATGTCCTCAATGGACCCATTGGCCTTGGCCTGGGCCAGCATGTCCAGGAGGGAATCTTCCTCCCCATCCTCTGGCAGATTGCAGACCGGTAGGATGCAAGCTTCACGTTCGTAGTGCGCCTTCAGCATGTTGACGTGAAAGGCCTTGCGCCTACCCCGAGCATGGTCAAGCGTGACCACGTAGGTGACCGGGTTGAGCTGTTGGTGGACGACGTACGGGCCTTCCCAGGCTGCCTGAAGCTTATCCGTTGGTACAGGGACCAGCGCCCACACCTTTTGACCCACCTGGTAGGTCCGCTCCCGGGCGTTCTGGTCGTACCAGCGCTTCTGGTCAGCCTGAGCCTGCGTCATGTTGTCATGCACCAACTGCGTCAAGGTCTGCATCTTGTCACGGAAGCGCATGACATAATCCACGATGGACACTTCTGTGGGGTTTGGCTCATCTTCCCAGGATTCTCTTATCAACCCAAGGGGTCCCCGGACTCGCCTGCCATACAGGAGCTCGAAGGGGGAGAACCCGGTCGAGGCCTGCGGAACTTCTCTGTAAGCGAACAGCAGGTGTGGGAGGTACCGCTCCCAGTCGCGCCCTTGGGTCTCAACCAGTATGCGGAGCATCTGTTTGAGGGTACCGTTGAAACGTTCACACAAACCATTAGTCTGTGGGTGATACGGACTCGATACCAGCTGCGTCACCTGCATTTTCTCACAGAGAGCCTCCATTAGGCGAGACATGAATTGGGGCCCTTGATCGGTAAGCATCTCCCTGGGAAATCCTACTCTCGAAAAGATGGTCACCAGTGCGTCAGCCACCTTATCTGCCCTGGTTGAAGACAGAGCTACTGCCTCTGGGTACCGGGTAGCGTAGTCTACCACGGTGAGAATGTATCGCTTTCCGGAGCTGCTGGGGACGGACAGCGGTCCTACAATGTCCACCGCGATTCTCTGGAAAGGCTCCTCTATCACCGGCAAAGGAATAAGGGGAGCCTTAAGAGCAGGCCCCGCCTTACCCACTTTTTGACAGGTGGCACAGGAGCGGCAGTAGTGTGTTACATCTGTCCCCATCTTGGGCCAATAGAAGTGTTGAGACAGCCGTGCCTTTGTTTTGCTGATCCCCAAGTGTCCAGCGAGTGGAATCTCATGGGCAATCCGCAACAACTCAGTTCTGAACTGATAGGGGACGACCAGCTGTCTTTCCCTCAACCACTCCTTTTTAGGATCTCCGGGTACTGTCTCCCGGTACAACCTTCCTCGTTCCCAGAACACCCTCTCCTTATCAGACTTGGAGGTGGGCGTCTCGGCGAGACCTCTCAATTTCTCCAGGCTGGCATCTGAGTGCAGAGCAGCCTGGAACTCCATGCTGGAGGCTGCCAGAAGTGACGTCAGGGTCCCCTCTTTACTGGGACCCTCTGGAACCGGCTCTGGGTTCACCTCTGGTTCAGTCTCTCCTGTAGCAGCAGAGGGTCCAGAAGACAGTGCGTTACCTGCGATCTGGGCACTCTGACTGCGTGTGACAGCTGCTATGTATGCTGTCTCCCTGGGGATTTCTTCAGACCCACCAGCTGGTGCTGCCCTGGGCTCTACCTCCCCATCCACCCCCAACACTTCGGGAGCAGTGCTACTTATGGGCCAGTTACCTTCCTCGGTGGCACTGGTCAGCTGCATGGCATTACCTTCCTCATGGTCCCCATGCACCTCCCCATTTCCTTGAGCACCGTTGCTTACTCCTGCCAGGGGTTCCTCAGCCGTCTCACTCCGCAGAGTGACGGGGCTGAGCACTTCGGTACCTGTGGACACATCTACCGTTTCAAAGAAAGGGTTAACGGGTTCAGTCGGCACAGATACATCAACATCATCATTCCTAGGAAAAGAATGGTTATCAGTTTGCTTTGGTACATTCACATCAGCATCAGCATCGTACCTGGGGAAAGAATGGTTGTTAGTTGCATCATTACTCATCAAGGCATTAGCAGGTAACACATTCAGCTTCCCGTCATCATCATCATCATCAGGGTTAACGTTACCCTTATTATCAGTTTGGGGAAGGGTGTCAGGGACGTAGTATGCAACCATCCGCCCCAAGTCAGTCCCCAATAAAACATCAGTGGGCAGGTTTTCAGACACTCCCACCTCCCTCAACCCGCTCCCGGCACCCCAATCAAGAAAAACTCGTGCCACTGGCAAGGGACAACGGGTGCCTCCAATCCCGGTGACAGTCAGGGTTTTCCCCTCAACAAACTCTTCAGGGGCCGCCAGTCCAGGACGGATGAGGGTTCGTTCAGCCCCGGTGTCCTTGAGGCCTGTAGCAAGACGGGCCCCCACCTGAACAGGTTGAACGTTGTCGTCAGCCCTCCCAACCACACCTCCCACCAAAAGAACAGAGGCATTGGGCCCGGGGGCCTTGGCTGGGGGGTTCTTCGGCCTGTTCGGACAGGTGTAAAAGAAGTGACCAGGCCGCTGGCAGTGGTGACACAGGCGACTGTCAGTAGCCGGCCTGTTGTTGGCAACAGGGACAGGGCCTCCGGAGGGACGGCTAGCTGGGGCATTGGGGTTGGTTGCTGGCTTACCCCCTCTCCAGCTGGTGGTGATTGGCCTCCGCGTCTCTGGCTTCCGGTTGTCCTCGTGGTTGTCGGCGATCTGCGCCGCTTTGTCCGCGTTCGTTGGTTCGCGGTCCAGGATGAACTGTCGGACCTCAGCTGGGCAGAGATGCAGGAACTGGTCTTTGATCATCAGGTCCCGTAGCTGCTCAAAGGTTTCAACGGACAGTCCCTGGATCCACTGGTCAAAGTGGGTCCTGAGTCCTTGCACCACATCACTGTAGCTATCGTGTGGGCCACGTTGGAGGTGTCGGAACTTCTTTCGGTATACCTCAGGTGTCAGCCGGTATTTGGCGATCAGCGCCTGCTTTATGGCGTCATAGTCGTCATCGGCTTCTGGCGGAAGAGAAGCAAATGCCTCCAGGGCTTTGCCTTTTAGCCCTGGGGTCAAGTACCTTGCCCATTGGTCTCTAGGCAGCTGGTACTGTCTGCAGGCTTTCTCAAAGGCTCGCAGAAATGTGTCCAAGTCCCCGTCCTTTTCCATCACGGGAAAATGCTCTGGCCGGGGTTTAGGAGTCTGGACGCTGCTGGGCTCACGGCTTCGGGCTGTGAGGGCATTCCCACTCCGCTGGAGTACCTCCAGTTCATGGGCCCTCTGCGCCTGGCGCTCGGCTCTCTCCGCCTGGCGCTCGGCTCGCTGCTCTGCTCTCTCTCGAGCTTGCTGGATCAGCCTCACCCGCCCATCACTGTCTTCGGCGGGGAGTTCGTCCAAGGCCATTTGCAGATAGGGGTCCACCCCGTTCTGGTTGAATGTGGGGCCAGCGCTCAGGAGTGGAGCCTCTGCTGCAGCCCCATTGCAACTTGGGCCAACTTCTGCGCTCGCTGGATTCTGGTCGTTGTCCAGCTGCACTAGAGCCGCGATCATTTGAGCTCTGTTTTTGTTCGTGGCGTCAAGGCCTTGGTACGTGCATAACGCAGCAAGAACTTCCTTTGTCTGCCGGGTGTACCAAGGTTCTCCTTTTGCCGCCATGGTTGCCAAATAAAAGATAGAAAAAGAAAAACGAAGAAACGGGAGGGGGATACTTGCAAGTACACACTAATGTCTCAGGACTAGTAACCACTGAGTCTGTTCTCCAAAACCTATGATGCAGGATTCCCGCAGGAACCGTGCAGGTTTTTAGTGAGAGGAATGATTGCTCAAACCAAATCACTAATGCTCTAGGATTATCCCACCGCTCTGCCACCAATATGTGACGAACAGCCCACCGCCGTTCGTCCACTTACGGGCGACACTAACGGGAGTCCCGCTGCCACCAAAACGCGACGGACAGCGGACCCTGTGTCACCACTATGTCACAGTCCCACCACTGACACGGGTGTATCAGCGGACGGAGGGGCGTGACACAATGCCGGCACACGGCTATCACAGGCGCAGTGGGGCTTATCTTAGTTATCCCAACACTGGCACCATGTGACCAAAAATATCCAGCAAGCTAATCTCGCTCTACAATTTGCCGCAGGGGGAGTTTAATTTGGATGCCCCACCACTGCTATCAATCTTCCAAGTACTGCGGGGATTTATGTATATCCCACTTTCTCAGTTCCACTTTGGAACTCACAGCTCTCCGGCGCCCCCCTTACCCTCAGGTCAGTCAGGGAACTGCACCTAGGATAATTAGTCGCCGGACGGGCTGCCTGTTGTGAACCGGCAATTAGGCTTCTGCAGTAAGGGAATTATCAATGCTGTGGCTGAAGCCCCTTACTCAGCAATATAAGACTCTTCTAGACTGCCAGCAAGCCTCTATAGCCGTACACAACGCGCTGCCACCAGTCACGGTTACTTAATTCACAGTGTTAAATTAAGAGGGTCCGTGGCAAACCCCTTGAATTAGTAGCGATTATCTATCAAAGGCGTATAGTTCGATTCTTAGAGCATGGAGACAGATCTAAATAATTATTTCATTTATTTTCCGAAAGAGGACAGTGATTACAGATAAAAGTTGCTATAAAATTGAGACATAAAATATGTACAGTACAGGTATAAAATAAAAGTGGAGAAAACAAAGAGATTACACTCACAGTTCCATATTGTTCCTTAGGCAGACCATGCGGCTTTAAGGTGGGTGGAGCCGGAGCTGCACTTCTCCGCTCATCTGGATCTTTCTAGCACGACGACTTGAGCTGTTCTGAGCTGGTTCTGCCAGGGAATGCCTTATAGACTTTCCTATGTGACATCACAGAGAGGTGCATTCTGGGTTGATCCCACCTCTCTTATCCAAGTTATGTTTTGGCTACAAAACTTAGATTAGCTATAACTTTATGGGAGAAGCTGGTATGGACTCATCAGTGGTATCATGTTTCCCAGCGTAATGAGCCCATCAAGAAAACATCAAACATCTATGCGATATGACTGTCCATTTGGGCGCAAATCCTGTCTCAGGTTCTGGACATCCGAGAGTTTTGCAACAGGCACCACAGCGAAGCTGGGTCTGCTCGGATCGCAGAAATATGATTTTTATATCTCTGCTTGGTACGGTTTTCGCAGGGCAGGCTCTTATAGTTTTATTCAAACCTCTTTGTTTCAAACAAAGAACCATCCCGCACTTTTTTCTCTCAGCTGTGGAGAGGAAACAAATGGTTGTAACAGCAGGGGGTCTCCTATTACTAGTGCGAACACAGGCTGTAGAGGAGGGGGGTGGCACTGCTCTGTGTGTGTGTGAAGGGAGGAGGGGTGAAGCTGCAGAGCTAGCAGCCTGGATTGTCATATGTGCCGGATCTTTCTGGAAAGTTACAACAGAAAACATATTTTGTAGACAAAACCCCATACCTCACAGACATTGTACATCACAACATGTATAGTATATACAGCGCACAGATCATACATCACACATGTATAGTATATACAGCACACAGATCATACATCACACATGTATAGTATATACAGCACACAGATCATACATCACACATGTATAGTATATACAGCACACAGATCACACATCACACATGTATAGTATATACAGCACACAGATCACACATGTATAGTATATACAGCACACAGATCACACATCACACATGTATAGTATATACAGCACACAGATCACACATGTATAGTATATACAGCACACAGATCACACATCACACATGTATAGTATATACAGCGCACAGATCATACATCACACATGTATAGTATATACAGCACACAGATCACAGATCACACATGTATAGTATATACAGCACACAGATCACACATCACACATGTATAGTATATACAGCACACAGATCACACATGTATAGTATATACAGCGCACAGATCACACATCACACATGTATAGTATATACAGCACACAGATCACACATCACACATGTATAGTATATACAGCGCACAGATCACACATGTATAGTATATACAGCGCACAGATCACACATCACACATGTATAGTATATACACCGCACAGATCACACATGTATAGTATATACAGCACACAGATCACACATCACACATGTATAGTATATACAGCGCACAGATCACACATGTATAGTATATACAGCGCACAGATCACACATCACACATGTATAGTATATACAGCGCACAGATCATACATCACACATGTATAGTATATACAGCACACAGATCACACATCACACATGTATAGTATATACAGCACACAGATCACACATCACACATGTATAGTATATACAGCACACAGATCACACATGTATAGTATATACAGCACACAGATCACACATCACACATGTATAGTATATACAGCGCACAGATCATACATCACACATGTATAGTATATACAGCACACAGATCACACATCACACATGTATAGTATATACAGCACACAGATCACACATGTATAGTATATACAGCACACAGATCACACATCACACATGTATAGTATATACAGCGCACAGATCACACATCACACATGTATAGTATATACAGCGCACAGATCATACATCACACATGTATAGTATATACAGCACACAGATCATACATCACACATGTATAGTATATACAGCACACAGATCACACATCACACATGTATAGTATATACAGCACACAGATCACACATGTATAGTATATACAGCGCACAGATCACACATCACACATGTATAGTATATACAGCACACAGATCACACATGTATAGTATATACAGCACACAGATCACACATCACACATGTATAGTATATACAGCACACAGATCACAGATCACACATGTATATATAACCCATACATCACTGTGCAGTCAGCAGTTTTGGCACCAGACATCGAGGTTGTGTATGAAAGTCTCACTTACTTGTGGACAGGAACCTGTAGTTCACCATGGTTGGTTGTGGCAGCAGCACAGGTGTGCACTGTGCAGTCAGTGAGTGCAGAGCTGATGCTGAGCATGCGCAGTACCGGCAGGTCGTCTCCCCACACCCTGGACAGGTCTGACCGCTTGTATGGAGGAGTCACCTCTGCCTGTGTGGATGTGAGGGCCTGTGTGACCTGCTGGGGCAGAGGAGGAGATGATCATACATACTGTGCCCTGATGTAGCAGAGCTGAATGTGTCACTACCTGCGTGGGGCCACCTGTGTGTGCACACTGCACTCTGCTACATCTGTGTCTGAGCTTACACCCGGCTCACACCCTGATACCGCAGAGAAAGCCTTGTGTGTACATTGAGTTATTAGCTGTTTACACAGGAGACACAATGGTCCATACACAGGAGCGCGCGGAGCCCCCCACCCCTCTATGGGCCTTATACCGGGGTGCGGGAGCTCGTTATAGGGCAGGTGTCTATATCTGGAGGAAGCTCCTGTTATCAGACTTCATAGTTCGCTGAGTAACTTATTTAACACCAAGACTTCCTCATTTTTCACCGTCATGGACATTATATGGGGAAAGGAAAGCGGACACAGATTTAATCATTGTCTTTAGGTTTCTTTTTTAGTCCATTTGCCCCCAGTGTATAACATCTATCCTCCCACCAGCTGTGTATAACATCCAGCCCTATTGCCCCCCGGTGTATGATCTCCGTCCTCCCAACCCCAGCCTATAATATCCAGCCCCATTGCTCCTGGTGTATAACATCCATCTCCCCAGCCTCGGTGTATAACATCCAGCCCCATTGCCCCCGGCCCCGGTGTATAACTTCCGTCCTCCCAACCCCAGCCTATAATATCCATCCCCATTGCTCCTGGTGTATGACCCCTCACCCTCGGTGTATAACATCCAGCCCCATTGCCCCCGGCCCTGGTGTATAACTTCCGTCCTCCCAACCCCAGCCTATAATATCCTGCCCCATTGCTCCTAGTGTATAACATCCATCTCCCCAGCCTCGGTGTATAACATCCAGCCCCATTGCCCCCGGCCCCGGTGTATAACTTCCGTCCTCCCAACCCCAGCCTATAATATCCAGCCCCATTGCTCCTGGTGTATGACCCCTCACCCTCGGTGTATAACATCCAGCCCCATTGCCCCCGGCCCTGGTGTATAACTTCCGTCCTCCCAACCCCATCCTATAATATCCAGCCCCATTGCTCCTAGTGTATAACATCCATCTCCCCAGCCTCGGTGTATAACATCCAGCCCCATTGCCCCCGGCCCCGGTGTATAACTTCCGTCCTCCCAACCCCAGCCTATAATATCCAGCCCCATTGCTCCTGGTGTATGACCCCTCACCCTCGGTGTATAACATCCAGCCCCATTGCCCCCGGCCCCGGTGTATAACTTCCGTCCTCCCAACCCCAGCCTATAATATCCAGCCCCATTGCTCCTAGTGTATAACATCCATCTCCCCAGCCTCGGTGTATAACATCCAGCACCATTGCCCCCGGCCCCGGTGTATAACTTCCGTCCCCCCTACCCCAGTGTATTATATCCAGCCACATTGACCCTGGTGTATAACATCCATCTCCGCGGCCTCGGTGTATAACATACAGCCCTATTACCCCCGGTGTATAACAACCAGCCCTCACCATGTCATCTGCCTTTACTAACGTGACAGAACGGCCGGTGGCGCAAAGCCCACTGATACCAGCGCGGTCCTGTAATAGGAGCCACCGGGGTGACAAGTCCATTCATGACATTTCTTCCTCCAGAATCTTCCCCCATCAGTGAGATTATTGAGATGTTGAGACCACGTATCGTTACAGAGCAGGGAATCAAGTGCTGAGAAGCAGAGGACATAAAAATCACCAACACTCTGCTGACCCCATAATTGCAGAATCCAGACCTGGTATAACATCAGCACAAACACTGCGCCATTGGCCAATGGTGGCTACTACAACACAGTTTGTATTAAATCTATCTTCCAACAAGTCTGACCAGCTTCCCTGCCCCTGCTGAAGAAAAGCCTCTCCACAGCATGATGCGGCCACCACCATGCGTGTCGATGGGGATGGTGTTTCCAGGGTGATGTCCTGTGTTAGGTTTCCGCCACACACAGCGTTTTGCATTTAGCCCAAAAAGTTATACTTTGGTCCCATCTGACCGGAGCACCTTCCTCCACATGCTCGCTGTGTTCCCTACATTACATTTTACAAACTACAAATGGTACTTATGGCTTTGCTTTAAAAAATGGCTTTCTTCTTGCCACTCTCCCATAAAGGCCAAATTTGTGGAGTATATGACTAAGGGTTCTCTCACACTAGCGTATAACACAGTCGAGTGCTACAGTGGGGAAAATATATATTTCATACATTGCCGATTTTGCGAGTTTTCTGACCTGCAACGAATGGAGAGGTCTGTAATTTTTATCGGAGCTGCATTTCACCTGTGAGAGACAGAATATAATAATAAAAAACATAAAATCACACTGTATGATTTTTAAAATATTATTTTTTATTATTATAACACATTTATTCCATGGCGCTTTACATGTGAGGAGGGGTATACATAGCAAACAACAAGTACAATAATCTTCAACAAAAATGAGTCACCGACTGGTCCAGGAGGAGAAAGGATCCTGCCCGCAAGGGTTCACAGTCTACAAGGGATGGGTGAGGATACAGTAGGTGAGGGTAGAGCTGGTCGTACAGCGGTTTGGTGGATCGGTGGTTACAGCAGGTTGTAGGCTTGTCGGAAGAGGTCGGTCTTCAGGTCCCTTTTGAAGGTTCTCACGGTAGGCGAGAGTCTGATATGTTGTGGTAGAGAGTTTCAGAGTAGGGGGGATGCACGGGAGAAATCGTGTATGCGATTGTGGGAAGAGGAGATAAGAGGGGAGTACAGAAGGAGATCTTGTGAGGATCGGAGGTTGCGTGCAGGTAAGTACCAGGAGACGAGGTCACAGATGTATGGATCGAAACAGCTGTCTGTGGATGGATACCATGTTTTGGCATAGGTGGTTTCCTTCATTGGAGACTGCCCTTCCCTTGGTTGTTCCTCCTGGGGGATGACCTGGCTAGTCATTGCTTGCGTTGAGAAACATGTGATGGTGTCTCCGCCGCTTGTGTTTTGCAGGCTTTTATATATTTCCCATAAGGGATGGGGGCATTGCTCTAGAAACACTGCGTTGAGAAACGTGATGGTGTCTCCGCAGTGGTGGATGTTGATCTCTATAAGTTCATTCATCCTCATTTTTCACAGATGTATGGATGACTCAGGTTGTGGATGGCTTTGTATGTCATGGTTAGGGATTTGAACTGGAGTCTTTGGGTAATGGGGAGCCAGTGCAGGGATTGACAGAGGGGAGAGGCCGGGGAATAGCGGGGGGGACAGGTCGATTAGCCGGGCAGCAAAGTTTAGGATAGATTGGAGGGGTGCGAGAGTGTTAGAGGGGAGGCCACAGAGCAGGAGATTGCAGTAGCTGAGGCGGGAAATGATGAGGTCGTGCACTAGAGTTTTTGCAGATTCTAGGTTAAGGAATGTATGGATCCTGGAAATATGCTTGAGTTGGAGTCGCCAGGAAGTGGAAAGGGCTCGGATATGTGATTTGAAGGAGAGATCAGAGTCCAGGGTTATCCCGAGGCAGCAAGCTTGTGGGACTGAGGAGAATGAGCAGCCATTTACCTTAATGGATAGGTCCGTTGAGGAGGTTAAGTTTTAGAAATCTAGCAGAGAAGAAAGATGAAATTCTGCTAAGTAAAAAGGTGATATCGGGACCAGAGAGGTAGATCCATGCGTGATCATTATAGGGATGACACTGAAAGCTGTAAGACTCTAAGAGCTGTCCCAGGCCGAAGGTGTAGATGAAGAAGAGCAGGGGCCCTAGGACTGGACCTTGGGGGACACCAACAGATTGGAGGTGAGATGAGGAGGTGCTGTGCAAGTGGGAGACACAATGTCTGATCAGTTAGGTATGAGGAGATCCAAGATAGGGGTAAGTCTGTGGTGCCAAGAGATAAGAGAATCTGTAGTAAGAGGGAATGATCCACTGTGTCAAAAGCAGATGACGGGTCCAGGAGAAGCCATGCACTCCCTCCACAATCCGCAACTCATCCTCCCTTCTGTGGGCGCTGCATTCAGGGATCTTCTGCGCAGTAGCCAGTGACTCACTGTGACCTCCGGTGTGGCGCTAATAATGTGCTCTGCCCCACTTCCTCCCTTCACAGTTATCACTAGGAACCATGTGCACATGGCAATGATTATGCAGGAAGGAAGTGGGGAGAGCACCTTATTGCCATGCACGCCATAGGTCACTGAAGCAGAATTCGCCGGCGCATGTGCAAAAGATCCCTGAATGCAGTGCCCACAGAAGGGAGGATGAGGTATGTATTGTGGAGGGAGTGCAGGGCGCAGGCGCGGGAATCTGATGCCATAACTGACACTAATGGGAGGGGGTAGTATTACAATGAAGATTAGGAGGCACCACACGCCCCGCAGCCTGGAAGAAATCATTAGCATCAAGAAAGAATCTAACATTTCTCATCAACAAGACTATTAATATGAGGCAGACAGGTAGGACTAGTGTAACATCTCTATCACCTGTATGCCCATATTAATAGGTCTTACATGTCCCTGGGGGGGGACAGATTCCCTTTAACTACTCTGTGTGACATAACTCTCTGGTTTAAGGGCGTCAGAATGAAAAGTTTAAAAATTGCTAAATATTCGCCAAATTTCCATTTTTTTCACAAATAAGCACAAGTCATATCAAAACTAATTTTACCACTATCATAAAGTACAATATGTCATGAAAAAACAGACTCAGAATCAGTTGGATCCGTTGGAACATTCTAGAGTTATTACCACATGGAGTGGCAGTGGTCAGAGTCGTAATATTTGGCCTGGGGATGAAGGTGAAAACGGCTGCGCGGTGTGGAGGGTTAGACCCAATCTGGCTGGATAGTGCACACGGATTCTACAGCCGGTGTGCGGACAGATCTCCTTTCTTGTACAGGGCAGAGTACATGAGCTGTAGCAGCGGCCTATTGGCACAGCGGAGCGGTCCTGCTCTACAAGTAACACCGGCGACATCCATCCTGGTCTATGCTACTAGTTGTGTCCCAACCAAAGATCCACACCGCTCCCTCCTCCGCACAGCTTCATGATTTTACAACAAATTATCAGGTGACAGCATCTGATCAAAGAAACAAGCAAACTAGGAAATGTAGATACTTCTTCATCATGTAATACTATCAGGGAGGCGTCCGATTGTCTCACCATTCATTCTGCAGAAGAACAACGACCCCAAACATTCAGCCAATGTCATGAAGAACGTGGAGTCCTGGGGGTGATGATCCGGCCACCGCAGAGCCCTGATCTCACATCATCCAGTCTGTCTGGGGTCACAGGAAGAGACAGAAGGATCCGCACAAGCCTCATACAAAGAAGATCTGGGGTCAGGTCTCCAAGATGTTTGGAACAACCTCCTGCCAAGAACCTTCAAAAACTGTGTGTGACAGGTACCTAGAGGAACTGATGGTGCCATAGGGCGGTCACCAAAAATTGGTGAGATTTAGATTTCTCTTTTGATAAAAACTATTAACTTAGTCCATTTTTTAATTCTGCACCTGCCTAAAACTTTTGTACCCCTTCAGGGTACCCCATGTCAGCTCCTTCTATAACTTTTTCCTTCAAGGGTTTTCCGGCTCCTGAGAAGGGCGATACACGTGATCAGTAAGGAATCCGGTGTCAGACTGAAGGAACCTGAAGACCTGCAAGGTGTGAGCTATACAAGTGAAGTTAACAGAAGTGAGGAAGAAAGAAAATGTGTTAGTCGCATGTCCCACCCAAGCCCACCTCATATTCACCTTCATATCTCCTGAAGTTTTAGCCCCAACACCTCCTGTTCCTAGCCAGGATTTCTTTACACGGCAGCAGCATTGATGGCAGTCAGCATGGCACAACATGGGTGCTGAAATTGCAAAGTATTTAACCTTTCCCAATGTCCGGTGCGGTGCATAGAGCTGAACTTGCTTGATACACAGCAGTTGTCGGCTGTGTTATACAGCCATCACCCGCCTAACAGCAGTGGCTGTGGCAGCTTTACGTGGAGATATACAGTCATATGTTAAAGTTTGGGCACCCCTATTAATGTTAACCTTTTTTCTTTATAACAATTTTGGTTTTTGCAACAGCTATTTCAGTTTCATATATCTAGTAACTGATGGACTCAGTTATATTTCTGGATTCAAATGAGGTTTATTGTACTAACAGAAAATGTGCAATCTGCATTTAAACAAAATTTGACAGGTGCAAAAGTATGGGCACCTCAACATAAAAGTGACATTAATATTTCGTAGATCCTCCTTTTGCAAAAATAACAGCCTCTAGTCGCTTCCTGTAGCTATTAATGAGTTCCTGGATGAAGGTATTTGTGACCATTCCTGTTTACAAAACAATTCCAGTTCAGTTAAGTTTGATGGTCGCCGAGCATGGACAGCCAGCTTCAAATCATCCCACAGATGTTCAATGATATTCAGGTCTGGGGACTGGGATGGCCATTCCAGAACATTGTAATTGTTCCTCTGAAGGGAACAATAAAATCCCACATCCTAGATATCACTGAAGGAAATATTCTAGTTGCAAATCTTTGTTCATTACATAGCGGAAAGCGTTGAGGACAAGAAAACATAAAAATGATCAATGTAAATCAAAATTAATATCCAATTGTGAGAGCAGGATTTATATTTATCGATCCTGACTCCATTTCGGATATTCTACACGTATCTCCTGCTTTCCGAAATGAGAGTCTGTGTGAGAGATAAGGAGTTTTAGGAATTCTTTGTTTCTTTTCTCCTAGACTCTTCAGCTGGAATTTACTTTAGCACACATACAACTCATTGACTAATACCAGCACATTTTTTGCAGACAAGCGAAGCCAGTTACATTGTTACCATGCATGACTAATAATAACCTATATAAAATTACGTTATTATGATGTAATAGAGAGAGATCTGCTTTGATGCTCAATGTATCAGCGTGGCTCTTCCGACACCATGGGTGTCTGGATTTGGAATAATACTCAAAACCAAAGTGGAAGATCAAATTTCTGTGGAAATGCCTCAAAACAAGTAAATGATGCTCAGTAGTGTGTATGGCCTCCACGTGCCTGTATGACCTCCCTACAATGCCTGGACATGCTCCTGATGAGACAATGGATTTTCTCCTGAGGGATATCCTCCCACACTTGGATTAAAGCATCAGTCAACTCCTGGACCGTTTGTGGTACAACGTGGTGTAGGTGGATGGAATGAGACATGATGTCTCAGATGTGCTGGATTGGATTCATAGCATCAAGGATTCATCATCATGCAGGAACTGCTGACACACATCAGCCACATGAGGCCGAGCATCGGCATGCATCAGAAGGAACTCAGGACCCAGTGCACCTGCATATGGTCTCACGCTGGGTTTGAGGATCTCATCCCGATTATTAGGCGTCGGGTTCCTGCAGCGGCACAACAGGAATCCAGAACCCCACATTCTGTGGTCTCCCATTCTCTATCGACCGCAGAGATTGCTCAGCAGTCCCGTCGTTCCAGACGCTCTACCCAGACCTGCTCTGTGGGTCTGGCTGTTGCTGCCACCTTTGGGTCAGCAATAGCAATGCAGGCTGCTCAGCAGCAAATCGCTCCAGAGGATGTCTCTCCGTCGCTCTACTGGGCATGCTCACGAAACGATCTCCCATTGGAGATCGGGAGTCACATGCCCAGGTCCTTCTCCAGATCTGATTGGTCCATCTCAGGGATCTGGAAGCTTCCGGAAGGTCCCGGCTATAAAAGGTTTGCATGGCTGAGCGCTAGTATAGACTCTAGTTGCTATCTGTGTGAAAGATGATGGATGCATGTACCTGCAAATGACTCATTAAGATCCCCTCCCTCTGATATTACATGTGTGGATAGGGACTTAGTCATTGAGTCTGTGTCAGTCAGTGGCACGCTACAGGCCACAGTGCACATCTCACAGAACTAGAGTCCAACAGTGCACCCCCTCTTGGGCATTGTCGTATTGCGGCTGGATCAGACGCCGTGCTGCAGTCAGCAGCACTTGTTGGCGTCCGCGGTAGCGACGCCGCACGCACAGTAGGTCTCGACGGACTTTGACCCTGAGTCTGCGACCTAGTCCTGTGATCATATACTGTGCGTGCACACCGCTGAGACCTTTGAGGTCAACAGGCTCGGCATTTATGTTTATGTCTTAGGCGCCTCTGTGATAACAACAGAGCTCGCTAGCGCACGCCGGGTGACGTTCAACCCGCGTGTGCCATACCGCCGTATTGTGCACATGCCATTATATAGCAGCAGTTTAACACCTCTGCACGGTGGACCCCGGGCGGCGAACGCACTTTCTGTTATTTAATATTTAGTGCTTTCCGCCGTCCCTAACACCGGTACCTAATGGTAGTCAGGGTACCTCTGCCTAGCACATGGAGGGCTGTGTAACCCTACAAAGAAATGCCTTCCCACACTATTACTGACCCACTGCCAAACCGGTCATGCTGAGTGTTGCAGCAGCAGAATGACTCCACGGCGCCTCCACTCTCTGTCACATGTGCGCAGTGTGAACCTGCTCTCATCCGTGAAGAGCACAGGATGTCAATGTCGAATCTGCCAACTTGGTGTTCTCTAGCAAATGCCAATCTCCCTGCACGGTGTTGGGCTGTAAGTACAACACCCACTTGTAGACGTAGGGCCCTCATACCACCTTCATGGATTCTGTTTCTGACAGTTTGAGCAGACACATGGATGTTAGTGGTCTGCTAGAGGTCATTTTGCAGGGCTCTGATTCCTGTTCCTCCTTAAACAAAGAAGGAAGTAGAGGTGCTCCTGCTGTGTTGTTGCTCTTGTACGGCCTCCTCCACGTCTCCTGGTATCTGCTTCATGCTCTGGACTTCTTGCCACAGCTCGCATTGATGTGCCATCCTGGATGTGCTGCACTACCTGAGCAACTTCTGTGGGTTGTACCGTAGACACCGCTTCATGTTACTGTACCTCTAGGGGTGAGAGCAATGACAAAATGCAAAAGTGACCAAAACAACAACTAAAAAGGATGAGAATAGAGAAATGGTCTGTGGTCACCCCCTGCGGAATCTCTCCTTAATAGGGGTTGTCTTGCTAATTGCCTGTTGTTTCTACTTGTCTGTTCAATTTGCACAACAGCAGTAGAAATTGATTCATAATCAGTGTTGATCCAAAACTGGACAAGTTGATTTTACTGAAGTGTGATTGACTTTGAGTTACATTTTGTTGTTCCCTTTTTTTTTTTTTTGAACAGCACATAAAAGCACTATCTTGCAGTGGGACCAGCCCAAGCACCCAACCATGGTAGCTTCACCAACTGTCTTGGTTGCCATCTGCATCGCTGCCACTCAAATAATTGACCCAGTGGGCCATGAAAGACAGGAACTGTCCCTGTCCATAATTGCTGCTTCATGTGTCCCTTTGAGCTCAATGTCAAGTCTCCTGAATGTGATGGCACAGAGCTGGAACCCGTTTCTTTAAGCACAAATGGTGGCTTGGCATCTACGAGCCAGGCAGACTAAACACGATCATTTCTCGAAAGACAATGGAATACACTGAGTGGTACAGCAGCAACTGAATAACCATTAACTTAACCAGGTAGGAAGTATGTTGGTACACAAGCCACTGACTAAGTGCATACATTTGTTTCCTGGCCACACAATCAGGTATGGATAGCTGATGGTGTGAAGAAAGCAGAGGAGAAATAGAGTTCGACAAGCAGTAGTTGTGGATGATTATGACACGGACTGGGTAATATTGGAGGATGCCACCGGCTACCAGACAGACAAGCTTGAGGAGAAGGGGTAGGAGGACAGAGCTTGGCTCATATTTCTGGACCATTTGCTTTCCCACATGAGAACAAGATGCTGCTCCATGTGCTGATGGATATCTATAGTTCCTAATCCATGATACAAACCTTGAGGTCCACAACCTATTTTCTCCCTGCAAGGCCTGCACACTGCAAGGGATTCATTGGTCAGCAAAATGGAAAAGAATGTCCACACTGGAGACGCCTGCAAGTAGGATTTGTTACTACCATGACCAGAATTTTTAGGCTCTGTTGTGCCTGCTTCACCAACTGTAGGGTCTTTTGGCTAGGCATCTGGGTCAACCCTCACACCCAGGGCAGCGGGGTACTCGGTACCGGGCAGGTGTCAGGGGGAATGTGTCACAGCAGCGGTGACCCGGTCCATGGCCCTGGGCACCCAATATCAATGGCGATGATGTCAATAGTGTTATAGCTTAGTTGAATAGTTTGTGACGCCACCCGTGGTGTTTGGCAAGTAAGATGTTAAGCCAACGCTGCATGCAGGTCCACTGGGACTGATGGTGTGGTGCAGCAAAGATGGTATAGCTCCCCACAGGTGGAGCTGTAGTCCCAGGGCAGTGTGGGTGCAATGGATGAGGAGAGGCGCAGAATGGTATAGATGCTGGTACACAGATGTAGCGGCGCTGAAGGTGTTAGCGACGAATGAATGGAGGACACCAGGGCTTGTAGTTTCAAAGCTTTACTCACAGTTCGTGGTACCCACTGGTGCCTGCCTCCGTGCCGTGTCCTCCAGGGTAGAGACTCAATCAACCTCCCGGGCAAGTCAGGGTTCTCCTCTCCAACACTCCGCCAACATGTGCCTTTCTTGAACGACTCCTCTATTGCGCCTTTTAATGTGAAGAGCTCCAGTACCGTAGTTCTCTGGAATTTCTCCTGTCAGATGTTCCTAGAACCTTACTTGTATGACAGACAGCTGTAGCCTCTATCGGGGACTCCTCTCAGAGTCCTGGCTTGCAAATTGGTTGCTGTTGTGTCTCAAGTCTTGGATGGGAGTAATGCATTTACAGCCAACTACTCCACCGGTGTCTGCTGCAGAACCATAAGTGTCCATACAACCTCGGGGAGCGGGCCCCGACCTTGCGCTGAGAACCTATAGGCAGGGTACTCTCTCAACCCACAACTCCTCTCTGTTCTCCGACTCCTTCGTTCCACGCTGTTCCTTCTCTCTCTTATGGAAGCTAAGGTTGCAGGTCTACGTCTTTCTCCTTCTCTTCTCTTTCCCTTGCCAGCTGGCTCAGATCACTGAGGCAGTTGCAGCACTCTCTTTCTAAACTGAACTCAAACCTGAACTTCTCTGGGACTCATCCCAGACCTTCTGTCAGACTGACCCCCTATTCTCTACTTTCCCCTTCTTTTATACTAACTCCACCCACCTCCCAGCACATCTCGTGTTACGAAGCAGGGTTCCACGAAGGGTGCTCTGCTACCCCCACCCTGAAGCTGCTAGGCTGACCAACTGAACTATCCTGTGTGTGGGATGCAGGTGTTGGAGTGTGGAAAGGAGTTCCCAACCTACCTAGGTTGGTGGGGCACTACACCTTAGGATAAGGTGCAGTGCCTCTGTGGCGACTGAGCCTCAGGGGCGCCACACGTCCGCTCCGCTCTTTATCACTGATGTAAAAAAACAAAACCTTCTGCTGTGACTCAATCACCTCCTAGTCACCCCTTTCTGCTACTTGTCTCCTCCACAATTATCAATCACCACTAGAGTTGAGCGACTTTGGTCAGATCGGGTTTCGTGAAACCCGAATGAAACAAAATTTGAGTCGGATGAAACTGGTCCGACTAGGGCAAAAAAAGTCGGAGTTTTGTCCGAAACCCGACCCCAATGCAAGTCAGTGGGGAATAAAAGTCGGCATTGAATGGATGAATGTCATCCGCTCAAAGCCGACTTTTATTTCCCACTGATTTGCATTGGGGTCGGGTTTCGGACAAAACTCCGACTTTTTTTGCCCTAGTCGGACCAGTTTCATCCGACTCAAATTTTGTTTCATTCGGGTTTCACGAAACCCGATCTGACCAAAGTCGCTCAACTCTAGTGGTGATTGATAATTGTGGAGGAGACAAGTAGCAGAAAGAGGTGACTCAGCCAACTCTCCCATACGCAGGAGAGCTTGTTTGGTCAAACTATCCAGTGTCCCTTATGTGAAACATATTGAATGACACATCGGCCCGATGGTTCATTTCCAGGAGAACAATGCAATCGGCAGTCCAGAATCCGACATCCCCGGTCAACATTTATGATGCTTTTACACGAGCGGCTTTCAGACCAATAAGCGAGCGCCGACGGACAATATTTCCGGCTGACGGAAAACCATGGATACAAAACAATCACTAATAGATTATTCTGTCCCCATACATATCATGTTATCAGCAGCTCATCTCCTATTACAACTGGCGATGCTCTGCCGAGAATGACTTTTTGTGGAAGGAGGTGGTTGGCAAAAGTTGCTAGATTTGGGGACAACCACAAGCTGCAAAAAAAAAAAAAAAAAAACAACAACTTTGCAACATTTTAAAACAGAATTCTGATGAAAACAATTTGTTGAAGGCAGGCCCATATTCCTAAATGTTCCCCCCCCCCCTTCCAGGATTTATATGGAATTGTTGCAGATAACAAGTGAAGTGAATGATGGATATTGGCTGAGTTTTGCTACCACCTAGTGGATAACTGTAAGAATACTTCCCCTGCTACACCCATTTCCCCCCAGCAGTCACTGCAGAATTGAATAATTTCTTGCTGTCCATAACATCTGTCCTATATTTTTTTTTCATTGCTTTTATAAACTCCACTTGTTTTCACGCCGCTGCAGTCTGTTACAATGTACCAGTGACAAGTAAAAGCTTTCCTTCTAGAATCAAGATATATACTACGAATTCGTCCTTAATAGCTCTATAGGATTTACCCGTATATAATGGGTTGTACTTTCTTTAATAAACTTATGAACACATTATTTGATCCCGTATGGTATTTTATGGAAACAAAAATATTGAACTGACTAATACTAAATATTTAAAACAGATATTTATTTTAGTTGTACATAAAAGAGCATTGCTAAAATTACTGGAATAAAGTAATAATAGCGGTGAATATAAGTCCATAATAAAAAAATAAATGGTCAAAGATGACATAAAGATATTCAAAATTACCTAAGATAAATAGATTTTTCTTGTAAATAATATTTAGAAAGAGCAAATGCTTCAAAATAAATTAACCAAAAATTGGTTTAAAGTGCATAGTGTAAATAATAAATTTTACAATAAATGCTTGATTCATCAAAGGTGGTGCAATTACACAAAGTGATCATTGGATGGTGCTTTTCATTTGCCATTCAAATTATAGGACATCTCTCTTTACATTAAGTGTATTCCTCTCTTCACATATTAGCGTAGACTAACAGGGGCAACGACGCCTTTGGTATCATTATTAGCTGTCTTAGTGCAGAATTTCCTAATACATACAGAACTACACCAAAGAACAAGGTGCACTTCATATCAAATATCTACTGGCAAAGTATAAATATGAGCCTAGGGGGGAATATATTACCTTTCTGTCACTGCCTCATATGCTCAAACAGGTGCTCGTGGACTCCAACCTCCTGGCCCCGACGTGTGCATTTCGCCCTGTTTCTTTGGGGGACGTGTTTAGAATACAGGGGTGCGTGTGTGTGACGAACAGCCCACCGCCGTTCGTCCACTTACGGACAGCGGACCCTGTGTCACCACTATGTCACAGTCCCACCACTGACACGGGTGTATCAGCGGACGGAGGGGCGTGACACAATGCCGGCACACGGCTATCACAGGCGCAGTGGGGCTTATCTTAGTTATCCCAACACTGGCACCATGTGACCAAAAATATCCAGCAAGCTAATCTCGCTCTACAATTTGCCGCAGGGGGAGTTTAATTTGGATGCCCCACCACTGCTATCAATCTTCCAAGTACTGCGGGGATTTATGTATATCCCACTTTCTCAGTTCCACTTTGGAACTCGCAGCTCTCCGGCGCCCCCCTTACCCTCAGGTCAGTCAGGGAACTGCACCTAGGATAATTAGTCGCCGGACGGGCTGCCTGTTGTGAACCGGCAATTAGGCTTCTGCAGTAAGGGAATTATCAATGCTGTGGCTGAAGCCCCTTACTCAGCAATATAAGACCCTTCTAGACTGCCAGCAAGCCGTAATAGCCGTACACAATGCGCTGCCACCAGTCACGGTTACTTAATTCACAGTGTTAAATTAAGAGGGTCCGTGGCAAACCCCTTGAATTAGTAGCGATTATCTATCAAAGGCGTATAGTTCGATTCTTAGAGCATGGAGACAGATCTAAATAATTTCATTTATTTTCCGAAAGAGGACAGTGATTACAGATAAAAGTTGCTATAAAATTGAGACATAAAATATGTACAGTACAGGTATAAAATAAAAGTGGAGAAAACAAAGAGATTACACTCACAGTTCCATATTGTTCCTTAGGCAGACCATGCGGCTAAGGTGGGTGGAGGCGGAGCTGCACTTCTCCGCTCATTGGGGTCCTTCTAGCACGACGACTTGAGCTGTTCTGAGCTGGTTTGCCCAGGAAATGCCTTATAGACTTTCCTATGTGACATCACAGAGAGGTGCATTCTGGGTTGATCCCACCTCTCTTATCCAAGTTATGTTTTGGCTACAAAACTTAGATTAGCTATAACTTTAGGGGAGAAGCTGGTATGGACTCATCAGTGGTATCATGTTTCCCAGCGTAATGAGCCCATCAAGAAAACATCAAACATCTATGCGATATGACCGTCCATTTGGGCGCAAATCCTATCTCATGTTCTGGACAGGGTAGAACTTCGAAACATACGCGGTCTCGAAGCTGGGACCGCTCAGGTTACAAAAATATGATTTTCATATCTCTAGGGTATTTGGTTCTTATGGTATAGTCTCTCATAGTTTTATTCGTTTCAAACAAAGAAGTTTTTCCCGCTCTGAAGAGGAGAGAAGGCAAATGGTGTGAGGAAGATGGTCTAGCTAATTAACATTCCTGCTCTTCCAGAGGAAGTGGCAGGGTTGATAAAACCTGGGGGGAAGGAATTCCTACTACTGAGAGTTTACAATGTCCTAGGGTGGAGGATTTGTTAGCACATTGCAACAGAAAACATATCTTGCAGACATGGTACATCACACCTCCCCCCTTAAGAGGGCGCTAAGGAGGCATTACCTCTCGGTAATCGGCCATGCGCACCTCAGCGGGTTCGCCCCGGCGGGACAACCCATCGGCATTGCCGTTTTCACTGCCCTTCCTGTGTTTTACAGTAAAATCGTACTGTTGAAGGGCAAGGCTCCAGCGGAGCAATCTTCCATTGGTTCCCGACACGGTGTGCAACCAGCTCAGTGGGTTGTGGTCGGTTACCACCGTGAAGGCGCGCCCATACAGGTAGGGCTGCAAACGCTGCAGTGCCCACACCATGGCCAGACACTCCTTCTCGATGGTCGAGTATGCCACTTCCCTCGGCAAAAGTTTCCGGCTCAGGTACAACACGGGGTGCTCTTGGTCCCCCGAGTCGACCTGGCTAAGCACAGCACCGAGGCCAAACTCGCTGGCGTCGGTCTGTACCAGAAACGGGCGACTGCTGTCGACTGCTCTCAACACTGGAGAGTTGCACAGGGCTGCTTTCAAAGCTTGGAAAGCCGCCTCACAGTCATCTGTCCAGTTGACTGTTTGGGGTAGCCTCTGCTTGGTGAGGTCAGTCAAGGGTTTGGCAAGGGCGCTATAGTCCTGTACGAACCGCCTATAGTACCCTGCAGTGCCCAAGAAGGACTTCACCTGTTTCTTGGTCCTGGGGGTGGGCCAGGACACGATTGCGTCCACTTTTTCTGGCTCCGGACTCATGGAACCCCCGCCTACCCGGTGCCCCAGGTAGTGGACCTCGCGCATGCCTATCTGGCACTTCCCCGGCTTGATGGTCAGGCCTGCCTGGTGAAGACGCTTGAGCACCTCCTGGAGGTGCTGAAGGTGTTCCTCCCAGGTGGAACTGAAGACGGCAATATCGTCTAAGTACGCCACTGCGTACTCCTCCAGTCCCCGAAGCAGGTGGTTGACCATCCGCTGGAAAGTGGCAGGGGCATTCTTCATGCCGAAGGGCATGACCGTGGACTCGTACAGTCCAAAGGGGGTGATAAAGGCGGATTTCTCCTGCGCCTCAGGGCTCAGGGGAATCTGCCAGTATCCCCGACTCAAATCCATGATGGATATGTAGTTGGCGTTTGTCAACCGCTCGAGCAGATCCTCGATGCGCGGCATCGGGTGGGCATCAGAGGTTGTGATGGCGTTGAGCCCCCTGTAGTCCACGCAGAACCGGGTGGTTCGATCCTTTTTAGGCACGAGGACTACAGGTGAAGCCCACGCACCTTTTGACCGTCGAATCACTCCCAGCCTTAACATCTCATCGACCTCTTGGCGCATGACTTGTTGCACCGTTTCAGAGATCCGATAAGGTGTTCGCCATAATGGGGCATGATTCCCGGTGTCCACCTCATGAACCGCTAACTCCGTCCTCCCAGGACGGTTGGTGAACACGGGCCGGAAGAGTTCCAGGGTGGCCATCAACTGCAACCGCTGGGACACGGTGAGCGAACCACTTATCTCCATGTCCTCAATGGACCCATTGGCCTTGGCCTGGGCCAGCATGTCCAGGAGGGAATCTTCCTCCCCATCCTCTGGCAGATTGCAGACCGGTAGGATGCAAGCTTCACGTTCGTAGTGCGCCTTCAGCATGTTGACTTGAAAGGCCTTGCGCCTACCCCGAGCATGGTCAAGCGTGACCACGTAGGTGACCGGGTTGAGCTGTTGGTGGACGACGTACGGGCCTTCCCAGGCTGCCTGAAGCTTATCCGTTGGTACCGGGACCAACACCCACACCTTTTGACCCACCTGGTAGGTCCGCTCCCGGGCGTTCTGGTCGTACCAGCGCTTCTGGTCAGCCTGAGCCTGCGTCATGTTGTCATGCACCAACTGCGTCAAGGTCTGCATCTTGTCACGGAAGCGCATGACATAATCCACGATGGACACTTCTGTGGGGTTTGGCTCATCTTCCCAGGATTCTCTTATCAACCCAAGGGGTCCCCGGACTCGCCTGCCATACAGGAGCTCGAAGGGGGAGAACCCGGTCGAAGCCTGCGGAACTTCTCTGTAAGCGAACAGCAGGTGTGGGAGGTACCGCTCCCAGTCGCGCCCTTGGGTCTCAACCAGTATGCGGAGCATCTGTTTGAGGGTACCGTTGAAACGTTCACACAAACCGTTAGTCTGTGGGTGATACGGACTCGATACCAGCTGCGTCACCTGCATTTTCTCACAGAGAGCCTCCATTAGGCGAGACATGAATTGGGGCCCTTGATCGGTAAGCATCTCCCTGGGAAATCCTACTCTCGAAAAGATGGTCACCAGTGCGTCAGCCACCTTATCTGCCCTGGTTGAAGACAGAGCTACTGCCTCTGGGTACCGGGTAGCGTAGTCTACCACGGTGAGAATGTATCGCTTTCCGGAGCTGCTGGGGACGGACAGCGGTCCTACAATGTCCACCGCGATTCTCTGGAAAGGCTCCTCTATCACCGGCAAAGGAATAAGGGGAGCCTTAAGAGCAGGCCCCGCCTTACCCACTTTTTGACAGGTGGCACAGGAGCGGCAGTAGTGTGTTACATCTGTCCCCATCTTGGGCCAATAGAAGTGTTGAGACAGCCGTGCCTTTGTTTTGCTGATCCCCAAGTGTCCAGCGAGTGGAATCTCATGGGCAATCCGCAACAACTCAGTTCTGAACTGATAGGGGACGACCAGCTGTCTTTCCCTCAACCACTCCTTTTTAGGATCTCCGGGTACTGTCTCCCGGTACAACCTTCCTCGTTCCCAGAACACCCTCTCCTTATCAGACTTGGAGGTGGGCGTCTCGGCGAGACCTCTCAATTTCTCCAGGCTGGCATCTGAGTGCAGAGCAGCCTGGAACTCCATGCTGGAGGCTGCCAGAAGTGACGTCAGGGTCCCCTCTTTACTGGGACCCTCTGGAACCGGCTCTGGGTTCACCTCTGGTTCAGTCTCTCCTGTAGCAGCAGAGGGTCCAGAAGACAGTGCGTTACCTGCGATCTGGGCACTCTGACTGCGTGTGACAGCTGCTATGTATGCTGTCTCCCTGGGGATTTCTGCAGACCCACCAGCTGGTGCTGCCCTGGGCTCTACCTCCCCATCCACCCCCAACACTTCAGGAGCAGTGCTACTTATGGGCCAGTTACCTTCCTCGGTGGCACTGGTCAGCTGCATGGCATTACCTTCCTCATGGTCCCCATGCACCTCCCCATTTCCTTGAGCACCGTTGCTTACTCCTGCCAGGGGTTCCTCAGCCGTCTCACTCCGCAGAGTGACGGGGCTGAGCACTTCGGTACCTGTGGACACATCTACCGCTTCAAAGAAAGGGTTAACGGGTTCAGTCGGCACAGATACATCAACATCATCATCATCCTTCCTAGGAGAAGAATGGTTATCAGTTTGCTTTGGTACATTCACATCAGCATCAGCATCGTACCTGGGGAAAGAATGGTTGTTAGTTGCATCATTACTCATCAAGGCATTAGCAGGTAACACATTCAGTTTCCCATCATCAACATCATCAGGGTTAATGTTACCCTTATTATCAGTTTGGGGAAGGGTGTCAGGGACATAGTATGCAACCATCCTCCCCAAGTCAGTCCCCAATAAAACATCAGTGGGCAAATTTTCAGACACTCCCACCTCCCTCAACCCGCTCCCGGCACCCCAGTCAAGAAAAACTCGTGCCACTGGCAAGGGACAACGGGTGCCTCCAATCCCGGTGACAGTCAGGGTTTTCCCCTCAACAAACTCTTCAGGGGCCGCCAGTCCAGGACGGATGAGGGTTCGTTCAGCCCCGGTGTCCTTGAGGCCTGTAGCAAGACGGGCCCCCACCTGAACAGGTTGAACGTTGTCGTCAGCCCTCCCAACCACACCTCCCACCAAAAGAACAGAGGCATTGGGCCCGGGGGCCTTGGCTGGGGGGTTCTTCGGCCTGTTCGGACAGGTGTAAAAGAAGTGACCAGGCCGCTGGCAGTGGTGACACAGGCGACTGTCAGTAGCCGGCCTGTTGTTGGCAACAGGGACAGGGCCTCCGGAGGGACGGCTAGCTGGGGCATTGGGGTTGGTTGCTGGCTTACCCCCTTTCCAGCTGGTGGCGACTGGCCTCCGCGTCTCGGGCTTCCGGTTGGCCTCGTGGTTGTCGGCGATCTGCGCCGCTTTGTCCGCGTTCGTTGGTTCGCGGTCCAGGATGAACTGTCGGACCTCAGCTGGGCAGAGATGCAGGAACTGGTCTTTGATCATCAGGTCCCGTAGCTGCTCAAAGGTTTCAACGGACAGTCCATGGATCCACTGGTCAAAGTGGGTCCTGAGTCCTTGCACCACATCACTGTAGCTATCGTGTGGGCCACGTTGGAGGTGTCGGAACTTCTTTCGGTATACCTCAGGTGTCAGCCGGTATTTGGCGATCAGCGCCTGCTTTATGGCGTCATAGTCATCATCGGCTTCTGGCGGAAGAGAAGCAAATGCCTCCAGGGCTTTGCCTTTTAGCCCTGGGGTCAAGTACCTTGCCCATTGGTCTCTAGGCAGCTGGTACTGTCTGCAGGCTTTCTCAAAGGCTCGCAGAAATGTGTCCAAGTCCCCGTCCTTTTCCATCACGGGAAAATGCTCTGGCCGGGGTTTAGGAGTCTGGACGCTGCTGGGCTCACGGCTTCGGGCTGTGAGGGCATTCCCACCCCGCTGGAGTACCTCCAGTTCATGGGCCCTCTGCGCCTGGCGCTCGGCTCTCTCAGCCTCAGCTTGGCGCTCAGCTCTCTCCGCCTGGCGCTCGGCTCGCTGCTCTGCTCTCTCTCGAGCTTGCTGGATCAGCCTCACCCGCCCATCACTGTCTTCGGCGGGGAGTTCGTCCAAGGCCATTTGCAGATAGGGGTCCACCCCGTTCTGGTTGAATGTGGGGCCAGCGCTCAGGAGTGGAGCCTCTGCTGCAGCCCCATTGCAACTTGGGCCAACTTCTGCGCTCGCTGTATTCTGGTCGTTGTCCAGCTGCACTAGAGCCGCGATCATTTGAGCTCTGTTTTTGTTCGTGGCGTCAAGGCCTTGGTACGTGCATAACGCAGCAAGAACTTCCTTTGTCTGCCGGGTGTACCAAGGTTCTCCTTTTGCCGCCATGGTTGCCAAATAAAAGATAGAAAAAGAAAAACGAAGAAACGGGAGGGGGATACTTGCAAGTACACACTAATGTCTCAGGACTAGTAACCACTGAGTCTGTTCTCCAAAACCTATGATGCAGGATTCCCGCAGGAACCGTGCAGGTTTTTAGTGAGAGGAATGATTGCTCAAACCAAATCACTAATGCTCTAGGATTATCCCACCGCGCTGCCACCAATATGTGACGAACAGCCCACCGCCGTTCGTCCACTTACGGGCGACACTAACGGGAGTCCCGCTGCCACCAAAACGCGACGGACAGCGGACCCTGTGTCACCACTATGTCACAGTCCCACCACTGACACGGGTGTATCAGCGGACGGAGGGGCGTGACACAATGCCGGCACATGGCTATCACAGGCGCAGTGGGGCTTATCTTAGTTATCCCAACACTGGCACCATGTGACCAAAAATATCCAGCAAGCTAATCTCGCTCTACAATTTGCCGCAGGGGGAGTTTAATTTGGATGCCCCACCACTGCTATCAATCTTCCAAGTACTGCGGGGATTTATGTATATCCCACTTTCTCAGTTCCACTTTGGAACTCGCAGCTCTCCGGTGCCCCCCTTACCCTCAGGTCAGTCAGGGAACTGCACCTAGGATAATTAGTCACCGGACGGGCTGCCTGTTGTGAACCGGCAATTAGGCTTCTGCAGTAAGGGAATTATCAATGCTGTGGCTGAAGCCCCTTACTCAGCAATATAAGACCCTTCTAGACTGCCAGCAAGCCGTAATAGCCGTACACAACGCGCTGCCACCAGTCACGGTTACTTAATTCACAGTGTTAAATTAAGAGGGTCCGTGGCAAACCCCTTGAATTAGTAGCGATTATCTATCAAAGGCGTATAGTTCGATTCTTAGAGCATGGAGACAGATCTAAATAATTTCATTTATTTTCCGAAAGAGGACAGTGATTACAGATAAAAGTTGCTATAAAATTGAGACATAAAATATGTACAGTACAGGTATAAAATAAAAGTGGAGAAAACAAAGAGATTACACTCACAGTTCCATATTGTTCCTTAGGCAGACCATGCGGCTAAGGTGGGTGGAGGCGGAGCTGCACTTCTCCGCTCATTGGGGTCCTTCTAGCACGACGACTTGAGCTGTTCTGAGCTGGTTTGCCCAGGAAATGCCTTATAGACTTTCCTATGTGACATCACAGAGAGGTGCATTCTGGGTTGATCCCACCTCTCTTATCCAAGTTATGTTTTGGCTACAAAACTTAGATTAGCTATAACTTTAGGGGAGAAGCTGGTATGGACTCATCAGTGGTATCATGTTTCCCAGCGTAATGAGCCCATCAAGAAAACATCAAACATCTATGCGATATGACCGTCCATTTGGGCGCAAATCCTATCTCATGTTCTGGACAGGGTAGAACTTCGAAACATACGCGGTCTCGAAGCTGGGACCGCTCAGGTTACAAAAATATGATTTTCATATCTCTAGGGTATTTGGTTCTTATGGTATAGTCTCTCATAGTTTTATTCGTTTCAAACAAAGAAGTTTTTCCCGCTCTGAAGAGGAGAGAAGGCAAATGGTGTGAGGAAGATGGTCTAGCTAATTAACATTCCTGCTCTTCCAGAGGAAGTGGCAGGGTTGATAAAACCTGGGGGGAAGGAATTCCTACTACTGAGAGTTTACAATGTCCTAGGGTGGAGGATTTGTTAGCACATTGCAACAGAAAACATATCTTGCAGACATGGTACATCACAGTGTGTGTATAAATATTGTCGGGGTAGCTATTTAGGGAGGGCTAAATTAACCCTTCACGGATGAGTCAGTGATGTCCAAATTATTCCACAGAGTGTTGCTAGCAACTCAAATGACCACACGGAGACGAGGGTCTCTGTACGGGAGGATCGAGACAGATCACCAAGCCCCTTTATTTTAGTCACTTCTTTTATAACATTTTGCTTAATTATGCAAAGTTCTCAACTACCAATAACATCATTTCACTTTATAAGCCAATAATATGGCAAGAAAACCGGAAACTACACATATGTCCGTATCCAAATAGCATAGAAAGCAATATAATGGCATATTCTTCAGAGTTTTACACCCCCGGTTCCCTTATCTTGCACCTGATGGGAACAGTCTGGTTTCATTACAGCCCATGCCAATTACAAAAATTTATCTTACAGCAACAAAAATGGAGAAACGAAACCTTCAGAGAATGGATAAAACGAAACTTCAACTCTGATTTTAGTATTAACCCTTCACATTCCCCCTAGATAAATTTTGTTAACACATATGCAGCATCAGAGGTGCTATCCCAAGCTAACAGCTTGAGGTGTACTGGTCTTAACATGACTGATGCCGTGTTACCAGTCATGGCTGTCGCAGCGCACACGTCCCCCCTGTATACTGCAGTTCACGAATAACAATTTTTGAAAACGGTGGTGGAGATCTTTTGTAGTTAGCCATGTGCTTGGCTTCAACATCTTCATCAAGTAGCCTTTTAAGATCGGTGCAGAGAAGAGCAGGGGCAACGACGCCTTTGGTATCATTAGCTGTCTTAGTGCAGAATTTCCGAATACATACAGAAATACACCAAAAAACAAGTTTTAGTATCACATATACCTCAAGGATACAAGCCGCAATGTGCACAAGCTTTGTAAGATCCCAGCTATCCAGCCCCCAATTCCCTTAAATCAATTGGCTGGATTCTCCTTTGAAGGTGTCTGACCAACAACTGTCCTTATTACGATCATTATCTTTATCGTATTGATCTCTGAGTCTTTGAATATCTTCTAACTTTAACTTTTAACTTCTACCAATAATATGGAAAATGCGAAAAACCAAAACATTATGCCCCTTTATTTGCTATTGGCTTGGTTAACCAGCTTGCAGTGCGATGCGTGAATCCAAGTAAGTCTTCTAGTTTCACTGATATAGGGGTGATAAGGAGAACTTGATCAGGACCGTCAAAGCAAGGGTTGTAGTCCGTGCTTTCTGACATGCCTTTTCATGACTACCAAATCACCAGGCTTCAGGTTATGACAGGTGTCGGTTTCTGCTGAATCTGGAAGAGAAAAGAAAACTAGAACATAGGTGTTAGCAAGATTTTTACTAAGCTGAATAACATATTGAACAGCACCGGTCAGTTTCTTCTGATAACTGCTGAGGCTGGAAATTTGCAACTGGTGGCCTAGCACCAAACAATATCTCATATGGGGACAGGCCATGTTTTGCAATAGGGGTAGTACGAATATGGTATAGTACAATGGGTAGGAGCTCTGGCCATGGAGCTGTAGTCTCCTGCATCATTTTGGTCAATTGTTCCTTCAGTGTGCCGTTCAGCCTCTCAACTTCCCCACTGGATTGTGGGTGGTACGGAGTATGGAGGGCTACAGTGGATCCAAGCATTATCAGAACTTCTTGGTACACATGAGAAGAAAAGGCCGGGCCTTGATTACTTTTAACAACTTCTGGAACCCCATATCTGCATATAACTTCCATCACCAGTTTCTTCGCTGTGGTCTTCACAGTCATGTTGGTAACAGGGAATGCTTCCGGCCAACTGGAGAACCGGGGCCCAGTAGAATTTTTGCACCAGGGCGAGGGCCTGATTCTTTCCTCGATGTGTAGGTCCATGTGCCCATGTGGCAATAGCAGGGTACATCTGCTTAGGGAGACACACGAGTTGGTCCTTTTTCCAGAGACCATTATCCATTCGTGCCCCATCAGTCTTCCATTGCTTCGCCTCTTCCTTTGGAGACATTCTCTGCGTTGTCATTAAGCGGTCTCGTGGGGTCCGACAGAAAACTTCAGTCTGTCGTAGATCATCAGGTTCTTGTAGGGTCAATGCTTCTTGTAACTGTTTATGCTGAGAGCGTGTGGTCACCATAGTTTGTATGGTTGGTTCAACGGTAAGAGAGCAGCGGCTTTTGCTTGCATATCCGCAAATGCGTTGCCAACAGTCTATGGACTAGTCCTAGGACAGTGCACCCTAACTTTGATCATGGCCACCTGAGTAGGTAATTTGATCAAGTCCATGAGGGTTTTAACAGATTCAGCATTTTTCACTGGAGTTCCGGCAGTAGTAATAAACCCTTGATCGGCCCGTAGAGCCCCAAAATCGTGAGCAATACCAAATGCATACCGTGAGTCCGTGTATATATTAGCCCGTCTGTTCTTGGCCAAAGTACATGCAGTAGACAGAGCCTGGAGTTCTGCTTCTTGTGCTGACTGTGAGCGCGGGAGCGCAGCTGCGTGCACTACAGTGTCCTCTGTGGTAACAGCATATCCCGTGTGGAATCTACCAAACTCATCAGCATATCTTGAACCATCCGTGTATAACACCAGATCGGGATTTGGGAGCAGATTCTCACTGACATTTGGTGGAGTAGCTGTTTCTTCAGTCAGAAGTTAGGAACAATCATGTTGGAGGTAATCCTCATCACTGCCATCTTTCCTTATAGTTCATTATACCGTCTTTCAAAGCATTGTAAAGGGGTTGCATTATGCGGGATGCATCAGGTATCCACGGACAAAAATAAGTGCACAGTCCAAGAAAACGCTGGAGTTCAGTTGTATCTAGTTTCATCTTTTGGGAAAGGAAGGGAGCTGACAGCTATTTTTCTTTCTTCTGTGAGGTGTCTGGCACCCTGAAGGAGACAGTGACCCAAGAATATCACTTGACCAAGGCAGAACTGAAGTCTCGAGGCCGAAACCCGACAGTTCAGTGCTGCCAGATACTTAAGGAGGCTAACAATGGCAGCAATGGCAAAAGACACTCGCTCATGTTTTTCAAACTGGTTGGGACTGTTTTCGGCCCCTTGTGGCATCTGTGGGAAAGGCATGAAAAATACAAATTTCCTCACTGTCTTCATCTACATAGGGATTATATAACGTAAGAACCATCTGACCATCATCTTGGAATTGTATTCTGGAGCAGAACTGTGATAATAAATCTGCTCCTAGTAAATTTACAGGACATGTGGGAGAGATTACAAACTGAGCAGTAACCTCTGGGAAGGGTTTTATGGGGTTTATAAAAGTATATTGAGTCTGCCATCTACCCCTATTAAAACAGCGTCCTGTATGACAATCTCTCTGAAAGTGTCCGAGTCGGGCACAGCGCCAGAATTGCTGACGAGAATTAGCAGGGTTCCCAGTCATAGGATTGGAAGAGATATTGCAGCGCGGGAGCTGGAGTCTGAGGGGGAGCTGTGTGTTCACAGCTGCAGTGGGGGCGATGGGAGGGGGCTGTAGCAGCTACGGCTGCTAGCTTGTTTTGGGTTTTTTTCTCTCTCTGCTGAACAGAGCGGGTTAAAGTCTTCTGAAAACTTTTTTTTTCCTTCTCTGGATCTGGTAAATGGAATGGGGTGGATACTCATAACCACTAGCAATATTAGGCATAACGGGGACTAAGGCTGGCGGCGGATAATAGGTACCGTCATCAAAGGTGGGGGCTGCTGCTCCCGGTCTCCTTGTACAATTGTCATCTAGCAGGGAGACCTCTTTTTTCAAATCATCACTTTTAACTATTTGTATGCCTTACACATTAGTATCAATCTTAATTCCTTATTTAATCACTTTCTCACACCACAGTCACTTTCTTGAACCACAATACATCCCATCCTTGCCATAATAGACAATTTTTCCTTCAACATAGCAGTAACAGAAACAATCAGAATTCACTTCCTCTGTTCTTCCTAACACCTTCGTCACACAATTCATGTGCCAAGCCACAAAATTCTTCTCTTCCTTCCACGGATTCTCTCATTTAGAGCTAAATATCCTTACTTCAGTTGTACACAGATCTGGAGCGGCCGTATCAGTCTGTTCCACTGGGTCAATAATCCCCCTCTGGGATTGCCCAAAATTCGCGATACTCAGTGAAAGGAGGAGGGTGTCTCAAGATATCCCTCCGGACACCTCTGGTTATATATATCTATATACCTGAGTTACGTATCCTACCCAGTCTTTGATCATTTCACCACCCCTGACTAATAGTGAATTCAGGACTTCAGGATATTTTGACTATAAAGAGAGTCACAATCACTGGTCAATCCGGGGTGTCCGTCCCTTATGAGGTACGGTTTGAGCACTGGGCCCCCAACGGGACTACACCTCTATATGATTCCACCCATGAATCACCCCACCACAGGGACAAACCTCAGATCCTCTTTGCAGCAACAAGCACAGGAAAACCACAACAATGGTCAGTCTGAACAGTATAACTGCCAACTTACCGTGGTTGTTGTGGGGGATGATCAGTCCCAATTTTCCAGCACCTGTGTCCGCTCCGAGGGTCCTTTGTCTTGCTGTCCTCCGGGGGCAGAGGCGTCCCTATTCGGTGGCCCCACATTGGGCGGCCAGCTGTCGAGAGAGCTATTTAGGGAGGGCTAAATTAACCCTTCACTGTTGAGTCAGTGATGTCCAAATTATTCCACAGAGTGTTGCTAGCAACTCAAATGACCACACGGAGACAGGGGTCTCTGTACAGGAGGATCGAGACAGATCACCAAGCCCCTTTATTTTAGTCACTTCTTTTATAACATTTTGCTTAATTATGCAAAGTTCTCAACTACCAATAACATCATTTCACTTTATAAGCCAATAATATTGCAAGAAAACCGGAAACTACATATATGTCTGTATCCAAATAGCATAGAAAGCAATATAATGGCATATTCTTCAGATCTTTACACCCCCGGTTCCCTTATCTTGCATCTGATGGGAACAGTCTGGTTTCATGACAGCCCATGCCAATTACAAAAATTTATCTTACAGCAACAAAAATGGAGAAATGAAACCTTCAGAGAATGGATAAAACGAAACTTCAACTCTGATTTTAGTATTAACCCTTCACAATATGATGTTGCTCCAATCACAAATTTGCTTTTATGTGACCTAGGTTGTTGCCGTGTATCACTGCGCAAGTAAGAAAATTACCAAAATTACCGTAAGTATTAACTATGACATAGGTAGTTGCTAGATATTATGGCGCATGTGCAAGCTACATATATGCATTTCTTCTAATGCGATCTGCAGACTGCGATCAGGTAAATTGCAACATCTACACCACTTACCATGTTGGCGCTGAGAGACTGGCTATCACCTACAGATCAGCAGCCTGCAAATCCAAATGCCAAAACAGCCTCCTTACATGCGCGCCAACCAGCAAAACCATTGAAAGGGGAGATTGTCTATAATCCAATAAGTCAAACACCTGTATTGATCTACTGATATAAACGGACATTTGTAAATGATAAAGCTAACAATATAGGAGGGCAAAATTTTAAATATATAGTGTAGGGAATATGGGTGTGTATAAAAATTGACAAAAATATATAAAAAATAAAAAATGTATGTTGCAATGTGAAACTAAAATGGGGAAGTAATATTAGTGAATATCATGTAAAAAGAGAAAAAAGAAGTAGGATGGCAGGATTGTTCCCGTGCCAATGCCTACGCCCTGTACTGATGAAATAAAGTGATTTACTTCACAAGAACGGTGAGTGCCATCCTACTTCTTTTTACATGAAGTTCACTGTTTTTTCAATTAGGATAGAGCACCCGTTCTAAGTGGGATTAAGGTGTTTCATGCATTTGTGGACTAAGGAATATATGTGCAAGTAATTTGGGTAATTTTGTGACATAACAGTGCCCGACATTTATTTCTTTTATTTTAATATTAGTGAATGTGTGTGATGTGTAAAGGGAATGCATTAAGGGTTTAACGTCAATGACTGCCCGAAATATAATCAGATTAATATTCTGAAAAATAGTGAACCAGTATACAGTGGGGGAAAAAAAGTATTTAGTCAGCCACCAATTGTGCAAGTTCTCCCACTTACAAAGATGAGAGAGGCCTGTAATTGACATAATAGGTAGACCACAACTATGAGAGTCAAAATGAGAAAACAACTCCAGAAAATCACCTTGTCTGATTTGGTAAGATTTATTTTACAAATTATGGTGGAAAATAAGTATTTAGTCACCTAAAAACATGCAAGCTTTCTGGCTCTCACAGACCTGTAACGTCTTCTTTAAGAGGCTCCTCTGTCCTCCACTCATTACCTGTAGTAATGGCACCTGTTTGAACTTGTTATCAGTATAAATGACACCTGTCCACAACCTTAAAACAGTCACACTCCAAACTCCACTATGGTGAAGACCAAAGAGCTGTCAAAGGACACCAGAAACAAAATTGTAGCCCTGCACCAGGCTGGGAAGACTGAATCTGCAATAGTCAAGCAGTTTGGTGTGATGAAATCAACTGTGGGAGCAATAAGACAAAGGAAAAAATACAAGACCACTGATAATCTCCCTCGATCTGGGGCTCCACGCAAAATCTCACCCCGTGGAGTTAAAATGATCACAAGAACGGTGAGCAAAAGTCGCAGAACCACATGGGGGGGACCTAGTGAATGACCTTCATAGAGCTGGGACCACCGTAACAAAGACTACCATCAGTAACACACTACGCCACCAGAGACTCAGATCCTGCAGTGCCAGACGTGTCCCCCTGCTTTAGCCAGTACATGTCTGGGCCCATCTGAAGTTTGCTAAAGAGAATTTGGATTATCCAGAAGAGTATTGGGAGAATGTCATATGGTCTGATGAAACCAAAGTAGAACTGTTTGGTAGAAACAACTCGTTGTGTTTGGAGGAGACAGAATGCTGAGTTGCATCCAAAGAACACCATACCTACTGTGAAGCATGGGGGTGGCAACATCATGCTTTGGGGCTGTTTCTCTGCAAAGGGATCAGGACGACTGATCCGTGTACATGAAAGAATGAATGGGGCCCATGTATCATGAGATTTTTAGTGCAAACCTCCTTCTATCAGCAAGGGTATTGAAGATAAAATGTGGATGGGTCTTTCAGCATGATAATGATCCCAAGCACACTGCCAGGGCAACGAAGGAGCGGCTTCGTAAGAAGCATATGAAGGTCCTGGAGTGGCCTAGGCAGTCTTCAGATCTCAACCCCATAGAAAACCTTTGGAGGAATTTGAAAGTCCATGTTGCCCAGCGACAGGCCCAAAACATTACTGCTCTAGAGGAGATCTGAATGGAGGAATGGGCCAACATACCATAAACAATGTGTGCCAACCTTGTGAAGACTAAGGCCTCTTTCACACTTCCGTTTTTTACAATCAGTCACAATCCGCCAGGTTTTGAAAAAAAACGGATCCTCAATTTTTTTTTGAGGATCCGTTTTTTTCCCATTGACTTGCATTAATGGCGGATTGTGACGGATTGCTGTCCGTTGCATCCGTTTTTTGTGAGGATCCGCCAAAAGTTGCTGTCCGTCACCATCGTCAAAAATTTCAAAACGGAGCTTGTAACGTTTTTTCCTCTGGCGGATCCTGCAAACACTGATTTAACCCGACTTTCTTTCTGGGTGCCGGACAAAAAAAAAAAAAAAAAAAATTTTCTCTCTCTCTCGCCAGCGATTCCTTTAAATTTCTTCATTTTCAGGATCCGTCTGAAAACGGATCCTGTGCCATCCGTTCACATCAGTTTAGAACGGATCCGCTTGTCCGCCTTTTTGGCGGATTATAACTGATGCAAAAAACTGAAGTGTGAAAGAGACCTAAGACCTCTTTCACACATCAGTTTTTTGTCATCAGTCACAAGCCGTCATTTTTTGAAAAAAACGGATCCAGCGAATGATGCCGCTGGATCCGTTTTTTTTCTCAGACTTGTATTAGCGTCGGATGGCCGCACATTTCATCCGTCGTTCGACGGATCTGTCAGACATTCTTTGTCCGTCGGCCGGAAACAACGGACATAGGAACGTTTTTTTGTCTACGTCGAAAAGTCGGACAGACGGATCCAGCGCCGCCCGTCGTTGGCTATAATGGAAGCCTATGGGCGCAGGATCCGTCGCTGTCCGTCAAAAGACGGAATCCGGCGATGGATTCCGTTTCTTAAAACTGAGCATTCCCGGAATAATTTCTATTCCTTTAATTTAACCCCTACAGCTGCTGAGACGGATCTGTAAAAAAAACCAGATCCGTCGCATCAGTTTTTCACAATCCGTTTTTTCAAACTTTGACGGATTGCGACTGATTGTTTTCTCATTGTGACTCTCATAGTTGTGGTCTATCTATGATGTCAATTACAGGCCTCTCTCATCTTTATAAGTGGGAGAACTTGCACAATTGGTGGCTGACTAAATACTTTTTTACCCCCTGTATAATATATGATAATAAGAAATAATGATATGTGTGAAAATGATATGACATTTTTAGAGACCTAAATTCGAAACTTGTCCATCTTTCTTGCCTGTGCGAATATTATCAGCAAGTCCAGAAAATCTCTGTTGGAGATAGTCATTGGTGCTTTCATTATCTCCTTCGCTATTCGGTTTCTTCTTTTCATTATTGCTCGGTAAGGTCAAATAGCGATCTCCACATCACACGATGGATGACCTCACAATTGGAAGCAGAGCAAGTATACATCAACTAAATTGAATTAAAAATAGTATACTCAAAATTGTAAAATTATAAACATAATAAGAAAAAAAAAAAAAATTGAAGATAGATCTGAAAATCAAACTTCGACGTCTTAAACGAACCCTAATAATATGGGTACCCTTCACTCGAAACCCCCCAAAAAAATACTCTTTCTAAATTAAAGAAAAGGACTTAAACCAAAGTTTTCATTTAGGCCCTGGGGTGCAAGAGAGCCCAATTGGAAAATCCACCTACTCTCCTTTTTTGCTAATATCGTCCCAAAATCCCCCCCCCCTCTAAAACCCATTAGGACATGATCAATTCCCCAAATTTTGAGGAGGTTAAGGTTACATTGATGGAATTTTTTAAAATGTTGTTTCGGGAGTGTCTTAAGATTAGTCATCTGTTGTCGTCCTCGCCTTCTCCAAACAACGTTCCCTTGGAACTTACTTTTAATTCACGGCTTGTAAGAGCTATATACATTTTCTGACAGGGACATTTTGCCTGATAAATGACGCCTTTGGAGGAACATGTTATTCGTTTCAATATCTGGTAGATTCTAGAGCCATCATGATTTTAAGTTTTTGCTTTTTACCAAATTGGCGCAAGCTTTAGTCCACAGGGAAAAATGCATTATTCGCACTATTAATTTCTTCTTGTTTTTTTTGGCTCATAACGACTGAACGAGATGGTCACGTAAATTTTTTGAGCGCTTGGCTACAATTGAAGGGACTGGTGGTAAAATTCTTTTTAAAAACAGGGTCTGTGAATAAAATGCTCTAATTTTGAGAGACAATTTTTCTAAAATCATACTATTGAGAATGAAAATTAGTGATAAGACATAACCTCCTACTGTGTTGTCTCAGTTTGATGCAATGATTGGTTCTAATATAAAAGGGAATTTCTAGGCGTATTTTTTGCTGTTTGGAATCCGTTTTTAATTTTTCGATGGATTATAACCTCTTCTCTTGGAACGGTGCTCTCAATTGCTAGGACTGTCTCAGAAACTCACTCTCTTCAGAGCAGATCTTTCTTAACCTTAAGAATTGTCCTATTGGAATACCCTTGATTGTAGACCCAGGATGTGAAGATGTAGCTTCAAGGAGCGAGTTGGTTGCTGTTGGCTTCCTAAAAATTGTCGTGGATAGATATCCTTCTGAATCTCTTGCAAGTGATAAATCCAAGAAATCAACCTGTTTGCCATACTTGAAAGTCAGTTTAATGTTGTAATTATTGGCATTAAGCCGCTCTATTAATGTAGTTCAATCCTTTACTGATCCCTCCTAGATAAATAGAATACCTATGTAGCGTATCCATTTATGGATTTTATCAATACATGGGATGGTCTCATCTTGGAAGATTTCTCACTCCCAATAACCTAAAAAAAGGTTAGCGTATGAAGGGGCACAAGCTGCCCCCATCGCTGTTCCCTGCTGTTGTAAATAAAAATTTTTATTGAATGTAAAAACATTATGGGTCAAAACAAAGTTTAACAAGGTGATAAGAAAATCTGCCATTGATTTGTCCACATTGCTAGATTGAAGGAACCAACTCACTGCCTTTAAGCCATCCTGATATTGAATCGAGTTATAAAGTGCCTCCACGTCTGCAGTCACAAGTGGCATATTTTAATTAAGGACTAGAATCAAGGCAGGAAGGCGTTGTTTTGCCATGCTAGTCTTATAGGGGCTGTGTAGCACCAGTTACTTCCGTATTGGGAAGAAAGTGGAGCTAATGAAATTGCTCACTTCCACATCAGAAGGAGAGCGGGTTCGGAGACTCCACATCTACTCATACCGGCCAAGTTGCACGCTTGATCAGCAGGCGTCATGAACCTACTCTATTTAATACGATCAGCAAAAGTGTCCTTTGCCTTTCTACAGGAATTGGAGGCAGAGAATTGTCTCCTGCTCTGCTCAAACTGTACATAGGAATAAAAGCGAGGTGCGTTTTTTAATTCAGGGCAAGAAAGCCATTGACAGATGCAACAATGGTGGGAAGTGATGGTAAAGTATATCCCCGCACCTATAGAGCTGGCAGAATGCTAATAAAGAGGAAATGCCAACTGAAATGTAATGGATGGCAAGTTACAGAGCAGAATAATAGGGAACGTTTCTGGGCATATTAAACTGTTGTGTGCCCAAAAAGTAGTTACTAATAGATAATGAGAGACGCAGTCACTAGATATAAATTTTGGTTTAATCGTGTGTTCAGTCTCATTTACAGTTTTATAAATACAACAAGAGTAGACATCCAGGTGTCAGATTGCAGTGATAACACTTAAAAATCAGAGCACAATTAATCGAAAATGTTTTAAAAAAAATATTTATATATTGGTTTATGGCTACCAGGAGGCAACCAAAAGAAAAAAAAAAAAAAAACGGAAACAAGAACGAAGCATGAGAGCAGCAAGAAAGCAGTACACAGATTATAATCAGGTGCACAATTCATTCGTACCAACTACATTAGTTTCTACTACAACTCTCATCATGGAATTAAAGCTCAGTCCCAGTGGGTGTGGAGTCAGTACAGGCAGCGGGTGGGTAAGGGTTAAAGGTCAGTCCCAGCGGGTGGGTTAGGGGGGCATCTCAGAATTTTCTTTTAGAAGTAGGTTCCTTTTAAAATAGGGCATTTGCACAAACTAGGTACCTCTTATGCAAATTAAAATATCAACAGTCATCCTACTTTACATGGAAAGCCCCGCCTACCTGACTGACTTGTAAAGTAGGAGGAGTCGTGAGAAATCAAATTTAACAAGCCAATTTATGGCCCGACTGACTGACTCTTTGGGAACGGAAATGCTCGTCGTCGTGTTGTACAAATGTCCTAATCAATAATTAACCCGTCCTAAAAGAAAAAATCCAAATTAAAGGACAAGTAAGAAAAAAGTAATATATAAGACTCAAACATTGTAAATGTGTTAGCTGCCAAGTGATTATCTTAGCATTACCATATATAAAAATAACCCAGACAAGATGGCTTTCTTTGCATTGATATCCCAACCAATAAAACTCATCTTAGCACTGCCCCTTTAAGGCTAGTAGACTTACTGACTATAGTCCAACAAGATGGCTTCCTCCATAATCAATTAAAGGGGCTGTCAGCACAGAATGACTGTTCAGACCAAGCACAGGTGCGACCATGGCGTGGTCGATCATTTCAGTGACCCTTGATTTCCATCTATCCCCCGCCCTTCTCTGGCTCTACAAAGGCGGAGCTGTCCATCAAAAAAATAGAGGTGGGGCAGAGATAGAGGGAAGACAAGTAGGTGGGAAGGTAAGACTGCCTTCCGATCCTACGATCACATTAACATCAATTCTCATTTTAATGAACGGATTTCATCACGGAGGATCGACACGTACAGTCCGAGAACAAACATCCCTGAAAAAAAAAACTAAGAAAACCAGAAGTGACAAGTCCATGTGGAATGTAGAGAGACGAACACACAAGTGCACACGGTCAAAAGAGGAATTGCTCCTTTAGGAAGGAAGGAAAAAAAATTGGAAAACCAAGAAAAAAAAACATTTTAAAAGGGACCTCAAAAATTGCCAATCCGTTGGCTGCGTGTCATAGAGCAGAAGGAGCCGAGCACATTGATATATAGTTTTATGTGAATAGATTCAGTAAAACATTTCCTTTATTCAATTAAACACATGATTTATACTTAGGGAGTCCAGTGGGTGGAACCCTCACCGAGTAGGACCACCCACTGGACTCCTAGCCATAGAACAGATATTTGAATATATTACAAGTTCTACAGAATATTTTCCCATAAAACTATATATCAAACGACTCAGTAAATCCTGCTCTATCACATGATGCTGTCAGAGGAGACACTGCGTCCAGTGTCACAGTTTCTCTTTCAATATTCAGTACTGCAGGTAAGTGAGTGCTCATGGTCTATGGCTTTTTGAGGAGGAAAAAAAATAAAAGATGAAATGAAACAGTGCCTCCAGTTAGTAGTAGTGTACGACGTTGCCAATTCTGGCATACTTTGGACTTTGAAAGGAAAGGACAGCAATAAGTTATGTAGAGAAGGTCACGTCTCAGAGAGCTTTGGTACTGACGGGTTCGTAAACCAAAAAAAGTTCCCAGCAGCAAGAAACTAATCATAAGGAATCACGGACAGGTCCATCCCGCTGTCCAGGGGGGATAAAACACCATCCTAAATTTATTTCCAACGGTGACGCACCAAAGAAGATTCATCGTTGACCACCTCAGGGTCATTGCTGTGACGTCTGTTGGGAAGAAGCAGCAAGACCACGAGAATCAGAAGTACTATGCCGCAGAAGGTCATGAGCGTGTAAGAGATAATCCACATGATCGGCTCCCGGAGGGGGTTGCGGGCAATGCAGTTACTGGCTACATCCACAGTACTGAACGGGCCGGAGATCTCAGACACCACCACACCTTTCACTTCTGCAGGAAAAAAAATATATAAAATTATACAGAGACAGGTTATATACACACTAAAATATTATATATATATATACACACACACCCATATACAGTATATATAGCTCTGGCAAGAATTAAGAGACCACTGCAAAAGTTTGTCTGATTTTTCTCTTTATATTTTTGAGTGAAATGTAAATTGCTCTTTTATTCTGTTAACTACTGACAACATGTCTCCGAATTTACAAGCACTAAATTTCGTATTTATTTTCAGAAAATGAGAAATGGTCAAAAGAACAAAAAAAAATGCAGAGCTTGACAACCTCAAATAATGCCAAGAAAGCAAGGTCATAATCATTTAGCAGCAACAATACTAGTGTTTTAACTCAGGAAGAGTTCAGAAATCAATATTTTGTGGAATAACCATGATTGTTAATCACAGCTTTCCTGCGTCTTGGCTGCTTTCCACCAGTCTCTCACACGGCTTTTGGGTGACCTTATGCCACTCCTCGTACAATATTATAAGCAGTTCTTCTTTGTGTGATGGCTTGTGACTGTCCATCTTCCTCTTGATTACATTCCAGAGGGTTTCAATGGGGTTCAGGTCTGGAGATTGGGCTGGCCATGACCGGGATTTGATGTGGTGGTCCTTCATCCACACATTGATTGACCTAGCTGTATGGCATGGCGCATTGTCCTGCTGGAAAAACCAGTGCTCAGAGTTGGGGAACATTGCCTGAGCAGAAGGAATCAGCTGTTTTTCCAGGATAACCTTGTATGCGGCTTGATTCATACGTCCTTCACAAAGATTAACCTGCCCAATTCCAGCCTTGCTGAAGCATCCCCAGATCATCACCGATCCTCCACCAAATTTCACAGTGGGTGCAAGACACTGTGCCTTGTACGTCTCTCCAGGTCTCCATCTAACCATTAGACGACCAGGTGTTGGGCAAAGCTGAAAACTAGACTCATAAGAGAAGATTACCTTACTCCCGTCCTCTATGGTCCAATCCTTATGGTCTTTGGCAAAACTTCAGCCTGGCTCTCCTTTGCTTCTCATTGATGAAAGGCTTTTTTTCTACCTTTACGTGACTTGAGCCCTGCCTCTAGGAGCCTGTTATGAATTGTTCTTGCCGTGCACTTCACCCCAGCTGCCATTTGCCGTTCCTTTTGTAGGTCACTTGATGCCATCCTGCGGTTGCTGAGTGACATTCAAATAAGATGACGGTCATCCCGGTCAGTGGAGAGTCGTTTTCGCCCTCTGCAGGTCTGTAGCTTTGTTGTCCCCAATGTCTGCTGCTTGACCTTGTTGTATTGGATTGCCGTCTTACAAATTTTAAGCATGAAGGCAACATGATGCTCACTGTATCTCTCTGCTAGTAAAGCCAGAATTGAGCTCTTCTTTTCCTCACTCAAGACTTTTCAACTCCTTTGGCATGGTTTAAAGTTATTTTCTCATTCCTATTACTTTTGGGATATTACTAGCACTTGTTTTGCCATCCAGCTTGTCCTATTGCAGGAGGATTGTGAACACCACAGCAGGGTTTATTATACTTTCCTTCGTTAAATAAGATTTGGTTCAGGTGATCACCTAATCAGAAGCACATTAAGTAGAATGAGGTGGACTCTGGTTGGAATTCAACGGACACTGGAATGTAATGGCTGCCAGACATGGAGAGAAGCGGATTTTTATAAAACTGTGTAGCCGTCTCTTAATTTTTGCCAGAGCTGTACATACATACACACACGTAATGCAGCATTTAGCCACTAGATGGCAGCTGATATCCTCCAATTACATAAGAGCAGGACTGTGTCAGTTTATTAAACCTCCTGTGTAATCCAAGATCAATTAATCTCCACATTCCGATGTTTTTGCATTTGTTTGTTTTACAGGACGAGTTGTAGTTTTAGGGCAAATACGATGTATTCAATTGTTATTCTTCTGAGTCGGGGGAGGGGTGGTGGAGTATTTTCTTTTTAGGACACTCCTTTTTATTTGATGTCATGGGTCATCACAATTAAAATAACAAAAATGTATAAAAAAAAAAAATTAATAAAATATATATATTTCACTATGAGCTGAAAAAAATTACATTTTTTAAATTTTACTAGAGGATTTGAAAATCTCATCGTTTCACATCACTTCTCTAATATTCCCTGGATTATGACCGTCAGTGCTACACGGACAGACGATTAGGGCCGCACCGTCACTGCAATGTCCCGCAATCCCCTTCCATAACAAACCTGCTTTTAAGCTACATTTTTTTGACCCCATATAAAAATTTCCTGATATGAAAAGTACCGATGGATTATCAACATTTTTGGATTATTGGATTCCAGATTAAAGGAATTTTTGAATTTGTATGTTCTGAAAATAAAAAAAAATAAAATAAAAAAGGGACAAACAAGGCGACGTCACCGACGACATATAGGAGGAAGGCCAACACCTGGGCCGGGGCATTGGCTCTATCAGGTGGTCGCCATTTTTGGGGTTTACATATCAAGAAGTCTTCAGGGAAGTAAGCGGTTAATAAGGAGGCCATCACAAAGAAAAATTGCCAGGAAATCTTCTCATTGTGTCGTTTCCCGGAGTGAAAGCCAAAGCAAACACGAAATGTGCAAGTAATGAGGACGAGGATTAAAGCGTCGCCCCTTAACACCACGCACAAAAGCCACTAAAGATGCAAAAATATTCACACCGGGGCAATGTAATAGGCACGTCTCAAAATTTGGAGGATGTGCCTATAGGTCTATATCGGACCCCAATAATGGCCATAAGTATCGCCAAATAAGCCAAGTAAGTGGCGTTTTGGGGACACAGCGTCTGACAGCTGATGGAGGCGGCCACTCTGCCTCATTCACAAAACCACAGATGCGGCCAGAGAAAGTCGCCAGACGCAGATTATGCCCAGGAATCTCGGTGTATTTCAGGATTATTTGTCCAGAATTGTGCGATTTAGAGATCTTTCTACAGAACAGAATCGGTGAATATTAGAAGCGCCCGATATATCATTTTCTAAAGGAAAACAAAGATTCTGGAAATGAACGGACACGATCTGTGCAGATTACATCCCCTAATGAACCAGCTGCCAATCGCCTCAGCAGCCATAGTCATCCCACTCACCTGCGCATTTACTGACGGCAAATCCAACCCTCCGCTCTTCCCTGTCGAAGATGACGTAGAACCCCTCCATGACGGTGGCGCCAATCACCAGAGCGCTGGAGGACGAGGAGATGCCGAAACGGAAACAGCTCAGATTCTCCCGGAAAGTCAATACGGACTGGATGTATAACTGGAGAACAAATATACAACGCTACATGTATAATAATACACGTATAATAATATAAAACCCACACACGTATAATACACACACCGTCACACGCACATAATACAACGTCACACACTGATAATACATACTATCACACATGTATAATACACAACACACACGTAGAACAAAACACGTAACACATGTATAATACACACACCGTCACACGCACCTAATACACACGTCACACACTGATAATACATACTATCACACATGTATAATACACAACACACGTATAATTATACACATCACACACGTAGAACAAAACACGTAACACATGTATAATACACACACCGTCACACGCACCTAATACACACGTCACACACTGATAATACATACTATCACACATGTATAATACACAACACACGTATAATTATACACATCACACACGTAGAACAAAACACGTAACACATGTATAATACACACACCGTCACACGCACATAATACACACGTCACACACTGATAATACATACTATCACACATGTATAATACACAACACACGTATAATTATACACATCACACACGTAGAACAAAACACGTAACACATGTATAATACACACACCGTCACACGCACATAATACACACGTCACACACTGATAATACATACTATCACACATGTATAATACACAACACACGTATAATTATACACATCACACACGTAGAACAAAACACCTAACACATGTATAATACACACACCGTCACACGCACATAATACACATCACACAATACACACCACATGTACACACACACACACCACATCACACATATATAATATAAAACACCTTCTACATTACACAATATGGAAGTTACCATTTACTTTATTCTTTTTTATTACACAGTTTTTTGTTGTTCCTGGCCATTCCATCGGGAAACGTCATCTGTCTCCCCATACTCTGGTACGTGTCAAACTGAACGTGACGCAGACCGCACTCCACCCTGTTTACCTTGTATTGTCACCAGGAAGGGTTGTTCTCTGGTTTAAGCAATCCCAGACTTTGGTTTCGTTATAGCCCTGGACTATGGACAGAATGTGCCCCCTCCACATTCCCCTCCAGGAGCTTTTTTGACCCCCCGATCCTACAGCCATAGACATTAATATGGAGTTGCTCCTCTGCAGATATAACGGCTCCTGCTCTTCTGGATTTCTACAAGATTTTGGAGGAGTCTGTGGGAATATTCACCTTTTCATCCAGAAGATCATTTGTGGGGTCAGGCCCTGATGTAGGGGGGAGGCCGAGGTCACAATCTCTGGTCTAGTTGTTGGATGGGGCTGAGGTCCGGGCTCTGTGCGGCCCCTCATGTTCTCCCCCCATGTCTGTATGGACCTTGTGCACTGGGCACAGTCATGGGGAACAGGAAAGGGTCTTCCCCAAACTGTTCCCACAAAGCTGAAGATACAATTGTCCACAAAGTCTTAAGACACCAGAACTAAGAGACCGCGGCTGCCCCCTGATAACAGCCCATAGCATTATCCTCCTCCCCATCTGTACAGGGGGCACAATGCAGTCAGGGGGTAACGTCCTCCCGGAATCACCAAACCCAGACTCCTCCATCAGGGAAGTGTGACCCGTCACTGCACAGACCACGTCTCCTCCAGAGTCCAGTGGTGGCGGCTTTACACCACTCTATCCGACGCTCGGCATTGTGCTTGGTGATGTATGGCTGCATGCAGCTGCTCGGCCATGAAGCTCCCGGCGGGGGCGCAGTGCTTGTGCTGATACCAGAGGAGGTCTGGACTCTGCAGTTATGGGGTCAGCAGAGCGGTGGTGACTTTTCTGCCCTCTGCTCCTCAGCACTCGTCCCCCCGCTCTATAACATTACGGGGTCTCCACTTCGTGACCGAGTTGCTGCTGTTCCTTACACTTCTCAATAATATCACTCACAGTTGATGGGGGAAGATTCAGGAGGAAAAAAAGTCATGAACGGACTTGTTACCCCAGTGGCTCCTATTCCAGGACCGTGTTGATCAGTGAGCTCTGCACCACCGGCCAAACTGGCCCAATACTTTTCTACGTATAGTTTTTCAGTCTGCTGTGGATTTTCCCGTCAGTCATTTATTAGAGCTAATCCTTCTTTTTTTCCTTAGCCATTAGTAACATCTTATTGCTGTGGAGACTTATTACACATTCACCATATTATAAGTAATTTGTTATTGCTTCCAGCGAAAAGAGATTTGGTTTCTTTAATGGTGGCACACAGTTTTCTTAGGGTCCGTCTGTGGGGCGGTTGGTCTGACGGACGGATCTGCCCAAGGAGAGAGGCAGAGGAGCAGCGCAGTGTAGGCTGAGATATAGAGCCAGGGGCGACATGTGGCCGTTTGACCATTAGAGGGCAGTGGGGAGCGTAGGAGAGAGTGGTTATGTAACTGCCATGGGTCAAGGTCACTGCCGTTGGTTAAAGGTTACGGTCAGGTGATAGTGGGCGGAGCTACTGGGACTGGGGAGTATAAGAGGTCTGGGAAGGTTCTGGAAGTTCCAGTCAGCCAAGGGCGCTCACTAGAGAGAGGAGAGTTAGCTGTAGGCAGAAAGACAGAAAAGGCCTACAGAGAGCTACTGACCGTGGAGACGGTCACGGGGGGTGACCCAAAAGGACAGTGGCTGCGGACAGAGACAGACTGAGTATCAGGTGGACGGCGTACTCTAAAGGGTGAAACGCTGTGGTGAAAGTGCTTAGGGCAGCCACAGCGGGGAAGAGCCATAGAGGACGCCACGAACGATAATATAAGGAAGAGAAGGTACCGGGTCCGTGTGTAAAAGTGAATTGTGGACAAATCCTGTGATGAAGTACGGTGGTCGTCCAAAAAACGGCCATTAAAATCTGAACTGTTGGACACAACCCTTGTCTCAGTCTCATGTCTGCCGGCGCCACGAAGTGGGTCACCCCCCAGTCCTGTTGGATCAGCACCACCTAATCGCCTCCCTCAGCCCGACCCTACATTTGGCGTAGTCGGCAGGATCGTTGCTGCCAATACAACATCTTCAGTGGCAAGCCTGCCACCAAGTAACAAAGGCCCCCAAGCTGTGTGGGGTGAAGAATTTTATTTTTTTTTCTCTTTCGCTCCCTGTGGATTACAATTTGAACCTGCGCTTTGGATTGCTGGCTGCTAATAAGATAAACCAGAGCAGAAACGCGTACTGCTAATATGGCTGTGACGTATCAGCAGCAGGAAGAAACACAGGGGTTTGAAGCCGTAACTGACAATCCAGGACTGTGTCGCATCCGCCCCTGGGGGGGGGGGGGGGGGGGGGGGGGGGGGACGGCTTACATCAGAAGGCAGCCACCCTCCCATGCTGGCCCTTGGAAAATGGTGGAGAGGCCGATCAACGCCCCACCCCTGGTGAAAAGACTGGGTGTAGCTGCTTGGCGCCGTTGAGTCTCGGAAACTCAGACGATATGCGACGTTGCAGTTGCTGTGGCCTCAGACGCCTGGAATGGAAATGGCGTCAGGAGGGTGAAAACCGCCGGGAGACCTGCTCCTGGGAGCCATTCTCGGTGGTCCGTACCTCATTGCACCCGCCAGTGGGAGAAACTGGAAATACATCTCATGCGGAGCCATCGGGCCTGGAGGCCAGCCCTGCCAGACGGCAGAGTGAATACTCATGGCGACTGGAGAAGCTGCGGGAAAGCCTACAGGGAGCCGCGACGCCGGGGAAGGCGAGCATTCCCCCACCTCAGCCGGCGGCATCACAGGCAGAACCCGCCCCAGGGCTAATGCATTTAACAGACCCTCGGACCCTGACTCTGGCCCTCAGCCTCCCCGGCTGACTTCCTGATCTACAGCAACCACGGTCCTGAATGATTCCATGGCTCCTGATGACCGTCAAGATCTGCCCCGCCTGGCGACGCCGGTGTGGAGTCAACCTACGGCTGCCCCTGCGCTGATCCGTTTACCAGCCGCGGCCTATTCACCAGAGCCTGCTGTCATTTCGGGCCCGCCGCAGGTCACCACGGCCTATTTAATGACACCCGCGGCCGCCGCTGTTTCATCTGCGACCATGGCTGCGGCCTACACACCCGAGCCCACGGCCGCCTTGATTCTGGCTGCGGCCAACCACGCAGCCTACCCGAAAGCACCTGTGACCGTTACTCCGCCTTGCCCGCTACTCCGGTTACGGCCTGTTCTTCAACTACTGCAGCCGCCTCTGCCCCGTTCTTGACCCCGACTGCGGCCCGCCCACTGGACTCTGCGGCCTATACCGGACCCTCTGCTTGGGTTGCGGAGATCATTGAGGAAAAGAAGGCCAAGGAGCGGGAGGTGTGGCCACTGCTCCATGAAAAAGGGGAGGCCGCCATGCCTGTTCCTTGGTCACACGGGCGGCTGGTGTACCTGGATGCCGGCAAAGGCTACGGGTTTATCAGAGATCGTACCACCGGCCATAAAATTTATTTAAACGTGGCTTTCATCAAGCACGGCCGGGTTCCGCGGGAGGGAGATTTAGTCTCCTATTACAAGGAATATTGCCCCCGCGGCTATTATGCGGTGGCCGTCATTGCTTACCCTGAGGGGTATGAGCCTCCAAAATAGAGACAGTACTGGCATCCCAGAGACTCTACGGCAGTGGAGTCCCCTGTTACGGCAAGACAATGGCCGCCAGGAGGTGGCCTGGAGGGCCCATACAATGGATTGCCAGGACTGCAGTGCACCGTTGCACAAAGAGGGGACTGTTCCGCGTCCCCATAGGAAGCCTACCCTCCTCCTGATGTATCAGGAATGCCAGTGGGGGTGTTGTTCGTAAAGGAAGGGGGAGCGCCCCTGTACTCATTCTGATAATAGTTTTTTTTTTGCTTTTTTTGTGCTTGCTTTGTTGTGTGTTTAACGAGTATTGGTCTAAAAAAAAACGTATTGCAACAAATATGGTAAAGTGTTATTTTAAAAAAATGTGTGTATTCAACAGGTTTCCGGGTGCATGCAGTATGACGACCACGACGTATTTAAGAGGACAGGACGTCAAGACAGGAAGAGTGTAGACAGACCGGGGTACATGAGTCAGGCCCCCAGTACCACGCATCCCTCAGAGTAAGATTGTCGAGGACGACAATAAACAAAGGAAGGGAGAATGTGGGGAGGTTGGTCTGTCGGACGAATCTGCCTAAGAAGAGGGGCAGAGGAGCAGCGCAGTGTAGGCGGAGATATAGAGCCAGGGGCGACATTTGGCCGTTTGACCATTAGAGGGCAGTGGAGAGCGTAGGAGAGAGTGGTTATGTAACTGCCATGGGTCAAGGTCACTGCCATTGGTTAAAGGTTACTGTCAGGTGATAGTGGGCGGAGCTACTGGGACTGGGGAGTATAAGAGGTCAGGGAAGGTACTGGAAGTTCCAGTTAGCCACGGGCACTCACTAAAGAGGAGTTTGCTGTAGGTAGAAAGACAGAAAAGGCCTACAGAGAGCTACTGACAGTGGAGACGGTCACGGGGGGGGGGTGACCCAAAAGGACAGTGGCTGCGGACAGAGACAGACCGTGAGTATCAGGAGGACGACGTACTCTAGAGGGGGGAAACGCTGTGGTGAAAGTGCTTAGGGCAGCCACAGCGGGGAAGAGCCATAGAGGACGCAACGAACGATAATATAAGGAAGAGAAGGTAAAAGTGAATTGTGGACAAATCCTGTGATGAAGTACGGTGGTCGTCCAAAAAACGGCCAATAAAATCTGAACTGTTGGACACAACCCTTGTCTCAGTCTCATGTCTGCCGGTGCCACGAAGTGGGTCACCCCCCAGTCCTGTTGGATCAGCACCACCTAATCGCCTCCGTCAGCCCGACCCTACACGTCTCCCAAATGTCATTGTGTGTATGAGGCCTAAAGTCTGCTAATGAAAAGACTGCACAGATATAATAAAAAAAACAAACAAACAAAATACTGAACCTGAGGTTTTATGGCGAGACGGAAGGACATGCTGGAGTTCACATCCCGCAGATAGATAGATATGTCCGGAAAGTACGCCCATGGCTCCTCCGTCTTCTCCCAGCACGCGAGCTGCAGGCCCGTCCAGAAGTCGTTATTGAAATTCTCAATCTGCAGAATCAATGAAAGGACGGAAATTATATTTTATATAAATTATATTTAGCATATAGTTTAATTTAATATTTTTTAATTTTATCCCCACTGATCACTTATGTGAATGGTAAAGAAACAAAAAGGTAAAAAAAAATCATTTATACTTTACCATTCACATTAAGTGATCAATGGGGATAAAAGAATGAAGAAAAATTAAAAATATTAAATATGAAAAATGTAATATTACATAACGTGTATATTTTACTATTATTTTTCATTCATCGTCACTGACCAGTTCAATGATCGGTAACGTAAAAAAAAAAAATATTTACAATATATTTTATTTTTTTTTGCACGATCAATAAGATCCGGGTGAATCCTCAGGCTTGTACAACTGAAAACCCCTGCTCTGCCCTGCTTGTAATACAAGGTGGAGCCGCCGTCTGTGACAGTATTTTCCAGTGACGTGTTGTGTTTGGTAAAGGAGAGAACGTGGCGCGATCTCCGGACAGAAAAGCAAACACCATAATTATACATGGTGCTGCGCGAGATGGATCAAAAGGTTCAATCATTCCCCCAAAGATTCCAATTTGTGCATTAAAGAACTTTTTGAACAACTTTTTTTTTTTACTTATTTAATTTTAAGTAAATGGTGTAAGTCACCAGGTCTTGTAGCGAGTATTTCCTTATCAAAACTCACCAAAGACGTCTCAATAATCCCCTCCACCACTGCATTGAATACTTTGTCAGGCAGTCGCAGGAGGGTCGTGCCGCTGTCCACAATGGCTTTATCAGAATTGTACTAAAGACAAAAGAAAAGGAAAAAAAACAAAAAAAAAAAAAACCTTAAATTATTCAGACAGAAAACCCACTCAAATGATTGCATTTTGAAGAATTCATCTATAGCCGTTAATTTAGAAAAAAAAAAAAAAAATACATGATTAGACAAGTATTAAAACCTGTGTTTTCCCTTCTATTCCCACTGCTCTATCAAGTACACCGTTTTTTCATAATCTGCCGCTCGGCTACAGAGATATGAGCCTGTTTATTTAGCAATTTTTATGGTCTTTAGAAGAGGGTGTGGCTCACAGGGTAATTATGCACAGAAGCCTAAACACACGCCCCTGAGGATCCTTTGAGTGATGCCCCCTTAGTAAAGACCACAAAAATAGCGGGAAATTTAAAAAAAAAAAAAAAAAAAAAAAAAGCCCATATCTCTCCATATCTATGGAACAGTATGGAGGATTCAAAAAAATAAAAAATAAAACTAAGGGTGGATAAAAACTGGATACGCTTGTCCTGGTGATAGTTGCTCGCTAATCACTTGAGTAATCAGCCAGTCCCCTTCACACACACGTCTGGTCACAAGCCAAAAAAAGATGCACTGCCCTATGTAAGTAGATTTCATAGGATCAGGCACCTGAACTAATTATTATTGTTTAGTGGTCTTTAGCGCGATCTCGAACCATGGTGTCTTGATGGATGAATGCTCTGTAGGATGATCGATCTTGTGCAATCCTAGATAGGGTCACCAGGGTCTTCTGGCCTGGTTCCTTGTATTCTTCCGACCATGACGACCTTTCGTATGAGGTGTCCAAAGTAGGCAAGTTGTAGCTTTGTAATTTTTGCGTCAAGTGACACGTCTGGCTCGTTTTGTTTGGTCTTCTTGGCATCCATGGTATTGATAACATCCTTCTCCATTACCACAAATTTGAAGTTGTTGATTCTTCTTCTGTCTTGTTTTTTTATCATCCAGGTTTTGCTTCCGCATGTTACTACAGAAAAGACCAGACCTATGTAGGAGCCGTGTCTTTGTCACTATTAAATGTTCCTTGATTTGAAAACCCTTGTCCAGTAACTTCATTGTTGGTTTTCTCCTATTGACTTCCGATGTCATCTCTGCATCTCGAGTCATCATTGATCCAAGTAGGTTGAAGTCCGTTACAGCTTCCAGTTCTTCTCCATCCATCTCAAATGTGTCCCGGTCGTACCTGGCAGTGATCAAAATCTTTGTCCTCCTTGTATACAGTGGGAGTGTCATGTTCGAGCTTTCCAGCTTGACACTCCGTAATAAGTCCTTGTTGCCATCAATGTTTCATCGTCTGTGTATTTTAAATCGCTGACGATTCATCAGGCAATTTTGATTCCATCTTATTTTCCCGCAACTCCAGCCTTCCTGAAAACCTGACTAACCTGAGCTAAAGGAACTTCTAATTGGATTTTTTTTATTTTTTTTTTCAGGTGGAAAATCCATGTAAAGGCATAATATACAATTAGGTCCTGCTTTCTAAATGAATGCCACTCTTACCTTTGAGCTGTAGCTATCATAGTAGTCACTAAATGCAACCTCGGGCCGAATTCTGATTATTTTTCACTGACCACAGGTTTCCTGACCAGAACTTACAGCATCATAGGTACATATGAAGATATAAGTTCTGGTCGGGATTCCCAAGGTCAGCCCAGACAGACATTGTAGGGGCGGTATACGGTGTGTAGTGGCACCATTATAGAAACTAAAATCCAAAGCATCCTATAAACCGACTGTCTAAAAATATTCCAAAATGCAAGTTAGAAAAGTAGAAAATCAAAACCAGAAATAACCGACTTATTGGACTTCAGTCTCAGGCCTCTGCCTGGCGACTTTAGATCGGATAACAAAGCATTTTCCCCAATTTACCTCCATACAATCCAGGTTTAAGTTTAAGCCTCCAACTTCAAACTTGAGAACCTCTACTTGGTAATACCACTCCTCAGTGATCGGCGTGTACCAGATCTCACCGGTGTACAGACTCGGCTCAATACCACCCATGACCTACAGGAGGGAAGAGTATGATGAGAAGCCAGTTACAAAACTAGGACTGAGAAGGAGAGGTTAAGTAAAAGTTGGTGTTATCAGAGTTTTCATTAGGGGTGTGTACTTCTCCCTGTATGATGCTGACCAATCGTAAGCTGGCAGTAACAGCGGAAAAAGAACACGCCCCCACCACAGCTTAGAGCAGGTTTTTCAGTGTGTGAGATGTAAGAAAATAGCTCTAACCTCTTGGTCTAACCTCCTGCATGGATCAGTGTGGGAGAAGAGCACAGCTCAGTTTAGTTGGGTCACATTACAAGCCTTCTATGAGCTCTCCTGATTATTGAGAGTGTCAGTTATTACACTTATGTCTGTTGTGCTCAAGCAACTTGTAATCCCTCTGCAGTGAGATAAAGGCTGTCATTGCATCTCATATAGAACCAGCATGTATTGTCTGGGCTACTGCTATGTGAGATGTAGAGAGACATAAGTGTGATTACTGACATCTATGGACAGGCAGTCTGGGGGAATAGCAGTGCAGCAGAGCTGAAAGTGCTATCAGAGGAGGAGCGCTGATAAAAGGATTTGTAATGTAACACAGCTAAACTTTAATGCCCCCCAACCCCACACACAATGAATCACACAGGAGGTTAGACCAGGAGATCAGAGCTGTCTCATACATCTCACACACCAAGAACCCGGCTCTAAGCTATGTTGGGGGCGTGTTCTTCGTTCTCTAGTCTGTTGCTGCCTGCTGATTGTTCAGCATCATACAGGGAGAAGAAGGATACGCCCCTCAGTAAAAACTGTCTGATAACACAGTTGGACTAAAAAAAAAAAAAAAAAAAGGGAGGGGCTAAATCCTTGCATAGAAGTCAGAAGTAGGTTCTTCTGATAGCTGCTAGTTTGGATGAAGTGAATACAATTACAACTTGACACTCGTAGACCCTAAGCAAAAATCTCCAAGGAAGCCTCCAACTGTCGCAGGTCTTTATTGATAATAGTCTTTTCGTGTGGGTCACAGGGACCTTTTGGGGCCCATTGGCTCCAGGGCCCAGGTGCAATTCCAACTTCTGCATCCATTACAGTTACACCCATAGTTGCAGCCGAATCGTTGTAGCACTTAGGAGTATGTATCACAGCTACTTACCAGACTGCCTCCATTGCTGCCCTCGCCGGTGGTGGGTAGACCGGCTCCACACATCTGCATGGAGAAGATATTGGGAATATTCTGCTGTTCTACCAGGGAATCAAAGAAAGTTTCTATAGAGCTGGAAGGCTGGAATATTGGAGGAAAAGAAAAAAAATGAAACAAAAACAACTGCAGGAATTAAAAGAAGTTTTCTACGATTTTCCGTCCTCTCCGATCTGCTGAGACAAAGCAATGGTGTCATTTACTCTCCCTCTTATGGCTTGCCTAAGAAAAGCGCCATACGTAGGGGTGTGGCTGTGCCTGGTACTGCAGCTCAGTAACAGTGATGTGTAATGAACGGATCTGCCCTGACCACAAAAATCTAACTTGTTCCATACATGAGGAGATGTATCGATGCATCTGTAAAGTTTGGGGTTTGTACCAGACACCTAATGTCCAGTGCTGAACTCCAAACATTGACTTCTTCTGGAAGTGAGACTGTGAAAAAGAGTGCGAGAGAAAGAGAGCAAAAAAGAGCGCGCAGAGCAAAAGATTTTTCAGCTCCAAAGTACGGGTCCTCATTGACTTCTATGAGGTCCGGGTGCAGTTCTGGTACCTGAACCGAACAGTGGACTAAAGTTTGGCGAACCTGAACTTCCAGGTCTGCTCCTCCCTATTCAGAAGCAATGGAAACTTTTCCCAATTTCTGCGATGGTTTTTTTTTAGGCACATGTGCCAGATTTTCCAAGTAAAGTCCTCTAGTATAAAAATAAAAGGTGATCTACCAGAAGTGGTGCCAGGCTTACGTTCTGGTGGGATACGCGACACCTCACCTTGGCCAAGGTCCTGTATGCCAGTCCTAGAATCCCATGCCAGTTGATTTGAGGCATAAAGAAACTCTCCGACTCCAGGATTGAGGCGATGTTCACCACAAAGGTGGCATTTAAACCCTTGGGAATCGTAATTACATCTTTCCCCAGAACTCCGGTCCAACTTCCCTGAGTGTAACGGACCGTGACGTCAATTCCCAGCGGCTGGTATGTACTGGACCTACAAAATAAAAAGAAAAAAAAAAAAAGAAAATTCTTAATTTATTTACGTGAAAACCAATATGACTTTAGTCATCCTCTTGGATTAAACTAATAAATATTCTATTTTCTAGCTCTATCCGCAACTGGGAAAGCCAGGTGACGAGTCTCATAATCGGGGGTAGCGGAGGTATTAGCAGGAGCCCCCTTATGAGAAAATCACCCAGAAAGAAGAAATCTCAGATCTCAGGATTGGGGCTGGAAGTAAAGCCCGGACAGCACATGAACGGCTCCATCTCGCCTATTGTCCAATAGTAAGCAGCCATATAAAAGACCAATCTCATCGAGTAACGTGTCAGCAGAGCTGAACGTGGCATCTGACGGACCACCACTCATCTGGGGAATGAAGGGGCCGCAGTTCGGGTGTCAAGCTTTCTTTATTTTTCTCTCATGGATGGCAGTCCCCTCTGCCGCCAGCACCTAGTTGTGCAGGAAGTAAATGGGGTTCGGGCGCACAGCCATGGGGTCCGGAGTGCGGCCAGCTGGCAAAACCTAGAATGGGGTGTAGCTCTACGTCTGGAACCCACACCCATCTGGACGATGGAACCCACATCTCACCAACATTTATGGCGGGGACTGTCCCTATACTATAAATGGCAACTATTGGAATAATCCTTCAATGTTCGCTGGAGACCCGACCTCTGGGACCTCCACAGTCCTCCAAATTAAGAGGCCACAGCCATGCTTCAGTGCGCTACACCTGTGCACAGCAGCGCTCCTGGACACACTGGTTAGTCAGGGAAAAATTATATTATATATACACAGTCAATCAGTGGAGTTATGCTGGAGCAGACGGCAGGGATGCTCCTCCAAAACGGACGTAGCACTGAAGCCCCTTCGGTAATATGCCATCACTCTGGAGGTGGCGATTCCCTTAACACAAAAGGGTATTCCAATGCTGACACTTATAAAAGGTGGTCACCGATTCAGATCATGGGTGGGTCATACATAAAGTCATGAGCCCCCCCGATATGATCGCTTCTATCCTACATGAGCACCCTAGATTTAAAAGCAATTTTAAACCCTTAGACGCCCTCTGCGCAGTGCTACACAACACGCAACTTGCGTGCTGATCCATCAGACCGATACAACTATGTGATGGCAGCAACCGATGCGACCTGCATGGCGACATTCCAGATCATTGAATTATGTGGAAAGACATTATTAGCCCAATAAATGCCAGAAAAAGGCTGCAGGTGACAACGGACAAGGCGATAATTACAAGGGGAATTTCTCTGTCTGACATGTATGGTATATCTCGTTTCTGCTATACGTGGGGGACACAACATCTCAAGAACGTGGCCCCATCTTTGAATGTCGAGGTGGCTGCGCATTTGCGACTCCCTCTATTCACTACATGCTTCCCAGTAGAATATAGGACTTTGGCACCTCAGGGGGCTTCCAGCACATCCAGCCCCTGATGGAACACTGTTGTACCAGACACATTGACCACCCCAAGCCTTTCTACAACTCTGTCTTGGTAGGAAAAAGAAGGGAGGAGGTCACAGTGATGTTCTGCAGTTTCTCTTCACGGAACCTCAGGATGAATGTAAGAGGTCACCGGATGTTGCTACATTGTCTGCGGTCAGGGCCGGGCCGTGCAACATAAGCCCTCATAGAAAGGCAACAGTTGAATGAGATTTGTTGTAGAAGTCTTCAGCCCGGAGGTGCAATTCCAGTAAGGTTTATGATTAAAGGCCCCTCGAGAGCCGCAGCCAACGCCTCCGAGAGGGACAGCTCCAGGGGGAACCAAAGTATCAGCAGCTGAACTCCAACAGTCCAGACCTGGCCATCTTCCGACATCAGGAGGCCCCAACACACAGACAGTAAGAACCTCGCCGGTCCTGCTCCTGGGTGAGAGAAAGATGGTGAAGGGAAGTCTTTTCTGGCCTTCTTACGTCAACTTTTTGAGGTTTTAGAGTTTCCGGTCAGTGACTCGGTGAACAGTTCTTCTAGGAGTTTTTGGAACAGAAACTGGGTGGAAACTTTCTAAATCTTAAAACCTTGGGAGTTTCTGCACCGAAAACTGAGTAGAAAATCTGCATGCACATGGCCTTACATAAACAATGCGGTCAAATGACCGGAGCGCGGCGGTGGATTTCACAGCGTCTCCACCTTGCAAGGATCAGTGCGTCAGTCGTTACCCCACTTGTAAACCTGGATCATTACACATGTCACTGACCTCCTGGTTAGAAAATCTCTCCGCAGAGCTTTTGTGTCACTGTGTCGGGAATTAGAGAAGCGGAACCCCAAGCAGATCCCTTGGATTAACGGTAAAATGCTCCGCTCTTATCACCTTCACAAACAAAGCACTGACTGCCCTCCTGTACTGCTCGGTATCAGCACGTCGTGAGTGGCGGTCTTAGTCGTGAACTACCAAGACTTGGAAGATTTATCTTGACAAACATCAAACCACTTTTGCTGTGAAGCTGCAGGCCTCCACGACTAGAAAATCACCAATGCTTTTCGCTTCCCAAAAATCAGCACCCCCATCTGTCTGCAGGTTGTATACGGGTATTGCATTTTCAGCCCCTTACTTCTATAACATAGAGCGGAGCTGCAATACCGCATACAACCTAGAGACAGATATGGCGCCGATTCTAGAAAAATGGCAAGTTCTGCATCGATTTGATTTTTCTCTTTATAGGTATATTTTTGAGTAAAATGTAAATTGCTCTTTTATTCTATAAACTTCTAACAACATGTCACCAAATTTATTGCTTGGAAATTCAGAATGTTTTTTGTGACAAAGAAAAATGGTCAGAATTAAAAAAAAAAAAAAAAAAAAAAAACACCCTGAATAATGCAAAGAAAAACCTCAAATAATGCAAGGAAAAACAAGTTCATAATCATTCAGAAACAATAATACTAATGTTTTAACTCAGGAAGAGTTCAGAAATCAATATTTTGTGGAATAACCATGAATGTTAACCCCAGCTTTCCTGCGTCTTGGCTGCTTTCCTCCAGTCTCTCACACGGCTTTTGGGTGACCTTATGCCACTCCTGGCACAATAATGTCAGCAGTTCTTCTTTGTTTGATGGCTTGTGACTCTCCATCTTCCTCTTGATTACATTCCAGAGGTTTTCAGTGGGGTTCAGGTCTGGAGATTGGGCTGGCCATGACAGGGATTTGGTGTGGTGGTCTCTTAGTTTTTGCCAGAGCTGTATCTATATGTGTATAATTTCCACAAACATAAAATAAAGCATAAAAAAAAATAATATAAAAAAATATATATAATAGAATAAAATATATATCAAAAGAATGTATGACGCTGACACTCACCAGTCCAAATGGTAATAAGCAGAAATGTCAGGATTCGGGGCTCCAGCCACTGCAAAATTACTGCTACCTGTGTCCACCAATATATTTAGCTGTAACATAGATAAAGGAAAGCACACATTATACATGGGCTAAAAATATATTTCCCCTTTAAAAAAAACCCCAAACATTATACCTGCAGTATTACAATATACCATAAGATTTTAATAACTAAATAATAAACCCATTTTCTCCTATCCCTTTAAATAGTCAAAGCTTAAAAGAAATTCAGAGAATTCAGGATAATAAAGAAAAAACAACAACCTCCTCCGTGGTTTGATGGGATTTCACTACAGCACCCTCTATTTGTCAGGTTTGTGTCAGTCTTTACTGAAATCCTGGCATTCTATACACGAACCAGGTGACCGAGGATTCACGTTCTTATCTGCAAAGTGGCTAAAACTCGCACAACTCGTGCAAACTTTGCAGCCAGTAAACTCCTACTACCGAGAATCCATCCAAACCCAAAATAATCTTACAAACCGCTAGAGATAATTTGCATCAATGGTGTGTCCGCCCCAATAAAGGTCTTAGTACAACATTAAAAATGATACTTTTACTTTAGTAATCGGATGTGCCAGTGTTGAGAAATTAAGCTTTGAAGCCACATGCAAATCAGGCAGGATGTGCTTTGGGGGCGTGTACATACATCCCAAATGCAATGACACACCCACAATTCACTTTACAGGTTAATTAGCAGCAGTTCCATTTCTGATGGTCCGTCTATTAACCAGGAGCGCTATTCATTCATTTGAAAGGCTACATACAGTACTTTATTTCACCAGCAGATAAAACAGGCAGCACCAGCAAAACCAACTGATTGGACCTCAAGATCTTCATTGATCAGCTGATCAACCAACCAGTTTTCTAACTGGAGGAATGCCAGCAAAAGCCACGTCCGCTTTAAAGGGGTCTTCGCCCATAAACATCACCTATCCAAATTACTTCTGGGATTCCAAACACTGATATCCCCACCGATCCCAAAATCCAGCGTGAATGAAGTGGTAAAATGCATGCAACAAGCCTTGTGGGATCTGTAATGGAAGCAATATAAGTGATAGCCCAATTTTACCAGGAAAAGAGAAAATTGAATGCTATTCAGTGACTTGCTGACAATCTATACAGACCTTTTTTTTTTTTTCATATCCGAGTCTGGCTACAATAAAGGCAAGTAAATCATCTGTGAGATACCTGGCAGTGTTGGACGTTTATAGCATATACACAGTTTAGGTCAGGATTAGGAGCGGGTCCAGAGGTGAAATCCTGTGTATGAGATGGGGATACCCCTTTCAAGGGTTAATAATTGTTGTAAAAGGCAACGTGTAGTAATGGGAAACTTGTCCAGGAGCCAGGGGTTTAATAGATGCCAGTCCTGACAGAGGGGAGAGTAATGCCATGCTGAGTAAGAGCGCAATATATTAATACAGAAATAGATGGCGCGCCGTCCGCAGATGGAGGAGGCGCAGGCAGAAGGCATGTCTTACCATGTCACTGAGAAATGTGCCAAGGCCTTGTCTGTAGCTGAGGAATGTGACGATCAGCGGCGCCCTCCTCGGCACTACAGCACTGGACATTCATGGATCTGCCCACCACAGATTCAGTGCCATCCAACAATGCAACATATTGTATAGAGCAGGGACAGCGACAATCCGTTACATGCATGATACACTATCAGGAATTAAAGGGACACTACACCGAAGGTCAGCAGATGAGTATAGCCGGGTTATCATGTCCCCAATCTGCTGTGCAGAGGAATGAGATCTAGAATTCCCTGTTATCAGCCAATTTATGCTGACTGTGGGTCGTCTTCCATAAGATCGCTGGCAGATGTCCAGAGGAATCCCTGCCCCCATTATCACCGCTTTATCTCACATATCTGCAATGCGGAGAACATTTACATCTATAGTGAGAATATATCCGCAGCCCCACATTTACCCCGCGCACAGTTATACCACGCTGTGCGTCAAAGAGTTTAAGGTTGATGGTAGATATAAATCCATCAAGTTCAACCCATGGCCGGTGGATCCAGAGGAAAGCAAAATCCCCATGGGGCAGATGCTAAATGATCCATAATATGGGGAAAAAAAAAAATCCTTCCCAACTCCACATACGGCAATAAGACTAGTTCTCTGGATCAACGTCTCATCACAGAATCGGGTGCTCGCAACCTGTAATATTATGTGGTTGCATAAAAGGCATCCAAACTTTTATAGTGAATTATGCAAAGAAAAAGACACACTGGCGCTACAAACACACAGGCAAATGAATAAGCTGCTGGCACACCAGGCAGAAAAGGTGTGCTGTCTGCCACTGAGAAAACAAAACAACTGAACTAGAAGTGGCCGCGCTTAAACGCTGTGTGATGGATTAATGAAAAAATTAATCCATCACACAGCGTTTAAGCGCGGCCACTTCTAGTTCAGTTGTTTTATAGTGAATTAACCATTGCAACATCATGTGGCAGAGAGTTCCAATGCCTCGCTGCTGGCACAGCAAAGACGCCACCGCCTCGCTGCTGGCACAGCAAAGACGCCACAGCCTCGCTGCTGGCACAGCAAAGACGCCACAGCCTCGCTGCTGGCACAGCAAAGACGCCACAGCCTCGCTGCTGGCACAGCAAAGATAGTCAGACGCGCAATGTTTAAACCTTGTTTCTTCTAGACGAGGGGTGGACAATTAACTTTCAAGATAGGCCATATGAGAGACCAGGACTGTTGTGGAGGGCTGAATCAATAGGCTAAAATTAATATTACATAATTATAATGGCATCACATAATATTGACTCAAGTATGCCGACACCCTTCTATACACAGTAAGAGTCCCCACACAGCCCCTCCCCCCCATATAAAGTATGTGCCATCACAAAGTCCTTCCTATATACAGTACGGGCCCCCACATAGGCTATACTCATCGCTCCCGTGGTGCTCTGCTCCGGTCGCACCGACACACCACGCAGCAGATGCGATACAGGGACTTCATTGCATCTGATGTCTCAGTCGCACACGCAGACTGGTAGAAGGAACGGAGCCTGCAGATAACAGCGATACTGGTGATATCGAGACGGCAGAGGGCACAGCGTTTCCAGCACGTGGACAGTCTGGGTCTGCGGGCTGCACTTGCCCACGTCTGCTCTATACCTACAGGATGCCCTCTTGTCCCCGTCACAGACCTCGGTGTAAATAGATCATTGGAAAGATTTCTGTACGATCACCTCACATATTTGTACTTTTTAATAACATCGTCCCAAAATTTTCACTTTTCCAAACTGAGGAAGCCCATGTCTAAACCTGTCCTGATCCTGCCGCCAACAGCTCCTTCAAACCTTGGTAGCACTTCTCTGTACTTGCTCACGTTCATCTATGTCGCTAGAGTACTGTGTACAGATTTGGGCTCCAGCGTATAAGTGTAACCGCACTAGTGATCTGTATAAAGGTAAACTTTGTTCTTGCCACGAGCATCTATGTCTCTTCTAATGCATCCTATTATTTTATTAGCCTTGGAAACAACTGCCTGACACTGGTCACAAAAGGTTAAAGTTAGTACATAGGGGCAGTATTATAGTAGTTATATTCTTGTGTATAGGAGCAGTATTATAGTAGTTATATTCTTGTACATAGGGACAGTATTATAGTAGTTATATTCTTGTACATAGGAGCAGTATTATAGTAGTTATATTCTTGTACATAGGGGGCAGTATTATAGTAGTTATATTCTTGTACCTAGGGAGCAGTATTATAGTAGTTATATTCTTGTACCTAGGGAGCAGTATTATAGTAGTTATATTCTTGTACATAGGAGCAGTATTATAGTAGTTATATTCTTGTACATAGGAGCAGTATTATAGTAGTTATATTCTTGTACCTAGGGAGCAGTATTATAGTAGTTATATTCTTGTACCTAGGGAGCAGTATTATAGTAGTTATATTCTTGTACATAGGAGCAGTATTATAGTAGTTATATTCTTGTACATAGGAGCAGTATTATAGTAGTTATATTCTTGTACATAGGAGCAGTATTATAGTAGTTATATTCTTGTACATAGGGGCAGTATTATAGTAGTTACATTCTTGTACATAGGGAGCAGTATTATAGTAGTTATATTCTTGTACATAGGGAGCAGTATTATAGTAGTTATATTCTTGTACATAGGGAGCAGTATTATAGTAGTTATATTCTTGTACATAGGAGCAGTATTATAGTAGTTATATTCTTGTACATAGGGGCAGTATTATAGTAGTTACATTCTTGTACATAGGGAGCAGTATTATAGTAGTTATATTCTTGTACATAGGAGCAGTATTATAGTAGTTATATTCTTGTACATAGGGGGCAGTATTATAGTAGTTATATTCTTGTACATAGGGGGCAGTATTATAGTAGTTATATTCTTGTACATAGGAGCAGTACTATAGTAGTTATATTCTTGTACATAGGAGCAGTATTATAGTAGTTATATTCTTGTACATAGGAGCAGTATTATAGTAGTTATATTCTTGTACATAGGAGCAGTATTATAGTAGTTATTTTCTTGTACATAGGAGCAGTATTATAGTAGTTATATTCTTGTACATAGGGGGCAGTATTATAGTAGTTACATTCTTGTACATAGGAGCAGTATTATAGTAGTTACATTCTTGTACATAGGGGCAGTTTTATAGCAGTTATATTCTTGTGTATAGGAGCAGTATTATAGTAGTTATATTCTTGTACATAGGGACAGTATTATAGTAGTTATATTCTTGTACATAGGAGCAGTATTATAGTAGTTATATTCTTGTACATAGGGGGCAGTATTATAGTAGTTATATTCTTGTACATAGGGAGCAGTATTATAGTAGTTATATTCTTGTACCTAGGGAGCAGTATTATAGTAGTTATATTCTTGTACCTAGGGAGCAGTATTATAGTAGTTATATTCTTGTACATAGGAGCAGTATTATAGTAGTTATATTCTTGTACATAGGAGCAGTATTATAGTAGTTATATTCTTGTACATAGGGGGCAGTATTATAGTAGTTATATTCTTGTACATAGGGAGCAGTATTATAGTAGTTATATTCTTGTACCTAGGGAGCAGTATTATAGTAGTTATATTCTTGTACATAGGGAGCAGTATTATAGTAGTTATATTCTTGTACATAGGAGCAGTATTATAGTAGTTATATTCTTGTACATAGGGGCAGTATTATAGTAGTTACATTCTTGTACATAGGGAGCAGTATTATAGTAGTTATATTCTTGTACATAGGAGCAGTATTATAGTAGTTATATTCTTGTACATAGGGGGCAGTATTATAGTAGTTATATTCTTGTACATAGGGGGCAGTATTATAGTAGTTATATTCTTGTACATAGGAGCAGTACTATAGTAGTTATATTCTTGTACATAGGAGCAGTATTATAGTAGTTATATTCTTGTACATAGGAGCAGTATTATAGTAGTTATATTCTTGTACATAGGAGCAGTATTATAGTAGTTATATTCTTGTACATAGGAGCAGTATTATAGTAGTTATATTCTTGTACATAGGAGCAGTACTATAGTAGTTATATTCTTGTACATAGGAGCAGTATTATAGTAGTTATTTTCTTGTACATAGGAGCAGTATTATAGTAGTTATTTTCTTGTACATAGGAGCAGTATTATAGTAGTTATATTCTTGTACATAGGGGGCAGTATTATAGTAGTTACATTCTTGTACATAGGAGCAGTATTATAGTAGTTACATTCTTGTACATAGGGGCAGTATTATAGTAGTTATATTCTTGTATATAGAATACAATAGTCACAGAAAGTCAAGAGTTAATTGGGGAGAAGTTGACCCTGAGTCACTAAGCACCTTGTGCGTCTATATTACACATTGTTGTGCTGGAGCCAGTCAGCTATTTGTGCCATGTTGGCGCGGGTTACTCCATACTAATTTAATGAATATCCCAATTGGTAGAACTATGTAACATGAGGCCAAGTCCTCGGCTTCCTGAATAAACCATATTTACACTGTACATAAAGCTTAACTAAGCTTCATTATTGTATAATTAAAAGTTGTACAACTCTCTAATATATTTCCAAGACTTGTTTGCAGTCAGTGAATGGTGCATTAGGAATTTAAAAAAAATTGGAAAATTCTACTAAAAATGAGAAAAAGAAAGCAACATTTTTGGGTGAATTTGTGGCCCAGTGAAGCTGGAGTGATTCCCAATATAGCTGCCATTATGGGTCCCATAGCACAGAAAGACAAACTCTAGTTACATATGGATTCATCTCCGCTCCGGAGAATAATGAGAGTTGTAGTTTCCATCTAGAGCCCACAGATATATAATGTGTATCCCCCATTCTGCCAAGTCCGGGAAGGAAGGAAGGAAGGAAAAAAGGATTTAGAAATTAGAATTTGCGGCTTCTTCAATTCTTCAGCGGGTTAATAGATGTGAAAATTAGCAGCCAATTTAAATAATGCCTCATTTAACACAAAGATTCCTAATTACATTACAAGCCCATCTGCTGCCGCTCCTCGCGAGCGCGGCATAGTAAATGGCTTCCTGGCCGGGCTCGGCTGGGTTTGCATGCGATTATTACATGTTATTATTGGCGCTCGTTTTGTTAATCATGTTCGTTTGGCTCTTTATAACTAACAAAGCCGCTCATCTGTTTAATCATATGTTTCGTAAAAAGGAGCTGGCGAAGAGCGGAGTCATGCATCAAGTCTCCGCCGAAGACACCGCCGTCTGCCGGAGGAATCCTCCGTACGTAAAAGGGGTTTTCCATTTTTATAAACGTGTGCATTCTTTAGTATTTTGTTTCATCTTATCAATGTGCACGAAAAAAACAACAAAATATATTATCTTTTAAGACTGTTAACCCCCTTAGATGCCTCGGCTTTCCTTTGACTTTGGCAGCTAAGGGGTTATACAACGAAAGACCAAATTTACTAATCTCCGATCTGTACATGATGCCCAAAGACGGCCAATACTAGTCTGAGCATTGTGACTGTGCGGTTCACAGCACACCAATCCTCATGTCCCGGCGGCACGTCAGTAGAAATATTATGGAAACCTTAAACTTAGGAATGAATGAGAAGAGTGAATCAGAAAAATGGTCGTCCTCGCTAAGGTCTTGCAGAAAAGGCTGTGAAAGTTTACAGAAATTCTGAGAACACAAGACTTATCCTCGAGCTGGGAAACTTACATTTATTTATTTTTTTCCCAACCAGTCACTGGCTAAAGGGTTCATCTAGAAAGGACAGAGGGGAGAGGCTCCTGCTGCAGACAGTTGCATGGAGATGGAGGAGGAAGACATGGCAGATCTCCCGAGACACACAACTTAAAGGGGTTCTTTGGGACTCATTTAGGATAGGCCATCAATATCTGATAGGTAGGGATTAGTGATGAGCGAGTATACTCGTTGCTCGGGTTTTCCTAAGCATGCTCTGGACTGCAGCTGAGACGACGAAACCTAAATCTCCGAGCACACCAAAATACTTAGAGGACACACGAGCATGCTTAGGAAATCCCGAGCAACGAGAATACTCGCTCATCACTAGTAGTAAATATGAAACACTCAGCACCCCGCCGATCAGCTGATCCTGGTGGTGGATGGATGTGTGTTTCCTCAATGGCACAGCGGCTGTGTCCAGGTACTGCACATCTGCCCCATACGCTAAATAGGGGACGGCTATGAAGTATCTGACAGTGGTCACTATACTGTTGACTCAACTCTGCACCTGAGCATATCCAACCGCCACCGAGAACAGCTGACAGGTGGGGGTGCCGGATGTTGCCATCAGTGTAGAAGTCCTGGGACAACCCCTTTCAAAAGGAAGCATGGTTTCACACCGCAAACTATTTATATGTGAATGTTGCTCTTTGGAAGTTAAGTCCAGCAACACCTTAACATGGCCAGTCCGTTACTGAGAAATAAGCATTATAGTTCATCTGCAAATTACGTTGAAGAGCTCTTTGTAGATCTGATGCCTCCGTCACTCCAGCTCTAGTCCCCATACAGCGCCACCTCCTACTGCTTTAATGACAGTTCCTTCGACTGAAATCACTTCATCGCACTTGTCAGACAAGCAGGAGGAGGCAGCACTGGGCAAGGAATAGAGCTGGATTGACAGAGGCATTAGATCTATTATCTCTCCTCAAAAGGAGAAAAATGTCAAGTTTTCCAATAAGATTATCACTATATCTCACTCCAAAATAAAAAACTATTGAAACATCGGATCAGTGACCAAATTACCAATTGCCAAGGGTGGGGAATTACGGGAATATTCCCGAGAAGCCACATGAGAGACCATGACTGGTGTGGAGGACAGAACAAAGGCTGAAATTAATTCTGCTCAATATTAACATTAATTACAATATAAATAATTTATATAACTTAATATTGAGCAAACATATGCCGACATAGCCGCCTATTCATAGCGTGAACCCCACACACACAGCGCCCACGCACACAGTGTGAGCCCACAAATCCACACAAAGGCGAAGCCCACACACAGCACTTTCCCCACACAGCGCAAGTCCCCACATACACAGCGTGAGCCCACACAGAGCGAGCCACCAAATAGCCCCCTATATACATACATTTATTCCATACACATGGGGGGGGACACACATTCTCACCTGGCTCCCATTCCCCCAGCACTCTGTTCCTGTCTCCTGTGCAATGAAATGACGTCATCTCGTCTGCGGTCTGTGCCGACTGGTGGAACATGGAGTCAGTGGCCCCTTAGTCCACCAATGTGCAGTGACAGCATGTAGCGGTGGCGGATAGACAGTGGGCGGGGAGGTCACGTTGCAGCCCGTGGGCCACTGTTTTAGCCCTTGGTAGTCTCGGTCCACAGGCAACATTGCAACAGTCAGAGGGCCGGACGTGGCTCACGGGCCGCATTTTGCACAGGTCTGCTATAGACTAAAATTGCATGGAATTTCTCTCAGGTCACTCACAGATCTTCAATGGGATTCAAGTCTGGAGCATTCCAAAAACTTTGTTCTCCTTCTGGTGAAGCCATTCTTTTGGCGATTTGAAGGTCGCTTAGGGTCATTGTTGTGCTATAAAAGTTGAAAGTTCTCATCATCTACAGCTTTTTATCAGAGGCCTGAAAGTTTTCTTGAAAAATTGACTGATCTTTGGAAATGTTCATAATTCCCTCCACCTTTAGGAAAGCCAAAGTTACAGCTGTCGAAAAACAGTCCTAGAGCATAATGCTGCCTCCAACATGCCTCCCTGTGGGTATGGTGTTCTTTTGGTGCTGTGCAGTGTTGGCTTTGGGCAGAACTGTATCTAGAATTTCTGGCACCCAGGGCAAGAATTCAGTTCGGCGTACCCCCACCACCACCACCACCAGCAGACATGCGATTTGCACACTTAGTCAGGTACCGACGAGCTGCTCTTCCTAATGCTCTCAATGTTCAGTGGAAAACATAGAAGCAAGAAGAGAAGCTCGTTGTCACAGGACCATAAGTATGAAAATCGCATATGAGTGAAGTGTCCATGTGATGACTACTGGAACCTGAAGAGCTGAATCCTGACATTGCAGCTTCTGAATTCTCACAATGAATGCACTGCACACTTTCAGGATTCTCCCGTACCGGTCACAAGTATGTGAATTATATACTTCAGACCATATTCCGACTAGACGTGCCCGGTCTCGCTCCGTTCATTTTCATTGAGTGAGGCCACACATGTCTAGTCAGCATGTGACCGCATGGATGCAAATAACCAGCACAAGAGAATCCTGACAGCGTTCAGTGAGCACTGTGAGAATTCAGAAGTCTGCAGTCACATAGAATGACTGCAGACACTGCACAAACCTGGACAACCCCTTTAATGTTCCTAACAAATAAAAACATGAGAATTAGTCGGTATCACAAATAACATTTACATCCAAGTACCTTATAGATGACGTCGTCTCTGGGGTCGTTCTTTTTTTCTTCTTGTCCAGACCCCATGATGAGTTTTCTCATCCACATCTTGTCTCTGCAGACTTCCATCTTCTCCGGTCTTCTGCAGCAAATTTCCACATGATGCCCTTAGAAATAGAAGTGTAATAATAATGCTCCCGATTAAAAATATCTGCAGTACGCTGAGCCCCTGAATAAATAATTGCCCCTCACTATATTGTCTGCACAAAATATGACCCAACACTGACCCCTTTTGGTACATGCTCTTCGCACTGACCTCTCCTATCCAAACTGGGATAACCTATTCACACTGTCCTCTCACACTGTGTCCTCCCTATAGGGCTCAGTCGCTATACTGTACCTTTTCATCACGCTCACTCTCCTTGGTATACTGTCCCCCTATGCTACACCCTCACTGCTCAGTCTCTATTCTGTGCCCACTCACTTTACTCCCCCCATACTGTCTCCTCACACTTTTCCCCTCCCTCCTCATACTGTCTCCTCTAACATCCCCCTGTTCACCATACTGTCTCCTCATATTTACCCCCCTGACTCTCTATACTGTCTGTTCACATGTACCCCTGACTCCCCATACTGTGTCAGCACACATCCCATCACCCTCACTCCCCATTTTGTGTCCACTAACATTTTTCCCATCGCTACTCATACTGTGTCCATATACATTTACCCGCTCACTCCCCATACTGTCTGCATCAATCCCCCCACTCACCATACTGTTTCATCATGCATGCCCTCATACATACACTCTTCATTGTGTCCTCAAATCCCCCCCCACACACATTAAGTGCCCTCCATCCCCACGCCAAATCCCGACACACATTAAGTACCCCCATCCCCTTGCCAAATCCCCCCACATAGGTACCCCCATCCCCACTCCAAATCCCCCCACACATTACTTACCCCCATTCCCATACTTACCCCCATTCCCACTCCAAATCCATCACACAGATTAAATAACCCCCCATCCTTACTCCAAGTCTCCCCACGCATTAAATAACCCCCCCATCCCCACGCCAAATCCCCCCACACATTATGTACCCCCCCTTCCACTTCCCTCAATTTGTGGTGGTTTCTTTAGCTCCAGAGTGGAGCACTTACCACCAATGCCCTTCGCGCTTCTAGGCGCCGGCGAGTGACGCTAGTAGCGTGATCACATGATCTGATCACGCTGCTGGCGTCACTCTGACCCAGTGGCCAGAGCTTCAATTGTACTGGCATCTGTAAGATGACAGTACAATTGATCCTTCGGAGCCAGCGCGCAGCAGCTTGACAGCCGACACAGAATGGCCGACTCCCTGTCCGGAGGGCGTCAGAATGCTGCCGCCAGTGGAGACACTGCGGACCATCGCATTATCACATTAGGCGGCCCGACTGTGCCCCCCTGCTGGCTGCGCCCGAGGCACATGCCCCGGCTGCCCCCCCTAGATACGCTTCTAGCCTTGGGTCAAACATACCTTTTGGAATTCAGGCCAAAAAGTTCCACCTTGGTCGCATAAGACCATAAAACACTTTCCCACGTGCTTTTGGCTGACGTGACTTAGGTTTTGGAACAAGATAACCAGGCTTTGATATTTTTCTTTGTAAGAAAGGGCTTCAGCCTTGCCACCCTACCCCACAGGTCAGACATAGGAATACAGCAGATTCTTTTCACATGCAGGACTTGCCAGAAATTCTTGCAGCTCCTTTAATGTTGCTGTAGACCTCTTCGCAGCCTCACGGACCAATTGTCTTCTTGTCTTTTCATTAATATTTGAGGGACATCCAGTTCTAGATAATGTCACTGATCTGCCACATATTTGGCACTTCTTGATGATGTCTTCACATTGTCCATGGTATAATTAATGCTTTTGTGATTTTTTTTCTTATACCCTTCTCCTGACTGAACTTTCAACAACGAGATCCCTTTGCTGTGTTCTCAGCTGTTTACGGGCCAGGAGTTTTGTTGTTAAATGCAAACAAGAAAGTGACTGGAAAATCCTCCTAGAACAGCAAAACTTTATGTGGGCTAATCAGAATGATGGCAGCCATGTGCTGACTACTATGTAACATGAGGATAAGTGAGACGGGCCAATTCTGAGCACAATCACATCCCACATATAAGGTGTTTATTCTTATGCAACCATATTATTTTAGTTTTGATCTGTTTTCAGGGGGAAAATTAAAACTATTTCAGTTTGTTTCTCAATGGATTTGTGCAGATTATGGGCGACATTAAAAGGTGCAAAAAGTTTCTTACATTATTTTTCTTGGTAGGATTTTTTTTTTACATGACAAAAATGTGGCATTTTAGCAGAAGGTGCAGACAAAAAAAAAAAAAGTCTATATCCACTATAACAATTTTTCCATAGACACAGCGATGTGAGGGTGTGGGGTTTCTCTTGCTGAACGAGTTACAGTTCTGAATAACACTATTCATTTTACCATATAATGTACACTGCTCAACATGGAAAGACAGATAGAGAGAACTGTACTGGGGCTCATGGCAGCTATGATTTTTAAAGCTACGCCACTTCCCTTTCTTTGCCCAGCGCTTTTTATGCGCCCCATAAAAATATTTTACCAGTGAAGCCAGTTATTGTTTACACACAGCATGGAGACCCCCCCACCACACGCACACACAGCATGGAGACCCCCCCACCACACACACACATACACAGCATGGAGACCCCCTCACACACACAGCAAGGAGACCCCCTCCCCCACACACACAGCATGGAGGCCCCCCCCCACACATCATGGAGGCCCCCCACACACACACAAACAGCATGGAGGCCCCCCCACACACACCACACACAAACAGCATGGAGGCCCCCCCACGCACACACACAGCATGGAGGCCCCCCCCGCACACACACACACACACAGCATGGAGGCCCCCCCCACCACACACACACACAGCATGGAGGCCCCCCCCACCACACACACACACAGCATGGAGGCCCCCCCCACCACACACACACACAGCATGGAGGCCCCCCCCACCACACACAGCATGGAGGCCCCCCCCACCACACACACACACAGCATGGAGGCCCCCCCACCACACACACACACAGCATGGAGGCCCCCCCCACCACACACACACACAGCATGGAGGCCCCCCCACCACACACACACACAGCATGGAGGCCCCCCCCACCACACACAGCATGGAGGCCCCCCCCACCACACACACACACAGCATGGAGGCCCCCCCACCACACACACACAGCATGGAGGCCCCCCCCACCACACACACACAGCATGGAGGCCCCCCCACCACACACACACAGCATGGAGGCCCCCCCACCACACACACACAGCATGGAGGCCCCCCCCACCACACACACAGCATGGAGGCCCCCCCCACCACACACACAGCATGGAGGCCCCCCCCACCACACACACACAGCATGGAGGCCCCCCCCACCACACACACACAGCATGGAGGCCCCCCCCACCACACACACACAGCATGGAGGCCCCCCCCACCACACACACACAGCATGGAGGCCCCCCCCCACCACACACACACAGCATGGAGGCCCCCCCCACCACACACACACAGCATGGAGGCCCCCCCCCACCACACACACACAGCATGGAGGCCCCCCCACCACCACACACACAGCATGGAGGCCCCCCCACCACCACACACACACAGCATGGAGGCCCCCCCACCACCACACACACAGCATGGAGGCCCCCCCACCACCACACACACACAGCATGGAGGCCCCCCCACCACCACACACACACACAGCATGGAGGCCCCCCCACCACCACACACACACAGCATGGAGGCCCCCCCACCACCACACACACACAGCATGGAGGCCCCCCCACCACCACACACACACAGCATGGAGGCCCCCCCACCACCACACACACACAGCATGGAGGCCCCCCCACCACCACACACACACACAGCATGGAGGCCCCCCCACCACCACACACACACAGCATGGAGGCCCCCCCACCACCACACACACACAGCATGGAGGCCCCCCCACCACACACACACAGCATGGAGGCCCCCCCCACCACACACACACAGCATGGAGGCCCCCCCACCACACAGCATGGAGGCCCCCCCACCACACAGCATGGAGGCCCCCCCACCACACAGCATGGAGGCCCCCCCACCACACACACATAGTGCGACACCAATGATGTCAGTGGAGGGGATGGTGGGCAGTTAATTCAGTGCTCCAGGGGGGCTGCACCACTTAGTGATTGACTGCAGCATTTAGGTTGCGGCTGTCAGTGTTGGTTGCTGACTGTTCCGCTCCGGAGCCGTTTCCTGAATCTGTACCCAACATGCTGAGAAGAGGTTATAACGAGCTATATTGTTTCTCACTCCTTTAGGGCGGTTTCACACATCCAGATAATTCCGGTACTGGAGCTATCCGTGTCCGTGTGGATACGTAGGCCATCCTTGTGCTATCCGTATGTCTGTGTGTACCATCCGTGTGTGATACGTATGCTGTCCGTGTAGTGAAAAAAATTGGTTTCAACGTTAACCCTATGACTCCATCCGGACAGCATCCGTGTGCGGTACGTGTTTACACGGACCCATTGACTTGTATGGGTCCGTGTGATCCGTGCTGTTGCACAAAAATGGACATGTCAGCGTGTTTTGCACACGGACACACGGTCCGTGAAAACACGCTGACATCTGCATAGACGCATTCCTGAGAATGTGTCTACATGTGTCAGTGTCCCCGGTACGTGAGAAAACGGTCACTACACGTACCGGAGACACTGACGTGTGAAACTGGCCTTATACAGTGTAGTCTGGGTTTAATCCAGTGATCAGTTGGTCGACAAAATTTCAACAAATTTCGCAATTACTGACACATAGGATACGGATTTAGGCTCCTTGGTCGGAGAAATACGTCTAAGACACAACAGGCACAAATCAGGCCAAATTTCTGATTTATCTAGCTTAGACAATCAGCCCTTCATGCGGCAAAGGAGTGATGTCATGGCCTCCCTAGTGGCGGGATATCACATGATACCTTACCAGGTCAGGGGGGCAATTATTATTAAGGGATTTACAGGGCCTCAGAGAGAGGCGGCTGCCGGGTGTGTGTCATAGGATTATTACCGAGACCGGAGCCCTCATCAGCTGAGAGAGTCCAAGTCTGCTCTGCTTCATCACATGGATTCACATGACGCCTCACTGGATAGAGGCAATCTGCGCACTAACCCCAGACGTGTGACACAGACGGCCTGACGGTGAAAACACAATATCCATTGTACACAGACACAAAGCGAGGATCTACCCGGATGACACTCGTTATTGGAGCCGCTCCCCAGAACCGAACTCTGTGCAAACCACCCTGCAAATCTGGAGAACAAAGGGGACGCTTTTCAGGCCAACGGCCCAGCTGCAGGTGACCAATGTCCATCTTGTTTCCTCTTCATCAAATCTTCGTCCCCGGGTCCACTGGCGAATCTCACTGCTGCGCCCCATGTCTGAAATTGGCTGCGGCGCAGGCGAAACGTCGGCAGCCAATAAGTGAACTCAGCAGCTCTGTCTGCGTAGATCGAACGTCCCCGTACTAAGAACATAAAACTGATCTGCAGGGCCCCCACATGTGCTAAGGACCTAAAGCCGATCCACAGGGCCCCCGCGCTAAGGACCTAAAGCCGATCCGCAGGGCCCCCGCGCTAAGGACCTAAAGCCGATCTGCAGGGCCCCCACATGTACTAAGAACATAAAACTGATCTGCAGGGCCCCCACATGTGCTAAGGACCTAAAGCCGATCTGCAGGGCCCCCACATGTGCTAAGGACCTAAAACCGATCCACAGGGCCCCCGCGCTAAGGACCTAAAGCCAATCTGCAGGGCCCTAGCACTAAGGATGTAAAGCCGATCTACAGAACCTCTAGATGCGCGCCAGGCATGTAACCTGAATCTAATGATGGAAAAAAAAAAAAAATTGGCAGGAGCAAAAAAATGATCTGCAGGATCCCCGACACGCTAAAACCAATCTGCAGGAGCTCCGGGCGCACTAGGGACCTAAAACTGATCTGCAGGACCCTTCACAGTGTCATGATTTGCACCACAACAATAAGGCCAGTGTATGACACAAAAGATTCAGATCCTTCTTTCCACCAGCCAGGTGGGAACTTCCAATCCGCAAGTTGCGGACGACCATTGGATCACTTCTATAAAGCACAGATCCGCCATTATTGGGGGCAGAAGTCACCTTAAGTTTAGATATCAGAGCTTGTCCCTCGAGTTTGCGCAGCAGATTTACATGAGGATTAGCCCCGTCATCACTCATCTGTTTTCTCCACAGCAGATTTTTATTTTTCCCCCCCAACTGCACAGGTGAAAAATCCCCTGGCTGACATCAACTTCACCCATAAACAAACCGGCCGAGCCAAGAGTCCATGTTTATTTCATTGGAGAGAATAAGCCGCTGCCAGACACGTCAGAAAAACCACGACCACTAGACGTAGCCAAGATCTAGTGTTTTCACAGAAAACTATGACGTGTCCAAACTTGTGTGTTATTGGTTGTCTCCTATGGGAATTCTATGGCTCGTGGCCATGTGGCTCCACACTACACAGCCGTGAAGTCTCCACACGCTGACATATAGACCTTGCCTGTCCTGAGTGTCGTACAGACAGGTGACCATTGTAGACCATCACCGCTGCAGCCAGCGGAGACGACATATGCCATCTGTGGTTGGAAGAGGAACCCAGAGACCACCTGCACTAGGAACTGCATTCTTTGAAAAAATAAATAAATATGGAAAACCCCTTTAAATCAAGCTGGATAAGAAGTGAAGAGAATCATATGACTATATCCCTCACGTGACACACAGAACCTGTCGCTCATGACCTCAAGCCCAGATATTCAACATATTTGCACTTCCTTTCTACCGCAGAAAATTAGCCCCAGGCGGAGAACAAGTTTTGTCAAAAACAGGATCAACTGATCCGTCAGGGACTCGCTAGAATGGGGAAAAGGGGGACAAACAGAATAATTCCTCTTTAAGAGGAATACAGCTAGTTAGAATCAGGGTGTGGGTCAACCGGGTGACAGGGGTAACAATTGCTACCCATCTTTCCTGGACTCCTATGTGGTAAATATCTCCCCTTGTCGGTCATAAAAAGGACAGGTCAAGACAGGCGCTGGTGCTCATTCCCTCCGCTGTACTGTGAGCAGAGAAGAATCCTAAATATTGGGCTCCCAGAGACAGCTTTGTGTAGTTCATCGGTGAAACAACTCTGCATTATATTCAGAAACACAACTCTTACTTTACAGGACAGGAGCACAATACCTGCTGGGCGGTACACGACATGTCAGCTGTGCCCCTCTCCTCCCGATATGGATCCCAATACATGTGAGCTTGGAGAGACCATCAAAGTAGCAGAAGAACCCTGGCATTGACACAATATGGTCCAGCAGAAAAAACCCACAAATCACTTGTCACTAAGGGCTCTTATTGATGGATGAAGAAAAAAAAAAAAAGAAAAAAGGTTAATTACTGACCATTCCCTACAGTGTGCCAATTCTGCCCCAATGTTAGAGTCACAGGGAACCATGAACTGGAGACATAGGGAGCTGTCCGATGAAGTCGTGATTTAGCTCATCCATCCCGAGTCTGACATGGAGAGAAACCTGACAAAACCTAACCCCTAAAATTTGCCCCTACACACAATCGAATGGGACACGAGCTTAGAGGACTCCACAGGGTCAACGCATCCAAAAATACATTAAAGTGAAAACTCAAATAACACATCCCAGATCTACATGAATGAAATATTCTCATTGAATACTTTGTTCTGTACAAAGTTGGATGTGCTGACAACATAATCACACAAAAATCATCAATGGAAATCAAATTTTTAAACCAATGGAGGCCTGGATTTGGAGAGACTCCCAAAATGAAAGTGGAAACAAGTCAAAATGAAAATCAAAACAAGACAAAATTAATGTGGAAACAAGTCAAAATGATGCTCAGTATTGTGAGTGGCCTCCACGTGCCTGTATGACCTCCCTACTGTACAATGTCTGGGCATGGTTCACACTCAGCACATGTGACAGACATGACAGTCTGGACACACCGTGGAGAGCGATCTGCTGCCTGCAACATCCTTCAGCATGACCGGTTTGGCAGTGGGTCAGTAATGGTGTGGGGTGACATTTCTTTGGAGGGCGGCACAGCCCTCCATGTGCTCATCAGAGGTAGCCTGACTGCCATTAGGTACCGAGATGAGATCCTCAGACTCCTTGTGAGACCATATGCTGGTGCGGTTGGCCTTGGGTTCCTCCTACTGCAGGACAATGCCAGACCTCATGTGGCTGGAGTGTGTCAGCAGTACCTGCAAGATGAAGGCATTGAAGCTATGGACTGGCCCGCCCGTTCCCCAGACCTGAATCCGATTGAGCACATCTGGAACATCATGTCTCGCTCCATCCACCAACGTCACATTGCACCACCGACTGTCCAGGAGTTGACGGCTTCTTTAAGCTGGAGTCACACATAGCAATCTCACTAGCGAGATCGCTGCTGAGTCACAACTTTTGTGAGGTACCAGCGAGATTGCTGTGTGTGACAGCGATCGGCCCCCCTGCCGGTATCGCTGATCGCTGCAAGAAACCTCTGTACATATTTTTGGTCGCTGGTCTCCCGCTGGCCAGCACGCATCGCTGCGTGTGACAGGCGGGAGACCAGCGATCAGCTGTAAAAAATTTAAAAAAATTAAAGATATTGTTATTCTCACCTTCCGACGTCCCGCGCAGCCTTCCCGCCTCTCTCCACGCTCCGGTCCCAGTGACCCTTTGCACGAATGACTGCGAGACGTCATGCTCCCTCGAGACCGTGACATCTCGCGGTCATTCTCGCAAAGGATCACTGGGACCGGAGCGTGGAGAGAGGCGGGAAGGCTGCGCGGGACGTCGGAAGGTGAGAATAACTATATTTTTTATTTTGATTCTATTTTTTACAGCGATGGCAAGCGATGCCGGGCGCTCGGCCTCGCTGTGCTGATCGCTGGTGAAGCTGTCAGTGTGACAGCTCACCAATGATCCTGACACGTTGATATCGGTGTTGGGATCGCTGATAAGTCGCTATGTGTGACTCCAGCTTAAGTCCAGGTCTGGGAGGAGATCCCTCTGGTTTCTAGCACCTTATCAGACCTGTCTGATTACAGATAATGAAGAGATAAATATCTCGTCCTTTTGATGGTGGAGCAGGAACAACTCGATTATCAAAGAGAGATGGCGCTTTCCTCTCTAAACCTTCTCCATCCTGACTGTTCCAGGCAATGATCAGCCGATTACCAGCACAGGATAAGGCCACGTTCACACGTTCAGTAGTTGGTCAGCATTTGTAAGTCAAAACGTGGAGCAGATCTGACCCAAAGACCGGTCAGAGGTGAGGGACAATCTGAAAGGAGCTCCGGCAGCATGGCAGGCCGGTCCAATATTATTTGTTAACCCCTGTCTAGCCCGTCGTTTAATATGTTTTGTTGTTTTCCCCCAAATAGACTTTTTTTTTTGGGGGGGGGAGGGAGGCAGAATTAATAGATCGAATTTGTCTGAAATAAATTTTTAGTTGTAGACAAGAATAACCTGAATCACTGGCAGCAAACAGGTCTTAAAATTTACAGAGAAAAAAACAATAATATATTTTTTTTTTTCTCCGTAAATTAAGACCTGTTTGCTGCCAGTGATTCAGGTTATTCTTGTCTGCAACTAAACATTTATTTCAGACAAATTCGATCTATTAAGAAATATATTTTCTTAGAACATTGCGAAACAATTTATTACACAAAAAAAAAAAAAAAACTATCCCTTTAAATGTGTCACCCAATCACACACCTTACGGCATTCCTTCCCAACCAGGAACAGCCAGATGAACAGGTGACTGACAGGCCAGACCGGTCACAGCCGCGCGCTCCGCCGTATCGTGTACGCAGCTCTCGCACCTTCTACCCAATGTCCTAGAAGAAATATATGAACCCAGCAATAATGGGCCGGCAGCAGGGAGGCTTTTTAAGCCCTTTCAGGACCTCGCTCCTGGGTTTTTGTCCAGCCCTTGGTCAAGTTCCAGCCATATAAGCCCCAATGGCGGCCTCCCAGCAGCAGAATAACCCATAAACCCAGAAACATTGTAACCACGATAAACGTTTCCATCACTGTTACTGTAAACACAATGTATCACAAGGAGAAGTCATTGGGGGGGGGGGGATTTAAAGGGCCAGACACAAAGGATCTCATTGCATTACACTGGTATATATAGAGTATATATTTACCGCCCTTTATGGGGGGGGGGGGGCACTGGCCTTATGGACTGGTAAAATGTAGCTGCATTTAAGGGTCCGAATCACGGCTGCCGAACCATAATACAGACCCTAAAGTGCGGCCATATAACCTTTTTAACCAATCTACAAAAAGGGTCCGCAGATAAAACCCCACCAAAAAAGTCAGAGATGGCAGCACAGGACTCATGGACCTCACAATGGAAACTGAGCATGACAACAATGGGCAAAGAAACAAAAAACTTCCATGGGGGAGGGGAGATAGAGCTCCAAACACACAGACCCCATGTGATCAGCCTTAGGGGGCAATATAGTATTTTTTTTTTTTTTAGGGGTTTAGATGGTGCATAGTATTGGACCCATGATCACCTGCTAATAGGTGCAAAACTACAACTCCCAGCATGCACTGGCAGGCACATGATGGCTGCTCCCTTTTTGAGGCTTCCTGCAGCCCCTCACACATGGGCAGCTGTAAGTAGCACCCAGGGGAGGATTACACATCCTGATCCACTGCCAGTCACAGAGCAGCCATAGAGGTGCCCTCCATACTGGGCACTCACCTTCTGAGCTGGGGTTCCTATCATCATCTCCAGGTAGTACCCCCTGCCAGAGTCCCCCTCCAGATTGTCCACCATGGCCATGAAGTTGATTTTGCCGCTGGGGTCTGATGCCAGGGAGAGGCCCACGATGTCCTTAGGAGTGGCAGGAGACACTGGCATGGGCTGGCTGACCAGTGCTGGGGAGATCTTCAGAGGAAAGGAGAACCTGGCAGAGGCATACACCTCCCCCAGCAGCAGGAGCAGGGCCAGGAGCCCCCTCCTCACAGCCATGATGTGTGGTCACAAGAGCTGACCCTCCACTGCCCACATGCCTGCAGCTCCTCAGTGCCAGGTCCCCTCCTGCAGTCCCAGCTCAGCGGCAGCTCTGCCCTGGGGCTACACAAACGGATATAGCAGGGAGGAGCGAGCTGGAAAGTTTTGCAAAGTTTTTGGAAAAGGGGGGAGGAGGAGCCCGGCTGCCCTCTGGTGGACACACACAGGTACTGCTCTGTTTCTTCACGCTTAGAGGTCACATCACAGGACAACACTCCAGGGAGTCCCAGGCAGACAGTCCATTGGGGGAGGGGAACTTTCTCTTTGTTTCCAAACTTTATTTTGGAGTCACTGATGGTAAATGTGCCCCCATCAGATATGTCGTGCTGGTGAGGCATGGGCTGGCAGAAAGGCACATACCTTCTAAAACTCTTGAAATGAGAAATAGGTGTAAGTTATCACCCCCCACTAAAAAAATAATACATCAATATTACTCATGTACCCCCATATCATCAGGCATAAGAGGGGTCACCAGCCCTCACCATGGATTGGCCTACAAAAGAGTTCAAGCGTATCATGCATTGTCCCCATGAGAAGCAGCTGTAGAGCGGCCACCATAAGTGCCAGGTATTATACTCATATAAGTGCCCGAAGTAACACCCACCACGGAGACTCCATAAGTGCCACGTATTATACTCATATAAGTGCCCGGAGTAACACCCACCACGGAGACTCCATAAGTGCCACGTATTATACTCATATAAGTGCCCGGAGTAACACCCACCACAGAGACTCCATAAGTGCCACGTATTATACCCATATAAGTGTCCGGAGCAACACCCACCACGGAGACTCCATAAGTGCCAGGTATTATACCCATATAAGTGCCCGGAGCAACACCACCACGGAGACTCCATAGGTGCCAGGTATTATACCCATATAAGTGCCCGGAGCAACACCCTCCACAGAGACTCCATAAGTGCCAGGTATTATACCCATATAAGTGCCCGGAGCAACACCCACCACGGAGACTCCATAAGTGCCAGGTATTATACCCATATAAGTGTCCGGAGTAACACCCACCACGGAGACTCCATAAGTGCCACGTATTATACCCATATAAGTGTCCGGAGTAACACCCACCACGGTGACTCCATAAGTGCCAGGTATTATACTCATATAAGTGCCCGGAGTAACACCCACCACGGAGACTCCATAAGTGCCAGGTATTATACCCATATAAGTGCCCGGAGCAACACCACCACGGAGACTCCATAAGTGCCAGGTATTATACCCATATAAGTGTCCGGAGCAACACCCACCACAGTGACTCCATAAGTGCCAGGTATTATACCCATATAAGTGCCCGGAGCAACACCACCACGGAGACTCCATAAGTGCCAGGTATTATACCCATATAAGTGCCCAGAGCAACACCCACCACAGAGACTCCATAAGTGCCAGGTATTATACTCATATAAGTGCCCGGAGTAACACCCACCACGGTGACTCCATAAGTGCCAGGTATTATACCCATATAAGTGCCCGGAGCAACACCACCACGGAGACTCCATAAGTGCCAGGTATTATACCCATATAAGTGCCCGGAGCAACACCCACCACGGAGACTCCATAAGTGCCAGGTATTATACCCATATAAGTGCCCGGAGTAACACCCACCACAGTGCTCCATAAGTGCCAGGTATTATACCCATATAAGTGCCCGGAGTAACACCCACCACAGTGTCTCCATAAGTGCCAGGTATTATACCCATATAAGTGCCTGGAGCAACACCCACCACGGTGAATCCATAAGTGCCAGGTATTATACCCATATAAGTGCCCTGAGCAACACCCACCACGGTGACTCCATAAGTGCCACGTATTATACCCATATAAGTGCCCGGAGCAACACCCACCATGGTGTCTCCATAAGTGCCAGGTATTACACCCATATAAGTGCCCGGAGTAACACCCACCACGGAGACTCCATAAGTGCCAGGTATTATACCCATATAAATGCCCGGAGCAACACCCACCACGGTGACTCCATAAGTGCCAGGTATTATACCCATATAAGTGCCCGGAGTAACACCCACCACGGAGACTCCATAAGTGCCACGTATTATACCCATATAAGTGTCCGGAGCAACACCCACCACGGAGACTCCATAAGTGCCAGGTATTATACCCATATAAGTGCCCGGAGCAACACCCACCACGGTGACTCCATAAGTGCCAGGTATTATACCCATATAAGTGCCCGGAGCAACACCACCACGGAGACTCCATAAGTGCCAGGTATTATACCCATATAAGTGCCCAGAGCAACACCCTCCACAGAGACTCCATAAGTGCCAGGTATTATACTCATATAAGTGCCCGGAGTAACACCCACCACGGAGACTCCATAAGTGCCAGGTATTATACCCATATAAGTGCCCAGAGCAACACCCACCACAGAGACTCCATAAGTGCCAGGTATTATACTCATATAAGTGCCCGGAGTAACACCCACCACGGAGACTCCATAAGTGCCAGGTATTATACCCATATAAGTGCCCGGAGCAACACCACCACGGAGACTCCATAAGTGCCAGGTATTATACCCATATAAGTGCCCGGAGCAACACCCACCACGGAGACTCCATAAGTGCCAGGTATTATACCCATATAAGTGCCCGGAGTAACACCCACCACAGTGCTCCATAAGTGCCAGGTATTATACCCATATAAGTGCCCGGAGTAACACCCACCACGGTGTCTCCATAAGTGCCAGGTATTATACCCATATAAGTGCCTGGAGCAACACCCACCACGGTGAATCCATAAGTGCCACGTATTATACCCATATAAGTGCCCGGAGCAACACCCACCACGGTGTCTCCATAAGTGCCAGGTATTATACCCATATAAGTGCCCTGAGCAACACCCACCACGGTGACTCCATAAGTGCCACGTATTATACCCATATAAGTGCCCGGAGCAACACCCACCATGGTGTCTCCATAAGTGCCAGGTATTACACCAATATAAGTGCCCGGAGTAACACCCACCACGGAGACTCCATAAGTGCCAGGTATTATACCCATATAAATGCCCGGAGCAACACCCACCACGGTGACTCCATAAGTGTCAGGTATTATACCCATATAAGTGCCCGGAGCAACACTCACCACGGTGTCTCCATAAGTGCCAGGTATTATACCCATATAAGTGGCCGGAGCAACACCCACCACGGTGACTCCATAAGTACCAGGTATTATACCCATATAAGTGCCCGGAGCAACACCCACCACGGTGACACCATAAATGCCAGGTATTATACTCATATCAGTGCCCGGAGCAACACCCACCACGGTGTCTCCATAAGTGCCAGGTATTATACCCATATAAGTGCCCGGAGCAACACCCACCACGGTGACTCCATAAGTGCCAGGTATTATACTCATATCAGTGCCCGGAGCAACACCCACCACGGTGTCTCCATAAGTGCCAGGTATTATACCCATATAAGTGCACGGAGCAACACCCACCACGGTGACTCCATAAGTGCCAGGTATTATACTCATATCAGTGCCCGGAGCAACACCCACCACGGTGTCTCCATAAGTGCCAGGTATTATACCCATATAAGTGCCCGGAGCAACACCCACCACGGTGACTCCATAAGTGCCAGGTATTATACTCATATCAGTGCCCGGAGCAACACCCACCACGGTGTCTCCATAAGTGCCAGGTATTATACCCATATAAGTGCCCGGAGCAACACCCACCACGGTGTCTCCATAAGTGCCAGGTATTATACCCATATAAGTAGCCGGAGCAACACCACCACGGTGTCTCCATAAGTGCCAGGTATTACACCCATATAAGTGCCCGGAGCAACACCCACCACGGTGTCTCCATAAGTGCCAGGTATAATAACCATATAAGTGCCCGGAGCAACACCCACCACGAAGACTCCATAAGTGCCAGGTATTATACTCATATCAGTGCCCGCAGCAACACCCACCACGGTGTCTCCATAAGTGCCAGGTATTATACCCATATAAGTGCCCGGAGCAACACCCATCACGGTGACTCCATAAGTGCCAGGTATTATACTCATATCAGTGCCCGGAGCAACACCCACCACGGTGTCTCCATAAGTGCCAGGTATTATACCCATATAAGTGCCCGGAGCAACACCCACCACGGTGTCTCCATAAGTGCCAGGTATTATACCCATATAAGTAGCCGGAGCAACACCACCACGGTGTCTCCATAAGTGCCAGGTATTACACCCATATAAGTGCCCGGAGCAACACCCACCACGGTGTCTCCATAAGTGCCAGGTATAATAACCATATAAGTGCCCGGAGCAACACCCACCACGAAGACTCCATAAGTGCCAGGTATTATACCCATATAAGTGTCCGGAGCAACACCCACGACGGAGACTCCATAAGTGCCAGGTATTATACCCATATAAGTGCCCGGAGCAACACCCACCACGGTGACTCCATAAGTGCCAGGTATTATACCCATATAAGTGCCCAGAGCAACACCCACCACAGAGACTCCATAAGTGCCATGTATTATACTCATATAAGTGCCCGGAGTAACACCCACCACGGAGACTCCATAAGTGCCAGGTATTATACCCATATAAGTGCCCAGAGCAACACCCACCACAGAGACTCCATAAGTGCCATGTATTATACTCATATAAGTGCCCGGAGCAACACCCACCACGGTGTCTCCATAAGTGCCAGGTATTATACCCATATAAGTGCCCTGAGCAACACCCACCACGGTGAATCCATAAGTGCCACATATTATATCCATATAAGTGCCTGGAGCAACACCCACCACGGTGACTCCATAAGTGCCAGGTATTATACCCATAAAAGTGCCCTGAGCAACACCCACCACGGTGACTCCATAAGTGCCACGTATTATACCCATATAAGTGCCCGGAGCAACACCCACCATGGTGTCTCCATAAGTGCCAGGTATTATACCCATATAAGTGCCCGGAGTAACACCCACCATGGTGCCTCCATAAGTGCCAGGTATTATACCCATATAAATGCCCTGAGCAACACCCACCACGGTGACTCCATAAGTGCCACGTATTATACCCATATAAGTGCCCGGAGTAACACCCACCATGGTGTCTCCATAAGTGCCAGGTATTATACCCATATAAATGCCCTGAGCAACACCCACCACGGTGACTCCATAAGTGCCACGTATTATACCCATATAAATGCCCGGAGCAACACCCACCATGGTGTCTCCATAAGTGCCACGTATTATACCCATATAAGTGCCCGGAACAACACCCACCATGGTGTCTCCATAAGTGCCAGGTATTATACCCATATAAGTGCCCTGAGCAACACCCACCACGGTGACTCCATAAGTGCCAGGTATTACACCCATATAAGTGCCCGGAGTAACACCCACCATGGTGTCTCCATAAGTGCCAGGTATTATACCCATAAAAGTGCCCGGAGTAACACCCACCATGGTGTCTCCGTAAGTGCCAGGTATTATACCCATATAAATGCCCGGAGCAACACCCACCACGGTGACTCCATAAGTGCCAGGTATTATACCCATATAAGTGCCCTGAGCAACACCCAAAACGGTGACTCCATAAGTGCCAGGTATTACACCCATATAAGTGCCCGGAGTAACACCCACCATGGTGTCTCCATAAGTGCCAGGTATTATACCCATATAAATGCCCGGAGTAACACCCACCATGGTGTCTCCATAAGTGCCAGGTATTATACCCATATAAGTGCCTGGAGTAACACCCACCATGGAGACTCCATAAGTGCCAGGTATTATACCCATATAAGTGCCCGGAGCAACACCCACCACGGTGTCTCCATAAGTGCCAGGTATTATACCCATATAAGTGGCCGGAGCAACACCCACCACGGTGACTCCATAAGTACCAGGTATTACACCCATATAAGTGCCCGGAGTAACACCCACCATGGTGTCTCCATAAGTGCCAGGTATTATACCCATATAAATGCCCGGAGCAACACCCACCACGGTGACTCCATAAGTGCCAGGTATTATACCCATGCAACACCCACCACGGTGTCTCCATAAGTGCCAGGTATTATACCCATATAAGTGGCCGGAGCAACACCCACCACGGTGACTCCATAAGTACCAGGTATTATACCCATATAAGTGCCCGGAGCAACACCCACCACGGTGTCTCCATAAGTGCCAGGTATTATACCCATATAAGTGCCCGGAGCAACACCCATCACGGTGACTCCATAAGTGCCAGGTATTATACTCATATCAGTGCCCGGAGCAACACCCACCACGGTGTCTCCATAAGTGCCAGGTATTATACCCATATAAGTGCCCGGAGCAACACCCACCACGGAGACTCCATAAGTGCCAGGTATTATACCCATATAAGTGCCTGGAGTAACACCCACCACGGAGACTCCATAAGTGCCAGGTATTATACCCATATAAGTAGCCGGAGCAACACCCACCACGGTGTTTCCATAAGTGCCAGGTATTATACCCATATAAGTAGCCGGAGCAACACCACCACGGTGACTCCATAAGTGCCAGGTATTACACCCATATAAGTGCCCGGAGCAACACCCACCACGGTGTCTCCATAAGTGCCAGGTATTATACCCATATAAGTGCCCGGAGCAACACCCACCACGGTGTCTCCATAAGTGCCAGGTATTATACCCATATAAGGGCCCGGAGCAACACCCACCACGGTGACACCATAACTGCCAGGCATTATATCCATATAAGCGCCCGGAGCAACACCCACCACGGTGTCTCCATAAGTGCCAGGTATTATACTCATATCAGTGCCCGGAGCAACACCCACCACGGTGTCTCCATAAGTGCCAGGTATTATACCCATATAAGTGCCCGGAGCAACACCCACCACGGAGACTCCATAAGTGCCAGGTATTATACCCATATAAGTGCCTGGAGTAACACCCACCACGGAGACTCCATAAGTGCCAGGTATTATACCCATATAAGTAGCCGGAGCAACACCCACCACGGTGTTTCCATAAGTGCCAGGTATTATACCCATATAAGTAGCCGGAGCAACACCACCACGGTGACTCCATAAGTGCCAGGTATTACACCCATATAAGTGCCCGGAGCAACACCCACCACGGTGTCTCCATAAGTGCCAGGTATTATACCCATATAAGTGCCCGGAGCAACACCCACCACGGTGTCTCCATAAGTGCCAGGTATTATACCCATATAAGGGCCCGGAGCAACACCCACCACGGTGACACCATAACTGCCAGGCATTATATCCATATAAGCGCCCGGAGCAACACCCACCATGGTGTCTCCATAAGTGCCAGGTATTATACCCATATAAGTGCCTGGAGCAACACCCACCACGGTGACTCCATAAGTGCCAGGTATTATACCCATATAAGTGCCCGGAGCAACACCCACCACGGTGTCTCCATAAGTGCCAGGTATTATACCCATATAAGTGGCCGGAGCAACACCCACCACGGTGACTCCATAAGTACCAGGTATTACACCCATATAAGTGCCCGGAGTAACACCCACCATGGTGTCTCCATAAGTGCCAGGTATTATACCCATATAAATGCCCGGAGCAACACCCACCACGGTGACTCCATAAGTGCCAGGTATTATACCCATGCAACACCCACCACGGTGTCTCCATAAGTGCCAGGTATTATACCCATATAAGTGGCCGGAGCAACACCCACCACGGTGACTCCATAAGTACCAGGTATTATACCCATATAAGTGCCCGGAGCAACACCCACCACGGTGTCTCCATAAGTGCCAGGTATTATACCCATATAAGTGCCCGGAGCAACACCCATCACGGTGACTCCATAAGTGCCAGGTATTATACTCATATCAGTGCCCGGAGCAACACCCACCACGGTGTCTCCATAAGTGCCAGGTATTATACCCATATAAGTGCCCGGAGCAACACCCACCACGGAGACTCCATAAGTGCCAGGTATTATACCCATATAAGTGCCTGGAGTAACACCCACCACGGAGACTCCATAAGTGCCAGGTATTATACCCATATAAGTAGCCGGAGCAACACCCACCACGGTGTTTCCATAAGTGCCAGGTATTATACCCATATAAGTAGCCGGAGCAACACCACCACGGTGACTCCATAAGTGCCAGGTATTACACCCATATAAGTGCCCGGAGCAACACCCACCACGGTGTCTCCATAAGTGCCAGGTATTATACCCATATAAGTGCCCGGAGCAACACCCACCACGGTGTCTCCATAAGTGCCAGGTATTATACCCATATAAGGGCCCGGAGCAACACCCACCACGGTGACACCATAACTGCCAGGCATTATATCCATATAAGCGCCCGGAGCAACACCCACCACGGTGTCTCCATAAGTGCCACGTATTATACCCATATAAGTGCCCGGAGCAACACCCACCACGGTGACTCCATAAGTGCCACGTATTATACCCATATAAGTGCCCGGAGCAACACCCACCACGGAGACTCCATAAGTGCCAGGTATTATACCCATATAAGTGCCCGGAGCAACACCCACCACGGAGACTCCATAAGTGCCAGGTATTATACCCATATAAATGCCCGGAGCAACACCCACCACGGTGACTCCATAAGTGCCACGTATTATACCCATATAAGTGCCCGGAGCAACACCCACCACGGAGACACCATAAGTGCCAGGTATTATACCCATATAAGTGCCAGGAGCAACACCCACCACGATGACTCCATAAGTGCCAGGTATTATACCCATATAAATGCCCGGAGCAACACCCACCACGGTGACTCCATAAGTGCCACGTATTATACCCATATAAGTGCCCGGAGCAACACCCACCACGGAGACTCCATAAGTGCCAGGTATTATACCCATATAAGTGCCCGGAGTAACACCCACCACGGAGACTCCATAAGTGCCAGGTATTATACCCATATAAGTAGCCGGAGCAACACCCACCACGGTGTCTCCATAAGTGCCAGGTATTATACCCATATAAGTAGCCGGAGCAACACCCACCACGGTGTCTCCATAATTGCCAGGTATTACACCCATATAAGTGCCCGGAGCAACACCCACCACGGTGACTCCATAAGTGCCAGGTATTATACCCATATAAGTGCCCGGAGCAACACCCACCACGGTGTCTCCATAAGTGCCAGGTATTATACCCATATAAGTAGCCGGAGCAACACCCACCACGGTGTCTCCATAAGTGCCAGGTATTATACCCATATAAGTAGCCGGAGCAACACCCACCACGGTGTCTCCATAAGTGCCAGGTATTACACCCATATAAGTGCCCGGAGCAACACCCACCACGGTGTCTCCATAAGTGCCAGGTATTATACCCATATAAGTGCCCGGAGCAACACCCACCACGGTGACACCATAACTGCCAGGCATTATACCCATATAAGTGCCCGGAGCAACACCCACCACGGTGTCTCCATAAGTGCCAGGTATTATACCCATATAAGTGCCCGGAGCAACACCCACCACGGTGACACCATAACTGCCAGGCATTATACCCATATAAGTGCCCGGAGCAACACCCACCACGATGACTTCATAAGTGCCAGGTATTATACCCATATAAATGCCCGGAGCAACACCCACCACGGTGACTCCATAAGTGCCAGGCATTATACCCATATAAGTGCCGGAGCAACACCCACCACGGTGACACCATAACTGCCAGGCATTATACCCATATAAGTGCCCGGAGCAACACCCACCACGATGACTTCATAAGTGCCAGGTATTATACCCATATAAATGCCCGGAGCAACACCCACCACGGTGACACCATAACTGCCAGGCATTATACCCATATAAGTGCCCGGAGCAACACCCACCACGGTGTCTCCATAAGTGCCAGGTATTATACCCATATAAGTGCCCGGAGCAACACCCACCACGGTGACACCATAACTGCCAGGCATTATACCCATATAAGTGCCCGGAGCAACACCCACCACGATGACTTCATAAGTGCCAGGTATTATACCCATATAAATGCCCGGAGCAACACCCACCACGGTGTCTCCATAAGTGCCAGGTATTACACCCATATAAGTGCCCGGAGCAACACCCACCACGGTGTCTCCATAAGTGCCAGGTATTATACCCATATAAGTGCCCGGAGCAACACCCACCACGGTGACACCATAACTGCCAGGCATTATACCCATATAAGTGCCCGGAGCAACACCCACCACGGTGTCTCCATAAGTGCCAGGTATTATACCCATATAAGTGCCCGGAGCAACACCCACCACGGAGACACCATAAGTGCCAGGTATTATACCCATGTAAGTGCCCGGAGCAACACCCACCACGAAGACACCATATGTGCCAGGTATTAAACCCATAAAAATGCCCGGAGCAACACCCACCACGGTGACTCCATAAGTGCCAGGTATTATACCCATATAAGTGCCCGGAGCAACACCCACCACGGTGACTCCATAAGTGCCAGGTATTACACCCATATAAATGCCCGGAGCAACACCCACCACGGTGACTCCATATGTGCCAGGTATTATACCCATATAAGTGCCCGGAGTAACACCCACCACGGTGTCTCCATAAGTGCCAGGTATTATACCCATATAAGTGCCCGGAGCAACACCCACCACGGTGACTCCATAAGTGCCAGGTATTATACCCATTAAAGTGCCCGGAGCAACACCCACCACGGTGACTCCATAAGTGCCAGGTATTATACCCATATAAATGCCCGGAGCAACACCCACCACGGTGACTCCATAAGTGCCAGGTATTATACCCATATAAGTGCCCGGAGCAACACCCACCACGGTGACTCCATATGTACCAGGTACAGTATTATACCCATATAAGTGCCCGGAGCAACACCCACCACGGTGTCTCCATAAGTGCCAGGTATTATACCCATATAAATGCCCGAAGCAACACCCACCACGGTGACTCCATAAGTGCCAGGTATTATACCCATATAAATGCCCAGAGCAACACCCACCACGGTGATTCCATAAGTGCCAGGTATTATACCCATATAAATGCCCGGAGTAACACCCACCACGGTGTCTCCATAAGTGCCAGGTATTATACCCATATAAGTGCCCGGAGCAACACCCACCACGGTGTCTCCATAAGTGCCAGGTATTATACCCATATAAGTGCCCGGAGCAACACCCACCACGGTGACTCCATAAGTGCCAGGTATTATACCCATATAAGTGCCCGGAGTAACACCCACCACGGTGTCTCCATAAGTGCCAGGTATTATACCCATATAAGTGACCGGAGTAACACCCACCACGGAGACTCCATAAGTGCCAGGTATTATACCCATATAAGTGCCCGGAGCAACACCCACCACGGTGACTCCATAAGTGCCAGGTATTATACCCATATAAATGCCCGGAGCAAGACCCACCACGAAGACTCCGTAAGTGCCACGTATTCTACCCATATAAGTGCCCGGAGCAACACCCACCACGGTGTCTCCATAAGTGCCAGGTATTATACCCATATAAGTGCCTGGAGCAACACCCACCACGGTGACTCCATAAGTGCCAGGTATTATACCCATATAAGTGCCTGGAGCAACACCCACCACGGTGACTCCATAAGTGCCAGGTATTACACTCATATAAGTGCCCGGAGCAACACCCACCACGAAGACTCCATAAGTGCCACGTATTCTACCCATATAAGTGCCCGGAGCAACACCCACCACGGTGTCTCCATAAGTGCCAGGTATTATACCCATATAAGTGCCCGGAGCAACACCCACCACGGTGACTCCATAAGTGCCAGGTAGTATACCCATTAAAGTGCCCGGAGCAACACCCACCACGGTGACTCCATAAGTGCCAGGTATTATACCCATATAAATGCCCGGAGCAACACCCACCACAGTGACTCCATAAGTGCCAGGTACAGTATTATACCCATATAAGTGCCCGGAGCAACACCCACCACGGTGTCTCCATAAGTGCCAGGTATTATACCCATATAAGTGCCCGGAGCAACACCCACCACGGTGACTCCATATGTGCCAGGTATTATACCCATATAAATGCCCAGAGCAACACCCACCACGGTGACTCCATAAGTGCCAGGTATTATACCCATATAAATGCCCGGAGTAACACCCACCACGGTGTCTCCATAAGTGCCAGGTATTATACCCATATAAGTGCCCGGAGCAACACCCACCACGGTGTCTCCATAAGTGCCAGGTATTATACCCATATAAGTGCCCGGAGCAACACCCACCACGGTGACTCCATAAGTGCCAGGTATTATACCCATATAAGTGCCCGGAGCAACACCCACCACGGTGACTCCATAAGTGCCAGGTATTATACCCATATAAATGCCCAGAGCAACACCCACCACGGTGACTCCATAAGTGCCAGGTATTATACCCATATAAATGCCCGGAGTAACACCCACCACGGTGTCTCCATAAGTGCCAGGTATTATACCCATATAAGTGCCCGGAGCAACACCCACCACGGTGACTCCATAAGTGCCAGGTATTATACCCATATAAATGCCCAGAGCAACACCCACCACGGTGACTCCATAAGTGCCAGGTATTATACCCATATAAATGCCCGGAGTAACACCCACCACGGTGTCTCCATAAGTGCCAGGTATTATACCCATATAAGTGCCCGGAGCAACACCCACCACGGTGTCTCCATAAGTGCCAGGTATTATACCCATATAAGTGCCCGGAGCAACACCCACCACGGTGACTCCATAAGTGCCAGGTATTATACCCATATAAGTGCCCGGAGTAACACCCACCACGGTGTCTCCATAAGTGCCAGGTATTATACCCATATAAGTGACCGGAGTAACACCCACCACGGAGACTCCATAAGTGCCAGGTATTATACCCATATAAGTGCCCGGAGCAACACCCACCACGGTGACTCCATAAGTGCCAGGTATTATACCCATATAAATGCCCGGAGCAACACCCACCACGAAGACTCCATAAGTGCCAGGTATTCTACCCATATAAGTGCCCGGAGCAACACCCACCACGGTGTCTCCATAAGTGCCAGGTATTATACCCATATAAGTGCCCGGAGCAACACCCACCACAGTGACTCCATAAGTGCCAGGTATTATACCCATATAAGTGCCCGGAGCAACACCCACCACGGTGTCTCCATAAGTGCCATGTATTATACTCATATAAGTGCCTGGAGCAACACCCACCACGGTGACTCCATAAGTGCCAGGTATTATACCCATATAAGTGCCTGGAGCAACACCCACCACGGTGACTCCATAAGTGCCAGGTATTATACCCATATAAATGCCCGGAGCAACACCCACCACGAAGACTCCATAAGTGCCACGTATTCTACCCATATAAGTGCCCGGAGCAACACCCACCACGGTGTCTCCATAAGTGCCAGGTATTATACCCATATAAGTGCCTGGAGCAACACCCACCACGGTGACTCCATAAGTGCCAGGTATTATACCCATTAAAGTGCCCGGAGCAACACTCACCACGGTGACTCCATAAGTGCCAGGTATTATACCCATATAAATGCCCGGAGCAACACCCACCACAGTGACTCCATAAGTGCCAGGTACAGTATTATACCCATATAAGTGCCCGGAGCAACACCCACCACGGTGACTCCATATGTACCAGGTACAGTATTATACCCATATAAGTGCCCGGAGCAACACCCACCACGGTGTCTCCATAAGTGCCAGGTATTATACCCATATAAATGCCCGAAGCAACACCCACCACGGTGACTCCATAAGTGCCAGGTATTATACCCATATAAATGCCCAGAGCAACACCCACCACGGTGACTCCATAAGTGCCAGGTATTATACCCATATAAATGCCCGAAGTAACACCCACCACGGTGTCTCCATAAGTGCCAGGTATTATACCCATATAAGTGCCCGGAGCAACACCCACCACGGTGTCTCCATAAGTGCCAGGTATTATACCCATATAAGTGCCCGGAGCAACACCCACCACGGTGACTCCATAAGTGCCAGGTATTATACCCATATAAGTGCCCGGAGTAACACCCACCACAGTGTCTCCATAAGTGCCAGGTATTATACCCATATAAGTGACCGGAGTAACACCCACCACGGAGACTCCATAAGTGCCAGGTATTATACCCATATAAGTGCCCGGAGCAACACCCACCACGGTGACTCCATAAGTGCCAGGTATTATACCCATATAAATGCCCGGAGCAACACCCACCACGAAGACTCCATAAGTGCCAGGTATTACACTCATATAAGTGCCCGGAGTAACACCCACCACGGTGACTCCATAAGTGCCAGGTATTACACTCATATAAGTGCCCGGAGTAACACCCACCACGGAGACTCCATAAGTGCCAGGTATTATATCCATATAAGTGCCCGGAGCAACACTCACCACGGTGACTCCATAAGTGCCACGTATTATACCCATATAAGTGCCCGGAGCAACACCCACCACAGTGACTCCATAAGTGCCACGTATTATACCCATATAAGTGCCCGGAGCAACACCCACCACAGTGCTCCATAAGTGCCAGGTATTATACCCATATAAGTGCCTGGAGCAACACCCACCACAGTGCTCCATAAGTGCCAGGTATTATACCCATATAAGTGCCCGGAGCAACACCCACCACAGTGCTCCATAAGTGCCAGGTATTATACCCATATAAGTGCCCAGAGCAACACCCACCACAGTGCTCCATAAGTGCCAGGTATTATACCCATATAAGTGCCTGGAGCAACACCCACCACGGTGACTCCATAAGTGCCAGGTATTATACCCATATAAGTGCCCGGAGCAACACCCACCACGAAGACACCATAAGTGCCAAGTATTATATCCATATAAGCGCCCGGAGCAACACCCACCACGGTGACTCCATAAGTGCCAGGTATTATACCCATATAAATGCCCGGAGCAACACCCACCATGAAGACTCTATAAGTGCCACGTATTATACCCATGTAAGTGCTCGGAGCAACACCCACCACGGAGACACCATAAGTGCCAGGTATTATACCCATATAAGTGCCCGGAGCAACACCCACCACGGTGTCTCCATAAGTGCCAGGTATTATACCAACATATAAGTGCCCGGAGCAACACCCACCACGGTGACTCCATAAGTGCCAGGTATTATACCCATATAAGTGCCCGGAGCAACACCCACCACGGTGTCTCCATAAGTGCCAGGTATTATACCAACATATAAGTGCCCGGAGCAACACCCACCACGGTGACTCCATAAGTGCCAGGTATTATACCCATATAAGTGCCTGGAGCAACACCCACCACGGTGAATCCATAAGTGCCACGTATTATACCCATATAAGTGCCCGGAGCAACACCCACCACGGTGTTTCCATAAGTGCCAGGTATTATACCCATATAAGTGCCCTGAGCAACACCCACCACGGTGACTCCATAAGTGCCACGTATTATACCCATATAAGTGCCCGGAGCAACACCCACCATGGTGTCTCCATAAGTGCCAGGTATTACACCCATATAAGTGCCCGGAGTAACACCCACCACGGAGACTCCATAAGTGCCAGGTATTATACCCATATAAATGCCCGGAGCAACACCCACCACGGTGACTCCATAAGTGCCAGGTATTATACCCATATAAGTGCCCGGAGTAACACCCACCACGGAGACTCCATAAGTGCCACGTATTATACCCATATAAGTGTCCGGAGCAACACCCACCACGGAGACTCCATAAGTGCCAGGTATTATACCCATATAAGTGCCCGAAGCAACACCCACCACGGTGACTCCATAAGTGCCAGGTATTATACCCATATAAGTGCCCGGAGCAACACCACCACGGAGACTCTATAAGTGCCAGGTATTATACCCATATAAGTGCCCAGAGCAACACCCTCCACAGAGACTCCATAAGTGCCAGGTATTATACTCATATAAGTGCCCGGAGTAACACCCACCACGGAGACTCCATAAGTGCCAGGTATTATACCCATATAAGTGCCCAGAGCAACACCCACCACAGAGACTCCATAAGTGCCAGGTATTATACTCATATAAGTGCCCGGAGTAACACCCACCACGGTGTCTCCATAAGTGCCAGGTATTATACCCATATAAGTGCCCGGAGCAACACCCACCACGGTGACTCCATAAGTGCCAGGTATTATACTCATATCAGTGCCCGGAGCAACACCCACCACGGTGTCTCCATAAGTGCCAGGTATTATACCCATATAAGTGCCCGGAGCAACACCCACCACGGTGTCTCCATAAGTGCCAGGTATTATACCCATATAAGTAGCCGGAGCAACACCACCACGGTGTCTCCATAAGTGCCAGGTATTACACCCATATAAGTGCCTGGAGTAACACCCACCACGGTGTCTCCATAAGTGCCAGGTATAATAACCATATAAGTGCCCGGAGCAACACCCACCACGAAGACTCCATAAGTGCCAGGTATTATACCCATATAAGTGTCCGGAGCAACACCCACGACGGAGACTCCATAAGTGCCAGGTATTATACCCATATAAGTGCCCGGAGCAACACCCACCACGGTGACTCCATAAGTGCCAGGTATTATACCCATATAAGTGCCCAGAGCAACACCCACCACAGAGACTCCATAAGTGCCATGTATTATACTCATATAAGTGCCCGGAGTAACACCCACCACGGAGACTCCATAAGTGCCAGGTATTATACCCATATAAGTGCCCAGAGCAACACCCACCACAGAGACTCCATAAGTGCCATGTATTATACTCATATCAGTGCCCGGAGCAACACCCACCACGGTGTCTCCATAAGTGCCAGGTATTATACCCATATAAGTGCCCGGAGCAACACCCACCACGGTGTCTCCATAAGTGCCAGGTATTATACCCATATAAGTAGCCGGAGCAACACCACCACGGTGTCTCCATAAATGCCAGGTATTACACCCATATAAGTGCCCGGAGCAACACCCACCACGGTGTCTCCATAAGTGCCAGGTATAATAACCATATAAGTGCCCGGAGCAACACCCACCACGAAGACTCCATAAGTGCCAGGTATTATACCCATATAAGTGTCCGGAGCAACACCCACGACGGAGACTCCATAAGTGCCAGGTATTATACCCATATAAGTGCCCGGAGCAACACCCACCACGGTGACTCCATAAGTGCCAGGTATTATACCCATATAAGTGCCCAGAGCAACACCCACCACAGAGACTCCATAAGTGCCATGTATTATACTCATATAAGTGCCCGGAGTAACACCCACCACGGAGACTCCATAAGTGCCAGGTATTATACCCATATAAGTGCCCAGAGCAACACCCACCACAGAGACTCCATAAGTGCCAGGTATTATACCCATATAAGTGCCCGGAGCAACACCCACCACGGTGTCTCCATAAGTGCCAGGTATTATACCCATATAAGTGCCCTGAGCAACACCCACCACGGTGAATCCATAAGTGCCACATATTATATCCATATAAGTGCCTGGAGCAACACCCACCACGGTGTCTCCATAAGTGCCAGGTATTATACCCATATAAGTGCCCTGAGCAACACCCACCACGGTGACTCCATAAGTGCCACGTATTATACCCATATAAGTGCCCGGAGCAACACCCACCATGGTGTCTCCATAAGTGCCAGGTATTATACCCATATAAGTGCCCGGAGTAACACCCACCATGGTGTCTCCATAAGTGCCAGGTATTATACCCATATAAATGCCCTGGGCAACACCCACCACGGTGACTCCATAAGTGCCACGTATTATACCCATATAAGTGCCCGGAGTAACACCCACCATGGTGTCTCCATAAGTGCCAGGTATTATACCCATATAAATGCCCTGAGCAACACCCACCACGGTGACTCCATAAGTGCCACGTATTATACCCATATAAATGCCCGGAGCAACACCCACCATGGTGTCTCCATAAGTGCCACGTATTATACCCATATAAGTGCCCGGAGCAACACCCACCATGGTGTCTCCATAAGTGCCAGGTATTATACCCATATAAGTGCCCTGAGCAACACCCACCACGGTGACTCCATAAGTGCCAGGTATTACACCCATATAAGTGCCCGGAGTAACACCCACCATGGTGTCTCCATAAGTGCCAGGTATTATACCCATATAAGTGCCCGGAGTAACACCCACCATGGTGTCTCCATAAGTGCCAGGTATTATACCCATATAAATGCCCGGAGCAACACCCACCACGGTGACTCCATAAGTGCCAGGTATTATACCCATATAAGTGCCCTGAGCAACACCCACCACGGTGACTCCATAAGTGCCAGGTATTACACCCATATAAGTGCCCGGAGTAACACCCACCATGGTGTCTCCATAAGTGCCAGGTATTATACCCATATAAATGCCCGGAGTAACACCCACCATGGTGTCTCCATAAGTGCCAGGTATTATACCCATATAAATGCCCGGAGCAACACCCACCACGGTGACTCCATAAGTGCCAGGTATTATACCCATATAAGTGCCCGGAGCAACACCCACCACGGTGTCTCCATAAGTGCCAGGTATTATACCCATATAAGTGGCCGGAGCAACACCCACCACGGTGACTCCATAAGTACCAGGTATTACACCCATATAAGTGCCCGGAGTAACACCCACCATGGTGTCTCCATAAGTGCCAGGTATTATACCCATATAAATGCCCGGAGCAACACCCACCACGGTGACTCCATAAGTGCCAGGTATTATACCCATATAAGTGCCCGAAGCAACACCCACCACGGTGTCTCCATAAGTGCCAGGTATTATACCCATATAAGTGGCCGGAGCAACACCCACCACGGTGACTCCATAAGTACCAGGTATTATACCCATATAAGTGCCCGGAGCAACATCCACCACGGTGTCTCCATAAGTGCCAGGTATTATACCCATATAAGTGCCCGGAGCAACACCCATCACGGTGACTCCATAAGTGCCAGGTATTATACTCATATCAGTGCCCGGAGCAACACCCACCACGGTGTCTCCATAAGTGCCAGGTATTATACCCATATAAGTGCCCGGAGCAACACCCACCACGGAGACTCCATAAGTGCCAGGTATTATACCCATATAAGTGCCTGGAGTAACACCCACCACGGAGACTCCATAAGTGCCAGGTATTATACCCATATAAGTAGCCGGAGCAACACCCACCACGGTGTCTCCATAAGTGCCAGGTATTATACCCATATAAGTAGCCGGAGCAACACCACCACGGTGACTCCATAAGTGCCAGGTATTACACCCATATAAGTGCCCGGAGCAACACCCACCACGGTGTCTCCATAAGTGCCAGGTATTATACCCATATAAGTGCCCGGAGCAACACCCACCACGGTGTCTCCATAAGTGCCAGGTATTATACCCATATAAGTGCCCGGAGCAACACCCACCACGGTGACACCATAACTGCCAGGCATTATATCCATATAAGCGCCCGGAGCAACACCCACCACGGTGTCTCCATAAGTGCCACGTATTATACCCATATAAGTGCCCGGAGCAACACCCACCACGGAGACTCCATAAGTGCCAGGTATTATACCCATATAAGTGCCAGGAGCAACACCCACCAGAATGACTCCATAAGTGCCAGGTATTATACCCATATAAATGCCCGGAGCAACACCCACCACGGAGACACCATAAGTGCCAGGTATTATACCCATATAAGTGCCAGGAGCAACACCCACCACGATGACTCCATAAGTGCCAGGTATTATACCCATATAAATGCCCGGAGCAACACCCACCACGGAGACTCCATAAGTGCCACGTATTATACCCATATAAGTGCCCGGAGCAACACCCACCACGGAGACTCCATAAGTGCCAGGTATTATACCCATATAAGTGCCCGGAGTAACACCCACCACGGAGACTCCATAAGTGCCAGGTATTATACCCATATAAGTAGCCGGAGCAACACCCACCACGGTGTCTCCATAAGTGCCAGGTATTATACCCATATAAGTAGCCGGAGCAACACCCACCACGGTGTCTCAATAAGTGCCAGGTAATACACCCATATAAGTGCCCGGAGCAACACCCACCACGGTGACTCCATAAGTGCCAGGTATTATACCCATATAAGTGCCCGGAGCAACACCCACCACGGTGTCTCCATAAGTGCCAGGTATTATACCCATATAAGTAGCCGGAGCAACACCCACCACGGTGTCTCCATAAGTGCCAGGTATTATACCCATATAAGTGCCCGGAGCAACACCCACCACGGTGACTCCATAAGTGCCAGGTATTATACCCATATAAGTGCCCAGAGCAACACCCACCACAGAGACTCCATAAGTGCCATGTATTATACTCATATAAGTGCCCGGAGTAACACCCACCACGGAGACTCCATAAGTGCCAGGTATTATACCCATATAAGTGCCCAGAGCAACACCCACCACAGAGACTCCATAAGTGCCATGTATTATACTCATATAAGTGCCCGGAGCAACACCCACCACGGTGTCTCCATAAGTGCCAGGTATTATACCCATATAAGTGCCCTGAGCAACACCCACCACGGTGAATCCATAAGTGCCACATATTATATCCATATAAGTGCCTGGAGCAACACCCACCACGGTGACTCCATAAGTGCCAGGTATTATACCCATAAAAGTGCCCTGAGCAACACCCACCACGGTGACTCCATAAGTGCCACGTATTATACCCATATAAGTGCCCGGAGCAACACCCACCATGGTGTCTCCATAAGTGCCAGGTATTATACCCATATAAGTGCCCGGAGTAACACCCACCATGGTGCCTCCATAAGTGCCAGGTATTATACCCATATAAATGCCCTGAGCAACACCCACCACGGTGACTCCATAAGTGCCACGTATTATACCCATATAAGTGCCCGGAGTAACACCCACCATGGTGTCTCCATAAGTGCCAGGTATTATACCCATATAAATGCCCTGAGCAACACCCACCACGGTGACTCCATAAGTGCCACGTATTATACCCATATAAATGCCCGGAGCAACACCCACCATGGTGTCTCCATAAGTGCCACGTATTATACCCATATAAGTGCCCGGAACAACACCCACCATGGTGTCTCCATAAGTGCCAGGTATTATACCCATATAAGTGCCCTGAGCAACACCCACCACGGTGACTCCATAAGTGCCAGGTATTACACCCATATAAGTGCCCGGAGTAACACCCACCATGGTGTCTCCATAAGTGCCAGGTATTATACCCATAAAAGTGCCCGGAGTAACACCCACCATGGTGTCTCCGTAAGTGCCAGGTATTATACCCATATAAATGCCCGGAGCAACACCCACCACGGTGACTCCATAAGTGCCAGGTATTATACCCATATAAGTGCCCTGAGCAACACCCAAAACGGTGACTCCATAAGTGCCAGGTATTACACCCATATAAGTGCCCGGAGTAACACCCACCATGGTGTCTCCATAAGTGCCAGGTATTATACCCATATAAATGCCCGGAGTAACACCCACCATGGTGTCTCCATAAGTGCCAGGTATTATACCCATATAAATGCCCGGAGCAACACCCACCACGGTGACTCCATAAGTGCCAGGTATTATACCCATATAAGTGCCCGGAGCAACACCCACCACGGTGTCTCCATAAGTGCCAGGTATTATACCCATATAAGTGGCCGGAGCAACACCCACCACGGTGACTCCATAAGTACCAGGTATTACACCCATATAAGTGCCCGGAGTAACACCCACCATGGTGTCTCCATAAGTGCCAGGTATTATACCCATATAAATGCCCGGAGCAACACCCACCACGGTGACTCCATAAGTGCCAGGTATTATACCCATGCAACACCCACCACGGTGTCTCCATAAGTGCCAGGTATTATACCCATATAAGTGGCCGGAGCAACACCCACCACGGTGACTCCATAAGTACCAGGTATTATACCCATATAAGTGCCCGGAGCAACACCCACCACGGTGTCTCCATAAGTGCCAGGTATTATACCCATATAAGTGCCCGGAGCAACACCCATCACGGTGACTCCATAAGTGCCAGGTATTATACTCATATCAGTGCCCGGAGCAACACCCACCACGGTGTCTCCATAAGTGCCAGGTATTATACCCATATAAGTGCCCGGAGCAACACCCACCACGGAGACTCCATAAGTGCCAGGTATTATACCCATATAAGTGCCTGGAGTAACACCCACCACGGAGACTCCATAAGTGCCAGGTATTATACCCATATAAGTAGCCGGAGCAACACCCACCACGGTGTTTCCATAAGTGCCAGGTATTATACCCATATAAGTAGCCGGAGCAACACCACCACGGTGACTCCATAAGTGCCAGGTATTACACCCATATAAGTGCCCGGAGCAACACCCACCACGGTGTCTCCATAAGTGCCAGGTATTATACCCATATAAGTAGCCGGAGCAACACCACCACGGTGACTCCATAAGTGCCAGGTATTACACCCATATAAGTGCCCGGAGCAACACCCACCACGGTGTCTCCATAAGTGCCAGGTATTATACCCATATAAGGGCCCGGAGCAACACCCACCACGGTGACACCATAACTGCCAGGCATTATATCCATATAAGCGCCCGGAGCAACACCCACCACGGTGTCTCCATAAGTGCCACGTATTATACCCATATAAGTGCCCGGAGCAACACCCACCACGGTGACTCCATAAGTGCCACGTATTATACCCATATAAGTGCCCGGAGCAACACCCACCACGGAGACTCCATAAGTGCCAGGTATTATACCCATATAAGTGCCCGGAGCAACACCCACCACGGAGACTCCATAAGTGCCAGGTATTATACCCATATAAATGCCCGGAGCAACACCCACCACGGTGACTCCATAAGTGCCACGTATTATACCCATATAAGTGCCCGGAGCAACACCCACCACGGAGACACCATAAGTGCCAGGTATTATACCCATATAAGTGCCAGGAGCAACACCCACCACGATGACTCCATAAGTGCCAGGTATTATACCCATATAAATGCCCGGAGCAACACCCACCACGGTGACTCCATAAGTGCCACGTATTATACCCATATAAGTGCCCGGAGCAACACCCACCACGGAGACTCCATAAGTGCCAGGTATTATACCCATATAAGTGCCCGGAGTAACACCCACCACGGAGACTCCATAAGTGCCAGGTATTATACCCATATAAGTAGCCGGAGCAACACCCACCACGGTGTCTCCATAAGTGCCAGGTATTATACCCATATAAGTAGCCGGAGCAACACCCACCACGGTGTCTCCATAAGTGCCAGGTATTACACCCATATAAGTGCCCGGAGCAACACCCACCACGGTGACTCCATAAGTGCCAGGTATTATACCCATATAAGTGCCCGGAGCAACACCCACCACAGTGTCTCCATAAGTGCCAGGTATTATACCCATATAAGTAGCCGGAGCAACACCCACCACGGTGTCTCCATAAGTGCCAGGTATTATACCCATATAAGTAGCCGGAGCAACACCCACCACGGTGTCTCCATAAGTGCCAGGTATTACACCCATATAAGTGCCCGGAGCAACACCCACCACGGTGTCTCCATAAGTGCCAGGTATTATACCCATATAAGTGCCCGGAGCAACACCCACCACGGTGACACCATAACTGCCAGGCATTATACCCATATAAGTGCCCGGAGCAACACCCACCACGGTGTCTCCATAAGTGCCAGGTATTATACCCATATAAGTGCCCGGAGCAACACCCACCACGGTGACACCATAACTGCCAGGCATTATACCCATATAAGTGCCCGGAGCAACACCCACCACGATGACTTCATAAGTGCCAGGTATTATACCCATATAAATGCCCGGAGCAACACCCACCACGGTGACTCCATAAGTGCCAGGCATTATACCCATATAAGTGCCCGGAGCAACACCCACCACGGTGACACCATAACTGCCAGGCATTATACCCATATAAGTGCCCGGAGCAACACCCACCACGATGACATCATAAGTGCCAGGTATTATACCCATATAAATGCCCGGAGCAACACCCACCACGGTGACACCATAACTGCCAGGCATTATACCCATATAAGTGCCCGGAGCAACACCCACCACGGTGTCTCCATAAGTGCCAGGTATTATACCCATATAAGTGCCCGGAGCAACACCCACCACGGTGACACCATAACTGCCAGGCATTATACCCATATAAGTGCCCGGAGCAACACCCACCACGATGACTTCATAAGTGCCAGGTATTATACCCATATAAATGCCCGGAGCAACACCCACCACGGTGTCTCCATAAGTGCCAGGTATTACACCCATATAAGTGCCCGGAGCAACACCCACCACGGTGTCTCCATAAGTGCCAGGTATTATACCCATATAAGTGCCCGGAGCAACACCCACCACGGTGACACCATAACTGCCAGGCATTATACCCATATAAGTGCCCGGAGCAACACCCACCACGGTGTCTCCATAAGTGCCAGGTATTATACCCATATAAGTGCCCGGAGCAACACCCACCACGGAGACACCATAAGTGCCAGGTATTATACCCATGTAAGTGCCCGGAGCAACACCCACCACGAAGACACCATATGTGCCAGGTATTAAACCCATAAAAATGCCCGGAGCAACACCCACCACGGTGACTCCATAAGTGCCAGGTATTATACCCATATAAGTGCCCGGAGCAACACCCACCACGGTGACTCCATAAGTGCCAGGTATTACACCCATATAAATGCCCGGAGCAACACCCACCACGGTGACTCCATATGTGCCAGGTATTATACCCATATAAGTGCCCGGAGTAACACCCACCACGGTGTCTCCATAAGTGCCAGGTATTATACCCATATAAGTGCCCGGAGCAACACCCACCACGATGACTTCATAAGTGCCAGGTATTATACCCATATAAATGCCCGGAGCAACACCCACCACGGTGACTCCATAAGTGCCAGGTATTATACCCATATAAATGCCCGGAGCAACACCCACCACGGTGACACCATAACTGCCAGGCATTATACCCATATAAGTGCCCGGAGCAACACCCACCACGGTGTCTCCATAAGTGCCAGGTATTATACCCATATAAGTGCCCGGAGCAACACCCACCACGGTGACACCATAACTGCCAGGCATTATACCCATATAAGTGCCCGGAGCAACACCCACCACGATGACTTCATAAGTGCCAGGTATTATACCCATATAAATGCCCGGAGCAACACCCACCACGGTGTCTCCATAAGTGCCAGGTATTACACCCATATAAGTGCCCGGAGCAACACCCACCACGGTGTCTCCATAAGTGCCAGGTATTATACCCATATAAGTGCCCGGAGCAACACCCACCACGGTGACACCATAACTGCCAGGCATTATACCCATATAAGTGCCCGGAGCAACACCCACCACGGTGTCTCCATAAGTGCCAGGTATTATACCCATATAAGTGCCCGGAGCAACACCCACCACGGAGACACCATAAGTGCCAGGTATTATACCCATGTAAGTGCCCGGAGCAACACCCACCACGAAGACACCATATGTGCCAGGTATTAAACCCATAAAAATGCCCGGAGCAACACCCACCACGGTGACTCCATAAGTGCCAGGTATTATACCCATATAAGTGCCCGGAGCAACACCCACCACGGTGACTCCATAAGTGCCAGGTATTATACCCATATAAATGCCCGGAGCAACACCCACCACGGTGACTCCATAAGTGCCAGGTATTATACCCATATAAGTGCCCGGAGCAACACCCACCACGGTGACTCCATATGTACCAGGTACAGTATTATACCCATATAAGTGCCCGGAGCAACACCCACCACGGTGTCTCCATAAGTGCCAGGTATTATACCCATATAAATGCCCGAAGCAACACCCACCACGGTGACTCCATAAGTGCCAGGTATTATACCCATATAAATGCCCAGAGCAACACCCACCACGGTGATTCCATAAGTGCCAGGTATTATACCCATATAAATGCCCGGAGTAACACCCACCACGGTGTCTCCATAAGTGCCAGGTATTATACCCATATAAGTGCCCGGAGCAACACCCACCACGGTGTCTCCATAAGTGCCAGGTATTATACCCATATAAGTGCCCGGAGCAACACCCACCACGGTGACTCCATAAGTGCCAGGTATTATACCCATATAAGTGCCCGGAGTAACACCCACCACGGTGTCTCCATAAGTGCCAGGTATTATACCCATATAAGTGACCGGAGTAACACCCACCACGGAGACTCCATAAGTGCCAGGTATTATACCCATATAAGTGCCCGGAGCAACACCCACCACGGTGACTCCATAAGTGCCAGGTATTATACCCATATAAATGCCCGGAGCAAGACCCACCACGAAGACTCCGTAAGTGCCACGTATTCTACCCATATAAGTGCCCGGAGCAACACCCACCACGGTGTCTCCATAAGTGCCAGGTATTATACCCATATAAGTGCCTGGAGCAACACCCACCACGGTGACTCCATAAGTGCCAGGTATTATACCCATATAAGTGCCTGGAGCAACACCCACCACGGTGACTCCATAAGTGCCAGGTATTACACTCATATAAGTGCCCGGAGCAACACCCACCACGAAGACTCCATAAGTGCCACGTATTCTACCCATATAAGTGCCCGGAGCAACACCCACCACGGTGTCTCCATAAGTGCCAGGTATTATACCCATATAAGTGCCCGGAGCAACACCCACCACGGTGACTCCATAAGTGCCAGGTAGTATACCCATTAAAGTGCCCGGAGCAACACCCACCACGGTGACTCCATAAGTGCCAGGTATTATACCCATATAAATGCCCGGAGCAACACCCACCACAGTGACTCCATAAGTGCCAGGTACAGTATTATGCCCATATAAGTGCCCGGAGCAACACCCACCACGGTGTCTCCATAAGTGCCAGGTATTATACCCATATAAGTGCCCGGAGCAACACCCACCACGGTGACTCCATATGTGCCAGGTATTATACCCATATAAATGCCCAGAGCAACACCCACCACGGTGACTCCATAAGTGCCAGGTATTATACCCATATAAATGCCCGGAGCAACACCCACCACGGTGACTCCATAAGTGCCAGGTATTATACCCATATAAGTGCCCGGAGCAACACCCACCACGGTGTCTCCATAAGTGCCAGGTATTATACCCATATAAGTGGCCGGAGCAACACCCACCACGGTGACTCCATAAGTACCAGGTATTACACCCATATAAGTGCCCGGAGTAACACCCACCATGGTGTCTCCATAAGTGCCAGGTATTATACCCATATAAATGCCCGGAGCAACACCCACCACGGTGACTCCATAAGTGCCAGGTATTATACCCATATAAGTGCCCGAAGCAACACCCACCACGGTGTCTCCATAAGTGCCAGGTATTATACCCATATAAGTGGCCGGAGCAACACCCACCACGGTGACTCCATAAGTACCAGGTATTATACCCATATAAGTGCCCGGAGCAACATCCACCACGGTGTCTCCATAAGTGCCAGGTATTATACCCATATAAGTGCCCGGAGCAACACCCATCACGGTGACTCCATAAGTGCCAGGTATTATACTCATATCAGTGCCCGGAGCAACACCCACCACGGTGTCTCCATAAGTGCCAGGTATTATACCCATATAAGTGCCCGGAGCAACACCCACCACGGAGACTCCATAAGTGCCAGGTATTATACCCATATAAGTGCCTGGAGTAACACCCACCACGGAGACTCCATAAGTGCCAGGTATTATACCCATATAAGTAGCCGGAGCAACACCCACCACGGTGTCTCCATAAGTGCCAGGTATTATACCCATATAAGTAGCCGGAGCAACACCACCACGGTGACTCCATAAGTGCCAGGTATTACACCCATATAAGTGCCCGGAGCAACACCCACCACGGTGTCTCCATAAGTGCCAGGTATTATACCCATATAAGTGCCCGGAGCAACACCCACCACGGTGTCTCCATAAGTGCCAGGTATTATACCCATATAAGTGCCCGGAGCAACACCCACCACGGTGACACCATAACTGCCAGGCATTATATTCATATAAGCGCCCGGAGCAACACCCACCACGGTGTCTCCATAAGTGCCACGTATTATACCCATATAAGTGCCCGGAGCAACACCCACCACGGAGACTCCATAAGTGCCAGGTATTATACCCATATAAGTGCCAGGAGCAACACCCACCAGAATGACTCCATAAGTGCCAGGTATTATACCCATATAAATGCCCGGAGCAACACCCACCACGGAGACACCATAAGTGCCAGGTATTATACCCATATAAGTGCCAGGAGCAACACCCACCACGATGACTCCATAAGTGCCAGGTATTATACCCATATAAATGCCCGGAGCAACACCCACCACGGAGACTCCATAAGTGCCACGTATTATACCCATATAAGTGCCCGGAGCAACACCCACCACGGAGACTCCATAAGTGCCAGGTATTATACCCATATAAGTGCCCGGAGTAACACCCACCACGGAGACTCCATAAGTGCCAGGTATTATACCCATATAAGTAGCCGGAGCAACACCCACCACGGTGTCTCCATAAGTGCCAGGTATTATACCCATATAAGTAGCCGGAGCAACACCCACCACGGTGTCTCAATAAGTGCCAGGTAATACACCCATATAAGTGCCCGGAGCAACACCCACCACGGTGACTCCATAAGTGCCAGGTATTATACCCATATAAGTGCCCGGAGCAACACCCACCACGGTGTCTCCATAAGTGCCAGGTATTATACCCATATAAGTAGCCGGAGCAACACCCACCACGGTGTCTCCATAAGTGCCAGGTATTATACCCATATAAGTGCCCGGAGCAACACCCACCACGGTGACTCCATAAGTGCCAGGTATTATACCCATATAAGTGCCCAGAGCAACACCCACCACAGAGACTCCATAAGTGCCATGTATTATACTCATATAAGTGCCCGGAGTAACACCCACCACGGAGACTCCATAAGTGCCAGGTATTATACCCATATAAGTGCCCAGAGCAACACCCACCACAGAGACTCCATAAGTGCCATGTATTATACTCATATAAGTGCCCGGAGCAACACCCACCACGGTGTCTCCATAAGTGCCAGGTATTATACCCATATAAGTGCCCTGAGCAACACCCACCACGGTGAATCCATAAGTGCCACATATTATATCCATATAAGTGCCTGGAGCAACACCCACCACGGTGACTCCATAAGTGCCAGGTATTATACCCATAAAAGTGCCCTGAGCAACACCCACCACGGTGACTCCATAAGTGCCACGTATTATACCCATATAAGTGCCCGGAGCAACACCCACCATGGTGTCTCCATAAGTGCCAGGTATTATACCCATATAAGTGCCCGGAGTAACACCCACCATGGTGCCTCCATAAGTGCCAGGTATTATACCCATATAAATGCCCTGAGCAACACCCACCACGGTGACTCCATAAGTGCCACGTATTATACCCATATAAGTGCCCGGAGTAACACCCACCATGGTGTCTCCATAAGTGCCAGGTATTATACCCATATAAATGCCCTGAGCAACACCCACCACGGTGACTCCATAAGTGCCACGTATTATACCCATATAAATGCCCGGAGCAACACCCACCATGGTGTCTCCATAAGTGCCACGTATTATACCCATATAAGTGCCCGGAACAACACCCACCATGGTGTCTCCATAAGTGCCAGGTATTATACCCATATAAGTGCCCTGAGCAACACCCACCACGGTGACTCCATAAGTGCCAGGTATTACACCCATATAAGTGCCCGGAGTAACACCCACCATGGTGTCTCCATAAGTGCCAGGTATTATACCCATAAAAGTGCCCGGAGTAACACCCACCATGGTGTCTCCGTAAGTGCCAGGTATTATACCCATATAAATGCCAGGAGCAACACCCACCACGGTGACTCCATAAGTGCCAGGTATTATACCCATATAAGTGCCCTGAGCAACACCCAAAACGGTGACTCCATAAGTGCCAGGTATTACACCCATATAAGTGCCCGGAGTAACACCCACCATGGTGTCTCCATAAGTGCCAGGTATTATACCCATATAAATGCCCGGAGTAACACCCACCATGGTGTCTCCATAAGTGCCAGGTATTATACCCATATAAATGCCCGGAGCAACACCCACCACGGTGACTCCATAAGTGCCAGGTATTATACCCATATAAGTGCCCGGAGCAACACCCACCACGGTGTCTCCATAAGTGCCAGGTATTATACCCATATAAGTGGCCGGAGCAACACCCACCACGGTGACTCCATAAGTACCAGGTATTACACCCATATAAGTGCCCGGAGTAACACCCACCATGGTGTCTCCATAAGTGCCAGGTATTATACCCATATAAATGCCCGGAGCAACACCCACCACGGTGACTCCATAAGTGCCAGGTATTATACCCATGCAACACCCACCACGGTGTCTCCATAAGTGCCAGGTATTATACCCATATAAGTGGCCGGAGCGACACCCACCACGGTGACTCCATAAGTACCAGGTATTATACCCATATAAGTGCCCGGAGCAACACCCACCACGGTGTCTCCATAAGTGCCAGGTATTATACCCATATAAGTGCCCGGAGCAACACCCATCACGGTGACTCCATAAGTGCCAGGTATTATACTCATATCAGTGCCCGGAGCAACACCCACCACGGTGTCTCCATAAGTGCCAGGTATTATACCCATATAAGTGCCCGGAGCAACACCCACCACGGAGACTCCATAAGTGCCAGGTATTATACCCATATAAGTGCCTGGAGTAACACCCACCACGGAGACTCCATAAGTGCCAGGTATTATACCCATATAAGTAGCCGGAGCAACACCCACCACGGTGTTTCCATAAGTGCCAGGTATTATACCCATATAAGTAGCCGGAGCAACACCACCACGGTGACTCCATAAGTGCCAGGTATTACACCCATATAAGTGCCCGGAGCAACACCCACCACGGTGTCTCCATAAGTGCCAGGTATTATACCCATATAAGTGCCCGGAGCAACACCCACCACGGTGTCTCCATAAGTGCCAGGTATTATACCCATATAAGGGCCCGGAGCAACACCCACCACGGTGACACCATAACTGCCAGGCATTATATCCATATAAGCGCCCGGAGCAACACCCACCACGGTGTCTCCATAAGTGCCACGTATTATACCCATATAAGTGCCCGGAGCAACACCCACCACGGTGACTCCATAAGTGCCACGTATTATACCCATATAAGTGCCCGGAGCAACACCCACCACGGAGACTCCATAAGTGCCAGGTATTATACCCATATAAGTGCCCGGAGCAACACCCACCACGGAGACTCCATAAGTGCCAGGTATTATACCCATATAAATGCCCGGAGCAACACCCACCACGGTGACTCCATAAGTGCCACGTATTATACCCATATAAGTGCCCGGAGCAACACCCACCACGGAGACACCATAAGTGCCAGGTATTATACCCATATAAGTGCCAGGAGCAACACCCACCACGATGACTCCATAAGTGCCAGGTATTATACCCATATAAATGCCCGGAGCAACACCCACCACGGTGACTCCATAAGTGCCACGTATTATACCCATATAAGTGCCCGGAGCAACACCCACCACGGAGACTCCATAAGTGCCAGGTATTATACCCATATAAGTGCCCGGAGTAACACCCACCACGGAGACTCCATAAGTGCCAGGTATTATACCCATATAAGTAGCCGGAGCAACACCCACCACGGTGTCTCCATAAGTGCCAGGTATTATACCCATATAAGTAGCCGGAGCAACACCCACCACGGTGTCTCCATAAGTGCCAGGTATTACACCCATATAAGTGCCCGGAGCAACACCCACCACGGTGACTCCATAAGTGCCAGGTATTATACCCATATAAGTGCCCGGAGCAACACCCACCACAGTGTCTCCATAAGTGCCAGGTATTATACCCATATAAGTAGCCGGAGCAACACCCACCACGGTGTCTCCATAAGTGCCAGGTATTATACCCATATAAGTAGCCGGAGCAACACCCACCACGGTGTCTCCATAAGTGCCAGGTATTACACCCATATAAGTGCCCGGAGCAACACCCACCACGGTGTCTCCATAAGTGCCAGGTATTATACCCATATAAGTGCCCGGAGCAACACCCACCACGGTGACACCATAACTGCCAGGCATTATACCCATATAAGTGCCCGGAGCAACACCCACCACGGTGTCTCCATAAGTGCCAGGTATTATACCCATATAAGTGCCCGGAGCAACACCCACCACGGTGACACCATAACTGCCAGGCATTATACCCATATAAGTGCCCGGAGCAACACCCACCACGATGACTTCATAAGTGCCAGGTATTATACCCATATAAATGCCCGGAGCAACACCCACCACGGTGACTCCATAAGTGCCAGGCATTATACCCATATAAGTGCCCGGAGCAACACCCACCACGGTGACACCATAACTGCCAGGCATTATACCCATATAAGTGCCCGGAGCAACACCCACCACGATGACTTCATAAGTGCCAGGTATTATACCCATATAAATGCCCGGAGCAACACCCACCACGGTGACACCATAACTGCCAGGCATTATACCCATATAAGTGCCCGGAGCAACACCCACCACGGTGTCTCCATAAGTGCCAGGTATTATACCCATATAAGTGCCCGGAGCAACACCCACCACGGTGACACCATAACTGCCAGGCATTATACCCATATAAGTGCCCGGAGCAACACCCACCACGATGACTTCATAAGTGCCAGGTATTATACCCATATAAATGCCCGGAGCAACACCCACCACGGTGTCTCCATAAGTGCCAGGTATTACACCCATATAAGTGCCCGGAGCAACACCCACCACGGTGTCTCCATAAGTGCCAGGTATTATACCCATATAAGTGCCCGGAGCAACACCCACCACGGTGACACCATAACTGCCAGGCATTATACCCATATAAGTGCCCGGAGCAACACCCACCACGGTGTCTCCATAAGTGCCAGGTATTATACCCATATAAGTGCCCGGAGCAACACCCACCACGGAGACACCATAAGTGCCAGGTATTATACCCATGTAAGTGCCCGGAGCAACACCCACCACGAAGACACCATATGTGCCAGGTATTAAACCCATAAAAATGCCCGGAGCAACACCCACCACGGTGACTCCATAAGTGCCAGGTATTATACCCATATAAGTGCCCGGAGCAACACCCACCACGGTGACTCCATAAGTGCCAGGTATTACACCCATATAAATGCCCGGAGCAACACCCACCACGGTGACTCCATATGTGCCAGGTATTATACCCATATAAGTGCCCGGAGTAACACCCACCACGGTGTCTCCATAAGTGCCAGGTATTATACCCATATAAGTGCCCGGAGCAACACCCACCACGGTGACTCCATAAGTGCCAGGTATTATACCCATTAAAGTGCCCGGAGCAACACCCACCACGGTGACTCCATAAGTGCCAGGTATTATACCCATATAAATGCCCGGAGCAACACCCACCACGGTGACTCCATAAGTGCCAGGTATTATACCCATATAAGTGCCCGGAGCAACACCCACCACGGTGACTCCATATGTACCAGGTACAGTATTATACCCATATAAGTGCCCGGAGCAACACCCACCACGGTGTCTCCATAAGTGCCAGGTATTATACCCATATAAATGCCCGAAGCAACACCCACCACGGTGACTCCATAAGTGCCAGGTATTATACCCATATAAATGCCCAGAGCAACACCCACCACGGTGATTCCATAAGTGCCAGGTATTATACCCATATAAATGCCCGGAGTAACACCCACCACGGTGTCTCCATAAGTGCCAGGTATTATACCCATATAAGTGCCCGGAGCAACACCCACCACGGTGTCTCCATAAGTGCCAGGTATTATACCCATATAAGTGCCCGGAGCAACACCCACCACGGTGACTCCATAAGTGCCAGGTATTATACCCATATAAGTGCCCGGAGTAACACCCACCACGGTGTCTCCATAAGTGCCAGGTATTATACCCATATAAGTGACCGGAGTAACACCCACCACGGAGACTCCATAAGTGCCAGGTATTATACCCATATAAGTGCCCGGAGCAACACCCACCACGGTGACTCCATAAGTGCCAGGTATTATACCCATATAAATGCCCGGAGCAAGACCCACCACGAAGACTCCGTAAGTGCCACGTATTCTACCCATATAAGTGCCCGGAGCAACACCCACCACGGTGTCTCCATAAGTGCCAGGTATTATACCCATATAAGTGCCTGGAGCAACACCCACCACGGTGACTCCATAAGTGCCAGGTATTATACCCATATAAGTGCCTGGAGCAACACCCACCACGGTGACTCCATAAGTGCCAGGTATTACACTCATATAAGTGCCCGGAGCAACACCCACCACGAAGACTCCATAAGTGCCACGTATTCTACCCATATAAGTGCCCGGAGCAACACCCACCACGGTGTCTCCATAAGTGCCAGGTATTATACCCATATAAGTGCCCGGAGCAACACCCACCACGGTGACTCCATAAGTGCCAGGTAGTATACCCATTAAAGTGCCCGGAGCAACACCCACCACGGTGACTCCATAAGTGCCAGGTATTATACCCATATAAATGCCCGGAGCAACACCCACCACAGTGACTCCATAAGTGCCAGGTACAGTATTATGCCCATATAAGTGCCCGGAGCAACACCCACCACGGTGTCTCCATAAGTGCCAGGTATTATACCCATATAAGTGCCCGGAGCAACACCCACCACGGTGACTCCATATGTGCCAGGTATTATACCCATATAAATGCCCAGAGCAACACCCACCACGGTGACTCCATAAGTGCCAGGTATTATACCCATATAAATGCCCGGAGTAACACCCACCACGGTGTCTCCATAAGTGCCAGGTATTATACCCATATAAGTGCCCGGAGCAACACCCACCACGGTGTCTCCATAAGTGCCAGGTATTATACCCATATAAGTGCCCGGAGCAACACCCACCACGGTGACTCCATAAGTGCCAGGTATTATACCCATATAAGTGCCCGGAGCAACACCCACCACGGTGACTCCATAAGTGCCAGGTATTATACCCATATAAATGCCCAGAGCAACACCCACCACGGTGACTCCATAAGTGCCAGGTATTATACCCATATAAATGCCCGGAGTAACACCCACCACGGTGTCTCCATAAGTGCCAGGTATTATACCCATATAAGTGCCCGGAGCAACACCCACCACGGTGACTCCATAAGTGCCAGGTATTATACCCATATAAATGCCCAGAGCAACACCCACCACGGTGACTCCATAAGTGCCAGGTATTATACCCATATAAATGCCCGGAGTAACACCCACCACGGTGTCTCCATAAGTGCCAGGTATTATACCCATATAAGTGCCCGGAGCAACACCCACCACGGTGTCTCCATAAGTGCCAGGTATTATACCCATATAAGTGCCCGGAGCAACACCCACCACGGTGACTCCATAAGTGCCAGGTATTATACCCATATAAGTGCCCGGAGTAACACCCACCACGGTGTCTCCATAAGTGCCAGGTATTATACCCATATAAGTGACCGGAGTAACACCCACCACGGAGACTCCATAAGTGCCAGGTATTATACCCATATAAGTGCCCGGAGCAACACCCACCACGGTGACTCCATAAGTGCCAGGTATTATACCCATATAAATGCCCGGAGCAACACCCACCACGAAGACTCCATAAGTGCCAGGTATTCTACCCATATAAGTGCCCGGAGCAACACCCACCACGGTGTCTCCATAAGTGCCAGGTATTATACCCATATAAGTGCCCGGAGCAACACCCACCACAGTGACTCCATAAGTGCCAGGTATTATACCCATATAAGTGCCCGGAGCAACACCCACCACGGTGTCTCCATAAGTGCCATGTATTATACTCATATAAGTGCCTGGAGCAACACCCACCACGGTGACTCCATAAGTGCCAGGTATTATACCCATATAAGTGCCTGGAGCAACACCCACCACGGTGACTCCATAAGTGCCAGGTATTATACCCATATAAATGCCCGGAGCAACACCCACCACGAAGACTCCATAAGTGCCACGTATTCTACCCATATAAGTGCCCGGAGCAACACCCACCACGGTGTCTCCATAAGTGCCAGGTATTATACCCATATAAGTGCCTGGAGCAACACCCACCACGGTGACTCCATAAGTGCCAGGTATTATACCCATTAAAGTGCCCGGAGCAACACTCACCACGGTGACTCCATAAGTGCCAGGTATTATACCCATATAAATGCCCGGAGCAACACCCACCACAGTGACTCCATAAGTGCCAGGTACAGTATTATACCCATATAAGTGCCCGGAGCAACACCCACCACGGTGACTCCATATGTACCAGGTACAGTATTATACCCATATAAGTGCCCGGAGCAACACCCACCACGGTGTCTCCATAAGTGCCAGGTATTATACCCATATAAATGCCCGAAGCAACACCCACCACGGTGACTCCATAAGTGCCAGGTATTATACCCATATAAATGCCCAGAGCAACACCCACCACGGTGACTCCATAAGTGCCAGGTATTATACCCATATAAATGCCCGAAGTAACACCCACCACGGTGTCTCCATAAGTGCCAGGTATTATACCCATATAAGTGCCCGGAGCAACACCCACCACGGTGTCTCCATAAGTGCCAGGTATTATACCCATATAAGTGCCCGGAGCAACACCCACCACGGTGACTCCATAAGTGCCAGGTATTATACCCATATAAGTGCCCGGAGTAACACCCACCACAGTGTCTCCATAAGTGCCAGGTATTATACCCATATAAGTGACCGGAGTAACACCCACCACGGAGACTCCATAAGTGCCAGGTATTATACCCATATAAGTGCCCGGAGCAACACCCACCACGGTGACTCCATAAGTGCCAGGTATTATACCCATATAAATGCCCGGAGCAACACCCACCACGAAGACTCCATAAGTGCCAGGTATTACACTCATATAAGTGCCCGGAGTAACACCCACCACGGTGACTCCATAAGTGCCAGGTATTACACTCATATAAGTGCCCGGAGTAACACCCACCACGGAGACTCCATAAGTGCCAGGTATTATATCCATATAAGTGCCCGGAGCAACACTCACCACGGTGACTCCATAAGTGCCACGTATTATACCCATATAAGTGCCCGGAGCAACACCCACCACAGTGACTCCATAAGTGCCACGTATTATACCCATATAAGTGCCCGGAGCAACACCCACCACAGTGCTCCATAAGTGCCAGGTATTATACCCATATAAGTGCCTGGAGCAACACCCACCACAGTGCTCCATAAGTGCCAGGTATTATACCCATATAAGTGCCCGGAGCAACACCCACCACAGTGCTCCATAAGTGCCAGGTATTATACCCATATAAGTGCCCAGAGCAACACCCACCACAGTGCTCCATAAGTGCCAGGTATTATACCCATATAAGTGCCTGGAGCAACACCCACCACGGTGACTCCATAAGTGCCAGGTATTATACCCATATAAGTGCCCGGAGCAACACCCACCACGAAGACACCATAAGTGCCAAGTATTATATCCATATAAGCGCCCGGAGCAACACCCACCACGGTGACTCCATAAGTGCCAGGTATTATACCCATATAAATGCCCGGAGCAACACCCACCATGAAGACTCTATAAGTGCCACGTATTATACCCATGTAAGTGCTCGGAGCAACACCCACCACGGAGACACCATAAGTGCCAGGTATTATACCCATATAAGTGCCCGGAGCAACACCCACCACGGTGTCTCCATAAGTGCCAGGTATTATACCAACATATAAGTGCCCGGAGCAACACCCACCACGGTGACTCCATAAGTGCCAGGTATTATACCCATATAAGTGCCCGGAGCAACACCCACCACGGTGTCTCCATAAGTGCCAGGTATTATACCAACATATAAGTGCCCGGAGCAACACCCACCACGGTGACTCCATAAGTGCCAGGTATTATACCCATATAAGTGCCTGGAGCAACACCCACCACGGTGAATCCATAAGTGCCACGTATTATACCCATATAAGTGCCCGGAGCAACACCCACCACGGTGTTTCCATAAGTGCCAGGTATTATACCCATATAAGTGCCCTGAGCAACACCCACCACGGTGACTCCATAAGTGCCACGTATTATACCCATATAAGTGCCCGGAGCAACACCCACCATGGTGTCTCCATAAGTGCCAGGTATTACACCCATATAAGTGCCCGGAGTAACACCCACCACGGAGACTCCATAAGTGCCAGGTATTATACCCATATAAATGCCCGGAGCAACACCCACCACGGTGACTCCATAAGTGCCAGGTATTATACCCATATAAGTGCCCGGAGTAACACCCACCACGGAGACTCCATAAGTGCCACGTATTATACCCATATAAGTGTCCGGAGCAACACCCACCACGGAGACTCCATAAGTGCCAGGTATTATACCCATATAAGTGCCCGAAGCAACACCCACCACGGTGACTCCATAAGTGCCAGGTATTATACCCATATAAGTGCCCGGAGCAACACCACCACGGAGACTCTATAAGTGCCAGGTATTATACCCATATAAGTGCCCAGAGCAACACCCTCCACAGAGACTCCATAAGTGCCAGGTATTATACTCATATAAGTGCCCGGAGTAACACCCACCACGGAGACTCCATAAGTGCCAGGTATTATACCCATATAAGTGCCCAGAGCAACACCCACCACAGAGACTCCATAAGTGCCAGGTATTATACTCATATAAGTGCCCGGAGTAACACCCACCACGGTGTCTCCATAAGTGCCAGGTATTATACCCATATAAGTGCCCGGAGCAACACCCACCACGGTGACTCCATAAGTGCCAGGTATTATACTCATATCAGTGCCCGGAGCAACACCCACCACGGTGTCTCCATAAGTGCCAGGTATTATACCCATATAAGTGCCCGGAGCAACACCCACCACGGTGTCTCCATAAGTGCCAGGTATTATACCCATATAAGAAGCCGGAGCAACACCACCACGGTGTCTCCATAAGTGCCAGGTATTACACCCATATAAGTGCCTGGAGTAACACCCACCACGGTGTCTCCATAAGTGCCAGGTATAATAACCATATAAGTGCCCGGAGCAACACCCACCACGAAGACTCCATAAGTGCCAGGTATTATACCCATATAAGTGTCCGGAGCAACACCCACGACGGAGACTCCATAAGTGCCAGGTATTATACCCATATAAGTGCCCGGAGCAACACCCACCACGGTGACTCCATAAGTGCCAGGTATTATACCCATATAAGTGCCCAGAGCAACACCCACCACAGAGACTCCATAAGTGCCATGTATTATACTCATATAAGTGCCCGGAGTAACACCCACCACGGAGACTCCATAAGTGCCAGGTATTATACCCATATAAGTGCCCAGAGCAACACCCACCACAGAGACTCCATAAGTGCCATGTATTATACTCATATCAGTGCCCGGAGCAACACCCACCACGGTGTCTCCATAAGTGCCAGGTATTATACCCATATAAGTGCCCGGAGCAACACCCACCACGGTGTCTCCATAAGTGCCAGGTATTATACCCATATAAGTAGCCGGAGCAACACCACCACGGTGTCTCCATAAATGCCAGGTATTACACCCATATAAGTGCCCGGAGCAACACCCACCACGGTGTCTCCATAAGTGCCAGGTATAATAACCATATAAGTGCCCGGAGCAACACCCACCACGAAGACTCCATAAGTGCCAGGTATTATACCCATATAAGTGTCCGGAGCAACACCCACGACGGAGACTCCATAAGTGCCAGGTATTATACCCATATAAGTGCCCGGAGCAACACCCACCACGGTGACTCCATAAGTGCCAGGTATTATACCCATATAAGTGCCCAGAGCAACACCCACCACAGAGACTCCATAAGTGCCATGTATTATACTCATATAAGTGCCCGGAGTAACACCCACCACGGAGACTCCATAAGTGCCAGGTATTATACCCATATAAGTTCCCAGAGCAACACCCACCACAGAGACTCCATAAGTGCCAGGTATTATACCCATATAAGTGCCCGGAGCAACACCCACCACGGTGTCTCCATAAGTGCCAGGTATTATACCCATATAAGTGCCCTGAGCAACACCCACCACGGTGAATCCATAAGTGCCACATATTATATCCATATAAGTGCCTGGAGCAACACCCACCACGGTGTCTCCATAAGTGCCAGGTATTATACCCATATAAGTGCCCTGAGCAACACCCACCACGGTGACTCCATAAGTGCCACGTATTATACCCATATAAGTGCCCGGAGCAACACCCACCATGGTGTCTCCATAAGTGCCAGGTATTATACCCATATAAGTGCCCGGAGTAACACCCACCATGGTGTCTCCATAAGTGCCAGGTATTATACCCATATAAATGCCCTGGGCAACACCCACCACGGTGACTCCATAAGTGCCACGTATTATACCCATATAAGTGCCCGGAGTAACACCCACCATGGTGTCTCCATAAGTGCCAGGTATTATACCCATATAAATGCCCTGAGCAACACCCACCACGGTGACTCCATAAGTGCCACGTATTATACCCATATAAATGCCCGGAGCAACACCCACCATGGTGTCTCCATAAGTGCCACGTATTATACCCATATAAGTGCCCGGAGCAACACCCACCATGGTGTCTCCATAAGTGCCAGGTATTATACCCATATAAGTGCCCTGAGCAACACCCACCACGGTGACTCCATAAGTGCCAGGTATTACACCCATATAAGTGCCCGGAGTAACACCCACCATGGTGTCTCCATAAGTGCCAGGTATTATACCCATATAAGTGCCCGGAGTAACACCCACCATGGTGTCTCCATAAGTGCCAGGTATTATACCCATATAAATGCCCGGAGCAACACCCACCACGGTGACTCCATAAGTGCCAGGTATTATACCCATATAAGTGCCCTGAGCAACACCCACCACGGTGACTCCATAAGTGCCAGGTATTACACCCATATAAGTGCCCGGAGTAACACCCACCATGGTGTCTCCATAAGTGCCAGGTATTATACCCATATAAATGCCCGGAGTAACACCCACCATGGTGTCTCCATAAGTGCCAGGTATTATACCCATATAAATGCCCGGAGCAACACCCACCACGGTGACTCCATAAGTGCCAGGTATTATACCCATATAAGTGCCCGGAGCAACACCCACCACGGTGTCTCCATAAGTGCCAGGTATTATACCCATATAAGTGGCCGGAGCAACACCCACCACGGTGACTCCATAAGTACCAGGTATTACACCCATATAAGTGCCCGGAGTAACACCCACCATGGTGTCTCCATAAGTGCCAGGTATTATACCCATATAAATGCCCGGAGCAACACCCACCACGGTGACTCCATAAGTGCCAGGTATTATACCCATATAAGTGCCCGAAGCAACACCCACCACGGTGTCTCCATAAGTGCCAGGTATTATACCCATATAAGTGGCCGGAGCAACACCCACCACGGTGACTCCATAAGTACCAGGTATTATACCCATATAAGTGCCCGGAGCAACATCCACCACGGTGTCTCCATAAGTGCCAGGTATTATACCCATATAAGTGCCCGGAGCAACACCCATCACGGTGACTCCATAAGTGCCAGGTATTATACTCATATCAGTGCCCGGAGCAACACCCACCACGGTGTCTCCATAAGTGCCAGGTATTATACCCATATAAGTGCCCGGAGCAACACCCACCACGGAGACTCCATAAGTGCCAGGTATTATACCCATATAAGTGCCTGGAGTAACACCCACCACGGAGACTCCATAAGTGCCAGGTATTATACCCATATAAGTAGCCGGAGCAACACCCACCACGGTGTCTCCATAAGTGCCAGGTATTATACCCATATAAGTAGCCGGAGCAACACCACCACGGTGACTCCATAAGTGCCAGGTATTACACCCATATAAGTGCCCGGAGCAACACCCACCACGGTGTCTCCATAAGTGCCAGGTATTATACCCATATAAGTGCCCGGAGCAACACCCACCACGGTGTCTCCATAAGTGCCAGGTATTATACCCATATACTGTAAGTGCCCGGAGCAACACCCACCACGGTGACACCATAACTGCCAGGCATTATATCCATATATGCGCCCGGAGCAACACCCACCACGGTGTCTCCATAAGTGCCACGTATTATACCCATATAAGTGCCCGGAGCAACACCCACCACGGAGACTCCATAAGTGCCAGGTATTATACCCATATAAGTGCCAGGAGCAACACCCACCAGAATGACTCCATAAGTGCCAGGTATTATACCCATATAAATGCCCGGAGCAACACCCACCACGGAGACACCATAAGTGCCAGGTATTATACCCATATAAGTGCCAGGAGCAACACCCACCACGATGACTCCATAAGTGCCAGGTATTATACCCATATAAATGCCCGGAGCAACACCCACCACGGTGACTCCATAAGTGCCACGTATTATACCCATATAAGTGCCCGGAGCAACACCCACCACGGAGACTCCATAAGTGCCAGGTATTATACCCATATAAGTGCCCGGAGTAACACCCACCACGGAGACTCCATAAGTGCCAGGTATTATACCCATATAAGTAGCCGGAGCAACACCCACCACGGTGTCTCCATAAGTGCCAGGTATTATACCCATATAAGTAGCCGGAGCAACACCCACCACGGTGTCTCAATAAGTGCCAGGTATTACACCCATATAAGTGCCCGGAGCAACACCCACCACGGTGACTCCATAAGTGCCAGGTATTATACCCATATAAGTGCCCGGAGCAACACCCACCACGGTGTCTCCATAAGTGCCAGGTATTATACCCATATAAGTAGCCGGAGCAACACCCACCACGGTGTCTCCATAAGTGCCAGGTATTATACCCATATAAGTAGCCGGAGCAACACCCACCACGGTGTCTCCATAAGTGCCAGGTATTACACCCATATAAGTGCCCGGAGCAACACCCACCACGGTGTCTCCATAAGTGCCAGGTATTATACCCATATAAGTGCCCGGAGCAACACCCACCACGGTGACACCATAACTGCCAGGCATTATACCCATATAAGTGCCCGGAGCAACACCCACCACGGTGTCTCCATAAGTGCCAGGTATTATACCCATATAAGTGCCCGGAGCAACACCCACCACGGTGACACCATAACTGCCAGGCATTATACCCATATAAGTGCCTGGAGCAACACCCACCACGGAGACACCATAAGTGCCAGGTATAATACCCATATAAGTGCCCGGAGCAACACCCACCACGATGACTTCATAAGTGCCAGGTATTATACCCATATAAATGCCCGGAGCAACACCCACCACGGTGACTCCATAAGTGCCACGTATTATACCCATATAAGTGCCCGGAGCAACACCCACCACGGAGACACCATAAGTGCCAGGTATTATACCCATGTAAGTGCCCGGAGCAACACCCACCACGAAGACACCATATGTGCCAGGTATTAAACCCATAAAAATGCCCGGAGCAACACCCACCACGGTGACTCCATAAGTGCCAGGTATTATACCCATATAAGTGCCCGGAGCAACACCCACCACGGTGACTCCATAAGTGCCAGGTATTACACCCATATAAATGCCCGGAGCAACACCCACCACGGTGACTCCATATGTGCCAGGTATTATACCCATATAAGTGCCCGGAGCAACACCCACCACGGTGTCTCCATAAGTGCCAGGTATTATACCCATATAAGTGCCCGGAGCAACACCCACCACGGTGACTCCATAAGTGCCAGGTATTATACCCATTAAAGTGCCCGGAGCAACACCCACCACGGTGACTCCATAAGTGCCAGGTATTATACCCATATAAATGCCCGGAGCAACACCCACCACAGTGACTCCATAAGTGCCAGGTATTATACCCATATAAGTGCCCGGAGCAACACCCACCACGGTGACTCCATATGTACCAGGTACAGTATTATACCCATATAAGTGCCCAGAGCAACACCCACCACGGTGTCTCCATAAGTGCCAGGTATTATACCCATATAAATGCCCGAAGCAACACCCACCACGGTGACTCCATAAGTGCCAGGTATTATACCCATATAAATGCCCAGAGCAACACCCACCACGGTGACTCCATAAGTGCCAGGTATTATACCCATATAAATGCCCGGAGTAACACCCACCACGGTGTCTCCATAAGTGCCAGGTATTATACCCATATAAGTGCCCGGAGCAACACCCACCACGATGTCTCCATAAGTGCCAGGTATTATACCCATATAAGTGCCCGGAGCAACACCCACCACGGTGTCTCCATAAGTGCCAGGTATTATACCCATATAAGTGACCGGAGTAACACCCACCACGGTGACTCCATAAGTGCCAGGTATTATACCCATATAAGTGCCCGGAGTAACACCCACCACGGTGTCTCCATAAGTGCCAGGTATTATACCCATATAAGTGCCCGGAGCAACACCCACCACGGTGTCTCCATAAGTGCCAGGTATTATACCCATATAAATGCCCGAAGCAACACCCACCACGGTGACTCCATAAGTGCCAGGTATTATACCCATATAAATGCCCAGAGCAACACCCACCACGGTGACTCCATAAGTGCCAGGTATTATACCCATATAAATGCCCGGAGTAACACCCACCACGGTGTCTCCATAAGTGCCAGGTATTATACCCATATAAGTGCCCGGAGCAACACCCACCACGGTGTCTCCATAAGTGCCAGGTATTATACCCATATAAGTGCCCGGAGCAACACCCACCACGGTGTCTCCATAAGTGCCAGGTATTATACCCATATAAGTGACCGGAGTAACACCCACCACGGTGACTCCATAAGTGCCAGGTATTATACCCATATAAGTGCCCGGAGTAACACCCACCACGGAGACTCCATAAGTGCCAGGTATTATACCCATATAAGTGCCCGGAGCAACACCCACCACGGTGACTCCATAAGTGCCAGGTATTATACCCATATAAATGCCCGGAGCAACACCCACCACGAAGACTCCATAAGTGCCACGTATTCTACCCATATAAGTGCCCGGAGCAACACCCACCACGGTGTCTCCATAAGTGCCAGGTATTATACCCATATAAGTGCCCGGAGCAACACCCACCACGGTGACTCCATAAGTGCCAGGTAGTATACCCATTAAAGTGCCCGGAGCAACACCCACCACGGTGACTCCATAAGTGCCAGGTATTATACCCATATAAATGCCCGGAGCAACACCCACCACAGTGACTCCATAAGTGCCAGGTACAGTATTATACCCATATAAGTGCCGGAGCAACACCCACCACGGTGACTCCATATGTACCAGGTACAGTATTATACCCATATAAGTGCCCGGAGCAACACCCACCACGGTGTCTCCATAAGTGCCAGGTATTATACCCATATAAATGCCCGAAGCAACACCCACCACGGTGACTCCATAAGTGCCAGGTATTATACCCATATAAATGCCCAGAGCAACACCCACCACGGTGACTCCATAAGTGCCAGGTATTATACCCATATAAATGCCCGGAGTAACACCCACCACGGTGTCTCCATAAGTGCCAGGTATTATACCCATATAAGTGCCCGGAGCAACACCCACCACGGTGTCTCCATAAGTGCCAGGTATTATACCCATATAAGTGCCCGGAGCAACACCCACCACGGTGACTCCATAAGTGCCAGGTATTATACCCATATAAGTGCCCGGAGTAACACCTACCACGGTGTCTCCATAAGTGCCAGGTATTATACCCATATAAGTGACCGGAGTAACACCCACCACGGAGACTCCATAAGTGCCAGGTATTATACCCATATAAGTGCCCGGAGCAACACCCACCACGGTGACTCCATAAGTGCCAGGTATTATACCCATATAAATGCCCGGAGCAACACCCACCACGAAGACTCCATAAGTGCCAGGTATTCTACCCATATAAGTGCCCGGAGCAACACCCACCACGGTGTCTCCATAAGTGCCAGGTATTAGAATCATAGAATCATAGAATCATAGAATCGTAGAGTTGGAAGGGACCTCCTGGGCTATCTGGTCCAACCCCCTGCTCAAAGCAGGATTCGCTAAATCATCCCAGTCAGATGTCTGTCCAGCCTCTGTTTGAAGACTTCCATTGAAGGAGAACTCACCACTTCTCGTGGCAGCCTGTTCCACTCATTGATCACTCTAACTGTCAAAAAGTTTTTTCTAATATCTAATCTGTGTCTCCTCCCATTCAGTTTCATCCCATTGCTTCTAGTCTTTCCTTGTGCAAATGAGAATAAAGTTGAGCCTTCTACAATGTGACAGCCCTTTAGATATTTGTAGACAGCAATTAAGTCTCCTCTCAGTCTTCTCTTTTGCAAACTAAACATTCCCAAATCCTGCAACCTTTCCTCATAAGACAGGGTTTGCAGACCGGTCACCATTCTGGTCGCTCTTTTCTGAACTTGCTCCAGTTTGTTGATGTCTTTTTTAAAATGTGGTGCCCAAAACTGGACACAATATTCCAGATGAGGTCTGACCAAAGAGGAGTAGAGGGAAATAATGACTTCACGTGATCTAGACTGTATGCTTCTGTTAATACATCCTAGAACTGCATTTGCCTTTTTTGCTGCTGCATCACACTGTTGACTCATATTCAGTCTGTGATCTATTAGTATACCCAAGTCTTTTTCACATGTGCTGTCACTTAGCCCTATTCCTCCCATTCTATATATGCTTTTTTCATTTTTATTGCCCAGATGTAGTACTTTGCATTTCTCCCTGTTAAAAACCATTCTGTTAGTTACTGCCCACTTCTCCAGTTTATTTAAATCTTTTTGAATCCTCTCTCTCTCTTCTCTAGTATTAGCTATCCCTCCTAGCTTTGTGTCATCAGCAAATTTAATCAGTTTACCCTCAATTCCTTCATCTAAATCGTTGATAAAGATGTTGAACAATACAGGGCCCAGGACAGAGCCCTGTGGTACCCCACTTGAGACATTCTTCCAACTGGATGTGCAGCCATTTACGACCACTCTTTGGGTCCGATCACTAAGCCAGCTATGAATCCACCTAACAGTTGCCTTGTCCATTCCATACTTAGTCATTTTTTCAATAAGGATTGTATGAGAGACTTTGTCAAATGCTTTGCTGAAGTCAAGATATACTATATCTACAGCATTTCCTTGATCCACCCAATCAGTGATACCGTCATAGAAGGAAATTAAGTTAGTCTGACATGACTTATTAGTTACAAACCCATGCTGACTCTGTTTGATCACTTCATTCTTATCCAGGTATTGACTTACATGTTGTTTAATAATTTGTTCAAAGATCTTTCCTGGTATAGAAGTCAGACTCACCGGCCTATAGTTGCCTGGGTCCACCTTCTTCCCCTTTTTGAAGATAGGAACAACATTTGCTCTTCTCCAGTCTTCTGGCACTTCTCCTGTTCTCCAAGAATTTTCAAAGATTATGGAGAGTGGTTCAGAAATTTCTTCTGCTATCTCCTTCAGTACTCTGGGGTGTAATTCATCTGGACCTGGAGACTTGAATTCATTTAGGTTAGCTAAGTGTTTCCTCACTATCTTTCTGTTTATAGATATCCTGGATTCTTCTATTCCCTTAATAGGACAGTGAATAACAGTTGGTGTTACATTTCCTTTCTGAGAGAAAACAGATGCAAAATAGGAATTTAAAAGTTCAGCCTTCTCAACATCCTGTCTTACCATTTCATCATTTTCATCCTGTAAAAATCCTATAGCATCTTTGACTTTTCTTTTACTTTTGACATATCCCCAAAATCCTTTATTATTGCTTTTGACATCTCTTGCAAGCCTCAATTCATTTTCAGCTTTAGCTAATCTGATTTGTGCTCTGCAGATTCTGCAGACAGCATTATATTCTTCTTTAGATATGCCTCCCTCTTTCCATTTTATAAACATTTTTTTCTTCCTTTTTAGCATGTGCTTAAGTTCTGTGTTCACCCATCCTGGTTTCCTTAAATGCTTCCTATTCTTCCCTCTTTTCGGAATTGTTAACAACTGTGCTTTGAGAATTTCATTTTTCAAGATTTCCCATCCTTCCTGGACATTTTTGTCTTTAAGGATATCCAGCCATTGGATCCCTCCAATTATCTTTCTGAATCCCTTAAAATCTGCCTTTCTGAAATCTAACCTTGACGTCTGAGTCTTCACAGGTCTTCCGCCTCTAGTTATCCAAAATTCTAAAATAGCATGGTCGCTACCTCCTAGGGTTCCAGCCACTTTTACCTCCTCAACCATTTCCTCCCTGTTTATAAGGATTAGATCCAAGGTAGCAGTTCCCCTTGTTTTCTCCCCTACCTTTTGGAAGATAAAGTTGTCAGCAAGAGAGGATAAGAATTTCCTTGACCTGTTAGTTTTGCCTGAGAGAGATTCCCAACAAATGTCTGGATAGTTGAAATCTCCCATGACAACTATGTCATATTTTTTGGAGAACTTGGCCATTTGATGCATAAAGAGTTCATCCATATCTTCAGCTTGCACAGGCGGCCTGTAGTAAATGCCTACAATGGTGTCCTTTCCATTGTTCTGTCCTTGTATTCTTACCCAAACAGTTTCCACAGAACTCCCAGTCTCTGAAGCTTCAATCTCTGTGCAGATATATGCATTTCTAACATACAATGCAACACCCCCTCCTCGTTTATCAAGTCTGTTTCTTGCAAATAAGTTGTATTTGCAAGAAAGTGCCAGGTATTATACCCATATAAGTGCCCGGAGCAACACCCACCACAGTGACTCCATAAGTGCCAGGTATTATACCCATATAAGTGCCCGGAGCAACACCCACCACGGTGTCTCCATAAGTGCCATGTATTATACTCATATAAGTGCCTGGAGCAACACCCACCACGGTGACTCCATAAGTGCCAGGTATTATACCCATATAAGTGCCTGGAGCAACACCCACCACGGTGACTCCATAAGTGCCAGGTATTATACCCATATAAATGCCCGGAGCAACACCCACCACGAAGACTCCATAAGTGCCACGTATTCTACCCATATAAGTGCCCGGAGCAACAACCACCACGGTGTCTCCATAAGTGCCAGGTATTATACCCATATAAGTGCCTGGAGCAACACCCACCACGGTGACTCCATAAGTGCCAGGTATTATACCCATATAAATGCCCGGAGCAACACCCACCACAGTGACTCCATAAGTGCCAGGTACAGTATTATACCCATATAAGTGCCCGGAGCAACACCCACCACGGTGACTCCATATGTACCAGGTACAGTATTATACCCATATAAGTGCCCGGAGCAACACCCACCACGGTGTCTCCATAAGTGCCAGGTATTATACCCATATAAATGCCCGAAGCAACACCCACCACGGTGACTCCATAAGTGCCAGGTATTATACCCATATAAATGCCCAGAGCAACACCCACCACGGTGACTCCATAAGTGCCAGGTATTATACCCATATAAATGCCCGAAGTAACACCCACCACGGTGTCTCCATAAGTGCCAGGTATTATACCCATATAAGTGCCCGGAGCAACACCCACCACGGTGTCTCCATAAGTGCCAGGTATTATACCCATATAAGTGCCTGGAGCAACACCCACCACGGTGACTCCATAAGTGCCAGGTATTATACCCATATAAGTGCCCGGAGTAACACCCACCACGGTGTCTCCATAAGTGCCAGGTATTATACCCATATAAGTGACCGGAGTAACACCCACCACGGAGACTCCATAAGTGCCAGGTATTATACCCATATAAGTGCCCGGAGCAACACCCACCACGGTGACTCCATAAGTGCCAGGTATTATACCCATATAAATGCCTGGAGCAACACCCACCACGAAGACTCCATAAGTGCCACGTATTCTACCCATATAAGTGCCCGGAGCAACACCCACCACGGTGTCTCCATAAGTGCCAGGTATTATACCCATATAAGTGCCTGGAGCAATACCCACCACGGTGACTCCATAAGTGCCAGGTATTATACCCATATAAGTGCCTGGAGCAACACCCACCACGGAGACTCCATAAGTGCCAGGTATTATACTCATATAAATGCCCGGAGCAACACCCACCACGGTGTCTCCATAAGTGCCAGGTATTATACCCATATAAGTGCCCGGAGCAACACCCACCACGGTGACTCCATAAGTGCCAGGTATTATACCCATATAAGTGCCCGGAGTAACACCCACCACAGTGCTCCATAAGTGCCAGGTATTATACCCATATAAGTGCCTGGAGCAACACCCACCACGGTGACTCCATAAGTGCCAGGTATTATACCCATATAAGTGCCTGGAGTAACACCCACCACAGTGCTCCATAAGTGCCAGGTATTATACCCATATAAGTGCCTGGAGCAACACCCACCACGGTGACTCCATAAGTGCCAGGTATTATACCCATATAAGTGCCTGGAGCAACACCCACCACTGTAACTCCATAAGTGCCAGGTATTACACTCATATAAGTGCCCGGAGTAACACCCACCACGGAGACTCCATAAGTGCCAGGTATTATATCCATATAAGTGCCCGGAGTAACACCCACCACGGTGACTCCATAAGTGCCACGTATTATACCCATATAAGTGCCCGGAGCAACACCCACCACGGTGACTCCATAAGTGCCACGTATTATACCCATATAAGTGCCCGGAGCAACACCCACCACAGTGCTCCATAAGTGCCAGGTATTATACCCATATAAGTGCCTGGAGCAACACCCACCACAGTGCTCCATAAGTGCCAGGTATTATACCCATATAAGTGCCCGGAGCAACACCCACCACAGTGCTCCATAAGTGCCAGGTATTATACCCATATAAGTGCCCGGAGCAACACCCACCACAGTGCTCCATAAGTGCCAGGTATTATACCCATATAAGTGCCTGGAGCAACACCCACCACGGTGACTCCATAAGTGCCAAGTATTATATCCATATAAGCGCCCGGAGCAACACCCACCACGGTGACTCCATAAGTGCCAGGTATTATACCCATATAAATGCCCGGAGCAACACCCACCATGAAGACTCTATAAGTGCCACGTATTATACCCATGTAAGTGCTCGGAGCAACACCCACCACGGAGACACCATAAGTGCCAGGTATTATACCCAAATAAGTGCCCGGAGCAACACCCACCACGGTGTCTCCATAAGTGCCAGGTATTATACCCATATAAGTGCCCGGAGCAACACCCACCACGGTGACTCCATAAGTGCCAGGTATTATACCCATATAAGTGCCCGGAGTAACACCCACCACGATAACTCCATAAGTGCCAGGTATTATACTCATATAAGTGCCCGGAGTAACACCCACCACGGTGACTCCATAAGTGCCAGGTATTATACCCATATAAGTGCCCGGAGCAACACCCACCACGGTGTCTCCATAAGTGCCAGGTATTATACCCATATAAGTGCCCGGAGCAACACCCACCATGGTGACTCCATAAGTGCCAGGTATTATACCCATAGAATCATAGAATCATAGAATCGTAGAGTTGGAAGGGACCTCCTGGGCCATCTGGTCCAACCCCCTGCTCAAAGCAGGATTCGCTAAATCATCCCAGTCAGATGTCTGTCCAGCCTCTGTTTGAAGACTTCCATTGAAGGAGAACTCACCACTTCTCGTGGCAGCCTGTTCCACTCATTGATCACTCTAACTGTCAAAAAGTTTTTTCTAATATCTAATCTGTGTCTCCTCCCATTCAGTTTCATCCCATTGCTTCTAGTCTTTCCTTGTGCAAATGAGAATAAAGTTGATCCTTCTACAATGTGACAGCCCTTTAGATATTTGTAGACAGCTATTAATTCTCCTCTCAGTCTTCTCTTTTGCAAACTAAACATTCCCAAATCCTGCAACCTTTCCTCATAAGACAGGGTTTGCAGACCGGTCACCATTCTGGTCGCTCTTTTCTGAACTTGCTCCAGTTTGTTGATGTCTTTTTTAAAATGTGGTGCCCAAAACTGGACACAATATTCCAGATGAGGTCTGACCAAAGAGGAGTAGAGGGAAATAATGACTTCACGTGATCTAGACTGTATGCTTCTGTTAATACATCCTAGAATTGCATTTGCCTTTTTTGCTGCTGCATCACACTGTTGACTCATATTCAGTCTGTGATCTATTAGTATACCCAAGTCTTTTTCACATGTGCTGTCACTTAGCCCTATTCCTCCCATTCTATATATGCTTTTTTCATTTTTATTGCCCAGATGTAGTACTTTGCATTTCTCCCTGTTAAAAACCATTCTGTTAGTTGCTGCCCACTTCTCCAGTTTATTTAAATCTTTTTGAATCCTCTCTCTCTCTTCTCTAGTATTAGCTATCCCATATAAGTGCCCGGAGCAACACCCACCACGGTGTCTCCATAAGTGCCAGGTATTACACCCATATAAGTGCCCGGAGTAACACCCACCACGGTGACACCATAAATGCCAGGTATTATATCCATATAAGTGCCCGGAGCAACACCCACCACGAAGACTCCATAAGTGCCACGTATTATACCCATATAAGTGCCCGGAGTAACACCCACCACGGAGACTCCATAAGTGCCAGGTATTATATCCATATAAGCGCCCGGAGCAACACCCACCACGAAGACTCCATAAGTGCCACCTATTATACCCATATAAGTGCCCGGAGCAACACCCACCACAGAGACTCCATAAGTGCCAGGTATTATACCAATATAAGTGCCCGGAGCAACACCCACCACGGTGACTCCATAAGTGCCAGGTATTATACCCATATAAATGCCCGGAGCAACACCCACCACGAAGACTCCATAAGTGCCACGTATTATACCCATATAAGTGCCCGGAGCAACACCCACCACGAAGACACCATAAGTGCCAAGTATTATATCCATATAAGCGCCCGGAGCAACACCCACCACGGTGACTCCATAAGTGCCAGGTATTATACCCATATAAATGCCCGGAGCAACACCCACCATGAAGACTATATAAGTGCCACGTATTATACCCATGTAAGTGCTCGGAGCAACACCCACCACGGAGACACCATAAGTGCCAGGTATTATACCCATATAAGTGCCCGGAGCAACACCCACCACGGTGTCTCCATAAGTGCCAGGTATTATACCCATATAAGTGCCCGGAGCAACACCCACCACGGTGACTCCATAAGTGCCAGGTATTATACCCATAGAATCATAGAATCATAGAATCATAGAATCGTAGAGTTGGAAGGGACCTCCTGGGCTATCTGGTCCAACCCCCTGCTCAAAGCAGGATTCGCTAAATCATCCCAGTCAGATGTCTGTCCAGCCTCTGTTTGAAGACTTCCATTGAAGGAGAACTCACCACTTCTCGTGGCAGCCTGTTCCACTCATTGATCACTCTAACTGTCAAAAAGTTTTTTCTAATATCTAATCTGTGTCTCCTCCCATTCAGTTTCATCCCATTGCTTCTAGTCTTTCCTTGTGCAAATGAGAATAAAGTTGATCTTTCTACAATGTGACAGCCCTTTAGATATTTGTAGACAGCTATTAAGTCTCCTCTCAGTCTTCTCTTTTGCAAACTAAACATTCCCAAATCCTGCAACCTTTCCTCATAAGACAGGGTTTGCAGACCGGTCACCATTCTGGTCGCTCTTTTCTGAACTTGCTCCAGTTTGTTGATGTCTTTTTTAAAATGTGGTGCCCAAAACTGGACACAATATTCCAGATGAGGTCTGACCAAAGAGGAGTAGAGGGAAATAATGACTTCACGTGATCTAGACTGTATGCTTCTGTTAATACATCCTAGAATTGCATTTGCCTTTTTTGCTGCTGCATCACACTGTTGACTCATATTCAGTCTGTGATCTATTAGTATACCCAAGTCTTTTTCACATGTGCTGTTGCTTAGCCCTATTCCTCCCATTCTATATATGCTTTTTTCATTTTTATTGCCCAGATGTAGTACTTTGCATTTCTCCCTGTTAAAAACCATTCTGTTAGTTGCTGCCCACTTCTCCAGTTTATTTAAATCTTTTTGAATCCTCTCTCTCTCTTCTCTAGTATTAGCTATCCCATATAAGTGCCCGGAGCAACACCCACCACGGTGTCTCCATAAGTGCCAGGTATTATTCCCATATAAGTGGCCGGAGAAACACCCACCACGGTGACACCATAAATGCCAGGTATTATATCCATATAAGTGCCCGGAGCAACACTGACCACGGAGACTCCATAAGTGCCAGGTATTATATCCATATAAGCGCCCGGAGCAACACCCACCACGGAGACTCCATAAGTGCCAGGTATTATACCAATATAAGTGCCCGGAGCAACACCCACCACGGTGACTCCATAAGTGCCAGGTATTATACCCATATAAATGCCCGGAGCAACACCCACCACGAAGACTCCATAAGTGCCACGTATTATACCCATATAAGTGCCCGGAGCAACACCCACCACGGAGACACCATAAGTGCCAGGTATTATACCCATATAAATGCCCGGAGCAACACCCACCACGAAGACACCATAAGTGCCAAGTATTATATCCATATAAGCGCCCGGAGCAACACCCACCACGGTGACTCCATAAGTGCCAGGTATTATACCCATATAAGCGCCCGGAGCAACACCCACCACGGAGACTCCATAAGTGCCAGGTATTATACCAATATAAGTGCCCGGAGCAACACCCACCACGGTGTCTCCATAAGTGCCAGGTATTATACCCATATAAATGCCCGGAGCAACACCCACCACGAAGACACCATAAGTGCCAAGTATTATATCCATATAAGCACCCGGAGCAACACCCACCACGGTGACTCCATAAGTGCCAGGTATTATACCCATATAAATGCCCGGAGCAACACCCACCATGAAGACTCCATAAGTGCCACGTATTATACCCATGTAAGTGCTCGGAGCAACACCCACCACGGAGACACCATAAGTGCCAGGTATTATACCCATATAAGTGCCCGGAGCAACACCCACCACGAAGACACCATAAGTGCCAGGTATTATACCCATATAGGTGCCCGGAGCAACACCCACCACGGAGAAACCATAAGTGGCAGGTATTATACCCATATAAGTGCCCGGAGCAACACCCACCACGGAAACACCATAAGTGCCAGGTATTACACCCATATAAGTGCCCGGAGCAACACTCACCACAATGACTCCATAAGTGCCAGGTATTATATCCATATAAGTGCCCAGAGCAACACCCACCATGGAGACTCCATAAGTGCCAGTTATTATACCCATATAAGTGCCCAGAGCAACACTCACCACGGTGTCTCCATAAGTGCCAGGTATTATACCCATATAAGTGCCCGGAGTAACACCCATCACGGTGACTCCATAAGTGCCAGGTATTATACCCATATAAGTGCCCAGAGTAACACCCACCACGGTGACACCATAAGTGCCAGGTATTATACCCATATAAGTGCCTGGAGCAAAACCCACCACGATGACACCATAAGTGCCAGGTATTACACCCATATAAGTGCCCGGAGTAACACCCACCACGGTGTCTCCATAAGTGCCAGTTATTATACTCATATAAGTTCCCGGAGTAACACCCATCACGATGACTCCATAAGTGCCAGGTATTATACCCATATAAGTGCCTGGAGTAACACCCACCACGGTGACTCCATAAGTGCCAGGTATTATACCCATATAAGTGCCCGGAGTAACACCCATCACGATGACTCCATAAGTGCCAGGTATTACACCCATATAAGTGCCCGGAATAACACCCATCACGGTGACTCCATAAGTGCCAGGCATTATACCCATATAAGTGCCCAGAGCAACACCCACCACAGTGACTCCATAAGTGCCAGGTATTATACCCATATAAGTGCCCGGAGCAACACCCACCACAGTGACTCCATAAGTGCCAGGTATTATACCCATATAAGTGCCCAGAGCAACACCCACCACGGTGTCTCCATAAGTGCTAGGTATTATACCCATATAAGTGCCCGGAGCAACACCCACCACGGTGACTCCATAAGTGCCAGGTATTATACCCATATAAGTGCCCGGAGTAACACCCTCCACGGTGTCTCCATGAGTGCCAGGTATTACACCCATATAAGTGCCCGGAGTAACACCCATCACGGTAACTCCATAAGTGCCAGGTATTATACCCATATAAGTGCCCGGAGCAACACCCACCACGGAGACACCATAAGTGCCAGATATTATACTCATATAAGTGCCCGGAGCAACACCCACCACGGAGACTCCATAGGTGCCAGGTATTATACCCATATAAGTGCCCGGAGTAACACCCATCACGGTGACTCCATAAGTGCCTGGTATTATACCCATATAAGTGCCCGGAGTAACACTCACCACAGTGACTCCATAAGTGCCAGGTATTATACCCATATAAGTGCCCGGAGCAACACCCATCACGGTGACTCCATAAGTGCCACGTATTATACCCATATAAGTGCCCAGAGCAACACCCATCACGGTGACTCCATAAGTACCTGGTATTATACCCATATAAGTGCCCGGAGTAACACCCACCACGGTGTCTCCATAAGTGCCAGGTATTATACCCATATAAGTGCCCGGAGTAACACCCACCACGGTGTCTCCATAAGTGCCAGGTATTATACCCATATAAGTGCCTGGAGTAACACCCATCACGGAGACTCCATAAGTGCCAGGTATTATACCCATATAAGTGCCCGGAGTAACACCCACCACGATGACTCCATAAGTGCCAGGTATTATACCCATATAAGTGCCTGGAGTAACACCCATCACGGAGACTCCATAAGTGCCAGGTATTATACCCATATAAGTGCCCGGAGTAACACCCACCACTATGACTCCATAAGTGCCAGGTATTATACCCATATAAGTGCCTGGAGTAACACCCATCACGGAGACTCCATAAGTGCCAGATATTATACCCATATAAGTGCCCGGAGTAATACCCATCACGGTAACTCCATAAGTGCCAGGTATTATACCCATATAAGTGCCTGGAGTAACACCCATCATGGAGACTCCATAAGTGCCAGGTATTATACCCATATAAGTGCCCGGAGTAACACCCACCACGGTGACTCCATAAGTGCCAGGTATTATACCCATATAAGTGCCCGGAGCAACACCCACCACGGTGACTCCATAAGTGCCAGGTATTATACCCATATAAGTGCCCGGAGCAACACCCATCACGGTGACTCCATAAGTGCCAGGTATTATACCCATATAAGTGCCTGGAGCAACACCCACCACGGTGACTCCATAAGTGCCAGGTATTATACCCATATAAGTGCCCGGAGTAACACCCACCACGGTGACTCCATTAGTGCCAGGTATTATACCCATATAAGTGCCCGGAGCAACACCCACCACGGTGACTCCATAAGTGCCAGGTATTATACTCATATAAGTGCCCGGAGCAACACCCACCACGGTGACTCCATAAGTGCCAGGTATTATACCCATATAAGTGCCCGGGGCAACACCCACCACGGTGACTCCATAAGTGCCAGGTATTATACCCATATAAGTGCCCGAAGTAACACCCACCACGGAGACTCCATAAGTGCAAGGTATCATACCCATATAAGTGCCCGAAGCAACACCCACCACGGTGACTCCATAAGTGCCAGGTATTATACCCATATAAGTGCCCAGAGCAACACCCACCACGGAGACTCCATAAGTGCCAGGTATTATACTCATATAAGTGCCCGAAGTAACACCCACCACGGAGACTCCATAAGTGCCAGGTATTATACCCATATAAGTGCCCGGAGCAACACCCACCACGGAGACTCCATAAGTGCCAGGTATTATACCCATATAAGTGCCCGGAGCAACACCCTCCACGGTGTCTCCATAAGTGCCAGGTATTATACTCATATAAGTGCCCGAAGTAACACCCACCACGGTGACTCCATAAGTGCCAGGTATTATACCCATATAAGTGCCCGAAGTAACACCCACCACGGAGACTCCATAAGTGCCAGGTATTATACCCATATAAGTGCCCGGAGCAACACCCTCCACGGTGTCTCCATAAGTGCCAGGTATTATACTCATATAAGTGCCCGAAGTAACACCCACCACGGAGACTCCATAAGTGCCAGGTATTATACCCATATAAGTGCCCGGAGCAACACCCACCACGGTGACTCCATAAGTGCCAGGTATTATACCCATATAAGTGCCCGGAGCAACACCCACCACGGTGACTCCATAAGTGCCAGGTATTATACCCATATAAGTGCCCGGAGCAACACCCAACACGGTGACTCCATAAGTGCCAGGTATTATACCCATATAAGTGCCCGGAGCAACACCCACCACGGTGACTCTATAAGTGCCAGGTATTATACCCATATAAGTGCCCGGAGTAACACCCACCACTGTGACTCCATAAGTGTCAGGTATTATACTCATATAAGTGCCCGGAGCAACACCCACCACGGTGACTCCATAAGTGCCAGGTATTATACCCATATAAGTGCCCGGAGCAACACCCACCACGGTGACTCCATAAGTGCCAGGTATTATACCCATATAAGTGCCCGGAGCAACACCCACCACGGTGACTCCATAAGTGCCAGGTATTATACCCATATAAGTGCCCGGAGCAACACCCAACACGGTGACACCATAAGTGCCAGGTATTATACCCATATAAGTGCCCGGAGCAACACCCACCACGGTGACTCTATAAGTGCCAGGTATTATACCCATATAACTATAAGTGCCTGGAGCAACACCCACCACGGTGACTCCATAAGTGCCAGGTATTATACCCATATAAGTGCCTGGAGCAACACCCACCACGGTGACTCCATAAGTGCCAGGTATTATACCCATATAAGTGCCCGGAGTAGCACACACCACGGTGACTCCATAAGTGCCAGGTATTATACCCATATAAGTGCCTGGAGCAACACCCACCACGGTGACTCCATAAGTGCCAGGTATTATACCCATATAAGTGCCCGGAGTAACACCCACCATGGTGTCTCCATAAGTGCCAGGTATTATACCCATATAAGTGCCCGGAGCAACACCCAACATGGTGACTCCATAAGTGCCAGGTATTATACCCATATAAGTGCCCGGAGTAACACCCACCACGGTGACTCCATAAGTGCCAGGTATTATACCCATATAAGTGCCCGGAGCAACACCCAACATGGTGACTCCATAAGTGCCAGGTATTATACCCATATAAGTGCCCAGAGCAACACCCAACACGGTGACTCCATAAGTGCCAGGTATTATACCCATATAAGTGCCCGGAGCAACACCCAACACGGTGACTCCATAAGTGCCAGGTATTATACCCATATAAGTGCCCGGAGTAACACCCACCATGGTGTCTCCATAAGTGCCAGGTATTATACCCATATAAGTGCCCGGAGCAACACCCAACATGGTGACTCCATAAGTGCCAGGTATTATACCCATATAAGTGCCCGGAGTAACACCCACCACGGTGACTCCATAAGTGCCAGGTATTATACCCATATAAGTGCCCGGAGCAACACCCAACATGGTGACTCCATAAGTGCCAGGTATTATACCCATATAAGTGCCCAGAGCAACACCCAACACGGTGACTCCATAAGTGCCAGGTATTATACCCATATAAGTGCCCGGAGCAACACCCAACACGGTGACTCCATAAGTGCCAGGTATTATACCCATATAAGTGCCCGGAGTAACACCCACCATGGTGTCTCCATAAGTGCCAGGTATTATACCCATATAAGTGCCCGGAGCAACACCCACCATGGTGTCTCCATAAGTGCCAGGTATTATACCCATATAAGTGCCCGGAGCAACACCCAACATGGTGACTCCATAAGTGCCAGGTATTATACCCATATAAGTGCCCAGAGCAACACCCAACACGGTGACTCCATAAGTGCCAGGTATTATACCCATATAAGTGCCCGGAGCAACACCCACCACGGTGACTCCATAAGTGCCAGGTATTATACCCATATAAGTGCCCGGAGCAACACCCAACACGGTGACACCATAAGTGCCAGGTATTATACCCATATAAGTGCCCGGAGCAACACCCACCACGGTGACTCTATAAGTGCCAGGTATTATACCCATATAACTATAAGTGCCTGGAGCAACACCCACCACGGTGACTCCATAAGTGCCAGGTATTATACCCATATAAGTGCCTGGAGCAACACCCACCACGGTGACTCCATAAGTGCCAGGTATTATACCCATATAAGTGCCCGGAGTAGCACACACCACGGTGACTCCATAAGTGCCAGGTATTATACCCATATAAGTGCCTGGAGCAACACCCACCACGGTGACTCCATAAGTGCCAGGTATTATACCCATATAAGTGCCCGGAGTAGCACACACCACGGTGACTCCATAAGTGCCAGGTATTATACCCATATAAGTGCCTGGAGCAACACCCACCACGGTGACTCCATAAGTGCCAGGTATTATACCCATATAAGTGCCCGGAGTAACACCCACCATGGTGTCTCCATAAGTGCCAGGTATTATACCCATATAAGTGCCCGGAGCAACACCCAACATGGTGACTCCATAAGTGCCAGGTATTATACCCATATAAGTGCCCGGAGTAACACCCACCACGGTGACTCCATAAGTGCCAGGTATTATACCCATATAAGTGCCCGGAGCAACACCCAACATGGTGACTCCATAAGTGCCAGGTATTATACCCATATAAGTGCCCAGAGCAACACCCAACACGGTGACTCCATAAGTGCCAGGTATTATACCCATATAAGTGCCCGGAGCAACACCCAACACGGTGACTCCATAAGTGCCAGGTATTATACCCATATAAGTGCCCGGAGTAACACCCACCATGGTGTCTCCATAAGTGCCAGGTATTATACCCATATAAGTGCCCGGAGCAACACCCAACATGGTGACTCCATAAGTGCCAGGTATTATACCCATATAAGTGCCCGGAGTAACACCCACCACGGTGACTCCATAAGTGCCAGGTATTATACCCATATAAGTGCCCGGAGCAACACCCAACATGGTGACTCCATAAGTGCCAGGTATTATACCCATATAAGTGCCCAGAGCAACACCCAACACGGTGACTCCATAAGTGCCAGGTATTTTACCCATATAAGTGCCCGGAGCAACACCCAACACGGTGACTCCATAAGTGCCAGGTATTATACCCATATAAGTGCCCGGAGTAACACCCACCATGGTGTCTCCATAAGTGCCAGGTATTATACCCATATAAGTGCCCGGAGCAACACCCACCATGGTGTCTCCATAAGTGCCAGGTATTATACCCATATAAGTGCCCGGAGCAACACCCAACATGGTGACTCCATAAGTGCCAGGTATTATACCCATATAAGTGCCCAGAGCAACACCCAACACGGTGACTCCATAAGTGCCAGGTATTATACCCATATAAGTGCCCGGAGCAACACCCAACACGGTGACTCCATAAGTGCCAGCCACTCTGTGCCATCAACAATAAGTGCCAGACACAGTAATCCCATAAGTGCAAACCACAGCACTTTCTTAAAGGGGTTTTCCTGGAAGACGACATTATCATGTATCCCCTGGAAAAGTGATAAGCGCAAGATTGATGGAGGCTGAAACGCTGAGCACTGAGACCACCACCGATTGCCAGAATGGGAGACTTCTGTACTACGCCAGCACAAACTTCAACTGGATGTGCGTCTTTGAACGTACATTCAACTGTAGTGTATTGCAGCACAGAGACCTGCTGGGTTCGTCCGTGGCAATATACGCTGCCGGCTAATCAGAGGCCAGCAGCTGATGTTGCCGAGCTTGTGACTGGGAGCACATGGCACTGGCGTCATGCACTCTAGTTACGCCACTGGCTGCAGTACCTGAAAATGGCCACTACACAGTATACGGCGCAGTCCTGCCACAAACCAGCAAACAGCTGGTCAGAGTGGGTGCGGAGTGTGAGACCGCCACCAATCTGATGACCTGTTCTAAGGCCCCATTAAGATGTCCAATTTTCACGTAAGTGTTTTGTGTGTTTTTCAGGGATAGAACATTTACCTATTATAGTCTTTGGGGCTGTGCACATATCCCTGTTTGCAGGCCTTGTGTCTGCAAAAAAATCCCAGCAACATGTCAGTTTTTCTTCCAAGTCATTAATAAAAATAACCCATCTGAGTCTACAGGTCCTTGAGAAATACGGGCATCATCAGGGAGTAATGTGTGCGCTGTCTATGGTTAATATCATAGCGGATAGGAGAAGATTTAGAAGATCGTTCCGCTTTTTGAGTACAAAAAAAAAATCACTGAAGTCTGAGCGAGGCCCGAGGATATAAGTCATTAACGGGGTTGTCCAGTACTAGGATTGTCCGCAGCGCTGATGTCACGTCGAAAGAGCTGCAGCCAATCAGTGAGCTCAGCGGTTCTGAATGATCTGTGCCGTCAACTCGGGCACAGCCTCCGACCTCACTGACTGGCTGCAGCTCTCTTGACGTAACGTCAGCGCTGCAGACAACATCTGAAGCTTGGAGCAGCGGCGACCCTGATTTATTGTCATAGGTCCTATAATAAACATCACCTGGGCATTTTTTGCATCGTACTCTTCCCAGTGACGGTGATACAGGAGGTGTCGCGAGGGAAGCCGGGCGCCATCTTTTCTGGAATCACTGCGGCGTTGTCAATAAGAAGAGATCACAGCTCCAAAAACTGCAAATATGTTCACGCCGTCCCCATGTCGAATGCCACAGATTTTTGCCATTTGATATGATTTAATAACCCTCGTCATCACCGCCGGCCAGGCTCGGTTGGCCGACCTCCAGTTGGCAGACGTTACATAGGAGAACTGTGACAAAGCCTCAGGCTACGGCTGGAAGGATGTCAGCGCTGTGTAAACTGGAAAGTACTGACGGCTCATTACACGGGACGGAGGAGAAAGCTGGAGCACGGCTCCGGGAAGGAAATTCGGGGATAATATGCAGAATAATTAAGGAATTAATAAGAAGCCTACCACCAGCAAAGATGAAAATACCAGTAAATGGAAATCCTGGAGTCATTTGAATCAGTCAAGAAGCGACTTATTTGGAATTACTTCTTGGCATTTCAGATTCCCTGGTGGTCCAGGGCTGTGAGAAGGTCTGTGGTAAATTAATAGGGTGTTGAGGGTCCCCCTTGACACTGGGGATGTGGGAAATTGCAGAATTTTACACCTGCTAAAACCGACCATACTATCTTAGACTGGAGCATGTGTTACGTGCTACAGAACCACTCAGCACCCAGAATATGTTGTGCAGTTATATGTATGTATAATAGTTTCTATGTGAGATGCATGTCCCTAATGCATCAGCCCACAGGCTGCGCCCCTGGGCAGAGGGGACACGATATTCTCCTTTTGTCTGCCCTCCCCCCACCTTTGTAATTCGCACAGTAAACATCAGCAGGCTCCGGCCACCTGCGGCTTTTGTAATGCATGTCTGGCCTGCCGCTTTTCTATTGGCCTGCCCTCTGTATCTGTGTGATATATTCTGTGTCCTGTGAGTAAAGTGTTGTCAGACTGGAAATACGTGGAGAAGCAGTGATCTTTTACATGCGCCCATGTAACCAAGGAATTCCAGCCAGCGTCATTCATTCAGACTCCAGCCAACGCAGAGCGGACCTCCGAAAACACGGGGTGGTACTGAAAGAGGTACTCCAGCTTGGTAGACCCCGTTACAGCTTGTAAACCATCACTGCCAATTGACGACCAGGGATGATGCCAGCGATGTCACACCGGTGGGGATCTGACCTCTGGCATCACCATCTTCAATCGACTGTATGAAGCTCCCGCTGCTGCAGCATGTAAACCATGTACAGAGGTGGCTAAATATAGTGCCATACATTGTGTTGTGGCCATTTTTTTACAGCAGCTCAAGTGGAATTGAAGTGATTGGGAGCTGAGCAACAGTGCCAAGAACGGCCACTACACAGTTTACGAAGCTATGCGTCTGGCCACAGTAGGACCCCCACTATTCTGAAATCGATCAATCACCTGTCCCAAGGATACATCATCAATATGTGGGAGTCATCACATAACTTTCCTCACAATCCTAAGGATCAAATCTGCCATCAACCGGTGTGAATCGGAAGGAAGGGCCTTCTGATGGAGGCTTTAAAGAGCAAATGGCACAAAAGTCTGGGATTAGATCAAAGAATGGGAGGTGGTGAGAAGGTTTGAGGAACAGAATACGCCAGCTACCGAAGAGTTAGCTCTTCATTGCTCTTTACACTAATTCTCTCTGCTAGCTGCGTTCTTCATCATGATCCAACGTTAAGAGTTCTTTGTCTGGGTCTTTGAGCTGAATCGAGGTAGTACAGTCAGTTATCTTCATAGCCTCCAGCAAGGAACAGAAGTGGAATTTATCCTTGTAGACGGAAAGAGGGGTGTCAGGGATGGTGGTGTCACAGACCCAAGGAGCCAAAAAAAGAAACACCCCAGGAAAAAACAACCCAAATCAAGTCCTGAAAGGAAGAAAGTGGAAGATGATGACAAAATCACTCATAGAGTGACAGACGAATCTGGCCAGAGGCCACAGGAAGCCTCCACCGATGGATCCGATCACCGATTTGGGAAAGTGGGCATCAGGGCAACCAGACCGATGGAAAGCAGCAGGCTTATGTTTTTTTTTTCTTGGCCACAGGTCAGGGAGATGATTTAACAGCCTTCAGCTCGATCTTGAGCCATTGGGACTGGATGGATGAACGCTCTGTAGGAAGATCGATCTTGTGAAGGCTAGATAGGTCCACCAGGGTCTTCTCTGCCGTTATCTTGATAGTATCAAGCCATCTGGCTGCTGGTCCTCCTCTTCGCCTTGCTCCTTCTATTCTTCCGACCATGATGTTCTTCTTCATCGCTCTGTCCGTATGATGTGTCTCGGTCGCCCTCCCAGGGCTGTGGGGTACTCGGTACCAGGCCCGTGAGCTTCAATGGGAGTTGTCACGGCAGCTGGGACCCGGCCCGTGGCCCTGGGCGCCCATTGTAAAAAGGGGGAAATGTTCAGTGTGCTTATGATGATTAGAGTTTATGAATGAATGAGTCGTGACGCTACCTGTGGTGTTCGGCAATGAAGATGTTGAGCCGACGCTGCAGACAGATCCTCTGGGACAGATGGTGTGGTGCAGCAGTGATGTTATCACCCTCCACAGGCAGGGCTGTAGTCCCAGGGCAGAGTAGGTGAAGTGACACTTAGATGATGTAGTGTCGGGTGCAGGGGATGTAGCAGTGCTGGGCAGGTTGATGCAGGAATAAGTGGAGGACACCAGGGCATGTAGTTCCAAAGCTTTACTCACAGTCTGTTGTGGTACCAGAGCCCGCATCCGTGCCGTGTTCTCCAGGTCAGGAGCTCAGCCAACTTCCAGGCAAGATGAAGTACTCCTTTCCAACACTCCGCCAACATATGTGCCTTTTCTGAATGTCTCTGTCATGATCCAGGACGGAGTTTCGCTTTGGCCCGTCCTGATCAGACTGGGGGTTAATTGTTTTGCCTCTCTCTGGCAGAGGGCGGCTATTTAATGCTCACTGGACCTATGTCAGGTGTCAGTTATACTCCTGCCCTCGGCTGAGTTAGTTGACCTTGTGCGTACGTGTGCCTTGTGCCTGATATCTTGCTTGCTTGTTTTGGTTTTGATCCGGTTCTGTCCCTGTTACGAGTTCTGCCTGTCCCTCTTGTACTGCGCTACCTCTCGTGTATGACTCTCTGCTTGTGACCCGACTTTTCTCTGCTCGTCCCCTTGGTACCACGTCACCCTCTTGTGTATGACCTTTGGCTTTATCTGACTACCCATCTGTTTGTCCCTCCTGTGCCTCGTTTGCCCGTACTGTTGTGACCTCCAATTGCCTGACTCTGAGTTGTTGTATGGTGTCCTGTCATATCTGAAAGCAGGACGCTAAGCCCCGCCCCCTTGCAGTCACCTGACCATAGGTCCTGTGCCAGCTTGCTGATTTCAGTGTCCGCAGGTCCTGTGCCTCTTTACTTTCCGGCGCTGACTGGACCCTGACACTAATAGTTTGAAGCACGCATTGTCACCTCTGCTGCCCTGCTCCACAGGTATCTTTTAGCACTGTTTCTGTACTCAGGACACGCGCACTGGCTCTGTGAGCGAGTGTAGTGCGGTGTCTCTGACATTCTCCCTCTTAGCGCCTTTAGTGAAGTACTCATAGTACTGAGTTACACTGGAGTTCCTCCTGTCAGATGTTCCTATGAACTCTACTTGTACGGCAGACAGCTGTAGCCTGCTTCGGGGACTCCTTACTACCTAGTCCCGGCTGTTAGGGATGGCGGAACGCACCAAATATAAATAATAGGAGGTGCGTTCGCCGCCCGGGGTCCACCGTGCGGTAGGTGACTAGACCGCTGCTGGACAATGGCAGATGCACCAGAAGGTGTCGTAGTGCGCACGGGTTAACGTCACCCGAATGCTAGGAGCGGCTCTGTTCAGACACAGAGTCGCTTGGCAAAAATATATGCAAAGGCGATGGCCCTGTTAACGTCACAGGAGCCGGCGTGTGGCGTCGCAGCCGCGTACACCAATAGCTGCTGGTATTGCAGCGCAGCGGCAGCTAAAGCCGCAAGCGTCGGCGCCGAGAACCGGGCACTGACGGACGCTAGTGTAGGCGTGGATCGCACAATGGCATGTAGCTTGCCACAACCTGGAGCTGACTAACCCAACACACAGTCACCAATCGTATTATCCAAGGGAAGGGGTTTCATAATAAGTCAGTCACCAGTCCATGCATCCATCACCATACACACACAGCATAATATGCTACACTAGCGCATGGCCGAGCCGCCATGCGGGCTTTTTATAGCCATGCACTTCCGGGACCTTCCAGTACCCTGGAAAGAACCAATCAGATCCGACGCAGGACCTGAGCATGTGACCCCTGCTCTCCAGTGAGAGGTCACCTTGCGGGCATGCCCAGTAGCACGGCATGAGGACTTAGCCTCTGGAGCGGTTCCCTGCAGAACAGGATGCGCTACCATTGCTGCACCAGAGGTGGCAGCAACATCCAGGCTGTCAGTGCAAGTCTGAGTAGCACGCCTGGCTCGCCGTGATTGCTGAGCAGCACCCAGAGCGGTCGGAGGAGAATGGGAGACAGCTGGATGTCTGGCTCTGGATTCCCGCTGTGCAGTGTCCGGAATCTGATGCCTAACATTACCCCCCCTCCTAAGGGCCCCTCCCCACTGCGCTCAAAAGCCGTGATCAGGAGCGGTGCATGGATATTCTCCACCGGCTCCCAGGTTCGAGCCTCAGGCCCATGACCCTTCCAATCCACTAAATAAAATTTTTTGCCACGGACAAACCTGCGCCCTACGATAGCATTAACCTCAAACTCGTCAGACGATAAGTCTGACGACCCGGCCGATGACTCAGAAAACCAGACCATGTGAACTGGTTTGAGGAGGGACACATGAAACACGTCCGAAATGGCTAAATGTGGAGGAAGAGCCAGGCGGTAGACCACCGAGCTAATTCGCTCAAGGACCTTGAAAGGTCCAATATATCGCGACGCGAACTTAGGGGACTTGACCCGTAGTTTGATGTTTCGGGTGGAGAGCCACACCATGTCGCCAGGGGAGAAGCTTGGAGCGGGTCGCCGATGCGTGTCAGCGGACGCCCTCATCCTCTCCTTAGAGGCATGGATAGCATCCTGAGTGCGATCCCAGATGTCCCGGGCCTCCACTGCCCAGTCTGACACCTTGGAGTCAGTGGAGGACACTGGCATCGGGACAGGGACGCGTGGATGTTGGCCATAGTTTAAGAGGAAGGGCGTCTGTCCAGTGGAATCAGCCACCGCATTGTTTACGGCAAATTCAGCCCAAGGTAGCAAAGATGCCCAGTCATCCTGCCTGGCAGAGACAAAATGCCGTAGATAGGTGGCCAAGGTCTGATTGGCTCTCTCGACCAAGCCATTCGTCTCGGGATGGTAGGCGGAGGACAGATTTAGCTCGATGCTGAATAGGCTGCAGAGCTCCCTCCAAAACCGAGACGCAAACTGGGGACCTCGGTCACTCACGATTTTGTCCGGCATGCCATGCAAACGGAATACGTTCTTAATAAACAAAGTGGCCAGACCTCGAGCGGAAGGCAGGCGTGCGAGTGGCACCAGGTGCACCAGTTTGGAAAAATGGTCGTGACCACCCAGATGACCGTACTGCCACCAGACTTGGGCAGGCCAACTATGAAATCCATGCCAACCATCTCCCACGGTCTATCCGAAACTGGCAGGGGATACAACAGCCCCGCCGGCCTCTGTCTAGAGGGTCTGTTTCGAGCACACGAGACGCATGCTTGCACGTATTCCTTGACATCTCGAGCCATATGTGGCCACCAATATGACCTTGCCAGGAGTTCGGTGGTCCGTTTATTGCCAAAATGACCACCCACCCTGGAGGCATGTGCCCAGGCGAGGACCTCCGGCCGTAGCTGAGGAGGCACCAAGGTCTTGCCTGGTGGCACTGACTCGAGAGCGACTGGAGCCACGGTTGTAAAACTCTCCGGCGGGAGAATTAACCGAGGCTCAGCCTCTCCTTCTTCCGCCGAGACCACCGTGCATGAGAGAGCATCCGCACGGACGTTCTTCTCTCCAGAAAGGTAGTGCAGGGTGAAGCGGAAGCGGGAAAAGAGCGACCACCTAGCCTGACGGGAGTTCAGGCGCTGGGCAGTCTGAAAATAGACAAGATTTTTATGGTCCGCATATACCTGGAAGGGAAACCGAGCCCCCTCCAGGAGATGTCTCCATTCTGAAAAGGCCAACTTCATGGCTAGCAGCTCCCTGTCACCGATGGAGTAATTCTTCTCTGCCGGTGAGAAGGTCTTTGAGAAGAAGAAGCAGGGATGCTTCCGACCTTGAGCGTCCTTTTGGAAAAGAACTGCTCCTGCACCGACAGAGGAGGCATCTACCTCTAGTATAAATGGCTTGTTCACATCGGGACGATGTAGGATGGGAGCGCCAGCAAAATGAGACTTTATAGCCGAGAAGGCCTTGGAGACCTGTTCAGACCAAGCGTTGGGGTTAGCTCCTTTTTTGGTGAGAGCAACCAAAGGAGCTACCAGGGTGGAAAAGTGTGGTATAAACTGGTGGTAATAGTTCATGAATCCCAGAAAGCGCTGCACCGCTTTGAGTGAATGAGGTTCTTGCCAGTCCATTACCGCTTGCAGTTTGGCAGGATCCATGGCCAGCCCCTGGGCCGAGATGATATAGCCCAGGAACGGCAAGGACTCCTGCTCAAACTGGCACTTCTCCAGCTTGGCAAAGAGGGAATTCGCCCGCAGACGGTTGAAGACCCTGCAGACGTCCCTCCGGTGGGTAGTCAAATCTGGCGAAAAGATTATATCATCCAGATATACCACCACCGAGGTAGAAAGCATGTCGCGGAAGACGTCGTTGACAAAATCCTGGAAGACAGCTGGCGCATTACAAAGGCCAAAAGGCATAACCAGATATTCGTAATGGCCATCCCTGGTATTAAAAGCTGTCTTCCATTCGTCTCCTTCGCGAATGCGGATTAGGTTGTATGCCCCTCGCAGATCCAACTTAGTAAAGATCTGGGCCCCTCGCAACCTGTCAAACAACTCAGAGATCAACGGTAGAGGGTATTTGTTTTTAACCGTGATAGCATTGAGACCTCTGTAGTCAATGCAGGGGCATAACTCTCCGCTCTTCTTCTGAACGAAGAAGAACCCTGCACCAGCCGGTGACACCGACTGTCTGATAAAGCCTCTAGCCAGGTTCTCCCGGATGTATTGTGACATAGATTCAGTCTCAGGGAGAGATAGTGGATACACAAAGCCTCTAGGAGGTACTGTGCCTGGCATGAGGTCTATCGGGCAGTCGTAAGGACGGTGCGGCGGGAGCGTCTCTGTAGATTTTTTGGAGAATACGTCCGCGTATTGGTGGTAGGGTTTAGGTAGTGCGGAGAGATCCGCAGGCACTTCAGTGGAAGCCACCTGAAGACTGCCCCTCAGACATCTCCCCTCGCAGTCCTTGCTCCAGGCCAGTATCTTCGCTGTCGCCCACTCGATATGAGGAGAGTGGCACCGAAGCCAGGGAACCCCGAGCAGCCCCTGATCGATGCCGTCTGGCAGGATTAGCAGGGACAGAGTCTCATGATGAGAGGGTGAGATAGTGAGCCCTAGTGGAGCTGTCTGATGGGTCACCTGAGAGGGTAACGGTGCTCCGTTAACCACCCTGATGGTCAGAGGCTGAGGTAATAATACCAGGGGAATGGCGTGTTTCTGGCGAAGGTAGAAGACATAAAGTTCCCCTCGGCCCCAGAGTCCACGGTAACCTCTGCCTCCCAGGTGGAGGACCCACTGTCTAAGATGCCCCGGAATACCGGTTTGGGTGAGAAGGGTTTCATATTGGACTGCCCACTACCTACGGCCACTGGGCGTGGACGCCTTTTCGCCCGCAGAGGACACGTGCTAGCCGGGTGACCAAACTGTCGTCACTGATAGCAACGTGCAGAGCTTCGCATCGGTCGTGGCTTAGAGCCGGTGCGAGACACCTCCATAGGTTCAGAGGGTGAAAGCTCCTGTGCGGGGTATATTAGAGGTTCGGTGAATGTGGGAGCCAAGTTAACCCTACGTCTGGATTGTGCCCGTTCCAGCCCTCGCTCCGTAAACCGGAGGTCAATGCGGGTGGAAACGGCAATCAAATCCTCCAGACTTGTGGGAACGTCTCTGGTAGCTAGAGCGTCTTTAACGTGCTCAGCCAACCCTCTCCAAAACACCGGGACTAAGGCTTTGTCCGGCCACTCTAACTCGGAAGCCAATGTCCGGAACCGGACGGCATAATGGCTGACCGAGAGTGACCCCTGTGTTAGGGAGAGTAATTGTAAAGAGGTGTCATGCGTGATCCGTGGTCCCAAAAAGACCTGCTTCAGGGCCGCGAGGAACTGCGCAGCACCCTGAACCACGGGATCATCACGTTCCCACAATGGCGTGGCCCACTGTAATGCTCTGCCAGACAAAAGTGACAAAAGTGCCCCCAAGTCTTGTGTGGGAATAAAGTGGTGACAACTTCTATTCCTCCAGTGTCTGCTGCAGGACCATTAGTATCCATACAACCTTGAGGACCAGACCCCAGCCTTGCGCTTAGACCTTGGGAAGGGTTCTCCTCTAACCCTAATCCTTGGTTCTCTTCTTCTCCTCACGTTCCATGCTAATCTTTCCCTTCTTATGGAGAGTCAGGCTTTCTAATAATGTTCCTTTCCTCTGCCAGCGGACTGAGGTTGGCTGCAGCACTTCCTTCATCCATCCACTCAGGGTATCTTCTTTCACAGACTTACCAATTCCTACACTCTTCCCGCTCTTTTGAGTGCAAAGCTAAACTCCACCCGCCTCCCAGCACACTTCGTGTCCCAAGCAGGGAGTCACCAATGGGTGCTTTGCTACACTACTATGTGGTGTGGGATGCAGGTGTTGGAGTGTGGTCGGGTGTCTCCACCTTACCTGAATGGTGGGGTACCACACCTCAGGAGGAGGTGCAGTACCTCTGTGGCGACTGAACCCTCAGGGGTGCCACATGTCTAATGTAGGCAAGTCGTAGCTTGGTGATCCTTGCTTCGAGTGACATGTCTGGCTTGATTCATTCAAAAATTGGAGCTTTATAGAGCTTTTAAAGGGAATCTGTCACCTATTTTTTCGCCTATCAGCTGCGGGCACCGCCATCAGGGGCTTATCTACAGCATTCTGTAATGCTGTAGATAAGCCCCCCGATATAACCTGAAAGAGAAGAAAAATGAGTTATATTATACTCACCCAAGAGCGATCCGGGTCCGGTTTTGGTCCGATGGGTGTTGCTGTCGGGTCCGGGGCCTCCCATCTTCTAACAGTGACGTCCTCTTCTTTGCTACCAGTCGTGGCTCCTGCATAGGCGCACTGCTCTGCTCTGTTGAGGGCAGGGCAGAGTTCTGCAGTGCGCAGGCACCGGGAAGGGTCAGAGAGGTCCAGCGCCTGTGCACTGCAACATCAACAGAGCAGAGCAGTGCGCCTACGAAGGAGCCAGGACGAGAAGCAAAGAAGAAGACGTCACCGTCATAAGATGGGAGGCCCCGGACCGGACCGCGACACCCATCGGACCAAAACCGGATCCGGACTGCCCCTGGGTGAGTATAATATAACTCATTTTTCTTATCTTTCAGGTAACATCGGGGACTTATCTACAGCATTACAGAATGCATTACAGAATGCTGTAGATAAGCCCCTAATTAGCGGTGCCGGCAGCTGATACTCGAAAAAATAGGTGACAGATTCCCTTTAAAAAGGGCTTTTTTGGGGCTAAAAAGTCTGCAGTCTCTCTCTGTTCTGAAACACAACTGCGTGCGATGCTCATACTGTTACAATTAGTTGCTATGAGTAAGAAAGTCACGGTTTGAAACACGTGGATCAGCAAACTATGTGAAATAAAGGATTATTTTAACATTTTCCTTATGGACGTTCTGCCGGATAGAGAGAATATTTCTGTTATGATTCCTGTGGGAGTGGGCGATTTGCATACATGTGGTCTCATGTTGACCAGATACTCTATTCCACTTCTTTCAATGAAATATTGGACAAATCGTCCATCCAGCATATGTATATACTGTATGTATAGTAAATGAAATGTACAGACTGCATTGCATACGGGTCGTACTGTGTGACGATTGTGCTCTCTTGGGCCCTGGAATCGGGAGCATCTTGTCCGTTGCAGGAGACAGGGTGGGTCGAAGACCTCGTGGAGATGATGGTTGATCATCTGAAATGTTTTTAGGAAATCTCATTATCAGAATGCACGGCCTGGAAATGGCATGTCACGTTAATCAGAGGAGTCTGTTACAATTCCTCCACTCAGTGTGTCCGGGACGCAATTAGTGACAGTTCTCCTGCCCTATGGAATCAAGGTCGTGCTGAGCTGTCTGTTTGGTAACAGCTCAATCGCCCAATCTAGTGCCAGGGCATGCTAAGCTGTCAGTATTTTGAGAGACAGCTCAGCCATCCATTCTGAGACAGGGAGGTGCTGAGCTTCCTTTAGGTGCTCCCTGTTCTGAGTAATTGCCCAGCTACTTAACTAAGCAGTTGTAAGGACGTGGCATGGACCCTCATGTATCTTCTCGCTCCTTAATGTTGTACACCTGTGTCACATGAGGCACCCTGATGTTTTATTAATGTTTTGCTATTGTGTGCACTGTAAAGTATTTGTCATGTACAGTAATGTCATGTGATGTATTATGCTTTAGCTTAGGGATAGATTAGTAAGTAGTGCAGGACCATAGGGGGATTAGAATAGAGGAGGCACTGTAGAGATTGAGCAATAGAATAGATAAGAGTGTTAGTTAGATACAAGATGCATAGGGGTTAAGCAGATGGGAGGAGTCACACAGTAGAGCAGTGCAGAGCAGGGAGGTATAGGAAAGGCACTTCCTGATTAGAGAGACCGGGCGGGCACCTTGCCCAAGGGCAGGACTAGTGAGCAGAGTATTACAGGTTTGTGGGGATAAAGCTTCAGTAAGGGGCCCCGGGCTGAGAATCGTGCCAGTGGTCACCAGCTTATACAGAACCATTCCAAGGAAAGATCTGAAGCTAGGGGCTGGGATTAGGAGGCAGCTGAGTCGGCAAGCCCGTTACCCTATAACTCGCAGCTTGACCAAGGAATCGGCAGGAAGCTGGTGGGCCTGGAGCACAAGTAGGACAGAGATTGTCCAGTAGAGAGACAGAAATTCTCCAAGGAAACAGATGGGACACGGATTGTCCAGGGATATAGTTGAGTTTGCTGGGAAAGGGAAGCTGATGCAGAAGATAGAGTCTGTCAGACAGGGAAAGATAAGAAGATGTCTCTATGTTTAACTTGTGCTGCCTGTGTGAAGAATGCAGATAAGATGTCTCTGTGTTTTACTTGTGCTGCCTATGTGATAAATACACTACTGTCTAGTAAAGTTAAACTGTTGGAAAAAGACCTCGTCTGTGAAGTGATTTGTGGAGCTCATGAATGCGGAGCCGACATGGCAGCAGCTGAGGGGAATCTGACAGAGCCTGTGAGTGTGCTGTGATGCATGCTGCACATGCAGTACAAGGGACTTTGTTTTTCTTTTCATGTACAAGGTGTTGGGGTGCTCACTGACTGTTGCTTAATGAACTTGCCCATAACTACCACCCCGTGCCACCTTGATACACAGTCAGTCCCAGATCGCTGCCAGTCGTAGTATTTGCTCTGTGGTGCATGTTTACCTTGTATCTCAGTGCTCTGTTTGTTGATCCATTGCTGCCTAACCTTGGACCTTGCTTTGACCAGCCATTTGCCTAGCCCCTTTGCTTTGATCCATTATCTTTTTGGTATTCTGACCTTGGACCATGACCTTTGTCTTTCCCCTTAGTTTACGACATGTTCTCTAGGTATCTGATCCCGGAACGTGTTACTATCCTGCATCACGGCTTGTCCAACAGTAGTGACTAGCTTCACAGGGTTATTACAGTTTGGTAATAGTGGATAGCAATATCTACTGCAAAAAGTTCAACCATCAAGCTCTTGTGCCTAAATGAAATTTGCAACTATGAAGCCTGTTGTGCCAATACAATCTGCAACTTTCTTTAAAGTGGACGACTCCACCAGCCTCTTACTCAAATGTCCTATCAGGGTATCAGGACCACATCCATGAGTCAGTACAGAAAGCTGCTCAGTGGGATCGAGCCATCCTTGTATTATAGTGATAACCATTCATATTAATGACCATGTAACATGACATCATCCTTACAGGGAGCGCCACAAGCAGGAGTTCAGCTGATCACTCCAGGGGTCTCTCGTTCTGAATGGGGCTGTCTCAGATTAAATTACTCCGATCAATAGGGGTCCAACTGCTGGCTTCAGAAAACCCCTGCTGTAGATAGTTCTAAAAAAAGGGAAACAAAGTGTTCTACCCTTCCCGAGTTATTGTCTGCAGCGCTGATGTCACCATTGACTCGCTGTTGATGTGACATCAGTACTGCAGTCTATAACAGACACTGGGAGCAGCCGCAGAAAATAAGAACTGGACCTGGGGAGGGTGAATAAAGCTCAACTTGTTATACTAAACAAATTGCAGCCGGGAAACGGTTGTTTTTTTTTTCAAAACCTTTAATCGAAGTGATCCCTTTTATTTTCTGCTGCTTCACCTCAATCCAGTACTGTGCAGGTACTGCAGCTCACTTCCATTCACTTGAGTGGGCATGTGTGTTTGAGTTCTCTATTGAGAGTACTTAATCTGGAGAGGGTTCCGTGCAATAGTTTAAATGGCCCTGTTTCAGATTTTAAGTATCACCACTTCCGCCGCCACAAATTGTCGCGAATACCACTCGCTCGTGACACACGTGCCTTGGATTCTAGTGTAAAGGGGAATTGCTGGTGATTAGAAAAGCCGAACTTGCAGCAAATTTGTCTTCTCCCAAAAGCCACCATTAGGGGGAGCTACTTACCCATGAATTTATTAATTCAAATAGTGTTGAGTTCTGTCTACATTGGGCTCCCCCTAGTGGTGGCCACAGGCACAAAAAATAGTATTGAGTTTTGTCTATATTGGGCTCCCCCTAGTGGTTGCCACAGGCACAAAATGTTAGATCACTGAATTTTTCACACTAAATATATTAGCCATCTTCAGAATGGAGATGAGGCAATTGTATGATGGTGGGTTTCCATCACTAGGACCCCATTTTATCTAGAGAAAAGGGGTCCTAAAGTCACTTGTTGGAATAAAGTGACTGTGTGTGTGTTGCGTGATGGGCATGCATTCATTTCTATGTGTCTGATGTATCGGCTATCTGGCTGCATATGTAGATGTGAGGGTGGAGACGGTAGCGTGACTGGGGGCTTCAAATCTTGTGACGGGTGCGGAACATATTGGAAAGGGGATGTAAGGGAATACCCCATGAAAGTAAGCTCAACCAGTTTAGAAAACCCCTTTTCTGGGTGGGGGCCCATTCCTGGCTCTGCCATAGGTCCCCATATATTTCAGCTTCGATCGTGCACCCTTAGATTGCTCTCATTTGTAGATGGATCATTTCCTGGCAGATGATGATTTGTGCAGATTCTGACTTTACTTTTGCATCGTTGGGGGTTTTTCTCCATCTCTGAGCAGGTGGTGACCTCCGAGCATCAGCACAACGCCAGGATGACTCCAGGATGATCTCTATGACCTGTTAGCCATGTCCTGAACACAGAGGTCTCCATTACATCCTCCTGATCTCAGAGGTTTTCAAGTTCCCACAATGGAGGCAGCACCATGACCCTGGACCTTTCCAACCTTGTACATAAATGACTTCATCTACTTGCACCTGAGATGGTTCCGGGGTTAGGGACGGTATTCCTTTCATATTCCTGGTGGTCTAGAGGTGAATACCCAATACTTCTGGTGGGCTGAGAAGAAGTAGGAGTACTGAAGTGTGTTATAAATGATGGAATATCCCTGAAGACCTGTTGTGCCTTAGGCTAATTTCACACATCAGGTTTTCGGCGTCAGGCGCGATCCGGCGTCGTGCCGGAATGCCGGATCCGGCAAATGTTTTGTAAAACCTGATGTGCCGGATCCGGTTTTCTGCCGGATCCGTCTTGTTCTTGACAGATAAAACCGGATCCGTCTCATCCGGTTCATCCGTTTTTCTATCCGTTTTTCGACGGATTACGCCGGATCCGGTTTTTAAAATTGACCCTTGTGGCCCCTCAAGGCAGAGTACACTGGCAGGATGACAGAGTGTGAAAGATTTGTGCCCTAACCAAACTTGTGTACCTTCTGGACCAACAGTATATATCTTTGCCAACCAAAGTTGGCTATCTTGTCATGGTCTTACTATTTTTACCTTTAGGCCACAGGTGTTTACCTGGTTGTGTTTTATGCAAAGTATTTCACCTTTTAACAAAAGTTGTGTACATTGTTAGGAAATCACCAACAATAAACACAACTTTTTAGGTGAAATACTTTGCTTCAAACACAACCAGGAACACAACTGTGGCAAAAAGCTAAAATTTACCCACAGTTATATACCTGGTTTTGAATACCTTTTTACCTTTGAAATACCCTGTATTTAACCTTTTTTTTAAACATAGTTCGCCGCAGAAAGAAATGACAGACAACCATTGTGAAACGATAATTTAACTTTTATTTAAAAATTTTTTTTTTTTTGTAAAATGTTTTTAAAGTGCAAAAAACTTTTTTAATAAAGGTTTTAAACCCAATGGGCATTTTTATTACAAAACACATCATAAATCTGTGTAGTGTGGGGTGGAAATACTGCTGGAGGGGCTGCGGGACACTTCGACACTGGGTGTGTGGAGAGAGGACTGGGATCGTGGTGGGGAAGGAACAGTAGAGGTGAAGGTGTGGAAAAAGCTACAGAATGGGTGGACATGTTGGAGGCAGAAGAGGTGGTGGGCGGTGGAGTGGAGGGTTGGGCAGGGACTGTAGGAGCAGATGATGTTGATGGAAAGTTGTATGGGGAAGGAGTTTGGTACGGGGAAGGAGTTTGGTACGGGGAAGGAGTTTGGTACGGGGCAGGTTGCTGGAAGTGGGGAGATGTCTGGTACTGGGGAGGTTGCTGGTATGTAATAGGAGGGGGAGGATGGAAAGTGGCTGGAGGGGGTGCAAATGTAATAGGAGGGGGAGGATGGAAAGTGGCTGGAGGGGGTGCAAATGTAATAGGAGGGGGAGGATGGAAAGTGGCTGGAGGGGGTGCAGATGTAATAGGAGGGGGAGGATGGAAAGTGGCTGGAGGGGGTGCAGATGTAATAGGAGGGGGAGGATGGAAAGTGGCTGGAGGGGGTGCAGATGTAATAGGAGGGGGAGGATGGAAAGTGGCTGGAGGGGGTGCAGGTGGAGGAACTACAGTGGTGGGAGGTGGAGGTTGGGAGGTAACCTGCTGTAGAGCACCGTGGCACGAATGCATTACATGCATCTGCTGGGTAGGAGATAGCGTTTCCATGCGCTCCACAACAGACCTGAAAAAGGTGTGGTTTGGCGAAGATCTTGCTTCTGAATGCATGGTTTGCAGAAGTGTCTTCACCTCCAGAATGCTGGAGTTGATCTGCTGAAAGCCTGCGGAGATTTGCTCTGACAAGACTTTTAGACAGTTCTGGAAAGATGCATTCAGATGCAAGAACTCTTGCGCATAACTCTTTTCCTGACCCCTCTGCCGCTGCCGCCCAGTACCCGCAGGTGTACTAGAGGTGGCAGGGGCAGAAGGGTGGGGTAAAGGGAAAGCGATCTCCTCACCAGCAGCTTCATGTAATGTAGGCGGCCACGATGCTCCTGTGCTGGTGGATGGGACTGATGGGTCGAATGTGTGGGAAGGCTGGGAAGGTGCAGATGTACCGGGGCGGTCGAAGTGTCCCTCGGTGCCGGTCTCCTCAGGGATCGCCTCAGAAGGGTCCAATCGTGCAGGCTCCCGAGTGCTGCTCACCGTGCTGTGGAATAAAGAGAAAAAAAAACAATTAAAATACTGACATGGTATGGCCCTGGCTGAAAAAAAAAAGTTACATCTAACATTTTTTTTCACATGTGGTGTGTAATATTTACCTTCTGGTGAGCATTGTTTCCCGGAGGAACGACAGGGCTTGTGCGTACTTGTACTTGCTCCTGCGTCCTCCAGATCCACTCGGGGCCCGCATCTCTTTATTGAACTCCTTCTTGAAACGATCCCTCACAGACCGCCACCGCTTCACAATTCTGTTCCCTGAAACGAGAAAGGAGTGGTTAGTATACAACATCAGTGTTTCACAAACTCCAGTCCTCATGGTCCCCAGGGGTCATGTTTTCAGGATTTCCATAGTAAATAGAAATCCTGAACACATGATCCGTGGGGACCACGAGGACTGGAGTTCGGGAAACACTGGTTTACATCAAGCAACCGGTACTGTATATACTTACGCTCTTTAATCTGGGCCCGAACATCGAGGTCCTCCCAGCGGCCCACAAGGAGCGAACAGATTTCCTCCCAGAGTCGTCGGGTAACGATCAGGTCAGCGTGGCGGCGGTCAGCCATATTCCAGAGCGGCTCCCTTTGTCTGACGAGATCGATGAGGTGGTCCACATCGAGTCCTCCATCCTCACCGTCAGAGTCGGGAGCACGCTGTGAAGGCTGTTAAAGAAAAAGACAAAAATAACATAATTAGCCTCCACAAAAGAAATGAAATAAAAAGTGCAAAAAAACAAAGCAAAAATATTTATACTTACACGCTGGTGACCGCCGCGTTGCTGTCGCCGACGACCCTGGGAGGCACTGCGAGGACCTCTTGGCCGAGCACCAGATTGGGAAGACTAGAGAAGAAAACAAAAAATGTTATGTCTTTGGATGTAGGCATTTGTTTGCTGTGTGTGGTCTGCAGAACATTGTTTTCTATGTGTTGTGTGTAGTGTGATGTTGTGTTTCTGCGTTTGATGCAAAAAACTTACCAATTGTGAGCCCACTCCAGGTGTCTGTCCACCCCTTCCTTCTTCTTCTGGGAGCTCCTCTTCATCTTGTGATTCCTGTTTTGAAATAAAAGGCAATGAATAGACATATATTACAGAGATGATGGATTTTGGAAATAAAAACTTACCGTCAAACGCTGACGATGCGAGGGAGGGCTCCCAGAAGAAGATGTGCTGTCCTGTTGATGGCCAGACTCCATGCCTGTGGGTATTGCTGCTGCTGTTGCTGCTGCCAGTGATGCCATTTCTGCTGCTGCTGCTGCTGCATCTCTTTGGCGGCTGTTGAATAAAGAGAAACAAAGGGCCAATGAATATCTTGATATTCCATGGCCCTAGTTTGGAGGAATGGGGGATTTGATAATTACCGTCTCTCATCTGCTGCTGGACTCCCCTCCTCAGCATGTTCCATTTGCTGCTCCATTTGGGGTGGTGCTGATGGTGCTGCTGCTGCAGATGTCTGCTGCCTTCTCCTGCTCCTGGTTCTTGGCTTGGGTGGCATGTTGGGTGTGGCTGAGGGTCCCATTGTCTTGCTTTTATATATCTCCTGTGGGCAGAGCTACTGAGCATGCTCAGACCAAAAAACCTGATCCGGCCGCCGGATCCGGCTTTCGCCGGATCCGGCGCATTGCGGCGCTCATAGGCTTTCATTGTGTGAAAAAGCCGGACGCGCCGGATCCGGCGTGTCCGGCTTTTTAGCCGGAGACAAAAAACGTTACAGTAGCCGTTTTTTCCAGACGCCGGATCGCGTCACATTGCCGGATCCGGCGAAAACCGGATGAAACGCATGGCCATCCGGCGCGATCCGGCGCAAATGCAAGTCAATGGGGGGGAAACCGGATCCGGCATTGCATTTTGCCGGATCCGGTTTCTGTCAAAAGCGCCGGATCGCGCCTGACGGCGAAAACCTGATGTGTGAAAGAGGCCTTAGTTGTCACCTTTTGTGAATGGTGGATGCCCAGTTAGCTGATGAACAGTATATAGAGAGCTTATCAGTCATTGTACAGGAGGGGGAGGAGGTGAGCTGTGACATCACCTACTGTGAATGGTGGATCCCGTGTTATCTACTGTATATAGAGATGTTATCAGTCATTGTACAGGAGGAGGAGGTGAGCTGTGACATCACCTATTGTGAATGGTGGATCCTGTGTTATCTACTGTATATAGAGGAGTTATCAGTCATTGTACAGGAGGAGGAGGTGAGCTGTGACATCACCTACTGTGGATGGTGGATCCTGTGTTATCTACTGTATATAGAGATGTTATCAGTCATTGTACAGGAGGAGGAGGTGAGCTGTGACATCACCTATTGTGAATGGTGGATCCTGTATTATCTACTGTATATAGAGGTGTTATCAGTCATTGTACAGGAGGAGGTGAGCTGTGACATCTATTGTGAATGGTGGATCCTGTGTTAGGCCTCTTTCACACTTCCGTTTTTTACAATCAGTCACAATCCGCCAGGTTTTGAAAAAAAACGGATCCTCAATTTTTTTTTGAGGATCTGTTTTTTTCCCATTGACTTGCATTAATGGCGGATTGTGACGGATTGCTGTCCGTTGCATCCGTTTTTTGTGAGGATCCGCCAAAAGTTGCTGTCCGTCACCATCCTCAAAAATTTCAAAACGGAGCTTGTAACGTTTTTTCCTCTGGCGGATCCTGCTCTCTCTCTCTCTCTCTCTCTCTCTCTCCCCGGCCAGCGATTCCTTTAAATTTCTTCATTTTCAGGATCCGTCTGAAAACGGATCCTGTGCCATCCATTCACATCAGTTTAGAACGGATCCGCTTGTCCGCCTTTTTGGCGGATTATAACTGATGCAAAAAACTGAAGTGTGAAAGAGGCCTAAGAAAAAAAAAATAAAGGTTGCAATTCTTCTTGCCACCACTAGTAGGCGCTATCTTCATATAAATTTATTATAGAGCTCAATGAGAGTTGTATAAATCTATCTGCAGTGGGCTCCCCCTAGTGGCACTTACAGGAATATAGAATTGTGTCGTGCTACACTATGGCTATGGTGTAGGTAACCCAGGATTTCAGAATGAAAGTGAAAGATAAAGAAATTGTAGGAACACTTTGCTTTTAAAACTACCTCTCGGCCATATATTATTATAAAACAATATGTAATGCTATATATACCATAAAGAATTAAATGGATTGTCCTGTAAAAGAAAGTTATCACCTATCCACAGTTTCATTATCACAGAAAGGATTACAATGAAAGGTAACAGCTCTGTATACAGTGGTTTTCACCCAACCCATGATCCACCATTCACAATAGGTAATATCACAGCTCACCTCCTCTTCCTTCTGTACAATGACTGATAACACCTCTATATATTAGCTGCACAGTGGTGTTTCCAGGCACTAGGACCCCCACTAGGTGTCCTGCTACATAAGGGGTGTCACCAAGCTTTACAAGACTTTATAAAACATAAATTGTCAAGTTTCGCTTTCTCTCGCAGTTCGCACAGGGAACTGTCACCCAGCTTTCCCAGATTTCTGACTGTTGAGCTATGTAGCATGACAATCCGTCTTGCAACACTGAACCGATTCAGGAGTCTGGGAAAGCTGGATGGCATCTAACACAGCTTTCTGGGACTTCTGAATGGCAGATTTGACTAATTGTGCGGCGATAGTCTCTGATAAGACAGGTTGGGGAGTCGGGGAAAGATGAGTTATCTTGAAATTTCAGCAATATTTTTCATATTATCTTATCACATCATGTGGTCTCCAAAGAAAGGCAAACCTAGCGGAGGGCAGATAAAGTGATATGACCCCATCATTGTCATGTTACAATCACATGTAAAGCGCTATGGAATAAATGGCGCTATAATAATAAATAATAATAGTAATAATCCCTTTAAGAGAAGGATCAAATGCTGTGCAGTATTTCTACAGTGCTCTAGTTTGGAAAATAATACAAGGTTGTGACAGCAGAGGGCTCTGTAAGATCACAGTTACCATCCTGAACACTGTAAACGATTGATAGGGGGGTAGTACAGATCTCCAGGTAATATTACAGGGATGGGGGGGTATTATCAGATCACTTATTATCAGAGTGGTCCGAGTCACCATTGCTTTGAGCCACATAGGTTCGGGGGTACGGAGCGGGCTCAGGAACTGTGGTCGCTGCGTTATACAGCCAGCACCTGCCCATAACAGCAGTGATCAGAGCTGGCTCAGATCTCGGCTGATGAACAGTTTCTATTGCTGCTGCCAAACTCTGAAAGCTGCATGTAAACGGTTATCTAAGAGGCGGTGATTGCCCAATGGCACCTAAATGCATGTGATTGGGCTGCGTGCCCATCCCCTGTATGATGGGTTACCACCATGCCACCCTGGAGCCTTATAATGATCCACGCCGCCCTCATCTTAATCCTCTACCGCTCAGGCTTCATAGAAGATCATCGTTTTTGCGATATGAAAAATTGCAGTATAAAGTACAAGCGATCAGATGATTGCAGGTTCCAACAGTGGACTAAAAAAAAGAGAAACTTCATAAAAATATATAAAAATGTAAAAAAAATATATATATATAATAGTGTGACTCATCCCTTTTTCCAATACAAAATTAAAGGAATTAAAATAAAGTAAAGGGAAATGCTCCTTTAAATCCATTTTTGGGAATGTGTCCTGTGCAGGATAAGATTTACGGAGGCCGGTCCTCCATCCTGGCATATAATGACCCACACAGGAGGACTTGGCATTCCTATCAGCTGCTGGACCAGCCAGGGTTGCCCTGGCAACAGTGAGACTGCAGGCAGCATACAGTCAGAGGGATGAGAGTGGAGATGTTGCAGACCCCGCTCCGCACTCCTCCTTATTACATGCGGGACCGTACACATGGGTGCGGGAATTCTGGATTATCAGACGTCCACAATTTACATAAAGAGACGGCTCAACATTTATAGCTGGGAAATATCTAAAAATCATTTTTTAAAAATGCAGCATTGTGGAATATAAACTGCACCCAAACTCATGTCCTGTGCAAGCAGAGAACCCGAATATACTGTGCAAGCAGAGACCCAATATACGGTGCAAGCAGAGAGCCCCAATGTACGGTGTAAGCAGAAAGCCCCAATATACGGTGCAAGCAGAGAGCCCCAATATACTGTGCAAGCAGAGAGCCTCAATGTACGGTGTAAGCAGAAAGCCCCAATATACGGTGAAAGCAGAGAGCCCCAATATACGGTGCAAGCAGAGAGCCCGAATATACGGTGAAAGCAGAGAGCCCCAATATACGATGCAAGCAGAGAGCCCCAATATACGGTGCAAGCAGAGAGCCCCAATATACGGTGCAAGCAGAGAGCCCCAATATACGGTGAAAGCAGAGAGCCCCAATATACGGTGAAAGCAGAGAGCCCCAATATACAATGCAAGCAGAGAGCCTCAATATACGGTGCAAGCAGAGAGCCCCAATGTACGGTGTAAGCAGAAAGCCCCAATATACGGTGAAAGCAGAGAGCCCCAATATACAATGCAAGCAGAGAGCCTCAATATACGGTGCAAGCAGAGAGCCCCAATGTACGGTGTAAGCAGAAAGCCCCAATATACGGTGCAAGCAGAGAGCCCCAATATACTGTGCAAGCAGAGAGCCCCAATATACGGTGCAAGCAGAGAGCCCGAATATACGGTGAAAGCAGAGAGCCCCAATATACGGTGCAAGCAGAGAGCCCCAATATACGGTGCAAGCAGAGAGCCCCAATGTACGGTGTAAGCAGAAAGCCCCAATATTCGGTGCAAGCAGAGAGCCCCAATATACTGTGCAAGCAGAGAGCCTCAATGTACGGTGTAAGCAGAAAGCCCCAATATACGGTGCAAGCAGAGAGCCCCAATGTACGGTGTAAGCAGAAAGCCCCAATATACGGTGAAAGCAGAGAGCCCCAATATACAATGCAAGCAGAGAGCCTCAATATACGGTGCAAGCAGAGAGCCCCAATATACGGTGCAAGCAGAGAGCCCCAATGTACGGTGTAAGCAGAAAGCCCCAATATACGGTGCAAGCAGAGAGCCCCAATATACTGTGCAAGCAGAGAGCCCCAATATACGGTGCAAGCAGAGAGCCCCAATATACGGTGCAAGCAGAGAGCCCGAATATACGGTGAAAGCAGAGAGCCCCAATATACGGTGCAAGCAGAGAGCCCCAATATACGGTGCAAGCAGAGAGCCCCAATATACGGTGCAAGCAGAGAGCCCGAATATACGGTGAAAGCAGAGAGCCCCAATATACGGTGCAAGCAGAGAGCCTGAATATACGGTGAAAGCAGAGAGCCCCAATATACGGTGCAAGCAGAGAGCCCCAATATACGGTGCAAGCAGAGAGCCCCAATATACAGTGCAAGCAGAGAGCCCCAATATACGGTGCAAGCAGAGAGTCCCAATATATGGTGCAAGCAGAGAGCCCCAATATACGGTGCAAGCAGAGAGCCCCAATATACTGTGCAAGCAGAGAGCCCCAATATACGGTGCAAGCAGAGAGCCCCAATATACTGTGCAAGCAGAGAGCCCCAATATACTGTGCAAGCAGAGAGCCCCAAAATACGGTGCAAGCAGAGACCCAATATATGGTGCAAGCAGAGAGCCCCAATATACTGTGCAAGCAGTGACCCAATATATGGTGCAAGCAGAGAGCCCCAATATACGGTGCAAGCAGAGAGCCCGAATATACGGTGCAAGCAGAGAGCCCGAATATACGGTGCAAGCAGAGAGCCCCAATATATGGTGCAAGCAGAGAGCCCCAATATACTGTGCAAGCAGAGAGCCCCAATATACTGTGCAAGCAGAGACCCAATATATGATGCAAGCAGAGAGCCCCAATATACTGTGCAAGCAGAGACCCAATATATGGTGCAAGCAGAGAACCCCAATATACGGTGCAAGCAGAGAGCCCCAATATACTGTGCAAGCAGAGAGCCCCAATATATGGTGCAAGTAGAGAGCCCCAATATACTGTGCAAGCAGAGAGCCCCAATATACGGTGCAAGCAGAGAGCCCGAATATACGGTGCAAGCAGAGAGCCCCAATATACGGTGCAATCAGAGAGCCCCAATATACGGTGCAAGCAGAGAGCCCCAATATACTGTGCAAGCAGAGAGCCCCAATATACGGTGCGAGCAGAGAGCCCCAATATACTGTGCAAGGAGAGAGCCCCAATATATGGTGCAAGCAGAGAGCCCCAATATACTGTGCAAGCAGAGAGCCCCAATATATGGTGCAAGCAGAGAGCCCCAATATACTGTGCAAGCAGAGAGCCCCAATATACTGTGCAAGCAGAGAGCCCCAATATACGGTGCAAGCAGAGAGCCCGAATATACGGTGCAAGCAGAGAGCCCCAATATACGGTGCAAGCAGAGAGCCCCAATATACTGTGCAAGGAGAGAGCCCCAATATACTGTGCAAGCAGAGAGCCCCAATATATGGTGCAAGCAGAGAGCCCCAATATACTGTGCAAGCAGAGACCCAATATATGGTGCAAGCAGAGAGCCCCAATATAAGGTGCAAGCAGAGAGCCCCACTATATGGTGCAAGCAGAGAGCCCCAATATACGGTGCAAGCAGAGAGCCCCAATATATGGTGCAAGCAGAGAGCCCCAATATATGTTGCAAGCAGAGACCCAATATATGGTGCAAGCAGAGAGCCCCAATATACGGTGCAAGCAGAGAGCCCCAATATACGGTGCAAGCAGAGAGCCCCAATATACAGTGCAAGCAGAGAGCCCCAATATACGGTGCAAGCAGAGAGCCCCAATATACGGTGCAAGCAGAGAGCCCCAATATACGGTGCAAGCAGAGAGCCCCAATATACTGTGCAAGCAGAGAGCCCCAATATACGGTGCAAGCAGAGAGCCCCAATATACTGTGCAAGCAGAGAGCCCCAATATACTGTGCAAGCAGAGAGCCCCAAAATACGGTGCAAGCAGAGACCCAATATATGGTGCAAGCAGAGAGCCCCAATATACTGTGCAAGCAGTGACCCAATATATGGTGCAAGCAGAGAGCCCCAATATACGGTGCAAGCAGAGAGCCCGAATATACGGTGCAAGCAGAGAGCCCGAATATACGGTGCAAGCAGAGAGCCCCAATATACTGTGCAAGCAGAGAGCCCCAATATATGGTGCAAGCAGAGAGCCCCAATATATGGTGCAAGCAGAGAGCCCCAATATACTGTGCAAGCAGAGAGCCCCAATATACTGTGCAAGCAGAGACCCAATATATGATGCAAGCAGAGAGCCCCAATATACTGTGCAAGCAGAGACCCAATATATGGTGCAAGCAGAGAACCCCAATATACGGTGCAAGCAGAGAGCCCCAATATACTGTGCAAGCAGAGAGCCCCAATATATGGTGCAAGTAGAGAGCCCCAATATACTGTGCAAGCAGAGAGCCCCAATATACGGTGCAAGCAGAGAGCCCGAATATACGGTGCAAGCAGAGAGCCCCAATATACGGTGCAAGCAGAGAGCCCCAATATACGGTGCAAGCAGAGAGCCCCAATATACTGTGCAAGCAGAGAGCCCCAATATACGGTGCGAGCAGAGAGCCCCAATATACTGTGCAAGGAGAGAGCCCCAATATATGGTGCAAGCAGAGAGCCCCAATATACTGTGCAAGCAGAGAGCCCCAATATATGGTGCAAGCAGAGAGCCCCAATATACTGTGCAAGCAGAGAGCCCCAATATACTGTGCAAGCAGAGAGCCCCAATATACGGTGCAAGCAGAGAGCCCGAATATACGGTGCAAGCAGAGAGCCCCAATATACGGTGCAAGCAGAGAGCCCCAATATACTGTGCAAGGAGAGAGCCCCAATATACTGTGCAAGCAGAGAGCCCCAATATATGGTGCAAGCAGAGAGCCCCAATATACTGTGCAAGCAGAGACCCAATATATGGTGCAAGCAGAGAGCCACAATATAAGGTGCAAGCAGAGAGCCCCACTATATGGTGCAAGCAGAGAGCCCCAATATACGGTGCAAGCAGAGAGCCCCAATATATGGTGCAAGCAGAGAGCCCCAATATATGGTGCAAGCAGAGAGCCCCAATATACGGTGCAAGCAGAGAGCCCCAATATATGGTGTATGCAGAGAGCCCCAATATATGGTGCAAGCAGAGAGCCCCAATATACGGTGCAAGCAGAGAGCCCCAATATACGGTGCAAGCAGAGAGCCCCAATATATGGTGCAAGCAGAGAGCCCCAATATACAGTGCAGGCAGAGAGCCCCAATATACGGTGCAAGCAGAGAGCCCCAATATATGGTGCAAGCAGAGACCCCCAATATACGGTGCAAGCAGAGAGCCCCAATATACTGTGCAAGCAGAGACCCAATATATGGTGCAAGCAGAGAGCCCCAATATACTGTGCAAGCAGAGAGCCCCAATATATGGTGCAAGCAGAGAGCCCGAATATACGGTGCAAGCAGAGAGCCCCAATATACTGTGCAAGCAGAGAGCCCCAATATATGGTGCAAGCAGAGAGCCCCAATATAAGGTGCAAGCAGAGAGCCCCACTATATGGTGCAAGCAGAGAGCCCCACTATACGGTGCAAGCAGAGAGCCCCAATATACGGTGCAAGCAGAGAGCCCCAATATATGGTGGAAGCAGAGAGCCCCAATATACGGTGTAAGCAGAGAGCCCCAATATACGGTGCAAGGAGAGAGCCCCAATATACGGTGCAAGCAGAGAGCCCCAATATACGGTGCGAGCAGAGAGCCTCAATATACGGTGCAAGCAGAAAGCCCCAATATACGGTGCAAGCAGAGAGCCCCAATATACGGTGCGAGCAGAGAGCCTCAATATGCGGTGCAAGCAGAGAGCCCCAATATACAGTGCGAGTAAAGAGCCCCAATATACGGTGCAAGTAGAGAGCCCCAATATATGGTGCAAGCAGAGAGCCCCAATATACTGTACAAGCAGAGAGCCCCAATATATGGTGCAAGCAGAGAGCCCCAATATACGGTGCGAGCAGAGAGCCTCAATATACGATGCAAGCAGAGAGCCCCAATATACAGTGCGAGCAAAGAGCCCCAATATACGGTGCAAGTAGAGAGCCCCAATATATGGTGCAAGCAGAGAGCCCCAATATACGTTGCAAGCAGAGAGCCCCAATATACTGTGTAAGCAGAGAGCCCAAATATACAGTGCAAGCAGAGAGCCCCAATATACTGTGCAAGCAGAGAGCCCCAATATATGGTGCAAGCAGAGAGCCCCAATATACGGTGTGAGCAGAGCCCCAATATACGTTGCAAGCAGAGAGCCCCAATATACTGTGTAAGCAGAGAGCCCAAATATACAGTGCAAGCAGAGAGCCCCAATATATGGTGCAAGCAGAGAGCCCCAATATACGGTGTGAGCAGAGAGCCCCAATATACGGTGTGGGCAGAGAGCCTAAATATACGGTGCAAGCAGAGAGCCCCAATATATGGTGCAAGCAGAGAGCCCCAATATACTGTGCAAGCAGAGAGCCCCAATATACGGTGCAAGTAGAGAGCCCCAATATACGGTGCGAGCAGAGAGCCCCAATATACGGTGTGGGCAGAGAGCCCCAATATACGGTGCAAGCAGAGAGACCCAATATACGGTGCAAGCAGAGAGCCCCAATATACGGTGCGAGCAGAGAGCCCCAATATACGATGCAAGCAGAGAGCCCCAATGTACAGTACGGTGCAAGCAGAGAGCCCCCATATACAGAACGGTGCACGCAGAAAGCCCCAATGTACGGTGCAAGCAGAGAGCCCCAATATATGGTGCAAGCAGAGAGCCCCAATATATGGTGCAAGCAGAGAGCCCCAATATACTGTGCAAGCAGAGAGCCCCAATATACTGTGCAAGCAGAGACCCAATATATGATGCAAGCAGAGAGCCCCAATATACTGTGCAAGCAGAGACCCAATATATGGTGCAAGCAGAGAACCCCAATATACGGTGCAAGCAGAGAGCCCCAATATACTGTGCAAGCAGAGAGCCCCAATATATGGTGCAAGTAGAGAGCCCCAATATACTGTGCAAGCAGAGAGCCCCAATATACGGTGCAAGCAGAGAGCCCGAATATACGGTGCAAGCAGAGAGCCCCAATATACGGTGCAAGCAGAGAGCCCCAATATACGGTGCAAGCAGAGAGCCCCAATATACTGTGCAAGCAGAGAGCCCCAATATACGGTGCGAGCAGAGAGCCCCAATATACTGTGCAAGGAGAGAGCCCCAATATATGGTGCAAGCAGAGAGCCCCAATATACTGTGCAAGCAGAGAGCCCCAATATATGGTGCAAGCAGAGAGCCCCAATATACTGTGCAAGCAGAGAGCCCCAATATACGGTGCAAGCAGAGAGCCCCAATATACGGTGCAAGCAGAGAGCCCGAATATACGGTGCAAGCAGAGAGCCCCAATATACGGTGCAAGCAGAGAGCCCCAATATACTGTGCAAGGAGAGAGCCCCAATATACTGTGCAAGCAGAGAGCCCCAATATATGGTGCAAGCAGAGAGCCCCAATATACTGTGCAAGCAGAGACCCAATATATGGTGCAAGCAGAGAGCCACAATATAAGGTGCAAGCAGAGAGCCCCACTATATGGTGCAAGCAGAGAGCCCCAATATACGGTGCAAGCAGAGAGCCCCAATATATGGTGCAAGCAGAGATCCCCAATATATGGTGCAAGCAGAGAGCCCCAATATGCGGTGCAAGCAGAGAGCCCCAATATATGGTGTATGCAGAGAGCCCCAATATATGGTGCAAGCAGAGAGACCCAATATACGGTGCAAGCAGAGAGCCCCAATATACGGTGCAAGCAGAGAGCCCCAATATATGGTGCAAGCAGAGAGCCCCAATATACAGTGCAGGCAGAGAGCCCCAATATACGGTGCAAGCAGAGAGCCCCAATATATGGTGCAAGCAGAGACCCCCAATATACGGTGCAAGCAGAGAGCCCCAATATACTGTGCAAGCAGAGACCCAATATATGGTGCAAGCAGAGAGCCCCAATATACTGTGCAAGCAGAGAGCCCCAATATATGGTGCAAGCAGAGAGCCCGAATATACGGTGCAAGCAGAGAGCCCCAATATACTGTGCAAGCAGAGAGCCCCAATATATGGTGCAAGCAGAGAGCCCCAATATAAGGTGCAAGCAGAGAGCCCCACTATACGGTGCAAGCAGAGAGCCCCACTATACGGTGCAAGCAGAGAGCCCCAATATACGGTGCAAGCAGAGAGCCCCAATATAAAGTGCAAGCAGAGAGCCCCAATATACGGTGCAAGCAGAGAGCCCCAATATACGGTGCAAGCAGAGAGCCCCAATATATGGTGGAAGCAGAGAGCCCCAATATACGGTGTAAGCAGAGAGCCCCAATATACGGTGCAAGGAGAGAGCCCCAATATACGGTGCAAGCAGAGAGCCCCAATATACGGTGCGAGCAGAGAGCCTCAATATACGGTGCAAGCAGAAAGCCCCAATATACGGTGCAAGCAGAGAGCCCCAATATACGGTGCGAGCAGAGAGCCTCAATATGCGGTGCAAGCAGAGAGCCCCAATATACAGTGCGAGTAAAGAGCCCCAATATACGGTGCAAGTAGAGAGCCCCAATATATGGTGCAAGCAGAGAGCCCCAATATACTGTACAAGCAGAGAGCCCCAATATATGGTGCAAGCAGAGAGCCCCAATATACGGTGCGAGCAGAGAACCTCAATATACGATGCAAGCAGAGAGCCCCAATATACAGTGCGAGCAAAGAGCCCCAATATACGGTGCAAGTAGAGAGCCCCAATATATGGTGCAAGCAGAGAGCCCCAATATACGTTGCAAGCAGAGAGCCCCAATATACTGTGTAAGCAGAGAGCCCAAATATACAGTGCAAGCAGAGAGCCCCAATATACTGTGCAAGCAGAGAGCCCCAATATATGGTGCAAGCAGAGAGCCCCAATATACGGTGTGAGCAGAGCCCCAATATACGTTGCAAGCAGAGAGCCCCAATATACTGTGTAAGCAGAGAGCCCAAATATACAGTGCAAGCAGAGAGCCCCAATATATGGTGCAAGCAGAGAGCCCCAATATACGGTGTGAGCAGAGAGCCCCAATATACGGTGTGGGCAGAGAGCCTAAATATACGGTGCAAGCAGAGAGCCCCAATATATGGTGCAAGCAGAGAGCCCCAATATACTGTGCAAGCAGAGAGCCCCAATATACGGTGCAAGTAGAGAGCCCCAATATACGGTGCGAGCAGAGAGCCCCAATATACGGTGTGGGCAGAGAGCCCCAATATACGGTGCAAGCAGAGAGACCCAATATACGGTGCAAGCAGAGAGCCCCAATATACGGTGCGAGCAGAGAGCCCCAATATACGATGCAAGCAGAGAGCCCCAATGTACAGTACGGTGCAAGCAGAGAGCCCCCATATACAGAACGGTGCACGCAGAAAGCCCCAATGTACGGTGCAAGCAGAGAGCCCCAATATATGGTGCAAGCAGAGAGCCCCAATATGAGGTGCAAGCAGAGAGCCCCAATGTACAGTGCAAGCAGAGAGCCCCAATATACGGTGCAAGCAGAGAGCCCCAATTTACGGTGCAAGCAGAGAGCCCCAATATGCGGTGCAAGCAGAGAGCCCAAATATACGTTGCAAGCAGAGAGCCCCAATATACGGTGCAAGCAGAGAGCCCCAATATACGGTGCAAGCAGAAAGCCCCAATGTACAGTGCAAGCAGAGAGACCCAATATACAGTGCAAGCAGAGAGCCCCAAAATATGGTGCAAGGAGAGAGCCCCAATATACGGTGCAGAGAGCCACAATATATGGTGCAGAGAGCCACAATATACTGTGCAAGCAGAGAGCCCCAATATACGATGCAAGCAGAGAGCCCCAATGTACGTGTCATGGTTTGAACAGGGTTCTTTCCCTGCACTCACAGGGTTAAGTGTTCGTGGCCTCTTTCTGGATCTGGGAGGGGTATTTAAACTCACTCTTTACCAGGGTTCTCTGTCAGCTATACTGTTGTTCTGGTGTGTCTGACCCCTGGTGTGCGTGTATTCTGCGTTGCTTGTTTGCTTCCCATGTATGACCCGGTCCGGTGCAAGCAGAAAGCCCCAATATTGAGAGCAAGCAGAGAGCCCCAATATACAGGGCAAGCAGAGAGCCCCAATATACAGGGCAAGCAGAGAGCCACAATATACGGTGCAAGGAGAGAGCCCCAATAGATAGATAGTGCAGGTAGAGAGCCCATATACAGTAAATAGTGCCAGTAGAGCATCTCTATAGAGAGTGCAGGCAGAGGGCCACCATAAATAAAGCAAGCAAAATCCTGATACCAAAAACATGATTAGTGCAGTAGCCCTATAAACAATGCCAAGAGTGCCCCTAATAAATAGCGCATGCAGACTTCCCTGAAATATCCAAATCCTGAAGAATCTCAATTTCTCAGACAAAAAAAAGAAGAAATAATAAAAATAAATTCTCAGAAAATAAATTTTCTTGAATCCTGTTTTACTGGTCGGTTGTTAAAAATATCTTAGTTTCTGGGAAAGCTGCCTAACTAACCACCAATGAGATGTGTCCTCATATACTGTAAAGGATCCTGAAAGGCAAATCTGTCTGGTTACGCAGCAAATCATAGAATCATAGAATCGTAGAGCTGGAAGGGACCTCCTGGGCCATCTCGTCCAACCCCCTGCTCAAAGCAGGATTCGCTAAATCATCCCAGTCAGATGTCTGTCCAGCCACTGTTTGAAGACTTCTATTGAAGGAGAACTCACCACTTCTCGTGGCAGCCTGTTCCACTCAATGATCACTCTAACTGTCAAAAAGTTTTTTCTAATATCTAATCTGTGTCTCCTCCTATTCAGTTTCATCCCAATGCTTCTAGTCTTTCCTTGTGCAAATGAGAATAAAGATGATCCTTCTACAATGTGACAGCCCTTGAGATATTTGTAGACAGCTATTAAGTCTCCTCTCAGTCTTCTCTTCTGCAAGCTAAACATTCCCAAATCCTGTAACCTTTCCTCATAAGACAGGGTTTGCAGACCGGTCACCATTCTGGTTGCTCTTTTCTGATCTTGCTCCAGTTTGTTGATGTCTTTTTTAAAATGTGGTGCCCAAAACTGGACACAATATTCCAGATGAGGTCTGACCAAAGAGGAGTAGAGGGAAATAATGACTTCACGTGATCTAGACTGTATGCTTCTGTTAATACATCCTAGAATTGCATTTGCCTTTTTTGCTGCTGCATCACACTGTTGACTCACGTTCAGTCTGTGATCTATTAGTATACCCAAGTTTTTTTCACATGTGCTGTTGCTTAGCCCTATTCCTCCCATTCTGTATATGCTTTTTTCATCTTTATTGCCCAGATGTAGTACTTTGCATTTTTCCCTGTTAAAAACCATTCTGTTAGTTGCTGCCCACTGCTCCAGTTTATTTATATCTTTTTGAATCCTCTCTCTCTTCTCTAGTATTAGCTATCCCTCCTAGCTTTGTGTCATCAGCAAATTTAATCAGTTTACCCTCAATTCCTTCATCTAAATCGTTGATAAAGATGTTGAACAATACATGGCCCAGGACAGAGCCCTGTGGTACCCCACTTGAGACATTCTTCCAACTGGATGTGCAGCCATTTACGACCACTCTTTGGGTCCGATCACTAAGCCAGTTATGAATCCACCTAACAGTTGCCTTGTCCATTCCATACTTAGCCATTTTTTCAATAAGGATTGTGTGAGATACTTTGTCAAATGCTTTGCTGAAGTCAAGATATACTATATCAACAGGCTGTTGATAACAGCATTTCCCTGATCCACCGAGTCAGTGATTCTGTCATAGAAGGAAATTAAGTTAGTCTTACATGACTTATTAGTTACAAACCCATGCTGACTCTGGTTAATCACTTCATTCTTATTCAGGTACTCACATATATTTTGTTTAATAATTTGTTCAAAGATCTTTATACCACTCTCTTTCTCTAAAGCGCCAGTGATGCAGCCATTAATCCCTTCTCTGAACTAGACCACAAAGACTGAAAACAGCAACCCCTTCCCGGCCCTAGATGATGAAATATGAAGACAATAACCTCTTTAAACCAAATCTATCATCAGGTTTTTGCTCTATAATCTGAAGACAGCATGAGGTTGGGATTAAAACACAAATTTCAACAATGTGTCACATGTCCGACTGTGTTGCTTTTACTTACAGTGAAGGTTTTATCACCTGGTGATTATCATTGCCCAGACTACAGCAGCTGCAGCAGTTCATGCATGCTAATCTGACCTCTCTTATGATAAGCAGCTCACTCTCTGTAGATAATATACATACAGAGTCTGGTGGGGGTGGGGTTAGCTGTGGTCTTGGCGGGGTTAGCTTTGCTGCATTGCTAAATCTAAAAATTATGTCAGAACTGCTGCACCCAGTAAACTAAGTGATACATCGTTGGATTTTGGGTCTCTGTCCCTACATCATGCTACTCTCAGATGAGGTAGCAATAGCATGATAACAGATTCCCTTTAAGGGTCTGTCACCAGATTACACGTTTCACACTGCTTACATTATTAAATAGATCTTTTAGGGTATGTTTCCAGGGGCGTATTCCTTCAGTATTTGCTGTGGATTGGACGCTGCATACAGTTACAGCGTCCAAACCGCAGCATCCAGATGTTACAGCATAGTGGGGGGGTTTCATGAAATCCCATATCCACTGTGCGTGCACAGCTGCATCCGGCGGCCCTGCATAACCGGACATGAGGAGCGCCTTTCCAGACCGCAGCATGTCTATTTATCTTGTGGAGAAGCACAGTCTATGTATAGGACTTGATTATTCCGCAAGGTTCAATGAACACATCCAGAATCACCGTGCGTACAACAGGGGGCGGTGCTTTGGGTGGGGCCGGGTATCGGCTGCGTCCAAAGCGCTGCCAATACGCCCCATGGACACATTCCCTTAGACTTGAGGCTGGTGTGCTTACTTTTGAAATGCTTTTCAGATTGTATAACTTGCCTCCTCACTACTGCAGCTGAATAATAACCTACAGCTCCTCAGTGTCTCTTCTACTTGCTACTGCTGAATCTGCAGCCACCCAGCCCTACTGACAGGTCCTCAGTGTTCCTCCTCCTTGCTGGGTGAATCTGTCCCTGTCTCCTATTGTACCTCCATTCCTGCTGCTGAATCAGCGTCCATCTAACATAATTGACAGTTCCTCAGTGTTCCTCCTCCCTGCTGCTATTGAATCTGCAGGCACCAGCCTGATTCACATAAAGTCAGTGTTCCTCCTCCTTTCTGCTGCCGAATCTCTACCCAACTAGCCTAATTGACCGCTCCTCAGTGTCCTTCTTGCCGCTGTAGCTGAATCTCAACTCATCTAGCCTGACTGATAGCTCCTCAGTGTTTATTCTCCCTGAGGCAGTTGAGTCACCGCCTACCTAGCCTGATTAACAGCTCCTCAGTGTCCCTCCTCCCTGCTATTCCGATTGTCATCTCCTCATTGTCCCCCCTCCCTGCTTCAGCTGAATCTCCACCTACCTAGCCTGATTAACATCTTCTCAGTGTCCATCCTCCCTGCTATTTTGATAGTCAGCTCCTATGTGTCCTTTCTATCTGCTGCTAAATCTTTGTCCATAAAGCCTAACTGACAGCTCCTCAGTGTGCCTCCTCCCTCCTGCAGCTGAATCTCCACTTACCTAGCCTGATTGACAGCTCCTCAGTATTCTTCCTCTCTGCTGCAGCAGAAATTTTACATTGCTCAGTACAAGCTGCATAACGATGTAGGGTTGAACAGGTTCGCAGGATGCAGTGACGAGACACTAGACGACTGATGGTTTGCAAAATAACTTTTATCTAGCTTTAGCCACTGGGCTTGTCTGAACAAACATACAATTAAGAACAAAACAAACAGTCCACGCAGGGACTCAACAATCTTAGCCAAATTCTAATGCCACTTAGCCTTCCAGGGACTGCTGGTTTCGTGAGCGTGGCCGCGTTGAGGTCGCTGAGGCGGCTGTCCTGAAGTCTCGCTTCCCCGGGAAGGAATGGGGCTCAACAGGCCCTGAAGAAAGTGATGACGGTGGGGCGCAACAGGCCCTGAAGAAAGCAATACCGTTGGGGCGCAACAGGCCCTGAAGAAAGCGATGCCGTTGGGGCGCAACAGGCCCTGAAGAAAACGAGGCCGTTGGGGCACAACAGGCCCTGAAGAAAGCGCTGCCGCTGGGGTGCAACAGGCCCTGAAGGAAACGCTGCCGCTGGGGCGCAACAGGCCCTGAAGAAAGAGATGCCGTTGGGGCGCAACAGGCCCTGAAGAAAGCGATGCCGTTGGGGCGCAACAGGCCCTGAAGAAAGCGAAGGAGGTGGCGCGTGGTGATGATGCAGTTCCCCAGATGACCTGTAGCCGTCCTTTATCAAGGAGTCTCTCCCAAAGCCAGGGTAGCGAGCCTTTTATCTCGCTTGTGACGAGGTGGCGTATCTTCAGGCCGGTGACGGCCGGGTCGGCGTGATGGGGGAAGGCTGGGGGGAAGTGCCAAGGCCTCTGTGGCCTGGTTATGGGTACTCACGGCCACAACCTGAGGTAAGGTTCCTCTCTCACCAAGGCGGGGGGTCGCGGGGATGATTCTCTCAGGACGGGAGCGGGGAGCAGTCTCTGGGAACAGTCTCTCACATCTCTCTTGTCAGTAAATGTCCAGCTTTCTCCTCGCAGGCTCCTCTCGGTGCCCCTGCAAGTCACCCTGCGTCCTGCCTTCACTCTCTCTCTTCCCCAACTGCCACTTCAGGGCGTCCCCTGCTCCTTTTACCCTAGCCCCGCCCCTTGTTGCCCTGACAACTTCAGTCGCATGTCTCCCTTTGTAATCCTCCTGATGTGATTCCTTCAATAACTCTGATGGCGGTCTGTGAGGTACACCTGGGGTGGACCCGCTAGACCGTGGCAACGAACCTCCCGGGGGCGAGCTGACCAGGTGGACCACCCCCTATACAGGGAGCGTTTGGGGCAAGCCCGCGGGTAACTATTACCACGGCAGCTGGTACCCTGGGAAGTAACGACAGACAGACAGCTAGAGCCGAGTTGGGGATACAGGACTGACGGTACCGGCTGGGAACCACAGGACAGACGGGCACGGCTTAGAGACACGAGACAGGTGGGCACGGCCTGGAGACACAGGACAGGCGGGCACGGCTGGGAGACACAGGACAGGCGGGCACGGCTGGGAGACACAGGACAGGCGGGCACGGCTAGGAGACACAGAACAGGTGGGCACGGCTAGGAGACACAGGACAGGCGGGCACGGCTTGGAGACACAGGACCTAGGAGAGAGGAAAATGGAGAGGTGAACGAGCAACGGATGGACAGGACGCGATAGCGTGCATAGAGGGCGGCCAGAATCACTAGGGAAAAGCAGTGATACTCAGGCACCGCTGGCAGGAAGAGGCGGCCAGATATAGGGGCTAGTAGGAAGACTTCCGGGTCGTGACCTAAAGTGGAGGAGGAGCAGGCGCGCGTCCTCAGGAGGAGGAGGCGCGCGCGTGCCCTGGCACAGTATGTGCGCGCGCCCGCCAGGCAGGAGGGGCGGGAGCGTGCACCCGGCGCGGTCCGGAAGACCGGACGGAGGAGACCGCCGGACGGAGAAGAGGAGCCGGGGAGGACCGCGGAGAAGACCGCGGCCGCCGGCGCAGAGGGGAGCAGGACACCGGAGGATAGGTAAGCTGCGGCCGGGAGGAGGCAAAGAGAGGAGTGCGCGGCAGCCGCCGCGTGACACGGTCCCCTTGGTTCCGGCCCAATCACTATATGGGGGTCCTCCTCCCCACATTCCCCCACCCTGTAAGCTCGCCAGTCCTCGGGCGAGGGAGTTAGTCTATTGAGATTGGCCTGTAAAGGTGTCAATATTCGTTGCCATACGAACTGGTCTTGTTCATACCGTTCGGGGGGTTTGCCGGCTGTTGACCGCTCAGAGCGTCTAAGTTCGACTGGGGTGGAATCTTCTGGGGTGGTGGACGTCGGTGGGCTGCATGATGCCGGTGGGTTAATTGTGTCAACTGGCTCATTATTGGGTGGAGGGCCCTTGGGAACTGGAGGGAAATCCTCGTCGTCCGAGTCCCAGCATATGGACTCCGGTTCGGATGTCTTCGGGACGGGTTCCAGTTGCTTCGGGTCGGTGGAAATACACGGGCGTAACATATTACGATGCACAATGCGGGTGGGCAGTGTTTCATCCTGCTCGGGCCGTATTTCGTACACAGGTCCTTCTGGATGGACACGGCGTAGTACCCGATAAGGACTCTCTTCCCAACGTGACACCAGTTTATTCTGGGGCGTTGATCTAGTACAAGCACACGGTCCCCACTTTGGAGATGGGGAGGGGAGGTTGTATTCTTCCCTGGGTGTTCCCAGTCTTGAAGTTTGGTATGCACAATTCGGTGAAGCGTTTGCAGCCTGTGGCGATGATTTCGGACCCAAGACGACACTCCGGTCCAGGGCCGAGGCTCTTCGGGGTCCAACTCTACCTCCGTGATCCCTTTACCCTCTTGTCCGAACAGCAGGAAATAAGGAGTATAGCCGGTAACTCGATGTACCCGATTATTATAAACCCATACTAATTCAGAAACATATTCAGGCCAACGAGCTTTCTTGTCACTGTCCGATTAAATCGCTCACAAGCCCCATTCTCTTGCGGGTGATATGGTGTGGTCCGGGATTTATCAATCCCATAAAGATGATGTAGTTCCTCCATAACTTTCTCCAAAAAACATGCTCCCTGGTCGAAATGTATACGTTGAGGACAGCCGTACACTTGCATAAAGTTTCTGCAAATTGCGGAGGCGGCTGACTCCGCGGTCTGGTCTCGAGTAGGGGTGACCACAGCGAACTTGGTGAAATGATCCACCATGACGAGGCAGTGTTTGTATCCCTGGAATGCGGGACCAATGTGCAGATAATCCACTGTCAGGAGCTCAAAGGGTGCTGAAGTCACAATCGTCTGTGTTGCGGCCCTCTGAGCAGGCGGTTTGGCCAATTCACATAAGCGGTAGGTACGGCAAACTTCGTCCACAACAGCCGACAAGCGTGGGTGATAAACTTTCTGTTGTAACCATTGCAAAGTCTTTTTGACTCCAAAGTGGGCCCCTTTTTCGTGAGCCTCTCGAGCGAGTTCGTGTAGTTGAGCTCCGGGCGTAACCACCTGCCAAACAGTCGTTGAGGTTGTTTGCGAAGTGATTTTACGGTACACTAGTCCCTTTCGGATAATCAGTCTCTCCCATTGTCGCAGCATCAGCAACAGGTCTTGGGTCAAAGTTTATCGTTGAGTATCAGTGGGTAATTGACCAGCGGCGACCCATGTCCGGAGAAGTCCAACTTCTTCATCTTCTTGTTGCTGTTGTATCCACTTATCCCGAGATTGTTCCAGGATGCCCCTGTGGGCCTCTGGGGAAGATACTTTTGCATCAACATTGGTGAGCACGGCAGCAGTAAGAGCGAACGGTATTTCCTCTCCTTCTAATTTTTCGTCTCGATTCTGTCCGGGAGTTGTATGTCGAATCCTGGAGAGAGTATCTGCATGAACATTCTCGGCCCCTCTTTTGTAAATAATCTTGTAATTGTACTTCGCCATTCGGGCCACCCATCGCTGCTCCAAAGCCCCCAACTTGGCGTTTTCCAAATGAGCCAGTGGGTTGTTGTCAGTTCGCACTACCACCTCGGAGCCCGCTAGGTACTCTGCGAATCTCTCCGTCATAGCCCACACCACTGCGAGGAGCTCGAGCTTAAAAGAGCTGTAATTGTCAGGGTTACGCTCGGAGTCATGGAGTGAACGGCGATCACCCTCTCCCGGCCATCCTGAACCTGTGACAACACAGCCCCTAGCCCGTGAAGACTCCCGTCAGTGTGCAGGATGAACGGCTGAGAGAAATCCGCATAAGCCAACACTGGGGCATCTGAGAGTGCAGCCTTGAGATCTCAGAAGGCCTCTCCTGAGGGTGTTGCCACTGGAATTTTCGCCCATTGGCCCCAGCGGGAGCCCCCTTCAGCAGGTCATGCAGGGCTCGAGCTCGACATGCAAAATTCTTTACGAAACGACGGTAATATCCAGCTAACCCCAGAAAAGCCCGCACGTCTTTCACCGTCTCGGGGGTAGGCCATTCCTGGATAGCAGCAATCTTCTCCCGGGATGGCCTCACACCCTCTGCTGAAATGACATGACCCAGATACTCAATCTGAGAGCGAAATAGGTGGCATTTCTGAGGCTTCACCTTCAACCCGTACATTTGCAGCTGGCTGAGTACCTGTCCCAACCGCTTCAGGTGGTCCTCGAAGGAGGCGGCATAGACAATGATGTCGTCCAGGTAGATCAGCGTGGCCTCAAAATTGAGATCCCCTAGACATCGCTCCATCAATCACTGAAAGTTCCCGGGGGCGTTGGCCAGCCCGAATGGCATCCGATTAAACTCAAACAGTCCCATGGGCATTATGAACGCCGTCTTAGCTCTGTCCTCTTCTGACATGGGCACCTGCCAGTACCCACTGGCCAAGTCCAGGGTCGAAAAATGTGTTGCTTTGCCCAATGCAGACAGAGATTCTTCTATGCGGGGCAGTGGGTATGAGTCTTTAATAGTGCAAGCATTCAATTTACGATAATCCACACAGAATCGTAGTGTACCATCTTTCTTCCGGACCAACACGATGGTGGCCGCCCAAGGGCTTTGACTTTCCCGTATCACCCCTTTTTGCAGCATCTGGGCCAGCAAAGTTTTCACCTCTTGATAGAGTTGTGGCGGGATCTGTCGATATCGTTCTCGGATAGGGGCCGCTCCTGCTGTGGGGATCTCATGAGTGATGGCGGTGGTACACCCAAAGTCGTCCTCATGGCTAGCAAATACTTCATGGTACTGTCCCAGCAATGCTTTTACTTATGAAAGTTGGGCCGCAGTTAGTCCAGAAAGCTCGGCCCGCATCTGCTCCAAAATATTTCGGCCCTTCTCTTGTGTCGAGACTTCGTGGGCCTGTAAGGTTCGTATTGTTACCTCCCAAGGATCCTCAGGGTGAACTCGTAATTGAACCGCAGGAGCGGGCAGCACTTCTTCTAAAGGCTTTACTAGTTTGGCCAGTACAGTCCGTGCTTTCAGAATGGTATCTCGGTCTTCAAGGTTAACGCAGCGGACCAGGACGGTTCCTTTTCGCACCATAGCGAGGGAACGGGCCACCAGTATGCCAGGAGGTAAGTGCTCTGAGTGACACGGCTCCACCTGCACCTCCACGCCCTCCAAAGGTATCGGGGCCCGAATTAGCAGGGCCACCACTGTCTGTCCAGGAGGCAACACAAGCAGGGGTGCCGCTGACACGATGACCTTGCCCAGAGCCTCACCCTCCTGGCAGTCCCGATGCACCCACGCACCTCACACCAGCTGCTGGAATACCTGTCCCTGAGCTGTGTGAGAACCCCACTGCTTCAGTGTCCTTTGTGTGGGATCACTAAGCAACAGGTTACCAAACTGTTTTAAAATATTCATGCCTAGGGTGACGGGGTGTCGTTGATCAACTTCTCCTTGAGTCAGCACCACCCCTATGCGGCCGAGGGGTTTACCGCACAACGTCACCTGCACCTACACTACCCCGGCAACCGGGACCGGCAGTTGGTTGGCGGCTACTAGTCTAATCATGGGCCCCCACTGAGGCCTTGCTGCCTCCGGAAAGTTTCGTTGAAAGTACACTGCGGGCATAGTGGTTACTTGTGACTCCGTGTCCACCAGACACCGGACGGCCCGGCCCTCTACTTCTGTCCAAACTACCGGACACTTTGCTACCAAATCTTCGGGACTTCCACCACCCCTAGTTGTGGTTTTCGGCTCCGAGCGGCGTCCCCCCAGCCCGGAGCCCTTTAGTTTAATGGCCGCCGGGGTGGGTATCTCCCACGCCACGGACACTCTCGGGCGAAGTGGCCTGGTTCTCCACACTCATAACACCGGGCCGGTATAGATTGACCACCCCGCGGAGAGCGTGACCCCCAGGGACCGGGATTAACACTGGGTCGTCCAGTCTCCGGTTCTTTTCTTCTCTTTACTTCAGCCAACTCGCTCTTAATATTTTTCAATTCTCGCTTCATCTCCTCCACCAACTGAGGTTCCTCAACTGTGTTCGAGGAGGCCTCCACACCTCGGACCTTCCCCACGGGGACCGCCATCCCCTGCTCTTGCTCCCGAACCCGTGCCTGACTTCCCACTTCTGAAAAGTCTATTTGGGGATTCATTCTGATCTGTTCCCGTAATGCCTGCTTTATCAGTGGATCTCGCAGTCCAGTCACCAGTAGGTCACGTAGGGTAATGTCAACAGGTCCTACCCCTACCCCGTCTTTTCTTTCAATAGCCGTATGCAATTCTTGGAGTACATTCATATACTGAGTAATCGTCTCCCCCTCTGCCTGCATCCGGCTAAACAGACGGGTCCTTAACTCTCCCACATTAGTGGGATCCCCGTGGGTCTGTTCCACTATCTGCAACACCTTTTCAAAAGTGTTGCGGTGCCCCAGAGGTTTCAACATCACTGACCTCCGCACCTCCCCATCTAGGGCCATGAGTGCCACTTCAGCTTCCAGGTCAGGGGTCATTGGGTGCATCCGAAAGAGCCCCCGCATTCGCTCTGTCCAGCTCCATAGCATAGTATTGGAGCCGGAGAATCTAGGCAAGTTGTTCAGCATGGCCCCCAATGAAATGCTAGTACGGGGGCCCTCATTATTTACAGAGTCTACAGCTTCCCCCTGACCTGCGCCACCACCGTCTACGCTCGGAGACTGCATCCTGCCGACTACGCCAAGTGTAGGGTTGAACAGGTTCGCAGGATGCAGTGATGAGACACTAGACGACTGATGGTTTGCAAAATAACTTTTATCTAGCTTTAGCCACTGGTCTTGTCTGAACAAACATACAATTAAGAACAAAACAAACAGTCCACGCAGGGACTCAACAATCTTAGCCAAATTCTAATGCCACTTAGCCTTCCAGGGACTGCTGGTTTCGTGAGCGTGGCCGCATTGAGGTCGCTGAGGCGGTTGTCCTGAAGTCTCGCTTCCCCGGGAAGGAATGGGGCTCAACAGGCCCTGAAGAAAGTGATGACGGTGGGGCGCAACAGGCCCTGAAGAAAGCAATACCGTTGGGGCGCAACAGGCCCTGAAGAAAGCAATGCCGTTGGGGCGCAACAGGCCCTGAAGAAAACGAGGCCGTTGGGGCGCAACAGGCCCTGAAGAAAGCGCTGCCGCTGGGGCGCAACAGGCCCTGAAGGAAACGCTGCCGCTGGGGCGCAACAGGCCCTGAAGAAAGCGATGCCGTTGGGGCGCAACAGGCCCTGGAGAAAGCGATGCCATTGGGGCGCAACAGGCCCTGAAGAAAGCGAAGGAGGTGGCGCGCGGTGATGACGCAGTTCCCCAGATGACCTGTAGCCGTCCTTTATCAAGGAGTCTCTCCCAAAGCCAGGGTAGCGAGCCTTTAATCTCGCCTGTGACGAGGTGGCGTATCTTCAGGCCGGTGACGGCCGGGTCGGCGTGATGGGGGAAGGCTGGGGGGAAGTGCCAAGGCCTCTGTGGCCTGGTTACGGGTACTCACGGCCACAACCTGAGGTAAAGTTCCTCTCTCTCCAAGGCAGGGGGTCGCGGGGATGATTCTCTCAGGACGGGAGCGGGGAGCAGTCTCTGGGAACAGTCTCTCACGTCTCTCTTGTCGGTAAATGTCCAGCTTTCTCTTTGCAGGCTCCTCTCAGTGCCCCTGCAAGTCACCCTGCGTCCTGCCTTCTCTCTCTTCCCCAACTGTCACTTCAGCGCGCCCCCTGCTCCTTTTACCCTAGCCCCGCCCCTTGTTGCCCTGACAACTTCAGTCGCATGTCTCCCTTTGTAATCCTCCTGATGTGATTCCTTCAATAACTCTGATGGCGGTCCCCTTGGTTCCGGCCCAATCACTATATGGGGGTCCTCCTCCCCACAACGATATACTTGCATTGATTTTTTTTATTGTGCCAATTAGAGGAAATACAATTCCATGCCCTTCCTGCCCTGTTGGCAGTAAAGGTGTAACGGGAACATATTGCACTTTTCATCCTGAGCTCCCTGGTTCATGGTTTATATGGGATAAGGTAGCCGTATACAATTATACAGAAGGGGCTGTATTTGTGTTTGTCACCAACTATATGTGGTTTTATATATTCGGTGGGGGACACTTATTTTTGCTGGGTCACGATTACCAGGAGCAACGCTTCATTGTACATTCTGCAGGTAGAAGCAACATAAAAGCCTCTCCGTTATCATTCACCTCTCGCCGCCTGCAGCCCCCACACCTGTTTTTCATTCCCTTGCTCCCAGGTTGGTGAAATCTGTTTTTTTTTGCCATTTGCGTGGTCTTTGGAAACATGAATGGGTCTGTTACTATGCAACTGAAAGCAGCAAGTGGATCTGTCATTACAGGTTATCCCTTCCCCCCGCAAGCATTAAAACCTAAGGCAAGGTCTGCAGCCTGTAGAAACGGCGACGGAGGAGGCCGGGAGAATAACAGTACCGGCATCCATTAATATTATGTCTGTAATAATCCAGCAAAGACTGAAATAACGAGAAGCCGGATTATTGGAAATAGTAAACTATCGCAAATAAACAGATTAGAAAATGAGACAATAAAGTAAATAATAGTGATACTTTTATCCTAAACCAGATTAGCAATTTCCAGGCCACTGAGGCCCATTAATCCCTTAGTGCCCAAGCTAATTTTGCCCGTAATGGCCAGGCCAAAATTTAGAAAATCTGACCAGTGTCCCTTTATGTGATACTAACTCTGGAACACTTCATCAGATCCCAGTAATTCTGAGGAATGTTTTTTTCGTGACATATTGTACTTTATGTTAGTGGTAAAAATTTAGGTTGATATTTTTTGCATTTCTTTGTTAAAATATCGCAATTTTTGTGAAAATTTAGAAAATAATAGCAATTTTCAAACTTTTTATTTGTATATCCTAAGACCAGTTAATCATGTGTGGCGCCCCTGAGGCTCAGTCGCCACAGAGGTACTGCACCTTCCTCTCTCCTAAGATGTGGTGCCCCACCATCCAGGTAAGTTGGAGGCTCCTGACCACGCTCCAACACTCGCACCCCACACAATAGAGTAGTTCAGCAAAACCACATTGCGGCTCCTTGCTTAGAGAAAAGCAGAGCACCTTTGGTGGCTCCCTGCTTGGAACACTAGATGTGCTGGGAGGTGGGTGGAGTTTAGAATACATAAAAGAGCGGGATGGTTTAGGATTACAGGTCAGTATGAGGCAGGACGTCACTCAGAGAGGAGTGAAGAAAGGAGATCCCTGGAAGAGGGATGGAGGAAGGAGTGCTGCAGCTGCCTCAGTGATCTGAGCCAGCTGGCACGGGAAAGGAAAGAAGGAGAAAGACATTGAACCGAAGCCTGAGCTTCCATAGAAGGGAAAGACAAGTACGGAACGTAGGAGTGAACGGAACACAGAGGACGAGGGTTAGAGGAAGAACCCTGCCTGGAAGTTCTAAGAGCAAGGCCGGGGCCCGGTCTCCGAGGTTGTATGGACACTAATGGTTCTGCAGCAGACACCGGTGGAGTAGTGGGCTGTAAATGCACTACTCCCATCTAAGACTTGGGGGCACAACAGCAACACGGATAGAGAGCCGGGACTCAAGACTAGAGAGTCCCCGAAGCAGGCTACAGCTGTTTGCCGTACAAGTATAGTTCTTGGGAACATCGGTTAGGAGGAACTCCAGTGTAACTCAGTACTAGGAGATCTTCACACTTAAAGGCGCTATAGAGGAGACGTTCAGAAAAGCACATAAGTTGGCGGAGTGTTGGAAGGGAGCATTCCATCTTGCCTGGAGGTTGACTGAGTTCCTGACCCGGAGGACACGGCACAGAAGCGGGCACTACAGACTGTGAGTAAACCATTGGAACTACATGCCCTGGTGTCCTCCATTTCTTCCTGCGTCCGTCCGCCTGACACAGCTACATCCCCTGCGTCAGACACTACACCATCTAAGTGTCTCCACAACTACACTGCCCTGGGACAACAGCCCTGCCTGTGGAGGGCTATACCATCATTGCTGCACCACACCATCTGTCCCAGAGGATCTGTCTGCAGCGTCGGCTTAACACCTCCCTTGCCGAACACCACAGGTGGCGTCACGAACTATTCATCTAACTACATTCCACCATTCAATCTCCCCCATTAATTGGGCGCCCAGGGCCACGGACCGGGTCACCGCTGCTGTGACACATCCCGCCGACCCCGGCCCGGTATCGAGTAACCCACGGCCCTGGGAGGGTGATCCAACTTGGCGTCACGAACAGGATGACGAGACCCAATGCCATCGGGTTCTGTGTGCCTAGGATTTGTTGGACTTAAAACTTTTGAGAATGTGCAGAAGACCCAATTTAATAGACTGTGAAATGAACATTAAAAATGGCTGTTGGCGTGGAGAAGAAGGGCGTGAAGAGATGGGAGGTCCTAGGAAAAGACCGCGAACAGTCTTGGGCCTCCCCTGCCTGAATTACTATGTGACAGCAACATGGCCCACCCCCGAGGGGTTCGTATACTGGCTTGGTATGGAGGCGCTGGAAGAAGACACCGCCCCAAGAAGGAGGGTCAGAAGCCAGTGGCGGGAAAGGGGCCGAGAGAGGAGGGAGAAGAACGCCAGAACGCCATCTTGGAGAGAGACGGGAGGAGACCTGCGGAGCGCGGGGAAGCGGATCTCCCCGGCGCCATGGCTGAAGGCTCCAACCCTGTAGCGGAGATAAACCGTCAGCAGCTGGAGGACGAAATTGCCCAGCTGACGCGCCGCCTGCAACTGAGGCAGGAAGCGCTATGGACACTGAACCTGCAGCACGCCCAGGAGGGGCCTACACCTGCGGTATCCGCGACACCGGTACCCGCCGCTGCTGCACCGGACCTCTTCCAGGCGGACCCTGTGGAGCCTGGAACCGCTGCTATGCCACTGGCAGCGTACTTTGTTCCCTCCCTGCCGCTACTACCCGAGGAGTTGTACACAGCACAGGGAGCTGAGGCGGAGAAAGAGAAGCCACTGTCCGGACCTGACGCAGCTGCGCAGGTCCCTACAGAAACCCCCACGGGCCCAGAGCTGCCGTTAGCTCAACCGCCGTCCCCGGTGTCCCACCGAGCAGTGTCCACTGCCACTATGCCTGCACCGGAGCAGAGACCGCACCGCCGGGAGGCACTAGGTTTATACCCTGGCCCTCCTAATGGGTTGCCCCCCCGAATTCACGTTGTCAGAGGCAGGCTTGCGGGAACTGGAAATGGGGCAGTTGGAAGAGTCAGCTGGGGGCACTGGACTGTCGGAAATGGGGAGGTGGAGGAGGTCCCTACTGAGAAGGGTACGGCTGAAACAGGCACGCACGATTCCGCATGTTCGGGGATTGGAGGAGTCTAGGTCACTTTGGGATAGTGACCTCGGGATCCCTTGGCTGCCAAGTCCCCATGTAGTCGCCTATCAGAGCCAACAAGCTGCGGCATCCCTCGGTGCTAGACCACGCACCAGACCATTGGAACTAGCATGCAACCAGCAGCAGGATGAAGATACCCAAAGTATCACATCTGGTAGCGGTTCCCAGTCAACAGCTTCCAGAACCCCAGGAGGGGACTATCATTAGCTAACTAAGTCTCGTTACCAAGGAGGGTTTATTTGCACCGTTGTGCCTGTTGTTCTATTTTTGACCATCATGGTTTAGTTTTGTTTTTTCAGTGTTGCCCTGTTTTGTTGGCAGCCTTCCTACTAGACTGAGCAATCATGAACTTGGAGTGATCCTAAAACTTTTGTTTGTAAATAGTTGCACCTCTTTAGGTGCCCTCTCTTGGTTTTACATGGGACACTTTGCGAAGATTACGTCTACCTCATTTGGAGCATGACTCCAATCAAAGGACACTGCAAGAGATCCCGGCTGGGAGCGGTGTCCAGCACTTACAAGAATTATTGAAAAGTTTTAATGTGAAGTAATTGATAATGATGTGTTTTATAAGAGTATTGGTAACTAGGAAATGGCTTTTATATAGAATTAGGAATATTTTGATACAGAGATGAGAGATTTGAATAAAGAATTGAAAATGTATATGATAAGCCAGGCATCACGGTTGTCACTCAGAGTTAAGAGAAAGTAGAAAATGTGAAAAGAGAAAAGAAAGAAATGTTGATGAAGAATACTGAAGTGATAGTGAGTAACAGACAATAGCACTTTCAATTAAGTATTGTATGGAAAATTGCACTTTTTGACATAGGATTTTAGATAATTAATTAAGAATTGTTTGCAACGTTCAAGAATGAGTGCCTCTCATATTGGGAAGTTTAGTATAAGAAATGTTTATTCAGCATTGCTAAAATTTGTATGTTCCTGTATTGTCAACTTTGTTTACCTTGCAGCCCGCGGACGTGCTGTGTTTAACGGGGGGGTATGTGGTGCCACAGAGGTACTGCACCTTCTCCTAAGGTGTGGTGCCCCACCATCCAGGTAAGTTGGAGGCTCCTGACCACGTTCCAACACTCGCACCCCACACAATAGAGTAGTTCAGCAAAATCACATTGCGGCTCCTTGCTTAGAGAGTGTTCCTGCTTGGAACACTAGACGTGCTGGGAAGTGGGTGGAATTTAGAATACATAAAAGAGCGGGATGGTTTAGGATTACTGGTCAGTCTGAGGGAGGAAGTCACTCAGAGAGGAGTGAGGAAAGGAAATCCCTGGAAGAGGGATGGAGGAAGGAGTGCTGCAGCTGCCTCAGTGATCTGAGCCAGCTGGCACGGGAAAGGAAAGAAGGAGAAAGACATTGAACCGAAGCCTGAGCTTCCATAGAAGAGAAAGACAAGTACGGAACGTAGGAGTGAAGGGAACACAGAGGACGTGGGTTAGAGGAAGAACCCTGCCTAGAAGTTCTAAGCGCAAGGCCGGGGCCCGGTCCCCGAGGTTGTATGGACACTAATGGTTCTGCAGCAGACACCGGTGGAGTAGTGGGCTGTAAATGCACTACTCCCATCTAAGACTTGGGGGCACAACAGCAACACGGATAGAGAGCCGAGACTCAGGAGTAGAGAGTCCCCGAAGCAGGCTACAGCTGTCTGCCATACAAGTAGAGTTCTTGGGAACATCGGTTAGGAGGAACTCCAGTGTAACTCAGTACTAGGAGATCTTCACACTTAAAGGCGCTTTAGAGGAGACGTTCAGAAAAGGCACATAAGTTGGCGGACTATTGGAAGGGAGCATTCCATCTTGCCTGGAGGTTGACTGAGTCCCTGACCCGGAGGACACGGCACAGAAGCGGCCACTACAGACTGTGAGTAAACCGTTGGAACTACATGCCCTGGCGTCCTCCATTTCTTCCTGCGTCCGTCCGCCTGACACAGCTACATCCCCTGCGCCAGACACGACACCATCTAAGTGTCTCCACAATTACACTGCCCTGGGACAACAGCCCTACCTGTGGAGGGGTCACCGCTGCTGTGACACATCCCGCCGACACCGGCCCGGTACCGAGTACCCCACGGCCCTGGGAGGGCGACCCACATGCTGCACATATTAATTAATAAATAACATCTCCCGTATGTCTACTTTACATCTGCATCATTTCTCAAACGTCATTTGATATTATTAGGATGTTAGAAGGGTTAAAAGTTTAGCAGCAATTTGTCATCGTTGTCAACAAATTTGCAAAACCTGTTTCTTTAGAGACCTATTCAGATTTAAATGGACTTTGAGGGGCCTATATATTGGAAACTTCCCAAAAGTGATGCCATTTTTAAAAAACGCACCCCTCAAAATACTTCAAAACTGCTGTCAGGAAATTTTTTCAGCCCTTCAGCTGCTACACAAAAATTAATGCAAAGTGGAAATAAAAAAAAAAATAACTCTAAAATGTTGTTTTAGCCCCAAATTTTTCACTTTTAAAAGGGATAGCATGACAAAAAGGAGAGCAAAATTTGTTACCCTGTTTCTTCTAAGCGAGATGATACCCCACAAATGGTCAGAAACTTCTGTTTGGGAAAATGGCAGGGCTCGGAAAGGAAGAACCATTTGAATTTTGGAGTACAAATGTGGCTGAGATTGCGGGCGCCATGTCGCATTTGCATGGCCCCTAAGGTGCCTAAATACCAGAAACCTCCTATAAGTGACGCCTTTTTGGAAACTACACCCCTCGAGGATTTTATCCAAGGGATATAGTGACCATTTTGAGCCTCCAGCTACTACACAGAGTTTAATAACATTAGGTCCTTGCTTTTATGCTTTATTCCCAAATTTCTCACTTTTGCAAGCGGTATCACCAAAAAGTGTACCCCACTGTTTGTTACCCACTTTCTTATAAGCATGGTGAGAAAGTTCTCTTTGGACAAATGGCAGAGCTCGAAAGGGAAGAGGAATTGAATTTTGGAAAACAAATTTGACTCTTTTTGGAATAGATTGCCATATTTGCAGAGCTCGCCTGGTTCAAGAACAACAGAACCCCCCATAAATGTATTTTATGCAAATTATACCCTTTAATGGATTTATCTAGGGAGGTAGTGAGTAGTTTGATACCACCATTTTCTATACATTTGATATGTGGTATTTCTCAAAAGAGGGGCTGACACAAAGACCTGGTTGTGATGGGCACATGGGGCAATAATAGCAGGAATCACTCCTTCTTCCGTGCTTTCTACAATCCCAGGATCTATTTGTAGGACGGTTTTGGGTTAGAGTAGGAGAAATGAATAAAATGGCGCTCTACAAGTCTCCGGAAATCCTCGTACTAGAAGACTGCCTCCTGTGCTGTTGAGACACTCAACATAGGAGACACTCAACAATTATCTCCTGGAACTGAAGGAAAACGAGCACTGTGTGGTCAGCATGTAGACATCCTTCCTGTCATTCCACTTCGTTGCCAGAAGTTGGTTACTTGCCAGTGAGAATGACGCCCTCTTCTCCAAACATCTGGACACCAATTGTGATGGAAACTCTACTCGTTTTTTTCTGACTGTCCCACAGGCCCCTGTATATGCAGCATGGAGGGATTTATATAGGGGAATACTGGTGTAATAATTATTACAAGTGGAGTGTGCAAATTCACCCAACGACTTTTGCTACATTCTGTAGTGAAGAAACTACGAAGAAACATTACGGAGTTCGTTAGAAAAAGGTATTATTTTTTTTTATATAAAACTCTAGGTGATCAGGACAAGTCGTGGGCTCCACATGTGGTGTGTTCTGTTTGTGTAGAACTAAGACAGTCAGACTAAAGGGAAGAAAGCGAGCTTTTGTTTTTGCGGGCCTATAATCTGAGGGAAAAGCAAAATCATAGTGATGATTGCTACTTTTATATGTGCAACGTGAAGGGATTCAACCTTACAAATAAGAAGGAGATTATATACCCGGACCTCCCATCAGCGATTCGCTCTGTGCCTCAAGGTCCAGGAATACCTGTCCCTTCACATCTAGAGAAACTTTAAGATACACCTGATTCAGAACACGAAGAGCAGGACTTTGATGGAGACTTTCATGCTAGTCTCAACGAGCCACAGCTTTATTCAAGCCTCAAATTAAATGATTTAATTAATCATGGACTTCGACCTTCCTAAACATTCTGTAGAACACTAAAGGAAAAGAACCTGCTAGGCTCCAGGTACCTCTTTTTCATGGTACAAAAGCAGAGAAGAGTAACTCCTTCCATACTTTTCCAAAAATGGTGCTCTGGGCTGATGGAAACATTTAACAATGTGAAGAGAGTGGAGACTCTTTATTGATTCATCAAAAAAAAAGAAAAGTCTGCAAGCTGTGCTACTGCACAATACCAGCAAATATGCTTCAGTGCCTGTAGGGCATTTTGTGCACTTGTAGGGAAGCTATGGGAATTTAGACTTTATTCTCAAGAACTTAACTACAAGGAGCAAGGATGGTCAATATGTGATGATGTAAAAGTTTTCTTTACTCCTTAGGCAGCAAGGAAGATACACAAAATACCGCTGCCTTATGTGTGAATGGTACAGTCTGACAGGGCTTATTGGCGCCAAAAAAGTTGGCCAACGAGAGCATCTTTGCAACCTGGACTCAAGAACATATTTGCGGAAAGTTTAGTTGATTCCACTAAAATTCTCCTCCCACCAATCCACATTAGGCTTGGACTGACGAAGCGGTTTGGGAAAGCTCTTCCAAAAAAAGGACAGACTTTTTAAGGACCTGTGTACCAAGTTTCAGTGACTGTCCGAAGCAAAACTGAAGGAAGGCATTATTGTGGGTAGGGATATTTGGAAACTCAAGAAGGACGATGTGTTTGAAATGAAAATGAAAAGGGCTTAGGATTCTTTTAAAGAAGTTGTGAAGAAATTTCTAGGTAACAACAAAGATCTAAAATTTAACTACATCATGGAGAAGATGCTGAAACGCTTCAGAGCCTTGGGTTGTCTGTAAAAAATGTAACTTCATATTCATCATTCTCATTTGGACTACTTTCCTGAAAATCTTGGTGCTGTTAGCGAAGAGCAAGGAGAAAGGTTTTATCAGGATATCAAGGAGATGGAAAGACGATACCAAGGTATATGGAACGTGAACATGATGGGGGACTACAGCCCTACTGCTGGATGCTTCACAGAGAAGTTCTGCAAGGCTTCTGTAAGGGAAAAGGTATCAAGAGAAGCTTTGAATGGGAAAAGGCGCAAGAATTAATTTTCAATAAAGTTACAGAATGAATGTTTAATACATTTTTTATATATAATACTGTGTACATTTTTGGCTTCAATAAAAAATGTTCTTGTTCATCTCGCTTGTAATTTCACACGCGTTTGGTGCAAAATCCATACGTGATGGTTAAAAAAGGAAGTGTTTTTATAAATCAAGGCATAAAGAAAACATAAGCGTCAGTCATAGGATTTAAAAAAATGTGAAAAAATGTTCATAAACCCAAATGTTGCATACCCGTGGTATCAATGTACATGTGGTACACTTGATGTAAAAATGGCATCATTGGGGGCGTGGCCTGACTGGCAATGGTGCTGACTGCATAACTTCTGAGCTCCCATGTGAGCTGCTCTAAATCGGCTCAAATAGATTCATTCCTCCTTCTCTCCTGGCTGGGGTTGTGAGTTTTACCTGCATGCCTCCCAGGAACAAGATGACCAGAGGGAAAGCTGCTAAGCGTCCTTCTCCAGCCAAACTTACAGACTTCTTCCCCAGAGACGGCAGCATGGTGAAGGGGAAGATGGCAGCTTCCCCTGCCTCCACTTCTTCCCGCTCCTCCAGAAGAGCCTCAGTGGTGAACTCTGACACGGCGCCGGACCAGTCAGACATCCCGCTGACAAAGAAAACAATGCAGAGCCTGCTGGTCTCATTGAGAGCTTCTTTACAGGAGGATCTGAGAGGTATGCTGGCGGGGATCCGGGAGGACATAACGGCTATAGGGGACAGAATGGATCATTTAGAATCTAAAATGGCGGAGCTCACCAAGTCTCATAACGACCTTATAGACGCCCATTCTACTTTAGAAGATCACGTTAGTGGCTTTCAAGCTAAAGTTACAGATTTGGAGGATCGGTCGCGCCGTAATAATGTAAGGATTCGTGGAATCCCCGAGTCGGTACCAGATGGGGAGTTGTCAGAGTTTTTACAAGGTCTGTTATCTGAGGTGCTCCCTGAGGCTGAATCGGCCAGTCTCATGGTAGATCGGGTCCACAGAGTGCCTAAGCCTAGATCGCTCGGAGCTGACATCCCACGTGATACCCTTTAAGACTAAAGAAGCCTTCTTGCGAGCTCTGAGGAGACAGCCGGTTTTATCCCCAAGATATGCAGCCTTGTTGGTATTCCCGGATCTATCTGCAGGGACACTTGCAAAAAGAAAGGAATATGCTCCTCTCACTAAAGCTCTCAGAGATGCTGGAATAAAATACCGCTGGGGCTTCCCAGTCAGTCTCTCAGTTTCACACAACGGTGCCCTCCATGTTTGCCGGTCTCCTGCCCATCTAGCAAAACTGATGGAATCCTGGAACATTCTCCCATATTGTGAGGCTGCAGGTTGCCCTCAAGATAATTCCCAGTTGGAAAAGATCTCAGAGGAATGGATCCAAACCTGAAGTTGAGAGCCAGCTCACTGTTGCTCAAGATCCTGGTCTATTTTTTTTTCTTTCTTCACCAGGTGCCCCCAAGTGTCTCAGTTTCGTTTTTAGCCACCAGCTACCCCCTTTGTGGTGGTGGTGATACAGCTTCTTGTTAAAGCTGTTTATTTGACTGCATGTTTTCTTCATGTTATTTTTGCTAGCTTCTGCTTCTTTCCTTCTAGTTATCATGCTTTTTTCCTCACCCACTCCTTTTCCATCTTCCTCTTCCATTCCCCTCCCTTCCTTCCTACAGATAACATAAATATTCTGCATGATCTGAAATGGGGTTAAAGTTCTTATCGTTGAACACTAAAGGGTTAAATTCCCCGGCTAAGCGTAACATGTTATGGAATGAGGTTCACAAGTCAAAGTGTGATATTCTATGTGTACAGGAAACTCATCTGGTTGCAGCTGACAATTTCAGGCTCAACAATCGGTTGTTCCCTCATAATTTTCATGCTAACTTTAGTAAAAAGCGGGCTGGGGTTAGTATTTTTATTAAGCATACAGTGGCGTTTAAGCTGAATTCTGGACATTCTGACTCAGAAGGCAGATTTCTGATTATACTGTGCTCCCTGAACAATGTGAAATACACTCTGGCCGGGGTCTATGCTCCTAATATAAGGCAAATCGGATTTCTGCGGAAATTCCTAAAAATCCTGGACCAAACAGCTGTGGGTCATAAAGTGATCTGTGGAGATTTCAATATCCCTGTTTCAAAACAACTAGACTGTTCCGCTAATACTGCTTATAGGAAAGAAATTGGCCAGCTTTTAGCACAACATCACCTTCACGATGTTTGGAGATACACCCATGCTGAAGAAAGGGACTACACGTATTATTCTGCTAGATACTCCTCTTATAGCCGCATAGATTATTTTTTAGTGGATAGTAGCCTCCTGGCTGAGTGCTCGGAGTCTCAAATAGGAGTCATATCATGGTCTGACCATGCGCCCGTCTCCCTAACAATTAATGAGGGTCATAATTCCTCAATTTTTCATAGATGGAAAATAAATGATTCCTTGCTCTCTAAACAACATGTTTTACAAGAATTATCTGGGGGGTTATCAGAGTTTTTTTCTTCTGAATGATAATTCAGTTTCAGATGAGACTCTTTGGTCTTCACATAAGGCGGTAATTAGGGGAATTTTTATTAAAATTGCTGCTTGGGAAAAAAAGAAAAGAGAACAGTTGACAGCGAATATTCTTGGTCAGATTCAAACCTTAGAATCACTAAATAAAACTGGCCCCTTACCCTCGCGCTCGGCCCAATTAAAAGAGCTAAGGTTACAGCTAAGGCAAATTCTTATCTTCAAATATGAAAAAAATCTTAGAGCTTTTAAAATCAAACATTACTCTTTGGGAGATAGAGCTGGTTCCATTTTAGCTAGGAGGGTCAAAAGTCGGGAAATGATGTCCAGGATTGAATTCTTGCATACCCCGGAGGGCTCTATAATTAAAAATCCTATTCACATTGCAAATGCCTTTGCAGACTATTACCAGGGTCTATACAATTTTAAAGACGACCCGTCCACCCCTCAGCCAACGAAACCTGCTATTGAGGCCTTCCTAGGTAAACTACACCTGCCTAGTCTGTCTCAAATGGACCTGGAGGTTCTAAATGCCCCCTTTTCTATAGAAGAAATCCATAAAACGGTCAAAGCTACAAAGACACATTCTGCTCCAGGTCCAGATGGATTTTCTAATTTATACTATAAACAATTTGTGGATCTCCTGGGTCCTTATTTGTGCAGGACTTTCACATATTGGCAAAATCAATCCTCGGTCGCCCCTTCCAATTTAGAAGCGATAATTACTACCCTCCCTAAGCTGGGGAAGCCCCCCACCTCTCCGGGGAACTTTCGCCCTATCTCACTGCTCAACTGTGACCTTAAAATATATGCAAAAATTTTGGCCTCTCGTTTACATAAGATCCTTCCCTCCTTGATAGCTCCAGATCAGGTGGGGTTTGTTGCCGGAAGGCAGGCTAAAGACGGGACTAGACGTTTGATTGACCTTATAGCTGTGATAGAGAGTAGGAGGGTCCCCAGTGTTCTCCTGTCCCTTGACGCCGAAAAAGCCTTTGACAGGGTGCACTGGGGATTCCTAAAGAATGTTTTGGAGAAATTTGGATTTCGGGGACCAATTTTATCTGCAATTCTCTCCCTGTACTCCAATCCTAACGCTAAGGTTCTCACTTCAGGGTTTGCCTCCCGTAGTTTTTCTATATCTAATGGTACCCATCAGGGGTGCCCCCTTTCCCCAATAATTTTTGCTTTGGTGGTGGAGCCTCTGGTGGAGTACATTCAGTTGCATAAGGGTATCGTGGGGGTGGCAGTTGGTAAAGTTGATCATGTTGTGGTCTGTATGCTGATGACATTATTATTTCCTGTTCTGAAGTACAGAGTTCTTTAATTAATGTACTATCGGTTCTTGAGGAATTTTCTGCTGTTTCATTTTATAAACTTAATGCAAATAAATCCCTAATTCTTCCCTTCTTTGTTCCCCGGGCTGAATGGGAGAGGCTCGCCACATCCTTGCCATTTCGCTGGGTGGACCATAGTATTCCCTATTTGGGAATCCATCTTACAACAACTAAACAATTGGTAAGGAAAAATATCTCTGAACTGACCAAAGAATTGGGAAAAGAGCTCCCTCGCTTTTCTGCATTGCCTCTATCGTGGTTGGCCAGAATTCACGCTTTTAAAATGTTATTTCTCCCAAAGCTGATATACCTTTTTAGATGCCTCCCTTTGAAGATTCCGAGATACTCCCTGTCCGGTATACAAGGCCTTATCCGCAAATATATTTGGGCTGGGAAGAAATCTAGAATACTTCAATCACTTCACCCCTCCTTTGGGGAAGGCGGAATGGGTGTGCCTGATCTGGTAGCATATCACAGGGCGGCGGTTTTAGAGTCTGTCAGGGACTGGTGGAGAGAGACGGAGGATCATAGATGGCTGCAGATTGAGGGATTCCTAAGTCCACTAGGTTCAACAAAAAAACTGCTGGGGGCTTTGATTCAAAATCGGTTGGTCCCACATTCCATTCTGGGCACGGTCGAGGCGGTGAGATGGCACTGGAGGGATTGGTCATCGGAGCTTGTGGCCGGTCTGATTTGGAGGTTGCCCTTTAAGGACATTAGGGCTTGTGTTCCTGATGTTGACCTCAGGGCTTGGGATCAGTTGGGGTCCCTGCGTATGTCAGATCTTTATGACAAGGGTTCCCTGTTACCTTTTCCTGAGCTGATGTCCAAATTCAACCTTCCAAGGCAGGTTTTCTACCAATATCTTCAAATTAGGCATTTCCTAAGCACTTTCCACCTGAGTTCCTCAGCATCAGGACATAGGTTTTTGGCAGACTTTCTATTGAAAGACTCGCCACTGGTCAAGGGCTTGTCCTTATTATATCGCCACTTTGCTTCTGATGTGGAGGGGAAGACACCAACATATATGACAAAATGGGAAAAAGAGCTGTCTCTCCCCTTGCCACCTCGGCAGTGGCATGTGGCCTCCCGGATGGTACTGGGGTCCTCCGCCTGCCTTAACCATTTGGAACAGATTAAGAAAGTACACATGGGTTGGTATAGGTGCCCAGCCCAGATAGCTAGGTTTGCGGAGGATTACTCTCCCCTCTGTTGGAAGGGTTGTGGCATGGTGGGGACAATAGGACATCTCTGGTGGTCTTGCCCTTTAATTTATAGTTTCTGGGGTCAGATCTTTGATCTAGTGGCAGAGGTTTGTGAGACTAGACTCCCTCCCTCACCTCAAATGGGGATTTTACACATGGGCTTGGATGCCTTTCCTGCTCCCATTGCTCAATGCATCTCTCACATCCTAATCTCGGCCAGTGTATCGCAGCTAGGTGGAGGTCCCCTGAAATTCCTGCTCTGGAGGAGGTGATTGCTAAAATCAACGTGCACTTCCACTATGAAACTCAATTAGCCAGCAGTGTCTCTTTGGCCTTAAAAATTCAAAAACGTTGGGCGATGTGGTCGGCCTCTCCCCCTCTAAAGTGGTGATAGCCTGCTCTTGTAATAGGTTGGACAGGTAGTTCTGTAACCGGTGGTTTAGAACAACTCTCTTTTTCTGTGCAATAAATATACTTACTGTATTGTTGTAAGTTACCTCCCCGCCCCCCCTTCCCCCTTTTCTTGCAATGTATGATGTTAGGCCTTGTCTTGTTTTGTGCATTGCCTTTCTTGTTGTTTGAAAATTCAATAAAAATCTTTGGATTAAAAAAAAAAACAAACAAAAAAAAAAAACAGCATTCCTGACGACTGAAGGGCTGTTCGAAAACTTGGTTATGCCCTTTGGTCTCACCAACGCTCCTGCAGTTTTTCAGAATTGTATTAATGTAATTTTCTCTGATTTGATTGGTCGTTTTGTGGTTATCTATTTGTATGACATTTTGGTGTACTCGGTGGACAGTCAATCTCACTTGCACCATTTGCGGATGGTTCTCATGAGACTGAGGGAGAATCATTTGTATGCCAAGTTGGAAAAATGTTCATTTTTCATGCAAGAATTATCCTTTCTGGGTTTGATTGTGTCAGGGGAAGGGTTCCGCATGGATCCTAAGAAGGTCCAGGTTGTTACGGATTGGGTGCAGCCTCATGACTTGAAAGGGTTGCAGCGATTTTTGGGCTTTGCCAACTTCTATAGGAAATTTATTAAGGGCTTCTCGCAGGTGGTAAAGCCTCTAACGGACCTCACTCTCAAGGGAGCTGATGTAAAAAATTGTTCTGTAGCTGCAAAAAATTCTTTCATGACATTAAAAAAATGCTTTTCTTCAGCCCCTGTATTGGTACAACCCGACCCGTCAAGACCTTTTGTCGTGGAGGTTGACGCCTCGGAAGTAGGAGTGGAGGCAGTATTGTCTCAGGGCCCTCCTACTATTACTAATCTGAGACCTTGCGCCTTCTTCTCTAAAAGATTTTCCTCTGCCAAGAGAAATTACGATGTCGGCAATAGAGAGTTATTGGCGGTAAAGTTGGCTTTTGAAGAATGGAGGCATTTCCTGGAGGGGGCCGTTCATCCCATTACAGTCATCACTGATCACAAAAATTTGGCTTATATCGAGTCTGCCAAGAGATTGACCCCCAGACAGGCTCGGTGGGCGCTTTTTTTTCTCGATTTCAGTTTACCATCACATTCCACCCGGGATCTAAAAACATCAAGGCTGATGCCTTATCCCGAAGCTTTGATTCGGTGATCTCTCCAGAACCTCCCTCCTCCATTCTTCAGCCAGGAGTAGTAGTGGCCGAAATCTCATCTGAGTTACAGAGAGGGATTTTGGAAGCCCAGGCTCGGGCTCTGGGTGGTAAACCCCCTGGTAAATTGTTTGTACCGGAACGTTTTCGTCTCGGACTTGTGCAGGAATTTCACGATTCTATGTTGAGTGCTCATCCTGGGATTGCAGCTACCCGGGGGGCAATCACGAGGGGTTTCTGGTGGCCCTCTATGGTAACAGATATTAAAAAGTTTGTGACTGCATGTGGGGTGTGCGCTCGTTCTAAAAGTTCTCAGGTCCGGCCGGCCGGGGAGTTGGTGCCTTTGCCAATTCCGGATAGACCATGGACACATTTGTCCATGGATTTTATCACAAATCTTCCTCCTTCCTGGGGCAACTCGGTGATATGGGTGGTGGTGGATAGGTTTTCAAAACAAGCCCACTTTGTACCTCTCCCCGCGTTAGCATCTGCTGAAACCCTGGCCCGTTTATTTATTCAGCATATAATTCGGTTGCATGGAGTGCCTATGAATGTGGTGTCAGACAGAGGGGTACAGTTTCTGGCCAGGTTCTGGAGGGCTTTTTGCAAAAAGTTGGGGATTTCGTTGTCCTTCTCCTCTGCCTATCACCCAGAGTCTAATGGACAGACTGAGCTCACGAACCAATCATTGGAGCAGATTCTGAGATGCTTGGCCTCTTCCAGGCAGGAGGACTGGTGTGAGGTATTGCCCATGGCAGAGTTTGCGTTCAACGGTCGTGTGAGCCAATCCACTGGGAAATCTCACTTTCAGATCAACTATGGGTTTAACCCACATTTTGGAGAGTTTTCCCGCATGGATTCAGGTTGTCCTGTTGCTGGGGATACGACACAATGTCTTAGAATCCTTTGGAAGGAGGTTCAGAGGAATATTTCCAAGGCCCAGGAAAACTATAAGCGGTTTGCTGACAGGAGGAGGGGGCCAGGTCCAGCATTTCCAGTAGGGGAGAAGGTGTGGCTATCCACCCGCAATATCAAGCTTAAGATACCATCTATAAAGCTGGGCCCCAAGTTTATTGGCCCATACAAAGTTGTGAAGGTTGTTAACCCAGCAGCCTACCGACTGCAACTGCCCACCTCCTTTAAAATTTCTGATGTCTTCCACAGGTCCCTGTTAAAGCCTGTGGGGACTGTGAGAGAGGATTCCTCATCCAATGCTCCGCCAGTGCTGGTAGAGGGGCAGCTGGAGTATGAAGTAGGGTGCGTTGTTGACTCCCGGTGGGTGCGCCGGAGATTCCAGTATCTGATACACTGGAAGGGGTACTCTCTGGAGGATCGGTCATGGGTTCCGGCCTCTTCGGTGCATGCCGATCGTCTGGTGCGGGCTTTCCACGCCAGATACCCAGACAAACCTGGGGGTCCAGTGGCCCCCAGTTAAGAGGGAGGTACTGTCATGGTTTGGACAGTGTTCTTGCCCTGCACTCACAGGGTTAAGTGTACGTGGCCTCTTTCTAGATCTGGGAGGGGTATTTATACTCACTCTTTACCAGGGTTCTCTGTCAGCTATACTGTTGTTCCGATTGTGTGTCTGACTCCCCTGGTGTGCGTGTGCACTGCATTGCTTGTTTGCTTCCCGTGTATGATCCGGTCTGTCCCCTCACTCTGTACTCCATCTCTCGTTTTGTTATTATTGTCTTTTCCGGTTCTGACCTCCTGGCTTGGCTATCGTTACTCCGTTACAGTTTATCGCTATTGTACCGTCTATTGCCCGTTCTGGTTTCTGATCTATTGCTACGTCCTGACTATCCATTCTGCCTAACCCTTTGGTACTGTCATGCTATCTTGTGCTTTGACCCTGGATTGATCTGGTTTCTGTCTCTGTCTATGCCCCTTGGTAACATTGTCCTGTAGTTACCTTTCTAGGAGTTTTCATCAGCTCCTAGCTCTCTGGAGTTTAGACCACGCCCTCAGTAGTCACATGCTTCAGGTCCTGTGAGCCTGAAGCATGCATCATCACCACTGCTGCCCCATTCCACAGTTTTGTACTCAGGACACGTGTACTGGCTCAGTGAGCAGGTGCAGTGCGGTGTTCCTGACACTCCCATTGAAGATAATCAAGAACTCTGAAGATCCAGTTGACTTAATGCAGTTGTTCCACCAAATAGGGATAATACTAATCAATTAATTTGGTCCACCTGTATGTATTGTGGGCAATAGGGCACTGCTGATTAAACAGTTGCATAGAGTCTTTTATCCTTCTACCTGAACGATACAGCAAGGCAGAGGATGGCCGCCTTTAAATAGGGAGACATGAAGAAGGTGAGCCCCTGCCAAGAAATTAATTACACTGTGACTTTAAGAGACAATGCTTCCCTCTGATTTGTGTGCATTTGAAATAGTCCTTTATTTTCCCTGCAGCTTTCTTTGTGTTGGTTTGAACAAGAAGCAGGAAGTGACTGTTCAGGACATGGAGAAGGGGCCTCATGCCTGTGAGAGACAGGCAGGACAACAAGTGTGTCCTAACAACGAGAGACTGGAAAAGATAGTGCCCAATTACCGAAGGTTCAATCTCCAGGACTGTGTCAGAAGGAAAGAGTTGCATTGCACAGCCAAGTTAGTTCTCCCAGAGCACCTGTAACCTGAGAAAGGAAACAACACTGTGGTACCAGTAATTCATCAACAATGAAAGTGGGAACGAGACTTGACCAGACCCAGAAGAAAACGGATCCGTTAACCTGAAGGAAGAGCTGAACACAACAAACTCGGCACCACTACATCAGGACCAAGCAGCAGCTACGAGACTTTCTTCTAAGCGCTACAGAACTGTGAGTGAGACACCAGTGTTCAACTGTATTAAGGTGTAGAGCATGGTTCTTTAGCAAGGGCACTGTAGCAGCACGGCTCGATTATTGGAAGCCAGGTAGGAAGATAGAAGAAAATCGGTTGTAGAAATTGTTTATACTGTTTGTATTGAACTTTGCATTGCCATAGCTGGAGCACAGCTTGTGTACACGCTCCAGCTATCTCTCTTTGCATCTATTATTGCCATTACCATTACAAGAACCATTACTCTTATTTTCTGGCATATAATCCTCTGTCTTTCAATAAAGCCAGTGTCTTGTTTCTGCCTCCTCGTTCACTCTACCTATATCTATCTGTGTGTCTAGTTATTTATCTAGCTTATCCTACACCTTTTTATAGAAAAAGCAGCATCTGCCTCATGGTACTACTATGGTGATCCTGTGAATGCTACAAGGTCCACTGGGTAAAGATACTGATTGATCTTGACACTGTCACCTTAATAGGATTCTGTTTTCCAGGTGGTGTGGCAGAGAAGAGATGTATTGCTGTCAGGTTCCATCTAGATTACATCTGATCTTTGGGGCCCCTGCGAGGCCATACTTTGTGATCAGTCTGTGGTCAGGAGACCCTTTTAGTGCAAAACAAATTTTCATTAATGGGGTTTTCTACTTTGAAAAGTTCCTTTTTCTAAAAGGGTCCCTGAAAAATAAACCAATCACAGAGCATCCAACCATCCCCCCTCATCTCCCAGCCATCAGCTGTAACCCGTGGGGGAACGAGAAGTATTTCATGTCCCTACAGCTCCTCCGCAGGTGAAATTAAGCATTACACCACTTTTTATTGAAATTTATGGGCCATCCATGTAATGTTTGTGCATGCAAGGTTTTTCCAGTGTCAGAGACACATTTATAGCTGTTCTCAGCCCTGGTTAAGGCTACTTTCACACTTCAGGTTTTCGGCGTCAGGCGCGATCCGGCGTCGTGCCGGAACGCCGGATCCGGCAAATGTTTAGTAAAACCGGATGTGATGGATCCGTTTTTCTGCCGGATCCGTCTTTTTCTTGACAGACAAAACCGGATCCGTCTCATCCGGTTCATCCGTTTTTCTATCCGTTTTTCGACGGATTACGCCGGATCCGGTTTTTAAAATTGACCCTTGTGGCCTTCCGAACGGGATTGGCTACTGGAAAACTATATATAGCATGTTCCTACAGCCCTTCTTTGACAGGTTGTAGAGGAGAAAGTGCAGGTTGGAGAGAAGAGCAAGTTATTGGCGAAGATGGATGTTGTCATTGGAAATATTTTGAAGAATTTGGCTGATTTTATAGCGGAGGCGAATCGTTTGAGGGTGATTGTTCTGGAGAAGGAGAGAGCGAGACAGCAGCGCATCAGGCATCGTAGACGACGTTTGTGGATCCACCCCATCACAGCCAAGAGAATGACGCGTGGGGTCTATTCTACACTCTGCATGCACCTTCGACGAAACCCGGATAAATTTTTTGGATATGTTAGGATGAAAATGGAGAATTTTGATTACTTGGTGGAGCGCATTGCACACCTCATAAGAAAAGCGGACACCTATTGCCGCTTCTCTGTTTCACCCACAGAGCGTCTGATGGTGACTTTAAGGTAAGCCACATTTATTGGATGTGATCGCATCAGAGCACACTTTCACTGCAATCTTGTTGGTGGTAGTTTGTATCTCCAAGTGTTATAGCTCAGTTTTGGTATGTAATGCTGTGATTTAAAACTAATTTATTGTTTTTTAATTCCCCACAGATTTCTTGCAACTGGAGAATCCCTTTCGTCACTGCATTTCCAGTACAGACTCGGGATTTCCACCATATCTGGAATAGTGAAGTACACATGCCGTGCACTGTGGGACTCCTTAGCTGAAGAGTTTTTACCAGAGCCCACAACAGAGAGGTGGATTGAAATTGCTGACAAGTTTCAACAGATATGTCAGTTTCCCAACTGCTTGGGCGCTGTGGACGGGAAACATATCCGCATTGTAAAGCCAGCTGGATCGGGATCGGAATATTTCAATTACAAGAAATATTTTTCAATTGTCCTCATGGCCATCGCTGACGCGGAATACAAATTTATTGCGGTTGATATTGGGGCCTATGGCCGCTCCAATGACTCTCAAGTTTTCAAACTGTCTGCCATGGGGCGTAAACTGTATGGAAACACCTTCCAGTTCCCACCACCTAGACCGCTGCCGCAAACATCTGGTCCACCGTAGGGGATGAAGCCTTCCAGCTGTCAGAACACCTTTTGAAACCGTACTCTAGCAGAGGATTGACAAGACCAAAACGCATTTATAATTACCGCCTCACAAGAGCAAGAAGAATGATTGAATGTACCTTTGGTATTCTGACAGCCAAATGGCGGGTCCTATTGACTGCGATCAACCTCAAGACAGAAACTGTGGACGAGGTGATCAAAGCGTGCATGGTACTCCACAATTTTGTTATCTGCAAGGAACCCATTTCCATTGAGGACACCTCTGAAGAAACCACCTTGCAAGATTACCATGACATTACCACTAGAAGTTCTGTGACGGTTTCAGTAATGAGGGACAATTTTGCACTATACTTTGTCACCTCAAGGCAGAGTACACTGGCAGGATGACAGAGTGTGAAAGATTTGTGCCCTAACCAAACTTGTGTACCTTCTGTACCAACAGTATATACCTTTGCCAACCAAAGTTGGCTATCTTGTCATGGTCTCTATTTTTAGCTTTAGGCCACAGGTGTGTACCTGGTTGTGTTTTATGCAAAGTATTTCACCTTTTAACAAAAGTTGTGTACATTGTTAGGAAATCACCAACAATAAACACAACTTTTTAGGTGAAATACTTTGCTTCAAACACAACCAGGAACACAACTGTGGCAAAAAGCTAAAATTTACCCACAGTTATATACCTAGTTTTGAATACCATTTCACCTTTTAAATACCCTGTATTTAACCTTTTTCGCCGCAGAAAGAAATGACAGACAACCAGTGTAAAATAATTTAACTTTTATTGAAAAATGTTTTTTTTAGTAAACTTTTTTAAAATTTTAATAAACTTGTTTAATAAAGCTTTGAAACTATAAAACTGAAACCATAAAACTGGTCATTTTTATTCAAATACACACATTATAATTCTGTGTAGTGTGTGGTGGAAATACTGCTGTAGGGGCTGCGGGACACTTCGACACTGGGAGTGTGGAGAGAGGACTGGGATCGTGGTGGGGAAGGAACAGTTAGAGGTGAAGGTGTGGAAAAAACTACAGAATGGGTGGACATGTGGGAAGCAGAAGAGGTGGTGGGTGGTGGAGTGGAGGGTTGGGCAGGGACTGTAGGAGCAGATGATGTTGATGGCAAGTTGTATGGGGAAGGAGTTTGGTACGGGGCAGGTTGCTGGAAGTGGGGAGATGTCTGGTACGGGGCAGGTTGCTGGAAGTGGGGAGATGTCTGGTACGGGGCAGGTTGCTGGAAGTGGGGAGATGTCTGGTACGGGGCAGGTTGCTGGAAGTGGGGAGATGTCTGGTACTGGGGAGGTTGCTGGTACTGGGGAGTTTGCAGGTACTGGGGAGGTTGCTGGTACTGGGGAGGTTGCTGGTACTTAGGAGGTTGCTGGTACTGGGGAGGTTGCTGGTGCTGTGGAGGTTGATGGTGCTGGGGAGGTGGATGGTGCTGGGGAGGTGGATGGTGCTGGGGAGGTGGATGGTGCTGGGGAGGTGGATGGTATGTAATAGGAGGGGGAGGATGGAAAGTGGCTGGAGGGGGTGTAGATGTAATAGGAGGGGGAGGATGGAAAATGGCTGGAGGGGGTGTAGATGTAATAGGAGGGGGAGGATGGAAAGTGGCTGGAGGGGGTGCAGGTGGAGGAACTACTGTGGTGGGAGGAGGAGGTTGGGAGGTAACTTGCTGGAGAGCAGTGTGGCATGAATGCATTACATGCATCTGCTGGGCAGGAGAGAGCGTTTCCATGCGCTCCACAACAGACCTGAAAAAGGTGTGGTTTGGCGAAGATCTTGCTTCTGAATGCATGGTTTGCAGAAGTGTCTTCACCTCCAGTATGCTGGAGTTGATCTGCTGATAGCCTGCGGAGATTTGCTCTGACAAGACTTTTAGACAGTTCTGGAAAGATGCATTCAGATGCAAGAACTCTGGCGCATAAGTCTTTTCCTGACCCCTCTGCCGCTGCCGCCCAGTACCCGCAGGTGTACTAGAGGTGGCAGGGGCAGAAGGGTGGGGTAAAGGGAAAGCGATCTCATCACCAGCAGCTTCATGTAATGTAGGCGGCCACGATGCTCCTGTGCTGGTGGATGGGACTGATGGGTCGAATGTGTGGGAAGGCTGGGAAGGTGCAGATGTACCGGGACGGTCGAAGTCTCCCTCGGTGCCGGTCTCCTCAGGGATCGCCTCAGAAGGGTCCAATCGTGCAGGCTCCCGAGTGCTGCTCACCGTGCTGTGGAATAAAGAGAAAAAAAAAACAATTAAAATAGTGACATGGTATGGCCCTGGCTGAAAAAAAAAAGTTACATCTAAACATTTTTTTGTCACATGTGGTGTGTAATATTTACCTTCTGGTGAGCATTGTCTCCCGGAGGAACGACAGGGCTCGTGCGTACTTGTACTTGCTCCTGCGTCCTCCAGATCCACTCGGGGCCCGCATCTCTTTATTGAACTCCTTCTTGAAACGATCCCTCACAGACCGCCACCGATTCACAATTCTCTCCCCTGAAACGAGAAAGGACAAAGTGGTTAGTATACAACATCAGTGTTTCCCAAACTCCAGCCCTCATGGTCCCCAGGGGTCATGTTTTCAGGATTTCCATAGTAAATAGAAATCCTGAACACATGATCCGTGGGGACCACGAGGACTGGAGTTCGGGAAACACAGGTTTAAATCAAGCAACCGGTACTGTATATACTTACGCTCTTTAATCTGGGCCCGAGCATCGAGGTCCTCCCAGCGGCCCACAAGGAGCGAACAGATTTCCTCCCAGAGTCGTCGGGTAACGATCAGGTCAGCGTGGCGTCGGTCAGCCATATTCCAGAGCGGCTGCCTTTCTCTGACGAGATCGATGAGGCGGTCGACATCAATCCCTCCATCCTCACCGTCAGAGTCGGGAGCACGCTGTGAAGGCTGTTAAAGAAAAAGACAAAAATAACATAATTAGCCTCCACAAAAGAAATGAAATAAAAAGTGCCAAAAAAACAAAGCAAAAATATTTATACTTACACGCTGGTGACCGCCGCGTCGCTGTCGCCGACGACCCTGGGAGGCACTGCGAGGACCTCTTGGCCGAGCACCAGATTGGGAAGACTAGAGAAGAAAACAAAAAATGTTATGTCTTTGGATGTAGGCATTTGTTTGCTGTGTGTGGTCTGCAGAACATTGTTTTCTGTGTTGTGTGTAGTGTGATGTTGTGTTTCTGCGTTTGATGCAAAAAACTTACCAATTGTGAGCCCACTCCAAGTGTCTGTCCACCCCTTCCTTCTTCTTCTGGGAGCTCCTCTTCATCTTGTGATTCCTGTTTTGAAATAAAAGGCAATGAATAGACATATATTACAGAGATGATGGATTTTGGAAATAAAAACTTACCGTCAAACGCTGACGATGCGAGGGAGGGCTCCCAGAAGAAGATGTGCTGTCTTCCTCATGGCCAGACTCCATGGCTGTGGGTGGTGTTTCTGCTGCTGCCATTGCTGCTGCTGCTGCTGCTGCTGCATCTATTGGGCGGCTGTTGAATAAAGAGAAACAAAGGGCCAATGAATATCTTGATATTCAATAGCCCTAGTTTGGAGGAATGGGGGATTTGATAATTACCGTCTCTCATCTGCTTCTGGACTCCCCTCCCGTTGTTCAGCATGCTGCTCCATTTGGGGTGGTGCTGATGGTGCTGCTGCTGCAGATGTCTGCTGCCTTCTCCTGCTCCTGGTTCTTGGCTTGGGTGGCATGTTGGGTGTGGCTGAGGGTCCCATTGTCTTGCTTTTATATATGTCCTGTGGGCAGAGCTACTGAGTATGCTCAGACCAAAAAAAACGGATACGGCCGCCGGATCCGGCGCATTGCGGCGCTCATAGGCTTTCATTGTATGAAAAAGCCGGACACGCCGGATCCGGCGTGTCCGGCTTTTTCGACGGATACAAAAAACGTTACAGTCACCGTTTTTTCCAGACGCCGGATCGCGTCACATTGCCGGATCCGGCGAAAATCGGATGAAACGCATGGCCATCCGGCTCGATCCGGCTCTAATGCAAGTCAATGGGGGGGAAACCGGATCCGGCATTGCATTTCGACGGATCCGGTTTTAGTCAAAAGCGCCGGATCGCGCCTGAAGCAGAAAACCTGATGTGTGAAAGAGGCCTAACAGAAGATGGTCCTGAATATGGACTTCTCAGGTAAAACTCTAATTGAGTATTTATAAATGAGCCATTAGGCAACATATACTTAGTTATAAGTAAGAATATTATAATAAAACGTAAGTTACAGACAATTTTTATTTCCAAAGAAATTTTTTCCTCTTCAGTGTAAGGTTAGGATGCCGCTCGTGGGTTCCCCGCTGATCTCTTCTGCTCTGACCCATTAGTACACTGCGACAATAATAAACCGCTTCACCTAATGGTATACACCACAATAAAGAAGCTGCTGCATCAACAATGACGGATTACTTCTGCATTGATTAGTGTCCTGTGTCTTATTTATTTTTTATCACGCCAAAAATATACTTCCCATGCTGCCCTCTGGCTGTGTGTACAGCCATTTAACCAATTACAGTACAGTATAGAACTTGTATAATTACTCTATTCCAAGGTGTTTGTTTTTAGAAAAGTACACAACCCCATCTAAAATAGGCAACTTCACCATTAGAAGATGCACAACCTTAATTGACAATTTAAAGAGTGTCCGTCGTTTTAAGTTTTATCTAGTAAAACAATAGTACACATGAAAATTAGAAACTTGGTAATATATCTTATCAGAAAAATCTGCTTCTTTCTCCTCCTGGACTGATCTATCACTTTCAAAACTTTCAAATCTCAGATAAAATCAAGTGAATGACTGGGCTAGGAGTTGGCCGTTGGTGCTCATAAAGTTCTATGGAGAATGGTAACTGTTGTTTCAGCAGAATGTCTATGTTTTCCTCTAGCTCCTCCCTCCTCCATAGAGTTTTAAAAGCACCAACTCTTCATCTCCTATCTCAGTAATGGAAAAGTCTGTTGTGGAGGAACGCACACAGACCCGTTCCTCCCACGTCACCACCGTGACGTAACTACACAGGCACAGCTCTCCGGCTCCCCTTTGTCTCTCAGGTCATTAAGGGAACTGCACCTAGAGCAAATGGTCGCCGGGGAGGAGGTCCTGTTACCCGCTGGGGGTTCTAAGATTCGTGATCAGAGTAAAAGCATCAGCCCAAGATTAAGTTTATAGTTTAATTGCCTTAAGGGCGCACTAGATAATTACAGAAATATACAGCAAATTTGCAGTCAGAGAAAAGATATAACAATAAGGGTACAAGACTTAAGATACTAAGCTGGAGGTCAATTTACCAGATTGTAGGGTCATGTGGGTGCTGGGGAGCGCTGCAGTCCACAGGTACAAGAATCTTAGTTGCCGGACAGACCCCCAAAGCATGGGGCAGGTCTGTCCCCAGGTCCTTCTTAGATCTTCTGTGTGAAAGAAAGAATATCTGCCAGGGGCTGCTAGTCCTTAAACACGCTAGGTTCCTCCCCCTGTGTCAGAGGGTGGGCTAATAATCCATGCTCCTAGGAAGGAGCCAAAGCGTCTGGGACACACAAAGGACGTATATTCCTGCGTCTGCTAGCAGGTACATTCTAATTGAAGCCCTAGGCTTTTTTCCGGCCCCCTGCTGGCACGGCTCCGTACCTGAGCTTTGAAGCTCTGTTTTGGGCCTATCCTCATTATCACACCAATGGCCCTGGCTATTTAGCATTGGAACACTAAATCCTGCTTGTACTTACTAAGTACACAGCACCTGGGGGTATAGAAGCCGTTATCTGTCTGTAATTCCTAGGATGGAGCCAAAGCGTCTGGGACACACAAAGGACGTATATTCCTGTGTCTGCTAGCAGGTACATTCTAATTGAAGCCCTAGGCTTTTTTCCGGCCCCCTGCTGGCACGGCTCCGTACCTGAGCTTTGAAGCTCTGTTTTGGGCCTATCCTCATTATCACACCAATGGCCCTGGCTATTTAGCATTGGAACACTAAATCCTGCTTGTACTTACTAAGTACACAGCACCTGGGGGTATAGAAGCCGTTATCTGTCTGTAATTCCTAGGATGGAGCCAAAGCGTCTGGGACACACAAAGGACGTATATTCCTGTGTCTGCTAGCAGGTACATTCTAATTGAAGCCCTAGGCTTTTTTCCGGCCCCCTGCTGGCACGGCTCCGTACCTGAGCTTTGAAGCTCTGTTTTGGGCCTATCCTCATTATCACACCAATGGCCCTGGCTATTTAGCATTGGAACACTAAATCCTGCTTGTACTTACTAAGTACACAGCACCTGGGGGTATAGAAGCCGTTATCTGTCTGTAATTCCTGAACTTAGACCAAAATGGATGCCAAGCTCAGACATGTGGCCCCATATCTAAGATGGCGGCTGCTCCTTCATCACATCTTTCTTCACTGAATATGGATTTTACCCATGAACCAAGAATGAAAGATGATTCCGGAAGGAGTAAGAAGCAGATTTCTCTGACAAAATATATTACAAAGCTTCTTATTTTCCTATGTACTTCTAAAAATTAAAACGACGGCAACACTTTAAGAATGATTTGAAAATGCCAAACGTGATGCAAATTTCTTTTGGATTCTGTCTTTTCATTTCACATTATTTTGTTCTGACTCCAATATACCATTCAGGGTCAACCCTATAAAACTCAAAGGGGTGTTCAAGATTAGAAAAACATGGCTGCCTACTTCCATAATCAGCAACACACGTCTACTGGTTCTACGTCCTACTAAAATTCCGCACCATTCATTTCAATTGAGCAGAGCTGCAATACCAGACACAACCTATAGGCGGGGTGGTGATACTTTTCAAATAAGGTAGCCATGTTTTTCTAATTCTAGATGCCCCTTTAAGACAGATTTTTGGCCTAAAATTAAATTTTGTCATGTATTAGTAAATCAAAATTGACTTTTAAAATAACCCTAAATAATAATTTTTAAAAAATCCTATTAGGTTTGCAGTCACCATGCAGGCCTATGTGTCTCCACAACTATGGACTGGACTATAATCCTGGTGTGCTGTCTGATCCTGTAGCCAGGGGTTACACTTCTTATAGTGTTTGTAGATTAGCAAGAAGAGGGAGCAGATTGAGTGAAAAAATACATGAACGTAGAATCCGACTACACTGCGTTTATTTGTAGTCTGTAACCATGGAGACGCACAGGTCTGCATAGGAGCTGTATATGTAAATGGGTTTCTTTTTTTAAGACAGATTTTATTTTAGATGCATTGGATCTATATTAAAATGATTACAAAAGAGAAATATTTTTAAGGAACCTATTACCAAATGAATGTAACAAGATGGCGACAGTGAGGGTGTGTGCACACGTTGCGGTTTTTGCTGCGGTTCCGCAGCGGATTTGGTCCTGCGGATCCGTTTACAGTACCATGTAAACCTATGGAAAACCAAAACCGCTGTGCACATGCTGCGGAAAATTCTGCGCACATTTTCTGCTGTTTATTTTCCGCACATGTCACTTCTCTTTTGCGGAACCGCTCCTGCAGTTTTCGTTCCGGGACAAAATTCTCTCTCTCTCTCCTTCCACAATCCACACAGCCCAAACCGCAAAAAGGATCGGAAACCGCAGGAAAAGAGCAAGCGTTTTACCCTGCGGTTTCTGACAAGTGATGCGGATTTTTATGCACAAAAAAAAACGCAACGTGTGCACACACCCTGAGAGAAGCAAAGCCCAGATCCGAGACAGCAAGATAAGTTTCTACAATCCAGACCAGTCTAGTATGATAACCCAAAAATCAAAACAAGCATAATGGTAATATGTGTGACGACTCCTGGAGAGGACCCTCTGGGTCGTGACACCAACCCTCCCAGGGCGAGCTGACCTAGTGAAGACCACCCCCTATACAGGGAGTGTCAGGGGCAAGCCCCAGGGGGTGAGGCACCACGACTGCTGGCACCAGGCGGCTGGCTCACAGGAGACACGAGTGGGTGAGTGTGTCTGCAGGAACGTGTAAAGTGTGGACACAGGAACACGTGGTATACAGAGACTTCGTTCGTCCGGGTGTGAGTGAAGCAGAATGCGTGCAAGGAGCACGTCAGAGCACTGAGTCAGGCAGCAGGTGTGCCAGGAGGTGTAACAGAGTGCAGGAGCAGGGTGTGTGCCAGAGGGCACAACTGAGCATAAGACAGAGCGCAGGATTGGTATGTGTGCCAGGAGGCACAACAGAGTAAGAGACTAAGTACAGGATCAGAGCATGTGCCAGGAGGCACAACTGAGTATGAGACAAAGCACAGGGTCCGAGTGTGTGCCCGGAGGCACAACTGAGTATAAGACAGAGCACGGAATCAGAGTGTGTGCCAGGAGGCACGACTGAGTATAAGACAGAGTACAGGGTAAGAGCGTGTGCCAGGAGGCACAACCGAGTATGAGACAGAGTACAGTGTCAGAGCATGTGCCAGGAGGCACAACCGAGTACGAGACAGAACACAGAGTCAGAGCGTGTGCCAGGAGGCACAACCAAGTACAAAGCAGAGTGCAGATTCAGAGCGTGTGCCAAGAGGCACAACAGAGTGCAAGGCAGAGGACCTGAATACAGCGCACAGCCAGGCAGGGACACGGCAGACCAAGCCAGGAAGCACAACAATAATCAGGCACCTCCCCTAGGGGGAGGTCGTCTGATATAGCACATGACTACTACTGGTTCCGGGTCAGGACCTAGCCAGAAAGCACATGAGTACTACAGGTTCTGGGTCAGGTCCTCCATTACCATAGAGAGGACCGAGCCCTATACAGCACTGACAGGAGCGCGCAAGCGCAAACGTGACATGTAGGAGGCCCGGGGACGAGAGCTGCGCGTGCGCACCCTACGGGACCCCCGGAGTGACCGCAGCTCCGGAAGAGATGACGTCGGGACCGAGGTCCCGCCCCCAGGTGAGCACGGCGTGACAATATGTGGCCAGGAACTGGTAGAAGACCCATATAGTTCCCCCACTTAATATAACGATACACCAATAAGTGTGGAGTACTCCCAACAACATGCACAACACCAGAGAAATGAAGTAACCATAAACCACAGACAAAGAGATTTATATATATCATAGAAAATACATCTTTATTAAGTTAAAATATCAACCATTTATAATACATGAGGTATTTTAGAGGTGCAATCCCAGGTAAAACAAACAGCAAGGGATCACCGCAATGAATTCAATTAAGGCAAAGAAAAGAACAGAGGTGCAAATATACAGATACTAGTGTGCAAGGTACTGATAAATACTGCAATAGGCCCAAAAGCTTATATTAAAACACCAAGCACCAACTGTGCAATAAAGAATGCACCAACTGCAGGTAAGTATCTAATGAGAACACCGGGGTTAATACCCATAGTGACCAATGCACATGTTAGCACTTACCCACATTGTCAATATTGTGAAGGTGAACACCTCGCCGTTGCCCCGACGCGCGTTTCGCAACAGCTTTATCAAGGGGAGATTCTTTATTGCACAATTGGTGCTTGGTGTTTTAATATAAGCTTTTGGGCCTATTGCAGTATTTATCAGTACCTTGCACACTAGTATGATGCCTAGCTGCACTAGGTGGCACCTGACAGACCCTATGCCATAGTAATCTGTAGAGAAGGAGGTCCTTATGAACCAACTAATGCATTGATAGAGACAGCTGCCGAGATGGACCATTTAGAGATGTCAGCTGGTCCAATGTGATCCAGGTACAGAAGATTTGTCCAGGTTTAATTTTGCAAATGACTGTGTGGCAGAGCTTCCCTTGCTGTCCTGGAGAGCAAGAAGTTATCACATGGGCTTGCCCCTGGTTGCTCAAAGCAGGAATGCCAAGCACAAAATGTACTAAACTGGAGAAAATGTGGAGGAATTTTAACATAGTCCACTGCTCACTTACAAGAAAAATTAACTTTTTTGCATTTTTAATAACATCTGTTTGCATATTTGGGTCACATTGGTCACTGTTAAAAAGCATGGGGTCAGCGCTAGCTTGTAACCTTAGCCTAGGAGAAGGTACTCAGGCTTCTGTTTTCCTTCCAGTAGAAGTCGAATGCGAAGGACAGAGAAGCTGCCACATGTATTGTCTGCATCGTAAAAATGGGTGATAGTCAATGCTCAATGGTACACCCTCCCATGGTTAGATAAGGGGATACCACAGTAAAAGGTTCCTATGTGCTGTCCTGAGGATTACCTGTAAAACAGAGAGAAAGAGACCTTAAACTAGAAAGATCAATAGGAAAACAAATTTTGTATCAGAACATTGAGGGCTAAAATTACATTGTCCAAAAGATCTAGTTTTAGGCTGGAAACGGGCTAGGGTATGGGATCAGAGGCAAGAACATCGGATGCGTTCTGCTGCGACAATAAGCCGAGTGTCTGAGTCGTGGCAGAGGAGACGGAGAAAGTAATTTCTCCATCTCCTCCACTGCCTGTCTCAGCATTTATCCATCACACTGCACTGGGATGTCATCTGATTGCAGTCTGTCGTTTCACTTGCACCCATAGACTCGTATGTATGCGAGTGAGTAGAGTCTTGCTGCCAATCACAAAATGCTATGATCATTCTCCCATGCCAAACCGGCATGAGAAAATAATCACAGATCTGAGCAGCCCCATAGAATAGCACTGATCAGAGTGCTGTGCCGTGTTTTATCGCATAGCACTTGGCCATGTTGCACGGTAGTGTGACTCCGGCCTTAGAAATGATTTCAGAAATAGGACGTGGGCAAATCACTCATTTCCATGGAACACAAGCTGAATTTGTCTGAATCCTTATCAAGACCAAGACTGTAATCTCTAAGTCCCGAGTAATTCCCTTGTCTGGATCTTTTAATCCTGGTGAATTAGTTTGGAATGACTGGGGACGTCCTGTATTGCGCCCTGATAAGCTACAACATATGGTTGGCAAGATGGTGATGTTAGATCCTTCCTGAACTGAAAAGTCTGACAACTTTTCAAAATCTGCTTGGGGGGCAATAATTTGATGTTTAACATAATGGTTGTGATCGTCTATGGCTACAGGGGGATACGATGACGTTCCTCCGGCCATCCCTTACAAATGCCGCTAAGCTTTAGCTGCCACATCTTCTGAAAATACATTTTGTGAGACTTTTTTCTGACCAAAATTTTGGCCACAAAAAAATCAGACTCCTGTTTCCTTTGTGGTTTGCACAGAATAATGGTTCGGCTGACGTGTGCCCGCTGGGATCCTTTTTACGACAATTTCCTCTAGCTTTTCAAAATCTTTTCCTGAACGTCTTGCAATAACATCAGGTATCTGGACACGTGGCTGTTCATTTTTTTTTTCTGGCATCATCCAAAAATCCAACTTTTGCACCAAACCATTTATACTACTAAGTGCTGCATAGTGAAGGCCTGGCAAATGCCCAGGCATGTTGGACAGACACATACAAACAAGACTACTGCCCTCCGCAGAGAAACACCCGACTTATGTATCATTTATATGGAGACAGAAAACAACTAATTAAAAAAATAATTTATATAAAAAAGGAATGTGAGAATTTTTACAAAAATTGGAGTCAGAAAGTAAATACAATAATTTATACTACAGTAATAAAAGAAAGAGACATATTTCCTGGAGCAAACTGACCATTAAGGAATTAGGATGGTGTCCTGAGGGACCATAGGGACCTAAGACCAGAATAATCAGTTACAGAGTTTATGCAAGGTATAGGAGACATGCAAAAATAAACAGGAAATGCCCGTGTGACGGGTTTACCGTAACAGAGCGGAGCCAGAAGACCGCAGCATGATTTCTCCTACTCCTGCACTGATTAGAAGCATTTTACCTTCATATTAAATGGTGCTGGTTTCGTTTAGTAGTGCAGGGGTTAATCTGATCAATTGAGAGTTTCTGGAAGCTTTCCTGAATTAAAGCTCTCAGCTGTTCATTCTTAGCCACTCCCATCTCCTATATAATCTGGGCCCTGGCTAGCACTCATTGTCAGAGTTAGCTTATGCTGCATGGCTGGAGGTTGTTGGTGGTTGTTGCTATTGAAGAAGGCATTTGGTGGATTTATCTGTGACTGTTGATAGGTTTTGGGTGTGTGATAATTCCCATGCTTCTCCTACTTTGGTTTAACCCCATTCTCCACTCCCCTGTGCATTCCTATGTTATATGTGCAAGTATATTTGTATGTCTGGTATTTTTTGTTATCCCTGTTTGTATTACCTTCTTATTCTGGTTGGTGTATTATGGTACACTACTGCTCCCCTCTTCACAGGTTGGGGGAAGGTTACAGACTGAGGGCGAATTCAGACACTAAGGCAAGGTACTTGGCCCTGGCGTCTTCACCATCAGAAGCAATCCAGGGAACAGGGCGAGCTAGTGCATCCCTAGCGTTAGGGACGGGGAAGGAGCCCGTCTTGGGACACCCAACAAGAGTCATGACAGCTTGAAGACGTGGGCCCAAATTATAAGTTCTATATCTAGGTCAACAAAACTTTGAGAAATACAGCACTCTTCTTCAGAGACCAGGAGGTAACAGAGGAGGTAAATACAGAACCTTTTCTGCATATACAGTATATTATGTAGTGTTACTATTTACCGTATTAACGTCTCCGGTAGTCCAATAAAGCGGTCATTAACTCACCCAACCCTTTAATGATAATCAGATGAACCTGCTTGTCCAGTCCCAGTCTATATAGCAAAGATGATGAAAAGAGCTTTAGGCCATATTCATTGTTGAAAATTTCCGCTGCAAATTTTGTCACAAATCTGTGACAAATTTCTATGGCATCCACAGACATAATCCACGAGTTACTTGCGACTTTTGCTAAGTATTACCCCCTACTCCATTACTAAGCACTGATTAATGTACCCAACCATCTAATGATAATGAGATTACCCTGCTTGTCCTGTCCGGGTCTATACTGCAAAGATGATAAAAAAAAAAAAGCTTTAAGTCATGTGGAAATTTTTTTGCTGCAAATTTTGGCACAAATCTGTGAAAAATTTGTAAGGAATGCACAAACAGAATCCCCAAGTGTTATTTGTAGACTTTTTTGCATATTTCACCCTACTCCGTTACTACCATTAAATAGGACTTTAAATCTGCACCATTATTTTATTTTTGCATGGATTTTTTTTTTCGCAAAATGTTATTTTGGAAACCCCATTTACTTGCCGTGCGGAATATGACAGACAAATCCCCCAAAAAATATGCGACGTGTGAATTTAACCTTAAAGGCATCAGTCTGTATTAAGACCCGCAGAAGAGGTGACTTTGGAGTATTTAATCAAGGGAGGGCCTGTAGAATCCCAGCTTGTTGATAATTTCCAATGTTCCGATATTGGCAGAGCAATCCTCACTACCTGGGTGACCGGTAAGTAGGCGTACGGGATATAGGTTGGTGAGTTCCACGACCAGCTTGAACTCCAACTTTTTGTAGAGGAAGGGATATAGGTTCTGCGCTGCAATGATTAGCAGGTCAGTGTGGGAGTTGTAGTTCTGCCGTACGTCAGGTTGCACTTTTTTCCTTGACCCAAGAAAGAATTTTCTTATGCAAAATGATCCTATCACTTCATACAATATCTCCATCTTTTCATGGCGCTGCCTGACTTGTTTTACATTTAGCACACAGCTGCTCTAACAGATGTCTGAAGACGTATTAAACATTCATCCCTGTGTCTCCACCATCTGGTAATTGCTAGAAAGACGTTGTGGATGTGTGATGTGCAGCGTTTATTGTCAGTCCTCGCACCGCGCTAAGTTGGGATGTTACTCAGCATTGTATGATGATGCCAAACGAGGACGGAATCACTCAGATACTGCTGACAACATCATTTTTGTACGTAACGCTGAGTCCCGTCTCTGGGCCGTTCGGCGGGCGTTAAGGTGGATGTTCTATCGTCCTCCCGGTTTATTCTATCATATTTAAAAGGTTAAAAAGCAATGCATGTAAAGCTAGAGCGAGTGATTAGACATAGGTCTGTAGATGATAAATTGTGTTTGTTTGCTTATTTTTTGTATGTTTTCTTTTTTTATTGTTTTCGAAACTTTTCCTGGGGGCGGCCATATTGGAAACACGCTTCCTTGTATTATATAGAAAGGCTGTGCAGCATTAATGTTTAGGAGTCTATTGAAGGAGAAATGTCCATCCCACATCATGAGTCATCCCCAGAGACCAAGGCACAACCAAGGAGTTGCATGCATAGTCTTATCCATGTGTTCACGCTCAGCCAAAAGCTAGCTCTCTAGAACTTCCCATACACATAAATGCTCGGCTTAGCTCAGTGTTTTGTTTTCTTTTAGCTGTTTCTCTGGTTGCTGAAATACAATTATCAGCATTTCACACGTTTTTACACTTTTATTGGTATATTCATCAAGTTTACATAAAGACTTATTATTTACAGTGCAAATTGAGATTCTAGTTTGGCTTTCCCCCCCCCGAGTCATAGGTTCGTTCCACCTTGGACGTAACCATACGTCCCGGTGACCTGGGTCTTATTGACCTGGAACATATGGATACGTCTCATCTTTAATGCAGCACCGCAACCGCTGTCCCGGTGCTAGCACTAAAATTCCGGCGCCATTTTAAAGCCAAGCACATGTAGTTGTCGTCCCGTAGTGTGGCGACGACCACCCTGCAACTATGATCGCTGTGATTGGCTGTTCAATTCTGCAACTATGATCGCTGGTGCATCGCTAAGTGGTCGCTAGTGAGCTGCCACACAGGCAGATCTCACCAGTGACATCGCAGGGGTCGGGGGTCGCTACTTAAGTCTAAGGCACTGAAAATGCGAAGATGGCCAATCTGAACACAACAATGGGCTATCTTTATCAATGTCATAGACTGTATGGTGCATCAGGGTGCTTGAGCGGCCAGCAGCTTCTTTCCAACTCCTCCTGGCCACAGTTGTGCTCACCCATTTCTGGTAATCAGTGGTGGGACCCAGACTAACAATCAGTACCTATCCAATGGATAATGAAAATCCAGTGATAATGTCTGAACGCTAAAGAATTGACGCTAATGCGCTTTGTACAAACACATAGGTCACACAAACATTATGGCGGCCGACTCCGATGAGGACCTAAACTTATCCCTGTGGGTATGTTCTCCCACTGCCAAGTTTTTGCAAAAAATGACAGGGAAGGAAGCAGGGGTGTGATTTCCATGACTTTCTGTTGAAGTTTAATCACTGACTTATTCGCTGATATATTTTTGCCTCTTTGTTTCTGCGCGTTTCCCGTCTTCCAAGTGTCACGAATAACAAGCCAGCTAAAGGCATTTCTGCCGGGGAGAGGGGGGAAAGGTATAATTTGAGATTGTTTTTTCTCTTTTCAGAACAATTCTAAAATCTATTGTGTCACATTTACACGATAAGAGGTTGCAAGTAAATGTTATTTTCTGCCGCGGAACGCTCATTGAAGATCCCCTCCTGTCATGTTAACAGCTTGTTTGTTCGCAGTTTGCACCTCCCTTCTTCATGCACTTCTCATAGTGTTTCTTAAGTCTTCTCAATATTATAAATCCAGAATCTCACTGTTAGGCTCAGCTGGTAAGGTAGATCCTCCAAGCCCAAGGTCTAGGTGGACACACGGATGCCGAGGCAGCAGCAGGTGAGGCATGCTGAAAACAGGTAGTAGAGGTACTGGAAGCCACAGACAGATACTAGAGGTAATGGAAGCCACTGGCAGACAGGGGACATCCTGGAGACCGTAGACAAGTAGCAGAGGTATTGAAAACCACTGGAGACCACAGACAGATAGCAGAGGTCATGGAGACTGCAAACAGGTAACAGAGGTCCTGTAGACTGCAGAAAGTTAGCAGAGGTCCTGGAAGCAGCAGGCCGACAGCAGACGTCCTGGAGAGCAGAGACAGGTAGCAGAGGTACTGGAAGCCACAGGAAGACAGGTCACAGGAACACTAAATATTTTAATACTAAGACACAGGTGGGTGTCTTGGAGAGCATTAGATAAGCCCAGGGATAACACTAAGCCATCTGCAAAGCATGAAAGTGTAAAGCAGAACGGGGTGAGGGGAGCAAAGTTTGGATCTGGGACAGGTATATAACACTTACCCTTCTTATGCTCAGTGGCATATATCAAAGGGATTTGTGTGTCTGATCCAAGTCATTCAATCAGACATCAAGAAGATCCCTTAAAAATACAACTGACTTCTCAAAAGCCATCTTCTGGACTTCCCATCAAGCGCAGTGTGCCTCTGAAGGTGGGAAGCGTACACAAGGCTTTAGGGACACAGTGACGGTACCGAAATGAGCAGCGTGCATGCGCAAGATTTCCTTCAGCTGGCAATGACGCCAAATCGTAAAAATTATGTTATCACGCTCAAAGGGGCATAACATGAAAAGAGAGCCGACTAGCCTGGGGAAACTAATGGCCCATCGACTAGTCAAAGCCCTCATTAGCATAGGAAAAGGGGAGGAGTTTAAAAGCGTTTTTTATACCTCGTTGTCACTGAATAGGGCTGATTAGACAGGGAATTTACTCACACATAGGTGAATGCTGCTGGTTTGGGGGGCATGAGGGACCTGACAGGTTCCCTTTAAATTATAGACCCGCTTAGATTTAGCTTAGTGAAAATCTTGGTGCCTTGTATAGAATGCAGACAATAAAGGCATTGGATATTTGCTCTTAAAAGAATATTCTCAAGTTTTAAAGTTATTCACTATCCATGGGATACATTTTTAGAGTCCCGGTTCTTAGGAAAGATGGGGAAAGCGGATAACTTTCAAACTTGAGAATACCCTTTTAAAACCAAATAACTTCTGCCTATTATTTCTGAATTGGTGGAGTTTCCAGGCTTGATCAGATAATGGTTTAGGTAATGATCCTTTTCTCCCAAGATTGTTCGTAGCCTACATTGGCGCTGCTCAACGGAAAGGTTTTGCCTTCTAGGTTCATCTTGTGAAAATTGTACAAAGATATGCAGAGGCCTTTCAAAATTAGGAGCTGTGGTGTAATGACCACTGTGTCCACTAGGGGGCGCTGTGTGGATGTCCCAAGAGAGAGGATGAGTGGCAGACTATGGAAGGACTGTTATGTATCTCAAGGCGGGTGGCCTTGAGATGGAGACTGATGCATGTGTTGAGCAGCAGTGATTCTGCTGCGGTGCTGTGTCATTGTGTCAGGGAGAAGTCTCCAGGTAACTAGGGAGACGGGCGGACTAATTACCTACAAACCCACCCAGGGGGTGTGTTTAGTACACTATAGTAAAAGATTGTGAGTGTGTCAAGGACTTGTGATGAGGTCATAGCCATGTGACCCGGTGGGCGTGGCTACGGACCATATATGGTGGCCAGGGTAGGTCACAGGGGATGAATGCAGGGACCTGGTTGGTCCAGAGCGGAAGGTCCCGCCAGGAGAGTTGTCTCCTGGCTCACAGCATGTGAGGTGGCTGTGAGCAATGGCGATGTATGCCTGAGAGTTCCCTGGAGGGAACGAACGTGTGCGGGATGGTGAAGCCGCATGAGGAACCCTGACGGGTGACATAACGCTGAGGCTGAAGAGCCTGCGCCATGCACATGTGCATAATCTGTGTGAGTACAGGATAACCAGAGTGAAGCTCTGTAATGGACGCTAAGCTGTTGTATATTGCTGCTGTGGGTTTATGATGGAGGAATAAACCGCCTGGACTATGTTATGGTTTTATGAAAACCCGGTGCCAGATGTGTTTTATTCACTGCCAAGCGAGTATCCCCTACCTGAATGACAGCGCTACCTCACAGAGCAAGTCTAGGCATTCCATGGACTCGTTCAGACTCCTTAGCTAAAAGACAACATGAAATGGGTGAAAAATCTTTTCATCCAGTGAGATAGAGAGTTTATGGCTAGCCAGTTTTTCCTTGAGTTAACTTTCCAAGCCTTCCCAGAATATTATTTATGTAGCACCATTGATTCCATGGTGCTGTACATGAGAAGGGGTTACATACAAATCACAGATTACTGTTAGTGTTAACAAACTAACAATGACAGTGTCACGCGGCGGCTGCCACGCACTCCTCTCTTTGCCTCCTCCCGGCCGCAGCTTACCCATCCTCCGGTGTCCTGCTCCCCTCTGCGCCGGCGGCCGCGGTCTTCTCCGCGGTCCTCCCCGGCTCCTCTTCTCCGTCCGGCGGTCTCCTCCGTCCGGTCTTCCGGACCGCGCCGGGTGCACGCTCCCGCCCCTCCTGCTCGGCGGGCGCGCGCACATACTGTGCCTGGGCGCGCGCGCGCCTCCTCCTCCTCCTCCTGAGGACACGCGCCTGCTTCTCCTCCACTTTAGGTCACGACCCGGAAGTCCTCCTACTAGCCCCTATATCTGGCCGCCTCTTCCTGCCAGCGGTGCCTGAGTATCACTGCTTTTCCCTAGTGATTCTGGCCGCCCTCTATGCACGCTATCGCGTCCTGTCCATCCGTTGCTCGTTCACCTCTCCATTTTCCTCTCTCCTAGGTCCTGTGTCTCCAAGCCGTGCCCGCCTGTCCTGTGTCTCCAAGCCGTGCCCGCCTGTCCTGTGTCTCCTAGCCGTGCCCGCCTGTCCTGTGTCTCCCAGCCGTGCCCGCCTGTCCTGTGTCTCCCAGCCGTGCCCGCCTGTCCTGTGTCTCCCAGCCTTGCCCGCCTGTCCTGTGTCTCCAGGCCGTGCCCACCTGTCTCGTGTCTCTAAGCCGTGCCCGTCTGTCCTGTGGTTCCCAGCCGGTACCGTCAGTCCTGTATCCCCAACTCGGCTCTAGCTGTCTGTCTGTCGTTACTTCCCAGGGTACCAGCTGCCGTGGTAATAGTTACCCGCGGGCTTGCCCCAAACGCTCCCTGTATAGGGGGTGGTCCACCTGGTCAGCTTGCCCCCGGGAGGTTCGTTGCCACGGTCTAGCGGGTCCACCCCAGGTGTACCTCACAGACAGACTGATACTGAGGGGAGAGGACCCTGCCTTTTCGGGCTTACATGCTACAAGATGGTGGGGAAGGAGACAGAAGGTTGGTGGGTTGCAGCAGTTCCAGTGTTGGTTGATGTGATATCTTCAGTAGTGGTGAGGAGGTAGCGGGGTCATTGCAGGCTGTAGGCTTTCTTGAAGAGGTGGGTTTTCAGGTTCCGTCTGAAGGATCCAAATGTGGTTGATAGTCGGACAGGTTGGGGCAAAGAATTCCAGAGGATAGGGGCTATTCGGGAGAAGTCTTGGAGGCGGTTGGGTGAGGAGCGAATAAGTGTGAAGGAGGTCTTGGGAGGACAGGAGATTACGTGAGGGAAGGTATTCAGGAGATTAGTTCAGAGAAATATGGGGGAGACAGGTTATAGATGGCCTTGTAGGTCAGTTTTAGTAATTTGAACTGGATATTCTGAGGGAATGGGAGCCAGTGAAGAGATTTGCAGAGAGGAGAAGCAGAGGAGTAGCGAGGAGATAGATGTATTAGTCAGGCAGCTGAGTTAAGGATGGACTGGAGAGGTGTGAGGGTGTTAGCAGGGAGACCACATAAAAGGATGTTGCAGTAGTCGAGGCGGGAGATGATGAGGGCATGCACAAGCATTTAAGTAGATTGAGGGTTGAGGAAAGGACGGATTCTGGAAATATTTTTGAGCTGGTAGCGACAGGAGGTAGAAAGAGCTTGGATGAGCGGTTTGAAGGACAGGACAGAGTCAAAGGTTACTCCATGGCAGCGGACTTCTGGTACTGGGGAAAGCATGATATCATTAATTGTTATAGGTAGGTCGGGTAAGGAAGATCTGTGAGATGGAGGAAAGATGATGAGTTCAGATTTGTCCACACTGAGCTTGAGGAAGCGAGAAGAGAAGGAGGATATGGCTGATAGACACTCTGGGATTCTGGACAGCAGGGAGGTGACGTCTGGGCCAGAGAGGTAGATCTGAGTATCATCAGCATAAAGGTGGTACTGGAATCCGTGGGACTTTGAGTTGCCCCAGACCAAGTGTATAGATTGAGAAGGGTAGGGGTCCTAAAACAGAGCCTTGGGGGACTCCAACAAAGAGAGGGTGGGATGAGGAGATAGTGTGGGAGTGGGTGACGCTGAATATGCGGTTGGAAAGGTATGAGATCCAGGATAGGGTGAGGTCTTTCATGCCAAAGGAGGAGAGGATCTGTAGTAGGAGGCAGTGGTCAACTGTGTCGAATGCAGAGGACAGGTCTAGAAGGAGTATAGCGTATTGTCCGTTTGATTTGGCTGTAAGTAGGTCGGTAGTAATTTTGGTCAGGGCTGTCTCAGTGGAGTGGTGGGGGCGGAAACCAGATTGTCAAAGAGCAAGTTAGATGATAGGTGGGAGGAAAGTTCAGCGTGGACATGCTGCTCCAGGAGTTTGGAAGCGAATGGGAGCAGCAATATTGGGCAATAGCTGGACATAGCGGTTGGGTCGAGGGTTGGCTTTTTAAGGATAGGCGTGATTGTGGCATGTTTGAAAGCAGAACGGATGGTACCGGACGTTAGTGATAGGTTGAAGAGGTGAGTTAGGGATGGGATAAGTGTGGTGGTGAGGTTGGGGAGGACGTGGGATGGGATGGGGTCGAGTACACAGGTTGTGAGGTGCGATTTGGAGAAGAGACAATTAAGCTCCCCTTCAGTGATGTTGGAGAGGGAGGTTATGGGGTTTGGGCATTGGTCTGGTATACAAAGGGGTTGTGGTGGTTGAATGATGAAGACTTGCCTTGTTTGGTCAATCTTATTTTTGAAGTGTGTGACAAAGTCCTCGGCAGAGATGAGGGAGGTTGGAGGGGGCAATGGTGGGCGGAGGAGGGAGTTATAAGTTTTGAATAACTGTTTGGGGTTGTAAGATAGGGAAAATACGAGGGTTGTGAAGTAGGCCTGTTTAGCAGAGGTGAGGGCAGATTTGAAAGCGAGTGTTGCCTGTTTGAATGCGGTGAAGTCGTCTTGTGAATTTGTTTTCTTCCAACGCCGCTCTGCAATCCTGGACACTTGCCAGAGCTTTTTAGTGGTGCTATTGTGCCAGGGTTGTCTGTTAATACGTCGCATTCTGCCATGAACGAGAGGGGCGACCGTGTCAAGAGCTGATGTGAGAGTGGCGAGAATATAGCAACAAGTGCTTCAATATTCCAGGTCAATTCAGAGGCAATGGTCCAGAGCTGAATGGTGTACTGCCTCATAGTAGAGATTCCTTGTTGAATGTGAATGAAGAATCTGCCGACCAGTAATGGTCTGGTGTGTCAAGCATCCTTGTAACCATAACCAGGAGCTGACGTAGAAAAAACATCACTAGCTCATCACATTCACAGAAAAAGGAGTTAGTAGTGAGAGCTCCAACGGACAGCGCCGAACTGATGAATGCCTCTTTATCTCTATCAGGGTACTTCAAATTAGATGGTACACTGGTTAAAAGGGTTGTCCATTTAAACAAAGTTATTACCTATCCATATAATAGATGATAACTTGTTGATCAGTGGGATTTGGACCACTCAGCTGCACATGGCTTTTTCCGGGGGCCCCATAGAGAAAGAATGGACGAAGGTAAAAGTTCCCCATCAGGATTAAAAATTCCCTGATCTCTCGATCCAAGAGATACCAGAGACAGAAGTCGAAATCAGACAGGCAGAGGTCAGAGCTGGTGGAGTTTATTCACAAGGAAAAGCAAAGTGGGAGTTGGGTTAGCTGGAGTTGAGGCACACCAGTAGAGAGATGGCAGGTCAAGACCGACAGCCAACATGTAGACAAAGTCAAAAAACAAGCCAAATCACATGTAAAAAAAAAATAAATAAGAAACTGAGACATAAGGAGACAGGGAGGTGTAGTCATCAGTAGAGTGGTGAGAGTCCACCAAAGGGTAAAGAGAGCAGCATTGTGTCCTATGAATTAACATATTGTGAGTAAACAAAAACGAGGTGCTAAGGTGGGAGAGAAGAGTGTACCAGTGTGCCATGGATGAGGGAAAGTAGATCTGGTATAGTATATATGAGGGAACTTACTGCATACAGTGTTATTATTGAGCTCAATATATGTATGCAGTCAGCTCATGAGCTCCATCTAGTGGTGATGGCAGATAATCAGAATGTTATCATGCAACATTATACACAAGGGATTTGCATTCGGATCTTTCTATCAGCACAAAACTGACTCCTATAAACATATTTTATAAAAAAGAACAGAAATTGGACTTATTTGGATAAAATAATACAATAGAGTTCATGGGGGAACATTCATTTATGATTCATACATTCTCTGCAGCTGGGGTGTTGTTCCTAGTTTCCAAATAACTGACAGTGAAAAGGTTTATAACCAAGATGAATGAAAATAGTGGGCGGGTGATATCAATCGATGATACAGACCTTGAAATTGGAAACACTAGTATTAGAATAAAACTGTAATATACTTGTCGACAAGCAGAGTGATCAGTCAACATCATTCACATCCACATCAGTGAGAAATCTCCGCCCAGCGGAAAAAAAAAGAAAACAGAGCAAATGCTATGTAAGACACTACAACATAAAAATAGAGTAAGACACAATATAATTCAACGTAAAGTAACAAAAACCTTGCAATCGTTTTGGCAGATTTACTAATCCTGAGTAATATTTAGTCAACGCAAGTCTGAAAATGCACCAAATGTATCACAACGGCTCATGAAGATGTCTGTAAATTTAATAGAACTGTATAACCCAGTAAAATAAATAAATAATTTAAAAATGATGGATCATACATTTGGAGTCACGACTTCTCGGTTGGCGTATTTTGCACATGTAATTTTCTCCAAACTTTAGGCAAACTTTATGAGAACATCCTGTGTCGGTGTGTTTCTCAAACTCCAGTCCTCAGGGCCCCCACACATCATGTCTTCAGGATTTCCTCAGTATTGCACAGGTGAGACAACCTGTGGCAGATTTTGATGTCTTGATAATAATTCCATCACCTGTGTAATACTAATGAAACACTGAAAACATTATCTGTTGGGGGCCCTGAGGACTGGAGTTTGGGAAACAATGGTTTAACTGGTTAGGCTGGTTTCACATTAGCGTTTTTTAGCGCAGCGCATCGTGCGTGTCCATGTGCATGCGCCCCTATGTTTAACATGGCGGGCGCATGGTCTAGTGTTTGCACACGTTCGTATGCGTAAACTTTCGTGTTTTTTTTTGTAGTGTGCGCCTAGGCGCGCCAGACGCAACCTGTTGCATTTTTGGGTCCGCCCAACGGTGGCAAAAAAAACCTATGTGCACGCTAGCGCACGGAATGCGCAAAAATAACACATTGCAGTCTATGGGAATGCAGGTGTGCGCATGGACACGGGCACGCCCGTGTTTGAAATCGCATGCGTTTTAAGAGTTAACATGGCTACAAACTGGTTAAAACGCATGCGCCTAAAAAACACAAATTCATGCAAAACGCATGATGCATTTTTTGCATACGTTTCTATTGCGCACGAAGCGCTGCGCTAAAAAACGCTAATGTGAAACTAGCCTTAGAGAGGCGTGCACTCAGTGCTGAGCAGTCTAGCCAGACGATATCACGCCCACATAGACCTGGTTATAGTCTTTCTGGTGCCCCTCCACCACTTCCCTGCTTCATAAGTCACACAAATGGCTGGTGGCCGAAGTGGCTTCGGGCATGCGCAGTGATCTGCCCATGTGCCACAGGACGTCTGCTGCGAGATCGTACAGAGAAGCGATGGGATCGGGTTTGCACAGAGATCTTCCTATGTGCCACCGCAATGTCATGACATTGTGCATACCCAAAGTCTGACCGGCCGAGCACTTCCCTGTGCGATCTCACAGCTGATGCGCTGCTGTGTATAGTGCTGAGAAGGCAAGTAGTGGCGCAAAGGCGTTCACTGTGTATGTCATTACCTCCTAACTCAGCACTATAACAGAGCAGCGCAGCATGTCTGCAGTCAGATCGCAGGAGGAAATGCTCCGCAAGTGTCACCCTCGGGCAGTGGCACATAGGCAGATCACTGTGCATGGCCAAAGTCACGGAGCATTTGTGTAATTTAGCAGGCAGGGACGAGGCACTACAGATACTTTAACCTTGCCTCTGTGAGCGCGACATTGGCCGGGTGGACTGCTCCGATCTAAGTGCACGCCTGTCTGACTAGTCATACTAATTAGACAGGCAAACAGAAGTCTAACATGCATTGATTTAACCATTATAACGAGAACTTTCCTTAACAATGGGGTTTAAAGAAATCAGCGTTTATTGACAAATGCAGGGCTGTTAATTAGTTAAGAGGGGTAGATCCTGCTGTCAGGGTCCCTTCAAGTCCTCGCTGCAATAGTGTCCATCAACAGGGAGATGCAAGTTCCAACCACGCTTGTGCTTCATATCGGGGTATTGATCTATTTTTGGTTCGTATAGGAGAGTTACTATCAGTAATAACGACAGATTTAGAACCTTTAGCAGTTTCTGGAAGTTAAACTAGTACAGTTGGAAATAACCCCCTTGGTAATTGTAAGGAACTAGAGATATAGTGACAGTGAAGTGGGTGAGAAGATTGGTTAGTGCCAAAATGTCTGGGCACGTCAGAGGCCGAGCTGCCGTAGTAGTGAACCATAGGTAAATAGAGGGAGACAACATATATACTGTATGTGATAGGCCTAGGCATCTTTTTATTGGGCCTGGAAGATGGAATCAAAGAACCCCTTTTCCAGGTGGTTGGAGCATCGCAACATGGTGGTGGTAAGTCCAGGTTTTTTGGAGGCCTCGCGGGTGTTTATCGCCTCAGAGTTCACTGGATTCGGTGGTTCAGCACCAGGGCCAAGGTTATAATCAGTTCAGTGATTGTGTTCCTTTGGTACATAAATGCTGTGGCCGACCTTCAACCAACAAAAGAAATTCCATGAAGGGTGGACCTCAAGTGGTTAAGAAGTTCTTGGGTACGTGACATAGATGGGAAGCAATACAAATCCCCAGTAGTTTCCAGTTCCTCTGTTCGCGGCAGCAGATCTTTTTGTAGCAGTACCCACATGCAGGTATCTCAGAATGATTAATGATAGAATGGGGTCTAGAGAAGCTCTGCGCAGAATATTTTACATTCATGAATCTGTAATAAGGTGAAGGAGCTGCAGATCAATGTATCAGAACCGCTCAAAATCACAGCGATGGAAATTTATCTTTGCTCCACATGAAGAAGTGAGATGCAAGGACCAAAACCTACAATGTCTACCTGGTCTGGCTGCCAAATAAAAAAAAAGCATCTTAAAGTGGCCACAAAGCTGATTTTGCGAGTATGGCCAGTTAGTGTAAATTAATTCCGCAGTCCCGGTGCAATCACGTTCATATGTGTCCTGGTCGTGCAATGATCATGTTCTGATGTGGTCCTCCTGATCCTGGTTGCTTCCTTGCCTTAGAAAAGCTCCCAGAACTCCAAGACCAGTCTGTCCTTTGTCAGAGGACTATTCTCAGGACCGTGACTGTGGAGAAACCTCCAAGAACATTCATACCTCTACAGGATGATAAAGAGTGAATACAGGGCTCCCCAGGTGAGCCCAGCAACCCACAATTCAGTTTTTGATGATACTTTCAGAAAATCAGTGCATTTTTCTTTTTTTTCTAACCCTGTATTTGTGTTTTCTGCAGGATGTTGTATTTTGGGTTGCCTAGTAGCTTTCTCACTTACCCTTTGGGTGACCACAAATTTAGTAAAAGTTGTAGCAGAGGTGTTCAAAGGAAGTTCTGTCTGCTGTACAAAAGACTGCCTCTCTATGCTACACAGACTTGTTCCCAACTGTGATAGATAGTATTTATCCACGGAATAGGATCTAACTTACGAGATCATTGGGGATCTGACCACTGTGAAACTCATTGATCCACATAACGTGGCTCTCAAATGTCTAATTGGTGGCCAGCTTTGATAAAGATCGTCATCCCGATCGAAACGCGTCACTTCTATCCCCGTTCATTGACATGAGGAGCACTCACGGACATGGTGATTTTAATGTATCAATAAAGCATTTCATAGTTTTAGAAATGAGCTCGAACTACAACCTTTTTTTTTTTGGCCGCGAAAGCGTACCACCGTTCTATTCCCAGTGTATAGGACTGCCACAGATAAACCTATACATAAATGCCTCTGATCTATTCTAATGGGGCATCGCAGAGCCTGTTTGTAGTCTGACCCCCCCAAGTCATCCCCTATGATAGGTGATAACTTGCCCGGCTGGGAATAATCCCTTATTTTCATTTTCCACGGAACATATGCTATAACAGACCCCACTTTAAAAAGGATTTGTCACCAGAACAAAAATGATCAATGTATGCTTTTCTTTTATTCCCACTGCCCCACCCCCGCCCCGGAAAACAATTGTCTTCTTCTTTACTCCTAATCCATAGAGTCTTTACCAAGAAGGCGGTGCTCACAGGATGATTGGGGGCATGATTTTAGGCTGCTCTGCATAATTAATCTCTGAGCCACACCCCCCTTACTAAAGATCATAAAAATTAGCTCTCAATATAAAGGCCCACATCTCTGTAACCGTACAGAGGATTTAAAACAAAAAGTGGAATTCTCGGGAGAAGCGGGAAGAAGAAGAAAAAGGTGGACACATTTGGAATGGTGACAGGTGCTCTTTAAAAAGGCGTTCTCAGATTGTAAAGCTTTCTCGTATCCATAGATAGAAGATGATTTACTAATGGCTGGCAATACAATCTCTACAATCTCAAAAAGAGAATACCATAAACAGCGTATGGAGTGCATGTCAAGCTTGAACACCTCTGCTCCATTCAAAGTGTTGAGCTCCTTTCTGGGGATCTCTGGAGGTCTGAGCAGTCATAGACACGGATAATAGATAAGACTTTAATAATGTCACGATGACTCGTCCTGTGTGACGCGACCAGCAGGCCAGTAACTGAAACAACAAGACGCGGCACGTGATACTGTCCTGTGTGACACGGTCCACAGGTTGGTAACTAAAACAACAAGACACGGGGAAAGGGGAAACAGTTACAATAGTGGGCCCTGCGATAGGGAAAGGGGACGTGGAGACCTCCTGCACTCCCCTGAGTCAGTGTCCCTAACGCTCCTAACATTCCCTATGCCGGTTCCGCACCGGGCGCCGATCAGGAACCTGTCCCCCTAGCACACCCTACACCTATCCCTTGCTAGGGAGCTAGGTGGCGCAGGCACTTGCCCCACCGCTGTACTAATACACACTAAGGAAAAACACAAACAGGGAAACACCACTTAGCTTTACTCTGTTGCTCTTGCTCCTGGCAACAGAGTCCACCACCAGAATGCAGCTCTCCTCCTGAATAGCTGCCACAAAGCTCTGTCAGAGCTACAAGGAAATCTCCTCTGACTCCTTCCACACCAGGGCTAAGACAGTGCTGCAAGGAACGCTCTCCAGCTCCTTCCTCCACCAAGGATGATTGAAATGAACACTATCACCAACACTGATTGCAACAACTGTGACTCTTTTATAGCAGAGCCAGAGCAATCACACCTGCATTATAATCATGTGCACTTAAGTAAAGAAACCAGAGTGCAATGACGCTCACCACCACCGAGGGCAAACTTAGAACAAAAGACACCACAGTGAAAAAATCCTAATGGCCACCGGGGGCAAAAACCAAACTTAAGCACAGCTTAAGAAAAAAAAGGTTACCTGTGCTTTTTATCAGTCCTGATCCAGCATGGATCATGACAAATAAGCTGTGCTATACAGTGGTGAGAGAGAAACCTGAGAAAAATATTCAGAATTTAAGTTGTCACCAAAATTACTTTGTGGGATTTCTTTTATGCCCTGGAAGAATTCATTTAGTAAAAAAGAAGATATTTTGGGTAACCATAACTTAGTATATTGTCCAGTTTTTATAAGAATAGCCAACAACTTTATTTGGCAAGTATAAAATCCTAGTAAATTCTACGCTATGATAAGTAGAGCACACGCGACATCTCTGCAGGGCTGGCCAAGGGCCAAGACAAGTCAGGTAGGAATCCAATTATCAGCTCTGTTTTATCTCTTTCATTATAGCATAATGCTGTATTGAATGAATAGCTAGGCTTCAATATAACAAAAGGAAAGCACAAGAGGTAGGGGGGTGCAGAACACTGCTATGGTGTAGAGGGGGGAGGGTGTTTTAAAAAAAAAAAAAAGCTAGTACTAAGCCACTTTCCATTATAGGTTATGGCTTCGTGTCACAAAAGAGGTTCACTAGAGGAGATGCATCCTCTAAGCCCAAGGTCCAAGTAGGCGCACAGGCCACTGGAATCAGTGCAGCAAATGGGTGAGGCACTCAGGAGCCAGATAGGAACTAAGGAACTGGAAACCGCAGGCAGACAGGAGATATCCTGGATACAGGTTGTAGACAAAACTCCAGAGTAACTAGAAAGTCTGAATACCATGGAAGCAGCAGATGTCCTGGAAACCGCTGGCAAAAATGTAGCAGAGGTCGTAGAAGACCGGTAGCAGACAGAACTCTGGAGCAACTAGAAAATCTGAATACCATGGAAGCCACAGGCAGACAGGAGACATCCTGTAGACCTCAGACAGCAGTGGTACTGAAAGCTGGAGACAGGGAACTGCGATACTGGAAGCCGCAGACAGACATGAGACATCCCGGAGACCGCAGTTAGAAATGGTACTGAAAGCATCAGACAGGGAACTCAAGGACTGGAAACCACAGACAGCCAGGAGACATCTTGGAGACTGTGGACAGGAACTGTGTAAAAGTCTTACAGAAAAATCTTAACTCCAAGACACAGGTGTGTATTGGAAGGCCTGATTTAAGCTTAGGAGGATCAACAAAAGGGGAGCATGCCAGGCTACTTGCAAAGCCTGACAACGGACCGGGGTGTAGAAAGCAGACACGAGACGCAGGACAGGTGTGCAACACTTTGTCTTTTACTGCAGAGTTTATTTCCCTGTATTCAAGGGTGGAGTTGACTATTTGGGTAGCTCAGAGTCAAATGGGCAGAGGTGGCACACACTTCTTTGGTCATTTGGTCACCCAGTTTGCCAGGGATAACAAAAAGCAACTAACATACAAAACACTCACCAAAGGTAGAGAGGTTTATAAGGAAGGGTAATATTGTACAAACCAAATGGGAATAGGACAATGAGGAAAGCATACACCCAAAAAAAGCATACAACAATCTCCAATTCTGCACAGCGACTCCAAGGAGCTATGAAGTAAAACTTTCACTGGCAAGAAAGAGAAGGTTTGGATACAAACCAGACAGGCCTAAATGCATCTGCACTAATACAGGGTGCAGCAGACCCAAGTAAAATGGCAGCTGCACAGGTGCATAAATACCAAATGAAACAGCCAGCCTACAATCAGGGATTGGCCGTGTGGTACACCAGTGCAGAAGAAATAATCCGTATGTGGCAGTGTTCACACAGGGAATGCAGGGCTTCTGGTTCACAACCTCTTAGTAACGCCATATAGGGGGGCTCTGTTCACACGGGATGCATTCTAGTTGGCACTGGGCAGCCCCCCCTATATGGTGTTACTAAGAGGCTATATATATACAATACAATACAATATAATTGTTTATATGACAGTGCAAACAAATGAGACCGCTTTGGGATTTTCACTGCTTTATGATGTTTCTTTCTGATAAGAATAAAGCTTTGACATTTTTAAGCTCAGTCATTTTTCCTTTGTAATGCAGATTTTTAGTCATTTCTATTTTTGCATTCATAGAAAACGCATTAATGCAGGAAAATATTCTGCTTGAGGTGTGCGGTTTAAAGGATACAGACACATTCAGGGGCATTTTTTTCTTAAACACATGTGTTTTTAATAAAATAAAAATATTATTTTTGCACTCAGGATTCATGAAACATTTCAGTCCTATTGATTTCTGCACCCTTTATGCGTCACGGTACATAGCCAGTGGATGATTTAGTAATTCATTCTGACAGTAGGGCCTGGGGCACTTATCTCTCCTCTCCAGAGGTCCTCTAAGCTCTAGTATGACCACAGCAAGAGCCAGCTCCACCTAGATGTGGGCAAAAACCAGTTTAATAGACAGTGTCGGTCAGGAGAGATGAGACTTTCACTTGTAATGAATTCTTCTGTGTACTGTGATACAAAGGATGTAAAACTAATGGCTCCACATTTCACATTTTTAATTAAACCGTATGCAAAAATTAAAAATGTTTTTTGGTTACAAAATACATTATATATATATATATATACATATACAGTACAGACCAAAAGTTTATTTTCTTGGCTATGAAAATTGTAGATTCACTCTGAAGGCCTCAAAACTATGAATTAACACATGTTGAATTATATAATTAACAAAAAAGTGTGAAACAGCTGAAAATATGTCTTATATTCTAGGTTCTTCAAAGTAGCCACCTTTTGCTTTGATTACTGCTTTGCACACTCTTGGCATTCTCTTGATGAGCTTCAAGAGGTAGTCAGTGGAAATGGTCTTCCAACAGTCTTGAAGGAGTTCCCAGAGATGCTTAGCACTTGTTGGCCCTTTTGCCTTCACTCTGCGGTCCAGCTCACCCCAAACCCTCTCGATATGGTTCAGGTCTGGTGACTGTGGAGGCCAGGTCATCTGGCGTAGCACCCCATCACTCTCCTTCTTGGTCAAATAGCCCTTACACAGCCTGGAGGTGTGTTTGGGGTCATTGTCCTGTTGAAAAATAAATGATGGTCCAACTAAACGCAATCCGGATGGAATAGCATGCCGCTGCAAGATGCTGTGGTAGCCATGCTGGTTCAGTATGCCTTCAATTTTGAATAAATCCCCAACAGTGTCACCAGCAAAGCACCCCCACACCATCACACCTCCTCCTCCATGCTTCACGGTGGGAACCAGGCATGTAGACTCCATCCGTTCACCTTTTCTGCGTCGCACAAAGACACGGTGGTTGGAACCAAAGATCTCAAATTTGGACTCATCAGACCAAAGCACAGATTTCCACTGGTCTAATCTCCATTCCTTGTGTTCTTTAGCCCAAATAAGTCTCTTCTGCTTGTTGCCTGTCCTTAGCAGTGGTTTCCTAGCAGCTATTTTACCATGAAGGCCTGCTGCACATAGTCACCTCTTAAGGCCGGGGTCACACTGGCGAGGAATACGGCCGAGTGAGAAGCGCTAAAAGCACGCATTACACACGGACAAATGATTCTCTATGGGGTCCCTCGCACCAGCCGTATATTTCTCATCCGTATTCTATGCTGCGATTGTCAGCGTACTACACCCGTAGTACGCCAATGCAAGTCTATGCATGGGGGTTGGACCAGATGGCCCAGGAGGTCCCTTCCAACTCTACGATTCTATGATTCTATGGGTGCGCAAAAAATACGGATTACACACGGACCACACATGTGACTTGCGAGAAATACGCACCCGGTGTCTTTTACCAAAGCCGGCAATTCAGTGCGCTATACAGTAAAATCACACTGACAGGTTTAATAAAGAAACAAAAGAATAGATATAGACACATAGAATATATATATATATATATATATATATATATACACTCACTGGCCACTTTATTAGGTAAACCTGTCCAACTGTGTGTTAAGACTTAATTTCTAATCAGCCAATCACATGGCGGCAACTCAGTGCATTTAGGCATGTAGACATGGTCAAGACAATCTCCTGCAGTTCAAACCGAGCATCAGTATGGGGAAGAAAGGTGATTTGAGTGCCTTTGAACGTGGCATGATTGTTGGTGCCAGAAGGGCTGGTCTGAGAATTTCAGAAACTGCTGATCTACTGGGATTTTCACGCACAACCATCTCTAGGGTTTACAGAGAATGGTCCGAAAAAGAAAAAAAATCCAGTGAGCGGCAGTTCTGTGGCCGGAAATGCCATGTTGATGCCAGAGGTCAGAGGAGAATGGGCAGACTGGTTCGAGCTGATAGAAAGGCAACAGTGACTCAAATTGCCACCCGTTACAACCAAGGTAGGCAGAAGAGCATCTCTGAACGCACAGTGCGTCGAACTTTGAGGCAGATGGGCTACAGCAGCAGAAGACCACACTGGGTACCACTCCTCTCAGCTAAGAACAGGAAACTGAGGCTACAATTTGCACAAGCTCATCGAAATTGGACAGTAGAAGATTGGAAAAACGTTGCCTGGTCTGATGAGTCTCGATTTCTGCTGCGACATTCGGATGGTAGGGTCAGAATTTGGCGTAAACAACATGAAAGCATGGATCCATCCTGCCTTGTATCAACGGTTCAGGCTGGTGGTGGTGGTGTCATGGTGTGGGGAATTTTTTCTGGGCACTCTTTGGGCCTCTTGGTACCAATTGAGCATCGTTGCAACGCCACAGCCTACCTGAGTATTGTTGCTGACCATGTCCATCCCTTTATGACCACAATGTACCCAACATCTGATGGCTACTTTCAGCAGGATAATGCGCCATGTCATAAAGCTCGAATCATCTCAGATTGGTTTCTTGAACATGACAATGAGTTTACTGTACTCAAATGGCCTCCTCAGTCACCAGATCTCAATCCAATAGAGCATCTTTGGGATGTGGTGGAACGGGAGATTCGCATCAGGGATGTGCAGCCGACAAATCTGCGCCAACTGTGTGATGCCATCATGTCAATATGGTCCAAAATCTCTGAGGAATGCTTCCAGCACCTTGTTGAATCTCTGCCACGAAGAATTGAGGCAGTTCTGAAGGCAAAAGGGGGTCCAACCCCTTACTAGCATGGTGTACCTAATAAAGTGGCCAGTGAGTGTATATATGCATTCTATGTGTCTATATCTATTCTTTTGTTTCTGTTTAGAAACCCTGTCATAGGGCTCCATTATATGTCCATTTTGCAAGCCTGCGAGAAAATCTCACCATACGGATTACATACAGATGCTTACATGCGCAAAATACGCGACCACACCTTGATTACGGATGACATACGGAGCACTGTTTAGGGGCCATTCATCCGTATTACGCATGTAAAATACTGACCGTATTTTGCGTCGGTTAGTGTGACCCCGGCCTAACAGTTGTTGTAGAGATGTGTCTGCTGCTAGAACTCTGTGTGGCATTGACCTGGTCTCTAATCTGAGCTGCTGTTAAGCTGCGATTTCTGAGGCTGGTGACTCGGATGAACTTATCCTCCACAGTAGAGGTGACTCTTGGTCTTCCTCATGCCATTCTTTTCTGCGGATTCCACTGCGGTTTGCCATCTCCTCCATTGTGGAGGTGATAAACCGCAGGCTAATCCGCAGATAAACCGCAGGTCTTTTGACCTGCGGATTTTGCTAAATCCGCAGACCAATCAGCAGCGTGTGCACATAGCCTAAGACAGATTCATGAAATTTGACTTTTTTTTTTTAAAGAAAAGTCACAAAATTTGGCACAACTCTACTCTGGTCCTCCCATAGTGATCCTCGCCCTATCCTGGATCTCCTCATACTTTTCCAACCGCACATTCAGCGTCTCCCACACTACCTCCTCATCCCACCCTCTCTCTGTTGGAGTCCCCCAAGGCTCTGTTCTAGGACCCCTACTCTTCTTAATCTATACACTTGGCCTGGGGCAACTCATAAAGTGTCATGGATTCCAGTACCACCTTTAGGCCTCTTTCACACATCAGTTTTTTGCCATCAGTCACAATCCGTCAAAGTGTGCAAAAAACGGATCCTGTTATGATTGAGTCACCGTAGGAGGCAAAAATAGAAATGCTAGCTAAGTCCAGAAAACCAGAGAAGTTGGCAGCTATCGGATTGCAGACCCCTGAACCTATCAACACAACTAGCAGTAGCCGTGGGGGGCTCCTACGATGCCCTAGGCCCCTCGATCACAGCCGGAGGACTACATAGCCTAAAGACAGAAAGGGAAATCTAAACTGCCCCAGAGCAGACCCCAAAGTAAAAGGCAGCCCCCCACATATAATGACGGTGAAGCAAGAAGAAAGAACAAAACACAGACAGAAAGATAGACTGAGCAAAGATGGGGCCCACGCTAGCTTAGATAGGAAAGGACAGGAAGGCTGCTGTCTGCAATCCGTGAAAAACCCTATGAAAATAAGAGCCAACAAACTGACAGTAAAAAAGGCCCTGAAGACGCTAGGCTTCAAGAAAGCTATGTCAGTACTCAGGAATATTCTGAAGACAGAGCAACAGGCAAAAGGAGATTCAGCTCACCCCAGCAGGGAATGGCAGAATCCAGAAAAGCAAGGAAAACCAAAACACTAATGCAAAAAGGCAAAGCAGAAATCTTAGCTTTAGATGAGCAGGAATCAGACTGGTTTCCTAGAAGTCCACAGAGAAATCACCCGCAGGCCAGAAGGGCGTCGGCAGCCTTATATCCAGTCATTAACTCCACTCAGCCAATCATCATCATCAGCCCCAGGTGTTTGACAATCAGGCTCACTACCTTTCTTCACCAGAAGAGGGAGTTCCTCGGGCCTCAGTAGTGAAAGGGAAAATTAACTCACAACAGTACCTCCACCTTGAGGAGGGGTCACCGAACCCTCAACCACGCCACCAGGGCGATCAGGGTGAGCCCGATGAAAGGCACGCACCAATCTTTTGGCATGAATATCAGAGGCAGAGACCCAGGAATTATCCTCCTGACCATAACCCTTCCACTTAACCAAATACTGGAGTCTCCGTCTAGCCAGACGGGAATCCAGCACTTTCTCTACCTCATATTCCATGTTACCTTCAACCAATACAGGGTCTGGAGGTGCAACCCCCGGAACAACAGGTTCAACAAACCTCTTCAACAAAGATTTATGGAACACATTATGGATTTTAAATGTGACAGGAAGAGCCAAACAAAAAGAGACCGGATTAATAATCTCCAAAATCTTGTAAGGTCCAATAAATCTAGGCTTAAACTTAGGAAAAGCCACCTTCATAGCAATATTTTTTGATGACAACCACACCATATCACCAACCTTAAATTGGGGACCAATGGTCCTATGTCGGTTGGAAAACCGCTGGGCCTTATCCTGGGAGAGAGATAACTTATCCACCACTTGGTCCCAGATCTGGTGCATTCTCTCCACCACAGTGTCAACCCCTGGGCAGGCAGAGGGCTCCACATGCCCTGAAGAAAAATCGAGGATGAAACCCAAAGTTACAAAAAAAAGGAGACATCAAAGTGGCAGAACTAGCTCTATTATTTAAAGCAAATTCGGCCAAGGGCAAAAATGAAACCCAATCATCCTGATCAGCAGAAATAAAACATCTCAAATATGACTCCAAGGTCTGGTTTGTTCTCTCTGTCTGCCCATTGGTCTGAGGGTGAAAAGCAGAGGAGAAGGACAACTGAATTCCCAGCTTGGAACTGAAAGTTCTCCAAAATCTAGACACAAACTGGACTCCTCTGTCAGATACAATGTTCTCAGGAATCCCGTGCAAGCGAACCACCTGTTGTAAAAACAGGGGCACCAATTCAGAGGAAGACGGCAACTTAGGGAGTGGTACAAGATGAACCATCTTAGAGAACCTATCACAAATCACCCAAATAACAGTCATCCTTTGAGAGACAGGCATATCAGAGATGAAATCCATTGAAATAAGGGTCCATGGCCTCTTGGGGACAGGCAAAGGCATCAACAACCCACTAGAGCGAGAACATGATTTAGACAGGGAGCACGTCCCACAGGACTGCACAAAATTCCTGACATCACGAGACAAGGAGGGCCACCAAAAAGACCGACTCACCAGATCTCTAGTACCAAAAATACCTGGATGACCAGCCAATGCAGAGCAATGAACTTCAGACATCACTCTCTTCCTCCACTGGTCAGGAACATACAACTTTCCACTGGGACAACGCTCAGGTTTGTCCTCCTGGAACTCTTCCAGAGCACGTCTCAAATCGGGTGAGATGGCAGAAAGAACTACCCCTTCGCCTAAGATGGTAGCAGGCTTGGTCACCACAGGAGAATCAGCAAGGAAGCTCCTAGAGAGGGCGTCTGCCTTGACATTCTTTGTTCCAGGAAGAAAAGAAACCACAAAATCAAAACGTGTAAAAAACAAGGCCCACCTAGCCTGTCTAGGGTTCAAGCGCTTAGCCGACTCTAGGTAAATCAAATTCTTGTGGTCAGTGAGGACCACGACTTGATGCTTAGCTCCCTCCAACCAATGTCTCCACTCCTCAAATGCCCATTTCATGGCCAACAGTTCCCGATTCCCCACATCATAGTTACGTTCAGATGGAGAGAACTTTCGGGAAAAGAAAGCACAGGGATTCATTTTAGATGTTACAGGATCCTTTTGGGACAAAACAGCTCCTGCACCAATCTCAGAAGCATCCACCTCTACCTGGAACGGAAGTGAGACATCAGGTTGCCGCAAAACCGGGGCGGAGGTGAATCTTCGCTTCAGCTCCTGAAAGGAAGAAACAGCCTCCGGAGACCAATTTAACACATCAGCACCCTTCTTAGTCAAATCAGTCAATGGCTTGGCAATACTAGAAAATTTTGCTATAAATTTCCGATAAAAATTAGCAAAACCCAAAAACTTCTGGAGGGCCTTCAAAGAAGTGGGCTGAACCCAATCGTAAATGGCCTGTACCTTGGCCGGGTCCATTTCAATAGTTGACGGAGACAAAATAAATCCCAAAAAAGAAATCCTCTTTACTCCAAAAAGGCATTTAGATCCCTTGACATACAGGGAATTCTCCCTCAAGATCCGGAACACAGTCCGAATATGTTCCACATGAGAATCCCAATCCTTGGAGAAGATCAAAATATCATCCAGATAGATAATCAAAAATTTAATCGTCAAAATCTCGGAAAATATCGTTCATGAAGCACTGGAAGACAGAAGGGGCATTAGTGAGCCCAAAAGGCATCACCAGGTACTCAAAATGTCCCTCCGGAGTATTAAACGCCGTCTTCCATTCATCCCCATGCTTAATGCGAATAAGATTATACGCCCCCCTGAGGTCAAGCTTGGTAAACCAGCAAGCACCTTTAACTCTGGAGAATAGATCAGAAATCAGGGGTAACGGATACTGATATTTAACAGTAATTTTGTTGAGAGCACGATAATCAATACAAGGTCTTAATGATCCATCCTTTTTGGCTACAAAAAAAAAACCTGGCACCTAAGGGTGACGAGGATGGTCTAATATGACCCTTCTCCAACGCCTCCTTAATATAGGATCGCATAGCCTCGTGCTCGGGTACAGATAAATTGAAGAGCCGACCCTTGGGAAATTTACACCCCGGGCTCAGTTCAATAGCACAGTCATAACTCCTATGAGGAGGCAGAGATGCAGACTCATTCTCACTAAATACATCATAAAAGTCCGCCAAATAATCAGGAACATCGTGCGACTGAGGAGAGGTAGAAAACACCGGAGCCTCACTAAAGGCACACCGACAACCCCAACTCACCACAGACACAGATTTCCAATCCAAAACTGGATTATGAATTTGTAACCAGGGAAACCCCAGAACAATAGTATCATGCAGATTATGCAACACCAAAAACCTTGTTACACCGCTCCGCCATACTCACCCGGCCTCCGCTCCCATGCCGCAGCCTCTCTGCACCCGACGGCCGCGGCGGTCACCTGAGACAGACCCGCGACCGATGCCTTCCCTGCATGCTATGCGCATGCGCCATAGGCCGCGGCCGCGCCTCCTTCCTGCTTCTTATGCTCCGGCTGTGCCCTGACCCGGAAGCACATTTGGACCAATGGCTGACCAGACGGGGCCATATCAGGCCGCTTCCCCCTGAGGGAGGCGCCTGATCGTTGTGTTTCCTGACACTCTGGCCTCGCTCCATCGTGCACACTCTGCTCCTGCAGTTCCTGTCTCGGCTGCTCCTCACAGCAGCTTCTCAGTCCTGCTACCCGTGTTCCTGTCGTCCTACTCCAGTCCTGCCTTGTGTTCCTGCCGTCCTACTCCAGTCCTGCCTTGTGTTCCTGTCGTCCTACTCCAGTCCTGCCTTGTGTTCCTGCCGTCCTACTCCAGTCCTGCCTTCACTGTTCCTGCCGTCCTACTCCAGTCCTGCCTTGTGTTCCTGCCGTCCTACTCCAGTCCTGCCTTCACTGTTCCTGCCGTCCTACTCCAGTCCTGCCTTGTGTTCCTGCCGTCCTACTCCAGTCCTGTCTTCAGTGCTCCTGCCGTCCTACTCCAGTCTCAGTCTTACTCCGGTCCATCCTGAGCCGCCCCTCTCGGTACCGGCTACCGTGGTACTCGAACCTCTGGGCCTGCTCCTAACGGTCCCTGTATAGGGGTCGGTTCCACCTGGCAGCTCGCCCGGGGTCCCTCGGTGCCACGGTCCAGAGGGTCCACTCTCGGAGCTCCCGCTCCTGACCACCCACGCTAACAGTACGATCAGGCCATGGACTCCGCCGGTACTACGGCTGCTACCCAGAAAGAGTTGCTATTCCTACGGGAGAATCAGGGGCGCATTATGTCAATCATGAAGTCGATGGACACCCGTTTGTCGGCCTTACAGGTGGCCGATCCTGGAAATGCCACTCAGCTGGCCAGTCTCCAACAGGAGCTGGGCCAGCAGCAAGATACTCAAACCCACATTTTGTCCTACATGGCCTCCTTTGATAGTCGCTTGTCGGCCCTCCAGGCTGCCGCTGCAGTGCCGACTCCTCCCCCTGCGTCTGCTGCTCATCCGACGCCCCGCCTCGCCAAGCCGCCTCGTTTCACCGGGGATCCCAAGCTCTGTAGGGGGTTCTTAAATCAGTGTAGTCTCCACTTTGAATGGCTGCCGCAGCAATATCCCTCGGACCGGGCCAAAGTGGCCTTCATCATGTCCCATCTGGAGGGAGAGGCCCTTTCTTGGGTAAACCCGCTCTGGGAACGTGACGACCCGGTCGTTTCGAGTCTCCCGGTTTTCCTGGATACGTTTCGTAAGGTTTTCGATGAGCCGGGCCGGTTAGCCTCTCTCACTGAGTCACTCTTTAACTTACACCAGGGCTCTCTCACGGTCGGACAGTACGCTATTCGCTTTCGCACTATTTCCTCTGAGCTCGGCTGGAATAAAGCAGCTTTGGTGGGGGCATTCTGGCGCGGTCTTTCTAGTAAAATAAAGGATGAACTCGCTGGTCGAGATACCCCGTCCACCTTAGAGGACCTTATCTCGCTGGCTACCCGCATTGACCTGCGCTTCCTGGAGCGCGCTCGGGAGTCAGTGAGAGACAGGCACTCCTCCAGGTCAGTTCCTCCTTTCGCTCAGTCGGCCAGCTCACGTTCAGTCGGATCTTCTTCCCTCTCTTCGGATGAGCCCATGCAGATAGATCATCTCAGGTTGGCCGAGTTACGTCAGAGAGAGAGACGGGCACAAGGTCAGTGCCTCTATTGCGGTCATTCGTCACACTATATCCGCACCTGTCCTAAGAGACAGGGAAACGACTCCACCTAGGTCAGGTAAGAGAGGCCTTCCTAGGTGATGATGATGATTCCTCTCAACCCCTTACGATTTCTGTGCTTTTGGTTTCAGGAGGGAGGCGTGGTTCCGAGGTGGCCTACGTGGATTCGGGCTCAGCGGGTAACTTCATTCGGCCGGAAGAGGTAGACAAATACCAAATTCCTGTAGTCACTCTATCTAACCCAATTCAGATTGCCACCGTGGATGGCAAACCGCTACAGGTGACCGTCACCTTGGTCACTGAAGAGGTGGAATTGCAAATCGGAGCCTTACATCGAGAGAAGATAGCCTTTTACGTTTTAACTAAGCTCTCTCACGCCATTCTACTCGGTCTTCCATGGTTAAGGACTCATCAGCCTGTTCTCGACTGGTCTTCTGGGGAGATACTCCGCTGGGGGCACCCGTGCCAAGCTCGCTGTCTGACTCCTGTCCGCCTGGCGGCCGCTCCACGGTCACCTCCAGACCTCCCGGGTCTTCCTCCAGCTTACAGCTCCTACGCCGATGTTTTTGATAAGAAGGAAGCAGAGGTCCTCCCTCCACACCGGCCGTTTGACTGCCCAATTGAACTTGTTTCTGGTTCAACCCCCCCAAGGGGAAGAATCTACCCTCTGTCTCCCGTGGAGACCACCGCCATGTCCGAGTACGTCCAAGAGAACCTCGCCAAAGGCTTTATACGGAAATCCTCTTCACCCGCGGGAGCCGGGTTCTTCTTCGTCAAAAAGAAGGACGGGACTCTACGGCCATGCATTGACTATAGGGGCTTGAATGAGATTACCATCAAGAACAGGTACCCTCTTCCACTCATTCCGGAACTGTTTGACCGTCTCAGAGGGGCTCGGGTCTTTACCAAGCTGGACCTCAGAGGAGCCTACAATCTGGTCCGTATCCGTGCAGGTGACGAGTGGAAGACCGCTTTCAACACTCGAGATGGCCATTACGAGTACCTGGTCATGCCCTTCGGTCTTTGCAATGCTCCTGCAGTCTTTCAAGAGTTCGTCAACGAGATCTTCCGGGATCTCTTGTACTCCTGTGTGGTCGTGTACTTAGACGACATCCTCGTCTTCTCGCCGGACCTCTCGTCCCACAGAAAGAGTGTCCGCCTGGTGCTTCAGCGTCTTCGGGAGAACCGTCTGTATGCAAAGATCGAGAAATGTCTCTTCGAACAGACCTCTCTGCCATTTCTGGGATACATTATCTCCGACGCTGGTCTAAGGATGGATCCCGAGAAGTTGTCTGCCATCCTCAAATGGCCTCGCCCCGTCGGATTAAAGGCGATACAACGATTCCTCGGGTTCGCCAACTATTACCGGCAATTTGTCTCCCACTTCTCCGCGATCACAAGACCCATTTCTGTGCTCACCCGTAAAGGGTCTAATTCCAAGGATTGGTCTCCTGAGGCAGAGGAGGCCTTTCTGTCCCTAAAACGGGCTTTCTCCACGGCTCCGGTCCTGCATCGCCCTGAGAGCGATCGACCTTTTGTACTCGAGGTGGACGCTTCCTCGACTGGTGCCGGGGCGGTGCTGTCCCAGAGAACCGCCTCCGGTCGCCTGCACCCTTGTGGCTTCTTCTCGAAGGCCTTTTCTCCATCCGAGTGTAACTACTCGATCGGTGACCGGGAACTTTTGGCCATCAAGTTGGCCTTGGAGGAATGGCGCCACCTCCTGGAAGGAGCTGTCCATCCTTTTGTCATCTTCTCGGACCACAAGAATCTGGCCTATCTCCAGTCTGCCCAGAGACTAAACGCTCGCCAGGCCAGATGGTCTTTATTTTTTGCCCGATTTGATTTCGAGCTCCGATTCCGTCCCGGCAGCAAGAATTCCAAAGCCGACGCCCTGTCCAGGGTCTTCCAACCACACGAATCCACGGAGGAACCGTCACATATCATTGATCCCACTAGGGTCATCACCGTGGCTCCAGTGAACTGGCTTACTCCTCCGCCTGGCAAGACGCTTGTGCCAGAGAATCTCAAGCAAAAGGTTCTTCTATGGGGGCACTCCTCCAAACTGCCCGGCCATGCCGGAACTAAGAAGACCCTTGATCTTATCAAACGTCACTACTGGTGGCCCTCACTTCGCCAAGATGTACTCGATTTTGTGGCTTCTTGTCCATCCTGTGCAAAGAACAAGGTACCACGGAGATCTCCGTCTGGCTTGTTGCTTCCGTTGCCTGTCCCTACGGTTCCTTGGGAGAACATCGCCATGGATTTCATCACCGACCTACCCTGCTCTGCGGGCTGCTCAGTCATTCTGGTGGTGGTGGATCGTTTTTCCAAGATGGCTCACTTCATCCCTCTGCCCGGTCTTCCCTCAGCGCCGGAGCTGGCCGAGATCTTCATTCATCAAGTCTTCAGGCTTCATGGACTACCTCGACGCATTGTGTCTGACTGAGGGGTTCAGTTTACCTCCAAGTTCTGGCGTTCGCTTTGTAAGCTTATGAACGTTTCCCTCGACTTCTCCTCGGCCTACCATCCACAGTCCAACGGACAAGTAGAGCGTACCAACCAGACGCTTACGGGATACTTACGCCACTTCTCTAACGCCCACCAGAACGATTGGGTCAGCTTACTCCCCTGGGCAGAGTTCGCTTATAACAACCATGCTGGTGAGTCTTCGGCCAAGTCTCCGTTTTTCATTGTTTTTGGCAGACATCCTGGTGTCCCTCTTCCGATAACCCCTGCCTCTGAGGTACCCGCGGCCAATGCCTTGTCCTCAGAATTTTCTAAGATTTGGGCTGAGACCAACACATCACTCAAGAGATCCGCTGATCAGATGAAGAACTATGCAGACAAAAAGAGGTTGGATTCTCCTCCGTATCGTGTTGGCGACAAGGTCTGGCTCTCCTCCAAATTCGTCCGACTAAAACTGCCCTCCTACAAGTTGGGTCCACGCTACATCGGTCCGTTTGAAATTCTGGGACGTATTAACGAAGTTGCCTACAAATTGAGGTTGCCTGCTTCGCTCCGGATCCCGAACACCTTTCACGTCTCTCTCCTGAAGCCTGTGGTGCTGAATCGTTTCCATTCCTCGCTTGATCTTGGTCCTCAGCCGGTGGGTGCCGACAACGTTTTTGAAGTGCAGGACATCCTCGCTGTGAAAAGGGTTAGAGGTAGGACTTTCTTTCTCGTTGATTGGAAGGGCTTTGGTCCTGAGGAGAGATCCTGGGAGCCTCGGGAGAATATTAATGCTCCCCGTATCCTCAAGAGGTTTCTTGTTAATCTCCAGGGGGGGCGGCTTAGGGGAGGGGGTACTGTTACACCGCTCCGCCATACTCACCCGGCCTCCGCTCCCACGCCGCAGCCTCTCTCCACCCGATGGCCGCGGCGGTCACCTGAGACAGACCCGCGACCGATGCCTTCCCTGCATGCTATGCGCATGCGCCATAGGCCGCGGCCGCGCCTCCTTCCTGCTTCTTATGCTCCGGCTGTGCCCTGACCCGGAAGCACATTTGGACCAATGGCTGACCAGACGGGGCCATATCAGGCCGCTTCCCCCTGAGGGAGGCGCCTGATCGTTGTGTTTCCTGACACTCTGGCCTCGCTCCATCGTGCACACTCTGCTCCTGCAGTTCCTGTCTCGGCTGCTCCTCACAGCAGCTTCTCAGTCCTGCTACCCGTGTTCCTGTCGTCCTACTCCAGTCCTGCCTTGTGTTCCTGCCATCCTACTCCAGTCCTGCCTTGTGTTCCTGTCGTCCTACTCCAGTCCTGCCTTGTGTTCCTGCCGTCCTACTCCAGTCCTGCCTTCACTGTTCCTGCCGTCCTACTCCAGTCCTGCCTTGTGTTCCTGCCGTCCTACTCCAGTCCTGCCTTCACTGTTCCTGCCGTCCTACTCCAGTCCTGCCTTGTGTTCCTGCCGTCCTACTCCAGTCCTGTCTTCAGTGCTCCTGCCGTCCTACTCCAGTCTCAGTCTTACTCCGGTCCATCCTGAGCCGCCCCTCTCGGTACCGGCTACCGTGGTACTCGAACCCCTGGGCCTGCTCCTAACGGTCCCTGTATAGGGGTCGGTTCCACCTGGCAGCTCGCCCGGGGTCCCTCGGTGCCACGGTCCAGAGGGTCCACTCTCGGAGCTCCCGCTCCTGACCACCCACGCTAACAAACCTGCAATTTTCTTGATGGTCTGGGGCGACCCGCATTACCACCAGGGTCCAAAACTGAGGTTTATTTTTAGCCAAAGGAGTAGAATCAATCCCCCTCAAAGGGATAGGCGTCTGCAGAGGTGTCATCGGAAATCCACAACGTTTAGCAAAATCCAAGTCCATTAGGTTTAGAGCTGCTCCCGAATCCACAAAAGCCTTGGCGGAAAATGTGGACAGGGAGCAGATCAGAGTAATAGCCAGAAGAAACTTAGGTTGAACACCACCAACAGAAAACGTGTGTGCAAAGCGTTTCTCGCGTTTAGGACAGACAGAAATAATATGCGAGGCATCTCCACAGAAAAAACACAACTTATTACACCTTCTGAACTCCTGACGCTGCTCTCTGGAAAAAACTCTATCACATTGCATAGGTTCAGACATCTGTTCAACAGGTGGCAACACCTCTCGTGCAGCTCTGCGTTCGCGTAAACGCCGATCAACCTGAATGGCTAAAGACATAGAATCGTCAAGACCAGAGGGAACAGGAAATCCCACCATAGTATCTTTTATGGCTTCTGACAACCCCTTCCGAAAGAGAGCAGCCAAGGCATTATCATTCCAGGTAGTAAGTACTGCCCACTTTCGGAATTTTTGACAGTACAATTCTGCAGAATCACGACCCTGGTTCAATGCCAGCAGGGTCTTTTCAGCCTGATCAATGGCATTAGGTTCGTCATACAACAACCCCAAGGCCTGAAAAAATGCGTTCACATTAGTCAGAATAGGATCATCTGGTTTCAAAGAAAACGCCCTATCCTGGGGATCGCCACGCAGCAAAGAGATGACAATTTTAACCTGCTGCGCGGAGCTCCCTGATGAGTTAGGCTTCAAGGCAAAAAATAATTTACAATTATTTTTGAAATTCAAAAATTTAGACCGATCCCCAAAAAATACATCAGGTGTAGGAATCTTTGGTTCAGCAGCATGTGAATGAGCAAGGTAGGCGGAAATTCCCCGCACTTCCGCAGTGAGCTGCTCCACACGATCAGACAATTGCTTTATCTCCATTGAGAGAAAAAAAAATTCCCCCTACGGCTTCAGAGATATAGAGGAAAAAATATACACACCTTTTTTTTTTTTACAATTCTTTCCTGCTATTGAGTACCCTAGAATCTGCGGTATGGCGGATGATTCTGTTATGATTGAGTCACCATAGGAGGCAAAAATAGAAATACAAGCTAAGTCCAGAAAACCAGAGAAGTTGGCAACTATCGGATTGCAGACCCCTGAACCTATCAACACAACTAGCAGTAGCCGTGGGGGGCTCCTACGATGCCCTAGGCCCCTCGATCACAGCCGGAGGACTACATAGCCTAAAGACAGAAAGGGAAATTTAAACTGCCCCAGAGCAGACCCCAAAGTAAAAGGCAGCCCCCCACATATAATGACGGTGAAGCAAGAAGAAAGAACAAAACACAGACAGAAAGATAGACTGAGCAAAGATAGGGCCCACGCTAGCTTAGATAGGAAAGGACAGGAAGGCTGCTGTCTGCAATCCGTGAAAAACCCTATGAAAATAAGAGCCAACAAACTGACAGTAAAAAAGGCCCTGAAGACGCTAGGCTTCAAAAAAGCTATGTCAGTACTCAGGAATATTCTGAAGACAGAGCAACAGGCAAAAGGAGATTCAGCTCACCCCAGCAGGGAATGGCAGAATCCAGAAAAGCAAGGCAAACAAAAACAAAACACAAATGCAACAGGCAAAGCAGAAAACTTAGCTTTAGATGAGCAGGAATCAAACTGGTTTCCTAGAAGTCCACAGAGAAATCACCCGCAGGCCAGAAGGGCGTCGGCAGCCTTATATCCAGTCATTAACTCCACTCAGCCTATCATCATCATCAGCCCCAGGTGTTTGACAATCAGGCTCACTACCTTTCTTCACCAGAAGAGGGAGTTCCTCGGGCCTCAGTAGTGAAAGGGAAAATGAACTCACAACAGGATCCTGTGCAGATTGCAACAAACTGATGCACTGGATCCATTTTTTTGACGGATCCGTTGCAGCAACCTGAAGTAGAAATTAAAGGAATAGAATTCTGGAGAGAGACAGAAAGAGTTTTGCTTTGACGGACAGCGACGGATCCTGCGCCCATACAACTCCATTATAGCCAACGACGGACGGCGCTGGATCCGTCGCTGTCCGACTTTTTGATGTTCACAAAAAAACGTTCCTTTGTACGTCGTCTCTGCCCGACAGACAAAGATTTTCCGATGGATCCGTCGGATGAAACGTGTGGCCATCCATCACAATCCGTCACTAATACAAGTCTATGAGAAATAAACGAATCCAGCGCTGGATCCATTTTTTTCAAAAAACGACGGATTGTGACTGATGGCAAAAAACTGTTGTGTGAAAGGGGCAATGACACTCAAATCTACCTCTGCGGCCTAGATGTCACCTCTCTGCTGTCCAGAATCCCAGAGTGTCTATCAGCCATATCCTCCTTCTTCTCCTCCCGCTTCCTCAAACTCAATGTGGACAAATCCGAACTCATCATCTTTCCCCCCTCTCTCACAGATCTTCCTTACCCGACCTATCACAATTGACGACATCACACTTTCCCCCGTACCGGAGGTCCATTGTCTCGGAGTAACCCTTGACTCTGCCCTGTCCTTCAAACCACACATCCAAGCTCTTTCTACCTCCTGTCGCCTCCAGCGCAAAAATATCTCCAGAATTCGTCCTTTCCTCAACCCTCAGTCTACTAAAATGCTTGTGCATGCCCTCATCATCTCCCGCCTCGACTACTGCAACATCCTCCTCTGTGGCCTTCCTGCTAACACCATTGCATCTCTCCAGTCCATCCTGAACTCTGCTGCCCAACTAATTCATCTCTCTCCTCGCTACTCCTCTGCTTCTCCCCTCTGCAAATCTCTTCACTGGCTTCCATTCCCTCAGCGTATCCAGTTCAAATTCCTAATACTGACCTACAAGGCCATCTATAACCTGTCTCCCCCATATGTCTCTGAACTAATCTCCAGATACCTTCCCTCACGTAATCTCCGGTCCTCTCAAGACCTCCTTCTCTCCTCCACACTTATTCGCTCCTCACCCAACCGCCTCCAAGACTTCTCCCGAATAGCCCCTATCCTCTGGAATTCTTTGCCCCAACACGTCCGACTATCAACCACACTCGGATCCCTCAGACGTTCGGAACCTGAAAACCCATCTCTTCAGGAAAGCCTACAGCCAGCAATGACCCCGCTGCCTCCTCAGCACTATTGGAGCTACCGCCTCACCATCACTGGAGCTGCTCCTACCCCCCAACCTACTGTCTCCTTCCCCACCATCCTGTAGCATGTAAGCCCGAAAGGGCAGGGTCCTCTCTCCTCTGTATCAGTCTGTCATTGTTAGCTAGTTTACTGTAAGTGATATCTGTAATTTGTATGTAACCCCTTCTCATGTACAGCATCATGGAACCAATGGTGCTATAGAAATAAATAATAATAATATGTACGCCAGTGAAAAAGCTGCATTTTTGGAGGCATTTTACAAAACGTACAAAAAAAACAGTTGAGGGACGAAAAAAAAAGACAACTGTGGGTGCTGAGCAAAATTCATGAATCGCATGTGCCATTTTGATGAATTTGGTGCAAAAAGAAAAAAAAAAGTCAGCGAAAACCACAAATCATAAAAGAAAAGTGACTTAAAAAAAAAAAAGAAAAAAAGAAGGAAATGGCTACGTGCCCACGGAGGATTTTTGCAGAGTTTTCCGAACAGAAACTGAGCAGAGATTAACATGGAGTTAGAAAATACACAGGTTTACAAAACCCCGGCGACTCCTAAAGCGTCTTTTGCTTTAAAAACGGACAATTTCTGATCACCGGAAAAAAAGGCGCAGTGTGAACATAGCCTAAATGTGCCCCCAGGTTACCCCTCTAATTCTCACATGGACAGCAGCATTGTATTGCTGATCCACATAGATGATGATTAAACTTCTTCTACTGGGGTTTTCCACCATTTTTCTTTAATTAAATGCATTCTTGCTTGCCTAAAAAATCTTTTTTTTGCAATCAGGTTTTCGCACTCTCTTTATCACACCATTTGCCTTTTATTGCCTCTGTGTTGCGCTGTGTATTGGTAGCTGCAGAATGAGTGAACTGAGAATCGGTCAGTGAGCTCAAGTCTGACTGGTGAGTTTATAATTCTTATTTCTGTCTTTTTTTAAGCTCTGTTATCATATTTAGGACCAGAGACACAAAAATTCATTGTGCGGATAAACACAGAGCCAGTCAGAGCAAAACGGAGCAATAGTTCTAATTAAACCCAATTGCAAAAATGTTTGTTAGCCGCAAATAAATGAAGTATTATTATTAATAATAATAACTAGGTGTGGGTGATTATTAGGCCACAGAAATGGTACTAGAGCTTTACAGGAAGCAGCACAGGAGCAGCACCACCACTACTGCTCCTGCAAGTACCTGCACTCACCAGGAGGTGGCAGTGAAGAGCTCCTTACAGGACCGCCGGCAGCTTTCTGCGCATGTGCACCAGTATTAGACACAACCAGGCCTGAACTGACCCCACAGAGACAGTGAGTCTCCCCAGTAGGCCCCTGAGCCAAAAGTGGGCCCCTGAGTCAGGAGTGGGCCCCTCTTCCTCCACAAAGGGTAAAGGTAGGGGCTGATTCCTAGCCTACCCACCTCATCCACAGAGAGCATCTTGTTCCAGAGAGGCTAGGAGACCTGGCCAATCAGTGCTTCTCCCTCCCCTGCTGGGCAGAGCAGAGGACCAATGGCAAGAGGAAACATTAGCCAATCAGGAGAGAGGTGACGAGAGGAAAAAAAAAAGTCAGGGAAGGAGAAAAGTGCGGGAAACACGAAGAGGGCGGAGTTACAAGGAGTATGGGGGAGGAGCATGAGCAGTGTGCGGCCAGCAGAGGGAGCCAGGAACCAGCAGGGGGAGCAGGTGAGCAGCAGGTTGTGTGCGCCGGGCAACTAAAGGTGGTTTCCACGGTTTCCACTCATCCCAGCAGGTTCTGTGTGAAAAAAAAAGTACATTAATATCTGTTGTTTGTCTGTCCTTAGTAATGCAGTGATTCATGTCAGTCCACCCTGAGAGAACCGCGGCCGTCCTCCCTGAGAGAACCGCGTCCGTCCTCCCTGACAGAACCGCGTCCGTCCTCCCTGACAGAACCGCGTCCGTCCTCCCAGACAGAACCGCGTCCGTCCTCCCTGACAGAACCGCGTCCGTCCTCCCTGACAGAACCGCGGCCGTCCTCCCTGAGAGAACCGCGGCCGTCCTCCCTGGCAGAACCGCGTCCGTCCTCCCTGAGAGAACCGCGCCCGTCCTCCCTGACAGAACCGCGTCCGTCCTCCCTGACAGAACCGCGCCCGTCCTCCCTGACAGAACCGCGTCCGTCCTCCCTGACAGAACCGCGTCTGTCCTCCCTGACAGAACCGCGCCCGTCCTCCCTGACAGAACCGCGTCCGTCCTCCCTGACAGAACCGCGCCCGTCCTCCCTGACAGAACCGCGTCCGTCCTCCTTGACAGAACCGCGTCCGTCCTCCCTGAGAGAACCGCGCCCGTCCTCCCTGACAGAACCGCGTCCGTCCTCCCTGACAGAACCGCGTCCGGCCTCCCTGACAGAACCGCGTCCGTCCTCCCTGAGAGAACCGCGGCCGTCCTCCCTGAGAGAACCGTGGCCGTCCTCCCTGACAGAACCGCGTCCGTCCTCCCTGAGAGAACCGCGCCCGTCCTCCCTGACAGAACCGCGTCCGTCCTCCCTGACAGAACCGCGCCCGTCCTCCCTGACAGAACCGCGTCCGTCCTCCCTGACAGAACCGCGTCCGTCCTCCCTGACAGAACCGCGTCCGTCCTCCCTGACAGAACCGCGCCCGTCCTCCCTGACAGAACCGCGCCCGTCCTCCCTGACAGAACCGCGGCCGTCCTCCCTGACAGAACCGCGGCCATCCTCCCTGACAGAACCGCGCCCGTCCTCCCTGACAGAACCGCGGCCGTCCTCCCTGACAGAACCGCGGCCGTCCTCCCTGACAGAACCGCGGCCGTCCTCCCTGACAGAACCGCGGCCGTCCTCCCTGACAGAACCGCGGCCGTCCTCCCTGACAGAACCGCGACCGTCCTCCCTGAGAGAACCGCGGCCGTCCTCCCTGAGAGAACCGCGGCCGTCCTCCCTGAGAGAACCGCGTCCGTCCTCCCTGAGAGAACCGCGTCCGTCCTCCGTGACAGGACCGCGTCCGTCCTCCGTGACAGGACCGCGACCGTCCTCCGTGACAGAACCGTGGCCGTCCTCCCTGAGAGGACCGCGGCCGTCCTCCCTGACAGGACCGCGGCCGTCCTCCCTGACAGGACCGCGGCCGTCCTCCCTGACAGGACCGCGGCCGTCCTCCCTGACAGGACCGCGGCCGTCCTCCCTGAGAGAACCGCGGCCGTCCTCCCTGACAGAACCGCGGCCGTCCTCCCTGACAGAACCGCGTCCGTCCTCCCTGACAGAACCGCTGCCGTCCTCCCTGACAGAACCGCGGCCGTCCTCCCTGACAGAACCGCGGCCGTCCTCCCTGACAGAGAACCGCGGCCGTCCTCCCTGACAGAACCGCGGCCGTCCTCCCTGACAGAACCGCGGCCGTCCTCCCTGACAGAACCGCGGCGTCCTCCCTGACAGAACCGCGACCGTCCTCCCTGACAGAACCGCGACCGTCCTCCCTGACAGAACCGCGACCGTCCTCCCTGACAGAACCGCGACAGTCCTCCCTGACAGAACCACGACCGTCTGCCCAGACTGTCCGCCCAGACTGTACCGAGACCGTCCACCCAGACAGAACCACTGTCCTCCCTGACAGAACCGAGACTGTTATGAATGGGTGACCGAGGAGGAGAGCAGGTCCAGGCTAAGACACAGAAAACCAGAGAGGTTGGTAACTAAGCGGATTGCAGACCCCTGATCCTGTCCACACAACTAGCAGTAGCCGTGGAGGGTACCTACGATGAACCTAGATGCCTCGACACAGCCGGAGAACTAACTAAGCCTAAAGCAAGAAAGGTGAAATCTAAACTGCCCCAGAGCAGACCCCAAAGGAATAGACAGCCCCCAAACATATATTGTAGGTGACACAAGGTGAAAACACAGGCAGGAAAATAGACTGAGCAAATGATGGGGCCCACACTGACTAGACAGGACAGGAAAGGAAAGACACTGTCTGCAATCACGCAAAAAACCCTGCCAAAAGTCCAACATGTCTGATGCAAAAAACACTGAAGTCGCACAACTTCACTCCCCACTATATCAGCACTCTGGTATATTCTGAAAGCAGAGCAAAAAGAGGCCAATCTAAGAGGGGAAAAAACAAACTGGCTCAAGCAGTAACATATGGGTGGTGATTCAGCACAGCCCCAGCTGGAGCTGTGTGACCCGCACCAAGAAGAGTGTAACAACCCTGCTGGCATCACTGCATGGTCTCCCATCCCCCGCACACCAACTTACTTTCTGCTTCAAGCCATGCTGTGAATTCTGTCTGTTGCCAGCCCTGAGCTCCATGTGCTATGCCTCTTGTTTTCCTGCTTGCTCTCCATGTTTCCTGACTGTGTGTATAGGGGGGCGGCGCCTGAACTCTCTGGTTCTTATGCAGTCAGGGTGCACCTGGCTAATGGGTCCCTGACCAATTACCTAGAGCCCTGGACTATTTAACCCTACCACATCCACTGAATCATTGCCTGTGCAATGTCTAAACTCAGTTAGCTCCTTGCTGCTGAGCCAGCCAGGCCCTGTCCTATGTCTTGCCTTCTCTGAAGGCTCTTACTGCGTATTCCTGTGCCTTGGTACCTTGCCTAGCATTTCTCTGTCCGCCTGTCAGGAGGCAGAATATCCTGGTCCTTGTGTCTTTGTCTCTGTGTCTCTGTCTGAACTCAGTCTTACCTCTGTCTGTCAGTCTCCTTGTCTGTGGTTCCTTCTCTGCCGTGTCTTTCCTTGTGTCCTCCCTATCTGTGCGTCTGCTCCCTGGCCGCTCTGCCTGCACGGCTCCCTGGCCGCTCTGCCTGCACGGCTCCCTGGCCGCTCTGCCTGCACGGCTCCCTGGCCGCTCTGCCTGCACGGCTCCCTGGCCGCTCTGCCTGCACGGCTCCCTGGCCGCTCTGCCTGCTCGGCTCCTTGGCCGCTCTGCCTGCACGGCTCCCTGGCCGCTCTGCCTACTGCACACTCCTGCCTATATCCATACCTGCACCTCCTGTGTGAACAGGTCCAAATCCTGTTCCAGCATACACCACTCCCTCCTGCCTACACCTGTGTGAACAGGTCCCTACCTGCTCCTTCTCATACCACGCCCTCCTGTCATGTGTCTCCAAGCCGTGCCCTCCTGTCCTGTGTCTCCAAGCCACGCCTGCTTGCCCAGTGTCTCAGCCGTGCCTGTCGTGTCTATCTGCCTGCCTGTCTATAGCTTCTGTCAAAGTGACTTGTCCCCGAGTGGGACCAGCAGCCACAGCCAGACACCACCCTGGAGTGGCACCCGACAGCTATCTGCCGCACAAGCCTGACCTCACCATCAGAGGCTCCAGTGAAGACCGAGGTAGCTGTCGTAGTCACGCCCCTTCCAGGGTAGTCTGGTTTGTGGCACAGTGGGGCCACAACCCCCCGGCTCGCGCCATTCAGCCAAGGCGCGAGCGTGACAAAGAGATATGCAAACAGAATAGCAAATAAACCACTTAGCTGAACATGCAGGGACAGAGCTGGAGAAATCAGACCTCAGGAGGAACAGGAAGCAAATCACTAGCAGGGATAGAGGGAGTCGGCTGTCTTAAATCACAATCTGAAACCCCAGATCTCCAATCATCATCATTATCAGGTGGCAAGCCTCTGTCAATCAGATCAGCTCCACTACCTCCAGTAATCACCAGAGGGAGCCCAGAAAGAGAACTCGCAACCCCTCTGTCAATCTGACCAGCTCCACTACCTTCAGTAGTAGCCAGAGGGAGACCAGAAAGTGAATTCACAACACGACACCGACCTCCCTGACAGAACCGAGACTGTCCTCCTTGACAGAACCACTGTCCTCCTTGACAGAATCACCGTCCTCCATGACAGAACCGTGACCGTCCTCCATGACAGAACCGCGACCGTCCGCCCTGACAGAACCGCGACCGTCCGCCCTGACAGAACCGCGACCGTCCGCCCTGACAGAACCGCGACCGTCTGCCCTGACAGAACCGCGACCGTCCGCCCTGACAGAACCGCGACCGTCCACCCTGACAGAACCGCGACCGTCCGCCCTGACAGAACCGCGACCGTCCTCCCTGACAGAACCGCGAAGACTGCAGCACTCGGGTGACATAAATGATATCTTCAGATCATTGAGGAACACAGCACTTGGAGTGGAAGACAGTGCTGTGGAGTCAGCAGTCAGGGAAATTGAGGCGTTGGAGGTTTGGCTTATCCACTCCACATCCCTGGCGGAAGAGGGTCATCTGTCCAACTAAATGATACAGAGTATGGTTGAATATTCTGTACTAAGGCCCCCTTCACGTGTCCTGTGTCCAGTACGTGTGGTATCCATTTATTTCACGGATGCCGCTTACACCCATTATAACCTACTCTGCTGTGCACATATCTGGGTTTTTACATGCACCATAGGTCCTTGTAAACCTGCTTGGAGACGCATTTTTACTGGCAGCACCAATGACGAAGGCCAATACAAGTCTATGGGTCCATGCAACACACAGAACCCTCTTAACGACACAAGAGTTTTTCTTTGTTGTGTTTTAGTTTTTCCTACTCTTTTAAGAGCCATAACTTTTTTTTATTTTTTGTCAACTTTGCTGTATGAGGGCTTGTTTTTTTTTTTTGGAGTGTAGTTTTGAATGACACCATTTACTTTGCTATATACTGTCTTGAAAAATGGGATAAAAAGTCCTTTGAAAGTGGGGAAAAAAAACCAACTCTGTTCCATAATTGTTTTTTGGGCTTTGTTTTTACGGCTTTCATTGTGCGGTAAAATTGACCCAACAACATGATTCTTCAGTCCAATTATGACGAAACTGAGCTTGTCTAGCTTTTTTTTTCTAATTTTAGTGGTGAATAAAAATTTGAAATTTGTGGAGATAAAAAAATTTGTGTGGATATTTTCCAAGTCCCATACCTTTTTATTTTGCATTGATGGAGCTGTGTTAGGGCTTTTTTTTTGCGCACTCAGATGACATTAATTATTGATATAATTTTGGGGGAATTTGACATTTTCAACGCTTTTTGTTGTATTTTTTTGGGGAGTTCTGTAATCGGAAGATAGAAGTTATGGTGTCTCAATTTTATATTTATTTTTTACTTTTAACATACGGTTTCAAAAATGTTATATTTTGATAGTTTGAACTTTTTTGACAATGTTTAATTTTTGTTTAATTATTTTTATTGGGATGTAAAATTGGGTGTTTTAAAATTTTATGTTTTAATAATTTTGTAATTTTTTTTTTTTTATTTTTAACTTATTTTTTGGTCCCCTCAGACTGCCCCTCCTGCAGATTCTTAGTTGCTGTCCAGTTGTGTATATGGCAAAACAGTGATATCTGGTGGCTATCTTCGATCTTCGGGTCCTGCATTCAATTAATTCATTAAAAAAGTAAAAATTCTGAGAAATTTTGCTCCCATGGTGACTTGGCTAAATGCATCTCCGTTATGGATTAACAAGCCTCCATATTTACAGAAAATTGCAACTAGTTATATTTTAAATGACTGAGGCTGCGTTCACACGTTGCGTTTTTTTTTCCGCGTTTTCGTGGCTTTTTTAACACGCAATTTTGCCGCAAAAAAACAGCATTCCATGCAATCCTATGGGATTCCGCAATACGCAGCATGCTCATTATTTTGCGGAATCGCGGCGATTCCGCCCACATAGGAGTGCATTGTTCTGCTTTCCGCATGTGGCTGTGCCTACGAAAAGTAAGCAGAACATTTGCGGATGGTACCCACGGTCCAGAGGAGAGTAGACTGTCCTCCGGGCTCTGGGTACCATATCCCTGTAAAAAATAGAATTAAAATAAAAAAATCTTCATTCTCACCTTCCGATGTCCCGCTCAGCGTTCCCAGACCTCAGCGATGCTGCCGGCAGGTCCCGTTCCCAGTGATGCATTGCGGCAATAACCTTTGATAATGACCATCATCAAAGGTCATTGGCGCAATGTATCACTGGAAACGGGACCTGCCGGCAGCATCGCAATGATCGGGGATGCTGCGCAGGACGTCGGAAGGTGAGAAAAACACCATTTTTTATTTTTCTTATTATTTTTAACATTAGATCTTTTTACTACTGATGCTGCATAGGCGGCCTCAATAGTAAAAGGTTGGTCACACTCGCCAAAATTGTAGTAAACAAAACTGGAAACCTATGTAGATTTTGAGTTTCCGCTACATGAAATTGCCGCAGATTATTCCACCTGGCATATAAAATGTGAGTCTAACTGAATTCCCTCCTATGAATGTTCTCTTTGATTATTATGTAATGCCTAATTTCCCTTGTAATTGTGCAACACTTAGGCCATCATACACATTAGACTAATGTAAGCTGATTGACGGGTTCAGGCGACTGTGTGTGAGGCCTCGGCCGACTGATGGTCAGGAGTAGAGTTGAGCGAAACAAGTCGGTCAGATGCAAAAGTCGGGTTTCGCCGAGCGAAACCTGTCCATAGCGTGAGGTCGGCCATGCGGTCGTCGACCTGAGCGCCAAAGTCGGATTTCACAGAATGCTTGCACATGACTTTTTTTTCAGCCAAGAAAGAGAGAGAGATTTCGTGCACTTTAAAAAAGTGGTCCGGCATGTAGGTGTCCTCCACTCCCTGCCGACTTTTCTTCCCCATTGACTTGCATTGGGTTTCGTGTTTCAGTCGGCCTCCGACTTTTCCCGAGGGTCGGCCAATTTCGTTCGACTCGACTTTTGAGAAAGTTGGGTTTCATGAAACCTGACTCGACCCTAAAAAAGGCAAAGTCGCTCATCTCTAGTCAGGAGAGATGTCGATCGTACATGTCCTATTTCAGACTGCCGATCAGATTGTTCTCCCAGAGATAAGCTGCTGGCCGACATCTACGCTGTCTCATAGAGAACACAGGAGCACATGGCCGAACAAGTGTAACGGTGTATGGGAGAATTCGGCTGAGATGGCTGTCAGTCAATCGGCTGACAGTCATCTAAAGTGATCACCATTGCTCACAGGAATCCAAGCAAGGAGCTGATACTTTGTGATCACATTATTGTCAAGGGTCTCTTTAAACTAATGTTTTGAGGTGTAGGGTGTAGCATATTTTTTTTTTTTTTTGGTGGTGGTACTTTTTCTTTAAAATGGGTTGATACTCTCTTATTCTGAAATCTTAGGATGGTAAATAAATCAGTCACAAAACAGAAACACTGATGCTCTGAGACACATGACAAAACATATTACCAGACTGAAAAATTAACAGTTGAAAAAAAAAAAAAAAAAAAAGCATTGCCTCTGAGCTCAGCCGATCACGTCTTCTGGGGAATATCATTGTAAAATTAAAATCTTAAAAAAAAAAAAAAAAAAAATCAATGCTTAATAAAAAGTCTGGTGCTTCTTCCGTGCGTTGTCACCCGTGCTGTGACATTGTCCACAAAGGGGCTTGTTAACATGTAGGTTTTACAAAATTACAATGTCCTCTGCCCATGTTTTGGAAAAATTGCAGATGAAAACACAGCATGATGAAAAAAAGATACTAACAGGACAACAATTAAAATCTGAATATGGAACTTCAAAACCGTCATTGCCTTTGGTATCTAAAAATCAATCAAAATCGACATATTAAAAAGATCTGTGATGATAATTGCAAAGTGGGAGAAAAGTCAGTTTCAAGTAGTCAATGTCATGTAGATCGACCTATTTTTTATTTTTTTCATTAGCAAATTTTTGGCTAAAATTTGAAAAAATGAAAAATACATAAAATTCAACTAAATAATAATAATAAAAAAAAAAATTAAAGATTGTAAATGATTAGCAGACAAGGTTTATGTAGTGACAGCCATTCAGATATAAGGAATCTGGAAAAAAAAACCAAACCTGCAGCTTGTCGCACCAATAAAAATGGAGCAGGGGTTGGGTAGGAGGAAAAAAAAAACCTTCACTCGCAGGACTGCTGCTGTCGCACCAGCGCCGCCGCTTTTGCAGAAAGTTCACGAAGCGCGCTGGTCTTTCTGGGGTTTTTATTTGGTCCTCACTATGGATGCGCTCGGTTGCTTAGAAGCTGCACGTTGACAGAGAGGGAGACCCATGAAAGGGTTAAGACTCTCCTCTTCTCCTGCACAGAGGCAGAGGGATCAATCTGATTAAAGCTGAAGAAGAGGAAAGATGTGCTTGCTTGTCTGCTTGCTGCCTGGATCTGGTGGTTGAAGGTTATGTCTGACGGTTGATTTAATTTTTTTTTCCTTTTTTTCCCCCCTTTTTTCTTTTTTTTTTTTCTTTTTCTTTTTTCATATTTGCATATAGGTGTTATTGCACGCAGGGATGCTCTTGTGCTTGCATTTAAGGATTTTTCACCTGAGGACCTGAGCCTGGTGCTGTTTCTTTTGCATGTGAAGAACACACCTGGGTTTAAAGCACCCGCCTCCCTCCTCCTGTAGCAGCCGTTATCCTCCCTGTATCTGCCAGCCAGACCATCCATCTCTGGACCTAAAAATATCCGTCCACGGAGCCTCTATCATCAGGTTTAGAGGACAGTCAGCCCCCCCTGATCTGCAGGAGCTTGGACCATTTCTGCTGGAAGAATTAACCTTGCTGTTCACACATAAAAGGAGAAATTGAGAGCTGGAAGAGGCTGAGCCTGGAGCAGTGAGGATTTGACAGGAGCATGTGGATACTGGCCGTCTTCTTGTTCCAAAGCATCGTAAATGGTGAGCAACCTTGCGCTATTACCCCCCTTATTCCATCCAGCTGATCGGTACAGGATGGCAGCTAATTACAGAAAGGCAAAAATCCCCCTCCCCTTCTCCCCATCCATCCCCTCCTTCATACGGTTATTACTGCTGCCGAGAAAAACGCTCGGTAATCATTTAGGCTAGCGGCACAGATGTTGCAGAGCTGAGTTGGTCTGGTTTATCTGCAGTCCTATGTAAAAAAAAAAAAAAAAAATGTGACAAAGTCGGCACTGCTGACTATAGCCAACTTGGCTCTGCTAGATCTGTATCCGATTTGCAGAGGTTCGATATGGATCGGAGTGTAGATTGGTTTGGATTGCAGCCGCCGCTGTCATTGGTCGTCGTTCAGGGCGCAACATAGGATCCGGCTCAGTGGCTGCAGCCAGACGGCGGCCAGGATATTGTTCTGCTGTACATGTGACCGACACATACCTGTATACATGTATCTACAGTACTGGCTATAGGGGAGGGAGGGGCGGATAAATATCTGTCACTTATCATGTGTATGGGAGGGAGGACGGGAGGTATTCTTATATAGGAAATCGTACGTGTGTGTGTACAATATATGCATTTGTGTTTATGCGTACATAATAAATATATATACACACAGACACCTGCTTATGTATATATACATAGATATACATGCATTTGTGTACATGTTTTCAAAACATCTGTCTAAACCTGGAGTAGTCTGTGAAATTTGCATAAAAAAATGTACCAAAAAATATTTTCTCGCTTGATTTATCATTGTCACACTGCATTAAAGGTTTAAGGTTGAAATGGCCAAGGGAAATAAATTCATGCTGCTTTTAGACAAAGTAGAAAAAAAATAAATGTTTGTGTGTGTATGTATATATATATATATATATATATATATATATATAATTTTTTTTTTTTTCAAAAAAGTAAATGGATGAATATAAAATATAGTAACTATAAATGCTATAAAAGAAACCTAATAAAATATCTGTTGTATATGCAAAAAACATCTAAAATATAAATAATGGGCATGGATAATGTAGGAAAACTTATAAATGTATGTGTGTGTGTATGTATGTATATAATATATTAAATTGTGTGTGTATATTTGTGTTAAAAATTTGTACATTTACAAAAAACTATAACATTTTTCAAATCTATGCACCATATATTGTAGGGTGGGCGTGTGGATTTTTTTTTTTTTTCTTTTGAGCCTTCATTGAACTGGCATAGTCATCTGCCTGTACTGCACCGAAGACTTAAATAGGGGTTGTAAAATTAATCCTACCCATCACCCCTTCATGGATCAGACAGGAGGAAGGGGTCAGGATTTTCAAGATTCTACCCCCACCCACCATTTACGGTAAATCTTGAGGTCTGGCTTTTTTTTTTTCTTACATCCCTGTCACCTGCAGCTGAAGCCGCCATAATGCATTGCAGGAGATAGGCCCTGGAGAGCGAATGGTGATGGCTGATGGGTAGCCGCAGTCAGTTCAGGGTCTTCTGAGATTTTTTGCCCTATAATTCAACCAAAAATATAGAAATTGTGTGTGTATGTATGTATGTGTATATATATATATATATATATATATATATATATATATATATATATATATATATATATATATATATATATATATATATATATAATTTTTTTTTTTTTTTTTTTTCGGGATGGGGGATTAATGCAAGTCAACCCAAAATGAGTAAGAAGATAATATATGTATCTGTAGATTTTTGTTCCATTTCTCCTTCTACTACAGAGAGAGAGAACTGCCAGGGCGTAGAGGCTGCAACAGGGTCCACGGGTCCTCCCCTTTTCTAATACAGGTCTGCTGGATTTATAATGTTGGCAAGGGAGGGAATTGTAGATATTTTTGGAGCAGGGGACAAATACTAGGGCTCGGTAATGGTGACAATCATTAGAAGGGGGGATCACTCTAGTGTTGGTACCCTCCTGGCATTGAGCTCATTTGACCTCTTTTTTTTTTTTTTTTGTGGGGGACACAAGGGCAGTTTTTCTCTTTAAGACTGTAGTCACACAGTTAAATGGATTGCCTATAAAGAATGAGATGCCATGGCAGACCTGGCCCATCCTGGTTGGCCGCTAAGTTAAATGTCCGGCATGTAATACCTCATTTATCCTGCAGAGGCCACTGCAGTGAAAATGTATAGCCAGTCAGAGCTAATAAAGTCTGATCGCTACTGATTAAAGGACCCAAAGCAGTCAGCTGATAACCATGCTGACTATTAGGGCACATGGACTTCATAGGAGGGGGTCCAGCTCTGAATGGTTGATATTGCTCAAAAAATTAGTTGCTCTAAATTACAGATTTAGGTTTCTTGATCCTGTCATGTTCATTGCCTTTGTACAAGGGAATATACTGAATACTCAAGTTCTTGTGGGTCATCTAATAACAGTGGCAGGTGGTGTCCTCAAAACCAGGGCTGTATAATATCTAATCAGGGCTGCTTAGACCATTAACTGTTTATAGAAATACATGACAAATAAATTGGATTTAAGGCTTTGTGGGGATAATGGAAAATGGGCCTAAAACGAGAAACCTGAACGAGCATTCATAGCTTTAAAAGAAGGTTTTCCATGATTGTGATATTAATGAATTTCCCCTCAAATAGGCCATGGGAGAGTGATTTGTGGTACTTCGTCACCTTCATTGCTTCCCATGTACAGCACCACCACTTCCTTAGTGGCTGTACCTGCTGTACTGCAACTCAGTCCCTTTTTTAGTGACTATGACTATAACTGGGCTGCAAATAGTGACGTCTTTCGCAGGGGAATGTCATCCAGCTTCTCTAGCATAGAGAAATTAATAGGAAAGCTGGGTGAAGTATGGTGGCGGCTCAGGGATGCAGTGAGGTATTGTGGTTGCTTGATGATGCCTACAGTGAAGCATGGTGGTGGTTCGGTGATGCATACAGTGAAGCATGGTGGTGGCTCAGTGATGTCTACAGATAGCATGGTGGAGGCACGATAATACTTACAGTGAAGCATGGCGGTGCCTCGGTGATGCCTACAGTGCTACATGATTGTTGCTTGGTGATGCCTACAATTCCTATAGTGTTGGAAATATTGGTTCTCATCCAGAATCAAATATCACCAAAAATGGCCAAATATAGTTTTAAGTAGGTTGCAAGGAAAAACTGATTCCAGGATTTATCCTTGTAGATACAGCTCACCGGCGTTGTGACATGTAAACACGTGCATGCCGCAGATTGCCCTCGTCAAGGGTAATTTATGCATTCCTATGGCACTTTGGATTTCTCGTTTACAGATTGAGTTTTGCGCTACTTGAGAGTCTTGCATATTAAGCACATGTTGTAAGTCACCCTGATGGCTCATTATATTAATGTGCAACATATGTGCACATAAATCAACTTGGAAACAAAGAGATACAAGTTTATAGCATTATATTACATTAAGAAATTACTGCGCGGACCAAAACTCATGGAATAAAACTGAAATCTATCTTGAAAGTGTCTACCGGTGTAGATCTGATTCTTCGTTATGGATGGAGGACAGATAACATCACATTGGGCAGCCGTCATGCCATACCACCAAGCTGGAGGAAACATACAGTCAACATGCACAGGTCCTCCATGTGCTGCCATACCAGATCCCTGCCGCTTAAGCAACGGTCAAATCTTATGTTAAAAATGAAACTTGGGTTTAAGTCAAGTTGGGCATTAAATGACAATATTCTGCATGTTGTGTGTAGCCCGTGGATAAAGGTGCCTATGTACCTTTAGCCTCATTTAGACATCCATTTTTCACACACTTGTTCTATTTTTGTTTTTCATAGACCATGCACCCATTGTATTCTATAGAACTGTTCACATGTTCATGCCATTTTGCGGACCATGTGTCGTTGATCAAAATCACCCATACAAGTCTATGGGTCTGTGAAAATCACAGCAAGCCCTCAGATCGCGGACAATCTGTGCGGTGTCTGTGATTAAAACAGTAATGGATAAGAGAAACTTTTTGATTTATTTTTTTCATATATGAAAATCACTGATGAAACTAGGACAGTTTTTTACACTGACGTCTATCTAAGGCCTCATTCAGATATTAGCTGACTCCCCCTAGCAGAAAAATGCTTGGCATTCACGTGTTTCAATGAAAAGAGAGGAGTAAGCCGCTGACACCTCTGTCCCTCCAGCAGGGGTGTAACTATAGTGGATGCATAGGTTTCACTTGCACCCAGTTCCTGCAGCCTAAATGGTCCATTTGGCACATATGAGAAGACTTATACTTAGGTGCCCTGTTGCCGATTTTGATAAAATGATGCTACTACCCTCCAGACCCCTCTGGTGGCTGAATGTCTCACTGGAGAAGTGGACAAATCCTTCTGCTGACATTTTGTCAGAGGCGAATCAGGAGACCCTCATACACATTAGATGGCTACTGTTCTTTCTGAAATCAGAGGATTCACTTTTCTCTGATGTGTGAGCCTTCAGATATCATGCACACCTGAGAGTGACTTTCTGCACTGTATTGTTGAGCCATAGGTAGATACGTTGTCAGGGCAGAGTCTGGAGACCCCTGTATGCGTTTGTGATACGGTCCTGCTCATCAATGGATTCAGACAGCTGAAATTCAACAGGCACTCTCCCTGATGTAGTCATCAGTAGAATAGTCTGTAGGCCTCATACACGTTAGACTGTCTTCCAATACCATCAATATCAGCTGGTTTGGCCAAATTTAGTCTAATGTATATGCGAGCTCTTAGCCGTACTTCCAATGGCAAGCTTATACCTGTAGGATAAAGGAAGGGAACACTCAGGGAAATCAGAGACCTGTATATATCCACCATGGCATCATAGATATCTGCGGGTGCTGCATTACGTTTATTTACAGAAATGCAGTCCTATGTCAAATGGAAAACCAATAATAATCCAATTTTTTTTTTATCCATTTCTTTTCTTTTTCCCAAGGTTCTTATTGTTCTCACAGCCATACACATCAGACGCCCTTGGCTGCTTACTGATTTGCTCAATTTCACATTTGCTTAATGTGCTTGTGCAAATACTATATGTGCACATCGTTAATCCCCCCCCCCCCCGACCACAATTATGAAAACGAGAAGAAATGATTAATTACCCCCACTCACTATTTAACCTATTTTCACTATGCCAACAGCAAGGAGCTGCCGCTCTATTTATAGAGAGACATTTTTTTTCCTTCCTGCCATAGATTGTAAGTTAAGATTGACAGAGCGAGTCACGTCCATTGTAAAACGTCTGGAGGATGCAGAGCAGGGAACACAAAGAAACCAGCGCAGATACAGAGGACGGACGGCCCAGCCATGTGACTTTTTATTATTTTTTTTCTAGCGTACATACAATTCCCTGATAGATGAGCTTAGCAATAGAGTGTGCAGAGGCAGTAGTCGCACCTGGGCCCTGGTGCTTGCCACAAGAGAATACAGTCGCCATTATTATACACTGCTCAAAAAAATAAAGGGAACACTTAAACAACAGAATATAACTCCACTTAGGAAGCAACACTGATTGACAATCAATTTCACGTGCTGTTCTGCAAATGGAATAGACAACAGATGGAAATTATTGACAATTATCAAGACACCCTCAATAAAGGAGTAGTTCTGCAGGTGGGGACCACAGACCACATCTCAGTACCAATGCTTTCTGGCTGATGTTTTAGTCACTTTTGAATGTTGGTTGTGCTTTCACACTCGTGGTAGCATGAGACGGACTCTACAACCCACACAAGTGGCTCAGGTAGTGCAGCTCATCCAGGATGTCACATCAATGCGAGCTGTAGTAAGAAGGTTTGCTATGTCTGTCAGCGTAGTGTCCAGAGGCTGGCGGCACTACCAGTAGACAGGCCAGTACACCAGGGGACGTGGAGGGGCCGTAGGAGGGCAACAACCCAGCAGCAGGACCGCTACCTCCGCCTTTGTACAAGGAGGAACAGGAGGAGCACTGCCAGAGCCCTGCAAAATGACCTCCAGCAGGCCACAAATGTGCATGTCTGCACGAATGGTTAGAAGCCGACTCCATGAGGATGGTCTGAGGGCTCGACATCCACAGATGGGGGTTGTGCTCATAGCCCAACGCCATGCAGGATACCTGGCATTTGCCACAGTATACCAGGATTGGCAAATTTGCCACTGGCGCCCTGTGCTCTTCACAGATGAAAGCAGGTTCACTCTGAGAACATGTGACAGATGTGACAGAGTCTTGAGACGCCGTGGAGAGCGATATGCTGCCTGCAACATACTTCAGCATGACTGGTTCGGCAGTGGGTCAGTATTGTTGTGGGGTGGCATTTCTTTGGAGGGCCGCACAGCCCTCCATGTGCTCGCCAGAGGTAGCCTGACTGCCATTAGGTACCAAGATGAGATCCTCAGACCCCTTGTGAGACCATATACTGGTTCGGTTGGCCCTGGGTTTCTCCTAATGCAGGACAATGCCAGACCTCATGTAGCTGGAGTGTGTCAGCAGTTCCTGCAAGATGAAGTCATTGAAGCTATGGACTGGCCCGCCTGTTCCCCAGACCTGAATCCGATTGACAACATCTGGGACATCATGTCTCTCTCCATCCACCAACATCACGCTGCACCACAGACTGTCCAGGAGTTGGCGGATGCTTTAGTCCAGGTCTGCGAGGAGATCCCTCAGGAGACCATCCACCGCCTCATCAGGAGCATGCCCAGGCGTTGTAGAGTAGGGAGGTCATACAGGCACGTGGAGGCCACACGCAATACTGAGCATCTTTTCCTTGTCATGAGGCATTTCCACTGAAGTTTCATCAGCCTGTAATTTGATTTTCCACTTTGATTTTGAATATCATTCCAAATCCAGACCTCCATAGGATATTCATTTTGATTTACATTGATAATTGTTATGATTTCTTGTTCTGAACACATTCCACTATGCAAAGAATAAAAATTTGCAACTGGAATATTTCATTCAGAGATATCTACGATGTGGTATTTTAGTGTTCCCTTTATTTTTTAAGCAGTGTAGATGGCACATGGTAGGTGGGGGTGACTTGTTACATATCTGGCATTGGGGCCCAAGAGTCACACATTGAGCCTCAGCCCAGATAAAGAAAAAAAATGCACCGCTCCCACCATTACAATCCTATGAGTTGGATCCTACATTTGGATCATGTTACTATTAAGAAATCTGAGGATCGGTATCGGATTTAGGCGTCCAGGCTCACGTATGAGTTCTGTGTTTTTCACAGATAGGATACAAACCCATTAAGGCTGTTCATTTCTCCATATGTTTGCTTTCTTGGAGACCGATTGACCTGAAGAAAAAAAAAACTTAGAAATGTTCATTTTTGGATCAATGTTTGGCATAAGCTCACCCTTTGATTTTTCTTGTGTGTTACAATATAAAAAGACTTCTGAATGATGCTTGCCTTGGAAATTTGCAAAGGATTTTTTCCACATCACATACTAATTACAAATTTTATAGTTGTGTCTTCGATGAAAAAACCAGAACTTCATGAGTTAAATTCAATGCTGGCAGCTGATTTTAGATATTTTGATGGAAAGCCGCTCCAGCAGCCACGAGAACGTGTCCCGCATTACCTATGCTTACATTTGATAATGTCACGATTCCTGTGTAGTCTCTTCTGGCCAGAGCCTCGCCTTGGATACAAAATGCGGCTTAATTATGGGTTAACCTTGCAATAGGCTACTAGGGAGAGTCGAATTTGCATTACTATTTTTTTTATTATTTTCATTTGATTTTTGCACGATGACTCAACATCACGGCTGTTTTTCGATTTTTCTGATATTTTTAGCATGCACCAAGTAGATAGAAGCTAATAACCATTTAAATCTGTCAGAGAGCCTGCAGGGGTTTGACACATTCTGTGAAGAGATGTCGGTCCCCAGGACACAAGAAAAACCTATTAGAGATAGATCTTACTGAAAGCTTTGAGTTTTATATTTATTCCTTTTTTTTTTTTAAATATATTCTGTAACCCTTTTGTTTTCCGTCACGCCAATGAAATGCGAGCAGCAACCATTTATCATTTATGCAGGGGTGGCATTTATGTACATGTAATCAAAGTACATGTATCTAAGTACGCTGGCAGTTATAACATGGCTGAATCTAACACGCATCTCTATTCTCTTCATACAGGTATTTAACTCTTTCCAGCAACTTCACTGAATCCTGCATGTGTTCAACCTCTATCCTTCATCTTTGCAGCATATATAATGGTATAATGGCCGCTGCATTTACACACATCCACCGCCCTGGTATTAACTCTCTACACTCCGTCCATATTGGCCCCTCATTCCTTTCCTCTCCTATGTATAGCACTCACGCTCTTTTCACATTGCTAAATTGCACAGATCCATTCAGTCCCACCATTCAACGTCAGAGACGATCTCACAAATCACTTAACCATCTGCTCACTCTTTCTATCCTCCTTCTCCTAGTCGCAGGAGACATTGCTCCCAACCCTGGTCCCCCATGTTGTAGAAAGTCAAACCCCCCCAACTGCTACACTCAGAAACCCCTCTAATCTTATTAATATTCCCTGCATGCCATCTGTCTCTCTTAGTTGTGCCCTTTGGAATTCTCGCTCAGTGTGTAACAAACTCTCCACTCATGTATTTTTCAATTCTAATTCTCTTAACCTCCTGGCTCTTAAGGAAACCTGGATCCAGCAGTCAGACACTACCGCTGCTGCTGCTCTTTCATACGGGGGACTACACTTCTCTCATACCCCAAGATCAGACAATAGAGCAGGTGGAGGCGTTGGTCTGCTCCTATCATCAAAATGTACCTTTCAGGTTATCCCTCAAGTACCCTCACTTGTCTTTCCTTCTTTTGAGGTCCATGCCGTCAGACTCTACACCCCCTTCTCCATGCGAGTAGCGGTGGTATATCGTCCTCCCGGCCCCTCCCATTAGTTCCTGGATCATTTTGCCACTTGGCTTCCACATTTTCTCTCCTGTGACATCCCTACCCTCATCATGGGCGATTTCAACATCCCCATTGTTCTTCCCCTCTCCCCATCTGCTACTCGCCTTTTATCTCTAACCTCCTCGTTTGGCCTTTTGCAGCTTACTAATTCTCCAACGCATGAAGACGGGAACTCCCTCGACTTGGTCTTCTCTCGGCTTTGTGCAGTGGATGATTTTGCAAACTCCCCTCTCCCGCTCTCTGACCACAACCTTCTTTCATTCTCTATCAAGAACTGCCAGGCTGCTCAGGTCACCCCCACTGTCCATATTTATAGAAACATACAGTCCATTAACACCCAGAAACTTAAGAAGAACTTGCAGTCTTCATTGGCCCCTATCTCCTCCCTTTCATGTCCTGATTCTGCATTGAAGCATTACAATGTAACACTTCAAAGTGCCCTGGATGAATTTGCTCCTCCTGTACATAGAACACCACAACACAGACGGCGACAACCCTGGCACACCCTGCAAACACGTTTCCTGCAGCCGTGCTCCAGGTGCGCCGAACGTCTGTGGAGAAAATCCAACCTACCCGAAGATTTCATCCATTATAAGTTTATGCTTCGAACATACAACACTGCCCTTCACCTCTCCAAACAAACCTATTTCAACACCCTCATCACTTCACTGTCCAATAACCCTAAACGTCTCTTTGACACTTTTCATTCTCTACTCAACCCAAGGGTACAGGCCCCTACCACGGAGCTTCGAGCTGACGATCTGGCCAATTACTTAAAAAAAAAAAATTGACCAGATCCGACAGGAAATTATCTCCCAATCACCTCATACCATGCACTGTCCTCCCTCCCCCACTACATCTAGCTCACTCTCTGACTTTGAACCAGTCACAGAAGAAGAAGTAAACAGGCTCCTTGCATCTTCCCGCCCAACCACTTGCACCAGTGACCCATTTCCGTCACATCTACTCCAGACCTTTTCCCCTGCTGTCACCCCTCACCTAACTAAAATATTTAACCTCTCCCTCTCGTCTGGTATCTTTCCCTCCTCATTTAAGTATGCCATCATACATCCACTACTTAAAAAACCATCCCTCGACCAAAACTGTGCCGCTAACTATAGACCTGTTTCTAATCTTCCCTTCATCTCTAAACTCCTGGAATGCCTGGTCCACTCCCGTCTTATCCGCTATCTCTCAGAAAACTCTGTTCTCGACCCTCTCCAATCCGGTTTCCGCACTTTACATTCTACTGAAACTGCCCTCACTAAAGTCTCTAATGATCTACTATCAGCTAAATCAAATGGTCATTACTCCATGCTAATTCTCTTGGATCTCTCTGCAGCATTCGACACTGTGGATCATCAGCTCCTCCTCACTATGCTCCATTCCATTGGCCTCAAGGACACCGTTCTCTCCTGGTTCTCCTCCTATCTCTCTGACCGCTCCTTTACTGTATCTTTTGCTGGCTCCTCCTCCTCTCATCTTCCCCTTACTGTTGGGGTTCCTCAAGGATCAGTCCTAGGCCCCCTCCTCTTCTCTTTGTATACTGCCCCTATTGGTCAAACAATCAGTAGATTTGGTTTCCAGTACCATCTCTATGCTGACGACACCCAATTATACGCTTCTTCTGACATCACGCCAGCCTTTCTAGAAAACACCGGCAATTGTCTAAACGCTGTGTCTAACATCATGTCCTCACTATATCTGAAACTGAACCTGTCAAAGACTGAACTCCTTGTGTTTCCTCCCGCTACTAATGTACCTATACCTGACAATGCCATTTCCGTGTGTGGTTCTACTATTACTCCCCAGCAACATGCCCGCTGTCTTGGGGTCATACTTGACTCTGAGCTTTCCTTTGTCCCCCACATCCGATCACTGGCTCGCTCTTGTTATCTGCACCTCAAAAACATTTCTATAATTCGACCTTTTCTTACTTTTGACTCTGCAAAAACTCTGACTGTTTCTCTTATTCATTCTCGTCTCGACTATTGTAACTCCCTTCTAATCGGTCTCCCTCTTACCAAACTCTCCCCCCTCCAATCTGTCTTGAATGCAGCTGCCAGGATCATATTCCTCGCCAATCGTTACACCGATGCCTCTACCTTGTGCCAGTCATTACACTGGCTACCCATCCACTCCAGAATCCAGTACAAACTTATTACCCTCACCCACAAAGCTCTTCATTGCTCAGCACCACCCTACATCTCCTCCCTTGTTTTAGTATACCATCCTACCCGCTCCCTCCGTTCTGCTGATGACCTGAGGTTAGCATCCTCAATAATCAGAACCTCCCACTCCCGTCTTCAAGACTATACACGTGCTGCGCCAATTCTTTGGAATGCACTTCCCAGGTCAATACGAGTAGTCCCCAGTCCCCACAATTTTAAGCGTGCCCTGAAAACGCATTTATTCAGACTGGCCTACCGCCTCAACACATTAATCTAATCTATCCCTATGTGGCACAGCCAAAAGTTTTTTACCATAACCAGGTTCCCCGCATCATGTTCCCACATGCTTTATGCATCCATTAGCCCTCTGCATCCGTACTGTTACACACTTAACATTATGGCTGGTCCATACAATCAGGGCAAATGTTACCACCCACCTTTCATGTCTCCCCTTTTTTTCCTCATAGATTGTAAGCTTGCGAGCAGGGCCCTCATTCCTCTTGGTATCTGTTATGATCTATGTGATTATTGTTATGCTGTAATGTCTATTGTCTGTACAAGTCCCCTCTATAATGAAAAGTGCTGCGGAATATGTCGGCGCTATAGAAATAAAATGTATTATTATTATTATTATTATTATCATGGCATCTCCTCATGCAGATTTGTATTGTCCCAAAGGTTATCTGTGTACATGTGACATTGTGGAATAGCCCCTGTAAATTCGCCTTGCTACACTTCCTTTAGCCATTTAATGAAAGCACACGAGTTTCTCTTGCATTAGGTTGGATAATTAACCAGTAAGCCACCGAAGCTAGTCTTCCCAAAAAGATTTAGCCATCCAAAGAAAATTAATGGAAGAAGTCTGTGCATGTTCACGCTTGACAGTTTCGCCAGACTTTTTTATAATTTGAAAAAAAAAAATAATAATTTTTAATCGACAAGAAAATGTTTGTTTTTTTGTGATATTTTATTTTTACTTAAAAACACAAAAAACCTTAAAATGCCTCAAATTAACATAATTTTTTGCTTAAAGTAGACTAGGCTAGGCCTTGGTTCTCAAGTTGTGTATTTATTTCAAATTTTATACTAGCATTTTTAAACTGAAATCCACAGCACATTTGCATCTGAATTTCATACCTTTTCATTTGTTTTTATGAGAGATTTTTTGTTGCTGAAGCACACAGAAATAATCCACAACAAAATAATGCCAGGCCAGCCATTTAACCCAGACGGATCATGGCAGTACAACAAATGCCTGCATGCGGAGCGCATCTTATGGCTACTAGGCCTCACATGAAGTTATGACATGCATCGCGATGCGAGATCATGGTGTCACGTGGAGCCTAGTAATCCCAAGAATTGCTGAGTATGCAGGTTTTCGAGCGCTAGCCATGAAAGCTAGCACTGCACAAGGGTCCGCTGCTATGGCTCAAAAAACGACGTAAAAACTGCTGAGTTTTTGCAAAATGTTTGCTGTAAGCCAAAACAAACATTTTTTGGAATCCCTTTGTCCTCAAAAATTGCATGTGTACTGTTGTTTTCCTGTGTTTTTTTTTTCTTAGGGTGTGTGCACACGCTGCGGATTCTGCTGCGGATCCGCAGTGGATTTGGTCCTGCGGATCCGGAGCAGAATTAGCTGCGTTGTACAGTACTATTATATCCTATGGAAACCGCAGTGCAGGTGGTGCGGAATTTTCGCACGGTTTTTGCTGCGGTTTCCAATCTGCAGAAAGAATTGACATGTCATTCTTTTCTGCGGATTCTGCTGCGGTTTGCCATCTCCTCCATTGTAGAGATGAAAAACCGCAGGGCAAAACCACAGGCTAATCCGCAGATAAACCGCATGTCTTTAGACCTGTGAATTTTGCAAAATCCGCAGACCAATCCACAGCGTGTGCACATAGCCTTAGACATTTCTTATAAAATATTATGTAGAATAAAATATTTAGCGTGATGGAAATCTTAGGTTATGTGCACATGACGTCTTTAAGAAGTTCCTTCAGATTTTCCAAGGCAAAAATTCTTCAGTAAAATGCCTGTGGTCTTTTTCCTGAACAGTCTTTGACAGCCTCTTATTAGTCATTTTTGTGGCGACCCCTCCTCATCTTGCTTGTACTTTCATATACAGTGGGGCAAAAAAGTATTTAGTCAGTCAGCAATAGTGCAAGTTCCACCACTTAAAAAGATGAGAGGCATCTGTGATTTACATCATAGGTAGACCTCAACTATGGGAGACAAACTGAGAAAAAAAAATCCAGAAAATCACATTGTCTGTTTTTTTTTCATTTTATTTGCATATTATGGTGGAAAATAAGTATTTGGTCAGAAACAAAATTTCATCTCAATACTTTGTGATATATCCTTTGTTGGCAATGACAGAGGTCAAACGTTTTCTGTAAGTCTTCACAAGGTTGCCACACACTGTTGTTGGTATGTTGGCCCATTCCTCCATGCAGATCTCCTCTAGAGCAGTGATGTTTTTGGCTTTTCGCTTGGCAACACGGACTTTCAACTCCCTCCAAAGGTTTTCTATAGGGTTGAGATCTGGAGACTGGCTAGGCCACTCCAGGACCTTGAAATGCTTCTTACGAAGCCACTCCTTCGTTGCCCTGGCGGTGTGCTTTGGATCATTGTCATGTTGAAAGACCCAGCCACGTTTCATCATCAATGCCCTTGCTGATGGAAGGAGGTTTGCACTCAAAATCTCACGATACATGGCCCCATTCATTCTTTCATGTACCCGGATCAGTCGTCCTGGCCCCTTTGCAGAGAAACAGCCCCAAAGCATGATGTTTCCACCACCATGCTTTACAGTAGGTATGGTGTTTGATGGATGCAACTCAGTATTCTTTTTCCTCCAAACACGACAAGTTGTGTTTCTACCAAACAGTTCCAGTTTGGTTTCATCAGACCATAGGACATTCTCCCCAAACTCCTCTGGATCATCCAAATGCTCTCTAGCAAACTTCAGACGGGCCCGGACATGTACAGGCTTAAGCAGTGGGACACGTCTGGCACTGCAGGATCTGAGTCCATGGTGGCGTAGTGTGTTACTTATGGTAGGCCTTGTTACATTGGTCCCAGCTCTCTGCAGTTCATTCACTAGGTCCCCCCGCGTGGTTCTGGGATTTTTGCTCACCGTTCTTGTGATCATTCTGACCCCACGGGGTGGGATTTTGCGTGGAGCACCAGATCGAGGGAGATTATCAGTGGTCTTGTATGTCTTCCATTTTCTAATTATTGCTCCCACAGTTGATTTCTTCACTCCAAGCTGGTTGGCTATTGCAGATTCAGTCTTCCCAGCCTGGTGCAGGGCTACAATTTTGTTTCTGTTGTCCTTTGACAGCTCTTTGGTCTTCACCATAGTGGAGTTTGGAGTCAGACTGTTTGAGGGTGTGCACAGGTGTCTTTTTATACTGATAACAAGTTTAAACAGGTGCCATTACTACAGGTAATGAGTGGAGGAAAGAGGAGACTCTTAAAGAAGAAGTTACAGGTCTGTGAGAGCCAGAAATCTTGATTGCTTGTTTCTGACCAAATACTTATTTTCCACCATAATATGCAAATAAAATGAAACAACAACAGACAATGTGATTTTCTGGATTTTTTTTTCTCAGTTTGTCTCCCATAGTTGAGGTCTACCTATGATGTAAATTACAGACGCCTCTCATCTTTTTAAGTGGTGGAACATGCACTATTGCTGACTGACTAAATACTTTTTTGCCCCACTGTACTGTATATCGATCATGAGGCTTCCCATCCAATCCAACCAAAAAATGGACGTTTCTTCTTTTTACTGCTTCAAGGTTTCCAAACTCTGAAGCAGCTAAAAGAAGTGATGTAAGACAGACCATGTGCAGAGAAATGTCATTTTGACGTTGCGTTGCATTATGTTCATTTTTTGTGGTGGTTTCGCAGCTCTTTTTCAGGTGGGTTCTTTGCTTAATCCGCCTAAAAAGGACATGAGCACATAACCAAACTATGACCAGCAAAGTGGATTTTTTATTGAAATCAATGAGAAGAGTATTCAAAGTGTCATTGAAGCATTATTTTCTATGGATTTTGGAGTTTATCTGCTTCAAAATTGCCATTAAAATACTCTGTGTAAAAAAAGCCTAAAAATATCAGGCTGCAGTGGTCATGTGAAGAGACATCATGGCAAGAGATGATCAGGGAAGCAAATGGATTATCGTGAACACGTTTTTGTTTTTTTTTCACACCCGCTGCTGTTTTTTAATGTGTATTTGCCAATTTGGATTTTTGGATTCTTGCTGTATATAAAAGTACACCTGGTTATTTACCAAACTAGTGCAAAAGAACAGTTGGCCAAAGTGACACATCTGGTAGGAGAGTGAAGAGGTGGAATCTGGTTGATATGGCCTTTCATTTAGTCAAATCTCCACCAATTTTGGCATAAAATTAGACCAGTAGTTAGTCCAGGTTTTATGGCTATAACATGGGTCCAAGAATTAGCCCATATTATAGTTGTGTGAGATGCTGAAGGCCAGTATTATACATCCAGCACTCTCGAGCCACAGTGTTGTGGGTCTTCTGCCCTGAACTCAACAGCCTTATAGGTATACTAGCTATGAACCCGTTCTATGCCCGGGTGGCGAGCATTTTTATTGGTATATGGTCTCCCTTCCTGGTATGTGCTGCCCCCCTCCTATCCTGGTATGCATTGCACCCCTCATCCCTATCCTGGTATGCATGGTATCCTCACCCCCCTCCAATCCTGGTATGCATGGCACCCTATTCCTCATCCTGGTATGCATGGTCCCCTCACCCCATAATCCTGTTATGCATGGTCCCCCCTCATCCCTATCCTGGTATGCATGGTCTCCTCACCCACTATCCTGGTGTGCATGGCCCCCTCAATCCTGGTATGCATGGTCCCCTCACCCCCCTATCCTGGTATGCATGGTCTCCTCACCCACTATCCTGGTGTGCATGGTACCCCTCATCCCCCAATCCTGGTATGCATGGCCCCCTCAATCCTGGTATGCATGGTCCCCTCACCCTCCTATCCTGGTATGCATGGTGCTCTCGCCCCCCTATCCTGGTATGCATGGTCCCCTCACCCCCCAATCCTGGTATGCATGGTCCCCCTCACCCCCCTTTCCTGGTATGCATGGTCCCCTCACCCCCCTTTCTTGGTATGCATGGTTCCCTCACCCCCCTTTCTTGGTATGCATGGTTCCCTCACCCCCCCTTTCGTGGTATGCATGGTCCCCTCACCCCCCTTTCGTGGTATGCATGGTCCCCTCACCCCCCTTTCGTGGTATGCATGGTTCCCTCATCCCCCTTTCATAGTATGCATGGTCCCCTCACTCCCCTTTGCTGGTATGCATGGTCCCCTCACCCCCCTTTCGTGGTATGCATGGTCCCCTCACCCCCCTTTCGTGGTATGTATGGTCCCCTCACCCCTCTTTCGTGGCATGCATGGTCCTCTCACCCCCCTTTCGTGGTATGCATGGTCCCCTCACCCCCCTATCCTGGTATGCATGGTCCCCCCCTATCCTGGTATACATGGTCCCCTCACCCCCCTATCCTGGTATGCATGGTCCCCTCACCTCCCTTTCATGGTATGCATGGTCCCCTCACTCCCCTTTCGTGGTATGCATGGTTCCCTCACTCCCCTTTCGTGGTATGCATGGTTCCCTCACTCCCCTTTCGTGGTATGCATGGTTCCCTCACTCCCCTTTCGTGGTATGTATGGTCCCCTCACCCCTCTTTCGTGGTATGCATGGTCCCCTCACCCCCCTTTCGTGGTATGCATGGTCCCCTCACCCCCCTATCCTGGTATGCATGGTCCCCCCCTATCCTGGTATACATGGTCCCCTCACCCCCCTATCCTGGTATACATGGTCCCCTCACCTCCCTTTCATGGTATGCATGGTTCCCTCACTCCCCTTTCGTGGTATGCATGGTTCCCTCACTCCCCTTTCGTGGTATGTATGGTCCCCTCACCCCTCTTTCGTGGTATGCATGGTCCTCTCACCCCCCTTTCGTGGTATGCATGGTCCCCTCACCCCCCCTATCCTGGTATGCATGGTCCCCCCCACCCCCCTATCCTGGTATGCATGGTCCCCACACCCCCCCTATCCTGGTATACATGGTATCCTCACCCCCCTATCCTGGTATGCATGGTCCCCTCACCTCCCTTTCATGGTATGCATGGTCCCCTCACTCCCCTTTCGTGGTATGCATGGTTCCCTCACTCCCCTTTCGTGGTATGTATGGTCCCCTCACCCCTCTTTCGTGGTATGCATGGTCCTCTCACCCCCCTTTCGTGGTATGCATGGTCCCCTCACCCCCCCTATCCTGGTATGCATGGTCCCCCCACCCCCCTATCCTGGTATGCATGGTCCCCACACCCCCCCTATCCTGGTATACATGGTATCCTCACCCCCCTATCCTGGTATGCATGGTCCCCTCACCCCCCCTATCCTGGTATGCATGGTCCCCCCCACCCCCCTTTCCTGGTATGCATGGTCCCCACACCCCCCCTATCCTGGTATACATGGTATCCTCACCCCCCTATCCTGGTATGCATGGTCCCCTCACCTCCCTTTCATGGTATGCATGGTCCCCTCACTCCCCTTTCGTGGTATGCATGGTTCCCTCACTCCCCTTTCGTGGTATGCATGGTTCCCTCACTCCCCTTTCGTGGTATGCATGGTTCCCTCACTCCCCTTTCGTGGTATGCATGGTCCCCTCACCCCCCTTTAGTGGTATGCATGGTCCCCTCACTCTCCTTTTGTGGTATGCATGGTCCCCTCCCCTTTCATGGTATGCATGGTCCCCTCACTCCCCTTTCGTGGTATGCATGGTTCCCTCACTCCCCTTTCGTGGTATGCATGGTTCCCTCACTCCCCTTTCGTGGTATGCATGGTCCCCTCACCCCCCTTTAGTGGTATGCATGGTCCCCTCACTCTCCTTTCGTGGTATGCATGGTCCCCTCCCCTTTCGTGGTATGCATGGTCCTCTCACCCCCCTTTCGTGGTATGTATGGTCTTGAATTGAACAGATCTTATAAAATTATTTGCACTCTACCGTGTGTCCTTAATTGCACGTTTTACATGTAATGTTGTCTTTTATGGAATGTTTTCAATAATGTTTTCAATAAATGTTGTATTTTTATAAAACGTGAACACTCCCTCATTCTCCTGATGCAATAGGTTACTTTAGAAGTGGCTTTTCAGTGTGGCAAAGTTTATGTTTTTATCTTTTCTCAGCAATTAACATGAGACTGGGTTCCTGTGTAATAAATAAATTACAAGGACTGTTGTAATTTTTATGGACCCATATATTTGTATTGGTACTATTCATCCATGATCCGTGTAAAAAAACAAAAACATTTGTTCCTTATTTTTGCACGGACACACGGTCCACAAAAAAAAAAAAAACACGGACATGTGGGCAGCCGCATAGACCGCAACTCGTGTGAGGATCGCATCGCAATCCTCGGATTGGCCATCGGTTATCCTGACCTGAGGGTCATGCGTATATTTCTATGCAGCTGTCAGGCTCAGGTCACGAGAGCCACTGGAAAGTCCGAGGATTGCAATACGATCCTTGCACAAGTAATCCATCTGTCTGCACCCGTAGAAGCAGAATTACTAAAAGCGGATAATTTGTCCCATTTACATATGCATGTTGGCTGCCTCTACCCTACTACATGGCCATAAATTCATGACAGGAATCGTATAGTCCATATATCTGCATTGGCTGCGGGGATAATATAGATTTCCCACTTTAGATACTGTAACTCTTGGCACACTTGCTGCCAGTAATGAGCTGGGCAAAACTCCAAAATCAGCCATTAATCTTTTCTCAGATACTCATAGAAAGCCACCATAACCCGCAATGCGACGACTGTTCTTTCTTTCTGGTGGCAGGGTATCTATAGCTTCTCCTCATCTTAGATCCTCACTTGCCTTTGTGGAACACAATAAGGTTGGTTACACATGACCCATGCCTGAATCTTAATACTTGGCCCAACCATCGGGTCTCCAGAACTGAGCTATCTGTCCCATTTGCATTTGTGAAGCAGTTATCTCAAGTCAAAACACCATGCCAGGTATTCTGATCCTGGCACATGCCGTGTCAATCTGGCCTAACCGAGATTTAACAATATGGCGCATGTGGTATATTTGTTGCAACTCGATGGGCATGATGGAGGAATCTTTTCTCATACCTGGCATATATCAATAAATTTGAGCTAAACATGGCACATATCTTTAAAAATATGTCAAAAATGTTGCTTCCGCTCTTACCTGACACTCTTTAGGCCTCTCATCTCATTCTTACGCAGGATGTAAAGTGGCTAAAGATGTCCTTACAATTACCGTAGATGGAAGAAAGAATTGGGTACTTAAATTTTGAACACTGTCAACCAAAGATGTCTGTGAGTTGCAAATTTCTCTCTCTCCATTGACAGCACAAGCACACTTAGCCAAACCGAGTGCACATGTGTATGGTAGAGGTAGAGGAGGCCACAGAAATACCTGTGAGTCGAGCTAAAGTGTATGGGCACCGTCACCAATTCGCCACAACAAGACAAAAATCATGACCATACATGTTAACACTCCTGGAAATAAAAGGGGAGACCTCCAGGAAGAGAGTGCAAATCTCCAGTTGCCACTGAATGGTAGTACATCTGTAAGGTTTCTTGTGCATGTGATGTACATTGGAATTAGCTGCTGCTCCGGCATCTAAATGTATATTCCAGGGGCAGAAAACAAGCTGTGGAAAAGGGTTGTGTCTGAAAAAGGGATATTTCCAAGGAAACATATTTTTTTAGTGCTGCATTAATCATACCTAGGTCACAATATGTGCAGGTAGAAAAATTTTAAAGGGAATCTGTCAGCAGGTTTATTGCCTTGTAATCTGAGAGCAGCATGATATAGGGGCATGATCGACCTCAAGCCAGAGAACAGCCCCTGATAAAGGAAAAATCACTTATAAATCCTGATGACCCTAAAAATGTATTGAAGATCCAGTATGCTAAATGCAGTGGGGAAAATACGGTATTTGTTACACTGCCGATTTTGCAAGTTTTCCCACCTACAAAGAATGGAGAGGACTGTCATTTTTATCATAGGTACACTTCACCTGTGAGAGACAGAATCTAAAAAAACAAACAGTAAATCACATTGTATGATTTAAAAAAAAATAAAAATTGCATTTTATTGGATGAAATATTTGATACAATAGAAAAACAGAACTTAAAGCTGCAATTGCAATTACAGAGGTCAGATGTTTCCTGTGGTTGTTGACCAGGTTTGCACACACTGCTGCAGGGATTTTGGCCCACTCCTCCATACCGATCTTCTCCAGATCTTCCAGATTTCGGGGCTGTCGCAGGGCAACATTGAGTTTTAGATCCCTCCAAATATTTTCTATTGGGTTCAGGTCTGTAGACTGGCTAGGCCAATCCAGGACCTTGAAATGTTTCTTACGGAGACACTCCTGGCTTTGTGTTTTGGGTCATTGTCATCTTCAGTGCTCTTACTGAAGGAAGGAGGTTGTTGGCCAAAATCTCTTGATTTATGACTCCATCCATTCTCCCTTCAATATGGTACAGTTGTCCTGTCCCCTTTGCAGAAAACACCCTCAAAGTGTGATATTTCCTCAACTCCATGCTTCAGGGTTGGGACGGTGTTCTTGGAGTTGTACTCGTCCTTCTTTTTCCTCCTAACATGGCAAGTGGACTTAATACCAAAAAGTTTTATTTTGATCTAATCTGACCACATGACCTTCTCCCACGCCTCTTCCGGATCATCCAGATGGTCACTGGTGAACTTCAAACAGGCCTGGACATTTGCTGACGTGAGCAGGGGGACCTTGTGTGCTCTGCAGGATTTAATAAATGGTGGTGTAGTGTGTTACTAACGATAATGTTTAAGACACTGGTCCCAGCTCTCTTCGGGTCATTGACCAGGTCCTCCTGTGTAGTTCTGGGCTGATTTCTGACCTTTCTCAGAAGCATCCTTACAGAAGCATACTTACTCCACAAGGCGATTTCTTGCATGGCGCTCCAGACCGAGGAAGATGGAATGTCATCTTGTGTTTCTTAAATTTTTAGTAATTGTGCCAACAGTTGTTGCCTTCTCAGCAAGCTGCTTGACTTTTGTCCTGTAGCCCATCCCAGCCTTGTGCAGGTCTACAATTTTGTCCCTAGGGTCCTTAGACAGCTCTTTGGTCTTGGCCATGGTGGAGAGGTTGGAGTGTGATTCATTGAGTGTTTGGACAGGTGTCTTTTATACCGGTAACAAGTTCAAACCAATGTATTTAATACAGGTCTGTGAGAGCCAGAATGTATCAAGTACTTATTTTCCCCACTGTATATTTGACCGGGATAGGGCTAACCTGCAATACTAATAGTCACTCAACAGAAACTCTGACATGGAAGAGGAGAAGAGAGGACAGGTTGTGCGTACTCCACGCACAGGTCTACAGGACAGGTTGTGCGTACTCCACGCACAGGTCTACAGGAATCATGGGAGAAGCTGAGCCTACAAATATGCCATAAATGTCAATATCTGGAAACCCTTTTGAGGCATAATGGTCTTGTTGGTAGTAAAGGAGCTTAAGTGCTTTAATTGGTTGTTACATGCAAAATGGACACTTTTTGGTTTTTTGTTTTTTTACTCAGATGCATGTATTTGGTGCTAAAAATCATTTTCGCAAGTGGGATCATTAAACATTTTGCACTGTTTGGCTTTTACAAATTCTTTGTTTCACTGTTTTTCCAACTTTGATGTGGTCTGTGGTCATAAATCAGCTGAGAGGAGCTAAGAAAAAAAACAGATAATAGAGCTATAAAATCCCCCATCAGAATGACCTCGCTGACGGATTCTCAGTTTACTTATTCTGCAACCAGTAATAAACAGCGCAATACAGAGACTATAGAAGACAAATGGAGCAACATTTTTAATGAAACCCAATTGCAAAAATTATTTTTAGTACCAAATACATGCATTTAATATAACTCGGACGAGGATCATTATGCAATGCGCGGACTGGCCAATGGCTCTGTACTTCTGTGCAGCTGTCACGCTCGGGTCGAGAGAGACTACGGCCAGTCCAAACATTGCTTTTCGATCCTCGTCTTCCTGAGAATTTTAACTAAAGTTGTTTTTCTCCTCACTGCTAGAATCTATCCCATGTATTGTCTCCACTAGCATTGGCATCATCTCCACATTTGAAGAGGCAATAAAAAAACACCGAGTTCATATAGCTTCCGGCCCTATGTACCTGGGGGACGGTCCCCACGCGAAGCTTCAATCAGCTACAGATTGATGTTCATTGAAATGTCACTAGGAAAAGCAGATTTAGTGGTGAACGTCCCGTGTGACCTCTTCACGTGCCAGTGAATATGCCAGCTGTTGGCCTCGTTCACTAAACGACGGTCGTCTTTTGGGAGGTTTTATTTTTTTATGCGTGCATCAGTCCAACAGCGACTGAACATAAAGTATTTCATATAAAGCATTTGCAGGCTTATGACGCTCATTTACTGCCTCCTTACAGCTATTTAGGCCTTAATGGAGGGTGTTTTATGGGTTCACTAAGCAATAAGTGCATCTCTTCGCTGCTCTCAATTCATTCCTAAAAAACTATATTTAGAATATATGCAAAACAATTTTCATAACACTTAGAGGAAGTGTTTGTGGCGTCAACAGCTGTCAACCGAATTTAGGGCCAATTTAGAAGCCTTCACGGACCCCTCAACTCACAGGGGCCGATCTGTTGGTTTTTTTAATCTTTTTTTTTTTTTTTTTTTAACTGTTATGACGCTTGGTTGAGCTTATGTAAAACTGTTGCTGCTTTCAGATCAGTTGCCGTTATGTATTTTAGATCTAGAAACTTGCAATATGTTTCCTATATAAGCAAAAAAATGTTTTGAAATATCCAGGAGGGGGGCCTTATCCCCCCCCAGGGACTGGCATACAAAACAGTACATGACAATTTTTTGAGAAGGGACATCAGGGAAGAATCTGAAAAGCGAAGCTTCGTACAAATATCATTCTTTATGCTCTGCCCAATTATTTTTAAATTATAAGTAGTTCAAAAGACTGCTCCCCTCTTCATCACACCCCAAAATTAGAACCGACCCAAGGCTCTACCTATAGTTACCAACATTGGTGTTGGCTATTCAGATACGCCTTAGTTCCTGCCTTTATGGATGGATTGTAACCCTCAACTTTTTGGCCCTGGGACCTTGTGAAATTTCCTGGACTGTTTAAAAAAAATGGGGCAAATTTGGAACAGTTGGCTTTAGTGACCCCTCTCCCCTAAACGAGTGAAAAATGTAAGGCCCTCCTGACCCTATATTAGGTATATTGGGAGCTGTATTTATTTAAACACATCTCCCCTCACACACACCCAGACCGATGAATTATAGAGCTCCTAAATCTCCCCCCTCCTAAATCTCCATCTCTATCCTTGTATGCACGGCCCCATCCTTATCCTTGTATGCACGGCTCCATTTCTATTCTTGAATGCATGGCCCCATCCCTATCTTTGTATGCATGGCCCCATCCCTTTCCTTGTATGAATGGCCCCATCCCTTTCCTTGTATGCATGGCCCCATCCCTATCCTTGTATGCATGGCCCCATCCCTATCCTTGTATGCATGGCCCCATCCCTATCCTTGTATGCATGGCCCCATCCCTATCCTTGTATGCATGGCCCCATCCCTATCCTTGTATGCATGTGGGTCGCCCTCCCAGGGCTGTGGGGTACTCGGTACCGGGCCGGTGTCAGTGGGATGTGTCACATCAGCGGTGACCCGGACCGTGGCCCTGGGCGCCCAAGTAATGGGGGAATGTAGTTAATGGAATGGAATAGTTTGTGACGCCACCTGTGGTGTTCGGCAAGTGAGATGATAAGCTGACGCTGCATGCAGATCCACTGGGAATGATGGTAGGGTGCAGCAAAGGTGTAAAAGCTCCCCGCAGGTGAAGCTGTAGTTCCAGGGCAGTGTAGAGGTGGATGGCACGGTGATGTAGCAGTGCTGTAAGGGTAGGAAGCAGACAAGACACAGCGGGGTGCAATTTCTGTACCTTTACTTGATAACTGCAGTCCAGGGTCCTGATTACAGATGGTAACGGAGCAGGCTAGCCTGGAAGCAATTCAGGGATTCTCTCTCAGCAGACGGGCTGTGCAGTCTCCTTCCTAGCGCCTATTTGAATGAAGTACTCCAAGTACTGAGTTATACTGAAGTTCCTCCTGTCACATGTTCCCAAGAACCTTACTTGCACGGCAGACAGCTGTAGCCTATCTCGGAGGCTCCTTTCTCCTGAGTCCCGGCTCTTTATCCAAGCTGCTGTTGTGCCCTCAAATCTTAGATGGGAGTAGGGCATTTACAGCCTCCTACTCCTCTGGTATCTGTTGTAGGACCGTTAGTATCCGTACAACCGTGGAGACCAGACTCCAGTTCATGCGCTCTCACTGCGAGGGAGCTCTCCTTTCCTAGCTCAACCTCCAGCTTCTCTCTACACGTCTGCACACTTCACCCTCCGCAGACTAACTGACCACTCCTTCCTCTTGGCCCTCAGAGAGCACTCCTCCCCTTAATCCCGGTTCAGAGTTCCCCCTGCTGGCCTGGAGTGGAACTGAGTTGCATGAATAGATTGCCTGCGAGAGAGACCCATCATTGCCTCCAAGCCTGTCATTACCCTCCCCTGGAGGAAGGCAAAGCCACTGTGGCGACCATACTCCTGGGGGCGCCACACATGGCCCCATCCCTTTCCTTGTATGCATGACCCCATCCCTTTCCTTGTATGCATGGCTCCATCTCTATCTTTGAATGCATGGCTTCATCCTTATCCTTGAATGCATGCTTCATGCCTATCCTTGAATGCATGGCTTCATGCCTATCCTTGTATGCATGGCTCCATCCCTAAACCATAATACTAATAATAAATAATATTAGTAATAATGTAATAAACCATTATACTTACTGTACTTTCCTGTGCTCCCTCGCAGCGTCTTGTTTCGGTGCCAGCAGCTGTTTTATGTTGGTAAGCAGCGCATGGCAGGGGCGTCATGCGCTGCTCACCAGCAGAGCACAGCTGCTGGAGTACTCACCACTCCTCACACCGTAACTATGTGTGTGGAAGGCAGTGAGTATTAAGCATCGCACGCAGTGTCAGCCGCCGGGCGGTCACGTGTGCCGCTACTTAAAAGAAATGAATATTCATCGCTCTCCACATACCCATGGGAATGGAGAGAGGTGAATATTCTTTTCTTTTAAGTGGCGGGCACACGTGACCGCCCAGCAGCTGCAGGGGCCGGCTGCTGCGGCTGAGACTGTCCACGCTATTACAGAGAAATTAATATTCATTGCCAGCACAGTGAATATTCATTTCTCTTTTAGCAGCGGGAGCAGGAGTTAGCCACAGCAGCCGGCTCCTTCCTCCTGTGATCCGCTTCTCCGCCGCTGCCGCTCCTCCGCTATCTTCTGGACACCTCACTCGAGTATAAGCCGAGGGGGCGTTTTCAGCATAAAAATGTGCTGAAAAACTCGGATTTCCCCCCCCCCCTGGATTATTAAAAAAAACATGGCTGCATGGACAAACAACTCTGCACCAGTTAATGGATTGTACATGATATAGCAACTTTCAAAGTACATAGAGTTTATTTGCAGTACCACAGAATACCTGTGGCCACAGGGGTGCCACTGTGCAACTTCTGGTTTTGCTTGCCTTTCTTTTGTCATTCCTGTATCACTTTGCTCTTGCTTAGGGCCCTGGAACCTGGACCTTGTCTTCTGTTACTCCAGCAGCTTTCCCATCTAGTGATTATCCTAATGAGTGATTAAATTATAATTTGATTAATGTATTGCGCGAAATGCTGTGAAAGTGTTTTGCGTTGCCTGGCTAAAATATGGTTAAGCATATTATCTTCCAGTATAAAATACACTATAGACTGAGCTCTATTGATGTTATGAAGGGGGATGCAGATTCTGTAGTTTCATCTGTTTGTAAAAATTCTGGTACAAAATGTTTCATTATTTTTTTTACTTTAATTTTGTAAAGTGAACAAGGGCGGTAGCCATGGACTAGCTGCTGCTCCATAACGCCCTGACACTTTACAGGAAAATCCCGTTTCCAGTGTGCTGTCAGGTGTGGGGTGCATCACACTCACTTGTAGGCCACAGGCCTCCGCTTTCTCTAGGCCTCCATCTTCCGCAGCCAGCGCACATAACTCAGGGAACACACAGTTCGTTTCAACAAGCAGAAGTTTACCCAAGTTCATCAGATTGTAACACACAGTACTGGAAACATTACTTCTTAAGAGGGATTTGATCGTTTACTTATTCCTTTACCAATAACACCTCCTCCCCGTATGTAAATAAAACACATGACTGCTTGCGACTTGGGTAAAAATGGCCACAGCATCCTTTTATTAAATTATAACATAACAAAAACTCGGAGAGGCCACAACATTGGCAATCCCACATCAATAAACATTTTCCTAACTACCTAAAGGCTAGTAGACCCAGACCAGAGACAAACCCCACGTCCTAGAAAGCTTTCCCTGGCCACGCCACACGAGCCCAGGGAGTAAGGTATTAACACCACACGGTTAATACCCTTAACCATGCAGGACTTACTCCTGCCAGTTTTATTGAGATTTAACCAAAGTCACTCTTCCCCCAATAGTACCCTTCACGTAAAAGGACACAACACTTAACTAGCCTGTGACCCAGACCTATCCCCCACCACAGACCTGACTGTGTGACACTTTACGAGGGTCGATCCTGCCACACCGACGAAGCTTGATGAAGTCTCCTTGCAGCACCACAATCCCACCATTCCTGGCTACAAAATGACCAACAATTAGCTTGGTTTAATCCTCACCATGTTCAGACTATACACCGACCTCACATACCTCCCAAGTAGTCCACGCCACAATGTCAGTGCACAATATTATGATTCCCAAATAGGATGACCATAACCACAACAAATCAAACTTTTATTTCCCATATTTATTCCCTGAAGGATTTGACACCGATATCATTCCTTCCAACCAGCAACAGCAACACATCCGTTGGACAGTTCACTCAACAGTAACATTTAAAAAGCAATAACACCCTACTCCACGTCATACCACGGATTCCCAGCCATGTCACCAACATCTATTTTGTCCAGATTTCCAACTATCAGGGCTCACATACGCTCGCAGCACCCCCCTCCGAGAACATGCAAGTGCCCCTAGGATCCAAATCCGACATGGTCCTATGGTAAAAGTAAAAAAACTAGGCTAATACACACCATATACTAAAGAAATATAAAACCAGCACAGTAACTTAAATGTAACCAATGAGGCGAACATAAAAATGAAACCTTGAAGATACCCAATGCCGAATGTGTTGAACCACCACGTCACCCAAAGCCCAGCACGACACCTTCATTGCTGACCCAATGTGAAAAGAATATGACCCATAATCATCGAGCTACTCGCCCTTCGTTTCAAACATTCTCGAAATACTTCAATAAACTGATGTATAAATAATGCCGAACCATCCACATGTCTCAATAAGGAACTCGAATAACCACCTTTAATGCCCAAGAAATACTTAACCGCTTTAATTGGGCAGCGCCCGTGCCCTGTAACCTCATACAGGACCATCAACATACCCCAGCCAACTTGATCTGTTTTTTGACACTTCAAAACATTCCACTCTATCCACCATCAAAGTTGTCTCACCGACATGCAGACCCCCCTAGGGCCCACCTAGAGGTACTAACCAGTTCAACAATCCGAAAAGCCCCATAAATGCAATGCTAATGCAAAATTGGCCGAGAACAGTAACATTGCATAATATGAAACAACAACCCCATTCTTCATGATGACAGTAGCCTGTCCAACATACAGAAGGAAACCATTCTCCTCCTATCACAACTATGCTTCCCTCTACGAAAAACCTCTCAACCAAAATTCCTTTGTTACGTCCTCCAACCCCTGCAACTTAAATAAAATTGCTAAGGCTGCCGGTCACTGCCAATGCTGATCTACCCCCTGAGAAATCGTGTGCAACCAAAGACAATGTCAAAACCACCTGTCACGGGGTTACCACAACAGTGAGGAGCCATAAGACTGCAGCGTCTGATTGCTCCTACTCCTCTGATGAAAAGAAGCACTTCTTTTTAAAAGGTGTTTATTTATTTTGGCAGAACTTGGGTTATGAGTATGACCTCTCAGCTCGGTTAGCCACTCCCATCCCCTTTATAATCTGGGTCCTGATTCAAACCCATGTCAGAGCTAGTTTATGCTGCATGGTTTGGAGGAGAGGTGTTTATGTGAGGATTTTTGAAGGAGTTATCTGTGACTGTTGCGTGGTTTGTAAGTGTGATACTCCCTTCCCTCCTCTTATTTTGGTTTTCCCCCGGCCTCCAGTCCCCGATGCATTCCTCTGTTATCAGGGATAAAAATTCTCCATTAAATGTCACCTGCTTAACCCAGCAGGAAGTACAGCGGCGTCTACAAATCACTAAAATTGACAAATCCCCGGGCCCGGATGGGATACACCCCCGAGTACTGCAGGAATTAAGCACAGTCATAGATAGACCACTATTTTTAATCTTTAAAGATTCCATAATAACAGGGTCTGTACCACAGGACTGGCGTATAGCAAATGTGGTGCCAATATTCAAAAAGGGGACAAAAACTGAACTTGGAAATTATAGGCCAGTAAGTTTAACGTCAAATGTGGGTAAAATCCTGGAGGGTTTTCTAAGAGATACTATACTGGAGTATCTGGAGAAGAATAACCTTATGACCCAATATCAACATGGGTGTACAAGAGACCGTTCCTGTCAGACTAATCTGATAAGCTTTTATGAAGAGGTAAGTTCCGGACTGGACCAAGGGAATGCAGTGGACGTGGTGTACATGGACTTTTCCAAAGCTTTTGATAAGGTGCCACACAAAAGGTTGATACATAAAATGAGAACAATGGGGATAGGGGAAAATATGTGTAGGTGGGTTAAGAGCTGGCTCAGGGATAGGAAACAAAGGGTGGTTATTAATGGAGCACACTCGGACTGGGTCACGGTTAGCAGTGGGGTACCACAGGGGTCAGTTTTGGGCCCGCTTCTTTTTAACATATTTATTAATGACCTTGTAGGGGGCATAGAGAGTAGAATTTCAATATTTGCAGATGACACTAAACTCTGCAGGGTAATTAATACAGAGGAGGACAATTTTATATTACAGGAGGATTTATGTAAACTAGAAGCTTGGGCTGATAAATGGCAAATGAGCTTTAATGGGGATAAATGTAAGGTCATGCACTTGGGTAGAACGAACAAGTTGTATAATTATGTGCTTAATTGTAAAACACTGTGCAAAACAGTCACTGAAAAAGACCTGGGTGTATGGTTGGACGACAAACTCACATTTAGTGGCCAGAGTCAAGCAGCTGCTGCAAAGGCAAATAAAATAATGGGATGCATTAAAAGAGGCATAGATGCTCATGAGGAGAACATAATTTTACCTCTATATAAGTCACTAGTGCGACCACACTTAGAATACTGTGTACAGTTCTGGTCTCCGGTGTATAAGAAAGACATAGCTGAACTGGAGCGGGTGCAGAGAAGAGCGACCAAGGTTATTAGGGAACTAGGGGGTCTGCAATACCAAGACAGGTTATTACACTAGGGGTTATTTAGTTTGGAGAATCGAAGGCTTAGGGGTGATCTTATTACAATGTATAAATATATGTGGGGACAATACAAAGACCTTTCTAATGATCTTTTTACTCTTAGACCTGTGACGGGGACAAGGGGGCATCCTCTACGTCTGGAGGAAAGAAGGTTTAAGCATACTCACAGACGCGGATTCTTTACTGTAAGAGCAGTGAGACTATGGAACTCTCTGCCATATGATGTTGTAATGAGTGATTCACTACTAAAATTTAAGAAGGGACTGGATGCCTTTCTTGAAAAGTATAATATTACAGGGTATATACACTAGTCTCCTTAATATTGCGTTGATCCAGGGAGCTAGTCTGATTGCCGTATGTGGAGTCGGGAAGGAATTTTTTTCCCCAATGTGAAGCTTACTGTTGCCGCATGGGTTTTTTTTGCCTTCCTCTGGATCAACATGTTAGGGCAAGTTAGGATAGGATATGGGTTGAACTAGATGGACTTAAAGTCTCCCTTCAACCTTAATAACTATGTTACTATGTTACTATGTATATGTGAATCTATATTTGTATGCTTGGTATTTTCAGTTTACCCGTGTTTGTGTTGCCTTCTTCATCGGGTTGGTGTTCTGCTGTGCGCAGTAGCTCCCCTCTTCCCTGTGTGGAGGAATAGAACAGACGGAGGGCTGATTCAGGAGATAAGGCAAGGGTGGCGGCACCGGCATCTTTACCTTCAGAAGTATCCCAGGGGAATTGGGTGATATAGGGTGCCCCTTAGTGGTAGGGGCAGGGAAGGAACCCCTGGTCCCGGGTCACCCAACAGCTGAGTCGTGACACCACCGATATGTATATGAGGAGCCAACTGGCACTGTACTGGCACCATGTAGCTCTGGTCACGGATTGTTTATTTAATTTAAAACTACCCTATTACCAGACTCCATAACCAGCCGGGACATTCCACTCCCACATCTTCAACCCATTGAGCCAGACTCGGAAACCTGTCGAACCAATGTCCTTGGAAAAATGCCACAAAACTAATTGATCCCACCTCCTGGGTATACAGTTGTAAGCCACCATTAGACACAGCCTTCTCCATCCACAATGAACATCTATTAAGTTTTTTCTCAAAAAAGAATCCCAAACCGCATAATCGGCCCTAACCTCCTCAATGCTCAGAAACAGCATAACTGTAGCTGGGCCTTCAGTCTTATCTGGGGACAAAGGAATACCAATGATGAGGCTACTTCCTTCAAAGTAAGCTGCAAGATTGAATTAACCGCCAAACAAGAAGAGCCTACACAGAAAAATCATCGCAGTAATGAATTATAAGGGGAATGCCATAAACATCCCGCACCCATTCAATAACTAAACTAAAAGGCATTGAAATAAGAACAAGAGATAAACAAAACCCATTGGTAAACCCCAATCTGTCATGGTCACGTGTCTCTGGACGCAGCGGTTACCGCAAGGCGAACCCATAACACACGTGACCCTGGATACACCGCCTCCAGTGGGGCGCATTTAAATAATAAAACGTGCAGGTGGATACGCCGCCTCCACCTGGCGAATTTAGGTATTACACGTTATACATAAAATCTGGAAACGCCGCCTCCAGAAAGGCGAATTTAAATAATAAAGGGGGAACCTGGGAAACTTTAACAATGGTGGGCCCTGCGATAGGGAATGGGGGACGTGGAGACCTCCTAAGCTCCCCTGAGCCAGTGTCCAAGCACTCCTTACATTCCCTAAACAGACTCCGCACCTGTCGCCGCACGCGTACCTTAACGCCCTTGCTCACCCTGACCCTAAACCCTCACTAGGGAATGGGTCGGTGCGGAGACTAATCCCACCACTGCACTAATAACACACAAGAGGAAAGAGACAATACAGGGGAAACACCACTTAGCTTTGCTCTGTTGCGTGCGCTCCTAGCAACAGAGCCCACCACCTGCGTGCGTCTTCTCCTCCACCCGGATCCATCACCATAACAGGATCCTTCACCTTAGTGCAGCCTTGGAGCAGAGTCCACCATCAGTTGCAGCTGCTTAGTAAACAGAGTCCCAAGGATGAGTTCAGCTTCTGACACGAAGTCGAGCATGCTTGAGTCCAGCTCAGCCGCCAAGTCCCACATGGTGAGTGCCACTCTCCATAGTCGCCACTCCACCAGCCCATGCAGACACTTCCCGCTGACACCATCACTGCGACCCCACCACGCCATGCCAGCCCTTCGTCCAGACACCATAGCTGAAACACGTCCCCCCTGGCTAAGCTGCGCAGGACTCCTCACCAGCTCCATCCTTCCTCCAGGCTCTCAAACTCAAAGTGAAAACAAACTCACAATATCACAGGCAGTGATTGCACACCCCTAGCACACCTTTATAGGGTGTCACACCTGATCCATAATTAAGTGCACAAAAACCTAAAGTGCAATACCACTAACCACCACCGGGGACAGTCAAGACACCTTGGAACTTTCCAAAGTAAAAAAAGTTCACCCAGTGCAATTTAAAACTGTCAGATCACTTCAGATCATGATAGTACCCCCTCCTTAATGAGGGGCCTCTGGACCCTCAAGACCACCCCTCATTAGGGAAACACCTACAGCGGGGACGCCCAGACCCTGAATTCACCCCACCATTACCTGACACTTCAGGTTTATGACAAACGCACCGCTGGTATTGGCAATAAAGTTCATTTTGGAGGCACCACTCATCTCCACAGCGCCGACCTGGGGAACGAGTTTATGTATGTGTATGTTTGTTATGAGCTGATCAGGCTCCACAACACACTTCCACAGGATGTTTTTTGGTGACACACATACATGCTCGTTCACACACAGGTCCGGACCTGAACGTTTAATGCACACATTCGTTTGTCATAAATTCGGTGAACTCATTCTGGACTCTAACAGAGGTGTCCCCCTGAGTCACCACACTCACACCCCCGCTATTCACCACGGGACACCACCCTCCAACCCTCTTTACCATGAGGTCTACGCCTCCCGGGTTGGCCAATGGCGAGGGTTGAGATTTGTCCCTACTCCCCTGCAGCACACACCAGGAGGAGAAGGGGACGGGAAATGGAGGAAATACACTCGCTGGTCGCCTCCACACAACCAGGAGGGCGGCTTCTTCGATGGTATAGAAGATTTGGCGTAAACCCCGCGGACTATCACACCAGTCAGCTCACCACAGGGGCGTACCCCTTCACCTCGGGGAATACCAGGCAGCTCCGTGGGGCACCATTCCTCCCACCTGCCTGGGTGCGCCCGCATGCATGAACCAGTCCCGCTCCCCAGCAGCGACTCTAGGGGGCTTTAGTACCAGAGCCGCAGGAATATGGAGGAAAATATATACACTCGCTGGTCGCCTCCACACGACCAGGAGGGGCGGCTTCTTCGATGGTATAGAAGATATGGCGTAAACCCCGCGGACTATCACACCAGTCAGCTCACCACAGGGGCGTACCCCTTCACCTCGGGGAATACCAGGCAGCTCCGTGGGGCACCATTCCTCCCACCTGCCTGGGTGCGCCCGCATGAATGAACCAGTCCCGCTCCCCAGCAGCGACTCTAGGGGGCTTTAGCCAGACCGCAGCCGCCATTTTTTGATTTTCTGGTTAGCTGAGCAGAGGCCCCAGACCCTGATAACTGCTGCTGCAGCGGCTTAAACACACCATGCCGCTCCCCACTCACCTCAGTGAGGCCCGGCAGCAATCACTAACAGGTCTCCACATGGCCGAAGCTCACCAGAAAAAAAAAGTATGGCCTGTGATAATGTCATGGTCACGTGTCTCTGGACGCAGCGGTTACCGCAAGGCGAACCCATAACACACGTGACCCTGGATACACCGCCTCCAGTGGGGCGCATTTAAATAATAAAACGTGCAGGTGGATACGCCGCCTCCACCTGGCGAATTTAGGTATTACACGTTATACATAAAATCTGGAAACCCCGCCTCCAGAAAGGCGAATTTAAATAATAAAGGGGGAACCTGGGAAACTTTAACAATGGTGGGCCCTGCGATAGGGAATGGGGGACGTGGAGACCTCCTAAGCTCCCCTGAGCCAGTGTCCCTGCACTCCTTACATTCCCTAAACAGGCTCCGCACCTGTCGCCGCACGCGTACCTTAACGCCCTTGCTCACCCTGACCCTAAACCCTCACTAGGGAATGGGTCGGTGCGGAGACTAATCCCACCACTGCACTAATAACACACATGAGGAAAGAGACAATACAGGGGAAACACCACTTAGCTTTGCTCTGTTGCGTGCGCTCCTACCAACAGAGCCCACCACCTGCGTGCGTCTTCTCCTCCACCCGGATCCATCACCATAACAGGATCCTTCACCTTAGTGCAGCCTTGGAGCAGAGTCCACCACCAGTTGCAGCTGCTTAGTAAACAGAGTCCCAAGGATGAGTTCAGCTTCTGACATGAAGTCGAGCATGCTTGAGTCCAGCTCAGCCGCCAAGTCCCACATGGTGAGTGCCACTCTCCATAGTCGCCACTCCACCAGCCCATGCAGACACTTCCCGCTGACACCATCACTGCGACCCCACCACGCCATGCCAGCCCTTCGTCCAGACACCATAGCTGAAACACGTCCCCCCTGGCTAAGCTGCGCAGGACTCCTCACCAGCTCCATCCTTCCTCCAGGCTCTCAAACTCAAAGTGAAAACAAACTCACAATATCACAGGCAGTGATTGCACACCCCTAGCACACCTTTATAGGGTGTCACACCTGATCCATTATTAAGTGCACAAAAACCTAAAGTGCAATACCACTAACCACCACCGGGGACAGTCAAGACACCTTGGAACTTTCCAAAGTAAAAAAAGTTCACCCAGTGCAATTTAAAACTGTCAGATCACTTCAGATCATGACACAATCTACATAAAACTCACCATCCCACATGCAACACAAAAAGTGAAAAACTTTCCGAGTGAACTGGAAGCAGACAGAAAGCAATTCAATGTTTGATTTTGCCATCAAAGCCCCACATCCATTTAAACTCACTAATTTCACCATTTTATAAACTGACACATGATCCGGAAAACCTTTCCGGATTAATGCCGTTGTTAACCAATGCACCAGCTGGATAAAATAAATGATGAATAAGCCTAAACTTATTAGGTTCACGTCTTGGGACCATGCCCAATGGAGACACCTTCAAATTTGGACATTTAGGTCTGAAACTATTGACCCACCATACGCCCAAGCTCACTTCCTTGGCTATTTTTTTTCATTACCTCTGCATAATCCCTTGCTGATTTCAAATTACCTGTCCTGAAAGATGGATCCTGAGGATCAGCCGGAAGCCTAAAACCCTCAAAAAAAAAAAAAAAAAAAAAAAAAAAAAAATACAGACTAAATTAGGAGCGCTGTTTCTAGATTCCAGTACCTACTTAAAAAAGGGCAGCATCGCCGTGACCTTCACCAGAGTCTTCCGTTTTTCCAGCACTCTCACCCGACTTTCCTTTTGCCTACTTAAAACACTTTGACAGGCTATGACTCCCCCAACAACTGGAACACTCATGTTTGAACTTATACAAAGCCTCAAATTTGTATTGACCCTCGTTATACAGCCAGCAAAAAAACGCTGGGCTAGAAACCTTGACACCCCCTTCTCACCGAAAGGGCTGTGAGCCAGAAGAGCAGGTATTAGGTGCATCCACAAGGATATGTCCTTATGATGCCACCACATAGCCTTACTCTGTCTAAATTACTCATCATAACTAAGCCAAGCTATACCCCTGTTCACGCTGTAAGCCTCACCGATCACATTCATATACCCAACCGGAGCCTATCACATTTGCCAGAATTGCAAATTCCTGCAACCAGTTGGAAAACATCCTCGGAATTAACCGAGAGATCTCGCGGCCAAACCCGGTAGTGCTCCCAAGATGCTTTACCTTCTTTTCATGCTGTTCCATGTCCATCATTCCCTGTACGCCAAATAACGCACTCTTCGTAATTCATGTACCAGGACTTGAGCTCTGGATGTTGCTCTTGGATGTTGCAGGAATGTCTGCAAGGGATTCCAATAAGGCTTCCCACTGCTCCGAACGACAGATACGAACATGCGTTTATGTGCTGCATGTATACCAACTGAAACCAAGCTAAATTTTTGTGTTTTTTCTTTGTATTTTTGAATTCTGTGCAAGCCAGGGTGTGGCCTCCCTTTCCTGAGCTGGAAATTGTATTTGGAGGCTTCCCCTTGCTGGCGTCCATTGGTTGGGACCCGGTCCTTTTGTCTGCCCTTATTCACACATTGAGGTCAACTTTGACACGGTAAGGTTTTTAATATTAGACAGTGTATGACAGCCCCGATCAGAGTCACTTTGTCGACGGTGGGACGGCTTTTTTGCTGTTTCTGATTGGAAACAGTTTTTCTATGAACTCTGTATTATTTAAAGGGAACCTGTCACCCCCCCCCCCCAGGCATTTTTAAGTAAAAGAGCTGTAAAGTAAAATTCAGGTATGTCTGACCAATTTTATAAACGGTTATTTCTGCGGTGCAAGGGATGCTAAATAAAAGAGCCACCTTGACAGAATGCGGCATTAGTGCTGCACAAGGTGGCTCTTTTACTTAAAAACGCCTGGGGGGGGGGGGGGTGATAGGTTCCCTTTAAATGCACTTTTGCTTGTTACTTACCGTATTTAGTTACAGCATGGTTTTTGCTCATTTTGTCTCTTGTAGGTTTTGCCACTGCAACTTGAATTTGACCTTGGATACTGTACTTTCCTATCTGATCTGCTATCGGGAAGCAGTCCCTTTTTACCGGGACTTGCCCTTCCCTCTATGGTCTAGTCTAAACCTTTTACCTATGTATATCCCTATATATATCTGTCAGTATATGCCTATAACTGACAGATATACCATTACAAACATTATTCATGGTATTTGCATATATTAAACATATTACATTTAGACTGCTTACCAAAGTCTGTCTTATTCCTATGATAACTAACTGATGTCCTAAAGCCTATCCTATGTATTATATCACTTATCTTATACTTTACATTCCCTACAGCCAGGCTGCACACTGTGCCTACTATACTAACAATGCTTATCACACTGAATTAAACAACTGCTGTAAGGGTTTATGCAGGTTGTAGAATTGGCATCATACAGCATTGGAGATACGCAAATTTTTCTTGTGAAGTTCACCATGGTACTATATTTTTTCATATGTGATTCTGTATGGTTTTCTGCATTGGTACTGTATAAGGTATGTGAGCTTCAGTATGAGCTCTGTATGGTCTATTTGGCTAATGTCTGAGTTACCTGTGATGTATTATGAGCTCTATGTAGTGTTCTGTATGTGTGCTGTATATGATGTTCTGTATGAGAACTGTATGAGTTACTGGTGATTTAGTATGGGCTCTTCATGGTGTCCTATATGGGTACTGGATGAGCTACTTGCGTTTCAGTATAAGCTCTGTATTTTGCCCTGTATGATTACTGTATGAGTCACTTGTGCTCCAGTATAAGCTCTATATGGTGTCCTATATGGTTACTATATGAATTACTTATGCTTCAGTATGAGTTCTGTATTGTGTCCTGTATGGTTACTGTATGAATTACTTGAGTTTCAGGGAAAAAAAAGTGAAGAGAGCGGCGCTTCCTCAGGTGAAATAAAAGCACTATTTTATTTCTTTAACCCCTTCACGACCCATGACGCCTACGTAGGCGTCATGAAAAGTCGTGCCCAAACGACCCATGACGCCCACGTAGGCGTCATGCTATAAATAGCATTCCTGCGGGTCGGGTGACCGGGCTCACTGAAATGTCACCCGACCCGCAGATACAGGACAACATGCAGTTAAGCCCAGGAGGGGTGGCTTTGCACCCACGAGGTTAGGATCGCTCTGATTGGCTGTTAAAATTGAAACAGCCAATCAGAGCAATAGTAATATTTCATCACTGAAAATTGATGAAATATTACAATCCACCCATGGTCGATGCTGCACTAGCATCGGACATGGCTGGAGACACTAACCTGACCCCCCCACACATGTCTGGCGGGGGCGATCGGCCCCCGCCACGGACTGACGGCAGCGATGGGCCGCTGCCGTCACGATCTACTCCCCCTACCCTTCCCTCCTGTCCGATTTCCCCCCCCCACCCTCCCCGGTACCTCCTATGTCCCGCTCTGCCTCCCGGTGTCCCGCCGTCCCTCCTACATGGGCGCCGCCATCTTGGAAAGTGCGCCCACCGGCATTTCCCGGCTGCAGATTCATTTTTTTTTATTTTGATCACTGTGATAAACTCTCACAGTGATCAAAATAAAAAAAAAGTAAATCACCGCCCCCTTATCACCCCCATAGGCAGGCACATGTAATAAAATAAAGAAAATATTTTTATTTTTCAATTAGGGCTAGGGTTAGGCTTAGGGTTAGGGCTAGGGTTGGAACTAGGGTTTGGGGTCACTTGTGGGGGGTTTCCACTGTTTAGGCACATCAGGGGTTCTGCAATCGTAACATGACACCCACAGACCATTCCATCAAGTCGGCATTTCAAAACGTCATTACTTCCCTTCCGAGCCCCGACGTGTACCCAAACAGTGGTTTACCCCCACATATGGGGTACCATCGTACTTGAGACAAACTGGACAACAACTTTTGGGGTCGAATTTATCCTGTTACCCTTGTTAAAATAAAATATTGTGGGCTAAATAATCCTTTTTTGAGGAAAAAAAATAAATATTTTTTATTTTCACAGCTCTGCGTTATAAACTGCTGTGAAGAACTTGGGGGTTCAAAGTGCTCACCACACATCTAGATTAGTTCCTTGGGTGGTCTAGTTTCCAAAATGGGGTCACTTGTGGGGGGTTTCCTCTGTTTAGACCCATCAGGGGCTTTGCAAACGTAACATGACGCCCGCAGACCATTCCATCAAGTCGGCATTTCAAAACGTCACTACTTCCCTTCCAAGCCCCGACGTGTGCCCAAACAGTGGTTCCCCCCCACATATGGGGTACCAGCGTACTCGGGACAAACTGGACAACAACTTTTGGGGTCCAGTTTATCCTGTTACCCTTGTGAAAATAAAAAATTGTGGGCTAAAATTAATTTTTTGAGGGAAAAAAAAAGATTTTTTATTTTCATGGCTCTGCGTTATAAACTGCTGTGAAGCACTTTGGGGTTCAAAATGCTCACCACACATCTAGATAAGTTCCTTGTGGGGGGTCTAGTTTCCAGAATGGGGTCACTTGTGGGGGGTTTCTACTGTTTAGGTACATCAGGGGCTCTGCAAACGTAACATGACGCCCGCAGACCATTCCATCAAGTCAGCATTTCAAAACGTCACTACTTCCCTTCCAAGCCCCGACGTGTGCCCAAACAGTGGTTCCCCCCACATATGGGGTACCAGCGTACTCAGGACAAACTGGAAAACAACTTTTGGGGTCCAATTTCTCCTGTTACCATTGTGAAAATAAAAATTAGTGGGCTAAAAAATCATTTTTTGAGGGAAAAAAAATATTTTTATTTCCACGACTCTGCGTTTTAAACTTCTGTGAAGCATCTGGAGGTTCAAAGTGCTCCCTATGCATCTAGATAAGTTCCTTAGGGGGTCTAGTTTCCAAAATGGGGTCATTTGTGGGGGAGCTCCAAAGCCTAGGCACACGGGCTCTTCAAACACGACATGGTGTCCGCTAACGATTGGAGCTAATTTTCCATTCAAAAAGTCAAATGGCGCTCCTTCCCTTCTGAGCCCTGCCGTGCGCCCAAACAGTGGTTTATGACCACGTATGAGGTATCGATGTACTCAGGAGAAATTGCCCAACAAATTTTAGTTTCCATTTTACCCTGTGGCCCATGTGAAAATGAAAAAAACTGAGGCTAAAAGAAAATTTTTGTGAAAAAAAGTACTTTTTTTTTTTGCGGATCAATTTGTGAAGCACCTGGGGGTTCAAAGTGTTCACTATGCATCTAGATAAGTTCCTTGGAGGGTCTAGTTTCCAAAATTTGGTCACTTGTGGGGGAGCTCCAATGTTTAGACACACAGGGACTCTCCAAACGCGACATGGCAACCGCAAAATATTCCAGCATATTTTCCATTCAAAAAGTCAAATCGTGCTCCTTCCATTCTGAGCTCTGCCGTGCGCCCAAACAGTGGTTTATGACCACATATGGGGTATCGGTGTACTCAGGAGAAATTGCCCAACAAATTTTAGGATCCCTTTTATCCTGTTACCCATGTGAAAATGAAAAAATTTATGCTAAAAGAAAATTTTTGTTGGAAAAATTAAAATGTCCATTTTTTCCTTCCATGTTGCTTTAGTCCCTGTGAAGCACCTGAAGGGTTAATAATCTTCTTGAATGTAGTTTTGAGGAGCTTGAGGGGTGCAGTTTTTAGAATGGTGTCACTTTTGGGTATTTTCTGCCATATAGACCCCTCAAAGTGACTTCAAATGTGAGGTGGTCCCTAAAAAAATGGTTTTGTAAATTTTGTTGTAAAAATGAGAAATCGCTGGTCAACTTTTAACCCTTATAACATCCTAACAAAAAAAAATTTTGTTTCCAAAATTGTGCTGATGTAAAGTAGACATGTGGGAAATGTTATTTATTAACTATTTTGTGTCACCTAACTCTCTGGTTTAGCAGAATAAAAATTCAGAATTTGAAAATTGCGACATTTTCAAAATTTTTGCCAAATTTACGTTATTTTTCACAAATAAGCGCAAAAATTATTGACCTAAATTTACCACTATCATGAAGCCCAATATGTCACGAAAAAGCATTCTCAGAATTACTAGGATGCGTTGAAGCGTTCCTGAGTTATTACCTCATAAAGGGACACTGGTCAGAAATGCAAAAATGGCCAGGTCATTAAGGTCAAAATAGGCTGGGTCATGAAGGGGTTAAACTGTAAAAACCCCACACACAAAGATAAAAAACTATCGTCCCAGACACACTTAATCATAGAATGCTAGGACCTGCCACTTGCCATAGATTTTTCCTACACATTTGCATTAGGCGCATAAAATCCAAAGGTAAAAAACGCACTCATGAATATATCAATAACGTTTTATCAAAGTCAAATACCAGACCGTATCAAAAACAAAGCAGCTTTGTTTAAAACATGACACATCATCAAAAAGAAGTAAAAAAGCAGCTTAAAACGCATTTAAAAACCGCAAGTAACCTAATATAATTAAGGGAACGTGCCTTCGATCAGGAATAGCAGCATTTTGAACAAAGAGCACTTGCGCTGCATTCAAAACGCAGCGTTGTACAGTACAAGCACAATGGTTGGGATTAATAGAAATCCCATTCTATGTGACGCTGCGCAAACTCACCCACGGCGCGGTATTACGAGCCTCAGCCTGGCAATTTCTGTTGCAGAGACTCAAAAACAGTTTTTTCTTAGTTTTTGCTGCTGTTTTTTTGCTGTGTTTTTCTCATGCTACATTTGTCTCTTGTGCATGCGGTTTAGTGCATAAAAAAAGTCTGATTCTACTTCAACAGGTTTTGGCACCAAAAACGAAGCAAAAACTGATACTTGCGTTTTTGTTTAGCATTTTTTGCACCACCCATTGCTTTCAATGGGTGAAAAACGTTGAAAAAATTCTAAAAGAAGTGACATGATGCATTTTGCAAAACCCAAGGTATTGCACAAAATACCGAGGACAAAAAAGCAAGCTACTACTGTAAAACGGAGCTGAAAATTTGCACTAAAGTACACATTAAGGCCTCTTTCACACATCAGTATTTTTGTCAGTATTTCATCAGTATTTGTATGCCAAAACCAGGAATGTCTCCAAAATAAGGAACAGGTGTCAGTCTTTCAATTATATTTTTTTCTCGGTAAGTTCCATTCCTGGCTTTGGCATACAAACACTGATGCAAAATACTGACGTGTGAATGAGCCTTAAAAAATCTGAAAAAATGCGACCTGTGAACATAGCCTGATATTGTAACCCTTTAAGATGGATACATGTTGCCAGCGTCAGTGGTGAGAAATAAAAAAAATAATTGAATGAACCCATTGTGAACCTTGCTTTACTTTTTATATTTTAAGCATAGAGACAGTATGTATTTTTTTTTTTCCAGTTTTGCATACATTTTTTTTTTTTTCTAAATTGGATGTCTGAAGCAATTTCTGTGTGGCAGCGGAGCTGTGCCCCCGAGATATGTGGCTTGTTTGAGCTTTATACTGGTATATGTCTCGTACCAAGCTGTATACACTAGCGCTCCCCTGCTTGTCACATTACGCTACAGGCTGCACAAAACATCTCCCCCTACTCACACAGAGAATAATCCGGATGAACATGGAAGGTTTATTATTAGGGGAGTCTCTTGCATCATCCTTGGTAATGACTTCCTCTCTGTCTCAATCTCTTACACTATGTGAATGTTTGTCTGATCATAGGGAGACTGCTGCTCCCTACGTGGGTCACTTAGAGGACAGGCTATATCAAAGAAAAGTAAAAAATAAAGGAAGAAAGGGAACCATCATAGGACCCTATTTATTTTCATGCGATTGACGACATTTTTTGAGGATCAGATTTTTTTTTTTCAGGCTGCACCATGCTGCCTACTGACCAACATTTCTGTCCATAAAATGCCTGATGATGGAGGAGCATGTGATCAGACCTGTCCATCAGCCTCCTCCAAGGCTAATGGACAGGTCCGTACACAAGCTCCTGCATCATTGGCACCTTCTAATGGCGCACCCTAGGTCTGCCCTAGTCTCGCCAGGAAACACCTCATTTGTGGGAAGGGTTTTTGTAAATCCCGCTCTTTTTCAGCACAATTATTTTTCTAAGCCTGTTTCCATAAAATGGGGGCAGAGTCAGCGAATTCGGGGCAGTTGGCAGATGGGATTCTCTGTGAATTTTGCACTGTGTTTTTTTTTTATATGAATTTAACAGCATATAAAAAAAAATAGGGATTTTAGTTTTTAATTTTTTTTTCCCAAATGACTGAAGGCTTATCAACATGCCATGGACCTTATATGGTGGCGTACAGGATTGTATTATGGACCTATAATAATAACCCTACATGTTGAAAAAACGTGGTAAATCTCATGATGATATCTTGCATATTTTTAAAGTACCAATCAGTATGAAAAAATAATTTGGCTCTATGTCGACATATTGCAGTATAGCAGTACATGTGTCTATTGTTGCTCCCATTTTATTGTGACCTAATGTGTATTTGTGGCGCCACTGAGCGTTCAGTCACCACTGAGATACTGCACCTCAGCCAGAGGTGTGGTATCCCACTTCCCAGGTAAGATGGAGGCACCTGACCGCACTCTTACATCTGCACCCAACACACACCCTAGAGTAGCAGGGCACCCAGGATAACCCCTGCTTGGGTCATAAAGGGTGTTGGGAGGTTGGTGGAGTTTGAGGGTTAGAGCGGGAGAATAGAAGGGAAGTTAAGTCAGTCTTCCCGTAGGGGAAGACGTGGAAGGACATAGATAGAGCAGCTCCTGGTTGAGAGGAGCTGCTGGAAGGGATAGAGACTGAAAGAAGCTCCCTGGAGAGGGAAGGAATCCCATAGGCACGGGCTAGGCGAGAGCCACCTGTGGGGCTCATTCCATGCTGACGGCCATCAAGTGGAGGGATCAGGTTGCAGAAGGGTCTCAACCCCTTAGCCTAGTGGAGTGGACAACGGACTCAGTTAGCAAGCCGACAGCTGTGGCAACTTTAGGGACCACAGCCACTAACCACAGTTATCTTCGCTGGAAAGGCAGCCAAAAGGGAGCAAGGAAACGCTCTGAGCACGTTATCCGATAAGGTCCACAGCTGCTGGCCTGGGACACTGACTGTGAGGTGTTGTGTAGGAAGAGGCGAGAAAGCAACACAGTGAGACGGCCAGGAAAGGAACACACTGAAGGGAGTGCTGGAAGGGTATGCTTCATCTGCCTGGGAGTTGACTGAGCCCCTCACCCGGAGGATGCAGCACCAAGCGGGCATATGTGTGCACCAGAACTGTGAGTAAAGCTTTGGAACTGCACTCCACTGTGTCCTTTGAATGTATTCTTCAATACCTACACTGCTACATCTCTTGCTAAATACTACATCACCATCACCTTTTACATCTTTCAGCTGCCCTGGGACTCCAGCTCTGCCTGTGGAGAGCTATTCCAACTCTGCTGCATCACACCTTCAGTCCCAGAGGATCTGCACTGCAGCGCTGGTCATCTCTGACCAGAAACCACAGGTTGCGTCACGAACACTTCTTTACAAAGTCTTTATTTCTCCCCTGTAAATAAGCCCTTTCATTGGACGCCCAGGACCACGGACCGGGCCACCGCCGCTGTGACACTGCCCCTTTAAGAAGTGGCCTGGTACCGAGTATCCCCACTGCCTTGGCGGGTGCTCCATATTACTTCCTCTGCATTTAGGAGATTATTTTTTGTGTGTGTGTGTATGTGTATATATATATATATATATATATATATATATATATAGTACAGACCGAAAGTTTGGACACAAACTGGGGGTGGCATGGGGGGTGGGGTTAGAACAGTTAATAATTTAAGAAAGAATAGAGGTACAGAGAGATACATAAAGTGCATGTATACTAATGCCAGAAGCCTTGCCAACAAAATGGAGGAATTGGAGTTAATGTTGTTGGAACATAATTATGACATGGTGGGGATATCTGAGACATGGCTGGACGAGAGCCATGACTGGGCGGTTAATTTACAGGGCTATAGTCTGTTCAGAAATGACCGAACAAATAAGCGAGGGGGAGGCGTGTGTTTATATGTAAAATCATCCTTAAAACCCATCCTTCGTGATAATATATATGAATCTAATGAAAATGTAGAGTCCCTGTGGGTAGAGATAAGGGGAGGGGGGAAAAATAATAAATTACTGATAGGGGTTTGTTATAAGTCTCCAAAAATAATGGAAGCAACAGAGAATATCCTCATAAAGCAAATAGATGAAGCTGCGACTCAAGGAGAAGTCATTATTATGGGGGACTTCAACTACCCTGAAATACATTGGGGAACCGAAACCTGCAGTTCCAGCAAAGGTAATAGGTGTCTGACAACTATGAGAGACAATTACCTTTCACAACTGGTTCAGGACCCAACAAGAGGGGGGGCACTGCTAGACCTAATATTAACCAACAGGCCAGACCGCATATCAAATGTAAGGGTTGGGGGTCACTTGGGTAACAGTGATCACAAATTAATAAGTTTTCATGTATCCTTTAATAAGAAGTGTAGTAGAGGGGTTACAAGGACACTAAACTTCAGGAAAGCAAATTTCCAACGGATGAGAGATTATCTTGGTGGAATTAACTGGGACGATATCCTGAGACATAAAAATACACAAAGAAAATGGGAGACGTTTATTAGCATCCTGAATAGGACCTGTGCACAATATATACCGTATGGAATAAACACGCGAGAAATAGGAGGAAACCACTATGGCTAAATAGAGCTGTAAGGGGCGCAATAAGGGACAAAAATAAAGCATTTAGCGAATTAAAGCAAATAGGTAGTGATGAGGCATTAGCTAAATACAGAAGATTAAATAAATTCTGTAAAAAGCAAATCAAGACAGCAAAGATTGAGACAGAGAGACTCATTGCCAGAGAAAGTAAAAATAATCCCAAAATATTCTTTAACTACATAAATAGTAAGAAACTAAAAAATGATAGTGTTGGCCCCCTTAAAATTAGTCTGGGTGAAATGGTGGATGAGGATGAGGAAAAAGCCAATATGCTAAATGACTTTTTTTCAACAGTGTTTACACAAGAAAATCCCATGACGGATAACATGATCAGGGATAAAAATTCTCTGTTAAATGTCACCTGCTTAACCCAGCAGGAAGTACGGCGGCGTCTAAAAATCACTAAAATTGACAAATCCCCGGGCCCGGATGGGATACACCCCCGAGTACTGCAGGAATTAAGCACAGTCATAGATAGACCATTATTTTTAATCTTTAAAGATTCCATAATAACAGGGTCTGTACCACAGGACTGGCGTATAGCAAATGTGGTGCCAATATTCAAAAAGGGGACAAAAACTGAACTTGGAAATTATAGGCCAGTAAGTTTAACCTCAACTGTGGGTAAAATCCTGGAGGGTTTTCTAAAAGATACTATACCTGAGTATCTGGAGAAGAATAACCTCATGACCCAATATCAACATGGGTTTACAAGGGACCGTTCCTGTCAGACTAATCTGATAAGCTTTTATGAAGAGGTAAGTTCCGGACTGGATCAAGGGAATGCAGTGGACGTGGTGTACATGGACTTTTCAAAAGCTTTTGATACGGTGCCACACAAAAGGTTGATACATAAAATGAGAACAATGGGGATAGGGGAAAATATGTGTAGGTGGGTTAAGAGCTGGCTCAGGGATAGGAAACAAAGGGTGGTTATTAATGGAGCACACTCAGACTGGGTCACGGTTAGCAGTGGGGTACCACAGGGGTCAGTTTTGGGCCCGCTTCTTTTTAACATATTTATTAATGACCTTGTAGGGGGCATAGAGAGTAGAATTTCAATATTTGCAGATGACACTAAACTCTGCAGGGTAATCAATACAGAGGAGGACAATTTTATATTACAGGAGGATTTATGTAAACTAGAAGCTTGGGCTGATAAATGGCAAATGAGCTTTAACGGGGATAAATGTAAGGTCATGCACTTGGGTAGAACGAACAAGATGTATAATTATGTGCTTAATTGTAAAACACTGGGCAAAACAGTCACTGAAAAAGACCTGGGTGTATGGGTGGACGACAAACTCACATTTAGCGGCCAGTGTCAGGCAGCTGCTGCAAAGGCAAATAAAATAATGGGATGCATTAAAAGAGGCATAGATGCTCATGAGGAGAACATAATTTTACCTCTATACAAGTCACTAGTGCGACCACACTTAGAATACTGTGTACAGTTCTGGTCTCCGGTGTATAAGAAAGACATAGCTGAACTGGAGCGGGTGCAGAGAAGAGCGACCAAGGTTATTAGGGAACTAGGGGGTCTGCAATACCAAGACAGGTTATTACATTTGGGGTTATTTAGTTTGGAGAATCGAAGGCTTAGGGGTGATCTTATTACAATGTATAAATATATGCGGGGACAATACCAAGAGCTTTCTAATGTTACTCTTAGACCTGTGACGGGGACAAGGGGGCATCCTCTACGTCTGGAGGAAAGAAGGTTTAAGCATACTCACAGACGCGGATTCTTTACTGTAAGAGCAGTGAGACTATGGAACTCTCTGCCATATGATGTTGTAATGAGTGATTCCCTACTAAAATTTAAGAATGGACTGGATGCCTTTCTTGAAAAGTATAATATTACAGGGTTTATACACTAGTTTCCTTAATATTGCGTTGATCCAGGGAGCTAGTCTGATTGCCGTATGTGGAGTCAGGAAGGAATTTTTTTCCCCAATGTGAAGCTTACTTGTTGCCACATGGGTTTTTTTTGCCTTCCTCTGGATCAACATGTTAGGGCAAGTTAGGATAGGATATGGGTTGAACTAGATGGACTTAAAGTCTCCCTTCAACCTTAATAACTATGTTACTATGTTACAAGCAGAAGAGACTTGTTTGGGCTAAAGAACACAAGGAATAGACTTTAGACCAGTGGAAATCTGTGCTTTGGTCTGATGAGTCCAAATTTGAGATCTTTGGTTCCAACCACCGTGTCTTTGTGCGACGCAGAAAAGGTGAACGGATGGTTCCCACCGTGAAGCATGGAGGAGGAGGTGTGATGGTGTGGGAGTGCTTTTCTGGTGACACTGTAGGGGATTTATTCAAAATTGAAATCATACTGAACCAGCATGGCTACCACAGCATCTTGCAGCGGCATGCTATTCCATCCGGTTTGCGTTTAGTTGGACCATCATTTATTTTTCAACAGGACAATGACCCCAAACACACCTCCAGGCTGTGTAAGGGCTATTTGACCAAGAAGGAGAGTGATGGGGTGCTACGCCCGATGACCTGGCCTCCACAGTCACAAGACCTGAAACCAATCGAGATGGTTTGGGGTGAGCTGGACCGCAGAGTGAAGGCAAAAGGGCCAACAAGTGCTAAGCATCTCTGGGAACTCCTTCAAGACTGTTGGAAGACCATTTCCGGTGACTACCTCTTGAAGCTCATCAAGAGAATGCCAAGAGTGTGCAAAGCAGTAATCAAAGCAAAAAGTGGCTACTTTGAAAAACCTAGAATATAAGACATATTTTCAGTTGTTTCACACTTTTTTGTTAATTATATAATTCCACATGTGTTAATTCATAGTTTTGATGCCTTCAGAGTGAATTTAAAATTTTCATAGTCATGAAAATATAGAAAACTCTATGCTTATTATCTATGGAAACCACGTTTATTGTATTTTTATAAGCATTGGATTGATGGATGTAGAATCATACAATGGTAAAAAGAGGCAGGCTGGAAAAGTGGACGTCTCTGTGCTCTCTGTAGTGTATAGTGACCATATATATACTGGTTCCCAGACACCAAACCGACGGATCAGGGACAGTTCAACTAGGCTTTATTTACAGTAATTTTAATATTATTATTATTATTATTTAATCTGCATATCTATATTTATTGCCATTCATCATTTTCAAAAGTTTTTTTAAGTCGCTTTTCTTATTGTCTTATTTTTTTTGCCAACATATTCTTCAAAGTGATGCATGCGGTTCATGAATTTTGAGCAAAAATAAAAAATGCTCATTATTTTTGCCATTAACCTTATTTCGCAACTATTTAGAGCAAAAAGTCCCATGTTGTAAAATTAGCTGCAAAATTTTCAGCCTTACATAAAATCACTCTCGGGGTAAGTAAGGACACTGGAAAATATTTGTTCAAAAAATGTAGTGGCTTTAAGAAATAGCAATTGATGAATCAGCGCGAAAATCTAAAACACTGTTTTTTGGTGATTCCTTTGTATCCCCGTTCATACTGCACCCACACACACGATACACCATTTGAAAGGTAAACTTGCCCCCTTCAGCAAGAAAATAGCCAAACAAACCACACATTCACGATTTTATCACTAAATACAGTTTAAACATTCATTTTCATAAACCTGCAGAAAAAGACAGTGACCTGCAGATGGCAACCTCAACCGGAAAACATTTTTTGGCCTCTACTTATGAAACCAATTTATTGTATTACCAATCTACATATATAAATACCAGTCTGTGTTCATCAGCTCATGAAATACATTTACATTTGAACTGCTTGCGTTTTCTGAATTTGCCTGCGCCCCCGAAGACCAATGTGCGAAAATTTGGCACGGGTCAAGCTAGTCATCTAGAAACCTTAAACCCTTAACCTCGTCCACAATGACAAACATAAGAAAAAACGAACAAATGCAAGAACATGTATAAAAATACTTCAAAAAAGGTGCAAATTAAAATATGAATAAGGCGCAAATGAAAAACAGCAAAAACTAAACAAAAAATAGGCGCAAAAGCAATAGTGAATCTAGGCCCTTGTTTTTTTGCTACATCCTGGCTCATTCATACTACTACTCGCATTCGTACACATTCTCCTAGGATGGAACATATTACATGAAGTGCCACAATTCATTTTTACACACGCGTGTGACTAAAGTGCATGTGGAATCACTGCGGGTCCCTGTCCAGATTGCCTGTAATGCCTAATTGGGGTAATCCTGCAGAAGTGGCTGAAGTTGGATACACAGCTACTTCTGTATATGAGCCTATGATAGATGTAGGACAGCAGTGAAGCCGCCTGCAGTCAGTACGGATGCGTGCTCTCTACTAAGACCCCAGGAGGCTCCGCAGGGCGCCCGCTCTATTGTCTCTACCCAAAGCTTGGAGCTCTATGTGATGCGCTGAGCTTAGCTCTTTCTTTTCAGTTCTTTTTCCAAATTACCATGTGGGATGTAAGGAGAACAGACAACTGATAATTATATCCTGAAGCTTTATCCAAGATGGCATTCCTGGAAGGGGGGTGATACAGGACGTAAAGAGTCCCCTGTCAGGCATCAGAGCTGGATAAAACTGCCTCGTACATGTTCTGCTATTCTGTAATTGGTTATAAGGACATTATATATGATGTTGAAAAAAGGAGGAATGGCACAAAAAACTCCAAAACATGGACTTTAATGCCACGCCACTTTGCATTAAAGTCCATATTTTGGAGTTTTTCGTGCCGTTTCTCCTTTTTTCAACTTGTTATTCATGCAATTGATTGCTGGCTGGAGAAGCATGCACATTATTGAGATATTTGATGGTGTTGTTCCAATGTTTTCTATATATATATATATATATATATATATATATATATATTCGTCTTATCATGTCTGTCTGTCTGTAACCGAAATCCCACGTCGTTGGTTGGCGGGCACTGACAGGCGCAGTCCGGAATTCGAAGGACTCACACCACGACAGTTGCCGCGGGTCATCTCCGGCCACACTCACGTCAGCGGCGATGTAGCCGGGAGATGACCGACGCTAGCCGGTACCCGGGCCCGGAGGAGAGGAGACTCCTCCGGACCCTGGGTACCATCAACCTGTAAAAAATAGAATAAAAATAAAGAAGAGTGATATACTCGAGTACCTTCCGACGGCCTCTGGACTCTTTCTCTCCTCTCCACGCTCCCGGCATCTTCCGTTCCCAGTAATGCTTTGCGCCAAAGACCACTGATGACGTCGCACTCTCACTGGCCATATTTTAGAATAGCCGATGCTTTAGAATCGGGCCACCAGCTAGTCTACTATATAATCGTCTTTTTCTGTCTGTCTGTCTGTAACCAAAATCCCGCAGCTGTTTGAAATGGTAAGCTGCGCCTGTCGTTGATTGGTCGCGGCCGTGACCAATCAACGACAGGCACAGTCGGGCGCAGCGCCCAATGTGCGGATGGTACCCAGGGTTCGGAGGAGAGGAGACTCTCCTCCAGGCCCTGGGTAGCATAAACCTGTAAAAAATAGAATTAAAATAAAAAATAGTGATATACTCACCTTCCGACGGCCCCCGGACTCTTTCCCTCCTCTCACCACGCGCCCTGCACCTTCAGCTCCCAGTAATGCTTTGCGCCAAACACCGCTGATGACGTCGCGCTCACGAGAGCTCGACGTCATCAGCGGTGTTTTGCAGAAAGCATTACTGGGACCGGAAGATGCCTGGCATGGCTGGAGTGGAGATTGGGGGCTGTCGGAAGGTGAGAATATGTAAAAAATAGCATTAAAATAAAAATAGTTATATACTCCCCTTCCGGCGGTCCGCGATCTCCACTCTATGCGCCACGCGCCTGGCACCTTCCGGTCCCAGTAATGCTTTGCGCGAAGGGCAGAGCTCGTGAGAGCGCGACGTCATCAGCGGTGTTTCGCGCAAAGCATTATTGGGACCGGAAGATGACGGGCGCGAGGAGCTTGGAGTGGAGATTGCGGACCGTCGGAAGGTGAGTATATAACTATTTTTTATTTTAGCAGAGACTCTAGAATACCCGATGCGATAGAGCCATCTAGTGTAATATATATATATATTGTATAGAATTGATATAAAATCATCAAAATGTAAGCAGCGGGACTGGCCCAAGGGGTATGTGGGCCCTTGGGTGTCAGTCAAGGACAACATTCTGTCTGCTACACACTAGGGAAGAAAGGTACATATTATGCACCATGAGAGCAATATGAATGCAGCAAAGGTGGAGGTATCTTATACTCTCTGATACTGCGCTCCATAGGTGTTGAGCATATGACACTGGCTCACTGTGAGACGTATATAAATGTTTTTTAGACATTTATTATTTGTATAGAAGTCTGTCTTATCCCTTAAGGACATATTTACCTGATAATTATGCCATAGTACGTAGCTCGGTGGTATGTATACAATGGATATAAGCGCACTATGAATAGCATGTAAAGATTTTTATCCGAAGAAAAGCTGAGGCAATTGGGTATGGTGCGCCTGAAGGTGAACACCAGTGTACAGCAATAGAAAATCGGATTATTTGATTGCCATACATTGCCCTTTTTCAAGGGAACCAAAGGCGACTTAGCACAGGTTGCTGTTTTTATTTGCACTATGCACGAGCTCTTTTTGTATGGCACGTGGATGGCACTTTGAATGTTTTTAATTATTTGATTAAAAGTTAAGTTTTACTATTCATCATACCAATTTGCTGCTTTTGAAGTGCTCACACACACACACACACACACACACACACACACACACACACACACACACACACACTAGTGTCGTGGTTTACTCACCCCCTCAGGCTCCAGCGATGTGTCCTGTATGTGACGTGCACATCATGTCTAGCCTCCCTTCCTGCATGATCGTTAAAGAAGCGGTCAGAGGGCATCTGGTGCTGGCGGCTGTGGACGATAATAAGACACACAAGGTTTCTTGTTTGTTTTTTATCTTATAATATGAAAAGTATTATAAGATTTTTCAATTTATTTTTTTTTTGCACCAATGCAGTACCATGGTTACCCTTTTCTGTAGGTCGTAGTAGACCTGCTGGTGACACTGACACGTGAGCAGCTATTTTCTTTACTATCCCACATCCCTTTATTCCCCTCCATCGCCCTATGTGGGCTCCACATTTCAGGTTACACCTGCTGAGGCCATTGTTTTGAACATGATGGGAAAAGCTGCAATATTGCAATACCGAAGACTCTCTGCCCGGGGAGGGTCTACTACAAGCTGGGCGGTAGATTGGTTATAACTAGTGATGAGCGAGTATACTCGTTGCTCGGGTTTTCCCGAGCATGCTCGGGTGTCCTCCGAGTATTTTGGCGTGCTCGGAGATTGTTTTCGTCATCTCATCTGCATGATTTGCGACTGCTAAACAGCTTGAATACATGTGTGGAATGCCTGTTTGTTAGGGAATTCCCACATGTATTCAGCCTGTCTACAAGTCGCAAATTGTGCAGCTGAGACAATGAAATCTAAATCTCCGAAAATACTCGGAGATCACCCGAGCATGCTCGGGAAAACCTGAGCAACGAGTAAACTCGCTCATCACTAGTTATAACAGATACGAATGGAAAGCTGTATGTAATCGCTATTGTCTCGCCAGGATGCGGAAGCTTCTGTGAACCTAAATGGCCTTTTGCCATACTGGAGTTTTTATTTACTGCTCAAATATCTCTGCCAATAGGAAGTGCTTGGTGTTTTTTCAGACTACAGCTCTTTTCATGGTCTTTGGGTGTGTTAACTTGGGAAGGTCTTTGGCAGGGATAGGTCGCACTTTCCAACTTTTTCTGAACTTCTGGGAAGCTTAGAAAAAAGACAAGTGGAAGATTTGGCAAAACTCACAGCCCATGGCAAAACTGAGCAAAAGATCCTAGAAAACAATGTTTCTGGAAGGTCTCTGATGGAGGAAGGGACCAAGGTGGAAATGTGTGGATGGGACATGGCCTCTAAAAGGATGGAATTTTCCAATGCAATGGAATGTAAAAATATTCCAAAAATACCAAGTGGGAAAGTATGGCTGGCACAGGTTCACATCACCCAAGGGATGAGCCCAGCTGCCTGATCTACAGCGTAATATTCTATCAATGACGTACCTGCAATGCAGACGAAGCAGCTGCTGTGGGGCCTGTGAGTTTGGGAACTTGAAATGGCATCACCCACTGCCTGGTGTCTGTCCACTACTGTAAGCCTGATCCAGACTCTTGGGTAATGAGCTTCTGGCACAGAAAAAACATGTCCCGATCCACAATTGTCCCAAGATTGATATAAACTGTAAAGTTTAGTTACACAGAGAAAAGTGTCGAGGTCAGTGTCTCACAGATCCTGTGTCAGACCTACCTGGTGGGTCTAAACGTCCTACTTATCTTCAATTTCACACTCTAATTTCTATTATAACCGTCCTTGTATCTTTTGTCTGAGGAGATAATTAATGAGATGGGAAGTAGGTTAGTCGGCCATGATTGCTCTACATTGTGCTATTGCAGTAAAGGCCCCCGGCAAATATTTCTGTTATCGTTGCTCCTTTCCTTGTATTCCTAACCTCCACTATTCTTAAAGGGAAGCCAATGTCAGAAAATGGCCTATTGTTTAAATCAGGTGTTTCATGTATTGGAAAAAAAAAAGCAATTTTTTCCCCCCCATATCATGATCTTTAATTAAAACAAAATTAGTAATCTTTGAATTGTCATACCTGCCTTTATGGCTTATTTAGACCCATAACTTCCTGCCCTTTCACTTGGAATTTACAGCAGCAGGTTCATTACCATCAGGGGCAGGATTATGATGACTGATAGCAGCTGATAATACAGGATCCATCAATCATAATAGTTGATGTCACAGCCAGTGGCATACCGTTAATAGTGGCAGACCACGCGGCTACTATGGAGCCTGTGAGTCTGGGGAGCCAACTGCCTCCCCGTCTGACTTACAACTGTATTCACATCCTGGATGCAGAAACAGTTCAAAGCGGTCTTTGAAGAGGCCATGATGACTTCATCACATTGTGACTGCTGTGCCAAGCAGTACAGACCACACTCTGCAGAGATCAGAGCAGCAGGGGAACGGTAAGACGTATGTTTTTTAATCAATGAGTACTTTGTGAGGGCAATTATACTATTTGGTGTGCTATTTATTGGGTCACCATACTCCCTTTTTTTTTTTTTTTTCTTTTAGTACAAAAAAGGAAATGGGCTGAAGGTTTGGGGACCCTGCATGGCAAGTATTTAGTATTGCCCCCTTCTGAAAGTATCACAGCTTATAAATGATTTTTTGTAGCCAGACAAGAGTCTTTCAATTCTTGATTGAGGGATTTTCATCCATTCTTCCTTGTAAAATTCCTCCAGTTCTGTGAGATTCCCGGGTCGTCTTGCATGCACTACTGTTTTGAGGTCTAGCCACAGATTTTCAATCATGTTGAGATCACGGGACAGTGAGGGTTAATGTAAAACCTTTTATCTTGTGCCTTTTGAGGTAGTTTATTGTGGATTTTGACGTGTTTAGGATTACTATCTATTTGTGGAAGCCATCCTCGTTTCACCTTCAGCTTCTTTTTTATAGATGGTGTTATGTTTGCAACAATAATTTGTTGAAATTACATTGAATCTATTCTTACCTCTACTCGTGAAAGGTTCCCCTTCCCATTGGCTGCAAAGCAACTCCAAAGCATGATTGATCCACCCTCATGCTTAATGGTTGGTGAGATTTTGTTTTCCTGAAATTCTGTGCCCTTTTCTCTTCACACAAACAGTGGGGAAAAAAGTATTTAGTCAGCCACCAATTGTACTGTCACGCTCGCGACTTGGCTGAGTGGCGTGAGCCGGGGGGGTTGTGGCCCCACTGTGCCACAAACCAGACTACCCTGGAAGGGGCGTAACTACGGCAGCTACCTCGATCTTCGCTGGAGCCTCTGATGGTGAGGTCAGGCTTGTGCGGCAGGTAGCTGCCGGGTGCCACTCCAGAGTGGTGTCTGGCTGTGGCTGCTGATCCCACTCGGGAACAAGTCACTTGGACAGGTGTGACTAACAGGCAGGCTGAGACACTGGGCAAGCAGGCACGGCTTGGTACACTGGCAGGCAGGCACGGCTTGGAGACATGGCTTGGAGACACTGGGCAAGCGGGCACGGCTTGGAGACACTGGGCAAGCGGGCATGGCGTGGAGACACTGGGCAAGCGGGCACGGCTTGGAGACACTTGGCAAGCGGGCACGGCTTGGAGACACTGGGCAAGCGGGCACGGCTTGGAAACACTGGACAAGCGGGCACGGCTTGGAGACACTGGACAAGCGGGCACGGCTTGGAGACACTGGACAAGCGGGCACGGCTTGGAGACACAGAGCAGGTAGGTGACGGCTTGGAGACACAGGACAGGCGGGCGTGGTATGAGAAGGGACAGGTAGGGACCTGTTCACACAGCAGGTGCAGGCAGGAGGGAGTGGTGTATGTTGGAACAGGATTTGGACCTGTTCACACAGGAGGTGCAGGTATGGATATAGGCAGGAGTTCGGAGTAGGCTGGACGGCAAGGAAGCCGTGCAGGCAGAGCGGCTAGAGAGCCGTGCAGGCACAGCGGCTAGGGTGCAGATTCACAGATAGAGCTGCAAGGGTGCAGATTCACAGATAGAGCTGCAAGGGTGCAGATTCACAGAGCTGCAAGGGTGCAGATTCACAGAGCTGCAAGGGTGCAGATTCACAGATAGGGAGGACACAAGGAAAGACACGGCAGAGAAGGAACCACAAACAAGGAGACTGACAGACAGAGGTAAGACTGAGTTCAGACAGAGACACAGGGACAAAGACACAAGGACCAGGATATTCTGCCTCCTGGCAGGTGGACAGAGAACAGACAAGGCACTGGGAACAAGACTCAAGGGCCAGGATATTCTGCCTCCTGGCAGGCGGACAGAGAAATGCTAGGGAAGGTACCAAGACACAGGAATATGCAGTAAGAGCCTTCAGAGAAGGCAAGACATAGGACAGGGCCTGGCTAGCTCAGCAGCAAGGAACTAACTGAGTTTAGACATTGCACAGGCAAAGGTCAGTGGGTGTGGTGAAACTAAATAGTCAAGGGCTCTAGGTGATTGGTAAGGGACATATTACACAGGTGCACCCTGACTGCATAAGAACCAGAGAGTTCAGGCGCCGCCCCCCTATACACACAGTCAGGAAACATGGAGAGCAGAGGCACAGAGCACAGGACTGGCAACAGACAGATTTCACAGCATGGCTTGAAGCAGAAAGTAAGTTGGTGTGCGGGGGATGGGAGGCCATGCAGTGATGCCAGCAGGGTTGTTACATGTGCAAGTTCTCCCGTTTAAAAAAGATGAGAGGCCTGTAACTGACATCATAGGTAGACCACAACTATGAGAGTCAAAATGAGAAAACAAATCCAGAGAATCACCTTGTCTGGTTTGGCAAGATTTATTTTGCAAATTATGGTGGAATATAAGTATTTCTCTCTCACCCATGACAGCACCACGGAGAGAGGGGGTCTGTCCATCAAGGACAGGAACCTACAGATAAAAAGGCGGCACCTCTCCTCCGCCCACAGTTGGGTTCCTGTCCTTGACGGGTGACTCGTGGAACCAGCAGCAGCGGCAGCAGCTTACCTTTGAAGAGGAGTCCAGGGCCGTCCCGTCCGTAATTCTGGCAGCGTGGAGGCCCCTATCGCGGCGGGGTCGGTTCCGGAAGCCGCCACCGCTGTAGCCGAGGGGCTTCACAGGGTGAGCGGGGGGGAGAGGACCGAGCCGCTGCTCCGGAAAGGAGGCTGGGGGAGGCCGGTATACGTTCGGGCAATGCGCGGTACAGAGGTGTACCAATATGGCGCTGCCCCGGAAATGGAATGAACGACTTCTGGGTCCCCGCGGTCGGCGCATGCGCACTGCGTGCTCCCCGGGGCACACAGCGGAGCAGGCTGGGAGAGGAAGTGACGTCACGGCCGGGAAAGTTAAAAAGGAGAACGCTGGAGCTACTCCTTGCTGGAAGCGTCCTGTAAATATGGAGGACAGCGACCAGCACGAGGAGCAGCCAATGCAGCAGCCTAAGCAGCAGCAGCTTCACAGGCAACACCACCATCACCGGCAAAAAGAGAAGGACAGGCATGAAGGCCGGTCCAGTAGCCACTCCACGCAGCGGAGCAAGTCGACTGCGAGGAGCAAGTCACCTTCCGTGGATCAACCCGTGAGGGATCTGAATCCACCTCCCGAACCGGTACCTGCAACCGAGCATAATGGGGTAAGTGATCTACGTGAATGTTCCCCATTGTAATAGACTTCTTCTTTCCCTTATTAGGGAAAGAAGAAAGAGAAAACAAAGAACAGGGAATGCCCCACCTGTAGCAGACCACTACCAGCTTCCTGTGATAAAAAGCTCTGCGACTCCTGCATACAGGAAGTTCTTGTGTTGAAACCCCGGATTACGCCTCGGATCTAAGAGTGGTAATCTGATCGGAGTTTCAGAGTGCCTTTTCATCCCTAAAACACAAAGGGAAAGCAAAAAAAAAGGGATGTAGTAGGCTCCCAGTCAGAAGTCTCGATGTCAGGGGAAGTTACCTCACAGACTTCGGACACCGACTCGCCATCCTCAGATGAAGAAACAGGGGGCCGTCACTGCTTTCCCCTAGATGAGGTAGACATGTTAGTAAGGGCAGTAAGGTCTACCATGGGGGTAGCAGACCCTTGGCCTGATAGATCAGTCCAGGACATAATGTTCGGGGGACTAGGCCAAAAGAAACGTAGAGTGTTTCCGCTAAATGAGAATGTATAGGGCCTGATAAAAAAAAGAATGGGAAAGACCGGATAGGAAGAACTCTACGGTCCCTTCCCTTAAGAGAAAATATCCATTCGACGAGGAGTCGTCCACGTCTTGGGATAAAGCCCCGAAACTACTTTATACGTGGCGGTTGCCAAGGCCTCAAAAAAATTTGCACTCCCCTTTGAGGATATGGGTACTCTTAAACAGTGGTCCCCAACCTTTTTTGCACCAGGGACCGGTTTCAAGCAAGACCATTCTTCCATGGCCCGGCAGGGCGGGGATGGAGGTGTGGCAGGGGCGGGGCTTTGGTCATAAGGGGGCGGGACTATGGACACGGTTGTAGTGTAGCAGTGCATACTTATAATTAAATAACATTTATAATGTGACTCAACTCACCATAGGTTTTGAATGAGTGCTCCATCACCCCCTTCTCCCCATCATTGCCTTCACCCCATCACTCCCCTCTCCCCATCATTGCCTTCACCCCATCACTCCCCTCTCCCCATCATTGCCTTCACCCCATCATTGCCTTCACCCCATCACTCCCTTCTCCCCATCATTGCCTTCACCCCATCACTCCCTTCTCCCCATCATTGCCTTCACCCCATCACTCCCCTCTCCCCATCATTGCCTTCACCCCATCACTCCCTTCTCCCCATCATTGCCTTCAGCCCATCACTCCCCTCTCCCCATCATTGCCTTCACCCCATCACTCCCTTCTCCCCATCATTGCCTTCAGCCCATCACTCCCCTCTCCCCATCATTGCCTTCACCCCATCACTCCCTTCTCCCCATCACTCCCCTCTCCCCATCATTACCTTCACCCCATCACTCCCTTCTCCCCATCATTACCTTCACCCCATCACTCCCTTCTCCCCATCATTGCCTTCAGCCCATCACTCCCCTCTCCCCATCATTGCCTTCACCCCATCACTGCTGTCTCTCCATCACTTCCCTCATGGCCTTCTCCTCATGTCCCCATCTCCTCCAGGGCCAGGCTACACAAACACAGACCAACACACACATACACACACACACACACACACACACACACACATACATACATATTATACGTACAGACACACACATACACACACACACACACACACACACACACAGACACACACATACACACAAACACACACACATTATACACACACATTATACATATACACACACACACCACCTCTCTCCTCTCACCTGTCGCAGCATCGCCCGCGCTTCCTCGCTCTGACACAGCAGCGGCGCGCTCCTCTCTGTGTCAGTCAGAGACAGGAAGCGCGGGCGGCGGGCAGGAAGCTGGACGGGTCCTTGCAGCTCCGCTCCTGCTATTCCCTCTTGCAGGCAGCGGAGCTGCTTGGATCGCTCCCTGCCGCCGCTACACACGCCGCCCCAGCCCCCGCTACGCCACTGACCGCCCCTGGCTCCCCTTGTGTCCGCGGACCGGCAAGGGCACTGCAGCGGCCCGGCGGTTGGGGGCCCCTGCTCTAAAAGACCCCTTAGATAAAAAGGCCGATACTCTCCTCAAGGGCACTTGGGAATCAGCTGGGGGAAATCTTAGGCCAGCGAGAGCAGCAACATGTACCTCCAGAGCCCTCATGGTGTGGGTGGATCAACTAGAGAAGCAATTAAGGGAAGGTACACCCAGGGAGAAGATCCTGGAATCCATTCCAGTAATAAGGGGAGCGGCGGCCTTCTTAGTCAACTCTCCAGCTGATTCAGTAAGGTTGTCATCCAAAGCAGCAGCGCCCTGTCAAATACAGCCCGAAGAACGCTGTGGCTCAAATGTTGGCCAGGGGACTTACAGACTAAAATGAAGCTATGCTCCATCCCCTGTGAAGGGAAATTCCTATTCGGAGAAACGCTGGATGACATCCTCCAAAAGGCAGGGGATAAAAAGAAGGGATTCCCAAACCTGGGTCCTACAGGCTTTAAAAGGTCCTTTCGAAACAAAAAGTTTGTTCAGAGGAGACCCCCGAGAGAACAGAAATGGGACGACAGAAGGAGGGACAGAGGGGGTTCCTCTTCGGTAACTCGTCCCGAGACGAAAAACCCTCTAAGTGACTGTTTGCCCAGGGTGGGAAGGAGGCTAAGCTTTTTTCTCCCAGCCTGGAGGAAAATATCGAACAACCCTTGGTTACTAAATCTGATAGGATCAGGGCTAAGGATAGACTTTCTCTCTCTCCCACCTCAAAAATACAGTTGTGGCCAAAAGTATTGACACCCCTGCAATTTTGTCAGATAATACTCAGTTTCTTCCTGAAAATGATTGCAAACACAAATTCTTTGTTATTATTATCTTCATTTAATTTGTCTTAAATGAAAAAACACAAAAAGAATTGTCCTAAAGCCAAATTGGATATAATTCCACACCAAACATAAAATAGATGGTGGACAAAAGTATTGGCACTGTTCGAAAAATCATGTGATGCTTCTCTAATTTTGTGTAATTAACAGCACCTGTAACTTACCTGTGGCACCTAACAGGTGTTGGCAATAACTAAATTACACTTGCAGCCAGTTGACATGGATTAATGTTGACTCAACCTCTGTCCTGTGTCCTTGTGTGTACCACATTGAGCATGGAGAAAAGAAAGAAGACCAAAGAACTGTCTGAGGACTTGAGAAACCAAATTGTGAGGAAGCATGATCAATCTCAAGGCTGCAAGTCCATCTCCAAAGACCTGAATGTTCCTGTGTCTACCGTGCGCAGTGTTATCAAGAAGTTTAAAGCCCATGGCACTGTGGCTAACCTCCCTAGATGTGGACGGAAAAGAAAAATTGACGAGATTTCAACGCAAGATTGTGCGGATGTTGGATAAAGAACCTCGACTAACATCCAAACAAGTTCAAGCTGCCATGCAGTCCGAGGGTACAACAGTGTCTACCCGTACTATCCGTCGGCATCTGAATGAACAGGGACTGTATGGTAGGAGACCCAGGAAGACCCCACTTCTTACCCCGAGACATAAAAAAGCCAAGCTGGAGTTTGCCAAAACTTACCTGAAAAAGCCTAAAATGTTTTGGAAGAATGTTCTCTGGACAGATGAGACAAAAGTAGAGCTTTTTGGGCAAAGGCATCAACATAGAGTTTACAGGAGGAAAAAAGAGGCATTCAAAGAAAAGAACACGGTCCCTACAGTCAAACATGGCGGAGGTTCCCTGATGTTCTGGGGTTGCTTTGCTGCCTCTGGCACTGGACTGCTTGACCGTGTGCATGGCATTATGAAGTCTGAAGACTACCAACAAATTTTGCAGCATAATGTAGGGCCCAGTGTGAGAAAGCTGGGTCTCCCTCAGAGGTCATGGGTCTTCCAGCAGGACAATGACCCAAAACACACTTCAAAAAGCACTAGAAAATGGTTTGAGAGAAAGCACTGGAGACTTCTAAGGTGGCCAGCAATGAGTCCCAGACCTGAATCCCATAGAACACCTGTGGAGAGATCTAAAAATGGCAGTTTGGAGAAGGCACCCTTCTAATATCAGGGACCTGGAGCAGTTTGCCAAAGAAGAATGGTCTAAAATTCCAGCAGAGCATTGTAAGAAACTCATTGATGGTTACCAGAAGCGGTTGGTCGCAGATATTTTGCCTAAAGGTTGTGCAACCAAGTATTAGGCTGAGGGTGCCAATACTTTTGTCTGGCCCATTTTTGGAGTTTTGTGTTAAATGATCAATGTTTTGCTTTTTGCTTCAATCTCTTTTGTGTTTTTTCATTTAAGACAAATTAAATGAAGATAATAATTCCAAAGAATTTGTGATTGCAATAATTTTCAGGAAGAAACTGAGTATTATCTGCCAAAATTGCAGGAGTGTCAATACTTTTGGCCACAACTGTACGTGGTGACCCCACTAAGATCGTCAATAAGAGACCAAAAGCTCTCGAAAAAGAGTTGAGCAAAAGAGTCCTCTAGGAGGTTCCCCACGCAGGAGAGAGGCAGAGGGTTCTACTTCCCTCTTTTTCTAGTGACCAAACCAGACGGTACGTTCCGGACAATTATAAATCTAAAGAGGCTAAACGATTATGTCAAAAACCAAAAATTCAAAATGGAATCAATCAAGTCAACCACCAAAATTCTCTTCCCACATTGCTTCATGACAGTATTAGACCTCAGTGATGCGTACTATCACGTCCCCATCCACAAAGACTCCCGAAAATACCTCAGACTGGCGGTCTCTATAGGAGGCGAAATAAGGGAGTTTCAGTACAGGGCCCTGCCATTTGGGATTTCTGTAGCCCCGCGAGTTTTCACGAAACTAGTAGCAGAAATGATGGCTCACCTAAGAGAACAAGATATTCTAATAATCCCATATTTGGACGACTTTTTAATAGCGAGCCACTCGGCCCAAAGATGCAAGGAACAGAGGGACAGAGTGATGGACACTCTACAAAACCTCAGCTGGCTTCTAAACCTAAAAAAAAAAATCGAGGTTGGAGCCCAGCAAAGTTCAGGAGTTCCTAGGACTAACACTGGACTCAAACACCCAGGAGTGTTACCTTCCAGACCACAAAAAAGAGAGGATTGCTCAGATGGTAGTGATATAGAAGAGTTAATGGTTTGCTTTTATATCCCTTTAAATGCCTTTAAGACTTCAATTGCCTTTTGCCTTATTATTGCTAGAATTATTCTTATGTAGACTAGTAGTCTCTGTCTTCAAGGAAACTATACTTGTTATCATATTTAGAACCCTTCCATGACGCTAAGAAAAGCGATGTCACTACTAGGGACCCTCTCCGCCTGTCAGCGGTCCAGTTGCCGCAGCTACATACGAGAGCTCTCCAATGGGATGTATTAGCCAACCAGTTAGTATTAGGAGGTCACTTGGAAGGTCACGTCACACTAGACTCCAGAACTATTCATTCCCTAGCTTGGTGGAGAAGCAGAGACATCCTATCCAAAGGGATTCCCTGGGTAATAAAAATCACACACATAATTACCACGGATGCCAGTCCCAAGGGATGGGGAGCCCATATAAGCAACAGGGTGGCTCAGGGGGAATGGGGAGGTCAGGAACTAGAAGCCTCCTCGAACCAAAAAGAACTATTGGCAGTAGGCTATGCCCTAACACACTTCCTACCAGTGCTACGGGGTCATCATGTCCGCATATTTTCAGACAATCGGGTGACGGTGGCCTACATAAATCATCAGGGGGGAACCAGGTCCCGAACACTAATGAACACATCCTCCGAAATCTTCACCCTAGCCGAGAAGAACCTACTATCCCTCTCTGCACTACACATACGGGGAACAGAAAACCAGAGAGCAGACTTTCTGAGTCGCACCCAGTTACACCAGGGGGAATGGGTTCTAAAATAGTCCATTTTTCGGCAGATTGTAAAAATGTGGGGAACCCCGGACATGGATCTGTTTGCCGACCACAAAAACAAAAAAGTAGAAGCATTCTCTTCTACCCCAGGGTAAATCCCCGGACCCTGGATGCGTTTATGCTTCCATGGACACAGGGCCTAATGTATGCCTTTCCGACGCCCATTCTCATCCCGGCAGTCATAAGGAAAGTCAGAGAAGACAGGGAAAGAATGATACTAATAGCCCCCTTTTGGCCAAAAAGTACCTGGTTCTCCTGGCTGAGAATACTGTCAATAACCGACCCTTGGGTCCTACCAGATCTCCCGAACCTTTTGTCCCAAGGTCCATTGTTACACCCTCAGGCAGTGAACCTCCATTTAACAGCATGGAATTTGAAAGGGCACTGCTGAGGGGGAGGCCGTTCTCAGAAAACCTGGTTTCCACGCTACAAAAGAGTAGGAAAACGATCACAACCAGAGCCTATGGGAGAATTTGGAGGAAATTTCTGTCCAGCTCCGGGGCAAAGGTTCAGGAGCCTATGGGAGAACTTGGAGGAAATTTCTGTCCAGCTCCAGTGCAAAGGTTCAGGATGGAGTCCAGATTGACAAAATTCTCGAATTTCTGCAAAAGGGGTTAGAACAGCGGCTAGTGACTAATACATTGAAGGTACAGATAGTGGCCCTAGGTGCCCTGTATAACCAGGATGTGGCAGGCAACCCCTGGGTAGCACGGTTTATTAGGGCCACAGCTAGGTCTAGACCAATAATCACCCAGAAACTACTGTCATGGGATCTAAACCTAGTATTGTCTGCACTAACAGGGCCCCCATTTGAGCCCATCCAGTCAGCACCCCTAAAAACCCTATTGTCACGCCGTGCTCACCTGGGGGGCGGGACCTCGGTCCCGACGTCATCTCTTCCGGAGCTGCGGTCACTCCGGGGGTCCCGTAGGGTGCGCACGCGCAGCTCCCGTCCCCGGGCCTCCTCCTACATGTCACGTTTGCGCTTGCGCGCTCCTGTCAGTGCTGTATAGGGCTCGGTCCTCTCTATGGTAATGGAGGACCTGACCCGGAACCTGTAGTGGTCATGTGCTTTCTGGCTAGGTCCTGACCCGGAACCAGTAGTAGTCATGTGCTATATCAGACGACCTCCCCCTAGGGGAGGTGCCTGATTATTGTTGTGCTCCTGGCTTGGTCTGCCGTGTCCCTGCCTGGCTGTGCGCTGTACTCAGGTCCTCTGCCTTGCACTCTGTTGTGCCTCTTGGCACACGCTCTGAATCTGCACTCTGCTTTGTACTTGGTTGTGCCTCCTGGCACACGCTCTGACCCTGTGTTCTGTCTCATACTCGGTTGTGCCTCCTGGCACATGCTCTGACACTGTACTCTGTCTCATACTCGGTTGTGCCTCCTGGCACACGCTCTTACCCTGTACTCTGTCTTATACTCAGTCGTGCCTCCTGGCACACACTCTGATTCCGTGCTCTGTCTTATACTCAGTTGTGCCTCCGGGCACACACTCTGATCCTGTACTCAGTCTCTTACTCTGTTACACCTCCTGGCACACCTGCTGCCTGACTCAGTGCTCTGACGTGCTCCTTGCACGCTTCCTGCTTCACTCACACCCGGACGAACGAAGTCTCTGTATACCACGTGTTCCCGTGTCCACACTTTACACGTTCCTGCAGACACTCTCACCCACTCGTGTCTCCTGTGAGCCGGCCGCCTGGTGCCAGCAGTCGTGGTGCCTCACCCCCTGGGGCTTGCCCCTGACACTCCCTGTATAGGGGGTGGTCTTCACTAGGTCAGCTCGCCCTGGGAGGGTTGGTGTCACGACCCAGAGGGTCCACTCCAGGAGTCGTCACAGTATAATCAGACCATGGACCCCGCTGGTGCCACCACCTCCATCCAAAAGGAACTGGTGTTCCTACGGGAGAGTCAGACCAGGATTATGGTCTTTTTGAAATCCATGGAGTCTCGTTTGTCGGCCATACAATCCGTTTCTGCCCAGTCCTCGGCCCCGCACCCGATACTGCGCCTCGGCAAGCCACCCCGATATAGCGGGGACCCTAAGTTTTGTCGAGGATTTCTGAACCAATGCCGGTTACATTTTGAGCTTTTGCCGCAGCACTATCCCACTGAGCGCGCCCAAATTGCCTTTATTGTTTCACACTTAGAGGGGGAGGCATTAGCATGGGTGAACCCCCTCTGGGAGCGCAATGACCCACTCGTCTCTCGGCTTTCCACCTTTTTGGACACCTTCCGCAAGGTGTTCGACGAGCCGGGTCGGCTGGCCTCTATCACTGAGTCCCTCTTTAACCTCCATCAGGATACGCTACCGGTAGGACAGTATGCCATCCGTTTTCGTACCTTGGCCTCCGAACTCGGTTGGAACAACGAGGCTCTCGTAGGGATCTTTTGGCGTGGCCTGTCCAGTCGGATCAAAGACGTACTGGCAGGTCGGGATACTCCCACCTCTTTAGAGGATCTGATCTCACTGGCGACACGCATCGACCTGCGGTTTCAGGAACATGCCCGTGAATTAGCCAGAGAGAGGAGCTCCTCTCCCCTCCTCCGTTCCTGCTCCAAGAAGCCGGGAAACTTCTCCGCCTAGGGTTGATAGGAGAGGCCTCCCTAGGTGTACGTGATTCCTCTCCTCCCCTGCTCGTGTCCGTATTATTGAATCTCGGTGCCAAGCGTTATTCTGAGGAGGCTTTCCTGGATTCTGGCGCGGAGGGGAATTTTATCACACTCGAGGCGGTTAAAAAATACCGGATTCCTGTCAGATCCCTGGAGACTCCTCGGTCGATTGTTTCGGTCAATGGTACGTCCGTGCTGGAGTCCGTTACCCAGGCCACCGAAGAGATCGAGCTGCAGATCGGAGCCCTGCACCTGGAGAAGATCTCCTTCCTCGTCTTGTCCACCATGTCTCACGCACTTCTTCTAGGCCTCCCTTGGCTACGGACTCATGAGCCAACCCTGGACTGGCGGTCGGGCGAGATACTCCGGTGGGGACCGTTCTGTCAGGAGAAGTGCCTGTTGCCCGTCCGTCTGATGAACTCTGCCGGTCCATCCCCGGCACCTACAGGTCTGCCGTCGGCTTACTGGTCCTTTGCAGATGTTTTCGACAAGAAGGAGGCCGAGACTCTGCCCCCCCATCGGCCATATGACTGTCCGATTGACCTCATTCCTGGTTCTACGCCACCCAGGGGTAGGATATACCCGCTATCCCCTGCTGAGACCCAAGCTATGTCTGACTATGTCCAGGAGAACCTTGCTAGAGGTTTCATCCGTAAGTCCTCCTCGCCCGCGGGAGCGGGATTTTTCTTTGTAAAAAGAAGGACGGCTCCCTCCGTCCTTGCATAGACTACCGAGGCCTGAACAATATCACGGTCAAGAACAAGTACCCATTGCCATTGATCCCGGAGCTCTTTGACCGACTTAGAGGAGTTCGAATTTTCACCAAACTGGATCTTCGTGGGGCCTACAACTTGATCCGCATTCGTTCCGGGGATGAGTGGAAGACCGCCTTTAACACCAGAGACGGTCACTACGAGTACTTGGTCATGCCCTTCGGCCTCTGCAATGCCCCAGGGGTTTTCCAGGAGTTCGTGAATGACGTCTTCCGGGATATGCTGTACTCCTGCGTGGTAGTCTATCTGGATGACATCCTCGTTTTTTCTCCAGACCTCTCCGCCCACAGAAAGAACGTGCGTCAAGTCCTCCAGCGCCTGAGGGAGAACCGCCTTTATGCCAAGCTCGAGAAATGTGCCTTCGAGCAAACGTCCCTGCCATTCTTGGGGTACATTATCTCAGAATCAGGTCTATGCATGGATCCGGCAAAAGTGTCCGCCGTCCTGGATAGGCCACAGCCCCATGGGGTGAAGGCAATCCAACGCTTCCTTGGTTTTGCGAACTACTACCGACAGTTCGTTCCTCATTTTTCCTCGTTGGTTCGCCCCATCTCGTCCCTTATCTGCAAGGGAGCTAACCCAAAGGCTTGGCCCTCTGAGGCTGAAGAGGCCTTCCAGTCGTTGAAACAAGCCTTCGCCGCTGCTCCGGCGCTTCACCGACCTGAGGTTAGTAGACCTTTCACTCTCGAGGTAGACGCATCCTCTACTGGGGCTGGCGCAGTCCTTCTGCAGAAATCCTCTTCTGGACGTTTTGTCACCTGTGGCTTCTTTTCTAAAGTATTTTCCTCCACTGAGCAGAACTACTCCATTGGCGACAAAGAGCTATTGGCCATTAAGTTGGCCTTGGAGGAGTGGAGGTACTTACTGGAGGGTGCCATACATCCATTCAAGATCTTCACAGACCATAAGAACCTGGCGTACATCCAGTCCGCACAGAGGCTCAATCCTCGGCAAGCCAGGTGGTCCCTATTCTTCGCCCGCTTTGACTTTGAGCTACATTTTCGGCCCGGCGATAAGAACGTTAGAGCGGATGCGTTGTCAAGATCATTCCTGTCGTCTGATGCAGAGGAAGAACCCTCTCATATCATTGATTTATCCAAAGTAATTACTGTGGCTCCTGTCAAGTTAACCACGTTACCTCCGGGAAGAACCTTTGTGGCTGAGAATAACCGAAAACGAGTGCTAAATTGGGGACATTCGTCCAAGATTGCCGGCCACGTTGGTGTCAAAAAGACTTTGGACTTAATCTCTCGCCATTATTGGTGGCCTTCACTCTCCCAGGATGTTAAAGACTTTGTAGCATCTTGCCCGTCCTGTGCACAGAACAAGATACCCAGACAACCACCCTCCGGTCTTCTGTTCCCGCTTCCCATTCCGTCGGCTCCATGGCAGCACATAGCCATGGATTTCATTACTGATCTGCCTTGTTCTTCCGGTTGTACTGTGGTCTTGGTGGTTGTAGACCGATTTTCAAAGATGGCTCACTTCATTCCTCTTCCCGGACTACCCTCTGCTCCTGACTTGGCGAAGATCTTCATTTCCCATATCTTCAGGATTCACGGCTTCCCCCAGCACATCGTGTCGGATAGAGGGGTCCAATTCACCTCCCAGTTCTGGAGAGCTCTATGCGGACTCATGAAAGTGTCATTGGATTTCTCTTCCGCCTATCACCCCCAAACCAATGGGCAGGTGGAACGTACCAACCAGATCCTTACATCCTATCTCCGGCATTTTTCTAATGCTCATCAGAATGACTGGGTCGGTCTACTTCCTTGGGCTGAGTTCGCCTACAATAATCACTCCAGTGAATCGTCTACCAAGTCTCCTTTCTTAATCGTCTTTGGACAGCATCTCAATGTGCCTCTACCGGTACTTCCTGTCTTGGGGGTACCTGCTGCCGATTCTCAGTCTGTGGAGTTTTCCAGGGTATGGCAGGAGACCAAAACCGCTCTCGAGAAAGCACGGGACAGAATGAAATTACACGCTGACAAGAGGCGCCTGGACGTTCCTCCATTTCTCCCTGGTGACAAGGTGTGGCTCTCCACCAAATACGTCCGCCTTAAGGTACCATCTTACAAACTGGGTCCCCGTTACATTGGTCCTTTTGAGGTCCTCAGGCGGATTAATGATGTTGCTTACAAATTGAAGCTGCCTCCTTCACTCCGTATTCCCAATTCCTTCCATGTGTCTCTCCTAAAACCTGTGGTTCTTAACCGATTTCATCCTTCTCCAGGCCACACACCCCAGCCTGTTGGCTTGGGGGATGAGTTTGAGGTGAATGACATTTTGGCCATGAAGAAGGTAAGAGGGAGAACCATGTTCCTGGTCGATTGGAAGGGTTTTGGCCCCGAGGAGAGGTCATGGGAACCCAGGGAGAATATCCACGCACCCCAGATTTTGTCTAAGTTCCTCTCCAGTTTTAGAAAGAGGGGGCGTAAAGGGGGGGGTACTGTCACGCCGTGCTCACCTGGGGGCGGGACCTCGGTCCCGACGTCATCTCTTCCGGAGCTGCGGTCACTCCGGGGGTCCCGTAGGGTGCGCACGCGCAGCTCCCGTCCCCGGGCCTCCTCCTACATGTCACGTTTGCGCTTGCGTGCTCCTGTGAGTGCTGTATAGGGCTCGGTCCTCTCTATGGTAATGGAGGACCTGACCCGGAACCTGTAGTGGTCATGTGCTTTCTGGCTAGGTCCTGACCCGGAACCAGTAGTAGTCATGTGCTATATCAGACGACCTCCCCCTAGGGGAGGTGCCTGATTATTGTTGTGCTCCTGGCTTGGTCTGCCGTGTCCCTGCCTGGCTGTGCGCTGTACTCAGGTCCTCTGCCTTGCACTCTGTTGTGCCTCTTGGCACACGCTCTGAATCTGCACTCTGCTTTGTACTTGGTTGTGCCTCCTGGCACACGCTCTGACCCTGTGTTCTGTCTCGTACTCGGTTGTGCCTCCTGGCACATGCTCTGACACTGTACTCTGTCTCATACTCGGTTGTGCCTCCTGGCACACGCTCTTACCCTGTACTCTGTCTTATACTCAGTCGTGCCTCCTGGCACACACTCTGATTCCGTGCTCTGTCTTATACTCAGTTGTGCCTCCGGGCACACACTCTGATCCTGTACTCAGTCTCTTACTCTGTTACACCTCCTGGCACACCTGCTGCCTGACTCAGTGCTCTGACGTGCTCCTTGCACGCTTCCTGCTTCACTCACACCCGGACGAACGAAGTCTCTGTATACCACGTGTTCCCGTGTCCACACTTTACACGTTCCTGCAGACACTCTCACCCACTCGTGTCTCCTGTGAGCCGGCCGCCTGGTGCCAGCATTCGTGGTGCCTCACCCCCTGGGGCTTGCCCCTGACACTCCCTGTATAGGGGGTGGTCTTCACTAGGTCAGCTCGCCCTGGGAGGGTTGGTGTCACGACCCAGAGGGTCCACTCCAGGAGTCGTCACACCTATCATTAAAGACTGTACTACTAGTGGCCCTAACATCCGCTCGCAGAGTGAGCGATATTCAAGCTCTGTCAGCGATACCACCGTTCACTAAAATCCTAGACGATAGAGTCATATTGAAACCTGACCCGGCATATCTACCTAAGGTAGCGACACACTTCCATAGGTCCCAAGAAGTAGTCCTTCCTTCCTTCTGCCCAAATCCTAGGAATAGGTTAGAGGAGAGATTTCACACCCTAGATGTGAAGAGGTGCCTAGTTCAGTACTTAGAGGCCACCAAGGGATGTAGGAAGGAAGGGTCTCTCTTTGTGTGTTTCCAGGGACCTCGGAAGGGACTCAAGGCATCCAAGAGTACCCTAGCAAGGTGGATAAGGGATGCAATTGCCCTGGCGTATTCATCCAGTGGGAATACCATCCTGGAGGGTTTAAAAGCTCACTGTAGAAGAGCAATGGCGACCTCATGGGCAGAAAGATCAGAGGTATCGATAGAACAGATCTGTAAGGGTGCCACCTGGTCAACACCTTCCACCTTTTTCAGACACTATCGTTTAGATCTAGCCTCTACATCTGACCTGACCTTCGGGAGAAGGGTCCTTCAGGTGGTGGTCCCTCCCTAAGCTACCAATCTCTGAAATTCTCTCCGTGGTGCTGTCATGGGTGAGAGAGAATAGCTTAGTTACTCACCGATAACGGTGTTTCTCGGAACCCATGACAGCACCCGCTCATTCCCCCTCTTTCACGTGTGCGGTGAGCACGGTTTAATGTGTGTAGAGTGTTTTTGTTAGACACAGTGCTTCTCCATAATATGCAATATTATAATGTTATGTATATAGTTTTGTTGTTAACTAACCGGGAGACCCTCTGATGCTCTGTAACCAACTGGGGGCGGAGGAGAGGTGCCGCCTTTTTATCTGTAGGTTCCTGTCCTTGATGGGCGGACCCCCTCTCTCCGTGGTGCTGTCATGGGTTCCGAGAAACACCGTTATCGGTGAGTAACTAAGCTATTGGTCATTAGAAAAAGTACATCTCAGTATTTTGTTTATATTCTTTGTTGGCAAAGACAGAGGTCAAACATTTTCTGTAAGTCTTCACAAGGTTGGCACACACTGTTTATGGTATGTTGGCCCATTCCTCCATTCAGATCTCCTCTAGAGCAGTGATGTTTTGGACCTGTCGCTGGGCAACACGGACTTTCAAATCCCTCCAAAGGTTTTCTATGGGATTGAGATCTGGAGACTGGCTAGGCCACTCCAGGACCTTCATATGCTTATTGCAAAGCCACTCCTTCGTTGCCCTGGCTGTGTGCTTGGGATCATTATCATGCTGAAAGACCCATCCACGTTTCATCTTCAATGCCCTTGCTGATGGAAGAAGGTTTGCACTCAAAATCTCACAATACATGGCTCCATTCAGTCTTCCAGGTACACGGATCAGTTGTCCTGGTCCCTTTGCAGAGAAACAGCCCCAAAGCTTGATGTTGCCACCCCCATGCTTCACAGTAGGTGTGGTGTTCTTTAGATGCAATTCAGCATTCTGTGTCCTCCAAACACGACGAGTTTTGTTTCTACCAAACAGTTCTACTTTGGTTTCATCAGATCATATGACATTCTCCCAATACTCTTCTGAATAATCAAAATGCTCTCTAGCAAACTTCAGACGTGCCCAGACATGTATTGGCTTAAGCAGGGGGACACATCTGGCACTGCAGGATCTGAGTCCCTGGTGGCGTAGTGTTACTGATGGTAGCCTTTGTTACAGTGGTCCCAGCTCTATGTAGGTCATTGACTAGGTACCCCCATGTGGTTCTCGGATTTTTGCTCACCATTCTTGTGATCATTTTGACCCCATGGGGTGAGATCTTGCTTGGAGCCCCAGATCAAGGGAGATTATCAGTGGTCTTGTATGTCTTCTATTTTCTTATTATTGCTCCCTTTCATCACACCAAGCTGCTTGCCTATTGCAGATTCAGTCTTCCCAGCCTGGTGCAGGGCTACAATTTTGTTTCTGGTGTCCTTCGACAGCTCTTTGGTCTTCACTATAGTGGAGTTTGACTGTTTGAGGTTGTGAACAGGTGTCTTTTATACTGATAAGTTCATACAGGTGCCATTACTACAGGTAATGTGGAGGACAGAGGAGCCTATTAAAGAAGAAGTTACAGGTCTGTGAGAGCCAGAAATCTTGCATGTTTTTAGGTGACCAAATACTTATTTTCCACCATAATTTGTAAAATAAATCTTGCTAAATCAGACAAGGTGATTTTCTGGATTTGTTTTCTCATTGTGACTCTCATAGTTGTGGTCTACCTATGATGTCAATTACAGGCCTCTCTCATCTTTTTAAGTTGGAGAACTTGCACAATTGGGGGCTGACTAAATACTTTTTTCTCCATTGTACCTTTGATCATTGTGTCCAGAGAGTTCTATTTTAACCTCATCGGTCCACAGGACTTGCTTCCAAAATGCATTAGATGTTCCTTTGTATACTTCTGATGCTGAGTTTTATGGTGAGGATGCAGGAGAGGTTTTCTACTGATGACTTTTCCATGAAAGTCATATTTGTGCAGGTGTCTTTGAACAGTAGAACAATGTACCACAACTCCAGAGTCTGCTAAATGTTTCTGACAGTCTTTTGCCGTCAAGCAAATGTTCTATTTTACCTCTCTAGCAATCCTATGAGCAGATCTCACTGAAATTTTGAATAGTCTTCCAGAACTTATGACCTCCACTGTTCCTGGTAACTGCCATTTCTTAATTACATTTCGAACTGAGGAAATTAAAACTTGAAAACACTTTGCTATCTTCTTCTAGCCTTCTCCTGCTGTGTGGGCCTCCACCATTTTCATTGTCAGAGTGCTAGGTGGCTGCTTAGAAGAATCCATGGCTGCATTTTTTTTGGCACAAGGTTAAATGAGGCTGGGTTTTTATAAAGCTGGGAAATTTGCATCATCTGGCCTTTACTAACGATGATGGTGAACAAGCCATAACAGGCTAATTAAGGTCTTAAACCTTGGTCAAAATTATCTGAGAACACAAATCTCCAAGGGTGCGCAAACTTTTGCATTGGCCTATTCTCCTTTTTGTAATTCTTAAAATGTAAAAAATGGCAATATATATTTTACCTAAAATAAAAAGGAAATGTGTCATCTGTAACTTTAGGACTATTATTGATAATTTAATCTTCAACTTGCTTAACTGTTCATAATCACAGTTATATTTTACCTTGAGTGTCCCAACTTTTACATTCCACTCTATGCTGTTCTGTGACCCAAACATACATTTTTTTTTTTCGGGGGGGGAGGGCACAGTTAGAAACTTTGCCTTGGGCTCCTTGACTAAGGCCACATGCACATGTTAGGTATTTGGTCAGTATCTTACATCAGTATTTGTAAGCCAAAATCAGAAGTGGAACAATCAGAGGAAAAGTATAATAGAAACTAATAGAAACACATCACCACTTCTGGATTTTTTCATCCACTCCTGGTTTTGGCTTACAAATACTGATGTAAAATGCTGACCAAATACTGAACGTGTGAACATGGCCTTAAATGTACGCCCCTTGTCACAGCTCACCTGCTCCGCCTCCATTCACGATGACCTTTGCGCACACATTGGATGTTTCAATACAAAAGACAAAGTAAAGGTCTGACTGTTGTGGTTAATGCACATTTGTTGTTTTTGAAATAACTTGAAGTTAAAGTCTAAGAAATGTGTTCAGTGTGAAAATGAGGAAAAAAATGTTGGCAAAATTATTAAAGACTTGTGCACAGTAACCTACACACAGTGTCAGGTCGGCGTCATTATATTGATTTAAAAACAAAAAGCCTTCTGCAGGCTGCTTTCAATCCTGCTGACAGGTTCCCTTTAAGAAAAATACATTTAGCACGAAAACTTTTAAACAATCGGTCATTTTCTGATGATAGTTTCCCTTTAACTCCTCAAAGACCACCGATACGCCTTTTAAAGGCGGTAGTTAAGGGTACTGAAACCACAGCACCATTAATTAACGGCACTGTGGAAAAAGTGTATAGCGCCCCCCCATAGTCGGATTTTCTCCAGGGTCTTGGCTGACGGGTGTAGCCGAGACCTCAGAGAACATGATTCGGGTCAGTTTTTACTGATCCCACTTTTGCGATCACCATTATTAACCGTGTAAAAAGCTGCGATTTTGCATTTACTTTCTCCTCTGATGTGATCTCACATCAGAGGAGAGAGAAATAAGGTCCCCGATTTCCCCGCCCCCCCCCCGGGACCTCCTGGTGGTCCACGGGCCCTTCTGCCTCCTCCGGTGGGTGCCGCCATCTTCTTCCTGGAAGTAAATGGCGGGCTCATGTGCAGTGCGCCCGCCGAATCGGCCGGCAGATTCCATTCATTCATTGAACATTTTGATCACTGTGATAAACCCTATCACAGTGATCAAAAAAAAAATATATAGTTAATAACCCCTCCTTTATCACCCCCATAGTTAGGGAAATATAATGAAATAAAGAAAATATATTTATTTTCATTTTTCCGTTAGGGTTAGAACTATTGACCTCTCAAGCTGATTTAGAATCATAGAATCGTAGAGTTGGAAGGGACCTCCTGGGCCATCTGGTCAAAGCAGGATTCGTTAAATCATCCCAGACAGAACTCACCACTTCTCATGGCAGCTTGTTCCACTCATTGATCACTCTAACTGTTAAAAAGTTTTTTCTAATATCTAATCTGTGTCTCCTCCCATTCAGTTTCATCTCATTGCTTCTAGACTTTCCTTGTGCAAATGAGAATAAAGATGATCCTTCTACAATGTGACAGCCCTTTAGATATTTGTAGACAGCTATTAAGTCTCCTCTCAGTCTTCTCTTCTGCAAGTTAAACATTCCCGAATCGTGCAACCTTTCCTCATAAGACAGGGTTTGCAGACCGGTCACCATTCTGGTCCCTCTTTTCTGAACTTGCTCCAGTTTGTTGATGTCTTTTTTAAAATGTGGCACCCAAAATGGACACAATATTCCAGATGAGGTCTGACCAAAGAGGAGTAGAGGGCAATAATGACTTAACGTGATCTAGACTGCATGCTTCTGTTAATAGATCTTAGAATTGCATTTGCCTTTTTTGTGAGGTGGTCCCTTAGAAAAATGGTTTTGTAAATTTTGTTGGAAAAATTACAAATGGCTGGTCAACTTTTAACCCTTATAACCTCCTAAGTAAAAAAAAATGTTGGTTCCAAAATTGTGCTGATGTAAAGCAGACATGTAAGGCTATGTGCACACGTTGCGGATTCTGCTGCGTTTCCGCAGCGGTTTTGGCCCTGCGGAAACGCAGCAGTTCCGCTGACCATGTACAGTACAAACGCAGCATGTCAATTGTTTGTGCGGATTCCACAGCGGTTTCACACCTTTACCATAGTAAAAGTGTGAAACCGCAGGGCAAAACTGCAGACCAAACCGCAGGAAAAACGCAGGTCACTTTACCTGCGGTTTTACCTGCGTTTCCGCACGGAAAAACCAGCAGCGGAATCTGCAATGTGTGCACATAGCCTAAGAAATGTTATTTTTTAAGTATTTTTGTGACATATCTCTCTGATTTAAGGGCATAAAAATTAAAAGTTTTGAAAACTGCAAAATTTTAAAAATTTTCGCCATATTTCAGTTTTTTTCATAAATAAACGCAAGTCATATCAAAGAAATTTTACCACTAACATGAAGTAAAATATGTCACAATAAAACAATATCGGAATCAGTGGGATCTGTTAAAGCGTTCCAGAGTTATAACCTCATAAAGTGACAGTGGTCAGAATTGTAAAAATTGGCCTGGTCATTAAGCTGCAAATTTGCTCCGTCACTAAGGGGTTAAAGAGTAATGTCATCAATTAGTAAAGTGCACACGGCAGTGATTGGGCTGTTTGTCATATCCAGTCTTCTTCCGGTCATATTGGGGGTTGTAGTGTTATACCAGGATTGCAGGTTTCGGTGTTCGGTGAGGGTAGTGCGGTGTCTGGATGGGAATTCTCGTTACGTGCTTACAGGGGCAGTTACCAATCACTAAATCGTTTCCCCTTGTCGTATTAGCAACAGATGGCTGGATAATAACATTATCCCTGTCATTGACTCTGGATTACACTGACATTATCCTTGTATTGTTTAGATTAAAGGATAAAACAAAATGGTGACAAGCCAAGATAGACGCAGCTAGAAAATATATTAATCTATCGTCACACACCTTATATACGGTTATATACACTAGATTTACTATATACATAAGAAACAGACCGAGCCTTTAACCTTGGAGGACTCCGCATTTATTCATGAATAGGAGCTGTGTAATACGTAATTTCTCCTATGGGGGTGCTGTAGATAATTGAATACTTGGTACTACTTTTTGCCATACATTGCAGATGATTAATGGATTCTATCAGGGGATGCTGTGTGATCAGCATAATGTAAAGTCACCCTTCTATCAGAGAGCAATTGTGAAAAGTAGAGGAAATTTTAAGGAACCGCTGGTGGGGGGGGGGAGAGAGAGAGTTTTTTTCCGCGCAATTTCACCGCGATTCTGTTCGCGATTTTGCCGCGATTTTCTCAAGCACTTTCCAAGCGATTTGAAGCATAGCTTGGAAAGTGATTGACAGGTTGGTCACACTCGTCAAACATAGTGTTTGACAAGTGTGAGCAGCTTTTTACTATTGAGGCCGCCTATGCGGCATCAATAGTAAAAGATAGAATGTTAAAAATGATAAAAAAAATAAAAAATCGGGGTATATTTACCTTCCGGCGTCCCGCGCTACCATCCCGGGCCTCAGCGTTCCCAGCGATGCCTTGCGAGACCTGTGATGACGTTGGTCTCGCGTTACTATAGCGATCTTGCGAGACTACGTCATCACAGGACCTTGCCGCAAGGCATTACTGGGAACGCTTAGGCCGGGAATGCAGCGCGGGACACCGGAAGGTAAATATACCCCGATTTTTTTTTTTTTTTTTTTTACAGGGGTATGGTACCCAGGGCCTGGAGGACAGTCTCCTCTCCTCCACACCGTGGGTACCAACCGCACATGAGACGCTTAACTTCCCGCATGGTGGGCATAGCCACATGCGGGAAGTAAGCGATTCTCATGCATTCCTATGGGTGCGGAATCGCAGCAATTCTTTGCGATTCCGCACAAAAGAATGATCATGCTGCGATTTTTTCCGCAATGCGATTCCGCCGCGGAAAAAAGCACAGCATTAGCACAGCATGTGCGGAATCATGCCATAGGAATGCATGGGGGGCGTCATGTACAAGATTTTTAAACGTTTTCGCAGCGTTTTCACGCCGAAAATCGCTGCAAAAACGCTTAAAAATCGCATCGTGGGCACACAGCCTTATACCCATCTCCAGTACCGCCGCCGTTCTACTGGTGTCAGCGCTGGCTCTCCCGGCGTTCCCTGTTGCCAGTCAGTTCTGTCTTCACTCTCCCCGCCTTTAGACAAATCACGTACATCTGGAGGAAGTGAGAACTTCTCTCACTTCATCTACATTTATGTGATGTGTATCATTAGAAAAATACATATTTAAATTCGACAACTAAGGCTATGTGCACACAGAGTTTTTTGGCTCTGCGGATTTTGTAGTAAAAACCGCAGATAAATCCGCAGGACTAAAGTCCTGCGGTTTATCTGCGGTTTTGCCCTGCGGTTTTACACCTCATAGTGGATGAGGTGTGAAACTGCAGCGTTTCTGCACTAAAGAATTGACATGCTGCGGATTGTAAACCGCGTGGAAAAATCCGCAGCATGTGCACAGCGTTTTTTTTATTTCCATAGGAAATAAAGGTACTGTACAACGCAGCAGAATCTGCAGCTGCAGAAAAGCTGCGGATCCGCAGCAGAATCATCACCGTGTGCACATACCCTAAGGGCTTCGACCAGAAACACATCAGAAATTAACATGAATTTAAAAACTCTGCACTATGGCTAATTGGATGAAATGAAAATCTAAATTTTTTATTTTCTTTTTTGATTCTTTTTTTCTTGCATTAATTAAATCATGATATATATATATATATATATATATATATATATATATATATATATATATATATAACATATTTTGGCTTTTTATATTTTTTTTTAATTATTATTCTTTTTATGTTACTACCCACATAAAAAATGTTGAAATATTTCAATTTTCGCACAGCCCACTTTAGCAGAAACAATAGGATGACACTTCCTGTTTTCCTATTACTTGCTTGTCAGCTTTGCTGTATAGACTGAGGCAGAGTCATTTCATTATCTTTAGATGGTGGGTGGTTGACAACGCTATTGCACTGATAAGAGTCTATACATCACTTCTCACTGTGCGGGAGGGACTGTACTACGCTACCTGAAGGCCATACTATTCTATTGATTCCTTATTATTGCAGCAGCCATAAAGCGAACACGCAGTCAATACGGGAAGGAAGGATTTGTCTCCAAAATGGCCGTTCCCAAGGAATAATAAATATCTACAACTATATTTATGAAAGAGCACAATCACATTCTATTTTCACTTCTACTATCATACATGTTATTCCCAAGGCTAACAACATTCAGGAGCCATTCCCTTTAAGAGTTACCAATGTCATTAAACATAATAGAAGCAATGCATTCATTAGGAGTATTTTTGTACACTAATTAAAAGGTGTTTTTCAGAATTGGCTTATAGCTTTCATATAGCCCATATGTTCAGCCATTTGTTACCGTCTAATGAGTAAAGCGACACATTCCATACATCAGCGGCCAGATTTTTATTTTTCAGGCGCGATTCAGGAGTTTTCTGGAGGAGGGGTGCGGCACGACACAAGCATCACAATTCACTCTGTTATTGTGGTAATGTTTTGCTTTGATTTTCGTTTTCCTTTCACCTATTTTTTATGAACTTTTTACTAATCCCACACTTTTGGCCAATAGACTGCTTTACCGATTTTTGGAAAGGGACGCCTCTCTCCCCCTTTAAAGCGATCCCCAGATAGGGCTTGTAAATACAGGCAATTTACTGCTTTTAAAATCTCGAGATATTAATAATACATTTCTTTTGTTTACAGCTCGATCCTTGCAGACTAACCACTGCTGCTAGATAGTTTAATAGGCGCTGTGCTTACAAGCTCTTTTACATTGAGCTTGTAAGCACTGTTTTGAAGCTTGCGGGAATCCTAGCCCGCCAGCTTTAGCACAGTGCTTGCAAGCTAGACAGCAGCAGTGGTCGGTCTTCTAGGTAATGAGCTGTAAGGAAAATAAATATTTCAAGAACGACTTCAAATTTTAACAAGCAGTAAATTGCAAGTTTGCTTGTTTTTAGAAACACTATCCAATTTTAGTCATTATTTAACTGGTGAATGTAGAACAAAAAATTAGGAGTGTGCCATGCGGTTATGAGTGACTTAAGTATCTGCCCCCATATGCTACACCTTAAACCCTTCTCATTTACCAGCCTTTAGTAAAGACCATTAAAATGCATATTTTCCCATCAGTCAGAGATAATGTGTTTATCTATCCGTGTCCATGAAATACATCTTATCGAATGCAAACAGTGTGTGCGGGCAGCTGGCCAAATGTATTGTGCGCGAGACAATAATAACATAATACTCTGCGCTGGGAGCTTTAAAAGCGACGTCCCAGCCACCTGTCCCAATTCTGTAGCTGTCTGACGAGTGCATCCCGGCCCCTCTGTAACCAGATAGCCCCTGTATTTGCATAGCAGTGTAAAGTAAATCCGAGTTGGTTTAGCTGACTGTTTTATCAGCTTGCACTGTTCAAAGGGTATTACGTTTACTGTTGGCTCATTGTCATAAAGGGTTTTATTATCTTGTGATATTATTGCCCACTCCTTTAAGGCATACAGGCTATGGTGGGACTTAGGTCGTCAATGTATTAAATCTGAGTGTCCGCCATGTAATACATTTGTCCTGTAGTGGCCGCTCTTTAACTAGCTAAATCTTACAAAAGCACAAATATCTCTGGTGTCTGTCTGGTTTCTAATTGGTGGATTTCTATGGTTGGGTTCACACATAGGAAAAGGGTCCTTATGTATAATTAACCTTGAAGGGGTATTGCCTGTCCATGCAAATTGCCACTTATACTCAAGATATCTGTTAAGTGTTTGTGTGTCGGATCTTGACAACCCCTACTGATCGCCAGACTAAAGGTACCGTTACACATAGCGATGCACCAGCGATCCCGACAACGATATGGATCGCTGGTGCATCGCTAAGTGGTCGCTAGTGAGCTGCCACACAGGCAGATCTCACCAGCGACATCGCTTGGGTCGGGGGTCGCTACTTACCTGTCAGACGCGGCGATGCTGACGTCCTCCCGCCTGCGTCGCTCATCGGCGCCACAGGAAGCCCAGCAGGAAGCGCCCGACGAGAAATGATCCAGGACCTTCTCGCGCGATCAGCGATAATCAGCGGGGGAGCCGGTCGGAGGTAAGTATCACATGTAGTGATATCGCTAGCAATATCGCTGCTACGTCACAAAATCGGTGACTTTACAGCGATATTGCTAGCGATATCGCAGTGTGTAACGGGGGCTTAAAGTTGGCCATACACATTAGACATCTGTTGCCTGAATGAAGCTTCGGCCGATGGTTTGGCCAACAGCCATCTTGGCCAACTCTCCTACACATAGGAGCGCTCGTTCAACTGAGCACTCATGTGTTCTCTATGAGAGAGCCGCTGACTGACATGTTGACCTTTCAGAAAAAAGTCTGAAATCTGACATGTCTGATCGACATCACTCCCATACACATTAGACAGTCGGCCGAACTCATCGCTATTGGTAGTTCGTCATGACATTAGTCTAATGTGTATGGGGGCCTTGAGGGATTTGCGTCTTCTTCAGCCTCGCATATCTTCGTCTTTGAATCTAGCAACCTGACCCCATTGATCATCTTCTGGACATCATCTTCATAGCAGGGAGGAAACAATCCCTTGTTCTAAGAATAGGTGGGATTTCCAGTGATCAGACCCACGCAGATCTAAGTATTCTAACCTATCCAATGGATAGGTCAATTTGTGTAAACCAGAATACCTCTAAGGTTTCAACCTCCAGTGGGACAGTCTTTTTTTCATGCACCCTATTAGAGCTATTAGACTCCTTAGATAGTGGCTTGTTCACACATTCATGTCCCCTTTGGTCAGCCAAAATGGAGAGCCAGTTCAAACAATGGTCGCCTTGAAGGTCTCATTGCACCTTTGTATTCCTTGAATTTTTTCCATGTTGCAGAGTGAGTTTCTCAGCATTGTAGCTCATTTCTCTAACTGATCGAAGCTTTAAACTGTAGCCTTTTGGAGGTCACACCCTAATTGTAGGAAATTACCTGTTTCTTGTTCTTTGCCTCTCAAGATACTGGGTCAGAAATAAAAGCTTCCCCCCAAAAAAACCAAAAACTGATTTCTGGAAGCTTTCAGAGTTTTGACAACTGTTCCATGAGTTCAGAAGGTCTGTCCTTATTCTGGGCGCTCACTGGATGTTGCGGGAGCGTTGGCAAGTGTGAGTCATTTATCTGTATTGTAAGGTAGTGCTTATTGTTGGTGCGTTAGGGGACACTCACTTGGCTGCGATATTGAGGTACACAGGAACACTTTCACTTAAAACAGTCCAATGCAGTTTATAACTTTATTGTGGCATCATAACCATGTTCTACTTCACAGGCTTACACATAGTCCATAACATTTCAACATATGGCTTTTCCTGGCAGTCCCTAAACACGCTGGACCTCCTCATTGTCCAGTTACCGTGGGCAACTGCACGCCGTACCGTTTATTAATGTCCATAGAATATCACAGGCACTAACAGTTATATCCCCATGTCCGGGGTTACCTCTCAGGAGCTCCGGCTCCAGATGCCGACTCTTTGTCAGTCCTCTTTCCCATGGAAGCTGTCGAACTGGAATCACCATCCTGGACAACGCCTTGGTCACCAGGCCACCTGACAGTCCAGATCAACAGACGGACGGTAGCTCCCCCAATGCAGTGCCGTTTCTGACTTTGCAAACACGTGGCCACTCCGGGTGCTATTCAGGACGTCCGGGACAGTCCAACACACAGGATTCACCGGGTGCTATTCAGGGATCCGATCCTACTCCCAGGATCTCCCACACACTGCTCTCACCAGGTCCAAGGTTGCAGCACGTGCTCCAGGGATCCGATCCTACTCCCAGAATCTCCCTACACTGACCCTCCTGAACCTTGCACGCTGAACCATTCAGGTACATACTCTCATGTGACCAGACCTCAGGCACATTATATGGTACATAACCACACCCACAGGTGAGGCATGGGTCACATGGTCATGACCTCACTACAGGTCCTATTCCACACATAGCAACACACATACAGGCTTTACTTTGGGCATTCAGACACACACCCCTGGGTGGGTTTGTACGTGACTGGTCCCACCCATCTCACCAAGTCACCTGGGAGCTTCTCTAATACACAGTAACAAACCCTCAGCAGTAGATCTGCTGATCAATACACGTTCCAGCTTCCATCACAGGGCCTCCCACCCTGTGATACATATCGACCATTTACAATCCTGCCGCTCATCTTTTCCCCATCACAATAAAGGAAACGCCTACATGCATGTCCTGGGAAGGCCATACAGCGCCCCCTAGCTGTCACAGGGGTCACTTCATCACAATATATATAAAAATGAGTGTATGTATGTGTGTATCAGCCACACCCAATCACTAAGCATCTTTCATTTCACCAGAGCTGTTTAAAGAAACTGAGCTGTGATTGGTTGCTATGAGCAACAACAGTTTTCCCACTCTATAACACCTCAGCAGATACTTACCGGGTGGTAGAGATCTAACACCCCCGGTAACATAAGCTCCCAGCCATTGTCTGCCCCCCAGAAAGGAGCAGAGAGCACATGACAGAAATGAATCCCCCCTCCCTGCCCATATACCCATCACACATCCTCCATCCCATAGTCCAGTGCCCATATACCCATCACACATCCACCATCCTATTATCCCATAGGCACATCTTCTTGACCACAACAGGTACACACTGCCTGTGTTGCCCATAGCAACCAATCACTAAGCATCTTTCATTTCACCAGAGATGTTTAAAAGATGAAAGCTGAGCTGTGATACACAGCTCAGCAACAGGATGTGCCAAAGGAGAGGACATTTTCATTCCAAGAATTCCACTCATTCCATCTTATTTGCCTTTTGATTTTAAACGCCTCCAGTTTCCAGTTCGACTGGCATTTGCAATGTCCATTAACAAGGCTCAGGGACAGTACTTGAAAATAGTAGGGATCAATTTGCAATCTCCATGGTTTTCTCATGGTCAACTTTGTGTCCTGTTCAAGAATTGGAACTGCCAAAAATCTGTTCATCTTCACACCGAAAGGAAAAAACAAAAATGTTGTTTATCAAAAGGCTCTTGAATGAGTTGAAAATAAAATACTATCAATACTTGTGTAATCGTTTAGTTAATTTGTGTTTCAAATCTGTAGTGTTGAATATATGATGTGAAATGTTTTTATGCGCAATATAATCATTATAAATTGTTATAACTAACCACAGTTGGTTACTATGCCCAGGCAACGCCGGGCTCTTCAGCTAGTACAGTAGATTTCCCAACTTGGCTAGTTAACAACTATTCACAGGATAGGTGATAACTTGCTGATTGATGGGGGTCTGACTGCTATGCCCACACTGATCCCCCGGAGAATTTTCCTATTAGGGCCCCGTCACACATAGCGACTCACCTGCGATCCCGACAATGATATGAACTTGTCAGGATCACTGGTGAGTCGCTACATGATCGCTGGTGAGCTGCCAAACAGGCAGCTTCACCAGCGATCAGCACCAGCGACGATAAGCGCGTGCGTCGCTGTGTACCTTGGATACCAGCGCGCTGGTGCAGGGAGCTCGTAACCAAGGCAAACATCGGGTTTCTAAGCGCCGCGCGGCACTTAGAAACATGCTGTTTACCTTGGTTACCAGCTCCCTGCACCAGCGCGCTGGTATCCAAGATACACAGAGGGTTTCTAAACACCGTGCGGCGCTTAGAAACCCGCTGTTTACCTTGGATACGAGCTGGGAGCTCGCTGATCGCTGCTCTCCGGCCTGCCACACGTAGCGATGCGTGCTGGCCAGTGGGAGACCAACGATCAAAAAAAAGTCCAAGGCATTCGAGCACGATCAGCGATACCCGGCAGGGGGGCCGGTCGCTGATAGGTGTCACACACAGCGATCTCGCTGGTGAGATCGCTGTTGCGTCACAAAACTTGTGACTCAGCAGCGATCTCGCTAGCGAGATCGCTGTGTGTGACGGGGGCTTTAGAATGGAGCCGTGACTGCACATGCTCTTCACCGATTCATTTATTGTGTACTGGACTGCCAGAGACAGCGAACTATAGTGCTCAGCTATCTCTGTCACTCCCATAGACAATGAAAGCAGTGGTGGTCCTCATGGGCAGTCACTGCTCCGTTCTAAAGGGGCATTTGGAATCCTCTTCTCAGGAAAGTGCGTTTCTAGCATTCAGACGCTTTCCTGTGGATAGGTGATAACTTCCCAAGTTGGGAATAACCCTTTAACTCTTTGTTTCAATGCTTCGTTCTCACCACCAGTCAAGGGCATTCCATCCCACATCGTAGATGCACCCTTTTTCTTATACCTCTATGAAATGATGTGTTTTTTTGTTCTCAAATTGACTCGTTTCTCATTTCCTCTCCGGACTCAGTGTGCCTGAATCGCCTGAATCTGTTAGTCCAATAAGCTGTGTAGCGGATAAACGCCATTAGCCACCCGTGTACCTCCTGAGGACAGGACACTGGAACGTGTGTAATTTGCTCATCCATGCATATACCTGGCTCGCACACTCTCTCGACACATTAGAATTGCCTTGCTAAGCAACGTGCCAAGAGCCTCCTTAATTATAAATGGGACAAATAAATAATTTAAAGGTATCACTTATTTGCACTTGAATGCTTCAAAGCCTGAGAAATTAGACCAATTAGACGTTTCAGCTCGGTTTAGCCTTCAATGTTTTAAGGAAATGTTGTGGAATTAAGCGGCAACACACGCGATTAAGGAAACAAACTCTATTAGTAAATCAAAATGCAAATTCACAGGTTCTTGGATTTCTCCTGTGTCGTATGACGCGACAAATTACATTATTATTGTATTTAGTCATAGTCATTAGTTGTCAGGGCTCAGTCACACCTGCATAAAAACATACAGGTCAAATATAGATAGATGCATAGTACACATTTCTCTGAATTTTTTTTTTTTTTTTACAATTTTGCAGATTTTTTTTTCTATTTTTACACATTGTTTTTACAATTTCACTTTTTTACTGTAAATGTTTTTATGTGCAACATTACAGATTGTAAAAAAAAGTCTTATTTTTTTTTACAATTTGACAGATTTTTTCTACCTTTTTTCTGCTTTTTTTTTTAGACATTTTTGCCAGTATAGGTCCATTTTTATGCCGCACGATCTCTCATGATTTAATATTTTTATAGTCTACTGACAAGTACTGTATGATATAAGGGCCATTTGTTTCCTTTCATTCAGTGTAATCTTATTTTTACGTAGTGTAGATCTGGAAAGAGATCATGACATAGATTTTCCCTGCCCTGGGACTGAGCCCGTCCATACGCACACAGGTTCTAGACTCTGGAGGATAAATCCTACGATGGGAATTGGAGTGTAAAATGTGTTTATCTATATCTGCTTATCACGGGCGGGATTTTAATTGTAGCTAATACCGCGGGTAATAGAGTACGGATCTCTGTGGCTACTGCCCGGGAGCAAGATACATATGATCACAGATGGATTTACTGAATGTATCCAGAACTGGTCCTATAAAAATAGGTAATTTATGTAAGTTAAGTGATTGGGTTTCTGTAGTTTTCTATTTCTTCTTTTAAGCCGTTGAAGGGGTTGTGCCGTTTCATATCACCTTTTAGTAAATTCTGAGTTAATAAAGGGAAGTCCTCTGTTCACGATCCTCACCTCTTGGCCAGAATGAGGCACGGTTATTTATTATTATTTTTATTTATTTATTTATACAGCACCATTAATTCCATGGTGCTGTACATGAGAAGGGGGGTTACATACAAAGTTATAGATATCGTTAACAGTAAACAAATTTACAATGACAGACTGGTACGGAGGGGAGAGGACCCTGTCCTTGCGGACTTAGGGTGTGTGCACACGCTGTGGATTCTGCTGCGGACCCGCAGCGGATTTGGTCCTGCGGATCCTCAGCAGTTTCTGCTGTGGTATACAGTACCATTATAACCTATGGACATCAAAAACCGCAGTGCAGACGGTGCAGATTTTACCACGCAGATTTGCTGCGGTTTCTAAACCGCAGAAAGAATTGACATGTCAATTCTTTCTGTGGATTCCGCAGCGGTTTACCATCTCCTCCATTGTAGAGATGAAAAACCGCAGGGCAAAACCACAGGCTAATATGCAGATAAACCGCAGGTCTTTTGACCTGCGAATTTAACTGTGGATTTTGCAAAATCCGCGCGGCCAAATCTGCAGCAGAATCCGCAGCGTGTGCAATTACCCTTACATTCTACGGCATAGTGGGGAAGATTTAAAAAAAGTGTCTCCCAATCTGGAGGACCAGAACGCCCTTGGGTATCAGAGGGTTTCTATAATGTTTTGAAAGGGGTATTCCCATCTTCAAGATCCTATCTCGATAATTAGTAGGTGTAATAATAATATTATCAGATACCTTCAATTAGAAGTGTATTGTAGTTCTTCTGATTTTGTTACGTCACTTACCCCATGTAGGGCATTGCAGTAGCTTAGGTATCCATAGTTACGACGACCACTCATATAGTGACAATTAGTTGTTAGAAGTGGTAACCATGGATACCTATTCTACTGCAATGCCTTTCATGGGGTAAGCAGCATAGTGAATCAGAAGAACTATACTACATTTCTAATTGGAGGTATTTGCTAATATTTTTATTATTACACCTGCTACATATTGGAATAGGAACGTGGATAAGACGTAGTAATGTAATAAAATAATCATTATTAACCCTTTTGAATCTCCCCTACTTCTCCAATGCTCCTCAACAATCGTTGAGCTGTCACGTGCCTAACATCTTTTACTTGACCACTGCAGTCAGTCACTGATCTTGCAGTAATGTTTGCAAGATGCAATGGTGTCACTAGATCATGCCTACGTGCTGACCCAAATACAGCACAGACTGGAGCAGACCTGTAGATCTGCTTAAAACATCAAGGAAATTGCACTAGGAAAGTATTTTTTCTTTTTGCACTATTTATAATGGTGTTGAGGGTCACTATATTGCGGGATGGATGGAATATGCTTCTTGAGGCAGCATATTATATGTGTTTGAGAGTAAACTGTGAGGGCATCATACTATATGCGGGAGGGCACCTTGGGGGCATTATAATGTGTGTGGCTGGGTGCTTTGAAGGCATCATGTGAGTGAGGGGCACCATTCTATGTGTGGGGGGCACTGTGTGGGTTTTTATAATGTGCGTGAGGAACTGTGGGGACATCTTGTGAGTGGGGGTGCAGTGTGGGGTCATTTTATGTGTGGAGGATTACACTGAGGGGGCATCTAATGTTTGGGGGCATTTTGCTGTGTGGGTTGAATTCAGAGTGGGGAATCATACTGTGTGTGGGAGAAATTTTGGGGGCATCATACTGTGTCTGGTAGGCATCTTTGAGGCATCATACAGTGGAGAGGCATCATGGTTAAATCATACTGTGGGGGGCATCTTTGGGCCATTATACTGTATGTGGGGCATGTTTGAGGCACCATACTTTTAGGTTAGGCAACCTGTGGACATTATACTGTATGTGGGGCATGTTTGGGGCACCATACTTTGAGGATAGGCAACCTGTGGACATTATACTGTGAGTGGGGGCATCTTTGTAGTATTTTACTATGTGGAGGGGCATCATAGAGACATCATATGCATGGGAAAGCATTATGCTGTCTAGGATCATGGAAAGCGATTTGTACTGAGTGGAAACTCTGGGGGGCGTCACTAAGCCCATTTTGTTAATTGCCAAAATGCCTGGAGTTTTTAACTGGTGAGTGCAGGATTATTGGAATTTTACAGCATTTAGATCATGCATAAACTCCAGCGTTAGGAACTGATTTCTTTGTTCACTTCTGAGATGTAAGATGTGAGTCTTGTCAAAATCTCTTCTAATATAGTAAGAAAGCTAAGATCACAACAGCGTTTACAGAGTCTGGCGCCCAGGTATTATGTGACTGCGTGTTCTGCCTGCGACTGCTGAGATCTCTTCAAAACCAGATGTGTAAATGACTGAATTGGAAAACAAATGTTAACACAGCGCACCTCCACAGGACACGCCGCTGCCTTTGTGCAAATGAGCAACTTGTAAACCCGGCAGCGGAGACAGCAGATCAAAGCTCCCCAGCTTTTTACCATCTCCATATTGTGTTACAGGAGCTAAAACTAGAGCAGGAATGTAAGATATGTAAAAATAATAACAAGAAGAGTGACGAGAATGTAAAAAGCCTGTCACTGAAAAGTGCCAACGAGGCTGCCGGTGATTCCGTGGAAACCGGGATGAATAGACAATCAGCAAATATTAGGAATATATTATAACGCTGAAGCAACAGGCGTCAATATGACTCGACCAAAATACAATTCTAATATACTCTGTGCAAAGAACACTACAACCCCAAGCAGGACTGAACACTGAACATGACTACCATACAACTGTATTATATTTATACATACAATACAATCCCCAAAATAGCAGGAAATTTTCTAAAGAAATTCCAATAACATTAATTTTTTTTCTTTACTATGTGACTCATCTATCATCCAAGTTGCTATATTTAGTCGCCTATTAAAGAGTATTATTAGATTATACTAGCAAATGTATAGCAGATACTAGAGATGAGCAAATCTTTTGAAATTCACACTATCACGGTCACAAAGTTTCTGTAAAGTTTCTTCAGTATTTTATGGCTCTCCCTATCTCTGTGGATAAGAAGTGACGCCTTCTCAAATTCACTGACAAACGGCTGCTGCATTCCTGCTTTAGCTTTTATACAGGCTTTGATAGTTTCTACTGATTGGCTGTACAATTTAATGTGATTGCTGCAAAGCACTATGGAGAAGTGAAACCGACCATACCTGAGGTGATGTGAGTCTTCTAGTCTGGGTGATGGAATCTTCTACATTGTGTAAAATGGCAGTGACTATTTTATGCTATTTGTGCAATTCGAGCGCAAATTATTAAAATTTGCAGAATTGCGCGAATTCCAAAAATTGGTACACAAATTCAATTTGCTTTTTATTAGTTCACCCATCTCATGTAGTGAGAACTTCTGGCCCTGTCAGAATGAGTGAAAATTGAGTTTTGTTGTGGCTCACAAACAGCTTATATCCTGCTGCCACAACTCTACAATGCCTCCAAAAACAATTTAATGTATAACTCTCCTTTAAATTATCAAAAAATGTAAAGACAGGTGTTTACCGAAATTCCTTACTTTGCTTCAATGATTAAAGATAAAGGGATGACATAAAAAATGGCTACACCAGTGTGATATCTTGCAAGTGTAGACAGTAGCATTGACACCATCAGACGTTACATGGGCTCATAATGATTTGGTGAAGCTGCAATTACCGATAATTTTTTCATCCAACCATTGAAACGTTAAATGTTATTTAGAAGTCAGGTAAGCATTCTTATTTGATTATTAAAAATGCTTCCATATTTTGGCAGCATCTCATACATCAGCCTACACGCTCTACAATCAGCCAACTACATCGTCCCTGCAACCGTAGCCGAGAGGGCTGTGGAAGGGCCCATCAAGCCCGGGCTAGCCATGTGCCCGACTGGGTAGATTAACTGCGGACCGCAGTGCTCAACTAAATAGTGGGCCACTTTCCAGACACCGACTCTCATGTTTCTGTACATAAGCACTGTGTACCTGCACATAAAGCTGAATTAGGTTTGATGCTGGTCAGTTTATAAATGTTAGTTGAGAATGGAGTTGGCACAATCTCGCCATTGTAGGTCTGCAACCAAAGTTAGTCTGAGCTGAATTGACTCCTGCAGGTATCGGGCGGGCTGAAGCATATAATTTTCCCCTATGAGTTATTCAATGTTTTCTATGCGATGTATACAGCAGTCTTAGTATATCCTTTGGGATGTATATGCAGCGATCTCAGAGTAACTTATGTAGTGTATATACAGCAGTCTCCGTGTATCCTGTGTGATGTATTTAGCTGTCTCCGTGTATCCTGTGTGATGTATTTAGCTGTCTTCGTGTATCCTGTGTCATGTATTTAGCTGTCTTCGTGTATCCTATGTGATGTATACAGCACAGTCTGTAAGCAACAGCCTCAGTGTACCTTATGTGATGTATAAACAGCAGGGTGTTAGTATATCCTATGTGATGAATACAGCAGAGTCTGTGTCTCTTATGAAATATATACACTAGCCCCAGTGAATCCGCTGTGATGTATTCAGCAGGATCCCAGTATATCCTTTGTGATTTATACAGCAGGGTCTCATTGGATCCTTTGGGATGTAAATACAGCAGTTGCAATGTGTTCTCTGTGATGTATACAGCCATGTCTGTGTCTCCTATTTGATTTGTACACCGCTGTCTCAGTGTATCCTGTGTGATGTGTAAACAGAAGAGTCTGTGTCTCTTATATGTTGTATTCAGCAGTCTCAGTATTTCTTATGTGATGTATGCAACAGTCTGTATCTCCTATGTCTTATATACACAGCTTTCTCAGTGTTTCCTATGTGATGTATACAGCAGTCTCAGTGTGTACTTTGTGATGCACGTACAGCAGTGTCCGTGTATCCTACCAATATCTGTGTTGGTGTATCTATTATTTTCTATGTCCGAAAACCTTTTGTACAAATAACAGTTAATTCCGGACAACATACGACTTATATCCAACCAGAGCTTAATGCATTAATTTCTTTAAAAATACAGTATGTAAAAAATATCAGTGACATTTTACTACTAGGATTACTACCTTTTACTAGGATTTGTACATTTCATATATCAGAAATCACAATTTTAGGACCTCCTCAACTATTTTAAAATATTCTTCAAACTGGCTGCTGTATAATTAGGAGTATCATGTGAGGAGTTTTTCTGTGGTGGCAGAAATTATTATTTTTTGTTCATCAGCTTTTGTTAGTGTTTGTGCATTTTATGTATAGCTCGACACAATTTTTTTTCCAATGGAGCCAAGAGATGGTTGGACACCCCCCGTCTTAATGCTTGCATGCCCACGCTCTAGGGCTGCCTTCTGCATGCGGCATACAAACTGCATTGCAAAAAGCGACCTTTTTTTACGTAGCCAAGCAAATTTTTATGCCACACCCTCTTAGCGACTTTAATTTGCATTTGAGCGCATCTAATGGCTCTTCAGGAAGTTTCAGAAGGCTTTGGTGGCATCCACGAAATTTCTGAATTCCTTCGAGACGTTTTCCCTTCAACAAAGTAATACCCAAAAGGTGTGACCACAATAGAAATCAAGTGGGGCAGCCATTAGTGATGACCCACATTCCGCTATGGAACTTATAGTCCAAAAGACTCTTCTGGTTTAAAAACATGTTATCGAATCGCTCTTCATGCATTTTTCCACCATATTATCGCTTTCTAGCTAGAATACTGTTGATTAACCATCTTATTCTTTGGCTGAGGGAACACCGGCAGGGAGTGAAGAGGACACCAGCAATCCAAAACCTTCTTAGAAATTTATGAAGTGCTAAAATGTTTTATTCACAGCGGCTGGATTATCAGCTGCTCCATGTAAACAGCTCTCAGGCTGCCTTTAATTCTGGCACGAGTAGGAGGCAGGCCGCTGTCATTAGGAAAACACACGTCACTTGGCATATGGTTCATCTTTTAATTAGCCGATCGTGGGAATGTTCTTAATTTTACCTGCCAGAAAGATGTCGCATAATAAATATATTCATGTAATAACGCAAATGTATAAATAGATGTAAAATGTTATTGAATGTTTTTGGTCTTGGAATCAACAATTTCAGGGCCATTTGGGCAATTTTTGTTAGCATTGGACCTTGGGTAAATCAAAAGCTGTATTGGGACTCAAGCCTACCAAGAGATCCTCATGTAGGCCCATGCTCTAGCAAACAATACGCCTCTTAGGTCCAGCAGAAGACAACACCATATAGTAATGGAGCAAACAGTGGCCACTATAGAGCCTGTTTTTTACTTGATGATCACTGATAAACTTAGATCTGATTACTGATTTGTAGAGATGAGGGAGCACTAAAATGCTCGGGTGCTCGTTGCTCGAACCGAGCAATTCCTAATACTCGAATACGCGTTGTAATGGGAGTCAATGGGAAATCTGAGCTTTTTTCCTGCAGACCCTACAAAGAGCTCTGGGGGCAGTGAAAATGTTCACATAGACGGGACTAGTGTGACTGGAAGGAGAACAGCATGGGAAAGATGCCTGGATGCATCTCTGACCCCCCATATCACTGCTGAGAACAATGGTGTCACACTTTTACTCCGCTTTAAGGACTGACAATAAAACATTCCAAACTGACGAGAAATTGCACTTTACAGAAACAAAAATGTTAAGAAACATTTTTTCATGCATAATGACTTGTATATAAGGCCAAGTTTAAAAAAAAATATATAATTTAAGTAAACCAAAACTGTTTTTTTTTTTTATTAAAAAATAGGAAACTGTAGTTTTGTTTATGAAGGAAGCAAGAACTAGGGACTCCGATACAGCCGGTTATGAGACATAAAGGCGGGCCTCATACACATTCTGTTCACATTGTCATGTACTGGTACTTCTAGAATCATAAAGGCTATGCACTTTTGAGGGTTATATACCAAGGAAATGTACTCCAAACCACTGAATCGTCTATGGAACAGCAATATAAATCCCAATAAATTTTGGAAAAAATTTTTGAGGCTTATATAGCAGCAAAATGCACCCAAGAAGATGTAGTACTCTATGGATGAGCAATACAATACCGATAAATACGTTTTTTTGAGGGCTACATATCAATGAGATGTATTCCAGACCAAGGAATAGTCTATGGGTGAGCAATATAATACCGAAGGGCCGCCATCGGGGCATTACTGCCATTACTGGCATATGGAGCCCAATGAGCAGAGAGGGGCCCCACACTTTTTGCTTCTGCTCACCTGTTACTAAGCTGGCGTGCTGTAATGCCGGGTATCAGCGCGGCCGCGTGCACTCGTTCTCTGCTCCTTCACACTCTGCGTAGTGAGGAGCAGATCGCAGGTGGTGCGCGTGACCGTGCAGAGAGTTGCCAGCTGTAGTGTAGCAGGGACTCAGTCACACTGTGACAATACTCACCCCTCCACTGCACCTGCAGTTACCAACACAGCCAGGACCTGAGCATTTGATTCCTCCCCTCCAGCAGCATCACAGCTCTCAGACTGCGGAGAAATATGGAGGGGCGGGGCTAAATGGCAGGGGTGGAGCTTCTGACAACCAGGGAGAAGAAGGCAGAAGGAAATATAAAAATCAGAGCAGGAGGTAGAAAAAGATGGAAGAAATGAGAAGAGAGACAAAAAACACAACAGAGAGGCAAAAAGACACAGGTGAGAAGATTATATATAAAGACACTGGCTGCAGTGGTGGGATTCAGGGGGCTCTCACCTGTTCTTTGACACCGCTTGTAAACAATAGCAGGCGGTTGCCCAAACCATCAAGAAGCGGCGCTGCAATCCGGTTTCCTGGCCAGCAATTTTCAACTAAATGTGCATCTGAGGATGCACATGCAGCTGCAATATATTGCGGTACAGAAAGCCACCGGCACATAACACCACATAACATACAGTATGAGCCCCCACACAGCCCTTCATTCAACAACCAAAGCAATCAACCTATTGGACCCTTATACATATAAACCTTAAGAAAAAAAAGCCTTAAAAATTCTCGCTTTATTTATTTAGTTTAAAACCCCAATACATACAGACATAGATACACACACGTTGGCATAGAAAAGCATTGATATAAAAAAAGAGCAAAAATTAAGAGAGATCGGGACTAGTTTTGCTCTTCACAATTCCCTTACTGACAGCAGTTGGCATCCTAAGTTGTAACGGTATGGTGCCCCTGCACCTCGTCGACTGCCCCTATCCTATGTAGCCCGACCACTACTGACTGACCAGGCATCTTCTATAGGTTATCAGATAATACATAATGAACATATACAAATATATACAATACAATAGATACTAGTGGGCTGAGAAATATCATTATTATTATTTATATAGCACCATTGATTCCATGGTTTTGTACATGAGAAGAAGTACATGGGTATACTAATAGATCACAGACTGAATATGAGTCAACAGTGTGATGCAGCAGCAAAAAAGGCAAATGCAATTCTAGCATGTATTAACAGAAGCATACAGTCTAGATCACGTGAAGTCATTATTGCCCTCTACTCTTTGGTCAGACCTCATCTGGAATACTGTGTCCAGTTTTGGGCGCCACATTTTAAAAAAGACATCAAGAAACTGGAGCAAGTTCAAAAAAGAGCGACTAGAATGGTGACCGGTCTGCAAACCTTGTCTTATGAGGAAAGGTTGCAGGATTTGGGAATGTTTAGCTTGCAGAAGAGAAGACTGAGAGGAGACTTAATAGCTGTCTACAAATATCTCAAGGGCTGTCAAATTGTAGAAGGATCATCTTTATTCTCATTTGCACAAGGAAAGACTAGAAGCAATGGGATGAAACTGAATGGGAGGAGACATAGATTAGATATTAGAAAAAACTTTTTGACAGAGTGATCAATGAGTGGGAGAGGCTGCCACGAGAGGTGGTGAGTTCTCCTTCAATGGAAGTCTTCAAACAGAGGCTGGAGAGACATCTGACTGGGATGATTTAGCAAATCCTGCTTTGAGCAGGGGGTTGGACCAGATGGCCCAGGAGGTCCCTTCCAACTCTACGATTCTAAAAGTTGCATACAAAATAATCACTTACAGTAAACAAACTAGCAATGACAGACTGATAAAGAGGGAAAAGGACCCTTTCATTACGTATTTTTCGCTTTATAAGACGCACCTGATTATAAGACGCTCCCCAAATTTAGTGAAGAAAAAGAGAATTTTTTTTTTTATGTTAAATGGAGGTGTGTTTTATAATGCCAGTGTCCGTCTTTCAAATCATATACAGTACAGACCAAAAGTTTGGACACACCTTTTCTTTCAAAGAGTTTTCTTTATTTTCATGACTATGAAAATTGTAGATTCACTCTGAAGTCATCAAAACTATGAATTAACACATGTGGAATTATATAATTAACAAAAAAGTGTGAAACAAATGAAAATATGTCATATTCTAGGTTCTTCAAAGTAGCCACCTTGTGCTTTGATTACTGCTTTGCACACTCTTGGCATTCTCTTGATGAGCTTCAAGAGGTAGTCACCGGAAATGGTCTTCCAACAGTCTTGAAGGAGTTCCCAGAGATGATTAGCACTTGTTGGCCCTTTTGCCTTTACTCTGCGGTCCAGCTCACCCCTAACCATCTCGATTGGGTTCAGGTCTGTTGACTGTGGAGGCCAGGTCATCTGGCGTAGCACCCCATCACTGTTCTTCTTGGTCAAATAGCCCTTACACAGCCTGGTGGTTTGTTTGGGGTCATTGTCCTGTTGAAAAATAAATGATGGTCCAACTAAACGCAAACCGGATGGAATAGCATGCTGCCGCAAGATGCTGTGGTAGCCATGCTGGTTCAGTATGCCTTCAATTTTGAATAAATCCCCAACAGTGTCACCAGCAAAGCACCCCCACACCATCACACCTCCTCCTCCATGCTTCACAGTGGGAACCAGGCATGTAGAGTCCATCCGTTCATGTTTTCTGCGTCGCACAAAGACACGGTGGTTGGAACCAAAGATCTCAAATTTGGACTCATCAGACCAAAGCACAGATTTCCACTGGTCTAATGTCCATTCCTTGTTTTCTTTAGCCCAAACAAGTCTCTTCTGCTTGTTGCCTGTCCTTAGCAGTGGTTTCCACCATGAAGGCCTGCTGCACAAAGTCTCCTCTTAACAGTTGTTGTAGAGATGTGTCTGCTGCTAGAACTCTGTGTGGCATTGACCTTGTCTCTAATCTGAGTTGCTGTTAACCCCTTCATGACCCAGCCTATTTTGACCTTAATGACCTGGCCATTTTTGGCAATATTGACCAGTGTCCCTTTATGAGGTAATAACTGAGGAATGCTTCAACGGATCCTAGCGATTCTGAGATTGTTTTTTCGTGACATATTGGGCTTCATGTTAGTGGTAAACTTAGGTCAATAATGTTTGCATTTATTTGTGAAAAAAACAGAAATTTGGCGAAAATTTTGAAAATTTCGCAATTTTCACATTTTGAATTTTTATTCCGTTAAACCAGAGAGTTATGTGACACAAAATAGTTAATAAATAACATTTCCCTCATGTCTACTTTACATCAGCACAATTTTGGAAACAAAATTTTTTTTTGTTGGGAAGTTATAAGGGTTAAAAGTTGACCAGCGATTTCTCATTTTTACAACAAAATTTACAAAACCATTTTTTTTAGGGACCACCTTACATTTGAAGTCACTTTGAGGGGTCTATATGGCAGAAAATACCCAAAAGTGACACCATTCTAAAAACTGCACCCCTCAAGCTACTCAAAACTACATTCAAGAAGATTATTAACCCTTCAGGTGCTTCACAGCAATTAAAGCAATGTGGAAGGAAAAAATGAACATTTTAATTTTTCCAACAAAAATTTTCTTTTAGCATCAATTTTTTTCATTTTCACATGGGCAACAGGATAAATTGGATCCTAAAATTTGTTGGGCAATTTCTCCTGAGTACACAGATACCACATATGTGGTCATAAACCACTGTTTGGGCGCACGGCAGGGCTCAGAAGGGAAGGAGCGCCATTTGACTTTTTGAATGGAAAATATGCTGGAATATTTAGCGGTTGCCATGTCGCATTTGGAGAGTCCCTGTGCGCCTAAACATTGGAGCTCCCCCACAATTGACCCTATTTTGGAAACTAGACCCTCCAAGGAACTTATTTAGATGCATAGTGAGCACTTTGAACCGCCAGGTGCTTCACAAATTGATCCGTAAAAAAAAAAGGACTTTTTTTCACAAAAATTTTCTTTTAGCCTCAGTTTTTTCATTTTCACATGGGCAATGGGATAAAATGGATCCTAAAATTTGTTGGGCAATTTCTCCTGAGTACATTGATACCTCATATGTGGTCATAAACCACTGTTTGGGCGCACGGCAGGGTCCCGAAGGGAAGGAGCACCATTTGACTTTTTGAATGGAAAATTAGCTCCAATCGTTAGTGGACACCATGTCGTGTTTGGAGAGCCCCTGTGTACCTAAACATTGGAGCTCCCCCACAAGTGACCCCATTTTGGAAACTAGACCACCCAAGGAACTTATGTAGATGTGTAGTGAGCACTTTGAACCCCCAAGTGCTTCACAGAAGTTTATGACGCAGAGCAGTGAAAATAAAAAAATAATTTTTTTCCTCAAAAATTATTTTTTAGCCCGCTATTTTTTATTTTCACAAGGGTAACAGGAGAAATTGGACCACAAAAGTTGTTGTGTAGTTTGTCCTGAGTACGCTGGTACCCCATATGTCAGGGGAAACCACTGTTTGGGCGCATTGGAGAGCTCAGAAGGGAAGGAGCGCGATTTTGGCATGCAGACTGATGGGATGTTCTGTGGGCATCATGTTGAGTTTGCAGAGCCCCTGATGTGCCTAAACAGTAGAAACCCCCCACAAGTGACCCCATTTTGGAAACTAGACCCCCCAAGGAGCTTATCTAGATGTGTAGTGAGCACTTTGAACCCCCAAGTGCTTCACAGAAGTTTATAAACGCAGAGCCATTAAAATAAAAAATCAATTTTTTTCCTCAAAAATGATTTTTTTGCCCGCTATTTTTTATTTTCACAAGGGTAACAGGATAAATTGGACCCCTAAAGTTGCTGTTCAGTTTGTTCTGAGTACGCTGGCACCCCATATGTGGGGGGGAACCACTGTTTGGGCACACGGCAGAGCCATTTGACTTTTTGAATGGAAAATTAGCTCCAATCGTTAGCGGACACCATGTCGTGTTTGGAGAGGCCCTGTCTGCCTACACTTTGGAGCTCCCCCACAAATCACCCCATTTTGAAAACTAGACCCCCTAAGGAAGTTATCTAGATGCACAGTGAGCACTTTGAACCCCCGGGTGCTTTACAGAAGTGTATAACGCAGAGCTGTGAAAATAATAATATTTTCTTTTCCTCAAAAAATTATTTTTTTAGCCCGCTATTTTTTATTTCTACAATAGTAACAGGAGAAATTGGACCCCAAAAGTTGTTGTCCAGTTTGTCCTGAGTACGCTGGTACCCAATATGTGGGGAGGGACCACTGTTTGGGCACACGTCGGGGCTCGGAAGGGAAGTAGTGACGTTTTGAAATACCGACTTGATGGAATGGTCTGCGGGCATCATGTTACGTTTGCAGAGCCTCTGATGTGCCTAAACAGTGGAAACCCCCCACAAGTGACCCCATTTTGGAAACTAGACCACCCAAAGAACTTATCTAGATGTGTGGTGAGCACTTTGAACCCCCAAGTCCTTCACAGAAGTTTATAATGCAGAACCGTGAAAACAAAAAAAATCATTTTTTTTTCACAAAAATCATTTTTTTAGCCCCCAATTTTTTATTTTCCCAAGGGTAACAGGAGAAATTAGACTCCCAAAGTTGTTGTGCAATTTTTCCTCAGTACGCTGATACCCCATATATGGGGGTAAACCACTGTTTGGGCACACGTCGGGGCTCGGAATGGAGAGAGTGCTGTTTGACATTTTGAACGCAAAATTGGCTGGAATAAATCATGGCGCCATGTCGCGTTCGGAGACCCCGTGATGTGCCTAAACAGTGGAAACCCCTAAATTCTAACTCCAACTCTAACCCCAACACACCCCTAACCCAACCCTAATAATAACCCTAACCACAACCCTAACACCAACACACCCCTAACCCTAATCCAAACTCTAACCCTAACTACAAGTCTAACCCTAATCCCAACCCACCCCTAACCCTAATTCCAGCCCTAACCCTAATTCCAACCCTAACTCCAACCCTAACCCTAATTTTAACCCTAACCCTATCTGTAACCCTAATTCCAACCCTAACCCTAATTCTAACCCTAACCCTAATTCTAGCCCTAACCCTATCTGTAACCCTAATTCCAACCCTATCCCTAATTCCAAACCTAACCCTAGTTCGAACCCTAAATGAAAAAAAAATAATTTTTTTTATTTTATTATTTGCGCCTGGCTATGGGGGTGATAAAAGGGGGGTGTATTTACTTTTGTTTTCATTTTGATCACTGTGAAAAATGAACGGGCAACCGGCAAATTCATGGGCGCTGCCATCTTGGACAATGGCAGGCGCACTGCGCATGCGCCCGCCATTTTGCAAGATGGCGGTGCCCATGATCCGGACGCCAGGAGCACCATTGGAGGTCCCGGGGGGATCGGAAGGTGGGAGGGAGCGATAGGAAGGGGAGGGGGAGCAGATGATGACGGCGGCGACCGATCGCCGCCGTCCATCGGTGGCGGGGGCCGATCGGCCCCGCCAGTCGGTGTGGGGGGGGGTCAGGTGTTGGTGTCCAGCCATGTCCGATGCTATTGCAGCATCGGCCATGGCTGGATTGTAATATTTCACCAAATTTCATTGGTGAAATATTACAAATCGCTCTGATTGGCTGTTTCACTTTTAACAGCCAATCAGAGTGATCGTAGGCACGTGGGGGCTAAGCCACGCCCCCTGAGATTAACTGTAGAGTGTCCTCTGTTTGCGGGTCGGGTGACCTTTCAGTGACCCCGGTCACCCGACCCGCAGGGGGGCTATTTATAGCATGACGCCTACGTAGGAGTCACATGACCACAGGTCCTATTGGTCACATCATGGAAGGTCCTGAAGCTACGATGGACTGCCTGAATGAGCAGCTGCTGCCGCGTGCCCTTGCACGAGGAGGATGTCAGCACAGACACAGGAAAAGCCAAGGGGGAGCTGGGAGCATGGAGCCATTATCGGAAGGTGAATATAGTGGGGGGGAGAGTGCAGGCTCATGTAATATGCAGCGCTCCCCTGTCTACCAACTCGACGCGGTTTCAGCACCGAAGTGATGGACAGCGGGTGCAGTGAATATTACATGAGCCTAATGAGCGGGAGCACTGACCACCCACTGTCTCTGCAGCCAACCCTCTCCAGCCCCCTGACACCATGCCAGAGCCGCCCCCTCCTCTACAGCACACAGATTCGGATTATAAGACGCACCCCCCACTTTCCCCCAAAATTTGGGGGAACAACAGTGCGTCTTATAATCGGAAAAAATACGGTATATGTGTGTATGTATATGTGTATGTGTGTGTGTGTGTATATATATATATATATATATATATATATATATATATACTGCTCAAAAAATAAAGGGAACACTTAAACAACAGAATATAGCTCCAAGTAAATCCAACTTCTGTGAAATCAAACTGTCCACTTAGGAAGCAACACTGTTTGACAATCAATTTCACATGCTGTTGTGCAAATGGAATAGACAACAGGTGGAAATTATTGGCAATTATCAAGACACCCTCAATAAAGGAGTGGTTCTGCAGGTGGGGACCACAGACCGCATCTCAGTACCAATGTTTCCTGGCTGATGTTTTGGTCACTTTTGACTGTTGGTTGTGCTTTCACATTCGTGTTAACATGAGACGGACTCTACAACCCACACAAGTGACTCAGGTTGTGCAGCTCATCCAGGATGGCACATCAATGTGAGCTGTGGCTAGAAGGTTTGCTGTGTCTGTCAGCGTATTGTCCAGAGGCTGGAGGCGCTACCAGGAGACAGGCCAGTACACCAGGAGACTTGGAGGGGGCTAAAGGAGGGCCACAACCCAGCAGCAGGACCGCTACCTCAGCCTTTGTGCAAGGAGGAACAGGATGAGCACTGCCAGAGCCCTGCAAAATGACCTCATGCAGGCCACAAATGTGCATGTGTCTGCACAAACGGTTAGAAACCGACTCCATGAGGATGGTCTGTGTGCCCGACATCCACAGATGGGGGTTGTGCTCACAGCCCAACACCGTGCAACCCTCCAAAGAAATGCACCCAACACCATTACTGACCTACTGCCAAACCGGTCATGCTGAAGGATGTTGCAGGCAGCAGATCGCTCTTCACGGCGTCTCCAGACTCTGTCACGTCTTTTACATGTGCTCAGTGTGAACCTGCTTTCATCTGTTAAGAGCACAGGGCCCAGTAGCGAATTTGCCAATCCTGGTGCTCTGTGGCAAATGCCAAGCGTCCTGCACGGTGTTGGGCTGTGAGCACAACCCCCATCTGTGGATGTCGGACCCTCAGACCATCCTCATGGAGTCGGTTTCTAACTGTTTGTTTAGACACGATAAAATGTTTCAATGATTTTTAGGAGTGTTATATAACACAAAAATTACCTTAAATACAGAATACTTGATGGATCAAGATATATTTCAGACCCCAAAAAGAGATACAGCTATATATTTTCAAATGTGGACTACACAGTCCTAATCACTGTCTACAGACTGGATTCTGTCATTCTCCCTGCTCCTGCCACTTACTCTCCGTCCCTAGGCTAAATGCAGATTGTATGTGATACAAATGATTAGCGCTTAGAAGAACTGTTAGTATGATGGCTCCTCTTCAGCACCAGAATCAACACTACAGGCCTCTGATTCGTTATACTGTGCACACACAGGCCTGGACAAGCAGTCTCTCCCTCCAATACGAAGTGTCACAAGGCCGTGCAATGGCGTCAGTGTGCCGAACCGGGTGGCCGGGTGGCTCCTGTTCTTTTATAACTCCTGATGATGTGACACGGCCACCCAACCGCAATAATGCCACACCCAAGATGGCTACGGCATTGCAGTGATGCGCAGGAAATGCCTGCAAGCTTATTGGCTGTGCAACAGGTGCCAGAAATGCAGGACAGGGATTCGAGTTTTACTTAGAGTACCACCCATTACTTGCAGAGTACCGAGCACTGATGCTCGAATGATAAGAGTATTAACGAACACGTTCACTCATCCCAACTTATTTGTTCTGTAGTGTGACCAAGACACCCCAACACGATGGTGCACCCCATGATCGATTAACCATTCCCAATATACTGTAGACCGTCCACTGATCATTATGACCAATTTCAAGTCTTTTTTTTTTTTTTTCTTCCCTCTTATTGAGGGAAAACTTAGTAAGCCTTCATTGTTCCCTGTTACAAAATCTTAAAATGTACCTGCCATCACCATAACCAAGAGGCCCCCAGAAAATGAGGTAGCTTTGACGGGTGCAGAGGTAGCAGTTGAACCAGAACCCTGGTATCTAAATAAGCCGTGCTGCTAAATAAGGAGACAACAATATTGTACATGGTACTATTACAACTCTGTTAGCAAGACACCAAACTGGAACTTGCATGTTCACAGGAGCTCTCGGCATGCAAGATTTGTCCCATTTTCCAGTAATCCTGGAAGTGTCCCCTTATTCCCAGCTGCACTGAGGCCCATAAGGTAAGGGGGCCCACTTTTACCTGCAAATTAGCGAGCAGATCCTGTCACAGACACAGAAATTTATATTGAACATATACGGTTCTTGCACTGGGGTCCTCTTCCTTCTGTGTCCTCCACTGGACAACAGATTGCATAAAAGTGTTACAAATGCCACATGTCCATGGGGGGCCTTGTTCCAAATTTCAAATTACTCCTCTGCACTGTATGTAGGAAAAAGACTCATCACATACTGGACAGTAGAGGTGAAAATGTTCTGTAATATTTTATATTGCAGTTGGACACTGTTACAATAATGCTGTCTTACACCAAAATCTAAAAGCTCCCTAGTGTACTCCCTTTAAAGGGACTGTCCAGTTTGGTCAATCCCTTTTGTTAGAAGGGCCTCTTTGGTAAGAAGCTATGTATCCTATTGTTAGCATCCATAGAAAGGAGTTGTAATTTTAAAAAGAACCATTGGTATTAATTTTTCCTGCCGTGCCCCCACAGGCGAAATAGATTATTACATGTTGTAATGAGTTAAGAGTAAATGAGTTATGTCTTTTCTAGCTACTATGATGATCTGATAATGTGCAAATCACTTGCCAAAAAATGTCATGCTTGTAAATATTTAGCTGAAGGTGATTACTTTGTTTGTTTCAATTTGCAAAGTGAGATTTAGATCAGAGTGCGGTAGTCGAATTTAGCATTAAAAATTGGCGCAACCTGATCCAGGAATAGTGCCAGGCTAAGGTTGTGTTGTGAGCGGAAGCAGCGAGTGAGTGATTTAACGCCATGCAGCATCGTATCACTGAAGTTAGGAGCCAGCTCATCAATTGACTAATAGCATGATAATTGACTGTGCAGGATAAAAGGAGTAAAAAAGAGAGATTATGGTAAATTAATTACCAGGACGGGTTCAGAAGTCGAAACAAAGATGGGAATAAAATATTATTATTTATAAAGCGCCATTTGTTCCATGGTGCTGTACATGAGAAGGGGTTACATACAAATTACAGCTATCACTTAAAGTAAAGAAACTAGCAATCACAGACTGATATAGAGGGGAGAGAGGACCCTGCCCTTTCGGGCTTACATGCTACAGGATGGTGGGGAAGGAGACAGTAGGTTGAGGGGTTGCAGCAGCTCCAGTGATTATGAGGCGGTAGCTCCAGTAGTGGTGAGGAGGTAGTGGGGTCATTGCAGGCTGTAAGCTTTCCTGAAGAGGTGGGTTTTCAGGTTCCGTCTGAGGGATCCGAGAGTGGTTGATAGTCGGACGTGGTGGGGCAAAGAATTCCAGTAGATGGGGGCCATTCGTGAGAAGTCTTGGAGGTGGTTTTGGTGAGGAGTGAATAAGTGTGGAGGAGAGGAGGTCTTGGGAGGACCGGAGATTACGTGAGGGAAGATATTGGAAGATGAGTTCAGAGATATATGGAGGAGACAGGTTATAGATGGCCTTGTAGGTCAGTATTAGTAATTTGAATTGGGTTCGCTGAGGGAATGGGAGCCATTGAAAATATATGCAGAGGGGAGAAGCAGAGAAGTAGCGAGAAGAGAGATGATTTAATTGGGCAGCAGAGATAAGGATGGACTGGAGAGGTGCGAGGGTGTTAGCAGGGCGGCCACAGAAAAGGATGTTGCAGTAGTCGAGGCGGGAGATGATGAGAGCATGCACAAGCATTTTAATATATCTAGGGTTGAGGAAGGGACAGATTCTGGAAATATTTTTGAGCTGGAGGCGACAGGAGGTGGAGAGAGCTTGCATGTGCAGCTTGAAGGACAGGGCAGAGTCAAGGGTTACTCTGAGGCAGCGGACCTCCGGTACGGCGGAAAGTGTGATGTCGTCAATTGTTATAGATATTTCAGGTAAGGAAGATCTACGAGATGTTGGAAAGATGATCAGTTCAGATTTGTCCACATTGAGATTGAGGAAGCAGGAGGAGAAGAAGGAGGTTATGGCTGATAGACAATCTGGGATTCTGGAGAGCAGAGAGGTGACATCTGGGCCAGAGAGGTAGATCTGAGTATCAACGGCATAAAGGTGGTACTGGAATCCGTGGGACTTTATGAGTTGCCCTAGGCCAAGTGTATAGATAGAGAAGAGTAGGTGTCCTAGAACAGATCCTTGGGGGACTCCAACAGAGAGAGGGTGGGATGAGGAGGTAGTGTTGGAGTGTGAGACACTGAATGTGCGGTTGGAAAAGTATGAGGAGATCCAGGATAGGGTGAGGTCTTTGATGTCAATGGAGGAGAGGATCTGTAGTAGGAGGCAATGGTCAACTGTGTTGAAAGCAGAGGACAAGTCTAGAAGGAGGAGTATAGAGTATTGTCCGTTAGCTTTGGCTGTAAATAGGTCGTTAGTAATTTTGGTGGTCAGGGCTGTCTCAGTGCAATGATGAGGACGGAAACACATTGTAGATTGTCAAAGAGCAAGTTAGATGAGAGGTGGGAGACGTGGATGTGTTGTTCCAGAAGTTTGGAAACAAATGGGAGCAGCGATATTGGGCAATAGCTGGACATAGCTGTTGGGTTGAGGGTTGGCTTTTTAAGGATAGGTGTGATTGTAGCATGTTTGAAAGTAGAAGGGAAGGTACCAGAAGTTATTGATAGGTTGAAGAAGTGGGTTAGGGATAGGAGAAGAGTGGTGGTGATGTTGGGGAGGAGGTGGGATAGGGTCGAGTGCACAAGTGGTGAGTTGTGATTCGGAGAGACGATGAGAAAGCTCCTCTTCAGTGATGTTGGATAAGGAGGTTATGGGGTTTGGGCATTGATCGGGTATACAGAGGGGTTGTGTTGGTTGAGCAATAAAGACTTGACGTGTTTGGTCTATGTTGTTTTTGAAGTGTGTGGCAAAGTCCTCGTCAGAGATTAGTGAAGTCGGAGGGGGCAGTGTTGGGCGGAGGAGGGAATTAAAAGTATTGAACAACTGTTTGGGGTTGTGGGATAAGGAAGATACAAGGGATGTAAAGTAGGCCTGTTTACCAGAGGTGAGGGCAGATTTGAATGCGAGTGTTTGTTTGAGTGCATTAATGTCATCTTGTGTTTTCTTCCAGCGCCGTTCTGCAATTCTGGATGCTTGCCGAAGCTTTCTGGTGGTGTTATTGTGCCAGGGTTGTCTGTTGATTTGTCTGTTATGCATGACAGGGGTGACCGAGTCGATGGCTGATGCAAGAGTGGCATTGTAGAAACTAGTGGCAGTGTCTGTGTCGTGGAGTGAAGATATGGAGGACAGTGGTAGAATAGAGTCAGAGAGTGCGAGTGTCTAGATGTGCAAGATTTCTGCGGGCGTGTGCATGTTGCTGGACATGGGTGCCAGGTGAGGAGGACAGGTATGAGAAAGTGAGTAGATGGTGGTCAGATAGAGGGAGAGGGGAGGTTGTGAAGTTAGATAAGGAGCAGAAACGGGTGACGACCAGGTCTAGTGTGTGCGTGGCTGAGGAGGACCACTGGGTAAGTCCAAAAAATGATGTAAGGGACAGGAGTTTGGAGGCTGCTGACTGATGGGTGTCAATGGGGATGTTCAAGTCACCCATGATGATGGTGGGAATGTCAGCAGAGAGAAAGTGGAGGAGCCAGGTGGAGAATTGGTCAATAAAGGCAGTGGTTGGGCCTGGAGGTCGGTATATGACAGCCACTTGGAGGGAGAGTAGATGCGGACAGAGTGGACTTCAAAGAGGGGAGGATAAGGGAGAGTAGAGGTGGGATTGGGTTGAAGGTGCATTTGGAAGAAAGGAGAAGACCCTCTCCTCCACCATGTCTCTGTTGCCAGGGCGAGGAGTGTGGGTGAAGTGAAGGCCGCCGTAACATAGTGCAGCAGGGGAGGCTGTGTCAGAGGGTGTCAGCCATGTTTCTGTGAGATCAAGGAAGTAAAAATTACGAGAGGTAAAGAAGTCGTGAATCACATGGAGTTTATTGCAGACAGAGCCAGCATTCCAGAGTGATCCAGAGAGTGGGAGCAGGGTGGTGGGCGTAAAGGGCACGGATTTAAGGTTGGAAAAATTTTGGGTGTTTATATTGGGTTGGGAGCGATAGAAGGGGTAATAATGGGAAGTATGAGCTGTGGGGGTCCAGGGTTGGGAGATATGTCACCAGCAGTAAGGAGAAGCCGAGAGAGACAGAGCATGTGGGAGAAGGAGGGTGGGCGGTTTGTTTTGTGTTTTATTAGGAGAGATCTGAGGTTGAGGAGCAGATCAGCGGAGGAGGTCAGGTGGGGGGGCAAGAGGGAAGGGGAGAATATTACTTGGTTAGAGGGTGTTGGGGCTTGTGAATAGCGAAGGAGAGTGAGGAGTAATGGAGCCAAAACTGTTAGAGCGTATGTCAGCATGGTGAGAGTAAGAGAGGAGTAAGTAAGAGAAATTTAGTACATATAAACACAGTGGTTAGTCGTACCTTCTGTTCACTTCTGGCTCATTTCTGGCATAGTTCTGCTGTTATCCTTAAAAACACAGACCGAGGTGAAAACAGTATATTGTTATTATTAGGGGTGGCAGTATTATAGTTATTCTTGTATGTTGAAGCAGTATTATAGTAGTTATATTCTTGTACATAGGAGGCAGTATTATAGTTGTTATATTCTTGTACATAGGGGCAGTATTATAGTAGTTTTATTCTTGTACATAGGAGCAGTATTATAGTAGTTTTATTCTTCTACATAGGAGCAGTATTATAGTAGTTATATTCCTGTACATAGGAGCAATATTATAGCAGTTATATTCTTGTACTTAGGGGCAGTATTATAGTAGTTATATTCCTGTACATAGGAGCAATATTATACCAGTTTTATTCTTGTACATAGGAGCAGTATTATAGTAGTTATATTCTTGTACATAGGAGTAGTATTATAGTAGTTATATTCTTGTACATTGGAGCAGTATTATAGTAGTTATATTCTTGTACATAGGAGCAGTATTATAGTAGTTTTATTCTTGTACATAGGAGTAGTATTATAGTAGTTATATTCTTGTACATTGGAGCAGTATTATAGTAGTTATATTCTTGTACATAGGAGCAATATTATAGCAGTTATATTCTTGTACTTAGGGGCAGTATTATATAAAATTGCCCCAATTACATTAGTGACAGGGTGTGTGCACACGCTGCGGAATGCTCTGCGGATTTGTCCGCGCGTATTTAGTAAAATCTGCAGGTAAATCCTACGGATTACCCTGCGGTTTATCATCTCTACAGTGGAGCAGATGGCAAACCGCAGCGGAATCCACAGAAAGAATTGACATGTCATTTCTTTCTGCGGATTGAAAACCGCAGCAAAACCGCGCAGAAAAATCCGCACCGTCTGCACTGCGGTTTTCTATTTCCATAGGTTATAATGCTGCTGTACACCGCAGCAGAATCCGCAGCGTGTGCACACACCCACAGGTTGTGCATTCTAATGATAACTTTTTTATTTGAAATCGATCCGGCACCAAGTTTTGTGTCCCTTTCATATTCTTGCATTTCCATTTTTTTTCTTTCACATTTTAGTGCCTGTAGGTGAAAATAATGTTTTCAGATCTAAAGTTTCCACCGTACAATCTCTTTGTACAATGACTTTGATTTGAGATCAGAGGAAAATCGACTCTTTGCCTTTGGCTTGAGCAGCCTATGTAACTGCTAGGACCCATGAAAGGAAGCATAGATAATTCTCTACCCATCTCCTTACCCCTGCCTGAAATTGCCTAGTGTTTAATGTTTAAGCAGAGTTTGAAAGGACAGCACCATATTCCCAACAGATAATATATGATCAATCCATAAAGTGCCTTTTCTGAAAACTAAAATTGTCCTTCTTACTATCTCTCAATTAATTTTCTAGTATAAATGCTCTGACATAGCGGTCAGTTAATTTTTTGTTTGGCACCCAACTTGTGCATGTTTTCCTTTTATTAGTCAGAGCATTCATAAAGAGCAGTTTGTGCCTTGGAGGACTTGCCATGCCAATTCATTATATAGACAGCCTATTGACTTCAATCAATGTTGTAATACTTCATTTCACCTGCGGTGGTGCTGCAGAGAAGCTGAACATCTGCTGAGTTTCTCACTATATCTGATTGCTGGTCACAAATCATTATGCGCCTTCCTGCATATCAACTTATTCTCGGGAGACTATTTCAACATAAAGGGATTTTTTTCAACCATGTCAACACCTTTAAAAGGGTCTTCATGGTTGGCTAGAAAGAAGGAGGCAAGTGTTAAAATACTTAAATAGTGTTAAGCCCTATGACAACCTTGTGTAAAAATCTTTAATAGCCCAAGTTCTTCACGTTCATATTGGTCCGAAATGTCTACGAACATTACTTCTGTGTCTACTGGAACAGAGGGACTGTATGGAGGGAAGAGATGGTGGGAATCCCATGGCCAGCTGGCTCGGTGCACATTCATACCCCTGTAGAAATGTTCTGTGTTTGGCTGCTCAATGCAGAAAGCATTTCTTCAGAGAGTTTTGACGGACAGTGCGCCAGCCGGGTGGGAGGGTGGAATTGCTCCCTGCAGCTGTGCAAAAGAAAGCTCAATAATATGCTGCATTGTACGATTCCTGGTTGTAGCGCCAGCTCTTCACATTTCAAGCCCGTGATGAGGTCTGAAGAATATAAGCCCCAAAATGTTCGTTTTTCTTCTACACCCCCCCCCACACACACACATAAATGAGGCTTTCATCTCATTTTTATTTATGTAGGAAGCCTTTCTTCAGAGAATCTACATTACAACAGATAAGACATAAGTGCTTCATTAGCGCTGACGAACTGATTAGCTCCCCGCTGCACAGCGATCTTACTGTCTCGCTTTATCCTTATTTTTGTGACTTTGTTAAATAAGTACTAATTTGTTTCTGATTAGCTACAATGACACTTTTCATGTTTTTAAGATGTGAAATTGTTCCAGTAGATGCACATGTTTCATTCAAGCCCGCAACCAAAAAATATATACAGAATTTTCCATCAAGGCACCTGCTGAATTGTGGACTGTAGGAATGATGTGACCATGAGAGACACTAAGTCAGTATTGTCCTGGATTGCAAGGAGTGTAACACCTCACCATATCTTTTCTTGTCAATGACCTGGTGCAAGAATGCTCAGCAGTTGATAATTGTAAGGTACTCCTAAAGTAAAAGGACTTTGATTTTAAAGAGCATTGACAATTCTGTTTCCTAGGGAAGATTAGCTGATTGTAGGAGCGCCCAACTGGGAACCCTTCAAATTTGGCAAGTTCTTGTATACCTGCCTGAATCACAAAGGAATCATCTTTGTGTATTGAAATCCTGCTGCTGGGTTTGCCACTGCTTCTTCAGGTCAACTTTGAGGATCTTCAGTTATCAGGTTGATTCCACATTGGACACTATGGTGTACAATGATGCACTTGGGTCTGGTGTACAATGATGCACTTGGGTCTTCTATCGATCATTCTGCCACAGGTGCCCAATCTGACTGATTCTGGAGAAAGTACATGCAGGTTCACTGACCCTAAACAATACAGTAACTCCTTGCCGTCAAATATTTGACCTAGTTTACAGGTATAATACTATCAATAGTTCAAAGGCTTGTTGCTCTGAACCTGCGCAAATTGATGTTTTCCATCCTTAGCCAGCTAGCTGGTGAATTTACCACAAGGCACTTGGGTTAATTATTACAACAGAGGTGCCAATCTTGAATGATTTTAGGGTCCTCCATCTCTACAACATTGTCCACAAACTTGGTAACAATGCTACCAAATATTCATCCATTTCATTTGATGTTTAATCATGACTGGTCTCCACTGACGGACTTTCTTAACTAGCAAAAAATGATCCTTCCCACCTTTAGGAGACTTGCTGTTGGGATCACCATTGGGTCTTCACATCTATGATGAGGCTTTTTTTTTTTATTGGATGATCATTACCCTAGTTAAGCCAAACCTGGTATTAAAAACTTAATTTGCCAATTTAATCTATCATAGGGTACACAATATAGTTGGTGGCTCTTTTGATGACCCAGTTATTACTTCCATTTGATGATTAATCATTGGCTTTTTCCTCTGTACACAAACTACTCTCTCATTGGCCCACTTGCTGTTGGGTCCACCCATGAGCACTAAGGATTATTATTAAGCATTTTGGAGTCTTGTTCTATCGATCTACCAGTGGTCTGAAACCTAACTAATATAAAGGAATTCACATCCAGCTCCATCCCTCCATAAAGCATACTATACTGTTAACGCTGATGGAAAATATTTGACTACGTTTACAGTTTTCTTTGAAAACAGAAAGCCATTCATGTTTTTCTAGTTCTGTATAATTCCGTTATCCCCATTATAACTGGATGATAATTCAGACCTTCTGGGGTCATCACAACACAGAATCAGACCGGCAATCAGAGGGCAATAAAACCTTCACACTGCTTATCTATGAACTGCTCCAATATTTTTGCTTATCTCTCTCCCATAATGACTATTCCGCTTCACATCACTTGTCTTATCTATTGAGTTATTTCTGTGCTGTCTTGTGTATAAATATGTGATTCTTCAAATGTTGTATTAGTCTATGCCTGATGAACAGACCTGAGTAGTCTCGAAAGCTTGCAATGTGTTACCATCTTTTCAGTTAGCCATTAAAAGGTATCAACCACTGAGGACTCTCAATTCTAAATATTCTTGGATGATTTTAGACCTTTTTTGCTGGCCCAGTTGTAGTTTTCAATGACACTATTCATTTTTATGCATAATGTACTAAACAATTAGAAAAAAACCCTCCCAAGCATGGTGAAAGGAAGACCACTCTGCCATTGTTTTTTTCAGTTTTGTTTTTACATTGTTCATTTTGTGTATCAACAAATTGGTGAGATCCCTCACCCGATAAATATCATGAGGGGATATTCATAGTATAACTGATTACACCTACAAAGATAAACGAATAACCCCAAATACAAAACCAAATGAATGGAATAATAAAATATTTTATTGAATACTATTTAAAAAGACAAAGGATAAAACCAGCAAAATAGACAGATATAATACCATAAACATTAGGCGTTACATGGTAGACATGGGGCAAATGTAATTAAATAACATACAATCTTCATGGAACAAAGCATAAAGTGCAGTGAGCAGATACATCTGAATAAAAATGCATAATATGTGAATAAGATATATATACCAGTATAAAGTGCCCAATGCCTCTCCAACTCCAACGTACGTTTCGCTTGATGTGGCTTTCTCAAGGAGTCCTTGAGAAAGCCACATCAGGCGAAACGTACGTTGGAGTTGGAGAGGCATTGGGCACTTTATACTGGTATGTATATCTTATTCACATATTATGCATTTTTATTCAGATGTATCTGCTCACTGCACTTTATGCTTTGTTCCATGAAGATTGTATGTTATTTAATTACATTTGCCCCATGTCTACCATGTAACGCCTAATGTTTATGGTATTATATCTGTCTATTTTGCTGGTTTTATCCTTTGTCTTTTTAAATAGTATTCAATAAAATATTTTATTATTCCATTCATTTGGTTTTGTATTTGGGGTTATTGTTCATTTTGTGGTAAAAATGACCTGGAGACATGATTCTTTAGTTCTGTATATTTGCGGCAAAACCAAATTTTGGCCTGATAACATGCATAGAAGTTGACACAAATGGGTTTGAATGGCTACTAAAGGTAACATCCTCACCTGTGACGAGTTTGCTTGTAATCAGTGTTTGTGCATAACAGCTGAGTGAGTTTCTGGGATCCAGACAGACTCTTGCATCTCTCATCCAGCCTCTGACGTTTCTGGTTTGTGAGAACAGAAAAGAAAGAGAGAGCAGCATCCAATCCGGGTGAAAAAAGTGACCGAAAATTTATTGTGCCATCATCACATACAGTACTTGTGATGTGATGATGGCACAATAAATTTTCGGTCACTTTTTTCACCTGGATTGGATGCTGCGCTCTCTCTCTTTTCTGTGAATACTTTTTGTCCATTTGGGTCCTTGGCCGTGCATCTTGATCATCCCTGCTGTGCTGTCGGCTGTTCTATGGTTTCTGGATTGTGAGTCATGGGGAAGCTTTATAAAACAGTAAAGGGATACAAACAAGATATACACGGAATTGATAATGCCAGTCATAAGCTTTCAAACTGTGATTAACAAATGGAAAATCAGGGGCTCTGTAAAAAAAAAAATCCACAGTCACGTAGACCAACAAAAATTTTGCCCATAACTTCCAGGAAAATTGTTTGGGGTGCAAAGAAAAACTCACAATTAGCATCAGCTGAAATACTGGACTCTCTGAAAACTAGTGGTGTGGCTGTTCCAGATGCACAATAAGGAGTCGCATGAAGAACAATGTTCTGCATAGTCGAGTCACCAGAAGAAAGCCATTTCAGGGCAAATGCCACAAAGTATCTTGCTTGCAATACGCAAAACAGCACAGAGACAAGCCTCAAAACTTCTGGAACAAGGTAATTTGGAGTGATGAGACCAAAATTGAACTTTTGGTCACAACCATAAACGTTACATTTGGAGAGAGGTCAACAAGGCCTATAATGAAAGGAACACCATTCCTACTGTAAAGCATGCAGATGGATTGCTGATGTTTTGGGGATGTGTGAGATACAAAGGCACAGGACACTTGGTCAAAGTTGAGGGAAAGATGAATGCAGCACATTATCAGCAAATATTGGAAGCCAATTTGCAATCATCAGCCCAGAAGCTGCGCATGGGATGTACTTGGACGTTCCAACTCGACAATGATCCAAAACACAAGGCCAAGTCGACCTGTCATTGGCTACAGCAGAACAAAGTGAAGGTTCTGGAGTGGCCATCTCAGTATCCTGACCTCAATATCATTGAGCCACTCTGGGGAGATCTCAAGCTCGCATTTCATGCTAGACAGCCCAGGAATTTACAGGAACTGGAGTATTTTTGCCAAGAAGAGTGGGCAGCTTTACCATCTGAGAAAATAAGGGACCTCATCCACAGCTACCACAAAAAACTTCAAGCTGTCATTGATGTTAGTGGGGGCAATACACGGTTTTAAGAAATGGGGTATGTAAACTTTTGATCAGGGTCATTTGGATGTTTTGGGTTGTTTGTTATTATGATTTAGAAAGAGAAAACACAGTAGTCTGACAATAAATGGCTTCACCCAACCACTAACCATGAGTGGAGAAAAAGTTTTTGTGTTATCATTCATTTTGAGCACAACTGTATATACACTGGGGAAAATAAATATTTGATACACTACCGATTTTGCAAGTTTTCTCACCTACAAAAAATGGAGAAGTCTGTAATTTTCATCGTATGTACACTTCAACCGTGAGAGGCAGAATCTAAAGAAAAAGAAAAAAAATCCAGAAAAACACATTGCTCTATACACAGGCACCCTGACTTGTGACATCCTCCAGAGGAAGCCCAAGTGAAACGTGCGTCAGGGCCGCTCATCCGCTCTTATCCACACGGGTTACTATGGGTAAGATGGCCTTTTAAGCATACTAACTTTTCACCTTGCATTTTCATGACACTATTTTGTGTACAAGTGGCACAAGACTTACTTGCTGTTTAATTTTATTTTTCTTGGCCAATAAACATTTTTACGCTACTCCTATTTGCCTAAATATATTTCAGGGGACACATTATCATTATTGTACAGGCTATTTCACATTTGAGCGATAACTAATATAATTGTCAGTTTTTGATTTATACTTTCACTTTCTGTTGTCCCAGATTTATGTATATACAATATTGTACATATATGTATTGGCCTTTACTACCTATACCCTTCACATTTTAGAGGATCTGTAGCATCTTAACATTTTGTGTCATCACGATTGACTTTTTATATTATTTATTTTTGCCAGTGTTTTTGAAGTTTGTAATAGACATATTGTTATAAGTATTCATCTTGTTGGACTCTGACTCCGTGTCGCTCATAGGTTACAGCTTCATGGGAGTGTCCATTATTATTTTTTATAGACCATTTATTATCACTTCGCCATGATCATTATTATTATTTTTTATTTATATAGCGCCATTAATTCCACGGTGCTGTACCTGAGAAGGGGGGTTACATACAAAGTTATAGATATCGTTAACAGTAAACAAATTTACAATGACAGACTGGTGCAGAGGGGAGAGGACCCTGTCCTTGCGGACTTACATTCTACGGGATAGTGGGGAAGAGACAGAAGGTTGGGGGTGCAGCAGCTCTGGTAGTGATGATGAGGCGGCGGCTCGGGTGGTGGTGAGGCGGCAAAATGGTTATTGCAGGCTGTAAGCTTTCCTGAAAAGATGGGTTTTCAGGTTCCATTTGAAAGATCCGAGGGTGGTGGATAATCGGACGTGTTGAGGCATGGCATTCCAGAGGATAGGGGATAATCGGGAGAAATCTTGGAGGCGGTTGTGTGAGGAACGAATAAGTGTGGAGGAGAGTAGGAGGTCTTGGGTGGATCGAAGATTACGTGAGGGAAGATATTGGGAGATTAGTTCAGAGGTATAGGGAGGGGAAAGGTTGTGGATGGCTTTGTAGGTCAATGTTAGTAGTTTGAACTGGATTCGTTGTGGAATTGGGAGCCAATGGAGGGATTTGGAGAGGGGGAGTAGCGAGGAGAGAGGTGGATTAGTCGGGCAGCAGAATTGAGGACAGACTGGAGTGGTGCAAGAGATTTAGCAGGGAGGCCACAGAGGAGAGTGTTGCAGTAGTCAAGGCTGGAGATGATGAGGGCACGTACAAGAGTTTTAGTAGATTGAGGACTGAGGAAGAGACGGATTCTGGAAATATTTTTGAGTTGGAGGCGACGGGAGGTGGCAAGAGATGGGACGTGTGGTTTGAAGGACAGAGCAGAGTCGAGAGTTACTCCGAGGCAGCGGATTTCACGTGCTGGAGAGAGCGTGGTGCCGTTTACCATAATAGATAAATCGGGTAGGGAAGATACGTGAGATGGAGGAAAGATAATGAGTTCAGTTTTGTCTACGTTGAGTTTTAGGAAGCGAGAGGTGAAAAGTGAGTATATGGCTGATGGACACTCTGGGATTCTGGACAGCAGAGAGGTGACATCTGGGCCAGAGAGGTAGATCTGAGTGTCCTCTGCATACAGGTGTTACTGGAAGCCATGGGACTTTGAGTTGTCCTAGGCCAAGAGTATACATGGAAAAAAGTAGGGGTCCCAGGACAGAGCCTTGGGGGACTCCAACAGAGAGGGTGCGGGATGAGGAGGTAGTGTGGGAGTGGGAAACGCTGAATGTGCGGTTAGAAAGGTATGAGGAAATCCAGGACAGGGCAACGTCTTTGATGCCAAGGGAAGAAAGAATCTGTAGCAGTAGGAAGTGGTCAACTGTGTCAAAGGCAGAGGACAGGTCAAGAAGGAGTGGAGAACTGTCTGTTAGCTTTGGCTGTGAGTAAGTCATTATTAGTAATTTTGGTCAGGGCAGTTTCAGTGGAGTGGTGCGGGTGGAAGCCAGATTGCAGGATGTCAAGGAGGGAGTTAGATGAGAGGTGGGAGGAAAGTAGAGCATGGACATGCTGTTCAAGGAGTCTGGAAGCAAACGGGAGCAGTGATATGGGGCGATAGCTGGGCATAGCAGTTGGGTCAAGATTTGATTTTTTGAGGATGGGTGTTATGGTGGCATGTTTGAAGGCAGAGGGGAAGGTACCAGAAGTTAGGGATAGGTTGAAGAGATTGGTTAGGGCTGGAATGATCATGTTAGTGAGGTTGGGGAGCAGGTGGGAAGGGATGGGGTCAAGTGCACAGGTGGTGAGGCGTGATTTGGAAAGGAGAGGAGTAATCTCTCCTTCAGTGATGTTGGAGAGGGAGGTTATTAGGGAAGGGCAGAGGTCTGGTATGTGGAGCGGTTGGGGTGGTGGAACAGTAAAGTTTTGCCTTGTTTGGTCAATCTTGTTTTTGAAGTAGGTGGCAAAGTCCTCAGCAGAGATGAGGGGAGTTGGAGGTGGCAGTGGTGGGCGGAGGAGAGAGTTGAATGTGCTGAGCAGTTGTTTTGGGTTGTGGGATAATAAAGATACAAGGTTTCTGAAATAGGTCTGTTTAGCAGAGGTGAGGGCTGATTTAAAGGCAAGTGAAGCTTGTTTGAAAGCTGTGAAGTCGTCACTTATGTACTATTATACAGTATTTTCTGTTCAGTTGATCTTGGTCTCAGTTACACAGTATTGCAGCATATGGTTAAAATGGTATTCTCATATGAAGCCCAAGCACCGAGGCACGGACTAGGCTTCATAAGAGAACAACAATGACAGCGACAGAGGCCTTACGCCGGCTCCCGACTGCCATTGTCTCTGACAGCGTCATCTAAATGATTGAACAGCAGTAGAGCTAGCTGTTACATGCCAAAGCCAACATTGTATGCCAGTTCCTGAGCCTGCTCTATACACGGGCACCCTGAGTTGTGACATAAATTGTGCGCTAAGGTTATGAATGGTCAATAAATATTCTGAACTTGTAAACAATGCCCTTGACTGCTTTGCAATAACCGTCCACTTGGAGCGCTGTTCCGTTGGTGCTCACAGCTAATTGAACCATTGTGTAATACTAATGAATGCTTATACAGAGAGATTAAATCATTAGTATTAGCCACATTTATCTTCTTGTGTATAAACGAACTTACAAGATGAAAGTTAATATGAACCCTACATTGTGAAGGGTGACTTAATTAAGGGCAGGGAAATCGGAGGCTTTTAGGATGTTCAAAAGCCTCATTTCGCTGGAGGGGAAATTGTGTTGTCAAACTAATCTGATATTATTTTCTGACAGGACAAGTGGCTGACCGTACCAACATAATAAGGTCTATGGGGAAATGTTATTTAGTGAATAGCCTGCTGGGAGTGATTTACTGTTTGCTAGTGCTGCACGTAACAGGTATTTGGCCAGAGGTATGCAATTATACAGTATTTGCAGCTAGTGTGAACATCTATATTTTATGTTACAGATGCCCTTAATTTCCATTAGCATTTCACATAAAACAATAAAAATAGAAAGTTCTGTAGCAACATCATTACTGTCACAATATTATATATATACATATATATATATATATATATATATATATATCAATCAGATGTAAATGATCATAAAAAGGACTTATAAGGCATTTTCACATTTGAGCATTATTTCACAGATCACATGTAGATTAAGCTTAGAACATAAAGACATTACATTACTGATCCTGAGTTACATCCTGTAGTATCCTCCAGAGCTGCACTCACTATTCTGCTGGTACAGTCACTGTGTACATACATTACATTACTGATCCTGAGTTACCTCCTGTATTATACCCCAGAGCTACACTCACTATTCTGCTGGTGCAGTCACTGTGTACATACATTACATTACTGATCCTGAGTTACATCCTGTAGATCTTTTATTATAAAAATGAAAAACATAACAATAATAATAACAACAGAAACATAACAGGAATATCAGCCAGAAAATAATCCGTATACTGAACACTGGTCCAGCCGATCATTCTCTCCTGTCACACATATTATACATATATACAGAATAATAACTAATAATAACTTACACCTTCCGGTCCGGTCACCAACAAACTAATAACAAACAATAAAATAAACAAAGGCTGACATAAATATGTACCTAATTTTTTTTAATATATATACATATATGAAATAACCAAACTATACAAATATATACAAGACTAAACTAAACACCCCACACTCAATCCCACCATTCCCAACCCCCGCACTGACCTGAGAGCTGGTCCTGCGTCTCATGCCTCAGTCCATGTCCAATGTCCATAGGCCAGATCAGGCAGTGCCAGTGTTTCCCCAAACACCCCAGTGTCCCATAGTCCCACAAGATAAACCCACCTCCCCCCTTTTCCCACCACCCAACCTAACACCTACACACAAATCTATATCCCTATATACAATATATACAGAAACAAACACTACAACTCCCACAAATCACAAAGCCCAAGTTCGGCGCCTGCAGCCCTACATCACTGTATACCGATCACAAAACAAAAATCTACAGTGTCAGCGGCAGCCCACCACCAGGAAAGGAGATGACCAGACTAGGGCACACTAAAAGAAAAGCCCCTCCAGAGGAGAGCGGCCCTACGTGTGCCCAGTCTATCATACTCCAGAGAGCACACCTTCGCCAGGTCACCGAGTATGGTCCTAAACACATCATCCACTGGGAGGATTTTCCGTTGCGTCGATACTAAGCACCGTGCGTTCTACGTGTGATACCTAACCACTGCACTAACTAGAAATAAGGTGCAGCGGTCCCGACCACCAAGGTCGCCGAATGCTCCATAGGCCCATTCCGCATAGGAAAGACCGGCCAGCCGAGACCAGCCAATGGAGGCGTCCACCCTGTTGTACACCTCTATGTTGAAGGGACAATGAAGCAGGAAATGGTCCATGCTTTCCAGCACGGTACCACAATGCTCCCGAGATCAGTTCCTGTCCTCAGAGCTCCTACACTTCAGATTGTCCCTCAGACACAGTTTCCCATGGAAGCAGCGCCAAGCCAATTCCCAAAACTTCGAGGGAATCCTGATAGAATTCAAAAGATGCAAACCCACTCCAAGATCCCGACTTGGGCAATCACTGAGCACCAGAGGCCTCTGGAAATCGGTCAACAGAACCCTATTGTCAAGGAGTTTCCTTGGCAGAGTCCTAGTCTCCCACATTCCCAGACCCCACCGGCGAATTACCTTCAGAACCAAGGAAGCGTAAGCCGGAAGATGTCCATGCGGTGTGCGAAGATCCTTCACTTGCCCTCCTGTCTCCCATTCCTGGAAGAAAGGCTGAAACCATCCCCTACAGGAGAATACCCACGGAGGAGCCTTCTCTTTCCAGAGGTTTGCAATATTGATCTTAATGAAGGTATCCACAAGGAATACCACAGGGTTGACCATACCAAACACTCCTAGTCTCCTCGTACGGTAAGTAACCTCCCTCTTGACCAGGTTTCAGTCTATTCCCCCATAATAGTTGGAAGAACAAACTGTAGACTCGAGTCTAGAGAGACTCTGGCAAGATGCACACACTGCCCAGATAAATCAGTAAAGGGAGCAGGTAAGTTTTGATCAGGTTTACCCTTTCCCTGAGGGTCAAAGACCAACCCTTCTATTGGTTCACCTTCTGAGTGGCGATCTCTAGCCTGCTATCCCAATTTTGTTTGGGGTAATCCCTGTGGCCAAATTCGATGTCAAGGACTTTTGCAGAGACTTTGGGTCCTGGAAGGGTGTCCGGGAGATCAAAACCAGGATCTCCTCCTCCCAGCCAGAGACTCTCACACTTATCCCAGTTGATCTTGGACCCGGATGCCGCCAAGTAGCAATCTTCCTCTGACATCAGCCACCCTGCCTCCTCGTGAGAGGAAACAAAAACAGTGACATCATCGGCATACGCCACCACCCTCAGAGTGGCTTCTGGTGCTGCCCGGTCCATCCCGATCCCGGCCAACGGTCCACGCTCCACCCTCCTAAGAAGTGGGTCGATCGCAAACACGTACAGCAGCGGGCTCAAGGGACAACCCTGGCGAACACCAGATCCAACCTCAAAAGAGCTGATAATCCAACCGTTCACAAGCGGGAAACTCTCTGCAAGGTTTTAAGCCAATCAACAAAACCCCCCGGCAGGCCATATCTCAGGACAGACCAGAGGTACTCATGATTAACCCTATCAAACGCTTTTGCCTGGTCCAGTGACAGCATGTACCCCTTCCAGTGACCAGCCCTACCCTGCTCCACCGCCTCCCGGACACTGAGCACAGCACTAAATGTGCTGCGACCTTGAACAGAGCAATGCTGGGCCTCCGAAAGGAGTCGGGGTGCAAATTTCACCAGCCGATTAAACAGCACCTTTGCCAGAACCTTCCTGTCTGCATTGAGAAGCGCTATGGGACACCAATTCTCAATGCACGATGGGTCCTTACACTTTGACAAGATGATCAGGGCAGACCTCATCATTGACTTTGGCAGAGTGACCGAGGAAAGACACTCATTGAATACCTCAGTGAAGAGGGGAGCCAAAGCGTCCCTAAAGGTCTTATAGAACTCGGATGTTAAACCATCTGGACCGGGTGATTTTTTTTGGTCAAGCCCTTCAATCGCCAACGTAACTTCCTCTTCCCTGATCATCTCTGTCAAAACGCCAAGAGAGAGGTCTACCCCTGGTTCAGGAACGGCTTCAGCCAGGAAAGCCGACATCTCATCCCAATCAAGATCCCTCTTCCCCAAGAGGTGCGAAAGAACCCCCTGATGAAGGAAAGATTCCGAAACGCGCGTCGGGGAGCGCGTGATAGGAACGTGGTGACCCCTATAGGTAATGATCTGACTATGTGATACCGCGCTATATATGAATTAATTGTAATTTTCCAGAGAAAAAGGTGGCACTGTTTGTTTTTTATATATTGTGCACAGCTCTGATTGCACAGGCACTCTGCACCTTATTTTGGACATGTGAAAAACTTGTGAATATATATAAATGTGGTTTCAAAAGGCACATGTGGTTTTTTATTACTCTTTTGCACATTGCACTTTTTCATGTGTGTTATTTATTTATTATTATATTATTATTTTTATGTAATTTTTGCACTTTTTTATAATTTCCTTTGGAAAATGGTCATTTCATAATATATGTGGTATACATATTTGATATATTAATTGGGTCCTATTATTCTTCTGAAAATTGTTCCTATACGTGCACTTTTTTTTTTTTTTTTTAATTGGTTTTAATATAACCACCTGTATAATACAAATATAATAAAATAATATTTAATAAGTACACCCTGTCTGGTTTTCTTTGGTAAAGAGGTCTTTTGATTGATTGGTTGGTGTATTTTATCCCTAACAGTGTGTTATCACTGATTTCACTGGACACTGGTGATATATTTTATTAATTTTTATTATTATTATTATTATTATTATTATTATTATTATTATTATTATTATTGTTATTTATTATTTTTTATAATATACAATAATATATTATATCCAGTGTTGGTGTGTTCTCTCCCAAGAGGTGTGAGTAGAAGGATCTGACAACCTCCTCCAGGATCCCTGATCTGGATCGCCTCAGGGACCCCGTAGTGTCGACCTGTCCTGTAACCACTTTACTATTCACTGACATCTTGCAGTTTCTGTAAGGGTCGGCCGAGCGGTACTTCCTGTAATCCCTCTCAAAAACCAAAGATGCGTGTCTATCATACTGACACCTCATGAGCAAAGATTTCACTCTGGAAATCTCCTTGCGGCTACCTCCAGTTGAGACAAGATGCTCGAGTTTCCTCGTCAGACCCTGATATATGCGGTACCTGTTCGGACTCCTGAGGCTTGAGAGCTGGCGGAAGAATCTCGCCACCCTTTTCTTGAACATCTCCCACCACTCTGACTTACTACTACAAAGATCCAGTAAGGGTACCTGACTCTGAAGAAAATCCTCAAAGGACTGTCTTATATCTGCTTCTTCCAAGAGACATGAATTGAGCCTCCAAAAGCCTCTTCCCATCCGGAGAGTCTTTGTAACATTCAGAGAAAACAATATTAAACAGTGGTCGGAGAACTCCACCTCAACAACAGACACTGCTGAAGAGACAGCTTCCTCCTTTAAATAAAACCTATCTATTCTGGACCTACAGTTACCTCTATGATAGGAGGACCCCTCGTGGCCTGGGGTGTGCCGAATGTGGACATCCACCAGGCGAGCCTCAATAGCTATACAATTAAGGGCGACGCTATCATAAGTCAGCTGGTCTCTGGAACCTCCTCTATCTCGGGGCCTCGTGACAGTATTGAAGTCCCCTCCAAAGGTAACCTGTCGACTTGTAAAAAGGTAGGGCTTGGGCCTCATAAAGAGACACTTCCGGTCCCACTTAGATTGGGGACCATAGATGTTAATGAGCCTGAGCTCTTGTCCCTTCATGAGGACATCTAAGATCAGGCACCTCCCCATTTCTAACTCAATAACCCGTCGGCATTCCACCGGTGCGGTAAAAAGGACCGCCATTCCGCTATACGGCTCCGCTAGAAGAGACCAATAGGAGGGCCCGAGTCTCCACTCCCTTTTGGCTTTGAACACATCTGCCATGTTTGGCAGTCTGGTCTTTCAAAAAGAAAATGTCAGCTTCAACACAGCTGAGAAAATCAAAGGCCGCAAATCTGGCTGTATTTGACTTTATGCTGGCGACATTAATGGACGCCAGCGTCAATGGAGTGGGTACCGGAATCATTAGTGATTGAGTTAAATGGCTTTTTTTCTTCCCACTCCCCTTATCCTCTGCCTCAGAGGAGGAATCCTTCCCCCTCTTTAATGACACAGAGGTGTCCATTCCCACGCGATTTTTCTTTTTGTCGTCCTCGTCTCCGGACTCCGGGCCAGTCCCTCCATCCAGGGACCTTACATTCCCAGAAGAAGGGGTTAATTCGTTGTTAAAAATAACGGGGACTCCCGCTGACGACACTGAGGCTGCAGGGAGTCCCCGTAGTTTTTAACAACGAATTAACCCCTTTAATTAACCCCTACAACTCCAAAATTTAACCCACAAACCCTCATCTAATTACTAGTGATAGACATCTTAAAAAGAAAAACCATGAAATGAAATGGTTAACTGTATGTAAACCATGTGTCATTTCATGTCGGGTAGGAGAATGATTTTCCAAAAGCCGGCTAATGTTTCAGCGGCTATTCTGCTATGAAGAACTGTATGAATTAGAAATATACTGTATATATAAATGTGTCTATATGACATGTGTGTATATGTGTGTATATATACAGTCATGGCCAAAATTATTGACACCCCTGCAATTCTGTCAGATAATACTCAGTTTCTTCCTGAAAATGATTGCAAACACAAATTCTTTGGTATTATTATCTTCATTTAATTTGTCTTAAATGAAAAAACACAAAAAGAATTGTCCTAAAGCCAAACTGGATATAATTCCACACCAAACATAAAAAAGAGGGTGGACAAAAGTATTGGCACTGTGCGAAAAATCATGTGATGCTTCTCTAATTCGTGTAATTAACAGCACCTGTAACTTACCTGTGGCACCTAACAGGTGTTGGCAATAACTAAATCACACTTGCAGCCAGTTGACATGGATTAAAGTTGACTCTACCTCTGTCCTGTGTCCTTGTGTGTACCACATTGATCATGGAGAAAAGAAAGAAGACCAAAGAACTGTCTGAGGACTTGAGAAACCAAATTGTGAGGAAGCATGAGCAATCTCAAGGCTACAAGTCCATCTCCAAAGACCTGAATGTTCCTGTGTCTACCGTGCGCAGTGTCATCAAGAAGTTTAAAGCCCACGGCACTGTGGCTAACCTCCCTAGATGTGGCCGGAAAAGAAAAATTGACAAGAGATTTCAACGCAAAATTGTGCAGATGTTGGATAAAGAACCTCCACTAACATCCAAACAAGTTCAAGCTGCCCTGCAGTCCGAGGGTACAACGGTGTCAACCCGTACTATCCGTCGGCATCTGAATGAATAGGGACTGTATGGTAGGAGACCCAGAAAGACTCCACTTCTTACCCCGAGACATAAAAAAGCCAGGCTGGAGTTTGCCAAAACTTACCTGAAAAAGCCTAAAACATTTTGGAAGAATGTTCTTTGGTCAGATGAGACAAAAGTAGAGCTTTTAGGGCAAAAGCATCAACATAGAGTTTACAGGAGAAAAAAGAGGCATTCAAAGAAAAGTACACGGTCCCTACAGTCAAACATGGCGGAGGTTCCCTGATGTTTTGGGGTTGCTTGGCTGCCTCTGGCACTGGACTGCTTGACCGTGTGCATGGCATTATGAAGTCAGAAGTCTACCAACAAATTTTGCAGCATAATTTAGGGCCCAGTGTGAGAAAGCTGGGTCTACCTCAGAGGTCATGGGTCTTCCAGCAGGACAATAACCCAAAACACACTTCAAAAAGCACTAGAAAATGGTTTGAGACAAAGCACTGGAGACTTCTAAGGTGGCCAGCAATGAGTCCAGACCTGAATCCCATAGAACACCTGTGGAGAGATCTAAAAATGGCAGTTTGGAGAAGGCACCCTTCAAATATCAGGGACTTGGAGTAGTTTGCCAAAGAAGAATGGTCTAAAATTCCAGCAGAACATTGTAAGAAACTCATTGATGGTTACCGGAAGCGGTTGGTCGCAGTTATTTTGGCTAAAGGTTGTGCAACCAAGTATTAGGCTGAGGGTGCCAATACTTTTGTCCGGCCCATTTTTGGAGTTTTGTGTGAAATGATCAATGTTTTGCTTTTTGCTTCATTCTCTTTTGTGTTTTTTCATTTAAGACAAATTAAATGAAGATAATAATACCAAAGAATTTGTGTTTGCAATCATTTTCAGTAAGAAACTGAATATTATCTGACAGAATTGCAGGGGTGTCAATACTTTTGGCCATGACTGTATATATATACACTCACACGTGTGTTTAGATCTATTCTTTCGTTTCTTTATTTAACCGGTCAGTGTGATTTTACTGTACTGTAAAAAGAATTATTGCCGGCTTTTGGTAAAGGACGCCGGGTGCGATTTTATCTCAAGTCACACATCCGGTCCATTTGTCATCCGATTTTTTTCTCGCCCCCATAGACTTGCATTGTCGATTCCGATCCGAAAATCGGTGACAATCGCAGCATGCTGCGATTGTCTCGGTCTGAGGAACGGATCCGACAAAAAAACGCATGACAGGAGCAGCACCATAGAATAACATTGGGACGAATGCTATGCGATTTTTTTATCGCATTGCATTCGTCCGATTTAATCGCCAGTGTGACTCCGGCCTTAGGAACGCTTTCCTCACCCCCAGCTCATTAATATCCAGCTTCAGTTGCTTTACCTCCGGTTGGAGTTGGGTCTGGAGGAACCTGCAGCTTTGGCGCTTGTGCAGCGCATCTCCTCCCGGAGCATCCTGATGGTCTTACTCGCCTCTTCATACTCACGGAGGTGGCTCATGACCCAGGAGGCATAGGTGGACACAGACTCCTTTGGTTTCTGCAGCCCCCAACCATCGCCAGTGAGGTCGGCCTCACCTCCGTGAGCACTCAGCTTTCCTCCGGAGGGACCGCCATCTTGCATGCTGCTAGCAGGCTTCTCCTCCATGTTGGAAGCCTTACGGCTTCTCTGGGTCTCTGCAGGCCTGGGGGGAGTAGGAGCCACATTGCTGCGGCTCCTGGTGGAGCGTCTCACCCTCGTGTCCTCTGATGTGCAGGCCGGTTGCTGGTTTCTTCTGCTCCCCGCCGGCCTGGACCGGGAAACAGAAGCCTGGGACTTGGCTCCTTCACTCATCCCAGGAAACCCACTCCTCCCTGGGTAGGAGAGAGAGCAGGTCCCTGGGTGGAGAGGTGTTGATTCTCTGTAGCTCAGGAACACACAGCAGGATCAGTGTGGACCACACCCACAATTAGCACACTCGCTATTCTGCTGGTGCAGTCACTGTGCACATACATTACATTACTGATCCTGAGTTACATCCTGTATTATACTCCAGAGCTGCACTCACTATTCTGCTGGTGCAGTCACTGTGTACATACATTACATTACTGATCCTGAGTTACCTCCTGTATTATACCCCAGAGCTGCACTCACTATTCTGCTGGTGCAGTCACTGTGCACATACATTACATTACTGATCCTGAGTTACATCCTGTATTATACTCCAGAGCTGCACTCACTATTCTGCTGGTGTAGTCACTGTGTACATACATTACATTACTGATCCTGAGTTACATCCTGTATTATACTCCAGAGCTGCACTCACTATTCTGCTGGTGTAGTCACTGTGTACATACATTACATTACTGATCCTGAGTTACATCCTGTATTATACTCCAGAGCTGCACTCACTATTCTGCTGGTGCAGTCACTGTGTACATACATTATATTACTGATCCTGAGTTACATCCTGTATTATACGCCAGAGCTGCACTCACTATTCTGCTGGTGCAGACACTGTGTACATACATTATATTACTGATCCTGATTTACATCCTGTATTATACCCCAGAGCTGCACTCACTATTCTGCAAGTTGTTATTGGGAAAAGTTAGGCTACTTTCACACATCCGTTTTTTTAAATCCGGCATGATGCGGCGAAATTTGTGAAAACCGGATCCGGAATTGGATCCGTTTTTTTCACATAGAATGTAATGATCGCCGCATCATGCCAGATGGACATGCGGCGCCTCCGGGTTTTGCCGGATACGGCAAACATGCGCCGTCCGGCATCTGCAAAAAAACGTTGGCTGCAACGTTTTTTTGCAGCGCCGGACCGGCTTTTTCAACTGCGCATGCCCGGGCACTATGAGTTTTAACCCCACAAGTGCCAGGCGCGCATCTCTCTCTCTCCCCCTCCCCTTCTCTCTCTCTCTCTCTCTCTCTCTCCATACGCTCCATACCTTTCTTTGGCTGGCTCTGTAGTCCCCCTCTGTCTCTCTGGCTGCTCTCTCGTCCCCCACTGTCTCTCTGGCTGCTCTCTCGTCCCCCGCTGTCTCTCTGGCTGCTCTCTCGTCCCCCGCTGTCTCTCTGGCTGCTCTCTCGCCTCCCGATCTCTCTCCGGCTCCTTTAAATGTCCTCCAAGCCGCATCAGGGGCTGCATGTACATCCGGTGTCATCGCTGCAGGCCAGATCCGGCGGCCCGGCTATTCGCCGCAGGCCGCCGGACCCCTGACACCGGATGTGTGAAAGAGGCCTTAGCAAGCTTGTGGTCAGAGTTACCCCTGAGGGTACGTGCACACGCTGCGGAATGCTCTGCGGATTTGGCCGCACGGATTTTGTAAAATCCGCAGGTAAATCTGCAGGTCAAAAGACCTGAGGATTGGCCAGCGGTTTTGCCCTGCGGTTTATCATCTCTACAATGGAGGAGATGGTAAACCGCAGTGGAATCCGCAGAAAGAATTGACATGTCAATTCTTTCTGTGGTTTAGAAACCGCAGCAAATCCGCGCGGAAAAATCGGCACCGTCTGCACTGCGGTTTTTACTATCCATAGGATATTATGGTACTGTACACCGCATCAGAATCCGCAGCGTGTGCACACACCCTGACACTTTAGCGAAGCTCATATAGTTCAGGTAGACCGTTTGCTTTATCACACAGTACCTGATATATTAATGAGGGAATAATGGGAGTAGTCTTGTTTGCAGAATTAGGAAGGCAGCTTTGGACTACATATTTGCCAATGTTTCTGGAGTATTTTCCAAGTCCTGTCCAAACCTTGCCCATTCCCTCCTTAGAATGCATCTCTCTCTCCTGCAAATTCCTCCGTCCCATCCACAGAACACCTGTTTTTGGGCAGGTTTTTCATTTAACCCACCCTTTTTCCCATAGGAGGTTGTGGGAAATCTGTGACATTTGGTAAGCTGTAGTTTGGGATCTGAGGATTGTAGGCTTAGGGCGCCTATAGGTTGTGTGGACTCCCTGTTTACAGCAGTAATTTGGAGCTTGCATCTTGCAGTTTTTGGGTAGGAGATGCTGCATACATGTTCTCGTTGTCTTCATTTTTACTTATTCTATTCTCCTAAAGTTCCTATAAATTGATACATGTGAGATGTCTGTTTTGCATGAGGTTCGCGTGATTTGCTGGTGCTCTTCTTCAAGGTTCTTGTCACAAGATATTGAATCAAACCTATTACGTATTCCCTACAGATCCCTCCGCTGGGCTATAGGTCATAGCACAAATAGGTGAAGTGCGTTTCTCTAGATGCTAAAAGCTGCGTTCACGGAGATGAACAGTGTTACCCTGACATTTCCACCTTGTTTAGTGCCCTTGGTCAGATCTCTGAGAATTTATAGTGCCGCCATTGTATATGGTGAAAAACCTGTTAAGTGTTTTTCACTTGATTGCATTAACACCAGATTGTACGAACCAGAGAGTGTTTACTATGTGATTTATCAATTGAGTTTGTTTATATTGTACCAACACATTCTGCAGCGCTGTACACAGGTTTCAGTATCCATCCATATTCACAACTGAACAGTGAATCTATGGGTATGTGCACACGTTGCAGAACCTGCTGTGGAATTTTCCGCGCAGATTTTGCTAAATCCGCAGGTAAAATGACCTGTGTTTTACCTGCGGATTTACTGCAGTTTTTGTGCCGATTTCCCCTGCGTTTTGAGACCTGCGGATTCCTATAATGGAGCAGGTCTTAAAACGCTGCGAAACTGCACAAAAGAAGTCACATGCTGCAGTTTCTAATCCACAGCAAATCTACGCGGAAAAATCATGTGCAGCATGTGCACTGCGGATTTTGATTTCAATATACTAGAATGGTACTGTACATCACTTGGTAGAATGGTACTGTACATCACAAATCCGCTGCGGATCCGCATTAGAATCCGCAATGTGTGCACATACCCTTTGGATGGTTTCACATTCGCGTCTGTGTGCGCAGCGCTTGATCCGCATGTGTACATATATTTAACATGGTGTACGCAGGGCCATGCGTTCGCATGCTTTTGCGTATGCATGTATCGTTTCGCAGTGTGTGGCGGTGCATGGCTAACGCAACATGTTTGATTTTTGAGGCGTCAAATATGCACAGGCATGCGGATGAGTGTGCGTCAGGAAAACACATTACTGTCTATGGAAACACATTAGTACGCAAGGACATGCGTACCCTTGCATTCGATGCGCATTCGTTCTTCAAAATGTAAATAGAAATTTCATGAGACACGCCCATTTTTGTCTCATGTCATATCGAATGCATGCGCATAAACAACGCAAACGCATGCAAAAATGCATACAAACGCATGCACACGTAGCGTTTTTCTGTCATGCTTAAGGCTAGCTTCACACTAGCGTTTTGGGCCGCAGCGCACGGCCGCCGCTAAGCCCCGCCCCTGCGGTCATCTCCTCCTAGTATCACACACGGCTGCATGCAATCTGCACACCCTATATTTAAAATCACAAAAATGGCCCAATGTATAATACAATCTGTATACACCACAGAAACAAATGCTTGAACTTTTGTGGTAACAACATAAGAAGCGTTGACCCCACACAATGATGTATATATCTTTAAAATTTTATAAACTTTATTAAACATAAAAGTCCAACATGACATACAAATATACACAATAAAGGTGCTAGAACACAAAAATAGGAAAAGGGACTACAATCCATGGGATCTCACATTACGGCATCAAAAGATAACCGCCCTCAAAAAGGGGCAATGCAAGGTGGACAAAAACCACTGTCATGATATCAAATTGCATAAATAAACAAGGTTGTAGTTATTTATAAGGCTACAATGAACCCGCAATCAATTGAGGCCAAAGAATGCCCACAAAGAATTATCAAGCTGCACAAAGTAGACCGCATGACCCTGTGATGCCCCTATAGCATAACCCCCATCGGAGGCCAGCTGTACACACATAGTTAATGGCTAAACTTTTTCATACCAGAATGTGCCGATGGAGATACCTGGACGTCCCTCTGCCCCGACGCGCGTTTCGCACTGCTTCTTCGGGAGGCGTGTCAGGGCAGGGGGATATCCTACCATATATACCAATATCGTGAGTGTATACTAATTAAAAAATCATGCAAACCTGTGTTTGATTACATTCACAATCGCGAATGACTGCCCACGCATGCGCAGTGGAAATATGACCCCGGCACTACCGGAAGTGATCAGATCGCGCATGCGCATATTATTGCTGCGTCACTAGGCAACACGATCACAGCGCCCATCATCTCCAATGGCTGCCAACGCATGCGCAATAGAAGTATGACCTTAGCCATGCTAAAAATAACCAAATGACGCATGCGCGGTACATTCCCACATCTCTAGGCAACAGATCCACGGCGCACACATAAACTTTATACCAACAGTGATCACAAAATCATTAATGGCACCAATGTTCCATGGCTCAATAACAACCAGAAAAAAACCTACTAGATCTACTTGAAAAATTTCGAGAGAAGCCCACTCATAATTTTAAAGGGGATTGGTGACGCATGCCCGGTACCACAAGGAACGTGATATAAAGGAGGGGGAGTACATCGCGGTCACATGACCCAGCGCTGCACAATCCCTGGTGGGATTATGCACACCAAACTCATGTTAAGACCACTTTGCACCCTCCAACGTCCCTGTGTATCCAGCATGCGTACTACCCAGAAAGAATGGATTCATGATCACACGTTATATACTTGTTAACCATTTCAAACGATCATAGTCCATATAAACTCAATATTCAATAGTATGGGCCAATTCGAAAAGTGACAGTACAATCATAATGTAAACTACGCCAATACGCTAAAACAGAATATCCATATATTTATATTTATACATAATATTATGAATAAAAACATTACAAAAGTCACATAATCCCATTATTGGCGGCGGATAAAAAATAATAAGGAATTGCATTTATACTTATTATGTACCACTGCAAATCGTACCACCCACCAATAATGAAACCCAATAGCACAATACAATATTGCACAGAATAATATGGACCATCCACAATTGATGATGAACATCCATCCATCCACTGTTGTAAAGCAACCAGACTTCAACCCAGGCTTCTTCCTGATTCTCCTTGATTCATCCAGAGAAGATAAGTGCCATTCAACGATGAACCCAAAACACAGATAAAGATAACTGAAATTAAAATAGTCAAGTTAAAAACACACCCATTAAAACTGAAAAATTAAAAGAAAGAAAACCCCCCACCTCAAACAAGAACAACCCCTATGGTACTATAGATATGCGCTGAAACCAAAGCTTTCATTTAAACCCTGGGGGGTAAGGGTCCCTAGCCTATATATCCATTGGCATTCTTTTTTGGCTAGTATCTTGGACACATCACCCCCTCTTGGGCCAATCGTCACTATATCAATCCCCTTTACAAGTAACAATCTAGAATTACATTGGTGGTATCTCCTAAAGTGCCTCGGAAGAGTCTTGAGTGAACTAATATCTGTAACAGTTTTAGCCTTGTCAATGTCTAAACAATGCTCACGGACCCTTACCTTCAATTCACGACTGGTCATGCCAATGTAAATCTTCCCACAGGGACACTCAGCGTAATACACTACCCCCTTAGATGAACAAGTAATATTGGCCCTAATTTCAAACTTTCTAGATTGATCAAAGTTAAAAAAATATGAACCTTTTTTCATGTTGGCACATCCTTTACAAAACCCGCAAGGAAAAAATCCTTTACGTTCTGGGTTCTTCTTGTTTTTCTCTCTTCTTTTAGGATCGTATGTGCTATGAACCAATATATCACGTAAATTGGGGGCCCTTTTTGCAACGAAAGATGGAGTATTTGGCAGACATTTTTTAAGGATAGGATCCGTAAGGAGGATTTTCCAATGTTTATCAATAATTCCTCGTAATTCCGACCACCTACTATTATAATTGGTAATGAACCTTACCTGTTTTTCTTCCTTGTCTTGCAACACCAAGGGCTGGTTTTTATGAAGTAGGGATTCCCTTGACGTATTTTTAGCTCTGTTATATCCCCTTTGAATGGCACGATGGCCATATCCCCAATCTTGAAACCGTTTTTTGAGAATAATAATCAACAATATCACAAATTATTTCACAAAGGCCATCATTAGCTGCAATAATCGGTCTCCCTGGAGGATTAAGCGGATCTTTGTGCACCTTTGGAATAAGATACAGGGTCGCCAATTTGGGACAGAATTTCTCATAAATTTCCAGCAGTTTTTTAGGGATGACGCTGTCTTCATATGCTTCAATCAAGATGTCCAACAACTCCATTTTAAATTTATATGAGGGATTATAGGTGAGCAACTTATACTCAGACAATTTATTTAGTAATTTGTAGGCCTGGGCCTCATACATCGCATTAGGCCAAATGACAATGTTGCCCCCTTTATCTGCCATCTTGAAGACAACGTCATCCCATTCTTTTAACTGCTGCAAAGCTTCCCTTTCAACCCTAGTCATATTGTTAAACATCTTATTTTTGGATTTTTTCAAACCCTCTATTTCCAAAGAAACAAGCTTAGTAAACATGTCAACAGCAGGAACTGTAGCCAATGAGTGGGCTTCTCTCGGAATTTTTCAAGTAGATCTAGTAGGTTTTTTTCTGGTTGTTATTGAGCCATGGAACATTGGTGCCATTAATGATTTTGTGATCACTGTTGGTATAAAGTTTATGTGTGCGCCGTGGATCTGTTGCCTAGAGATGTGGGAATGTACCGCGCATGCGTCATTTGGTTATTTTTAGCATGGCTAAGGTCATACTTCTATTGCGCATGCGTTGGCAGCCATTGGAGATGATGGGCGCTGTGATCGTGTTGCCTAGTGACGCAGCAATAATATGCGCATGCGCGATCTGATCACTTCCGGTAGTGCCGGGGTCATATTTCCACTGCGCATGCGTGGGCAGTCATTCGCGATTGTGAATGTAATCAAACACAGGTTTGCATGATTTTTTAATTAGTATACACTCACGATATTGGTATATATGGTAGGATATCCCCCTGCCCTGACACGCCTCCCGAAGAAGCAGTGCGAAACGCGCGTCGGGGCAGAGGGACGTCCAGGTATCTCCATCGGCACATTCTGGTATGAAAAAGTTTAGCCATTAACTATGTGTGTACAGCTGGCCTCCGATGGGGGTTATGCTATAGGGGCATCACAGGGTCATGCGGTCTACTTTGTGCAGCTTGATAATTCTTTGTGGGCTTTCTTTGGCCTCAATTGATTGCGGGTTCATTGTAGCCTTATAAATAACTACAACCTTGTTTATTTATGCAATTTGATATCATGACAGTGGTTTTTGTCCACCTTGCATAGCCCCTTTTTGAGGGCGGTTATCTTTTGATGCCGTAATGTGAGATCCCATGGATTGTAGTCCCTTTTCCTATTTTTGTGTTCTAGCACCTTTATTGTGTATATTTGTATGTCATGTTGGACTTTTATGTTTAATAAAGTTTATAAAATTTTAAAGATATATACATCATTGTGTGGGGTCAACGCTTCTTATGTTGTTACCACAAAAGTTCAAACACCCTATATTTAGCATAGGGTGTGCACACCATGCGCTGACCGTGCGCTAGTAGAGTTTTGCGTGCGCTGCGCCCTTTTGACGGTGCGCCGAACGCACCATGTTGCATTTTGGTGCGCTCGGAGCACCGTCAAAAGAGCGCAGCGCACGCAAAATTCTACTAGCGCACCGTCAGCGCATGGTCTGCGCACCCTATGCTAAGGATAGGGTGTGCAGATTGCATGCAGCCATGTGCGATACTAGGCGGAGATGACCGCAGGGGGCAGGGCTTAGCGTGCGCTGCGGCCCAAAACGCTAGTGTGAAGCTAGCCGAAGATGATGCGCATAAAAAACGCTGCGTAAACATGCATTTTGAATGCGTTTTTGGATGCGGATGATACGCTCCGGACTCAAACTCTAATGTGAACCTAGCCTAATACTTTTAGAGTTAGGACTTAAAGGTGTTTTTCAGGTGTTGGAAAAAAATAAAGAAAGAAGGTATTAGTAGTAAATTCTTAAATATCTTTATTTGGCACATCACTCCTGAGATCATTATAGAACAGTTATAGGCCTACTGTCCTAGAATTAATAGGACAGATACTTGTGGACATGTGCAGTAGTAAGCTCCTCTGCTCTGACCTGGAGATGACTAAGGCTAGTTTCACACTAGCGTTCTGGAGGGCTGCGGACTTCCTCCGTGAAGCTCCACCCACTGCCACACCGCCTCCGGTCAGCTCCGCCTACGTCTGCATGCAGCCTGCGTACCTATCTTTAACATTAGGTACGCAGGCCGTGCGGATGTATGCGGATGCATCCACGTGCATCGTTTTGATACTGCAGCGACCTGCGCCAAATGCAAGTGTTGCAATTTGTTTTTGTCGCCGCATCGTCAAAACGACGCATGCGGACGCATCCGCGTACATCCGCACGGCCTGCGTACCTAATGTTAAAGATAGTTACACAGGCCGCATGCAGACGTAGGCGGAGCTGACCGGATGAGGTGCGGAAGTGGGCGAAGCTTCACGGAGGAAGTCTGCAGCTCTACAGAACTCTAGTGTGAAACTAGATTAATGTAGTGTGCTTTCAAACTATTTCCAGATCACAGCAGTCGCTTTGCATCAGATAGTCAGGATGGACTGCGGTATGAGCAGCCTCTTCTCACCTTAGCATTTCTGGTATCTCTAGTTTTCGATCAGGGTGGACAGCAGTCTCTTCTTACCTCAGCAGTGCACCCCTGGTATCTCCACTATTAGATCAGATAGGCAAGGTGGTCAACAATGTGAGCGGCCTTTTCTTACCTCATAGATCAGATAAACAAGGTGGACAACAGTGTGAGCGCCTTTTTTTACCTTATAGATCAGATAGACAATGTGGAAAACAGTGTGAGCAGCCATTTCTTACCTCGGTACCCCTAGTATCTCCTTTGTTAGATCTGATAGACAAGGTGGACAACAGTGTGCGCAGCCTTTTCTTACCTCAGCACCCCTGTTATCTCCAGTATTAAATCAGATAGACAAGGTGGACTGCAGTTTGAGGGGCCTCTCCTTACTTCAGCACCCCTGTTATCTCCAGTATTAAATCAGAAAGACAAGGTGGACAGCAGTGTGAGCAGCCTCTTCTTACCTTAGTAGTCCTGGTATCTCGACTGTTAGATCAGATAGACACGGTGGACAGCAGTGTGAGCAGCCTTTTCTTACCTCAGCACCCCTGTTATCTCCAGTATTAAATCAGATAGACAAGGTGGACAGCAGTTTGAGGGGCCTCTCCTTACTTCAGCACCCCTGTTTTCTCCAGTATTAAATCAGAAAGACAAGGTGGACAGCAGTGTGAGCAGCCTCTTCTTACCTTAGTAGTCCTGGTATCTCGACTGTTAGATCAGATAGACATGGTGGACAGCAGTGTGAGCAGCCTTTTCTTACCTCAGCACCCCTGTTATCTCCAGTATTAAATCAGATAGACAAGGTGGACAGCAGTTTGAGGGGCCTCTCCTTACTTCAGCACCCCTGTTATCTCCAGTATTAAATCAGAAAGACAAGGTGGACAGCAGTGTGAGCAGCCTCTTTTTACCTTAGTAGTCCTGGTATCTCGACTGTTAGATAGACACGGTGGACAGCAGTGTGAGCAGCCTTTTCTTACCTCAGCACCCCTGTTATCTCCAGTATTAAATCAGATAGACAAGGTGGACAGCAGTTTGAGGGGCCTCTCCTTACTTCAGCACCCCTGTTATCTCCAGTATTAAATCAGAAAGACAAGGTGGATAGCAGTGTGAGCAGCCTCTTCTTACCTTAGTAGTCCTGGTATCTCGACTGTTAGATCAGATAGACACGGTAGACAGCAGTGTGAGCAGCCTTTCCATACTTCAGCACCCCTGTTAGCTCCAGTATTAGATCAGATAGACAAGGTGGACAGCAGCGTGAGCAGCCTCTTCTTACCTCAGCACTCCTGGTATCTCGACTATTAGATCAGATAGAAATGGTGGACAGCAGTGTGAGCAGCCTCTCCTTACCTCAGCACCCCTGGTATCTTGGTATCTTCCATTTTAGCATAATATATCCATTTGAGGCTCATCCAATAAGGATGTGAGGTGGAAGTTTGTTTTCATGCTCCCAGACTCCAGTCCTAATAACATTCTAGGAAAGGTTTCTGTCAGTGTAGCAAAACAGCGTCCATCTTAATATTTTATTGTGAATACGTACATTGACAAAACAAGTGTGATTTGCTAATTAAAGATATTAAGAAATGTATTTATAATTTATCTTTATTTTTTTTTTTCTATTCTCAGAGAATCTCTTTAAGGCTATGGCCACTCTATCAGTATTTAGTCAATATTCCACATCAGTATTTGGGAGCCAAAACCCGGAGTGGGTCAAACATGCAGAATTGGTGCACTTGTTTCTATTATACCTTGTCCTCTGATTGTTCCTCACCCGGTTTTGGCTTACAAATGCTGAGAAAAAATATTGAACAAATACTCATAGGTGGCCATAGCCTAAAGGAGATGTCCACTACTAGGACAACCCCTTCTTAAATTAAATGTTCAGCCTGAATAAAATAATAAATAATAGGTGTCGGCATTCGCGGTGGCGTTACTGTACCTGCCTTAGGACAAACTGAACATGAAGAGGAAGTTTGGGAGCAGCTGCAGCCCTGGCTTCCTCTTCATGTTCCGTTTATTACGAAGGCAGAGACAGTGACGTTAGTGCTGATTTGGCGTTACGTGTCACAACAAAGCATCCCAGGCCCCGGTGAGAGCGAGTGCTGAAACCGTGGGAGTGGCGCCAGCATGGGAGGTGAGTATAGGCTTTATTATTTTATTGGGGCCGAACATTTAATTTAAGAAGTGGTTTTGTTAGCAGTGGAAAACTCCTTTAAGGTAATTGTATGTAAAGGGTCCTGGGTAGTTAAAGAGAACCTGACACCTGATGCATGCTTCCCAATCTGTGGGGAGCATGTATCACCCACTGACTGTATGACATCCGCCATGAATGTTTGACTCTGAAACACTATGGCGCTTCATAGGAAAACTTACTTTAGTAGCTGCCGGAGATCAAGAACTCGCTATAGACTAGACGGACAGGCAGGTCACCTCACCCACTGACCTGGAGTGACCAGCCTCTGCCCTTGGGCCGGAGGTTCCTCACCCCTGATATAGACCCTCAGTGTTTGGATAATGGAGGTCTAAATACTCAGATGCCTATAATGATGGAATGACAATATAAAGGGGATTATCATAACCTCTGGTCAAGAGCAGTGTTGATAGACCTACCCATATACCAGATAGATCTTAGGTCTTAATCTTCCTTGTCTACAAATTGTTGGTTATGTTCCAAGAGGAAGGAAATTAAGAGTGATGTTACCGATTGTTAATCGAGTAATACTGAATAATGCTGCAATACAGTGCAATATAATAATCCTGTAATGCTTACATAACCAGTTCATTCATCATAGCCCAAATAACAGCGATACGTCATGTCTCCTTAATACCACAGCAGTCACCAAAATCTAAATTTGAGATGATCAAGACAGGAAGGTGTATGAGTTCCGTGAGAGATGTAGATATGGAGGGAAACTATGGCGGTAACTCACGGGGCAGGTGCACGCCTGTAAATCCATCCTCCTTTTTAAAGTCCAATTGATATGGATTAATATCTGTTGATAACGAGTTTTGACAAAGTAACTTAACCTGTCAAGTCCAATCCTGCTGTCTTCATATAGCTAGTTGTTGGTAGGCCACATGATTCTAGATAATTAAAACAATGCAGTAGAATTACCTGCAGTCCTATGTTAAACAACAGATGACGCCATTAAAGAAGACCTGTCACTTGCCATAAATATGTCATCTTTTTACCCGATGTAAAAGCCGCTATTCTAATGAATCTGTCGTTGTTTTTCTTTTGTTCCTGCGCCTCTCTGTCCTTGAGATACGGCCCGCTCTTCCCTGTATATAAATCTGGAGTTGTTAAACAAGTGGGTGTGGTCATTAACTCTTCTCTATGGGCTTTTTTTTTAAGGATCACACCCATTTGGATAAGAAGACTAGATTTATATACAGTGAAGAGGGAGCCGTATCTCAGGAACGGAGAGAAGCAAGAAAAAAAAGAAAGAGTATTCCAGATTCAGGAGAACAGCGGAAATTTTTTTTTACACATTTATAGCAAGTGACAGGTCTGCCGAAATCGTGCCAAGCAACAAACTCATCTCATGAAAACTCAAGTCATTATCTCAGTAAATTAGAATACTTTATAACACCAGCTTGAAAAAAATAATTTTAAGATCCGAAATGTTGGTCTACTGAAATGTATGTTCAGTAAATTCAATATTGGTCCATTCAAAATTGATGTTGTGTGTTAATAGTAAATGGACGATGGTGGCTTGGATTCACTCTGTGTCATGCTCCTCCACTTCAGACAGGTATCATTTTTGCCTGGAGTGTTCCTTTAACATTCCTCAAAAGGGGGTTTTGTACTGCTTTACCAGTCATATTGGTCCTCCTGCTTAAGTGTTAATATCTACTAGGGATACTTTTTGATTTCAGGTGGCGGTAACCAATCATCTTTACATTACAATTACATTGCCATTTTCTCTTCTTCTCTTTCAGTTTCTTGCGAAGATCTACACGCCAGCTTATATTTTATCAATGCATCTCTGCAAGAGGTAGTATTTGCTAGCACCACGGGGGCCTTGGTACCTTGCCCTGCAGAAGGAGTCCCCCGTGTGACGCTCAGATGGTACCTAGCAACGGGCGAGGAGATCTACGATGTCCCTGGGATCCGCCACGTCCACCCTAATGGCACTCTCCAAATTTTCCCTTTCCCTCCTTCAAGCTTTAATAACTTAATCCATGATAATACTTATTATTGCACAGCTGAAAACCCTTCAGGGAAAATCAGGAGTCAGGATGTCCACATTAAGGCCGGTAAGTGGGTACAATTTTTCTTAAATTTATTTATGTTTATTTTTTGTTTAATTTTAGTATCAATTATTAGATTTAAGTATGTAGAAGTAATTAATTTTATTATATATATTTTAGTTATTTTTAAAAACTTTCCTGCAAAAGCTATATTGGAGACATGAGCTTTCTGCCTCTATTTTCTTTATTGGTCGTGATTCTTTAAGGCAGTGGAAATGAATGGGAGTCAGTGGTCAAAACAAAAAATGTAATGGCTTATAACCATCTCCAGGAAGAAATGGCGTATAGGCCCTCCCACAGACACCAAGGAGTTCCCGGAGTTCTCTGTACTTCCTCTTATCTGAGTGTTGATATGTAGACTTATCTAGGCTCCAGCAGTACATGACTTGGATATTGGACGGACCCCACTCCATCTTAAAACCACCGTAACTACAGTAAACCTAGGCACAAGAATAAATACACAAAACACCATTATTTTGGTTGTCAAAATGGCCACAGCTTTATTTAAATCACAGGATTAAACATTTGCAGTAGGAGTCAGGTGACGTGCTAGTACATTGTGATTCCCAAGTACTGTGATATCCCAGCTGTCTGACATACAGCACCAGGACAGACAGCCATAAAGGGGCGGCACGCACTGGCTTGCCATTCAAGCAGAGCCAGTAAACTTTCAGGGCACCAATGACCCTATTATCCTCACTCCTGTGCCCGCCCCTGATTGACCTTACCATTACAACGTCCCTGAGGCTGGCCACCAAAGCCGAGCCTGTTCACCACCATGAGGTTTTACATCCTCTGTTAGTTAAAATGAGTCCACCTTAACTTGTCTCCAACTTCCACCTGACTCCTAAACCACAAAGCTGTGATGGGTTATAAATTCCAAGTCACATTTGACACTTTTTTTTTTTTTTTAAATAAATCACTTTTGTAAACTTATAAACTAGAAGTCCCTGCAAAAGCATTAAGGGGAATAAACTTGGCAAACCTCCGACTCACAAAGAGTCATCCTACAGCGCTCAGGAGAGGGAAAACCCCCTGTGGAGGAAACCTCTAGGGAACCATGGCTGAAGGATGGCCCTTCCCTTGGGCTTAGAAGGTTAATGATAACTCTTTATAGCCATGATAAAACTGAACCTGGTAAAGGATACACAATGGCAAATTCCAAAAATACAATAAAGCATTCATCATTATACAAGTAATAATTAAAATGTTTTAGGACAGTGATTATAAACAGGGCGGGTAATGTTTCCTCCAGTTCATCCTGTGAGAGAAAGAGGGAGAGAGAGCCAGAGTTACCTCCTGTATATAAGCCCCACCGTCCTCACAGTGACCCCCCAGGCACAGACATACTGTGCTCCTTCCTCTTAAAGCAACATCACTCTTGCTTAAAATCTACACCACTATACAAACAAAGCTACAGGAGTTAAAGGTCCACCCCTCCCAAAGTCATGTCCTCCTCTGCCTAGTGCTTTGGTGGTTTCTTTATTGCTGTCATTACTTCTTCACCCATGATTGATAAAGATATGACTCTGCCCATTCTGTCTCATTCTGTACAGCAAAGCTGACAAGTTATCTGCAGAAAACACGAAGTGTCAATCAATTGAGACAGCTTTAGGGTTTAGATCAGTAGCAGCAGGTACATCTGGGAAAACTAGAAAAGTATAGCTATTGGTCTGAGGGGACCCTGAGACAGCAAAGGAGAAGATTGTAGCTAAGGCACCATGTTCTAAGGACTTGGGGGGTCTAGTGGAAGAAGACTGGACTTGCCTAGCCGAGGCACAGGTACTGAGCAGAGGTAGGCAATGGAACAGAGGAAGGGTAGCTGAAATGGAGGACATCATCTAGGCCATATATCTGAAATGCTTTTAGAAAAATATGTGCTGCGCCACATGTAACTGCTAAAGCTGTGCCTCTGTACAATGCCGATGTGATTAATGAGTCGTACTGGCTACTGATTGTATATAAATGTGTGTGTTCTCTCAAGTTCACCAGTAAAAAAAAAATATTTATATTCTGAACTATTCTGTATGTCTATATGTTATTTATGGGGTTCCTGTGTCATTAGTTGGTATGCGGCCATAGAGGGCAACGTCTGCAGCGTTTAATATCACACACACTCAGTGATCCATGTCACTGGTGCCTAGGGTGACGACAGAAGACCTCTGCTCGTCTGACCCTAACGTGAATGGGGGCTTTATTGGAAACAAGTCCATTTGGTTTTGTAGTCCTCCTGTTTATATCCGCATAGAGAATCCACATTATTGGACGTACCTTAAAACTTCTTAGGAAGATATTCCACTTTATAACAACAAGTTTATTGCATTCCAGAACTAAAATATAGATTTTTTTTAATGTTTAAAACAAAAAAAATGCTTTATGTATCTGTATCTATCCTTTACTGTCCTTTAGTCATATGATGCTTTTCCGTTGTCCGTTAAGTCACATGACTTCCTGTGGAGTACAGGTAAATTACTTATAGATTCCAAAAAGGAATCCGCAGAATCCTGACTCTTTCCAGAATGGTCATATCAAGAAAAAAAATAGTCTGAAGTCACAATCAATTAACGGGAACCTGTCACCTTGGAAAACACTAGTTACCTTCAGTTATAGGGTTAATCTGCAGGTGAATAGTGTTACAATGCTGCCCGACTGCATTGAAAGTGCAGGTAGAGGGATGAAATTAACTTTTTTCCTCTCGGGAGCAGCCGGCTTTCAGTCATGTAAGTGTGCCCGGAATGGCTAAAGTCACCGCTCACGACACCGTTCCCTTTATTTATACATCCCAACTCTGTGATAGATGGCTCGCGCTGCACAGATGCGCTGTAGAACCTGCTGCCAATCAAAGTGTCAGGGCATTTTTATAGCTGTCACTCACAGTATAGTGTGCAGTTACTGTAGCCGCTCCGGGCATGGCCCTATGACTGACCGTGCGCCACCATAAAAAACATTCCTGTTGTAATTTAAGCCACTTTAATGATTTTGTTGGGTTCATTTAGCCCCTTCCCATTCTGCCTTGCTCCGCCTATTTTTGTAAAAGTAGGTGGAGCTGTTCATGCTAAAAGTCGCAACATTTTTGTGCAGCTTCAAATTGTGTAAAAAAAAAAAATTGAAACATTTCAAGCCGTTTTACAACAAAATTTTGGTAAAAACTTCCTTATGAATCTGGTCCCTATTTATGCAGCATGATTTTGCAGTCATTAGAAACTTCAGTATAATATAAGGGGTGTATCCATGGAGCAGAGTATCAAATCACTGCAGACTACACAGTCGTAGTTCTGTACTCTGTAACCACGGAGACACATTGGTCTGCATAGAAGCTGCGTGCACAAAATGGTAATTTTTGATGGTTATTTTCTTTTTTGAAAAATTTATATTTCTAATTTTGTGATTTGTGTCTAGTTTTACGGGAAGCCTATACGGTCCGAGTGGAGGACCAGAAAGCCATGAGAGGCGGTGCAGCAGTTTTCAAGTGCATTATTTCCTCCCCGGTGGAGGCCTACGTCTCGTGGGAGAAGGACACAGTCTCACTTGTCTCAGGTAGGTCATCCATAATATCTTCTACAAGTTTGGGATTTATTTCCTGTTTTTTTTTTTTATGCAGATTGTAAAGTCTTTGGTCACGTCTGGTGATGTGGAGGACGTGCCGCAGAGATGTTGAGTCTGTGATTAATACCTTCTGCATCTCTGTAATTAGGTTTTGTCTCTCAGGGTTACTTTCTGTTTATGTCTTTGTTGTGCTGTTTGTGCTGAACGCCTTCATTTCTTACTACGTGAAAGAAGAGACCTTTGTTTCTCAGTGATGTCATCAGGTACGAGTAATAATCAATAAGATGTTTCTCAATGATGTCATCAGGTCATAATGGTGAAGAATGTACTCCTTCCTTAGTGATGTCATCATTGCCTAGTAAAAAAGGATAGACTGTTTATCAGTGATGTCATCAAGTACTGATAGTGAAAGCATAGGCTGTTTGTCAGTGCTTTCATAATAGTAAAAGAATACACTGCTTTCTTTTTGATGTCATTATTGACTAATAGTAAAAGGATAGACTCTTTTCTCAGTGTTCTCATCAGGTGCTAGTATTAAAAATGTAGGCTGTTTCTCAGTGATGTCATCAGGTACTAGTTATAAAAGGATAGAAGGATAGACTCTTTCTCAGTGATGTCATCAGGTATTAGTAATATAAGGATAGTAGGATAGGCTGTTTCTCAGTGATGTCATCAGGTACTAGTAATAGCCTCCCGAGGAAGCTGTGCAAAACGCGCGTCGGGGGCAGAGGGACATCCAGGGATCTCCACCAGCTGACACTGGTATGTACTAGACATTATTGGCCACACGCTCCCGTACTATTTATAGGCATTGTGCTATTAGGAGGATATCTAGGAAGATACAGTAGCTGCACAACGGACAGTTTTTCTTATGTATACCCGGGGTGGTTAATTGCATCACAAAGGGGTAGTGTGGGTGTTTGCTTTCCATGTATCTTAACTCTGCTATATCACTGCATATTATATCGTGTGGATGTCTTTAATATCAATGACATTAGTTGTATTGCTGTAGTGGGATTTCCTATGGATTGTTAGTCCCTCCTTATTTATTTCTAGCACCTTTTTCCTGTACTTTGTTATTAATGTTATAATAATGGATGAGATTTTATTATTGATATACCATTGTGTGGTACCAATTTTTTTCACCTTTTGGTTACCACAAAAGTGAGAGAGTTTTTCTGTGGTATATCACCTGGTAAGGGAATGAAGATAAAATTTGGGCAATTTTTTTTGTGATTATACTAGTAATAAAAGGATAGAAGGATAGGCTGTTTGTCAGTGATGTCATCAGGTATTAGTCATAAATCAGGTCCTACCACTGCACAGATGTAATCACAAGCTAGTAGTTAAAGCATAGGCTTAATTTGTAATAAGGTCAGAGTAATACAGGATTAGGGTGCATGGTCAGTGATGTCATCACCAAGTCCTCATCATTCTGAGTGATGTCATCAGGTCCTATAACTGCCCGTGGGTTATTGGGATCTAATGCCATACTAGGCTACACTCTCAGCCATGTGATTGGGTCCTGGCAGCTGCACGCTCAGTAATATCGAGTTCTACCATTACATGTAATTGTAGGCTTTATGCTCAGTGATGTCATCTGATTGTAGTAGCCATGATGCCACTATTTGGCTGCATTCTTATTAATTTTACTGTTTTACTGATATAATGTTGTTGTTTGTTCTAGTGTGTAACTTGTATAGAGTGCAGAGAATAAACGTATCGTCAAGAAATCAGATGTCATTATTACCAGCAAGGTAGTGGCATCACAAATCAGCAGCACAACAAGCCACAATGCAGAAGTCTGATTTTTGTCGTTGTTGTCAACAATGTGGATTAGTGAGATAGATGATGGTGGATGCTGATAATGTCAGGTTGCTAAGCAACAAGGTGACTTCTAGTATATTCTGGGGGGTCCTGCAGGTGAAATTTGAAATACAGTACATGGAAAAAATAAAGGGAATTGTTTTCTTTGTTTTGTATTTCTTCTTTAGATGACAGGTGAAATTTTGTGCAGTGCTACAAATCAGGGGGAAATACTTCAGCTATTGATTTGTAAATGTGTTTTTTAGTGTCTCTAAGTTCACTATAGCATAAGATGAATACTCATTTTGGGTCTGCGAGGGCGGTACTTAACATGGCACATGCATCCGCCCCCTCGGATCCTGCAGTAGTAACAACCAATTATACAGCACATTGTACAACATTTGTTCGTGGTGTCATACCCAAAACCTCCTTCCCTAGTCCCCTATATATTATACAGATGTATCCGCCACCGTCTCTTGATGACTGATATGCCATATCAATAACGTAGATTTTTATATTACTTGCATAGCACAGATATTATCATTCACTTTAAATCTACACTGATGCCATCATGCTGCTATATCTGTATCTTTATTAGAAAAAAAAAAAAATGAAGCTCCCAGATGTCAACTTGATTGCAAAGATCAATGACTTCTAATAATGTGCCATGATGCCTTGCCCAGGTGTCAAAAAGTGTAGGTGAGGCATGATCACATGACATGAGAAGATTATAGTGATCTAGTGTGCCTTATGTGTGAGTAGAACAATAGAGATGCATTTTTAGGGCACAAGAGAGGCGACAGACAATGCAGTGCACAGCAACATGCAGGATAGGAAAAAAAATGGTCAGACAATCCGCGCTGCCAATCACTATGAACAATTACAGTGGTCTTTATTTGACGTGTTTTGAAGTTTCACAGAACTCCTTCCTCAGGAAAAAAAAACACCTGAGGAAGGAGTTCTGTGAAACTTCAAAACACGTCAAATAAAGACCACTGTGATAATAATTGTTCATAGTGATTGGCAGCGCGGATTGTCTGACCATTTTTTTCCTCTCCTGCATCTTCTACGTTGGTCCCTCGTGGATCTGTGGTCTCTGCGGCAGCGAATCCTCCATGCTTATTACAAGCTCCATCTGGTGAGTGGATTATTTTTAAACTGATATACCTACACTGGATAATGCACTATTGCACAGCAACATGCATGTCACATGCAGTATGCGGCAAAAAACAACGACAACAGAAGAATTCACATCAAGCACGTCGTACTGTATGTGGGTAAGGGGGCAGAATGAATCAAAAACACTATATTATAATTTTACCAATATTTTCTAGCAGTCGTCCCAGATTAGGAAAAAAAAATGGCTGATTTCTTTTAAAAAAAAAGAAAAAAAAAAAAACCACACCTTTTAATGACTTTTGTTTAGTATTTCAATTTAGCGCCTTTGAAGCAAGTGGACTAAGCTGCAATACTCCACACAATGGAAGAAAGCAGCCATGTTTCTCTAATAATAAATAACCACTTTAAAGGGAATCTCTCTCCAGGTTTTTGCTAATTTTTGTAATCTGAAAGCACCATGATATAGGTGCTGAAACCCTGATTCCAGTGATTTGTCACTTACTGGACTGCTTGTTGGCATTTTAATACAGTTAGGCTAGTTTCACATTTGCGCTTTTGAGCGCAGCGACGGCCCGCGCACGGCCGCCGCTAAGCCCCGCCCCCTGCAATGCCTCTGCCGGTAGCTCCGCCTACCGGCGCATGACGCTGCATGCGTCCTGCGTCCCCTATCTTTATCACTGGGGGCGCAGGCCGTGCGCAGTATACGTTTGGCGGCGCATGCGTCCTTTTCACGGTGCGCCGAGCGCAACCAAACTGCAGCAGGTTGCGTTTGGCGCTGGTCGGCGCACCGTGAAAAGGACGCATGCGCCGCCAAACGCATACTGCGCACGACCTGCGCCCCCAGTGATAAAGATAGGGGACGCAGGACGCATGCAGCGTCATGCGTCGGTAGGCGGAGCTACCGGCGGAGGCGCGGCAGGGGGCGGGGCTTAGCGGCAGCCGTGCGCAGGCCGTCGCTGTGCTTAAAAGCGCAAATGTGAAACTAGCCTAACAGTTTTCTGTGCTGTAGAGCTAGCAGTGCTCTGAATACTGATTGGCAGATATTGAACAGTGTCCACAGAAAACGACCAATCACTGGTGGAGGCGGGGTTACACAGAGCAGTTGACTAGGAGGCACGAGACACCTAATCCTGTAGTGATAATCTCCTGATGATAAAAACTAATTTTATTGAAAACAGCAAACCTGCTGACAGATTAACTTTAAGCAAAGTAACACTATGATATGTATATTCTATTTTGCCTCGATCAGCACAGTTTGACAACATTCCATCCTTGTATCTTATATTAAGATCAAAGGCATAATAGGCCCAAGTTGCCCAAAATAATGTATATTTTACCCTTTTTGTAATTTCATGTGGTTCCTTCCATATTGTCATTGCAGAAAATCCCTTCTTCCAAGAATAGACTGCACAATACCAGGGATGGTGGGGAAGGCTGGGCCGGCAGTGCGGAATAACTTGTGTATAATTAAGTGGCTTACATTATTTATGTCTTCTGCTACTTCAGACACGCTGATCATCGATGTGTGTGTCCTCACCAGACTGGCTTTTAAAAATAACCACTGCCGGTACAGTGCCGTGTTCACGACGATTACAATGGCTGCTGTACATTTAATCCCTTACATAGAAGTTGTACATAATATATGCCGTAATATATGGTAGTGGTGGTGGTGTGAGCCAACCACTAAACTTTCTGTCCAAGCAGACACTTTGAATACACACGCTAAAGCGATCCCAGGAATTTGTCTGCTGTACAGTAGACTTCATCTCTGTGCAAAACAGACTTGTTTTAAGTCCAAACTTAAGTCAGAAATTGTGAAAAGAGCAGCATTAAATCATTCACGTTCAGAATGAAAACATGCAAGACACAGATGGAAATAACGGGAAATCACTATATTGCTAAATTCTTTACGAAAACCAAAATAAAATGTACTGTAATCAAAACCGTAATACTGTACAGATTAAAGGTCTTCCTTGTTTTCCTAAACGACCCCATTCCTGCATATAGGTTGAGTCAAGTATTGCATCTCTGACCCAGTCATGTTATGTAAAGTATAACCTTGAGACAGGCGGCTATGATATAAATCGGGTAGAGACAGGCGACCATGTTATACATTGCCTAGAGACAGGCGACCATGTTATACATTGCCTAGAGACAGGCGGCCATGTTATACATTGCCTAGAGACAGGCGGCCATGTTATACATTGCCTAGAGACAGGCGGCCATGTTATACATTGCCTAGAGACAGGCGGCCATGTTATACATTGCCTAGAGACAGGCAGACATGTTATACATTGCCTAGAGACAGGCGGACATGTTATACATTGCCTAGAGACAGGCGGACATGTTATACATTGCCTAGAGACAGGCGGACATGTTATACATTGCCTAGAGACAGGCGGACATGTTATACATCGCCTAGAGACAGGCGGACATGTTATACATTGCCTAGAGACAGGCGGACATGTTATACATTGCCTAGAGACAGGCGGACATGTTATACATTGCCTAGAGACAGGCGGACATGTTATACATCGCCTAGAGACATGGCAGACATGTTATAAATTGGGTAGAGACAGGCGGCCGTGTTATACATTGCCTAGAGACAGACGGCCATGTTATACATCGCCTAGAGACTGACGGCCATGTTATACATTGCCCAGAGACAGGTGGCCATGTTATCCATCACTAGCGACAGGCAACCATGTTATACTTAACTACAGTCGGCCATGTTATGCATCACTGGAGACAGGCGGCCATGTTATACATCACTAGAGACAGGCGGCCATATTATACATCGCCTAGAGACAGGCGGCTGTTTTATACATCACCTAGACAGGCGGCCATGTTGTACATCGCCTAGAGACCGGCGGCTATGTTGTACATCGCGTAGAGACAGGAGACCATGTTTTACATCGCGTAGAGATGGGCGGCCATGTTTACATCATCTAGAGACAGGCAACCATGTTATACATCACTAGAGGCAGACACCCATGTTATACAGCAATAGAGGCAAGCTCCCATGTTATACATCACTAGAGATAGGCGGCCATGTTATACATTGCCTAGAGACAGGCGGCCATGTTATGTTGGCCATGTTATACAACACTAGACACCGGCGGCCATGATATACATCGCTAACAAGATGTGGCCATGTTAGACGTCACTAGAGACAGATGGCTATGATATATATCACTAGGGACAGGCGGCCATGATATACATCACTAGAGACAGGCGGCCATATTATGCATTGCTAGTGACAGGCGACCATGTTATACGCCACATGAGACAGGCGGCCATGTTATACATTACTCGCGACTGACAGCCATATTATACATCACTAGGGACAGGTGGCCATGATATACATCAGTACAGACAGACGGGCATGTTATACATCACTGGAGACAGGCTGCTATATTGTACATCGTTAGAGACAGGCACCCATGTTATACATCAATAAAGACATATGGCCATGTTATACATCACTAGAGATAGGCAGCCATTTTATACATCACCTAGAAACCCGAAGCCATACATCACTAGACACAGGCGGCCATGTTGTACATCACTAGAGACAGGCGGCCATGTTATCCATCATTATAGACAGGTGGCCATGTTATACATCGCCCAGAGACAGGCGGCCATTTTATATATCGCCTATAGTCAGGCAGCCATGTTATACATCACATGAGACAGGTGGCCATGTTATCCATCACTAGAGGCAGGCGGCCATGTTATCCATTACTAGAGGCAGGCGGCCATGTTATCCATCACTAGAGACTGGGGGCCATGTTATCCATCACTAGAGACTGGGGGCCATGTTATCCATCACTAGAGGCAGGCGGCCATGTTATCCATCACGTGAGACAGGCGGCCATGTTATCCATCACTAGAGACTGGGGGCCATGTTATCCATCACTAGAGCCAGGCGGCCATGTTATCCATCACTAGCGACAGGCGGCCATGTTATCCATCACTAGAGACAGGCGGCCATGTTATCCATCACTAGAGACAGGCGGCCATGTTATCCATCACTAGAGACAGGCGGCCATGTTATCCATTACTAGAGACAGGCGGCCATTTATCCATTACTAGAGACATGCGGCCATTTATCCATTACTAGAGACAGGCGGCCATGTTATCCATCACTAGAGACAGGCGGCCATGTTATCCATCACTAGAGACAGGCGGCCATGTTATCCATCACTAGAGACAGGCGGCCATGTTATCCATTACTAGAGACAGGTGGCCATTTATCCATTACTAGAGACAGGCGGCCATTTATCCATTACTAGAGACAGGCGGCCATGTTATCCATCACTAGAGACAGGCGGCCATGTTATCCATCACTAGAGACAGGCGGCCATGTTATCCATCACTAGAGACAGGCGGCCATTTATCCATTACTAGAGACAGGCGGCCATGTTATCCATCACTAGAGACAGGCGGCCATGTTATCCATCACTAGAGACAGGCGGCCATGTTATCCATCACTAGAGACAGGCGGCCATGTTATCCATCACTAGAGACAGGCGGCCATGTTATCCATTACTAGAGACAGGCGGCCATTTATCCATTACTAGAGACAGGCGGCCATGTTATCCATCACTAGAGACAGGCGGCCATGTTATCCATCACTAGCGACAGGCGGTCATGTTATCCATCATTATAGACAGGTGGCCATGTTATACATCGCCCAGAGACAGGCGGTCATTTTATATATCGCCTATAGTCAGGCAGCCATGTTATCCATCACTAGAGACGGCGGCCATGTTATACATCACTAGAGACGGCTGTCATGTTATACATCGCTAGAGACGGCGGCCATGTTATACATCGCTAGAGACGGCGGCCATGTTATACATCGCTAGAGACGGCGGCCATGTTATACATCGCTAGAGACGGTGGCCATGTTATCCATCGTTAGAGACGGCGGCCATGCTATACATCGCTAGAGCCGGCGGCCATGTTATCCATCGCTAGAGACGGCGGCCATGTTATCCATCGCTAGAGACGGCGGCCATGTTATCCATCGCTAGAGACGGCGGCCATGTTATCCATCGCTAGAGACGGCGGCCATGTTATACATCGCTAGAGACGGCGGCCATGTTATCCATCGCTAGAGACGGCGGCCATGTTATACATCGCTAGAGACGGCGGCCATGTTATACATCGCTAGAGACGGCGGCCATGTTATACATCGCTAGAGACGGCGGCCATGTTATACATCGCTAGAGACAGCGGCCATGCTATACATCGCTAGAGACGGCGGCCATGTTATACATCGCTAGAGACGGTGGCCATGTTATCCATCGTTAGAGACGGCGGCCATGCTATACATCGCTAGAGCCGGCGGCCATGTTATCCATCGCTAGAGACGGCGGCCATGTTATCCATCGCTAGAGACGGCGGCCATGTTATCCATCGCTAGAGACGGCGGCCATGTTATCCATCGCTAGAGACGGCGGCCATGTTATACATCGCTAGAGACGGCGGCCATGTTATCCATCGCTAGAGACGGCGGCCATGTTATACATCGCTAGAGACGGCGGCCATGTTATACATCGCTAGAGACGGCGGCCATGTTATACATCGCTAGAGACGGCGGCCATGCTATACATCGCTAGAGACGGCGGCCATGTTATCCATCGTTAGAGACGGCGGCCATGTTATACATCGCTAGAGCTGGAGCCGGCGGCCATGTTATACATCGCTAGAGACGGCGGCCATGTTATACATCGCTAGAGACGGCGGCCATGTTATCCATCGCTAGAGACGGCGGCCATGTTATCCATCGCTAGAGACGGCGGCCATGTTATCCATCGCTAGAGACGGCGGCCATGTTATCCATCGCTAGAGACGGCGGCCATGTTATACATCGCTAGAGACAGCGGCCATGTTATCCATCGCTAGAGACGGCGGCCATGTAATACATCGCTAGAGACGGCGGCCATGTTATACATCGCTAGAGACAGCGGCCATGTTATCCATCGCTAGAGACGGCGGCCATGTAATACATCGCTAGAGACGGCGGCCTTTCCCATGCTATATGAGGAACATCTTAAAATATCCCACAAATGCCATAGTTGAGATGTATCTGATATTATTTCCGTGTTGCGGTACTTTTATCTAGAACATTTATATATATATTTAGTGTAACACTAGTGATTTGCAAATTGTTGCAGTTTGTTTTCATGTTTTCTTACGAGGGAGCTTTGCAGATATCACAGTTGCTCGCTGTTTTTATCCTTAAATATTTATGACGGCCGGGGCCTGGAGAGGCTCAATGCTTTATACGGCCTCCTTAAAATGGAGACCAGCGCGATGAAGTGCACACGAGGATCGTCCCTGCCGACGGATCCTGCGGCAGCGTAAACTCAACTGCGTCTCGTAAGTCCCGCTGCAGATGGGGGTTGCACGTCCACACACCGGGGGCGTCACGAGCTGCACAAACCTGTCAGCATAAGCAGGTCAGCAAGATGGAGCAAGGAGGAAAATCAATAAATCTTTGAATTAATCATGCTGCTGCCACAGAGTGTTATGGGGGCTTGAATTGAAGCTTCTGGGAGCGTGCCCATAGCAACTGCTTCACTTTTTTCTTCACCAAAGAGAGGGGCGGCCATCTTTAGGTCAAAACACTTTACATACGAGTGATGTTTGGAATAATCAGAGGAGCCTTTAAGAAGGGCTGTAGATCTTTTGAATTTGCCAGGCCGCTCCTTTTTTTTTTTTTTTTTTTAAAGGAGAGTATTTTTTTTTGTCCCCGGCTTAGTTCTAGTATTGTTCTTTGGAGGGAATGGGGCAATGTGCTCCTTAAAGGGGTTTTATTAAAAGGAATTTACAGGCTGGAAGTGATGACCTCACAGCCACCAGTGACCTGTTTGCTGAGGCCACTGATTGTATTCAGGGTGGGATGACTGGTGAGTAGGCAGGGATCCCTTCCGGGCCAGAGCAGCAGCTCTTGAGCAGAGGGGGTAAGTTTAGCTTTAAGGTACTGTCACACTTAGCGATGTACCAGCGATATGACGCGGTCAGGATCGCTGGTGCATCGCTAAGTGGTCGCTAGTGAGCTGCCACACAGGCAGATCTCACCAGCGACATCGCTGGGGACGGGGGTCGCTACTTACCTGTAATACCAGGCGATCCTGCGTCCTCCCGCCCGGCTCCACGCGTCGCTCGTCGTCACAGCAGGAAGCGCCGCAGGAAGCTGACGACGAGAAACAGTCCAGGACGTTCTCGCGCGATCAGCGATAACCAGCGGGGGAGCCGGTCGGAGGTAAGTATCAGACACAGCGATATCGCTAAGTGTGACAGTACCTTTACTTACTCTTTTATCAGGTTGGCTTCTCATTGGTAGTTTGTAATAAAGAGGAGACATTTTAGGATCTGTTTTGGGTTTAAATATTGGTACCTGGGTTAATTTTGGAATTTGGTAATTAATTTTGAGGCCTGTTTCAGACTAAATGAGGTATTCGATTATTTTATAGTCTATAACTTGGTTTGAAAGTGTAGGGCATTTTCTGAAAATTCCTCTAAAAGACTTAAAGGAATTTTCCACTTTTTGCTGATTTTGCTTAGTTCGATGATATGTTGCCTGGTTTAGAATCTTTATGTCCTTCCCAAAAAAAATCTACCAAAATCCTTACAAAATTTTGTGGAAAGCAGAGGAGGCGTGGACAGGATGCGGTGGAGACATTGAGGGGAGTCTCCTATGGCGGAGCATAACTCAGGGGCGGGCACAGACTGAACAGACTGAATAGGGCCCCTGTGCAAGAAATCTTCCAAAGCCCCGCAATGTGAATAAACCATAAGCTACCTCGTACACACACACGGCTCCGCTCCGTAAACCTCACACACACACGGCTCTGCTCCGTACACCTCACACACGCGGCTGCGCTCTGTACACCTCACACACACGCGGCTGCGCTCCGTACACCTCACACACGCGGCTCCGCTCCATACACCTCACACACACGGCTCCGCTCCGTACACCTTGTACACACACGCAGCTCCGCTCCGTATACCTCGAACACACACAGCTCCGCTCCTTACACCTCACACACACACGGCTCCGCTCCATACACCTCGTACACACACACAGCTCTACTACATCTGTGGGGAAGGTGACGGACAGACGTGACTGGTAGTAGGAGAGGACGGTTTGTGCACTAGAGACGAAGGGTGACAGCTGGGAAAGGTGGATAGGAGAGTGCAGTACCTGGAAATGACCACAAGATGGCAGGGGGGAGTAGCTTAGGACTTAACATCAGCTTATGGCTTGAGAAACGCTTAGTCATGGGGGGCGGGGAGATAGGAATCCAGGAGGGGAATTCCCGGTGAGAGAGGGGATAAATAGAACAGGGTAGGGTTCCAGGCAAGCTAGTCAAGGGAGGAGCTCGGTAGAAGACGGTGAAGAGAGAAGAGCTCGACCAGGGGACGGACAGCAAAGAGACAGTCAGGGGGGTGGCAATGACTCGACGTACCGCAGGACAGCTGAGGCCCCGGGGGTACCAATTGGACGACGACCTCGGCAGGTGAAGCACTGGCGGTAGATTGGTCTAGGACAGCCCCAGCGAAAGATCCGCGAGGGATATTACTTTGACTGGAGCAAAGGTGCAGGTACCCGGGCCTGGAGGCAGAGAACTGTAAAGAGGCTACGGTGCGTCGTTGTGGTCGTCAGGAGGACGGCGAATAAATCCGGAACTGTTACAACTGAAATCTGTCTCCGCCTCGTCCTTGCATCACCTGGTGTCTGTGTCATCCGGACAGGGTAATCAGAGGTCCACCCCCCAATCCCGGCCCCCACCACACATCCACCCTGTAAACTCCCCTGACCCCACACATAAACTTACTTCCCCTCATCCAGCACGATGACAACCAGCACAGCAGAGTCCTGCGTAAAACAAGGGCTAGGGCTGTGCACAGGACCTGTGATGAGGTCACAGGAGGGGAGAAGTCAGGGGTCACATGATTAGGGGGCCCTGACTCCTTCCCTCCTGTGACTTCATCAATTACAACAAGCCTCTTGCACGACCGCAGCACCAGCGTGCAGAAGAGGCTAAATTGTAGGTGCTGCGGGTAGAGGAACGCATAATGCCGCGTCCCCCTGCTGCCTGCCGCTTGAGCGGCTGGCTCAACTCAAATCATTATAGCTGCTCCCCTGCATGCGGTGCTGGAGGCTGGAGGGGCCCCCTCTCCCCCAGGGCCCCCGTTCAATGCACTGGCTGCACGAGCGGTAGGTCCGCCCCTGGCATAACTGCTGAAAAAGATTCACAGAAACATGTTACTCGAGTATAAAGTGTAGCAGAGACATATAATTGCCATTCAGATATGCAGATACATAAATTTGGACTTACAGTATTCATAAAGAACATGAGAGGCAACACCAACACATGTGGGTAGAATCAGCTGCTGTTAAGAGAATCCCTTTAAAAGTATAAATTTATGGAATTACTGAATATTGGGGCCATCTAACTATAAATGTGGCTTCCTCCATTACATTACAGCTTTCAAACCTTTTGTTCTTCAGGAAAGTTGTCTAAATTTAATTTTTTTTCCTGAGTTGGCGGGAAGACACGGCGCCGCACGGAGAGACATAATCCCGCTATGGCCTAGATACGTCAAAAAGAGAATAAAATCTTGACACCCGTTAAATATTTTTGTTTCTACAAATCTGTGATGTATCGTGGAGCTAAGTTTTAAGGCTTAGCTTATCATCTTTCATTGTAAATAGATGGGATCCGAGCCCAGACTGAGAAATTAAAACGTCATATTATTGAAGGAGAACTGTACCCTTGTATTTTAAAGTCCCGTAACATGATGGTGGAGGTGGTGCAACATGGCAATTCCATCACTAGTACTTTTCATTTTTTGCCTTTTTCCCCACCATTGCTTTCATGCTTTCATTGTATTTTATCAGGAATTTTTGGAGTCAGTTTTTTCTTCGTCTTGGTGCTCGAGTGGATGGGATCTAAAATAAGTCTGTGTAGCATGTAGAGGTAGTCTGTGGTGTGGAGACACAGGGGTCAGCGGGTGTTCTAGTCTGCTGGATTGAGACGGCATGGACCAGGGATCTTCCCACTGAACGTCCGCTCTCCTTTACCTTGAGCATAATACTACTCGAGATAACATGAGGCGCGGGTAAAACAGTGTGGCAATACTTTATTGAACCACAAAAAAGGCAAATAACACATATAACAGTCCCAGCAAAATACCCAAGATGGAGCAAAAGTACAGCGTCTCACCCTCCCGCTGACTCACCGGGATTAAAACAAGCTGCAACTTCCAAGGCCGACGACCCCCACCTGTAGTATGCACAGAAAGGAAGTAGCAGCAAGCTTTCCCAAACATATCCATGGGACTCAGGTGACCGGTGGGTCCAAATCCTGACTTCCCCAAACGTATTCATGGGTTCAGTGATAGTCAATGGAGCAGATCTGTATTCTATCAGCTGGGGCCGTGGACCCCTAAGCTGGCATCCTGTAGAATATCAAATCTGTGTCCCTCGTGATGGAGCCATGATATCCTTGCTACTGCTGTAGAGTGTTCCTGGCTCTGGTTCTCTTGTTACAGAGGCATATTCCCATTATATAGGTCACAGCTGTTGTCCTTCAAGCCATCATCCAGAGGTCAAGAGGCAGATGTGATGAAATTAACTTGCATTGTTTGAGTAATCAATTTGCATAGTTTTTACTCCTCTGATTTAAAGTCAACAAGCCACAGGGTCCCACACAATGATCAATAAACATATTAGCAAACATCCATTGTTAAATGATCATGCATCCCTGTCTTGCAAAGATAGCAGACAATAAGCTGTAGGAGCTGATATAAGAGGCAAACAGCCATTCAAATACGGCATATCAAAAATCAACGTTTAAGACTCACAACCAACAACAGTATATTGTTCTTAATCAACTGAAAATGATCAACTGGATAATTAAGATTAATAAATGCTGTTTCATCACATATGGTATAGCATGTAGGAAGTTTTCCTTTTGACTATTCCAGTTTATATGGCTGCAGGTACTCTAATGCTGGACATAATTACTGGAGGTGGGTGTAAAATTCAACTAATGTGACATATAACATTCTGGAAGGGTGGGTTTATATATGACTGTGGTTACTGATGCAAATCTGAAGTATCTCCACAGCAAAATCTTTTTTTAATGTACTCTTTACAGTTAGGCCCATATATATTTGGACAGAGACAACACTTTTCTAATTTTGGTTCTAGACATTACCACAATGAATTTTAAACAAAACAATTCAGATGCAGTTGAAGTTCAGACTTTCAGCTTTCATTTTGAGGGTATCCACATTAAAATTGGATGAAGGGTTTAGGCGTTTCAGCTCCTTAACATGTGCCACCCTGTTTTTAAAGGGACCAACAGTAATTGGACAGATTAAATAAAATGTTCATTTCTAGTACTTGGTTGAAAACCCTTTTTTGACAATGACTTCCTGAAGTCTTGGACTCATGGACATCACCAGACGCTGTGTTTCCTCCTTTTTGATGCTCTGCCAGGCCTTCACTGCGGTGGTTTTCAGTTGCTGTTTGTTTGTGGGCCTTTCTGTCTGAAGTTTAGTCTTTAACAAGTGAAATGCATGCTCAATTGGGTTGAGATCTGGTGACTGACTTGGCCATTCAAGAATATTCCACTTCTTTGCTTTAATAAACTCCTGGGTTGCTTTGGCTTTATGTTTTGGGTCATTGTCCATCTGTAGTATGAAACGACGACCAATCAGTTTGGCTGCATTTGGCTGGATCTGAGCACACAGTATGGCTCTAAATACCTCAGAATTCATTCGGCTGCTTCTGTCCTGTGTCACATCATCAATAAACACTAGTGACCCAGTGCCACTGGCAGCCATGCATGCCCAAGCCATCACACTGCCTCCGCCGTGTCTTACAGATGATGTGGTATGCTTTGGATCATGAGCTGTACCACGCCTTCGCCATACTTTTCTCTTTCCATCATTCTGGTAGAGGTTGATCTTGGTTTCATCTGTCCAAAGAATGTTCTTCCAGAACTGTGCTGGCTTTTTTAGATCTTTTTTAGCAAAGTCCAGTCTAGCCTTTTGATTCTTGATGCTTATGAGTGGCTTGCACCGTGCAGTGAACCCTCTGTATTTACTTTCATGCAGTCTTCTCTTTATGGGAGATTTGGATATTGATACGCCTACCTCCTGGAGAGTGTTGGTCACTTGGTTGGCTGTTGTGAAGGGGTTTCTCTTCACCATGGAGATTATTCTGTGATCATCCACCACTGTTGTCTTCCGTGGGCGCCCAGGTCTTTTTGCATTGATGAGTTCACCAGTGCTTTCTTTCTTTCTCAGGATGTACCAAACTGTAGATTTTGCCACTCCTAATGTTGGAGCAATTTCTCAGATGGGTTTTTTCTGTTTTTGCAGCTTAACGATGGCTTGTTTCACCTGCATGGAGAGCTCCTTTGACCGATGTTTCCTTCACAGCAAAACCTTCCAAATGCAAGCACCACACCTCCAATCAACTCCAAGCCTTTTATCTGCTTAATTGAGAATGACATAACGAAGGGATTGCCCACACCTGTCCATGAAATAGCCTTGGAGTCAATTGTCCAATTACTTTTGGTCCCTTTAAAAACAGGGTGGCACATGTTAAGGAGCTGAAACTCCTAAACCCTTCATCCAATTTTAATGTGGATACCCTCAAATGAAAGCTGAAAGTCTGAACTTCAACTGCATCTGAATTGTTTTGTTTAAAATTCATTGTGGTAATGTCTACAACCAAAATTAGAAAAATGTTGTCTCTGTCCAAATATATATGGACCTGACTGTATATCAGGAATTGATCTACTTATTCAGTTCTCTCTTTATGTTTTTCTGGCTTTTCATTCTTTTTGCAGATATTTAGATCGGCCCGCCCTGCATCAAAGTGACCCAGTTTTAGTTTTATGGGACATTTTTTTTTTTTATACTTTTTACATAAATTCTCCTATGGTAATGACATACTTTGTTTTATCTGCCTGTTCTCTCTGGTTGAGCTGTTTTGTTTCTTATGCCCACATTCACTGGGGTAGATAAGGATAAAATAAAGCTTAAAGGGAATCTGTCACCTCATTTTGCCCTAAGAGCTGCGGCCACTGTCATCAGGGGCTTATCTACAGCATTCTGTAATGCATTCTGTAATGCTGTAGATAAGCCCCCGATCCGACCTGAAAGATAGAAAAACAAGTTATATTATACTCACCCGGGGGCGGTCCGATCCGATGGGTGTCGCGGTCCGGTCCAGCGCCTCCCATCTTCTAGCGATGACGTCCTCCTCACTTCTGCCGCGGCTCCTGGGCAAGCGTACTTTATCTGCCCTATTGAGGGCAGAACAGTGTACTGCAGTGCGCAGGCTCCGGGAAAGGTCAGAGAGGTCTGGCGCCTGGTGATGCAGTACTCTGCTCTGCCCTCAATAGGGCAGATAAAGTACGCCTGCGCAGGAGCCGCGGCAGAAGTAAGGAGGAGGACGTCATCGCTAGAAGATGGGAGGCACTGGACCGCGACACCCATCGGATTGGACCGCCCCCCTCCCCCCCCCCCCCCCCCCCGGTGAGTATAATCTAACTCGTTTTTCTTTCAGGTTACATCGGGGGCTTATCTACAGCATTAGAAAATGCTGTAGATAAGCCCCTGATGGCAGTGGCAGCATCTTATAGGGCAAAAATGAGGTGACAGATTCCCTTTAACTGCAGCACCAGACACAACCTATGGAAAAGAATGGCACTGTATCTGAAAAAAAAACAATGCTTTTAAGGAGTGTGACGTCCTCCTTTAAACACAATTTGCTTTTATTTTTTTAATCTAAAAAAGTTCAAAACATTGTAAGAAAGAAACTGTATTCTCAGCTTCCAGAGGGACAAGGAGATTGATTCTCTACAGAGTCTAGGCCAGCTACAAAAAGGTGACACATGAAAGCAAAAGCAAAAAATATGAAAATGGAATAATAATAATAATCTACTAACCCTACAAATCACATTAGAACGTCTAATAGCAACCTTTCAGGATTTTTAGTATGAAGAAAGAAGGGACTAAACTCTCAGCTTTCTGATAAAGGAGACTGATTGTGTCCAGACTCTTGACCCATCTACAAGAAGGAGACACGTGGAAGCAAAAAAAAAATATTAAAAAGGAATAATAATATTCTAGAATCCCTGTAAATTACATTAGAACGTCTATTAACAATTCTTCAGGATTTTTAGTATGAAGTAAGAAGGTACTAAACTCTCAGCTTCTAGGAGGAAAGGAGAGCTATTCTGCCCTGAGACTGGCCCAGCTACAAAAAGGGACACGTAAAAAAAAAATAAAAATGAAATGAAAACAAAATAATAATATTCTTGAAACACTACATTACATTAAAACAGCTATTAACAGGATTTTAGTATGAAAATAATCCATAAGAAAACCCCTCTGATATATCCTCGGCTTGTTCTCACGCAGCATTTTATAATGGCAGCAAAGAGAATAAGATTTCTGAAATCTCATGCACAAGCTGCTAATTTTTTCCTTGCGGATTTGAAACTGTTAAAGGGTTTTTACGTTTTTAAAATTGCAGTGTGTCAATGCTTAAAGTGTTTTTGCAGCGTTTTTCTCCCCATTCAATACTAAAAACTTGTAGAAAAAAACGCAAGTATTTTACGCAACGTTTTTCCTGCAATACTTTTTCTTTTTTGCTGCAAGTACTCGGCGTGTGCACAGACTCCAGTCTTAGTATGATCAAGGCTCAGTTTTGCTGATGAAGCTCTTCAAATCTGTATAGAGATAAATGATAAAATTCTGTCTACCTGCAGTCACCACTAGAAGGAGCTAATGAGCTGAGTGACTGTTAGTGCATTGAAATAAATAATAAAGCAGTATGCAGTGAGCTCCCTCTAGTGGAGACTGCAGACAGACAGAATTTCACCATGTAATTCTCTTTCTTTACAGGAGTTTTGGAGCTCTGCCCCCAGAAAGAAAAGATGATTCAACCCTAAAAATAAATATTAGGAAATAACTCAATGCTAAATATTAGACCATGAAGTTATATAGTGCTAAATGGTGGAGAGTCACTTTAAAGGTTTGTTTAGAAATATTTGATAGTTTTGGGTTTTACCATCTGAACGCTTAACTATTGGTGATCATATGTAGGAATATTTTGGTATCCCCAATGTTGGCAGAGTTCCCCCTCTTCATAGCCTATCCAGGGAAATTCCTTTGTCTAGTTTAGAAATCATATATAGTGATTTAATATCAGGATCCTCACATCATGGTCAGAATAGATATAGATTACAAAGAGCGTCAACACAGACATCCCATTGCTATGAATAGACACTGCTGTAATGCTTCATTTCACCTGTGGTGGCGCTGCAGGGAAATTGAACACTTACTGGTGGCTGGGGATTCCATCAGGACAATTACTGATTTGGTTCTTACCCTTCCTCTGAAAATATTAGCATTTTGCCCTTTAAAATGTTCCTTTATTTCCCCATTTTCTTGAAATCCGTCTTCTGTCCTGATTTTTTACTGACATTTCTTCTGATACTATGTGCTGAGCTTGAAATATTTATATCGCCAGTTCACAAGCGTCACACCGAGCCCCTTGTTCCCTCCTGATATTTTTTTTATCACTTGAAATTTGTGACTATCCCGGCACATGCCTCTCATGGGGGGCACAATCACTTTGCAGTCCTGAAAGCAGCTCTTGAGCTGGCTGCATTTTACTGACTGGCAGTTTTGTTCTAATTAAGCTTCATGAATATGAAGATTTGTATCGTATTCCCATGATATCCCTGGTTAGGTTTAGCAATAAGACTGTCTAAATTCATTGCAATCTATTAGGGTGTCACTTTCACTCAGCGCTAACACTGTTTCTGGCGTCTGCATCCATCGCGTTTAATTTAAAGTGGGAAAACTGGTTATTACTTGCAAGAAAATAAAAGTCTTAATGATTTACAAACTGAATAAATAAAATGCAATTTAATTAAAAATGAAAAAAAAAAAGAACAAGAAAATTAACATTTTTCTGCTGGTAGCGTCACTATACACATCATATTACTTATCCTCTGCTGATCCTGAGTTACATCCTGTATTATACTCCAGAGCTGCACTCACTATTCTGCTGGTGCAGTCACTGTGTACATACATTACATTACTGATCCTGAGTTACATCCTGTATTATATTCCAGAGCTGCACTCACTATTCTGCTGGTGTAGTCACTGTGTACATACATTACATTACTGATCCTGAGTTACATCCTGTATTATACTCCAGAGCTGCACTCACTATTCTGCTGGTGCAGTCACTGTGTACATACATTACATTACTGATCCTGAGTTACATCCTGTATTATATTACAGAGCTGTACTCACTATTCTGCTGGTGCAGTCACTGTGTACATACATTACATTACTGATCCTGAGTTACATCCTGTATTATACTCCAGAGCTGCACTCACTATTCTGCTGGTACAGTCACTGTGTACATACATTACATTACTGATCCTGAGTTACAGCCTGTATTATACCCCAGAGCTGCACTCACTATTCTGCTGGTGTAGTCACTGTGTACATACATTACATTACTGATCCTGAGTTACATCCTGTATTATACGCCAGGAGCTGCACTCAATATTCTGCTGGTACAGTCACTGTGTACATACATTACATTACTGATCCTGAGTTACATCCTGTATTATACCCCAGAGCTGCACTCACTATTCTGCTGGTGCAGTCACTGTGTACATACATTACATTACTGATCCTGAGTTACATCCTGTATTATACTCCAGAGCTGCACTCACTATTCTGCTGGTGCAGTCACTGTGTACATACATTACTGATCCTGAGTTACATCCTGTATTATACTCCAGAGCTGCACTCACTATTCTGCTGGTACAGTCACTGTGTACATACATTACATTACTGATCCTGAGTTACAGCCTGTATTAAACTCCAGAGCTGCACTCACTATTCTGCTGGTGCAGTCACTGTGAACATAAATTACTGATCCTGAGTTACATCCTGTATTATACTACAGAGCTGCACTCACTATTCTGCTGGTACAATCACTGTGTACATACATTACATTACTGATCCTGAGTTACATCCTGTATTATATCACCAGAGCTGCACTCACTATTCTGCTGGTGCAGTCACTGTGTACATGCATTACATTACTGATCCTGAGTTACATCCTGTATTATCCCCAGAGCTGCACTCACTGTTCTGCTGGTGCAGTCACTGTGTACATACATTACATTACTGATCCTGAGTTAAAGCCTGTATTATACCCCAGAGCTGCGCCCACTTTCTGTAGATGTCTCCTTGTTTTGTAATTTGAGGATGGACCCCTGTTCTTTGCCATGGGGGGTTTCCTTGGTCATCGTCCCTGCCTGTCCATGCAGTATAATTCCTCATATCTTCGGTCCTTGTCAGTATTTCCACCTGCTGTGAGATGACTGACGTGACTATACAATTTATGTAATAACAGCCAACAGTCCAGGAAATAATCTCATAGTATAGAAATAAGCTGGCAATCAGTATTCTCGATATACAGATAATTGCCGGCTTAATAGATGTGCAGTCTCTATTCTCGCTAATCACGTTTTGTTCTTCGGCTGGAAACGTTCTGTCCTTTTTGTTACTTTTCTTTGTCTCTTGGAAACAGTTAAATTCCACCAAGCGACGGATCCCGCGCATACTTTGATGTGAGCATGTGTAAGGATGTCACCTAAGGTACTGTAGATAAATGATTTTATTCTTCTCTTTCCTTTGTCAAAGGCCTAAATACATCAGTCAAAAAGAAGAAAGGGAGTGGTGCATTGTTACCACTCTTAGATGGGTGACGGTTCCAATGCTGAGTAACAGCTTAAAGTGATTTACATTCTTATAGCAGTCTGCAATAATACAGAAAATTTGTCCCTAAAACCTCCGTCATTTCAGGTGAATTTTTAGTATTAGCTGTGACTATTTTATCACGTGTATGCTACATTTTTCATCAGTTTCCCCCTCTGCTATCTCTAATTTTCTGTTGTCTCTGCGCTGGTGGATGGAGACTAGATGATGTGATGTTTCCTCAAATACAAGGTTTTACTGTCCCCTGTCTATGTAGCTATGTAGCTATGTATGTATGTTCACAAAGGGCAGCAACAGCATGTAGGACACGATAAAGCAGTACTGAGCTGTGAATCTTACTCTTGGGTGAGACAAAACAACAACTAGAAAGCTGCAGCATCAGGTCTGTGAATATATCTCACACTCTGCTCCTCCATCGACATTAATATATATTTTTTGGACCAGTACGCTCACCTTACAAGAAATAAAAGGGGACTGATCAATGTATTTTCATCATTTCTGACTTGCAATGCCCCTGTGATATATCGTAAGACATTTAAAGGTATACATACCCTTTAATATATGGCCACTGCACCCCAATTATAACTTTTTTTTTAGGGACTGCATCCATATAAGTAATCCTTTCCAGCTTCTCACCAGCTGTACATTCGAGATAGTGAAGTTCTGGGGCGTCGCACGCCATGAAGACACTTCACCAGAGACCTACTAAAATCCAATCATTCTTTGCATAATCTCGCCAGATTTACCCAATTCCTTTAAATCTGCTTAGCATAACATGAAGAGAACAAATGTTCTTTCATATTTGACCTTATATATTCCTTCTCTTCTTTTTTTTTCTCCAGCACATTCATTTAGTTTGCAGCTCATCATTAATATGATTTCCCACAGTCTGACTTGTTAATGTGTCGCACGCCGCTGAAGTTTTGGAGCTGAAATGGGGTAACGGAGAGTTCAGAGCATCCATGATGTATAGCGCTGACACTATCGCCTGCTGAGCGTGGAGATACCGATATGAAATTATCTTTTTTTTTTTTTCCCTCTCATCTAGTTTCAGGAGCGCTTTTCAAAAGTAGTTTGTTTTATGCCACCTGGAAATAAAAGTGAACTCCCCTCACCTTATATCTGGAAATACCTTGCTAAGTACTATGAACAGAAGTAGTGTCTCTCATAATGGAGGGCGGCTTCAAAATACATTTGTCTGGAGGACCTGATGTGTCCCAGCATTACACATTTCAGTAGCAATCATGTAATATTTCATTTCCCATGTGGTGGTCCTGCAGGGAAGATGACCACCTACTGCTGGGATACCCAGTCATCCTATAAGAAAAATCAGGAAGTCATATTGCCATAAAAAATATACAATTTTTGTTAGGTAAAAATTGGAAGAAGCATCACGCGAAACGCGTGTCGGGGGTGCCACAGCCCGTTGGAAGTATGACACATTATGCTCTGCTGCCATTTTTATCCATCTTATGATTTGCTCCTCATGCCCTACCCCTACTGCATCACTTGAAACTAATTTGGGACATTTGGACATCGGGACAATCAATTTATAGGCAATATAGCTGATCATTTTTAATATGGTTCACATATGGGTAATGCCTTACTGCTGCTATCACTGGGTTTAGCATAATATATGCTTTTGTCATGTCTTTATAATACCACAATCATTGTAAAGCTGGTTTTTGGTCTCATGCACTATGTTTGCAAGCTTCTTGGCTGCTTGATATACCTGTATACCTGTACTACTTGCATTTTGAGATCATTTATATCATTTTACTTGTTAGTGCATACCATACGGCTTTTTTCATTTCCTCCAATAGCCGTTCTTTTTTGCTTTGTTTGTCCCCTTTTTTAAAAAAAAATTATAAAAAGGTTCATTGTACCATTTTAAATATTACCTAATAAAAATTGTATATTTTTTATGGCAATATGACGTCCTGATTTTTCTTGTATGATGATTTGATATTTGGAGGTTGCCACAGGTTTAGCCATTTTGCACCATTTTTTGATTGCTGCTGGGATACCCATCTGATCATAGCAGATTATTGGAAAAATCCTAGTGAAATGGATGAGGGCACTAGTAGAAATACTATTTTTTTTTTGTAAAAATAATGGCCCAGGATAATTAAAAAACCGAGCACTGGTGTAAACCGATATTATTGAGGCCTCGTTTTTTTTCCCTGCACCAAATACAGCCAAAATTTAAATAGAATGTGTCGCTTGCCTGTGTAGAAAAGTCTATTCTTTGTCTGTTAGCTGTCCGTGCTACTAATGATTCCTGCCAGAAGAATAGTGTCTGTTCTGTGCTTTGTAGTACGACAGAACCACAGTGATCAAAAGTGCAGGGGGCATCCGAAGCAATCAAGTGATGAGGAAAAAAGGCTGATGTGATCAAGAGGGATGTGGCTGGAGGCTTGTGCCTCATGAGAACCGCTCAAATGTTAGTCACAGAATGGTGAACTGGTGATGGATACAAGCACACAGTAGGTGACAGTATACAACACAACCGTGCTTATTATCTATGTATCTATCATCAGTGTATTTATCTTCACAACGCACAGGTGTAAAACGTCACACAAGCAGAGCGCACCCATCAGACATGTCAGACAAGCAGAGCGCACCCATGAGACATGTCAGACAAGCAGAGCGCACCCATGAGACATGTCACACAAGCAGAGCGCACCCATCAGACATGTCACACAAGCAGAGCGCACCCATAAGAGCAGAGCGCACCCATGAGACATGTCACACAAGCAGAGCGCACCCATGAGACATGTCAGACAAGCAGAGCGCACCCATGAGACATGTCAGACAAGCAGAGCGCACCCATGAGACATGTCACACAAGCAGAGCGCACCCATGAGACATGTCACACAAGCAGAGCGCACCCATGAGACATGTCACACAAGCAGAGCGCACCCATGAGACATGTCACACAAGCAGAGCGCACCCATGAGACATGTCACACAAGCAGAGCGCACCCATCAGACATGTCACACAAGCAGAGCGCACCCATCAGACATGTCACACAAGCAGAGCGCACCCATCAGACATGTCACACAAGCAGAGCGCACCCATCAGACATGTCACACAAGCAGAGCGCACCCATGAGACATGTCACACAAGCAGAGCGCACCCATGAGACATGTCACACAAGCAGAGCGCACCCATGAGACATGTCACACAAGCAGAGCGCACCCATCAGACATGTCACACAAGCACAGCGCACCCATGAGACATGTCACACAAGCAGAGCGCACCCATGAGACATGTCACACAAGCAGAGCGCACCCATGAGACAAGTCACACAAGCAGAGCGCACACATCAGACATGTCACACAAGCAGAGCGCACACATCAGACGTCACACAAGCAGAGCGCACATGTCAGACATGTCACACAAGCAGAGCGCACACGTCAGACATGTCACACAAGCAGAGCGCACACGTCAGACATGTCAGACAAGCAGAGCGCTCACATCAGACATGTCACACAAGCAGAGCGCACACATCAGACATGTCACACAAGCAGAGCGCACACATCAGACATGTCACACAAGCGGAGCGCACACGTCAGACATGTCACAAGCGGAGCGCACACATCACAGAAGTGCAGGACATACACTGCTGCAACATATGCAACAGAAAAGCATTAACACACACATGTGTACAAGTATAACTGCACAAACCACCTCATAAACAAGCGGTTGTTACACAGGCTTACCGTGGTTCAGATGTTCACAAAACGATCATCAGCAGATCATATAGGAATAGATCAGGGTGCCATTTCTTTTGACATCACACGTCCTGTTTAAACACGAGAATGCGCTTCCGAGAGCATTGTTTATTGGAGTAAAGAAAAAGATCATTTCACCAGACGAACAAGCGTTTTGCTCGTTTGCCAGGTGATCGGCAGCCTGTTTAGACCGCTCTATCATCATGAAACGAGCGATCCTAGGAAAACTTGTTAAAAATAAAATTAGGCACAAATTAAATCAGCTTAAAAATGTTTTGTTAGAAAAAATATGGACCCATAGAAGTGCATAATTAGCGCGAAACGGCCGGAGTCCGTCAGGTTTCTTACCTGCACACCGCACTTTAATAGGATGTTGATGTTATCCTAATTATGGATTAAAGAAATTCATCATTAAGAACCGGAATCATGCAGCAAAATGCACCTTTAGGCAAAATTACCACTTCCATCAACTACAGGCTCAATTCAGATGCTCCAAAGCACCGAAAGACAGTTAAGCTCCGCCCACTCTAAGAGCTAAGCCCCGCCTACACCCACCCTGCTGTGCCATCTTCGGTTTAGCTTCCAGGGTCATATACATTATGTGGTGCACTGGTCCCAGGTCCCATTTTTAGTTGTGAGGAGCCCAGGTCCCCTCTGAACCCTTGTGCTGCTAGGTTATATGCCCACCCCGGTTTACTATGTGTGTTTATGTGTGTGTCATGTGTATATGGATATGTAATGTGGTCAAGTGTATGGATTCTACATATGTTTTTGTGCATGTGGGTACTACGTACAGTGTCTACAGTGTGTTACCATGTGCATATATTTTATGGTTTAATATATTTTTATTGAAGTTCTATTTAACAATTGATGTTTCAACATAAATCAAATTCAGGTTGCACAACAGATATAATCCACAAAATGTAAGTATATTAACCAGCATATACTTATTTGGAAAGGGAGAGTATAATGCAACAAATAATATTGAAACGTTGTATCATGTTATGTGAATAAATTGTTGCATTCCAATGACGAGACACCATAGGGAAGAATCGGGGGGGGCAGAGGTCAGCACAGGAAGAAGGTATAGGGAGGGGAATTTTGCATATTCTGAGTGTGATATCAATGGCTCAAAATCACAAGAATGGCATTGTTAGCCAAGTGCTAAATTCAGGTGAATTTCTGAATGATGTCCAGGGTAACCGAGCTCCCATATATTCGTATGAGTCCAAGCTCAGCCAGCTGTCAGAGACTATGAGCTCTTCGTGCATATATTCTATACATGTTTGTGAAATGTTCATGTTAATCTATCATAAAAGAATATCAACAGAGACTAAGTATAACTCTTTCCTAGAGGGAAGGTGCCATTAACCCCATAGTCTTATTATTGGTGGGGTTCCTGAGTCAGAACCCTATTGTTCAGACATCTGATTTTTAACATATGCCTTCATAGCTCTCCTTTTTTGCTGTCATGGTTCATTTTTAAGTGTGATTTTGTATGTTTATTTTACCTGCCATGTAAAACGACCAGAGCAGATTAAATGTCTTGTTAAGACGCTGACGAGGATTTTCCAATTAGGTAACTGGTTGTAATGAGGGCTGATCCTTGGTTTGTTACGTAGTCGCTGCTGATCCCATTGTTTGTCTAAACAGTGGTGAAACTGGAGTGACATCTCCTCCTTGTGGCCCCTGACCTGGCTGCTGATCTGTATACCTAGTGGAATGGCATCCCTAATCAGATACTACCTGGTGCCAATACCAACAGCCCACCTCCTTGAGCCCAGCCACAGCCCACCTCCTTGAGCCCAGCGACAGCCCACCTCCTTGAGCCCAGCGACAGCCCACCTCCTTGAGCCCAGCGACAGCCCACCTCCTTGAGCCCAGCGACAGCCCACTACCTTGAGCCCAGCAATTTATATCTTCTTGCCAATGTAGTTAATGACCTCGGAGCCTTCAAGCAAATAAGACCCTTAGGCTTCATCCCGTGGATGGTAGTCTGGTGATGTGGATTTCAAATCCAAAGTCACATTTACTATGTTATCTCAATCCAGGTAGATTTTCTGACCCAGGAATGAGGGGTCCCCTTGACAGACTCAGCGGAGCCTTTTTATCGTTTTCTTTCTGACAGGATTCAAAAACAAAATACACTTATCCTTTTTTATCTAAAAATAGCAAACGCGGTTCCGTATCATTGACTCTATATTTTGAGATCTTGTGTGGGGGGAAAAAGCAGCCGAAGATCAGACTTGAGATATTGCAGAGGCCCAAGGATGGAGGGGGATTGGCGCTTCCGAACCCTTGGATCTATTACTTAGCTGCTCAGGGCCAACAGATGAGGGGGTGGAGGGAAGCAGCTGGTACGGGTTCAATACAAAGGATGCTGGTTCAGGTGTTGGGGAGGGACCCATTGGTTCAGAGGCTGGAGGCAGGTAGCTTTAGGAGGATGGGATTGTTGCATCCCACTCTAGCTCGGATACATACATTTTGGAAGGCAATTAAAAAGACTAGGGGTTTAGAGCATTTGACAAATTTTTCCCCGATATGGCAAAATCAAACATTACTGGAATTTGGTAAAATTTAAAAATTGGAAGAGACTGGGAATACAATACATGGTTCTGGTACAGGACACGCAAGGACTAGTGTCTTTTGGAAAGTTACAGGAGGACTATGGGTTACCGGAGGTCTGTAGGTTCCAGTACGGGCAGCTTAGACATGCATATGTCACACAGGGCAAAACGGTTAATATGGAGGTCCATAAAGATATATTGGTGGACTCTGTCTGTGCAGAGAGGGGAACAGTGAGGGTGGGGTCAGATATTTATAAAGATTTAATGTATACCTTCTTAAATGACTATCCAATTAAATCAAAAGGAAAATGGGAGGAGGAGTTGGGAAGGATAGAGGAAGACAAATGGGAGGTGATCATGGAATATATACCCCAACTCTCGCTGAGTGAACCGGGCAGACTCTTGCAGATACATGTACTTCATAGAGGGAATTTCTTAGACAGTCCGACTCTATTGTGAACATTGAGAAGAGTACTTATGTTAAAAGAAAGGGGGAAAGAACATTTGAGACATTTGTGGACACCATGGGTGGAGAGAAGATGATCCTGAACGAAGGCTGTATCACCAATCATTTGCTTTTCTTGTATGTAATGGGGGGAGAGTAGGAAATTTTGAAATTGTTGACACTGTTCATTTTGGCAATATTGTGCTTGACTGTTGTTTTGAATTTTGAATTCTGTGAATAAAAATTTATCTGATTGCTGGAGATGTGGAGTGGAGGAGAGGACGATGACACACATTTGGTGGAGCTGTCCCATAATAAGAAGTTTCTAAGAGGTTTCTGGACTCAGGTAATTCAGACTATTAAAAAAGTGACTAGTCTCTCTGTGCCCGACTCTCCTGAATATCTTTTGCTCTTTATGATCCCAACTAGTTTCACCAGATACAAAAGGTCTTTAATAAGCTACTTTACCTTATACAGGCTGCTAAGAATATCATTCCTCGTCACTGGAAAACAACTTCTCCACCTACTCTGTGAAATAGCCCTTCTAAATAGGATGGAACATTTTGATTGCCAATCCCCCAATGACTGTGATAGATAGATACTGTGAGACTTGGAGAGACTGGATTGAATTCCAAGAATCCGATGCCTACCATCTTACATCAGACTGATAGGATCCACCCCTTTCTCCGATGCGTTTCTTCTCTGTCTGGATTGTGCTCCTCGTTGGTTCGCGTCTGGTTGCGCTATGTATGGTTTCCATTGGACTTTAATAATTTCATAATTGTAATACTGATGGCCTAAAATGTTCCCTTCCCTCCTTTTACTTCTTATAACTTGATGTTTTATTGGACAATATACTTACATTCTATGATATACTGATGCTAACATTGTCCTAGTTATTCCTTTCTTTTTGTTGTATTTTGAGATTGAAAATTATTAAACCTTTCAATAAAAATTGAATTTTGATAAAAGCAAATGGAGAAAAAAATTTATCTGATTTAAAGAAAAAAAAAAATAACAAACGCGGTTATACTCCCCTAACACCCATTCCATTTAAGCCCTCGTCTCCTGTAATAAAACAAAAAAACCCCCAACCATATCCCTCACCTGTCCGTCGTTCTGTTCCACGCCGTAACTCATGTCTGGGTATAAACAGCTTTTCACCTGAATGGTGCCAATATGCTACCGTCCAGCCTTTATCATTTGCTTTCTGCCAGGATTCAAACTCAAGACTTATAATGTGTAAGGCACATAAACTATCTTCACATTGCGTTTAGTTACACGTTTGTGTCGTGGGTCCCGTTGGGCTTGCGTCCAAACCCCGTGCAAAACTGGATTTGGACGCATGCGTCAACAGGGCCATAGACCTTAATGGTGCAGCAGACATCCGTGTCATCAGTGTGACATATACCAGTGCCTGAAAATCAGCGGTACTGTTAGCGTTGTTCCTTGGCACTGGGTGCTGAAGACAGCTCTCATCATTCTCCTGTGCTAGCGCTGCGATCAGCGCTAGCAGGGGAGAATGTTGGCAGTTGTATTCATCTGATAACAGCGAGAGCAAGCGGCTCCTGATGGCAGTATTCTTAAGCCTTTTCCTGCGCTATAAATAAACAAATAAATAATAATAATAAAAAAAATTACTTGGGGTTTCCCTGTATTTTTGATAGCCAGCCAGGCAAAACTGACAGCTGAGTTCTGAAACCCTCAGCTGTCAGCTTTAGAAAGGTTTATTATCAAGAATAGAGGGATCCCCACGCCGTTTTTAAAAAAAAAAAATATTTAAATAAATCATTTAAAAAAAATGGCACAGAGTCCCCCCCCCCCACGTTTGACAACCAGTCAAGATAAAGCAGACAGATGGGGGCTTGTATTCTCAGGTTAGTAAGGGGCCATGGATATTGCCTCCCATCCTAGAAAAAAGCAGCCCGCAGCTACCCAAAAAAGGCACATCTATTAGATTGTGGCGCTTTGCCTGGCTCTTTCCACTTCCCCTGTGCCCTTTGTATTGTCTGGTGACAACAAGCCCACATCTTAGTAAGACATCTGTCCATTACTAATTATATCGTTATATGGTAAATAAACACACAGCCAGAGTAAAGTCCTTTATTTGAAATAAAAAACAAAACACATCCTCCAGCTGTCTGCTTTAACATGACTGGTTGTCAAAAATGTGGGAACACCCCTGGTCATTTTTTAAAACTTATTTATTTATAGCGCCATCTGATGAATACTCTCATCAGCCACCGCCTGCTCTCGCTGTTAACAGTTGAATACTACTCTCAACATTTTCGACTGCTAGCGCTGCTTGCAGCACAAGCAGGGGACAGTGATGTGAGTTGTCTTCAGGACCCGGCACTGGGGAACAGCGCGAACTGTACCGCTGATTCCTGAGCGCCGCTACTTGTGATACTGATGTGGCACATGGTTACCACATGTATGCCACATGTATTAAACACATATACATGGCTATCTACTGTACTGTTTTATTTCCAGTGCCGGAAATATCAGGACCTTCAGACGTAGTAGCGAGCCACAGGCTGGACTGGTTACAATTTTCTCTGCCTAAAAACCTCAATAGTATTTTTTTAATTTCAGACATATTGCACAGGTACCTATAGCCAAAGCTCTATATGGTAATACAATATACGACTAAAAAAGGTTAAAAGTAAGATATTTTTTTTCCCTTATGATTAAAAAAAAAACACGGCAAACATTAAAACAAATACAACAAAGACATTCTTGTAATACATTGTTAACCACTTACCGACATCTGCTATACATGTACAGCACAATTGGTAGCGTGTGTATGGAGCGGGTTTATGGGGTGAGCTCGCCCCATACCCGGCAGGTAATGGCTGTGTTACAGACTGGACCTGCCTATAACAAACGCAGGTGGTGCAAAGCCATGTTAAATTCCGCCAATTCCTGACATCAGCACAGCTCGCCAGCATAATACTGTTCGCAGCCCGTGTGGACTAAACCTGCTCCTATGGCTGCAGCGTCTCCAGACTTGTCTCCTATCGAGCACAATTGAGACGTGATTGGCTGGTAATTACACAGGAGCTGCCAGCAGAGGATCTTGATGTCTTTCCTGAGTGCATTCAGCAGCAGAACCTTCCACAGACGACCATTAATAATCTCGAGGATAGCAGCCGAGGCTGGAGGTTCCGGGATTTCTGCACGTGACTCTCATACTCCAGACTGAAGAAATCGAGATGTTTTAAAAATGTTTCCATTTTTCCAACATTTGCCGATCAGTGACATGTCTATCCATCCTTGTCTATCACTCCTTGATTTTTTTTCCCTCTTGGTGTTGGAATTTCAGTGTTGAGAAGTGTAGCTATACATTACCTATACTCTGTCTCATTACCTACGCGCTGGTTATCTCAGACTTTTGCAGACCGTTCTCGGTCTGGTCCTCTTTATTCTATACTTTTTTAGGTCTATTGCCCTTTTACATGCCAGGAAAGTCCTAAATAAGAAACATTGCTCTAATATTAGTCCTTCACCCTCAGAGGAGTGGGTTCCTGTTATATTAATGACATAAATTATTCAGTGGTTAACATTTGAGAGAATCCATACTGTAATAAGCGCTTGCTGCCGGCGTACTTGATTATTCATGGTATCCCTATAACATATGGATGCGTTCCTCACCGTGAAAAGAGGGAACCCCATCATGTGTCACCCAGTAGGTCTCAATGGGATTTTCATCCTTCAGAGGTAGATGAGAATGTTTCTAATTACTTACAGCAAGCAGAGCTCAGGATGAATATGCTGTACGCGTTTTAGATGAAGTATGGTAGAAAGTTGCAGAATTTTGGTTCCGTTATTAGATATTTCAACCCCTAAAAATTAAAGAAAGACTCCCAGTGATTGGCTGTTGTGGTCATACGACACAGCAGAGAGACGAACAAAACGCAATCATCCAGTGTTCACAAGAACGCGATCCCAACCTATTGTTACCCCTCTACAAATCACTGGTGACGAGGCCGCATCTAGAATATGGGATCCACTCTTGGGCTCCACATTTTAAAAATGATATTGAGAAGTTTATAGTCGTTCCAAAGGTGACAACTAGATTATTACAAGGGATGGAGGCTGCTCATATGAAGAGAGGTTGGAAAAGTTGGGCTTGTTTAGCTCAGAAGATATCTCATTTATATGTATAAATATATGTGTGGTCAGTACAGAGGACTGGCACATGACTTATTCCTTACAAGGACCGTACTAAGGACCAGGGGACACTCAGTATGGGTGGAAGAAAGGCAATTCCGCCAGCTAAACAAGAAAGGGTTCTTTACAGTTAGAGCTGTCAGACTGTGGAATGCCGACCACAAGAGGTAGTAATGGCCAACATTATAACAGCTTTTATACAAGGGCCGGATGATTTCATCAGTACAAATAATATTGTGGGCTATAGTTGATTTAGTGACAAAATGTATAATTGGTGTAGAAAGGTTGAACTTGATGGACTGCTGTCTTTTTTTCAACCTATGTGACTATATACTGTATATGTAACAAGAATTGCAGTAGAGCTGGAAGACCCCTTTAGGCTGGTTTCACACTTGCGTTTTTTTTCGCGGGATTTTAGCGCTAAAAAACGCATGCGTTTTTTTTCCCTATACTTTGCATGGGATGCGCTTATGTGCGCATACACACGCGTTTGTATGCGTTTTTGCGCGCATGCGTTTTTTTGCGGTATGCGCTCGGGCGCACAAAATGCATCCTGTTGCATTTTTTGGGCGTCCGACTTGCCTCAAAAAAACGCATGCGCGCGCAATGCGTTTTTTTTACAGCAAGACACCCATTATAAGTCTATGGGTGCGCATATGTGCGCATTGGCATGCTTATGTATGCGTTTTTTTGCACATGCGTTTTTTTTTTGTTAACCATGGAATTTAGGGGTTTGGGTTAGAGTTAGGGTTAGTTAAGGGGGTTTAGGGTCAGGGTTAGGGTCAGGGTTAGGGTTAGTTAGGGTTTAGGGTTTGGGTTAGGGTTAAGTATGGTTTGGTTAAGGGTTAGGGTCAGGGTTAGGGTCAGGGTTAGGGTTAGGGTCAGGGTTAGGGTTAGGGTCAGGGTTAGGGTCAGGGTTAGGGTTAGGGTTAGTAAAGTCATGGTTTGGGTTAGTGTGAGGGGCCACCTAATGTTTGGAAAAAACGCAAACGCGGTAAAAACGCACTAAAAACGCATACAAACGCATAACAACGCTGCGTTTTTTTCATGCATGCTCATAAAAATGGTTGAAAAAAAAAAAAACGCAGCAGTTGTATGCTTTTGTATGCGTTTTTTCAATGCGTTTTTTTGCGGGAAAAACGCGCTGCAAAAAAAAGCAAGTGTGAAATTAGCCTTAGATGTGTTCCAGTGACCAGTGGTACAGTAGCTAGAGCTGTTTATCTGGCACCACTATTATAAGAACACTAGCTATGAACCCATTCTATGCCTGGGTGGCGAGCATTTTAATTGGTATATGGTCTCCCATCCTGGTATGTGCTGCCACCCTCCTATCCTGGTACGCATGGCACCCCTCATTCCTATCCTGGTATGCATGGTACCCTCACCCCCCCAATCCTGGTATGCATGGCACCCCATTCTTCATCCTGGTATGCATGGTCCCCTCACCCCTCAATCCTGGTATGCATGGTCCTCCCTCATCCCTATCCTGGTATGCATGGTCCCCTCACCCCTCAATCCTGGTATGCATGGTCCTCCCTCATCCCTATCCTGGTATGCATGGTCCCCTCACCCCCTATCCTGGTATGCATGGTCCCCTCACCCCCTATCCTGGTATGCATGGCCCCCTCACCCCCTATCGTGGTATGCATGGCCCCTTCACCCCCTATCCTGGTATGTATGGTCCCCTCACCCCCTATCCTGGTATGCATAGTCCTCTCATCCCCCAATCCTGGTATGCATGGTACCCCTCATCCCTCAATCCTGGTATGCATGGTACTCCCTCATCCCCCTATCCTGGTATGCATGGTCCCCTCACTCCTATTAAAACTACACACATACAAAAAACAAACATTTATACTCACCCTTCTTTCCTGTGCTCCAGCGCTGTCACCACGTTCTGCTGGAGGCCGGGGGAGGAGTCTGGCGCCGGAGTACGCGCATGCCCATAGCGCTGTCCGGCGCCATATTGTTGAAGACACACTGCAATGTGTGTCTTCACTAAAATGGCGCCGGATCGCGCTATGCGCCTGCGCGATTTCGGCCGCACTCCCGCTCCGGCCGAAGAGAAGTGCCGCGGCAACGCTCCTCCCATATGTAAGTATGGCGCCGGACATAGCGGTATGCAGTGTGTATGCGTACTGCCATCTCCGACGCCATACACACTCCTCACCATGCTGCCTCATTCTGTCTGGAGCCAGACTACGCAGGCGCGTATTATAGATTATAGTGACACTGGGTTCCGAGGCTGACACTGCTATGAAGGCTGTGAGGCTGTCAGCATTATGGGGTCTCTGAGGATTTCATTGTTTTGGGAGCTTTTATGCTATTATTGTCATGATCAGGGCACTGCCAATTCACTGTTGTAGGGTCTCTAATGCTATTGAATGGGAGCACTGATGCTCTGTGTTGGGGCTCTGAGGCTGTCATTGTTGTGGGTGCTCTGAAGCTGTTACTGTGTTGGGGTCTCTGAGGCTGCCATCGTTTTTGGGGGCTCTTACGTTTTCACTATGTTGGGGTCTCTGAGGCTGTAACTGTGTTGGGGCTATGAGGCTGTCATCGTTTTGGGGGCTCTGAGGCTGCCACTGTATTGGGTGCCAATGTATTTGGTGCCAATGTATTGGGTGCCAGTGTATTTGGTGTCCTGTCTTGGGGGCATTATGGTTGATATTACTGGAAGCACCTTATATTGACTCTATTCTGCTAGTTAGGCCGGGGTCACACTTGCGAGAAACTCGCACAAGTCTCGCGTCTCAGTACCCGGCACTGCCGCCGGCACTTGGGAGCGGAGCGTGCGGCTCCATGTATTTCTATGCTGCTGAATGCCCCGGACCCGAGTGCCGGCGGCAGTGCCGGGTATTAAGACGCGAGACTCTTGCAAGGTTTTCTTGCAAGAAATTCCCTAAAATTAACAGCTTTACCATGATATCCAAAGGTAAATAATAACTCTGGTTGTCTACGATGATCATTTTTAGAAATGGTCCACCTGCCGTGACCATTTAATTCTATTGCTGGAGACAGGAGATGCCAAGACCCAGAGTCACATGTTCCTCCAATTCCCATGCTCTGTCGATCTGCGATCTGTAAGGAAGCACCATTTTGTGAAGTTTCCTGGGAGCTCTCACGTCACACGGTGCGCTACGCTGACACGTCGCCCTGCGACAGCCTCATCAGTGCTGCATCCACGAGCCGCGCTAAATAGCAGCAAAATCAGTCAATCATCAGAATCGTGTGTGTCTGAGAGGTGTGGAAAATGCGGATTAACGCTCTGTCACCCCTCATTATAATCACAGCCAGCAAAAACCTAAAAACATATTTTCAGTCCAGGCTTCAATCTTAAATCAAGCACAAAAGAAAAACCAGAAAATGGAAAATAAAAAATAAATAAAATAAAATTACTGAAATGACTCTGAGTTTTTCTACTTGCTCATTCTCCCTTTGGCTCCTCTAAACTCTGTGTCTATATGGAAAAATTTAGAAAATTATCCCAACAGGCGATATATAAAAATCATGGTAATTAAAACTATTTACTTTTTTGTTTTTAATTCAATCTACAGTTTTATTCTTTTAAAGGGGTTGTTCACTACATTTTTTTATTTTAAAAATGGACTCGTGATGATGCTACATAAAAAAAAGCATATTCACCCACCAGATCTCTGTCAGTCTGCTCTTCCACATTGCTCCTGATATCCATCCTCTTCTGGCGGGTGCTTCAATTAACTGCTGCAGCCTGTCAGTTACCTGTCACTGGCTGCAGCGGTCATATTTCAGAAGAGTTTCCCAGCACCAGGCTTGGACTGGCCCACAGGGTAACAGGGGAATCCCCTGGTGGGCCCCTGTGTAGATCTGGGCCCCCTAACCCACTGTATGGGCAGTACTTGGCATAATTTACTTGATTTACTCTGTACAGAAGAAGCAGCAACTCATCATTCATTAACCAAACTACCCAGTTTATTATCATGTAGAGATATAGGTACATTTGTGAATGAGGGGGGTGTAATATTTGTACGCAGGTGAAGAGTGGGCCCCTCAAAGTCAATGTTAGTGGTGGGCCCTTGACACCCCAGTCCGACACTGCCCAGCGCTCTCCCTAATTCTTTTGAGATCTTTTGGCATCAGTGTCCAGTGATCATCAGACTCCTTGTACCTGTATCTGCCTGTGCCCCATTGTATTTTCAGCATCTACCAACACTGGGTTCTGTTCATCCTCCCTGCCTTAATCTTGCTGTCCAATGGCTGAACTGTCAAAGAACCATGGAAGCACCAAGGTCCTGCACATTTGCTAATAAAGTCTTTTAATCTCCCAATTGTGCTGGATTATAGTCTTGGTTGCTAAAATAGGGTGATTGGAGTCACACCCCTAGGATTGCCCCGTATGGGGGTGAATGCCCATTTCTGTTGGCAGCACACAGACCGTAATTACGCTTGTATGGACTGGCCCTTATTGGGAGCCGCGGTTGTGTCTCGCCTGCGGGCAAGGTTGTTCCTCAAAGCAATAGAGAGAAGGGGCGCTGGTGCAGGACAGCGGACTGGGGTGTAGAGGAGATGTAGCAGAGCTAGAGCAGTAATGGCTGGGAAAGCAGAGCTGTTACTACAAAGTAGTAGAGTTATATAACCACGATGTAGCAGAGTTGTTCCCGTCAAGTAGCAGTCTTGCTAATACAATGTAGTAGAATTATTAATGCGGTGTAGCAGAGTAAGTTCAGCGATGTAGCAGAGTTGGTACAATGATTAAGCAGACGTGGTACTATGATGGAGCAGAATTATTAGTATGATGGAGCAGAGTTGAGAATATAATGTAGGAGTGTTGGTTCAACTGTGTAGCAGAGTTGTTAGCACAATGTAGCAGAATTGTTGCTACCATGGAGAGTTGATAAGAGGATGTAGAAGAGTTAGTAAAATGATGTAACAGAGACTTGCTATGATGAAGCAGAGTTGTTAATGTAATGTAGCAGAGTTGGTACAATGATGTAGCAGAGTTCTTACTTTGATGAAGCAAAGTTGATAATGCTGTATCAGACTTGGTAGAATGATGGAGTAGAGCTGATCATATGATGGTGCAGAGTTAGTTAAATGATGTAGCAGAGTTGTTACCACAGTGTAGCAAGGCTGATAACACAATTTTGCAGAGTTGGCACAATGATGAAGCAGAGTTGTTACTATGTTGAAGCAAAGTTGATGATAGGATGTAGCAGAGTTAGTTCAATGATGTAGCAGAGTTGGTATAATTATAAAGTAGAGTAACCAATATATAGCAGAGTCGTTATCTTGATGCAGCACAGCTGGAACTACAATGTAGCAGAGTTGTGCAGTGGAGTCTGATGTAGCAGTGCCAGTACAACAAAATCAGCAGTGTTGAGGCGAAAAGGCGGTTCACAACGCTAGTGGCAGCACACCAACAGGCTGTGTCCTGCTGCCACACCTGATTGTAAATGATTCAGGTTGATCAAGTCATAGGGTGCATCAGGTTGCAAAAGCAACCTGACATGCAGGAGCAGAGACCGGATCGGATGAGCAACGACTGTAATACGGAGGGTTAATGTGGAGCGATGCCTCAGAATAATGGGGTATATGGGATTTTGATACACCAGCACAGTCCCGATGAGTGGAACTTTATGCACATTATACCATGTCCAGGTAAGCTGTGGACAGTCAGTTGTATCCCAGTCATAGCGGTAGATTGCTAAACAATATATAGATGTAGCAGAGCTGACTGTGAGATTTCATACTCTGTGTTTTGGCAGCACGTGTACGATCGTTGCACAGAAGCGTCATAGCAGGTGCAGACTCTGACGGCGTAACATGGATTCCGTTAATTAAACAGCGGCTCGTTCATGGCTGTACATTAGCATCTATCGATTTCTGGATGTTGCTGACGGGTCGGATGTCACAGATTTCCCACTGCCCGGACTCCTCATCCCTATATCATACAGAAAAACTCACCGTCTCCTTCACTTCGTTGTCAGAGATCAATACTCCGGGATTTAATCCAAAACCACAGAATGACAGGCATCAAAAGTAATTACCTCTGCACCTCGCCCGCCTAAATGTAACTGTCTCAACACTAATCCACGCAGCATATGGGACGGGGGAATTAAGCACAGCGCCGGGGATTCTTGTCTGAGAGACGCATGCAGGAGCCGTCACTGTCAGATGAGCATGCAACATATCGTAGTGGTGGGTCCTGGGCCGACTCAGTGCTCATTAAAAGCCTGACAAAGAAATCAGAAAATCTCACGTACAGGTGCAGCAGAGCCGAGTGTGTCCCTGCTATATGTGTACTGTACATCCGAGACCATCCCAGCTGACATCACACGGCTTTCTACAAAAGCATTGCCTTCCTTATCATGTCCTGGAAATATCTTATACTCTAGTCACATCTAAGCTGCACTGGGAATTCTGCCAGCAGCTAAGCTCTCCTCACCGAAAGCCATAGGATCCAATTCATCAACTGCGGGGTTTTTTTTTGTTTTGTTTTTTAAGTCCATTTTCTTTTTTTTTCTTTTGCGGCAAATTCATAAAAATGGCACAGACTGTTCATGAGCTCTTCACAAGGCCCAAAATTGTATTTTTTTTCCCCCTTTGACTTTTAATCTACATAAAATCACTTACAGGGGTAAGCTGGGGTAGAGTTGTGCCAAATTTTGTGACTATTAAAAAAAATAATCTGAATTTGTCTAAAACATCTGGAAAAAGGCACATTGACGTACAAATCAGAAAACTAAACCACAAAAAAAAAATTGAAAAAGTAGCACAAATTCATTGATGAATTCCGTCGCAAATAAAAAAAGTCACTAATTGAGAGTATTCACACCAAAAATCTGGAGGAAATGCAGCAATGAATCAGGCCCAAAATGTCTACATAACGATGACAACCACACATAGTGTCAGCCACAGATCCCCTAATAAGTGACAGCCGCAGCGCCTCCATAACAGTGTCAGCCACAGTGCCTTCCATAACAGTGTGAGCCGCAACACCCTCCATAACCGTGTGAGCCGCAGCACCCTACATAACAGTGTCAGCTACAGTGCCCTCCATAACAGTGTGAGTCACAGTGCGCTCCATAACAGTGTGAGCCACAGTGCCCTCCATAACAGTGTGAGCCACAGTGCGCTCCATAACAGTGTCAGCTACAGTGCGCTCCATAACAGTGTCAGCTACAGTGCCCTCCATAACAGTGTGAGTCACAGTGCCCTCCGTAACAGTGTGAGCCGCAGTGCCCTCCATAAAAGTGTAAGCTACAGTGCCCTCTATTACAGTGTGAGCCACAGTGCGCTCCATAACAGTGTGAGCCACAGTGCCCTCCATAACAGTGTGAGCCACAGTGCCCTCCATAACAGTGTGAGCCGCAATGCCCTCCATAACAGTGTCAGCTGCAGTGCGCTCCATAACAGTGTGAGCCGCAGTGCCCTCCATAACAGTGTGAGTCACAGTGCGCTCCATAACAGTGTGAGCCACAGTGCCCTCCATAACAGTGTCAGCTAAAGTGCCCTCCATAACAGTGTGAGTCACAGTGCACTCCATAACAGTGTGAGTCACTGTGCCCTCCATAAGTGTCAGCCACAGTGCCCTCCATAACAGTGTGAGCCACAGTGCCCTCCATAATAGTGTGAGCCACAGTGCGCTCCATAAAAGTGTGAGCCACAGTGCCCTCCATAACAGTGTGAGCCACAGTGCCCTCCATAACAGTGTCAGTCAGATCCCCTAATAACTAAAACACAAAAAAAAATTTGAAAAAGTAGCGCAAATTCATTGATGAATTCCGTCGCAAATAAAAAAAAGTCACTAATTGAGAGTATTCACACCAAAAATCTGGAGGCAATGCAGCAATGAATCAGGCCCAAAATGTCTACATAACTATGACAACCACACATAGTGTCAGCCACAGATCCCCTAATAAGTGACAGCCGCAGCGCCTCCATAACAGTGTCAGCCACAGTGCCTTCCATAACAGTGTGAGCCGCAGCGTCCTCCATAACAGTGTGAGCCGCAGCACCCTCCATAACAGTGTGAGCCGCAGCACCCTACATAACAGTGTCAGCTACAGTGCCCTCCATAACAGTGTGAGTCACAGTGCGCTCCATAACAGTGTGAGCCACAGTGCGCTCCATAACAGTGTGAGCCACAGTGCCCTCCATAACAGTGTGAGCCACAGTGCGCTCCATAACAGTGTCAGCTACAGTGCGCTCCATAACAGTGTGAGCCACAGTGCCCTCCATAACAATGTGAGCCACAGTGCCCTCCATAACAGTGTGAGCCACAGCGCCCTCCATAAGTGTGAGCCACAGCGCCCTCCATAACAGTGTGAGCCACAGTGCCCTCCATAACAATGTCAGCCACTGTGCCCTCCATAACAGTGTGAGCCACAGTGCCCTCCATAAGTGTGAGCCACAGTGCCCTCCATAACAATGTCAGCCACTGTGCCCTCCATAACAGTGTGAGCCACAGCGCCCTCCATAACAGTGTCAGCCACTGTGCCCTCCATAACAGTGTCAGCCACAGTGCCCTCCATAACAGTGTGAGCCACAGTGCCCTCCATAATAGTGTGAGCCACAGTGCGCTCCATAATAGTGTGAGCCACAGTGCCCTCCATAACAGTGTGAGCCACAGTGCCCTCCATAACAGTGTGAGCCACAGTGCCCTCCATAACAGTGTGAGCCACAGTGCCCTCCATAGCAGTGTGAGTCACAGTGCCCTCCATAACAGTGTGAGCCACAGTGCCTTCCATAACAGTGTGAGCCACAGTGCCCTCCATAACAGTGTGAGTCACAGTGCCCTCCATAACAGTGTGAGCCACAGCTCCCTCCATAAGTGTGAGCCACAGCGCCCTCCATAACAAAGTCAGCCACAGTGCCCTCCATAACAGTGTCAGCCACAGTGCCCTCCATAACAGTGTGAGCCACAGTGCCCTCCATAACAGTGTCAGCCACTGTGCCCTCCATAACAGTGTGAGCCACAGCGCCCTCCATAACAGTGTAAGCTACAGTGCCCTCTATAACAGTGTGAGTCACAGTGCGCTCCATAAGTGTGAGCCACAGTGCCCTCCATAACAGTGTGAGTCAAAGTGCCCTCCATAACAGTGTGAGCCACAGTGCCCTCCATAACAGTGTGAGCCACAGCGCCCTCCATAACAGTGTAAGCCACAGCGCCCTCCATAACTGTGTCAGCCACTGTGCCCTCCATAACATTGTCAGCCACAGTGCCCTCCATAACACTGTGAGCCACAGTGCCCTCCATAACAGTGTGAGCCACAGCGCCCTCCATAACAGTGTCAGCCACTGTGCCCTCCATAAGTGTCAGCCACAGTGCCCTCCATAACAGTGTGAGCCACAGTGCCCTCCATAACAGTGTGAGCCACAGTGCCCTCCATAACAGTGTGAGCCACAGTACCCTCCATAACAGTGTGAGCCACAGTGCCCTCCATAACAGTGTGAGCCACAGTGCCCTCCATAACAGTGTCAGTCAGATCCCCTAATAAGTGACAACCGCAGTGCCCCCATAACAGTGTCAGCCACAGTGCCCTCCATAACAGTGTCAGCCACAGATTCCCTAATAAGTGGCAGCCACAGTGCCCCCATAAGTGTCAGCCACAGTGCCCTCCATAACAGTGTCAGCCACAGATTCCCTAATAAGTGGCAGCCGCAGTGCCCCCATAACAGTGTCAGCCACAGTGCCCTCCATAACAGTGTCAGCCACAGATCCCCTAAAAAGTGACAGCCACAGTGCCCCCATAACAGTGTCAGCCACAGTGCCCTCCATAAGTGTCAGCCACAGATTCCCTAACAAGTGGCAGCTACTGTGTCCTCAATACCAGGGCAACCACAGTTTTCCATAGTAGTGACAGCCGAAGTCCCCCATAACAGTGTTAACCATAGGCCCCCTAATAGACCTATAGCACGCAGAATTCTCACATATAGTATGATGCCTTCACACTGCCCCCACCGCCACACAATATGATGCACCTCACAGATGCCAACATTGTATGATGTCCCCACAATGAGCCTACACACGTACGAAGTCCCTCACTTACAGTATGATGCTTCCTCCGTGCCCTTACACACAGTATGATGGCCCCTTTGTATGATGCTTCCACACGGTATGATGCCCCAGCAATGCGCCTCCACTTAGTATGATGGCCCACAGTATCATTGCTTCTTATTGCCCCAACATACACTATGATTGCCTCTTTATATGATACTCCCACAAACACTATGATGCCCCCACTCAGGTAAATTGCCTCTCAGTGCCACCACACAGTATAATGCTCATCAGAAAGCCCCCCGCACAGTATGACGTCCCCTCTGTATGATGCCCCATTCCATGATGACTCCATACAGTATGGTGCCTCCTCAGTGCCCAAAGTATGATGACCCCACACAGTATGAAGCTCCTCACAAAGCCCCCACATAGTATGATGGGCCCTTTGTATGATGACCCCACACATAATATTATGGCCCCTTTGTGTGATGCCCACTCAGTGCCCCCATATACAGTACAGTATGACGCTCCACACAAAGCCCCCCAATCAGTATAATAGCTCGTTTGTATGATGCCCCCATACGCAGTATGAAGCTTCTCACAATACCCCCCAATGTGTTAGAGCCACAGGTTCCATGAGAGCGCAGCACCACATTGCTTCGCGTTGTACTGTACCTCTGTGCCAAGTTATAATTGATGCCTTTTTTTCCTACCACAACCAAATCCTGTATCAGAATTGAGCTCAGGATTCTTGTTGCAACTGGCTGAATTGTGAATGCAGCTCTGGATGTGACTGGAGTATAATTCACATTTTATGCACATTCCTTCCCTATGATAACTGTAAGCTGTGAGAACCTACAGAAATATGTGTCCCTAAATGTTCAGTAACTGGCAATTGGACGGGGCCCTCCAGACAGGATTCCAGATGTTTCTACATCCTTCAGGCTAAAGAGCTAAAGATTCATCTGCTCATTATCATGGCCGCTGCCACCCTTAGTCTAATTCCTCCAGTCGGTATTATATGTAAAGCAGCTTTTACCATATGGACTCAGATGAGGTCAATCCAGTGTTCTTGATGATGGTCCAAGAGGCATCGGTTCAGTCCTTGTTCTGCTGGGGGGGTCTGTATGACGCTCTCATATTTTCTTTACCAGACACTCCTGAATAAGTAAGTTATTCCAGCACAGTCACTAAGACTTGACATTAAATACTTGACATTAATTAAAGAAAGACTCCACCATTAAATAAATCCTTTACCACCTTGCTAAGCATGTGCTGATTTATTTATATATTGCTTCAGTTTTCCTGATATAAAGTTCCAAATATTCTGATAAATTAAACTTACAATCCTGACTACCTGCAGCCACCACAAGAGGGAGCACAGGAGCGAACTGCATACTGTATTACACTGAACTCTCTGATGAATCAGTATGCAGTAAGCTCCTGAGCTCCCCCTAGTGGTGACTGCAGGAAGGCAGAATTATAAAAATCTACACCTTGCAGGGTGGAGCTAAAGTGTTTTCGGTTTCCAGCAAAAATGTTGAAAGCAGATCTGTGTGTGACTAGAGTAATTATTTAACTCAAACAACAGTTAGCAAACATGAGGGTGGATCAAGGAAAGCTTGTGAAGGGGGAAGAAAACACACGGGGCAATCATTATCGCAGATACAGTGGGGCAAAAAAGTATTTAGTCAGTCAGCAATAGTGCAAGTTCCACCACTTAAAAAGATGAGAGGCGTCTGTAATTTACATCATAGGTAGACCTCAACTATGGGAGACAAACTGAGAAAAAAAAATCCAGAAAATCACATTGTCTGGTTTTTTTTCATTTTATTTGCATATTATGATGGAAAATAAGTATTTGGTCAGAAACAAGCAAACAAGATTTCTGGCTCTCACAGACCTGTAACTTCTTCTTTAAGAGTCTCCTCTTTCCTCCACTCATTACCTGTAGTAATGGCACCTGTTTAAACTTGTTATCAGTATAAAAAGACACCTGTGCACACCCTCAAACAGTCTGACTCCAAACTCCACTATGGTGAAGACCAAAGAGCTGTCAAAGGACACCAGAAACAAAATTGTAGCCCTGCACCAGGCTGGGAAGACTGAATCTGCAATAGCCAACTAGCTTGGAGTGAAGAAATCAACTGTGGGAGCAATAATTAGAAAATGGAAGACATACAAGACCACTGATAATCTCCCTCGATCTGGTGCTCCACGCAAAATCCTACCCCGTGGGGTCAGAATGATCACAAGAACGGTGAGCAAAAATCCCAGAACCACGTGGGGGGACCTAGTGAATGAACTGCAGAGAGCTGGGACCAATGTAACAAGGCCTACCATAAGTAACACACTACGCCACCATGGACTCAGATCCTGCAGTGCCAGACGTGTCCCACTGCTTAAGCCTGTACATGTCCGGGCCCGTCTGAAGTTTGCTAGAGAGCATTTGGATGATCCAGAGGAGTTTTGGGAGAATGTCCTATGGTCTGATGAAACCAAACTGGAACTGTTTGGTAGAAACACAACTTGTCGTGTTTGGAGGAAAAAGAATACTGAGTTGCATCCATCAAACACCATACCTACTGTAAAGCATGGTGGTGGAAACATCATGCTTTGGGGCTGTTTCTCTGCAAAGGGGCCAGGACGACTGATCCGGGTACATGAAAGAATGAATGGGGCCATGTATCGTGAGATTTTGAGTGCAAACCTCCTTCCATCAGCAAGGGCATTGCAGTTGAAACGTGGCTGGGTCTTTCAACATGACAATGATCCAAAGCACACCGCCAGGGCAACGAAGGAGTGGCTTCGTAAGAAGCATTTCAAGGTCCTGGAGTGGCCTAGCCAGTCTCCAGATTTCAACCCTATAGAAAACCTTTGGAGGGAGTTGAAAGTCCGTGTTGCCAAGCGAAAAGCCAAAAACATCACTGCTCTAGAGGAGATCTGCATGGAGGAATGGGCCAACATAACAACAGTGTGTGGCAACCTTGTGAAGACTTACAGAAAACGTTTGACCTCTGTCATTGCCAACAAAGGATATATCACAAAGTATTGAGATGAAATTTTGTTTCTGACCAAATACTTATTTTCCACCATAATATGCAAATAAAATGAAAAAAAACAGACAATGTGATTTTCTGGATTTTTTTTCTCAGTTTGTCTCCCATAGTTGAGGTCTACCTATGATGTAAATTACAGACGCCTCTCATCTTTTTAAGTGGTGGAACTTGCACTATTGCTGACTGACTAAATACTTTTTTACCCCACTGTACATATCACGTTTTCTTTCATTCATTTGCCTTTCCTTATGTATTTTATTATCTGAGAGCCACTGCTCATCCTGGTCAACCTGGTTCACGAATAGAATACTAGAACTACAGTGAAGACTGACACAGTCACAAAAGGAATTATTTAAGCTACAGTTTAGGAGCACTTCACAACCCCTATGGCTGCTACTTTGGTTGGCTGCAGATGATATTTCCCAGTCTGTCCTGATAATTTCACCGTCCCGTGTTTCCATCAGCGATCTCTTAATTTATTTGCTCCCGGCTAAACTCAGTGCTTTGCACTCACTCATTATTGTCTATTTCCAAGGCTAATTTTGAGTTAATAGAGCCTGAGACATGAGGACGTAGTTGAGCCCCATTGCCTGGGTATGTAGACTAAGATGGCCAATTGGTCACAGTTTACTAGCCAGGACTGGCAAATACTCACTACTGATATATACAGCCTCCTGTGTCTGCTCATCTGGACTCCTAAACCTTACAGACGGGCCATGGGATGAGTTAAGTGGCTTCCACTCATCCTTGAAAAAAAACAACTCCTCTGTGGGGTGCTGAATATATGGGCCTGATCCAAAGCCCTTCAGGCTAGGGGGTCCACCAGCACTACTGGGCCTGATCCAAAGCCCTGCAGGCTAGGGGTCCACCAGCACTACTCCATGCTACTAGATTCATCTTGTTGGGGGGGGGTTAGAAATTTACTAAGACTTACAATTTATACAGAAGCCAGTCTTCAACCTCTGGCCCATTGTGAAAGGTGTACCAACCTGATGAGTAGGTTCATGCCATCTAATCCCTGACCCTTTTTGTGCTTTCGTTTTTTTCTTCCCTTGTACCTCCAGACAACTTTTTGAGGGTACATGTGAGGGCTTGTAGTTTTGAATGACACCAATTGTTTTGCCATATAATGCACTGAAAAATAAGGTAAAAAAATACACAATCCCTCCATTGTACTTTTGGTTTTGTTCTGTTTTACAGCATTGTGCAGTAAAAATACATGAATTCTTTTGCTTAATAACAATATGTTGATACAAAAACTTTTCTATGTTAGTGATATTTTTTTTTTTAAGAAAAGAAAAACCCCTTTGTTTATGTCTCCACTTTACAAGACCAATATTTTTTCTTTTGATCGATCTATGTCAGGACTTGCTATTTTGCGTGACCAGTTGATATTTGAACTCCATGGGAGCCCAATTGGTGGCGAGAGGGGTTTCCTTTGGACTTTTTGTGAGTCAAAAAATAAAATCTGTGCTATGTGCTAATTACAATGACTCCCACCATTTTTGCTAAGTCCTCCCATTTTTTTCAATAATGTGGTTGACACAAAAAAAATAAACACATTTTTTTTCAGAATGATATGATTATTTTCCCTGATTATTTTCCCTCATGTGGCTCTTTTAGATCTGGCAAAATATTTAGAATTATTCAGAGCTCTGTTTTTCTGAGGTAAAATCCTGTCTGCAGTCACCACTAGGGGGAGCTCCCTGTATACAGAGATACTGTTAGGAGTCAGATTTCTGCCATTACTAGGCAGGAATCAAGACCCTCACATTCTGCAGTCTCCTGCTCATTGTCTACTGCAGAGGAGATTGCAAAGGAGATTGCCTTGCAGCAACTCTCTCCGGAGGCTAATCCTTCTATCCATCTTCTGAGCATGCTCATGGGACGATCTCCCATTGGAGTTCGGGAGTCAGGTGCCCAGATCCTGCTCCAGATTCCATTGGTCCAGCTCAGAGATCTGGAGACTTCCGGAAGGTCCCGTTTGCTATAAAAAGCGCGCATGGCTGTTCCGCCATGCGCTAGTATAATCATACTTGCTGCTGTGTGTATGTTGATGGATGCATGATCTGGTGAATGACTCATTTGAAACCCCTATCCTTGGATATTACGATTGTGTGAGGGATTGAGTTATAGCCAGTACCAGCGCCAGCTCCAGCGCGCTATGGCTCCTCAGGCACACTTTCTAGCGTCCTACATTGCGCCTGCATTACAGCGGTGTCACTCTGCGGCACTATCCATGCCGCGCTGCAGTAGCAGCCTTTTGTGCGTTCGCGGTTGCGACGCTATTCACACGGTTGACACGGTAGGTCTAGACGGATGTAGTACCGCCATCTTGAGCTACTCCTGTGACCATTTGCCGCGTGTGTTTCGCTGAGTTCCTGTGATTCTACCAGGCTCAGCGTTATTGTGTTTTTCCTTTTGTTGTTGCAGCTCTGTGAGTTCAACAGAGATTGCTCTGTGCACCTTGGTGTCGTCTAAACCCTGTGCACACTACCGCCTTAGTGCTCTGCCACCATCTAGCTGCGGCTTTTCCATCTACTGCACGGTGGACCCCGAGCGGCTAACGCACTTTATTTATATTTTTATTTAGTGCGTTCCGCCGTTCCTAACAGATACATGATAAGATCCTGTCCGCAGTCACCAATAGGGGGATCTCTCTGTATACAGATATACATGATAAGATCCTGTCTGCAGCCACCATTAGGGGGAGCTCCCTGTATACAGAGATACATGATAAGATCCTGTCCGCAGTCACCACTAGAGGGAGCTCTCTGTATACAGAGATACATGATAAGATCCTGTCCGCAGTCACCAATAGGTAGATCTCTCTGTATACAGAGATACATGATCAGATCCTGTCTGCAGTCACCACTAGGGGGAGCTCCCTGTATACAGAGATACATGACAAGATCCTGTCTGCAGCCAGCACTAGGGGGAACTCCCTGTATACAGAGATACATGATAAGATACTGTCCGCAGTCACCACTAGGGGGAGCTTTCTGTATACAGAGATACATGATAAGATCCTGTCCGCAGTCACCAATAGGGGGATCTCTCTGTATACAGAGATACGTGATAAGATCCTGTCTGCAGTCACCACTAGGGGGAGCTCCCTGTATACAGAGATACATGATAAGATCCTGTCTGCAGCCACCACTAGGGGGAGCTCCCTGTATAGAGATACATGAAAAGATACTATCTGTAGTCATCACTAGGGGGAGCTCCCTGTATACAGAGATGCATAAGATCCTGTCTGCAGCCACCACTAGGGGGAGCTCCCTGTATACAGAGATACATGATATATCCTGTCTGCAGCCACCACTAGGGGAGCTTCCTGTATACAGAGATACATAATGAAATCCTGACTGCAGCCACCACTAGGGGGAGCTCCCTGTATACAGATTCATTATTGAGCTTTGTGGTGAAACGTTATGCTATGAGCTGCAGGATGGGGCTACACATTCTAGCTCATTGTCTGGCCAGTGTTATTTGTGCACCGGATGGCGGTGATTATCAGGCACAGCATGGCATCTTTATTTATACACTGTACCGTTGTATTATTTGGTCACTAAATTGTTACACCATGTACGAGATACTATGGCGGCTGGCATGGCATCATCCTGTAGGCGACCGAGGATTGTGTAGACTGGATCCTCTGGCAGAGGTATTACATCTGTTCATCATTTCATATTTTTGCTGCAAAATATTTCTATTTGTTGACAGAAAGCAGAGATCTTGAAAAAAGAAAACTTTATTATATAATGAAGTTGCAAAAAATAAGTAAATCTAGAATGAGGTTAGTATAAATCTCTGCACATTAAATGTCAGGCTATAATTTAGGAGCTGCCATGTCTGGCAGAGGAGAGGCAGCAGGGACCGCCGGTGCTCCAGCATCAATATTCCCCCGATATAAGCCGTTCCTAAGAAGATTTGCCCTTTAATCCGCCACTGATTGTTACACAATTGGTTGTCTTACAATTAGGCACAGATGGTCGGGACGTGTAATGCCGATAACAGGCGCACTGCAATTTCCGGGTTGGATTTTTTTTCCCTTCTTTCTTGTAATCCAAGCCCAAAGCATGTCCAATCTACCCTGCGGTAATCACTGCAATATGTTTACAATCTGCCGGTACATGAAATAATACTTATTATAATATTACGGGTTGGGGATATTATAGGCAGCCGCTGTCTGTCATCAGGACACAGGGAAGGTTCTGGGACTTGTAGTATTAAAGGGCCAGCACAGACTCCACTTAATGATGGTTCTTCTAGATCGGGGTGGGTAATAGTCGTAGACACCCTGTAAGAGCTGCGGCCCCTCAGTAACTGAGCTGACCACTGTGAACCCACTATAAATGACCCCCCACAATGGACCCTAAAAGATTGATGGCTGCAGGATCTCCGGTAAAAAACGGGCCACAGTGGACCAAGTATGAGCGACAGTTGCAAGACCCCCAGAGTTACATGTGCCGGACAAGCAATAAGTTCAACATTATATTTTATATGGACAGAAGTAAGTGTCCCCTCCACATCCACCTCCGGGAGCATTTTTTTCCTTCCAATCTACATCAATAAACACAAATATGGCGTTAGTCCCTCTGCAAAGTCAGTTCCTGCTCTTCTAAGAAGGATTTCCATAATATTTTGGAAGGGTATTTGGGAATTTTTTCCCCTTCATTCAGAAGAACATTTGTGAGGTCATACTCTGATGTTGGAGGAGAGGCTGGGCCCACAATCTCTGGTCTTAATCATCTCTGAGGTGTGGGATGAGATTGAGGTTGAGGTTCTGTGTGGCCACTAATGTTGCTCCACATCAAACACATCTGGAAGCTACAATTGTCCACAATGTCTTGTGCTGAAGCATTGATTAATTAAAAAAGTTTTTTCTAATATCTAATCTGTGTCTCCTCCCATTCAGTTTCAATCCATTGCTTCTAGTCTTTCCTTGTGCAAATGAGAATAAAGATGATCCCTCTACACTGTGACAGCCCATCAGATATTTGTAGACAGCTATTAAGTCTCCTCTTAACCTTCTTTTTTGCAAGCTAAACATTCCCAAATCCTGCAACTGTTCCTCATAAGACATAACTTGCAGTCCGTTCCCCATCCTGGTAGCTCGTCTCTGAATTTGCTCTAGTGTTTCAATGTCTGTTTGAAAATGTGGTGCCCAGGACTGGACACAGTATTCCAGATTAGGCCTGACCAAGGAGGAGTAGAGATTGCACGTGATCTGTATTATGCTTCTCTTATTACATCCTAGAAGTGTGTTTGGCTTTTTTGCTGCTGCATCACACTGTTGACTCATGTCAGTCTGTGATCTATTAGAAAACCAAAGTCTTTTTCACCCGTACTGTTGCTTAGGTCTATTCCTCCCATTCTGTAGATGTAATTTTTGTTTTTCTTGCCCAAATGTGGAATCTTGCATTGCTCCCTGTTAATTGCCATTCTAGTAGTTGCTGCCCATTTTTGAAGCTCATCTAGATTTTTCTGAATCCTTGCTGTCTTCTTTAGTGTTAGCTATCCCTCCTAGCTTTGCATCGGCTTCAAATTTGATTCGTTTACCTTCAGTTCCCTTATCTAGATCATTTCTAAAAATGTTGAACAACACTGGGGCCCTGACAGAGCCTTGTGATACCCCACTTGAAGCACACTTCCAATTGGATGTGCAGTCGAGGTGCAACCGGCTTTGCTCCGGCAGGTCCGGGACTGATACAGAATATGCTTCTGAAGCAGAACAGTTTTCAGCCAGTGACGACTCCTTTTCCTCCACAGGATTCCACAGACTGATGGTATTGTTGTCAGTCTTCACTGCTAAAACCTCAAGGTCAATTGTGCGCCGTCCATTGTGGCATCCTGACAATGCGTTTTCCCCTCGCATTCCCCCTTTTTCAGCAACCTTGGAATAAATGTAGATGTCACCATTTTACCCCCTTTGAATTTTTCAAAATTCCTCTCCGCTCCTTTTGACCAGTAAAATCTGTCCACAGCACCCCTGCTGTCATGTCCCAAGCCATTAAGAAGCCCTAATGAGATTCCTTCTAGTGATAATTCCCAAGCCCCCTTAAGAAATTACCCCAACTATGATCACCATAGTAAATTTTGACCCCTAATTTCCCTCCTAAAACATTCAGTTTTAAATTCCTACACCCCTGAGCAAAATTTTGCAGTCGACGAGTCCTTGATGAGATTCCAACAATTCCCCTCCAAGTGAGCGAAATATGGTGTCAAATGATATAAAATGTGTGACAGCACAACAGGGTACACGTGCACCTTTCTAATATACAAGGGTAGGAACTGCCAAATAGATCCACCAAACTGCCCCCAGAAAATTGGCATCCTGGTTAAAATTGTCTGGGAGCTAATGACACCATTTTTGCATCAAGGGTACCACATGTATACTGACAACTATTACAACAGCATCACCCTATATAAATCCCTCCACGCTGCAAATACAGGGGACTATGGGACAGTCAGAAAAAAACGAGTAGGGTTTCCGTCACACTTGGTGTCCAGGAGTTTTGAGAAGGGGGCGTCATATGCACTGGCAAGTGACCAACTTCTTGCAGTGAAGCTAAATGTCAGGAAAGACATCTACATGCTGACCGCACTGCATGCGGATGTAGGGTGTTATGAGTTCATTTTCCCCTTCACCATTGAAGTCTGATGAACTCCCTCTTCTGGTGAAGGAAGGTAGTGAGGCTGATTAGCAAGCACCTGAGCTGGGAGAGGATGACTGGGCGACGGGGATCTCTGACTGGATATAAGGCAGCTGACGCCCTTCCTCCTCGCTGGTGATTTCTCTGTGGAATTCTAGGAGACCAGTCTGATTCCTGCTCCTCAAAAGCTAAGTTTTCTGCTTTGCCTTTTTGCATTTGTGTTTTGGTTTTAGTTTGCCTTGCTTTTCTGGATATTGCCATTTCCTACTGGGGTGAGCTGTATTCCTTTTTTGTCGGTTGCTCTGTCTTCAGAAAATACCTGAGTGCTGACATAGTCTTTTGAAGCCTAGCGTCTTCAGGGCCTTTTTCCCTGTCAGTCTGTTGGCTCTTATTTTCATAGGGTTTTTCGCGGATTGCAGACAGCAGCTTTCCTATCCTGTCCTGTCTAGTTAGCTTGGGCCCCATCATTTGCTCAGTCTATCTTTCTATCTGTGTTAGTGTTTTTTCTTCTTGCTTCACCGTCATTATTTGTTGGGGGCTGCCTATTGCTTTGGGGTCTGCTCTGGGGCAGTTTAGTTTTCCCTTTCTGTCTTTAGGCTAGGCAGTTCTCCGGCTGTGATCGAGGGGTCTAGGGCATCGTAGGAACCCCCCACGGCTACTGCTAGTTGCTGTTGATAGGTTCAGGGGTCTGCAATCCGATAGCTGCCAACTTCTCTGGTTTTCTGGACTTAGCTAGCATTTCTGTTTTTGCCTCCTACGGTGACTCATTCATAACAGAATCACCAGCCATACCGCAGATCCTAGGGTACTCAATAGCAGGAAAGAATTGTAATAAAAAAAAAAAGTGTGTATATTTTTTCCTCTATATCTCTGAGGCTGTAGGGGGAACTTTTTTTTTCTCAATGGAGATAAATCAATTGTCTGATCGTGTGGAGCAGCTCGCTGCGGAAGTGCGGGGAATTTCCGCCTACCTTGCTCATTCAGATGCTGCTGAACCAAAGATCCCGATGTGTTTTTTGGGGATCGGTCTAAATTTTTGAATTTCAAGAATAATTGTAAATTATTTTTTGCCTTGAGGCCTAACTCGTCAGGGAGCTCCACGCAGCAGGTTAAAATTGTCATCTCTTTGCTGCGTGGCGATCCGCAGGATTGGGCGTTTTCTTTGAAACCTGATTATCCTAGTCTGACTAATGTGAACGCATTTTTTCAAGCCTTGGGGTTGTTGTATGACGAACCTAATGCTATTGATCAGGCTGAAAAGACCCTGTTGGCATTGAGCCAGGGTCGAGATTCTGCAGAATTGTACTGTCAAAAATTCCGAAAGTGGGCGGTCCTTACTGCCTGGAATGATAATGCCTTGGCAGCTCTCTTTCGGAAGGGTTTGTCAGAAGCCGTAAAAGATACTATGGTGGGATTTCCTGTTCTCTCTGGTCTGGATGATTCTATGTCATTAGCCATTCAGGTTGATCGGCGTTTACGTGAACGCAGGACTGCACGAGAGGTGTTGCCACCTGTTGAACAAGTGTCTGAACCTATGCAGTGTGATAGAGTTTTGTCCAGGGAGCAACGTCAGGAGTTCAGAAAGCGTAATAAGCTGTGTTTTTTTTTGTGGAGATGCCTCGCATATTATTTCTGTCGGTCCTAAATGAGAGAAACGTTTTGCACACACGTTTTCTGTGTGTGGTGTTCAACCTAAGTTTCTTCTGGCAATTACTCTGATCTGCTCCCTGTCCACATTTTCTGCCAAGGCTTTTGTGGATTCGGGAGCAGCCCTGAACCTAATGGACTTGGATTTTGCTAAACGTTGTGGATTTCCTATGACACCTCTGCGGACGCCTATCCCTTTGAGGGGGATTGATGCTACTCCTTTGGCGAAAAATAAACCTCTGTTTTGGACCCATGTGGTAATGCGGGTCGCCCCAAACCATCAAGAAAATTGCAGATTTTTGGTGTTGCATAATTTGCATGATACCATTGTTCTGGGGTTTCCCTGGTTGCAAATTCATAATCCAGTTTTGGACTGGAAATCTGTGTCTGTGGTGAGTTGGGGTTGTCGGTGTGCCCTAAGTGAGGCTCCGGTTTTTTCCACCTCTCCTCAGTCGCATGATGTTCCTGACTATTTGGCGGACTTTTTTGATGTATTTAGTGAGAATGAGTCTGCGTCTTTGCCTCCTCATAGGAGTTATGACTGTGCAATTGAACTGAGCCCGGGGTGTAAATTTCGCAAGGGTCAGCTCTTCAATTTCTGTACCCGAGCACGAGGCTATGCGATCCTATATTAAGGAGGCGTTGGAGAAGGGTCATATTAGACCATCCTCTTCACCCTTAGGTGCTGGGTTTTTTTTCGTGGCCAAAAAGGATGGTTCATTAAGGCCTTGTATTGATTATCGTGCCCTCAAGAAAATTACTATTAAATATCAGTATCCGTTACCCCTGATTTCGGATCTGTTCTCCAGAGTTAAAGGTGCTTGCTGGTTTACCAAGCTTGACCTCAGGGGGGCGTATAATCTTGCACAACATAAAGAAGGATTTTTCCAGCGTCTCCAGGAGATAAAATAATAATTGCTTTATTGAGAATATAAAATCTTCATACCATCAGGTAAAAACGACATAAAGAGGCGTATGGAGGGGAGCAATTTCCTACGCGTTTCACCCTAAGAGGGCTTAATCATGGAATCCTTCTTTATGTTGTGCATGCACTATACACCCGGGTCAGGGTGTTTCCGTGCGTCGGAGATGTGATCAGGAGTGAAGAGGGGTGAGCTGAATACTTCTTGTTTGGGCGTATAATCTTATCCGCATTAAGCATGGGGATGAATGGAAGACGGCGTTTAATACCCCAGAGGGACATTTTGAGTACCTGGTGATGCCTTTTGGGCTCACTAATGCCCCTTCTGTCTTCCAGTGCTTCATGAACGACATTTTCCGAGACTTTGTGGATAAATTTTTGATTATATATCTGGATGATATTTTGATCTTCTTCTCCAAGGATTGGGATTCTCATGTGGAACATGTTCGGACGGTGTCCCTGATGTTGAGGGAGAATTCCCTGTATGTCAAAGGATCGAAATGCCTTTTTGGGGTACAGAGGATTTCATTTTTGGGATTTATTTTGTCTCTGTCAACTATTGAAATGGATCCGGCCAAGGTACAGGCCATTTATAATTGGGTTCAACCCACTTCTTTGAAGGCCCTTCAGAAGTTTTTGGGTTTTGCTAATTTTTATCGGAAATTAATAGCAACATTTTCTAGTATTGCCAAGCCATTGACTGATCTGACTAAAAAGGGTGCTGATGTGTTGAATTGGTCTCCGGAGTCTGTTTCTTCCTTTCAGGAGCTGAAGCGAAGATTCACTTCTGCCCCGGTTTTGCGGCAACCTGATGTCTCACTCCCGTTCCAGGTAGAGGTGGACGCTTCTGAGATTGGTGCAGGAGCTGTTTTGTCCCAAAAGGATCCTGTAACATCTAAAATGAATCCCTGTGCTTTCTTTTCCCGAAAGTTCTCTCCATCTGAACGTAACTATGATGTGGGGAATCGGGAACTGTTGGCCATGAAATGGGCATTTGAGGAGTGGAGACATTGGTTGGAGGGAGCTAAACATCAAGTCGTGGTCCTCACTGACCACAAGAATTTGATTTATCTGGAGTCGGCCAAACGCTTAAACCCTAGACAGGCTAGATGGGCCTTGTTTATTTACACGTTTTGATTTTGTGGTCTCTTTTCTTCCTGGCACTAAGAATGTCAAGGCTGACGCTCTTTCTAGGAGCTTCTTTGCTGATTCTCCTGTGGTGACCAAGCCTGCTACCATCTTAGGCGAAGGGGTAGTTCTTTCTGCCATCTCGCCCGATTTGAGACGTGCTCTGGAAGAGTTCCAGGAGGACAACCTGAGCGTTGTCCCAGTGGAAAGTTGTATGTTCCTGACCAGTGGAAGAAGAGAGTGATGTCTGAAGTTCATTGCTCTGCATTGGCTGGTCATCCAGGTATTTTTGGTACTAGAGATCTGGTGAGTCGGTCTTTTTGGTGGCCCTCCTTGTCTCGTGATGTTAGGAATTTTGTGCAGTCCTGTGGGACTTGCTCCCGGTCTAAACCTTGTTCTCGCTCTAGTGGGTTGTTGATGCCTTTGCCGGTCCCCAGGAGGCCATGGACCCATATTTCAATGGATTTCATCTCTGATATGCCTGTCTCTCATATAATGACTGTTATTTGGGTGATTTGTGATAGGTTCACTAAGATGGTTCATCTTGTACCACTCCCTAAGTTGCCATCTTCTTCTGAGTTGGTGCCCCTGTTTTTGCAACAGGTGGTTCGCTTGCACGGGTTTCCTGAGAACATTGTATCTGACAGAGGAGTTCAGTTTGTGTCTAGATTTTGGAGGACGTTCTGTTCCAAGCTGGGAATTCAGTTGTCCTTCTCCTCTGCGTTTCACCCTCAGACCAATGGGCAGACGGAGAGAACAAACCAGACCTTGGAGTCGTATTTGAGATGTTTCATTTCCACTGATCAGGATGATTGGGTTTCATTTTTGCCCTTGGCCGAATTTGCTTTAAATAATAGAGCTAGTTCTGCCACTTTGATGTCACCTTTTTTTTGTAACTTTGGGTTTCATTCTCGATTTTCTTCAGGGCAGGTGGAGCCTTCTGCCTGCCCAGGTGTTGATACTGTGGTGGAGAGAATGCACCAGATCTGGGACCAAGTGGTGGATAAGTTATCTCTCTCCCAGGAAAAGGCCCAGCGGTTTTCCAACCGACATAGGACCGTTGATCCCCAGTTTAAGGTGGGTGATATGGTTTGGTTATCATCAAAAAATATCGCTATGAAGGTAGCTTCTCCTAAGTTTAAGCCTAGATTTATTGGGCCTTACAAGATTTTGGAGATCATTAATCCGGTCTCTTTTCGGTTGGCTCTTCCTGTCACATTTAAAATCCATAATGTGTTTCATAAGTCCTTGTTGAAGAGGTTTGTTGAACCAGTAGTTCCTGGGGTGGCACCTCCGGACCCTGTATTGGTTGAAGGTAACATGGAATATGAGGGAGAGAAGATACTGGATTCCCGTCTGGCTAGACGGAGACTCCAGTATTTGGTTAAGTGAAAGGGTTATGGTCAGGAGGATAATTCCTGGGTCTCTGCCTCTGATATTCATGTCAAAAGATTGGTGCGTGCCTTTCATCGGGCTCACCCTGATCGCCCTGGTGGCGTGGATGAGGGTTCGGTGACCCCTCCTCAAGGGGGAGGTACTGTTATGAGTTCATTTTCCCCTTCACCATTGAGGTCTGATGAACTCCCTCTTCTGGTGAAGGAAGGTAGTGAGGCTGATTACCAAGCACCTGAGCTGGGAGAGGATGACTGGGCGACGGGGATCTCTGACTGGATATAAGGCAGCCGACGCCCTTCCTCCTCGCTGGTGATTTCTCTGTGGAATTTTAGGAGACCAGTCTGATTCCTGCTCCTCAAAAGCTAAGTTTTCTGCTTTTGCCTTTTTGCATTTGTGTTTTGGTTTTAGTTTGCCTTGCTTTTCTGGATATTGCCATTCCCTGTTGGGGTGAGCTGTATTCCTTTTTTGTCGGTTGCTCTGTCTTCAGAAAATACCTGAGTACTGACATAGTCTTTTGAAGCCTAGCGTCTTCAGGGCCTTTTTCCCTGTCAGTCTGTTGGCCCTTATTTTCATAGGGTTTTTCGCGGATTGCAGACAGCAGCTTTCCTATCCTGTCCTGTCTAGTTAGCTTGGGCCCCATCATTTGCTCAGTCTATCTTTCTATCTGTGTTAGTGTTTTTTCTTCTTGCTTCACCGTCATTATTTGTTGGGGGCTGCCTATTGCTTTGGGGTCTGCTCTGGGGCAGTTTAGTTTTCCCTTTCTGTCTTTAGGCTAGGCAGTTCTCCGGCTGTGATCGAGGGGTCTAGGGCATCGTAGGAACCCCCCACGGCTACTGCTAGTTGTTGTTGATAGGTTCAGGGGTCTGCAATCCGATAGCTGCCAACTTCTCTGGTTTTCTGGACTTAGCTAGCATTTCTGTTTTTGCCTCCTACGGTGACTCATTCATAACAGTAGGGGGTGTGCAGGCAGCTGATTTCGCACCTGCGCCCCGATGCATAACTGCTGGACAAAACCGGGTACACTGTGGTTGTTTCACTATGTGCTTATGTGTATATGTCATTTATAGTATGCGTTTACATGTGATAATTATGCAAATTGTCTCTTCAGAGGAAGAGGACTAGAACTCTAGTGCCACCTATTGGAAGTAGCAATCCTAAAAGTCAATGTCGACCCTTTAACGAGCCTTGTTACATGACTTAGGATAAAAGCCAAGCCAGAATCTCAATTTGCAGACACTGTGTTTCGGGGTACTGCCCCTCGTCAGTGCAAAGTGTGAGATCTGGTTTGGCTGTGAGAAAGGCGTCTGACCGATATCCAAGAGTATCAGTAACATTTACATGTGATGTAATGTTTATACACCTGTATTATAATAGGGAAAAATTGTGGTTATCATCCGCGCTGCTATCCAAATAACGGTCCAGTCATGTAGATGGTGAAGAAATTGTGTTTTGTTCTCTCAACACGTTTCGAAGTCTACAGGACTTCTTCCTCAGGAGTGTTAGCATCTATTTTGCTTGCATTAGCCTGTATTGTGATAGGGACTAAGGTAGGGACAGTTAGTAACATAGTTAGGCCTAGAATTTAGCATAGCATAAGGTTATGTGGAGTACTATAAGGGGAGCACTATAGAGGCAGGGGTGTAGAATTAGATGTGAGATAGGATAAGAAGTAAGAGTGAAATGTTTAAGCCAATAGAAAGAGGGAATGGGAGGAGTTACCCAGAGGGAACAGGAGTTTTTCTAGGAAGTTCTAGAGAGTTGAGTAAGAGGAGGGAAGAGAGCAGAAGAGTCCAGAGTGGGAGACACAGTGGAGAGAAGGCTGGAGTTGAAGAAGTTGATGGAAACTGTCTTCAGGGAACAAGTGGGACTGGGCAGCCTGAGGATACAAATGGCGAGGCTTTTTTTTTTTTAACCATAATTTTTATTGAAGTATAACAATAAAAATAAAAATTGAACATACAGATTATGGGCAGTATCAATCATTTTCACTTTCATCCAGTCGGTTATCTTTAATAATAAGCAATTGTCTATTATCTGGTTTCCAGTTTCAAAAATTATCAATCATTATGCAACATTGAAACCCCAATGGTTGAACCTCTACCAATACACCAGACAGACCCGAGCACCAGCATTCCCCTTATCCTAATCTCGCCTGGAGTCAGAGTACTCCAGCCACTTTCCCCATGTAACTTCAAACTTGTACCCTGTATTGTTGCTGACTGCTATCATCTTTTCCATACTAGAATTATATCGCATCTTGGCCCTTATTTCTTGAGCAGTCGGAACCGCGAAGTTTTCCATTTGCTCGCAATGCACACTCTTACCACTGTCAAAAATTGTATGGTTATTATTACATCGTTATGGTCCATGTCTTCCAGACCTATGGACAACAAGGCAGTTTCGGGCCCCAACTCCACACCATAGCCCAGTATCGAGCTTAACACTCCCACCAGATGTGAAGCAACGAGCCCAGCTGTTTGTTACACCTCCAACACGTGTCTGATAATTGAGGATATATTTTCTGTAAACGTGCTGGCGTATAATACCATCTGTACAGAATTTTCCTTGATGTTTCCAAGTGATTAATACAATGGGACATTTTTTTGCGTATTTGAAAAGAGTAATCCCATTGTTCTTCCCGGAAATGTGTTTTCAAATCAATTTCCCATTTCCCCACAAAAGGTAGGGAGTGCGGGCCGCCCATGTCATTCAAGACCTCATACGCCCTTGATATTCCCCCCTTTGTGTCTTTGTTAACCTCAAAAAAGTTTTCATATGGTGAGACCAATTCCTGTTGTTCTGCTTTAACACTTGATAATAAGTGTCTAATTTGGAGGTATTTGTAAAAATCCCTCTTATGTACCCCGAACATTCTAACGAGATCACCAAACGGTCTGAGATCCGAATTATTCATAACATCTCCAACTTTAATTAGTCCTTTCAAGATCCAGTCTCCCAGATCCAAATTCTGGATCAAGTTACCCACTACATTCATTGGAAGTTTATGTATTCTTGTTGGGAGTAATTTCTGTCCTATCGTCTGCATTAACCAAATGTTCGCGCCTGCTCGTATTGTGGGGTGTCTTGGCAATTGCTCTTTCTTGACCAAACGGAGATGCCACATATATGAGACCATAGAGGGATGCCCCACTATTTGCGCTTCTAGTTTTACCCAGGCCTTTGAAGAGTTCCCATCCCACCAGTATCTTAGCTGATCTAACAACGTAGCTCGGTAATATGCGCGTACACATGGGCATCCTAGCCCTCCAAATTTTATTGGCAAAAACAGGAATTTCGCTGATACTCTCTCTCTTTGTTGGTTCCATGTGTAATTCATTAAAGCTGATTGGAGCCTATGGAGGGTATGAAGTGGGACTTGGATAGGCAAATTGCGAAAATAATATAAAATTTGGGGTAATACCATCATTTTTACCACTGATATCCGGCCTAACCAGGATATCATTGCCTTGGGAAATTACTGCAATTCCTTATGGATATTCTGCAGTAAATGTGCATAATTTATTTTCCCCAGATTTTTGATGAGGTAAGTTAATTGAATCCCTAAGTATGGAATTGAGTCAGCCTTCCAAGTCAGAGGATATTGTTCCATTAGTTTCTGTTTTGTAGCCTGTGGAATACCCATATTAAGAATTAAACATTTACTTAAATTAATTTTATAATAGCTAACTTGCCCAAATTGGGTAATTAGTCTGAATATATGGGGCAGGGAGACCTCAGGATTCATGACGCATAATATGACGTCGTCAGCAAATAGACCTATCTTATTTTCCACAGTGCCCACTCTGATCCCAGAAATTTCTTTCTCCATTCTTATAGCCTGGGCAAACGGTTCCATCAATAAGACGAATATCAATGGGGAGAGAGGGCACCCCTGCCTCATTCCGTTTGTGATATTAAACCCCGGAGACAGATACCATTTGCATATACCTGGGCCGAAGGCCCAGAGTATAGTGCCATAATGGAAGACAGAATGGGTCCCCCGAACCCAAAACATCTCAACGTCCTTTCCATAAATCCCCAGTGGATTCTGTCAAACGCCTTCTCCGCATCCTATTACAGGAGCTGAGAAGGCATACAACCCCCCTCCACCTCAGCAATTAAATCGATAAGGCGTCTGGTTCCGTCACTGGTTTGCCTATTTTTGACAAATCCAACTTGATCCTAGTGGACCAACTCGGGAAGGATGTGTAGGAGTCTTAGAAATAGTACTTTAGCAAATAGTTTGACGTCCGTGTTCAAAAGCGAAATTGGCCGAAAGTTTGCCGGGGTATTTGGATCCTTTCCTGGCTTGGGCAGGGTGATAATATGAGCGTTCAGCATTTCTGCTGGAAAGGCACCATTCTTGGTAGCTTCGTTGAACACTCACCAAGTAAGGGGAGATCAAATTTTTATACTTTATATAATAGTTGTTTGGAACGCCATCTGGTCCTGGGGCCTTATGTAGCTTCAAGGTATCAATAGCTCTGTGGATTTCCAATATTGTGAGTTCCTGAGATAATGTTTCTTTCTGTGTGGGTGATAACGTGGGTAAGCTTATTGAGTCTAAGAATATCCCTATTTCTGCATCACTTGGCTGGTGGGTTTGATTATCTCCTTTTAAATTGTATAAAGTTTCATAATAGTTGGCAAATTCGTTTGCGATTCTCTGAGGGTCTATTATTTTTCCCTTGTTGGGGCCGTTTAAATATGGGATACGGGATTTTGCAGCACGTATTTTCACCTGTTTGGTCAATAATTCCCTAGATTTATTTCCATGCCAATAATATTTCATTTTGAGTTTTTTGAGGGCTTTCTCGTATGTGTGTAAATTAAGCTCATGTAGCTGTTTGTGAAGATCTGAAATCTCAGCCGCTCTTGTGGGAGAGTATGATCGTTTGTGCAATCTATGTAATCTTCCCAATTTGGTTTGGATATCATTTACCGCAGATTGTGTAGATTTTTTATAGTGAGAAGCCTGCTTTATAAAATTCCCCCTCATGACTGCCTTATGTGCACACCATAGGGTTGCGTCCGATACTTCTCCGTTATCATTTTGTATAAAATAGTCATGAATGGGTTGTTGCGTTTGCGATTCATAAGTGGGGTGGTTCAGGATGTAAGTGTTAAGCCTCCAAATTGGGGATCTATCTGTTTCATGCTTCTCTTCTATTTCTAATGTGATAGGAGCATGGTCGCTCCAAGTTATAGTACCTATCTTGGCAGTTAACACTCGAGGGATTACTGTTTTATCAACTAGAAAAAAATCAAATTCTCGTGTAGGTATTATGCGGGTGAGAAAGAAACGTATAATCTCATGTAGATGGGTTTTTAAGTCTCCAAATGTCGTATAGTTCTTGCATGTGAAACAATTTGGTAAGTGGGCTAGGGTTGAGTTTATTTGATCTAGCTGTGGAATCCATGTTGGGCCACAACGCTACATTAAAATCCCCTACTACTATAAGAGAGCCTTTCTTGACTTTAATAGCTTTTGCTATGGTCTTCTTAATGTGAGTATATTGTCCTTTGTGTATATATATATGGGGCATATATGGTTACTAATGTGTATGGGATATTGTTGATTGAACACTGCAGTATAATGTATCTTCCATGAGAATCTATAATTTGATTAGAGAAAAGGCCGCCGAGTCCCTTATTGCAATCGACACCCCACCTTTTTTCCTATCCACCGGTGCCAGAATCACGTGAGGGAATCTTTTATGTTTTAATCTACTCATGTCTTCACTGTTTAAATGAGTCTCCTGTATACACAGTATGTCTGCATTGGTCCTCAGTGCTTCTTTCCATAATATTGACCTCTTGTATGGGGAATTTAGGCCTTTGGCATTTACAGATAAAAATTTAATCACCATCTATGAATGTGATCAAGGTTGCTGAGTGCCTCTTCTGTGTATATTGTATCCCCTCTATCTTGTGTATACTGGTGGGATAGACCAACCTGGTGTCATACTCAATCACCGCATAGCTTCTTCTATGATATTTTTTTGGAACCTGCTTTGCGTGATTTATCCCTCTTCCCTTGTGTAGGTTTACCAAACATGCTATGAAACATACAATCTCATACTCATCCTGGGCACTGGTGCCCACGGTCATTACTTGTTCAAATTGCTTCTCGCCCCTTTTTCCCACCCCTGAAGATCTGACTGAGAAATGCTGCCACTGTGGATGAAAAGAAAAATAAACACAAACACAAATAACATCCAAACTAATAACTATGCCCTCCAAGGCACAAATACAGGGAGCCCGTACAGGCTGCCTGTCATGGGCATCGGGAGCCCAGCAAAAGCTTAATAGACCAAATGCGGCCTGGGCTCTGACATAAGTCCCAAAAATGGACCAATGCCAGAAAAAGTACCACGTTCGGAGAAAAACAGCAAAAGAAACCATAAAAATTAAGAAGCAATGAAAAATCAAAAAGGTTGCATAAAAAATCTCCATATGTAGAAAAAAACAAAACAAAAATAAAAACAAAAACAGGAGTTCAGAAGATCCTGGTGAATGATCCATGTCCAAGTCCCGATAGCCGTAATTGATGGGGTCCTGCCATAAATGACCCCCGACTTCTCAGACCCAGACAGTCCTACCCCAGAGGATTTAACTGCTTTCAACTTGTATAACCGAAAATAACGAAGCCATAAGAGCTCCCCTGAAAAATATCAACCAACAGAGGACCACTCCAGACGTCCATATCCTGTTCCAGGAGACTAAGCCAGTTCCTTGTTGCATGCTGCTCACGCTTGGGACCATTCCTCCAAAATTGGTCATGGTAGTGGGTTTTTTCCTTGAATTTCCCTAGTTTTGAGAGGAAGATTCCATTCTTTGCAAAGGCGTAAAGCTTGCTCCGCGTTGTTCGCCACATGCTTGCGCCCATCTTTTGTTATTACCAACTTCACTGGGAACCCCCACTTGTACGGGATATTGTGTTCTCTTAAGATCCCCGTGCATGATGAGAATGTTCTCCTGCGCGCTAGAGTGAAAGCTGACAAATCCGCAAATATAACTATGTCTTTAAAGCGGTCGGGCAGAGACGGCGGATTTCGAGCAGCCTCCATCACCTTCTCTTTTATGTGAAAGAAATGGATTCTAACTATAACATCTCTCGGTATTGCGGTCGGGAGACGGTTTGGCTTGGGCAACCTATGGGCCCTATCCATAATCAAGTCGAGCTGTGTGGTGTCCGGCAACAGACATGAGAAATAATCAGTAAGAAATTCTTTGAGGTCTTCAGTCTTCACCGTTTCTGCAATGCCCCTCAAACGGATGTTGTTGCGGCGAGATCTGTCTTCCATATCTGGTACTTTCAGTTTTAATGCATCTACATCTTCATCCGTGGACACCACTGTGTCCACCACCTCATTGTGCGCAGCAGTTAACTCCGCCATCTTATCTTCTATGTGGGACGTGCGTTCTTCCAGAACATTAATGTCCTTTTGCATAGATCTAAGCATGTTTTGCATATCTTTTTTAAAAGTAGACATTATTTCAGACATAAGTTGTCTCATAGTGTGCTCATTTAATGGTTCTCCAGCAGAAGTTAATACATTGCTCTGTCTGTATTCTTTGGGGCTTCTTGAGGCCCTCAGGCCTCTTCCATGAGGGGATGCCTGGGGTTGGATTTCTGGGTCCTCCCCCCCGCTCCTGTCCTCCTGCGCCGTGGGGGACCCGTAGTCAACCCCAACATGATCCTCCTTGTTATAATCGGGTAGGCTGCTCCCCTTGTGTTTCCCCTCCGCAAACCTCCGTGGAGATTCTCCTACCTCTCCCCTTGAGCGTGGGGCGGTTGAGCGCTGTGCCTCCATGCCGCTTCTGTGCTTCCCAGTGCCATTTTGCTCACTCTCCGCCGCTGGATAAAACTGGGTGAGTTTAAGGGGGCTTTTCCTCCCCTTTCCTCTACTGCTGCGTAAATCTTTCATGGCCCCGCACTCCCGCTGCTTTCCGCCGTCCGTCGGGTCTGGAGCCGCTGCTTTAAGTAGCTGTGTGCCGCTTTATGGGGTCAGTATGCACCGGAGAAGTTCTACTATGCTTCTTTCTCCATGTGCAGCAGGCCACGCCCCTAAATGGCAAGGCTTTTGGGTAGCTTCCGAAACATCCGTGATTGGAAGAGGGACGGTGAGCCCCTGGAAGAAGCGAGACCATCATCTCAGACAGCTGTGGTATTAGATACCTGGGAACCAGATCCCGTGTCAGTGGATAGTACTAGGGAGAGCCTAGAGCAGGAAGATTCTGTGTCATGTGGAAAGTACTGGACTGTAACTGCTGCATGGTTGAATGAACTAAGTAAAATTTTGCAAAAAATGAACAGAGACTCTGACTTGTGTGTGCATGAGGAGAAATGGAACCTTGCCCTCTGAGGAGAGCGCTGGCCCACAGGCAGGTGAAACACCTAGCACACACAGCACACTACAAGATGGACATTCTTATATTTCTGTAGCGGAGCGTCAGGGAGTGGAAATAACACCAAAGACCCTCGCCACGACTGACACCCTGGCCCCCGTTACACGGACACCACTGTGACAGTCTGAGACAGGGGTGCTACCAGGGACATGGAAAATCCCGTCTGCATTACAGATTATAATAAATTTATGGGAGGCGTTGACCTGTCAGACCAGGTGCTTTAACCGTATCTGGTGAAGTGGAGTACCAGTGCCTGGTATAGCTGAAGACCAGGGCCTGTTATAAAAAGGTAGTAATCCAGATCCAGGTTGCTTCCTATAACAGTTTTGTTCTATACAAAAAGTCTCAAGGAGCACTTGATTTCCTCCAGATCAAGGAGAAAATTGTTGAGTGTCTCCTATTTGACTCAATGGCACAGGAGGCAGTCTTCAAGTTCGAGGATACCCGGAGACTTGCAGAGCACCATTTTATTTGCATTGTCCCTGGCATGCCTCCCTTTGTGAGAAATAATTCCTTGAAGGCTTGTCTTGTTCGGTGGCTCAATGTCTCTGTAAGCTTTGAATGGATCCCGTAATTCCATAAATTTTACCCTAAAGACCAACTGGTGCACCATCTATTTTAGGCACAGCCATGTATCCAGTACTCACATTGGTGCCATGTTGGATGTTTATCCGAACACTCAAAGACTAGAGGAATAAAATTTGAGGTTTGTTCCTCAGAACGTATAAAAATGATTCATAAAAGAGATAATGAAAAAATGCAAATTGTAATTTTTCAAACTTGTGTTGCTTCAAATGCATAAAAAATGGTGGTAGCAAACAACTTACTACCTCCCTAGATAAATATATTAGAGGGTATAATTGACCAAAAAAAGTAATTTATGGGGGTTTTCTGTTGTTTTTGAACTACGCGAGTGCTGCAAATTTAGCAAGCTATTCCAAAAAGTGACAAATTTGTGTTCCAAAATTCAGATAGTTCCCCTTCCCTTCTGAGCCTGTCCGTTTGTCCAAACAGAACTTTTTGGTGTACATGTGGGGTATAACCGCGCTCATAAGAAATTGGGTAGCAAACTGTGGGGTCCACTTTTTGGTGTTACTCAGGGCCGGACTGGCCATTTGGCCATTCTGGCAAATGCCAGAAGTGTCTGTCTGGTCATGGGCCACCTTGTCTGCTACGTTGTTAACAGAATGGGTGTTCTCAAGACACCCATACTGTTAAGAATTGTAATAGAGCACAAAGTTGCTGACTCCATCACTTATCCCAGCAGGCCACGGGTATCATTAGAGATATTGGTCATGTAGTAAATCTTGGTTCCTCCATCCAGGGTAATATTAGTGATATATCCCCATCTGGTGCTTGGGGACGGGGACAACATGGGCCTGTATGATTTCAAATGCCGGGGCTGATTTTCAGCCCCAGTCCGTACCTGGTGTTACTTCTTGTAAAAGTGAAAAATTTGGGGCTAATGCAACATATTTGTGAAAAAAACGAAAATGTTATATATGACGACTTAATGTCCTCAAATTCTGTGTAGTACCTGCAGGCTCATAATGCTAACTATACCCTTGGATAAAATTCTTGAGGGGTGTGGTTTCCAAAATGGGGTCAGTTGTGGGGGGTTTTCTGCTGTTTGGGCGCCTTGGAAGCCGTGCAAATGCAACATGGTGCCCGCAATCTCTTTCAGCCACATTTGTGTTCCAAAATTCAAATGGTGCTCCTTCCCTTCCGATCCCTGCTGTGTATCCAAGCAGAGGTTTCTGACCATTGTGAGGGGTCAGCGTGCTCAGAAGAAACTGGGTAACAAACTGTAGGGTCCATTTTGTCATGCTATCCTTTGGAAAATGGTAAAAATTGAAGTTAAAGCAACATTTTAGAGGCAAACTTAAAATGTATTTATTTTTCTTTCCACTTTGTGTAGCATCTGAAGGGTTAAAATGTCCTGACAGCAATGTTTAAGTATTTGAGTGGTGTGATTTTTAAAATGGTGTCACTTTTGGGAAGTTTCCCATATATAGTGCCCGCAAAGTTCATTTAAATTTGAATAGGTCCCTAAAGAAACAGGTTTTGTAAATTTGTTGAAAAAAATGAGAAATTGGTGCTAAACTTTTAACCCTTCTAAAATAATAACAAAATAAAATTACGTTTGAGCAATGATGCAGATGTAAAGTAGACATAAGGGAAATGTTATTTATTATTTTGTACAGCATGACTAACTGGTCTTAGGATATAAAATGTTAAAGTTTGAAAATTGTGAAATTTTCACCAATAAACACAAAACATATTGACCTAAATTTACCACTAACATAAAGTACAATGTGTCACAAAAAAAAAAAAAATCATAATCAGTGGGATACATTGAAGTGTTCTAGAGTTATTATCACATAAAAGTGACACTGGTCAGATTTTAAAAATTTGGCCTGGCCATTAAGGTCAAAATTTGCTTTGTCATTATGGGGTTACATAGGTTAAAACAAGACCTAGGTCCATCAAGTTCAACCTTCACTGGAACTAAGAGACCGCGGCCGCCCCCTGATAACAGCCTATAGCATTATCCTCCTCCCCATCTGTACAGGGGGCACAATGTAGTCAGGGGGTAACGTCCACCTGGAATCACCAAACCCAGACTCCTCCATCAGAGAAGTGTGACCCGTCACTGCACAGAACACGTCTCCTCCAGAGTCCAGTGGTGGCGGCTTTACACTGCTTCTTCTGATGCTTGGTGATGTACGTATGCATGCAGTTGCTTGGCCATGAAGCTCCTGGCTGGGGCGCAGTGTTTGTGCTGATGTTAACGCCATAGGAGGGCTGGACTCTGCCGTTATGGGGTCAGCAGAGCGTTGGTGACTTTTCTGGTCTCTGCTCCTCAGCCCCCCGCTCTGTAAAGGTACCGGGTCTATACTTCGTGGCTGAGTTGCTGGGTTTCCTTCCATTTCTCAATAATATCACTCCCAGGTGATGAGGGAAGATTCCAGAAGAAGAAATGTCATGAACGGACGTGTTACCCCGGTGGGTCCTATTACAGGACCGTGCTGGTATGAGTGAGCTCTGCACCACTGGACGATCTGTCATATTTTAGTAAAGGCAGACAGCACGGCGGGGGGTGGAGGTTACTCCCCTGGGGAGGTCAGATATTTTACACCAGGGGCTATGGGACGGAATAAAAACCTGCATTTAATGATTATGACCGGTGTCCTGACACGTTCCTCCATATTGTGTGCAGAAGAGAGCCCGACCTGTGAATACTAATTTATATATACCTCTTTGTAAACTGTCTTCAGGCCTTGTTCACACGTTCAGTATTTGGTCAGTATTTTGCATCCGTATTTGTAAGCCAAAACCAGGAGTGGAACAATCAGAGGAAAAGTATAAGAAACCCGTCACCGCTTCTGTATTATCACCCACTCCTGGCTTTGATTACAAATACTGATGTAAAGAAACTCACAAAATACTAAATGTGTGTGAACATGGCCTTAGTCTCGGGGCTTAAACGATGCCATAAAACGAAAGCAAAGTGCTTTATTTAAGGTTCGGTGGCCATGAATAAAGCCCTGAAGAAGTTGCGGCTTGTTGGGCCCCGTGGGGGGTGGGGGAAGTAATTAAACCTCGCAGACAAGTGATGATGTTCAGCTAAATGCGATCTGTAAATAGTAATAGCCTGGCGGTGTACGTGCCGCGTGGTGCCCGGGGGGTTGTGCTGACAGAGCTCTAAGATCTGGCGCAGCCTCTCATATACAAGGCAAATTGATGGAAATGTTATGAGCGGATCTGCATAAAGCAGAATTGTGCCTGAGGGTGCAGACAACAGCGAGTCATTAGCACGACGGCATCTTTTTCCTTCCGTACCCTGTTGATTCCACTCATCACAGTCGTATCCCAGATGCCTTATGCCAACCTGCAGCCGCAGAGTTCATCCATGCAGAACATACCATATGTACCTCACTTACTTTTTTTGTATTTTAGATACTTTTTTTTGTGGAGAGACATCTATTTATAAAATTGCCTTGTAATGTTTTCATTTCCTGTTCTGTCCAGATGTCACCGTATCCCAGAATTCCAAGCGTAGGAAGTTCACCGACCACCATTTCGGGACACCCAAGTGATGGGTGTCTCAATATGGAAACTGCTGCTACCAACCTATTGTGCGGTACCACCAGCGGAACACCGTCGCACTGCGCCCGTGCGAATTCCACGCAGGTGCAGTGAATCATTCGGCTGATCCCGGCGGCAGATGCGCGACGTGTCTACAGGCGGAGGAAGCCGGTCACATTAAAGGGGTTTTCCCATGAACGAAAGTTCATTTTAAAAATTGTCTGTGTCTGACTGTGTACGGAGCATACCACATCTCCTGGGCAGGGGAGGAAGCAAAAGACTATACTGACATTACAGCAGGGAATCACAGAGGATTCATTTTGTGAGGTAAAATATTTCACTGACTTTTGAAACAATATTTTACCTCACAAAATGTATCATCTGTGATCTCCTGCTGTAAAGTCAGTATTGTCTTTTGCTTCCTCCTCTGCCCAGGAGATGTGGTATGTTCTGTACACTGTCAGACACAGGGGTGAGAGAGACAGAGCACAGGGGGAGACAGCTCAAACGGGACAGCACATGAGGGGAGAACACAGCACAGGAAGGAGAGAGACAGCAGACAAGGGGGATATCACATGGGGTAGACAGGTCAAAGAAGAGAACGCAGACGGGAGAAGTCAGCACATGGGGAGAGAGAGAGTGGATAGGTGGGTGAGCACATGGGGGAGAGATTCTTAACACTGCAAACCCTGCCCCCATCGTGACATTACCACCCTCCCGATGCAATAGCATTGGGCCTCTATCTTGTATATATATTATTTATTTTTGTAAATTGGTTACAGCGTACCTCTGGTCTAAAAGGAGAATTGCTACAGAATCTACATGTGTAGTGGGCATGTTATGTCTTCTCCTGTAAAGCTCATATGTTTAAGGGCAAACATAATATTTAATGGGATTTGAGGCTCGGTCTCCCATTCTCATCACTACAAGCCCGAAAGGTTAGATTACCATGATCTCTAATATCTTCCTCTTTGCCCCCTGTAGAGACCACCTCCCTACGTTCCTCACCTCTAGCTTTTTAGCCAGTGATGGGTAAATGGGATTCCTCGCTATCAGTGAATACTTTATTAAGACTGACACCATCCGAGAGGCTTCATGTTTTACTGCCGCCTACAGCTCCACACATAAAATCAATGATAAATGACCGTCACCCCTTCTATTCTGTTACACGCTTCATTAGCGGCATCATCACAATTCACATAGATGGTGGGTAATTATCAGGAAAGAGGTCACTTGCTCCTTCCTCCAAGTGCTGAGAAGTGGAGAGCAGAAAGGTCACTGCCGTACTGCTGTCCCCATAACGGCAGAGTCCAGACCTCCTCTGGTATAACATCAGCACAAACACTACGCCCCCGCCGGGAGCTTCATGGCCGAGCAGCTGCATGCAGCCGTACGTATATCACCAAGCACAATGCCGAGCATCGGATGAAGTGGTGTAAAGCCGCCATCGCTGGACTCTGGAGGAGACGTGTTCTGTGCAGTGACGGATCACACTTCTCTGATGGAGGATTTTTATTTATCAAGTATTTGTGGGTTTTCTTTTTTTTTTTTTTTAGTATTCTGCTTTTTCAGGGAAGTGTCTCATCAGAACTTCATGAAGCTTCTTGAAATCAGTATGAAGGAAGGAAAATGAAAGGAGCAGAGGCTGAGTGATGGTGGCTGCGCTGTCAGTGGTGATGGCTCTGCAAGTCACTTCACACTCTGCACTGTTACCTCGGTTGTGTCCCGTTTTGTGTGGTGGACGTGGGCAGAGATACTAAACTTGTGACCAATCAGAAGATAAGAATGTTTAGAACTGCAGGAGACGACTGTGTTGATCTTGAGGGGGAGAGTGACCCGTCCACTAGAAATGATTTGATGAGGATAAAATTGTGTGTGGCAGGAGCATTGTCATGTGAGAAGGCATAAGTGACAAATGGGAGATAGAACTGTGGGTGGAGGATGGCGCTAGCAGCACAGAGTATTTCAGAACATAAGGAAGCTGTGATTTGATTTGGGGGAGAGGCTTTCTACGGACAGTTCTGGAGGGATCAAAATTGATATAAAATAGATGAGAGATGTGTGAAAGGTAAATGGGTGTGAAAAGGTAGACAGATGAGATAGATATGAGATAGAAACATAGATAATTTATAGATAGATGATAGAGTAATAGAAAAAAATGGAACAGCACATTCAGTTAGATGGGTGCACAGGCCACCCAGCAACTAATCTAAATACAAGTATTTGCCAAATATATAAAGATAAAAAATGGGAAACAGCACTCCAAGGTTTTCAAAAAGTAAAGGCGGAATTTAGTAGGCCCACATGGCCACGCCGCGTGGGCCTAATAAAGTCCACCTTTGCTTTTTGAAAACCTTGGAGTGCTGCTTCCCATTTTTTATTCTTAGCGTAATAGACACATGGAGAGATATGGGATAGATAATTGATAAATCAGTATGTTGCAGTCCATGCTCCCCATGCCATGTACACATTAACTGGGTGACTGTGCCGTAAAGCACTCGGCTCTGCAGTGCAACACAGGCTGGACGGTAATAAAGCGCTGCAGCCATTGTCTGAGCCGCAGCTTTCCGTGATATATGCAACCGTTCTGTGTTATAATTCTCCCGTCATTATTTATTAAGCAGATAACAACAGTCACTGGCTCTCCTTATACAAGGTGCCCGATGCCCCTTCCCCCAGCTGCTGCCAAACCTCATCACAATCCCAGAGCTGCAGTGCCTGGAGAATACTGTGATTTCCCAAGGGAGCGGCCACAAGCAGAAGGAGCATCAAACTCCAAGCCTGCAGAAGTGCCCACACTACATCACTCATCATCCGCAGCTGTGTGAGCAGACTGGGGGTGATCCAACCATACTATCTATCCATCTATGCCTTATCTATACACTATAAGTAATGCAGTCACAGCAGCTTGCACCTGTTCACATTGGCTTCATTCTGTGTCTCTGTGAGGAGGTGCTCTTCAGGTTTTGTTGTTTATCTACCTCTCTATCTGGACATTTCTACTTTCTGCAGCTGCACAGTGAGGAGCTGTCCATGATCTGGTGCTGAGCAGTGTGTGGAGTACCCTCTGCTGTGATGCCATGGTACACACTGCTCCCCGCAGGACAGCCATGAACATGCTGCTCCTCTTTCCATCTCCCGGGATCTCACCTTCACAGCTCTTATTAAATGATTCTCTTATGCTTTTATTATGTCTCTTTAATACATGCTGCATCTGTGATTGAGTTTATCTCATTTCACTGTTTGTAATATAGATCAGGCAGGAGTCATAGCTGAAGTTAGAATTTATATGTCATCATCAGCACATACGTAGAGATGTAGCAGAGCATCATCATGGATGTAGACGTGTAGCAGAGCATCAACACGGATGTAGAGATGTAGCAGAGCATCAGCACAAATGTAAAGATGTAGCAGAGCATCAGCACAGATTTCAGAGATGTAGCAGAGCATCACCACGGATGTAGATATATAGCAGAGCATCAGCAGGGATGTAGAGATGTAGCAGAGCATCACCACGGATGTAGACGTGTAGCAGAGCATCAACACGGATGTAGAGATGTAGCAGAGCATCAGCAGGGATGTAGAGATGTAGCAGAGCATGAGCAGGGATGTAGAGATGTAGCAGAACATCAGCACAGATATAGAGATGTAGCAGAGATTCAGCACATATCTAGAGATGTAGCAGATGATCAGCACAGATGTAGAGATGTAGCAGAGCATCAGCACAGATGTAGAGATGTAGCAGAGCATCAGCACAGATTTCAGAGATGTAGCAGAGCATCAGCACAGATGTAGAGATGTAGCAGAGCATCACCATGGATGTAGAGATGTAGCAGACCATCAGCACGGATGTAGACGTGTAGCAGAGCATCAACACGGATGTAGAGATGTAGCAGAGCATCAGCACAAATGTAGAGATGTAGCAGAGGATCAGCACAGATGTAGAGATGTAGCAGAGCATCACCACGGATGTAGACGTGTAGCAGAGCATCACCACGGATGTAGATATATAGCAGAGCATCAGCAGGGATGTAGAGATGTAGCAGAGCATCAGCACGGATGTAGACGTGTAGCAGAGCATCAGCACGGATGTAGACGTGTAGCAGAGCATCAGCAGGGATGTAGAGATGTAGCAGAGCATCAGCAGGGATGTAGAGATGTAGCAGAGCATGAGCAGGGATGTAGAGATGTAGCAGAACATCAGCACAGATATAGAGATGTAGCAGCGTTTCAGCACAGATCTAGAGATGTAGCAGATGATCAGCACAGATGTAGAGATATAGCAGAGCATCAGCACAGATGTAGAGATGTAGCAGAGCATCAGCACAGATTTCAGAGATGTAGCAGAGCATCAGCACAGATGTAGAGATGTAGCAGAGCATCACCATGGATGTAGAGATGTAGCAGACCATCAGCACGGATGTAGACGTGTAGCAGAGCATCAACACGGATGTAGAGATGTAGCAGAGCATCAGCACAAATGTAGAGATGTAGCAGAGCATCAGCACAGATTTCAGAGATGTAGCAGAGCATCAGCACAGATTTCAGAGATGTAGCAGAGCATCAGTACAGATGTAGAGATGTAGCAGAGCATCAGCACAGATGTAGAGATGTAGCAGAGCATCAGCACAGATGTAGAGATGTAGCAGAGCATCAGCACAGATGTAGAGATGTAGCAGAGCATCAGCACAGATGTAGAGATGTAGCAGAGCATCAGCACAGATGTAGAGATGTAGCAGAGCATCAGCACAGATGTAGAGATGTAGCAGAGGATCAGCATGGATGTAGAGATGTAGCAGAGCATCAGCATGGATGTAGAGATGTAGCAGAGCATCAATAGGGATGTAGAGATGTAGTAGAACATCAGCACAAATGTAGAGATGTAGCAGAGCATCAGTAGGGATGTAGAGATGTAGCAGAGCAACAGCACCAGATGTAGAGCTGTAGCAGAGCATCAGCAGGGATGTAGCAGAGCATCAGCATTGGTGTACAGATGTAGAGATGTAGCAGAGCATCAGCACAGATGTAGAGATGTAGCAGAGCATGAGCACAGATGTAGAGATGTAGCAGTGCATCAGCACAGATGTAGAGATGTAGCAGTGCATCAGCACAGATGTAGAGATGTAGCAGAGCATCAGCAGGGATGTAGAGCTTCAGCAGGGATGTAGAGCATCAGCACAGATGTAGAGCTTCAGCAGGGATGTAGAGCATCAGCACAGATGTAGAGATGTAGCAGCAGAGCATCAGCAGGGATTTAGAGCATCAGCACAGATGCAGAGATGTAGCAGTGCAATTAGCACAGATGTACTCTATGTAGAGATGTAGCAGAGCATTAGCATAGACGTAGAGATGTAGCAGTACATTAGCATAGATGTAGAGAGGACTAAATCATTGACCATGGTGAAATCAGTGTGTGCTATTCTTCTATATGATTGTGATAGAGAACTGATACCTCCCCAGATGGTTAGTTGAAAAATCCACCTCTGCAACATCATTAAACACTTCACCTTGTGTCATTCACAATGAAATCAGTCCTTTTACATAGGACTGCAGGAAAGCTACTGCCCAGACTTCTTTCTGCCAAACAGCGTCTCTGTACATGAGCTTCCCATCTGACCGCTGCCTCCTATGTCCCCCCCTGTGTCTCCCTTGTCATAGTTCCTTTGCTGTGCTCTCACAAAATAAGTGTCCCCTTCAAGTAATAATATTCTTTATTGGCTATTGTGCTCTGCTACATCTCTACATCCCTGCTGATGCTCTGCTATATATCTACATCCGTGGTGATGCTCTGCTACACGTCTACATCCGTGGTGATGCTCTGCTACATCTCTACATCTGTGCTGATCCTCTGCTACATCTCTACATTTGTGCTGATGCTCTGCTACATCTCTACATCCGTGTTGATGCTCTTCTTCAAAATAATAGTGCCCCCTAAAAGTAATTTAATTCTTTTTGCCCCCAATTATAGCACCCTCCACAAAATCATAGTGGTGTAATTTGAAGCTCGTGTGCCCCAATGCGAAACCTCCTTCTGGGCCTCCATCACTGATCTTTATTAGTAATGGTCTTTTCGTTTGGGCTAAAGGGACCTTTTGGGCCCCCCTAGGCTCCATGGCCTGGATGCGATTGCAACCCTTGCACCTATTATAGTTGCGCCCCTGATCATAGCGTCCCCTCTTTGCCCCCCAGTGTAATAATACCCCGTTTTGTGACCTCACAATAAATAAGCCCCGGTACATGGACGCCTTTATCTTTGTGCCCTGTTGTGAGTTCATTTTCCCCTTCGTCACTGAGGTCTGGTGAACTCCCTATTCTGGTAACGGAAGGTAATGAGCCTGATTATCAGGCACCTGAGTCTAATGAGGATGACTGGCTGAGTGGAGTCACTGACTGGATATAAGGCTGCCGACGCCCTTCTGCCCTGCGGGTGATTTCTCTGTGGACTTCAAGGACACCAGTCTGATTCCTGCTTCCCTAAAGCTAAGTTTTCTGCTTTGCCTGTTTGCATTTATGTTTTGTTTTTGTTTTCCTTGCTTTTCTGGATTCTGCCATTCCCTGCTGGGATGAGCTGAATCTCCTTTTGCCGGTTGCTCTGTCTTCAGAATATTCCTGAGTACTGACATAGCTTTTTTGAAGCCTAGCGTCTTCAGGGCCTTTTTCACTGTCAGTCGGTTGGCTCTTATTTTCATAGGGTTTTTCACGGATTGCAGACAGCAGCCTTCCTGTCCTTTCCTATCTAGGTAGTTTGGGCCCCGTCTTTGCTCAGTCTATCTTTCTGTCTGTGTTAGTGTTTTCATCTTGCTTCACCGTCATTATATGTTGGGGCCTGCCTATTGCTTTGGGGTCTGCTCTGGGGCAGTTTAGATTTCCCCTTTCTTTCTTTAGGCCTATTTAATTCTCCGGCTGTGATCGAGGGGTCTAGGGCATCGTAGGAACCCCCCACGGCTACTGTTAGTTGTTGTGATAGGATCAGGGGTCTGCAATCCGATAGCTGCCAACCTCTCTGGTTTTCTGGACTTGGCTAGCAGTTTTGTTTTTGCCTCCTACGGTGACTCAATCATAACAGAATCACCCGCCATACCGCAGATCCTAGGGTACACAATAGCAGGAAAGAATTGTGTTTTAAAAAAAAAAAAAGTGTGTGTATATTCTTTCCTCTATATCTCTGAGGCCGTAGGGGGAATTTTTTTTTTCTCTCAATGGAGATAAAGCAATTGTCTGATCGTGTGGAGCAGCTCGCTGCGGAAGTGCTGGGAATTTCCGCCTACCTTGCTCGTTCGCATGCTGTTGAACCAAAGATCCCTACACCTGATGTATTGTTTGGGGATCGATCTAAATTTTTGAGTTTCAAAAATAATTGTAAATTATTTTTTGCCTTGAAGCCTAACTCGTCAGGGAGCTCCGCGCAGCAGGTTAAAATTGTCATCTCTTTGCTGCGTGGCGATCCCCAGGATTGGGCGTTTTCTTTGAAACCAGATGATCCTATTCTGACTAATGTGAACGCATTCTTTCAAGCTTTGGGGTTGTTGTATGACGAACCTAATGCTATTGATCAGGCTGAAAAGACCCTGTTGGCATTAAACCAGGGTCGAGATTCTGCAGAGTTGTACTGTCAAAAGTTCCGAAAGTGGGCGGTCCTTACTACCTGGAATGATAATGCCTTGGCTGCTCTCTTTCGGAAGGGTTTGTCAGAAGCCGTAAAAGATACTATGGTGGGATTTCCTGTTCCCTCTGGTCTGGACGATTCTATGTCATTAGCCATTCCGGTTGATCGGCGTTTACGTGAACGCAGGATTGCACGAGAGGTGTTGCCACCGGTTGAACAGACGTCTGAACCTATGCAATGTGATAGAGTTTTGTCTAAGGCGCAACGTCAGGAGTTCAGAAGGCGTAATAAGCTGTGTTTTTTCTTTGGAGATGCCTCGCATATTATTTCTGTTTGTCCTAAACGAGAGAAACGCTTTGCACACACGTTTTCTGTTGGTGGTGTTCAACCTAAGTTTCTTCTGGCAATTACTCTGATCTGCTCCCTGTCCACATTTTCTGCCAAGGCTTTTGTGGATTCGGGAGCAGCGCTAAACCTAATGGACTTGGATTTTGCTAAACGTTGTGGATTTCCGATGACACCTCTGCAGACGCCTATCCCTTTGAGGGGGATTGATGCTACTCCTTTGGCTAAAAATAAACCTCAGTTTTGGACCCAGGTGGTCATGCGGGTCGCCCCAGACCATCAAGAAAATTGCAGATTTTTGGTGTTGCATGGTCTGCATGATGCCTTTGTTCTGGGGTTTCCCTGGTTGCAAATTCATAATCCAGTTTTGGATTGTAAGTCTGTGTCTGTGGTGAGTTGGGGTTGTCGGTGTGCCTTTAGTGAGGCTCCGGTTTTTTCCACCTCTCCTCAGTCGCATGATGTTCCTGACTATTTGGCGGACTTTTATGATGTATTTAGTGAGAATGAGTCTGCGTCCTTGCCTCCTCATAGGAGTTATGACTGTGCAATTGAACTAAGCCCGGGGTGTAAATTTCCCAGGGGTTGGCTCTTCAATTTATCTCTACCCGAGCACGAGGCTATGCGGTCCTATATCAAGGAGACGTTGGAGAAGGGTCATATTAGACCATCCTCTTCACCCTTAGGTGGCGGGTTTTTTTTTGTGGCCAAAAAGGATGGTTCTTTAAGGCCTTGTATTGATTATCGTGCCCTCAATAAAATTACTATTAAATATCAGTATCCGTTACCCCTGATTTCGGATCTATTCTCTAGAGTTAGAGGTGCTTGCTGGTTTACCAAGCTTGACCTCAGGGGGGCGTATAATCTTATCCGCATTAAGCAGGGGGATGAATGGAAGACGGCGTTTAATACTCCGGAGGGACATTTTGAGTACCTGGTGATGCCTTTTGGACTCACTAATGCCCCTTCTGTCTTCCAGTGCTTCATGAACGATATTTTCCGAGACTTCGTCGATAAATTTTTGATTATCTATCTGGATGATATTTTGATCTTTTCCAAGGATTGGGATTCTCATGTGGAACATATTCGGACTGTGTTCCGGATCTTGAGGGAGAATTCCCTGTATGTCAAAGGATCGAAATGCCTTTTTGGAGTACAGAGGATTTCATTTTTGGGATTTATTTTGTCTCCGTCAACTACTGAAATGGACCCGGCCAAGGTACAGGCCATTTATGATTGGGTTCAGCCCACTTCTTTGAAGGCTCTCCAGAAGTTTTTGGGTTTTGCTAATTTTTATCGGAAATTTATAGCAAAATTTTCTAGTATTGCCAAGCCATTGACTGATCTGACTAAGAAGGGTGCTGATGTGTTGAATTGGTCTCCGGAGACTGTTGCTTCCTTTCAGGAGCTGAAGCGAAGATTTACCTCCGCCCCGGTTTTGCGGCAGCCTGATGTCTCACTCCCGTTCCAGGTAGAGGAGGATGCTTCTGAGATTGGTGCAGGAGCTGTTTTGTCCCAAAAGGATCCTGTAACATCTAAAATGAATCCCTGTGCTTTCTTTTCCCAAAAGTTCTCTCCATCTGAACGTAACTATGATGTGGGGAATCGGGAACTGTTGGCCATGAAATGGGCATTTGAAGAGTGGAGACATTGGTTGGAGGGAGCTAAACATCAAGTTGTGGTCCTCACTGACCACAAGAATTTGATTTACCTAGAGTCGGCTACACGCTTGAACCCTAGACAGGCTAGGTGGGCCTTGTTTTTTACACGTTTTGATTTTGTGGTCTCTTTTCTTCCCGGAACTAAGAATGTCAAGGCAGACGCCCTCTCTAGGAGTTTCTTTGCTGATTCTCCTGTGGTGACCAAGCCTGCTACCATCTTAGGCGAAGGGGTAGTTCTTTCTGCCATCTCGCCCGATTTGAGACTTGCTCTGCAAGAGTTCCAGGAGGACAAACCTGAGCGTTGTCCCAGTGGAAAGTTGTATGTTCCTGACCAGTGGAAGAAGAGAGTGATGTCTGAAGTTCATTGCTCTGCATTGGCTGGTCATCCAGGTATTTTTGGTACTAGAGATCTGGTGAGTCGCTCTTTTTGGTGGCCCACCTTGTCTCATGATGTCAGGAATTTTGTGCAGTCCTGTGGGACTTGCTCCCGGTCTAAATCTTGTTCTCGCTCTAGTGGGTTGTTGATGCCTTTGCCGGTCCCCAGGAGGCCATGGACCCATATTTCAATGGATTTCATCTCTGATATGCCGGTCTCTCAAAGAATGACTGTTATTTGGGTGATTTGTGATAGGTTCTCTAAGATGGTTCATCTTGTACCACTCCCTAAGTTGCCATCTTCCTCTGAGTTGGTGCCCCTGTTTTTGCAACAGGTGGTTCGCTTGCACGGGATTCCTGAGAACATTGTATCTGACAGAGGTGTTCAGTTTGTGTCTAGATTTTGGAGGACTTTCTGTTCCAAGCTGGGAATTCAGTTGTCCTTCTCCTCTGCTTTTCACCCTCAGACCAATGGGCAGACAGAGAGAACAAACCAGACCTTGGAGTCGTATTTGAGATGTTTTATTTCCGCTGATCAGGATGATTGGGTTTCATTTTTGCCCTTGGCAGAATTTGCTTTAAATAATAGAGCTAGTTCTGCCACTTTGATGTCACCTTTTTTTTGTAACTTTGGGTTTCATCCTCGATTTTCTTCAGGGCAGGTGGAGCCTTCTGCCTGCCCAGGTGTTGACACTGTGGTGGAGAGAATGCACCAGATCTGGGACCAAGTGGTGGATAAGTTCTCTCTCCCAGGAAAAGGCCCAGCAGTTTTCCAATCGACATAGGACCATTGGTCCCCAGTTTAAGATTGGTGATATGGTGTGGTTATCATCAAAAAATATTGCTATGAAGGTGGCTTCTCCTAAGTTTAAGCCTAGATTTATTGGACCTTACAAGATTTTGGAGATTATTAATCCGGTCTCTTTTCGTTTGGCTCTTCCTGTCACATTTAAAATCCATAATGTGTTCCATAAGTCCTTGTTGAAGAGGTTTGTTGAACCAGTTGTTCCTGGGGTGGCACCTCCAGACCCTGTATTGGTTGAAGGTAACATGGAATATGAGGTAGAGAAAATACTGGATTCCCGTCTGGCTAGACGGAGACTCCAGTATTTGGTTAAGTGGAAGGGTTATGGTCAGGAGGATAATTCCTGGGTCTCTGCCTCTGATATTCATGCTAAAAGATTGGTGCGTGCCTTTCATCGGGCTCACCCTGATCGCCCTGGTGGCGTGGTTGAGGGTTCAGTGACCCCTCCTCAAGGGGGAGGTACCGTTGTGAGTTCATTTTCCCCTTCGTCACTGAGGTCTGGTGAACTCCCTATTCTGGTAAAGGAAGGTAATTAGCCTGATTATCAGGCACCTGAGTCTAATGAGGATGACTGGCTGAGTGGAGTCACTGACTGGATATAAGGCTGCCGACGCCCTTCTGCCCTGCGGGTGATTTCTCTGTGGACTTCAAGGACACCAGTCTGATTCCTGCTTCCCTAAAGCTAAGTTTTCTGCTTTGCCTGTTTGCATTTATGTTTTGTTTTTGTTTTCCTTGCTTTTCTGGATTCTGCCATTCCCTGCTGGGATGAGCTGAATCTCCTTTTGCCGGTTGCTCTGTCTTCAGAATATTCCTGAGTACTGACATAGCTTTTTTGAAGCCTAGCGTCTTCAGGGCCTTTTTCACTGTCAGTCGGTTGGCTCTTATTTTCATAGGGTTTTTCACGGATTGCAGACAGCAGCCTTCCTGTCCTTTCCTATCTAGGTAGTTTGGGCCCCGTCTTTGCTCAGTCTATCTTTCTGTCTGTGTTAGTGTTTTCATCTTGCTTCACCGTCATTATATGTTGGGGGCTGCCTATTGCTTTAGGGTCTGCTCTGGGGCAGTTTAGATTTCCCCTTTCTTTCTTTAGGCCTATTTAATTCTCCGGCTCTGATCGAGGGGTCTAGGGCATCGTAGGAACCCCCCACGGCTACTGTTAGTTGTTGTGATAGGATCAGGGGTCTGCAATCCGATAGCTGCCAACCTCTCTGGTTTTCTGGACTTAGCTAGCAGTTGTTTTTGCCTCCTACGGTGACTCAATCATAACAGTGCCCCCCTTGCATCTCTCATAATAGTGCCCACCTATGGGCATCCAAAAATTGATATATCCTAATTTTTAATTACGTTGTCATGTCAGGTGGCTCAATATCTCCTTCAAAGGGCACCATGGTGCACCCACCCGTGGTCCCAAAGTGGACTGAGGCCAATCGGAGAGTATGGCAGTATAGATACTGATGGCGGAGCGGGAGGATGTGCATGGCTGGAGGTATCATGGGCACCGGGTGAAAAATTCTGCGGCATGTTCCCCCATGTCAAGTGCTAGTGATCTTAGAGGCTTGTCACAACTAGAAATTGATACAGCCTCATGGTACGTGCACATGCTGCGGTTCCGCAGCAGTTTCTGCTGAGGTGCACAGTACCATTAAAATCTATGAAAAACAAAAAACGCTGTGCACATGCTACAGATTTTTCAGCGTGGATTTGCTGCGGTTTGTAATCCGCAGCATGACAATTCTTTGTGCGGATTCCGCAGCGGTTTTACTCCTGCTCCATGATCAGGTGTCAAACCGCAGGGCAAAACCACAGGCTAATCCGCAGATAAACCGCAGGTCTTTTGACCTGCAGATTTACCTGCGGATTTTGCAAAATCCACGCGGAAAAATCAGCAGCACAATCTGCAACGTGTGCAATTACCCTTAGAGTTATATGACAAAGCCAGCTCTTCTACACCTGATGGAACAGCGGAGCTGACACAACTTATGATGATAAGCCTATGTTCGCCTCCTCTGGAGTCTTCGGCCTCACCCAGTTTCCTCCGTGGACGGAGCGGAATCCATATATTGTACGACAGATGAGAGAGTTCTATTGTTGCCATAGCAACATGAATTGTCATTCTGCAGGTATTCCTGCCGTCCCTGCTTCTCTGGGCAGCTATTTTTGGTCAGGGGCGTCTCGCTGCACACTCGCCTCTGCTATATGGGCGCTGTAAGCAGAGCTGGGAGGGATGGGGGTCCTGTCAGCACATTCACCCTAATGGTGGATAAATCATTCATATTCTTCTATGTTGTTGGTGGGTAATGGGTATAAAAGCGCCTGAGAACAATGCGTTATTTTTAGCATCCAATAAGATCATCGCTTGAAAAGAAGTGGGTGGGACCTTCAGCATCACATGACCTGCACATTGAGTATATGCTTCTCTAGAATATATATATACATTCACACACATATATGTACCCACAAGGGCATTTTACCTCTCATCTGGATATTTTTAGACATGCCTGTTTTCCCAGAAAGCTCGGTGACAGCCATGATCATTATAGCTTTTCCCAGTCACTCAGCTGTTCTAGTTTCCTGAGTGGCAAATCTGCCTAGAAATATCCCCTAATAGGCTGATGCAAATGTATAGACACCCCACATGATGTCCTATACATGTACCTTTATTGCATAGCGAAATTCAGACTGGGAAAGTTAGGTGACAACCACTAAAGGTTTAATTTAAGTTCTGAGAGAGGTTGTCACTCAGATTTATTTATCTTAATCACGTATATAGCGCCATTAATTCCACAGGGCTTTACAGACATTATCATCACTGTCCCCATTGGGGCTCACAGTCTAGATTCCCTGACAGTATGTCTTTGGAGTATGGGAGGAAACCGGAGATCCCGGAGGAAACATGGGAACAACATACAAACTCCTTGTAGATGTTGTCTTTGGTGGGATTTGAACCCAGGACCACAGCGCTGCAAGGCAAGTGTGCTAACCACTGAGCCACCGTTCAATTCTAACCACTGAGCCACCGTACAATGCTAACCACTGAGCCACCATGCTACCAAGCTTTCTCTGGTTCCTGAATGGCAATTCTGCCCCCTACGATCACTGCTCCTATTTCATCTCATAGATAGATTCCATCTTGATGACAGTCAATATCGGCATCATCACTCCACCCATAGAGGCTATCACTCAGCTTTCCAATGTTCCTGCCTGGCAGATTTGTCTATACATTGGGACATATCCCCTGTCCCCCATATTCCAGCATTGATAGATTCTAGTTGGGAAAAGTGGATGATGGCTAATGTAAGTATCATCACTGCACCCATAAATGTAGTGACTCAGCATTCCCAGGTTCTGATGGTAAAGCCACCTATATACTGTATATGGCAGCACCAGTTACCGCACAGCTAATTTATACCTGGGTAAGCTAGTTTGACAACTATGATTACATAAGCAATAAGCGGTTGTCACTCAACTGACAAGACTTCCAAATTGCAAATCTTCCCTATGACACAACACATCCCCTGTCCTTTATCTCTGAGAAGACTCAAGAAAAGATGGGTGACAAATTGACAATTAATATAACCATCATCATTAACCCATAGAGGCAATCACCCAGCTTTCCCAGGCTCCTGAATGGCCAATCTGCTAAGATATATGGTGACATATCCTTGTATCACTGATTAGCTAGATATAGACATAATCTCAGCACCCGTAAAAGTAGTCACTCGGCTTTCCCAGTCTGAATGTCAAATTTGCCTACAGACATGACGGACTCCTCGCCTGTCCAGTATCAATGAGTAGACACAAGCTGGATGACAACCACTATACTGTATATTGGTTGACATCTAGTTTCCCCAAGAAAGTAATAAAGTTCAGTGAAGCAAGTGAGAAGGGAACAGGAGATGGATACAGTGCTTGGTGGCCATATTGGTGCCCACCAAACTTTCCTAGAAAGTGCCACTAGGGGGATACGTTCGCATACGGCGTTATATGGCTTCCCGTATGTCCTTACACTTCAGCACATTCTGCAACTTATCTACTCGATTCTACCACTGATCCCTATTGATCTGCTAACCTGGATAGAGTTGTGAATAAATCTACATCCCCCATGATAGCAGCCAATGTATACCTCTGTTAGTACATTACATGAATCCTGTCCTTGTCAGTCTCCCTCCATTGCCTGCTGTGTGTACAGAGCATCAGGCGGGGGAGGGTAAACATTGGCGTGGGATTTTAATGCCTGTTATTTCCATGGGTAATAAAGCAAAAACAGTTTGAGTCACTTAAGCCATTGTCAAGTATTTTCCATCATGTTCACACCATTAGGTTTTCCCATCATCAAGCATCAGATTCTGCATAGCGCAGGATGGGTGAATTTTATGATTTCCATAAATACAGCTGGAAGAAGGCCGGGCACATGTGACACCAATTGTAACATTATCCAGGCCATGTGCCCATCATCTGATGACCATATGGCAGACATAAACCACTGCCTTGGCATCAGTGTCAGAATACATTTTTGACTGTTTAATAATGTGGAATATTTGATTATTTGACATCTATCAGGTTCCATTAATGTTAGACAGTAAGAAGAGTTGGCAGTGAAATTATATAGCTGCTATTGGTGCTGATTCATGCCCTCTCAAGCCAGGAATTGGGGGTCCTGCATAGTGTGGCCTTCGTTATAGCTACTACTCTATGTTAAGTAAACAGCAGGCAGTGGTGTAACTAGAAAAGTCAGGGCCCCTTAGCACAATTGTGATTGGACCCATCCCCTTGCCGGCACCTTCTGCAGTGCTGTCCCTCTAATATCCACCTGTTCATCACCCCTGACACCTCCTGCAGTGCGGCCCACACTGCTATTGCCCCATTCATCCCTGCCTTCCCTTCTTGTATTGCTGCCTTCTTTACTATCCCCCACCCCGCTCTTGATATATCTTTTTTCATTACCACTGGGATCCCCTGCAGTGCTGCCCTGTCTGACAATGGCTTAACCTCCTCAGACCCAGAAGTCCCAGAACCCAGAAACCGTTGTACACTACAGTGTACGTGTAAGAAGATGAGTCAAGACAGAGACAACGGTGTACGGTGTCCTTTAAGGCCGGAACAATTGGGGTTGTCACCACTCTTAGCGGGAGAGTTTTCCCCGGAAAGGGAGAGACCTTTCTGTTAGACGGGAGGGGGCGCAGGGTACTAAAGGAGACCTGAGTATGGGAACAGGAAAGACTTGGCGGGAAGGCGACAGGAGACAATAATAATGCTTTGGCACACCTGGAGAACGCCAAGCTAGGGGCCTTGGAACAGCGCTGGATGGCAAAGTTCCGGTACCAAATTGCCTACAGGAGAGGGGCAGAGAACACACATGCTGACGTCCTGTCTAGGGCCAGACATCTACCACCGGGGAAGAGTAGAGATGAAATGCTACAAGGAGAAGAGGATCCTCAATTCCGAAGGCCTGCTAGGACGGTGTCGTCTTCGCTGGACCAAATACAGCCCCCCCCCATCATGAAGGAGTTTTGGGAAGATCTTGGGATGCACGGGTCCAATTGCAGCAGGAGGACCGTGAACTCGCTCTGTTCAGACACTGGGTGACATTGGAGAAGCTGCCTAGTCCAGAGCAGTGGACTGCTCTGTCTTCAGAAGCATTGAAGATCTTCCGGCAGTGGGAGCACCTTCAGATGAGAAATGGACTGTTATACGGAAGATTCAACTTCGGGGAGAATTAGGGGCCTCCTGGCAGGTGGTGGTACCAGAGACAGTACTGCCTACTCTGGCCACCGAAGCTCATGAAAGGGGGGCCCACTTCGGCCTTGAAAAAACGTTTCAGTGGCTCCAACGGTTAGTTTACCGCCCATGGCTGAGAGCGGCTGTTGAGGAAGCTTGTAGACTCTGTCGGGCCTGTGAGTTGGCCAATTCCCCGGAACAATTAGGTCCTGTACAGACGATAGTAACCTCCTCTACCCTGGAACTATTGACCGTCGACTAGTTAATGATCGGGCAGCTCATCAAGGATATAACCACTGCCTAGTGATGGTAGACCATTTCACGAAATTTGCGGTGGTGACGCCCACCCGAGATCAGACAGCTGAGACTGCTGCATATTATATCTGTAAACACTTCATTCTGGTGTATGGATGCCCACAGCGGATCCATTCGGATCAAGGAGCTTGTTTCTTAGGCAAAGTGATGGATGAGTTGCATCGGATCTACCAGTTCGACAGATCTCATACCACACCATATCATCCTCAGGGAAATGGGGCCTGTGAACGATTTAAAAGCACTTTGATTCAGATGCTAAGAACTCTTGAAGATGATAGGAAGGCTAGGTGGCCAGAATATGTCTCTGTGGATCTATAACAATCGAGTCAATAAAACCACTGGTCACACACCTTGTTGTTCAGCCAAACAGGGAAAGAAGTCACAGAGCTGGAACTGGATCCAGGAGAGGACTACCCATAGACGGGGGTGTCTACCTGGGTCCGACAACATCACCATCGTCTACATTCCTTACATCGTCATGTGCTGACACGGCTCCGGGAGCTGGAGCACTCTGAGAAGCTTCCTCTCCAGGGGTTAGATCTTCAGGTGGGTGATCGAGTGTTGGTGCGGGAAAAACGTCCCCGTGACAAACTGGAAACTCGGTGGGAGAGTACAGAGTGGAACGTCGGGTCAGTGTGGAATTGCCTGTATATGATGGGTTTCCAGAAGGAGAAGAAAATGTGCCCACTAGGGTGGTCCATAGGAATATGCTTCGGCCGTGCCTCTCGGAAGATCCCATGCAGAGGGAAGAAACTCCTAAAATTCCTGAGGAGGTGCCTCCTGTGACTGTGGAGGATGAAGACGAGGAAAATCCCGAGCAGCCATCTGGAGATATGTCCACGGATCAGGTTCCGGAGACCCCAGAAGCAAATGTTATTGCGGATGAAGATTCGGCTTTGTCTCCGCAAAAATACTCCACTGTTCCTTCCAATCTACGTAGCTCCAAACGAACAACAGCTGGACAGCCCCCCATTCGGTACAATCAAGACCAATTTGTTTGGCGGCAAACGGCTGAACCTGTGAAGAAACTCTCCAGTTATGCTCAAGATGCCTCGCCCGTGGAATGGCGAGTGAAAAGAGAAGGGGGTGTGTAAAAAGATGAGTCAAGAGAGACTGAGACTGCAGTGTACGATGCCTTTTAAGACCGGAACTATCGAGGCTGTCACCACTCTTGGCAGGAGAGTTTTCCCCGGAAAGGGAGAGACCTCTCTGTCAGACCGTAGGGGACGCAGGGTACAAAAGGAGACCTGAGCACGGGAACGGGAGAGACTTGGCGGGAAGGCGACAGGAGACGGTTGACTCCCACTCCGTGGCTTATACTGACAACCCCACTTTTCCTGGACATCCGTTTGCTGACCTTAAAAGCCCCCTTCACACATAGCGAGATCGCTAGCGAGATCGCTAAAGCGTCACTGATTTTGTGACGCAACAGCGATATCACTAGCGATCTCGCTACATGTGACACTTACCTCCGACCCGGCTCACCACTGGATATCGCTGATTGCGCGAGAACGGGACGGTCCATTTCTCGTCGTCGGCTTCCTGCTGGCGCCGACAAGCGACTCCATGGACGCGGGCGGAAGACGTCACCCTCGCTGCGTGTGACAGGTAAGTATCGACCGCCGACAGCTGCTGCATTACTAGTGAGTTCTGCCTGTTTGGCAGCTCACTAGCGACCATTTAGCGATGCACCAGCGATCCTGACCGGGTCGTATCGTTGTCGGGATCGCTGGTGCATCGCTAAATGTAACGGGACCTTAAAACTTCTCATGACGTTAAGTTACCGTCTGTACCTGCACTGTTGCATACCCCTGCTTTACCCGATATCCTGGATCAACTGTTTAGAGACTACTCCGAATCACCGCGGGCTGTTGCGGCTTGTACCCGTGCTCACGACCTGTGCCCGGCGTCATCACTGAGGCTTCCATGTAAAGGACTGTTTCCACATTTCGGCACACCCAAGACAAGCAGGACTGAATCCCTTAGCACTATTGGGTGGCAGTGTTAGTCGTTTCTCCGTAGCACAGCCAGAGACTTGTGCATCGTTTGAGATGGCGCCGGGAGATCTTCTAGCCTTCCCCTTGCCAGAACTGCAACTGATAAGTGTCCCCTTTATTCGTTATCTTCTCTTGCTGATTACCTTTACCTCCCTGCATGGAGTATCACCTGTTATTGATTGTTCAGTAAATCCTTGTTAACCCTTTCTCTGTCTCCGGTTACTCACTGCATCCCGCATTCCTGCTTCTCCACTTACATTTGCGAGGTCTAAGGAGAATAGCTAGAGTCTGATGGGTACTGGCGCAAGATTTGGACCAGGACCCTATCCATCCTGCATTTTGCAGTGAGAAAAAAGTATTTGATCCCCTACCAACCATTAAGAGTTCTGGCTCTTACAGACCAGTTAGATGCTCCTAATCAACTTGTTACCTGCATTAAAGACAGCTGTCTTACATAGTCACCTGTTGTGAACACTTTTGACCTGGCTTCTGAGTTTGGGCTCTCTCTGGTGGTTGCTGCTGGTAATGAAGCTGGTTTGGCTGACAGAAGTCAATCACCTGAGGATGATGATTGGAGTTCAGGTGTTACAGACTGGAGAGATTAAAGGGAGCAATCTTCCCTCAGTTGTTGCCAGTGATTTGGTTTGCTTCTTGAGCATTTTGGAAGTCTGCTGGCCTCCTGCTCTGTCCTGCATCTTTCAGAAAAGTTATTTGTCTTTTTGATTCTTTTTGCATTGTGATTCATTTTTACTTTTCTCTGATTTTTGCTTTGCTGCTGTGAATCAGCCTGGTTCCCTGAGGGGACCTGTGCGAGACTCTGTTTCATATGCCACAGCTTAACTCCAGTTCACACCAGAATTCTGATCTAGTGGGGGAGAGGTCGTGTGGCCTCAGTATTTTTGCATATCAGATGTGTTGGATTTTTCTTAGGGTTTTTTGTGTGATTGCAGACAGTATCCTTTCCTGTCCTGTTCTATCTAGACAGTTTGGGCCCATCATTTGCTTACTCTATTTTCTGCCTGTGTTTTGTGCCTCATCTTGTCTCACCGGCAATATATGTTCGGGGGCTATCTATTCCTTTGGGGTTCTACTCCGGGGCAGTTTAGCTTTCTCATTTCTCTCTTTAGGCTTAGTTAATTCTTGGCTGTGCCGAGGCGTCTAGGGCATCGTAGGAACGTCCCACGGCTAATTCCAGTTGTGTCGTCAATTTAGGGGTCTGCAATCCACTAAGCTACCAACCTCTCTGGTTATCTGGTTACCTAGCCTTTTTACCTGCTATCCTCCTCGGTTACCTAATCATAAGTCACCTTTATAAAGACTGTTACCAAGGCTGGTCAGGAGACAAATTTCCAGGAGTGGACCCTCCTGACCGTGGCACTGAGGGGCCCCGGGCAAGCTGCCAGGTAGAGCCGACCCCTATACAGGGATCGTTAGGAGCAGGGCCAGGGGTTCGGGTGCCATGATAGCCGGTACCGAGAGGGGTGGCTCAGGACAGACTGGAGTAGGAGTGCGGGACTGAAGCGTAGACAACAGAGCGGGATCACTGGAGACTGGACCGGAGTAGAACTGCAGGACTGGAGCATAGACAACAGGACGGAGCAGAAACACGGGAGGCAGGACTGGAGTAGGACTGGAGTTTGGATAGCAGGATGGAGCAGGAACACCGGAGGCAGGACTGAAGGACTGGAGTGTGGATAGCAGGATGGAGCAGGAACACTGGAGGCAGGACTGGAGTAGGACTGAAGGACTGGAGTGTGGATAGCAGGATGGAGCAGGAACACCGGAGGCAGGGCCTGGAGTAGGACTGAAGGACTGGAGTGTGGATAGCAGGGTGGAGCAGGAACACCGGAGGCAGGACTGGAGTACGACTGAAGGACTGGAGTGTGGATAGTAGGATGGAGCAGGAACTCTGGAGGCAGGACTGGAGTAGGACTGAAGGACTGGAGTGTGGATAGCAGGGTGGAGCAGGAACACCGGAGGTAGGACTGGAGTATAGATAGCTGGACCCACGGAGCACCGGACTGCGGGGCTACTGCAGGGACCACGGAAGGCAGGACTGCGAGACTGCAGAGAGCACAAGAGGAAGTAGGGCCCAGTGTGCTAGCAAACACAACGATCAGGCGCCTCCCTCAGGGAACGGCCTGATATGGCCCTGTCAGGTCTGCCATTGGTCCGTAGGTGCTTCCTTGTCAGGGCATTGCTGGAGCACAAGTAACAGGAGGGAGACGCGGCCTATGGCGCATGCGCATTGCATGCAGAGTCCCCGTCGGCCGCGAGCCTGTCAGAAGGGACTGCCGTGGCTGTTGGGCGGCGTGGGAGCGGAGGCCGGGTGAGTATGCGGAGGTGGCGTGACAAAGACTCCTGTCCACAGGCTCAATTAATCAGTCAGACGCTAACCTCTACAACATTGGCAAGATCAAAGAGCTTTATAAGGATGTCAGGGACAAGATCATAGACCTGCACAAAGCTGGAATGAGCTACAAAATCATAAGTAAGACGCTGGGTGAGACGGAGACAACTGTTGGTGCAATAGTAAGAAAATTGAAAAAATACAAAATGACTCTCAGTTGACGTTGATCTGCGTCACCATGCAAAATCCCACACTCCAAAGACATACTGATAGGGAATTTAGATTGTGAGCCCCATCGGGGACAGTGATGAAAATGTGTGCAAACTGTAAAGCGCTGCGGAATATGTTAGCGCTATATAAAAAAAATAAAAGATTATTATGTTCTAGGTGTGTTTCTCTGCTAAGGGCACAGGACTACTTCACCACATCAATGAGAGAATGGATAGAGCCATGTACTGTAAAATCCTGAGTGACAACCTCCTTCCCTCTGCCAGGACATTAAAAATGGGTCATGGCTGGGACCTCCAGCAAGACAATGACCCAAAACATACAGCCAAGACACCAAAGGAGTGGCTCAAAAAGAAGCACATTAAGGTCATGGAGTGACCTAGCCAGTCTCCAGACCTTTCTCCCATATGGAGGGAGATGAAGCTCTGAGTTGCCAAACAGCAGCCTCAAAATCTTAATGATTTAGAGATGATCTGAAAAGAGGAGTGGACCAAAATTCCTCTTGACATGTGCGCAAACCTCATCATCAACTACAAAAACCGTCTGACTGCTGTGCTTGCCAACAAGGGTTTTGCCACCAAGTATTACGTCTTGTTTGCCAGAGGAATCAAATATTTATTTCTCACTGCAAAATGCAAATAAATTTATATAATTTATACAATGTGATTTTCTGGATTTTATTTTTGATATTCTATCTCTCAATGTTAAAATTAACCTACCCTTAAAATTATAGACTGTTCATGTCTTTGTCATTGGGAAAACTTACAAAATCAGCAAGGGATCAAATAATTATTTCCTTCACTGTATATCGCCCATCTTGGTATATGTTCCCTGTTCTTTAATGTATAGAAAAAAAATTATACTCATCAGGGACGTTACATAGAAGTCATGGGGCTCCATAGAAAAAGTATAATGTACTCCCCATAGACCTCCATATAATATTCCGGTCTCCTCAGCATCTTCTGATCCTCTGCACTCCGCAGCGCAGAGTTCGCGCGGAAGATACCGGAGATGCAGGGATGTCAAACTCGTAATGTACAGAAGGTCAAAATTAAAGCCAGGGACAAGTTGACGACCAATCTTGGTATTTATTAAAAAAATGTTTCCAACTGAGAACGTTTTTCCTTATGATCAAATATAATGATCAACTTTTTCATATTGAAACAAACATAAAGGGATTACTTGTGTCCCACGAACAAAGTACATTATAATTACTAGATCTTAGAATAAAATAAACACATAATTAGAAATGGGGCACACTGGAATAATAAAATGTTTTTTTGAGCAGTAAAAGCATATGGCACAATGGCCTAATTTAAATATGTTATAGTTATAACAAAGGATGAAAACCTTAACCCCTTAGTGACGGAGCCAATTTGCAGCTTAATGACCAGGCCAATTTTTACAATTCTGACCACTGTCACTTTATGAGGTTATAACTCTGGAACGCTTTAATGGATCCCGCTGATTCTGAGATTGTTTTTTGTGACATATTTTACTTGATGTTAGTGGTAAAATTTCTTTGATATGACTTGCGTTTATTTACGGGAAAAAAACTGAAATATGGCAAAACTTTTTTAAAATTTTTCAATTTTTCAATTTTTATGCCCTTAAATCACAGAGATATGTCACAAAAAATACTTAATAAATAACTTCCCACATGTCTGCTTTACATCAGCACAATTTTCGAACCAAATTTTTTTTAATTTTTTTTGTTAGGAAGTTATAAGGGTTAAAAGTTGACAAGCGATTTCTCATTTTTACAACAAAATTAACTAAACCATTTTTTTTATGGACCACCTCACATATGAAGTCATTTTGAGAGGTCAGTATGACAGAAAATACCCAAAAGTCACGCCAAACCAGTTTCAAGAAGTGTATTATCCCTTTACGTGCTTCATAGGAAACTGAAGCAATGTGGAAGGAAAAAATTAACATTCAACTTTTTTTTTTACAAACATTTTACTTCAGAACCAATTTTTTTCATTTTCACAAGAGTAAAAAGAGAAAATGAACCACAAAATTTGTTGTGCAATTTATCCTGAATACGCCGATACCCCATATGTGGGGGGGAGCCACTGTTTGGGCGCACGACAGGGCTTGGAGCGGAAGGAGCGCCGTTTGACTTTTTCAATGCAGAATTGGCTGGAATTGAGATCGGACGCCATGTTGCGTTTGGAGAGCCCCTGATGTGACTAAACAGTGGAATACCCCAACAAGTGACCCCATTTTGGAAACTAGATCCCTTCAGGAACTTATCTAGATGTGTAGTGAGCACTTTGAACCTCCAAGTGCTTCACAGAAGTTTATAACGTAGAGCCGAGAAAATGAAAAATCATTTTTTTTCCACAAAAATGATCTTTTCGCCCCCAAATTTTTATTTTTACAAGGGTAACAGGAGAAATTAGACCTCCAAAGTAGTTTGCAATTTGTCCTGAGTATGCCCATACCCCATATGTGGGAGTTAACCACTGTTTGGGCGCATAGCAGAGCTCAGAAGGGAATGAGCACCGTTTGACTTTGTCAATGCAGAATTGGCTGGAATTGAGATTGGGTGCCGTGTCGCTCGTTTGGAGAGCCCCTGATGTGCCTAAACAGTGAAAATCCTCCATAAGTGACACCATTTTGGAAACTAGACCCCTTAAGGAACTTATCTAGATGTGTGATGAGCACTTTGAACCCCCAAGTGCTTCACAGAAGTTTATGACGCAGAGCAGTGAAAATAAAAAAATCTTTTTTTTTTCCTCAAAAATGATTTTTTTAGCCCGATATTTTTTATTTTCACAAGGCTAACAGTATAAATTGGACCACAAAAGTTGTTGTGCAATTTGTCCTGAGTACGATGATACACCATATGTGGGGGGGGGGGGGACCACTGTTTGGGCACATGGGAGAGCTCAGAAGGGAAGGAGCGCCATTTTGGAATGCAGACTTTGATGGAATGTTCTGTGGGCGTCATATTGCGTTTGCAGGACCCTGATGTGCCTAAACAGTAGAAACCCCCCACAAGTGACCCCATTCTGGAGACTAGACCCCCCAAGGGGCTTATCTAGATGTGTGGTGAGCACTTTGAACCCCCAAATGCTTCACAGAAGTTCATAACGCAGAGCCGTGAAAATAAAAAATCATTTTTTTTCCACAAAAGTGATTTTTTTTAGCCCCAAATTTTTTTTATTTTCCCAAGGGTAACAGGAGAACAGGCGGCGGCGGTCGTTAAGGGGTTAAATAATACAACTAATTACCTATGATGCCAAAGAAAGTTCCAGTTTAAACACAGTAATATAGTGAACTCCTCCACAGTACCCTCTACATGCACAGCATGATGACCCTTCTGTGCCCCCTCCTCAGCAAGGTGACCCCCCAACACGTTATGATTCCACAATTGTGATCCCCACACAGCCCTCCACTCAGTGTGATGAACCCCACATCATCCTCCATACATTATAATGACATCACAAAGTCATCCATACAATATAATGGGCCCTACATTGTCTTCCATACAGTATATGTCATGCTCACGCCCTGACTGGTGGGCCTGAGCCTAGGGGGTTGTGGCCCAACTTTGCCACAAACCATACTACCCTGGAAGGGGCGTGACTAGGACTGCTGCCTTGGTTTCACTCGAGCTTCTGATGGTGAGGTCAGGCTTGTGCGACAGGCAGCTGCCACGTGCCACTCCAGGGTGGTGTCTGGCTGTGGCTGCTGATCCCACTTGGGAAGACGGTGGCACGGCTGAGACACTGGCAGACAAGCACGGCTGAGACACAGGGCAAGCTGGCACAACTGAGACACAGGGCAGGCTGGCACATCTGAGACAGGGCAGGCTGGGACGGCTGAGACACAGGGCAGGCAGGCAAGGCTGAGGCACAGGGCAAGCAGGCACGGCTGAGGCACGGGGCAGGCAGGTGTGGTGTATGAAGGAACAGGTAGAGACTTATTCACACAGCGGGTGCTAGTACTGGTACAGACAGGAAAGAGTGGAGTATGATGGAACAGGTTTGGACCTGTTCACACAGCAGGAGCAGGTACAGGTACTGACAGGACAGAGTGGAGTATGACGGAACAGGTTTGGACCTGTTCACACAGGAGGAGAGCCACAAGGCTGCGGAGAAGAGTTGTACAGCAGCGAGAAGTTCTGCAGCAGCAGAACCAGAACCAAGCAGATCCTCAAGAGTACGGAGCACAAGTGTCATGATCTCAGTGCGGGTTTGACTCGCACACGTGGGGTTAATGTATGGAACCAGTACTGATGACTGGCATTTCTGGGGTTAAAGGTTGTGATCCCGGTGCAGGCTTACCTGCACACCTGGGGCTATGATTGTGGCCTCTCCCTGGTTCTGGGGGAGGCTTCTTATAGCCTCAGGACGCTCCCATCCCTGTCAGTTATACTTTCGCCCTTGGCATTGTGTGGCGACCCCTGAGTGTGTTAGTGCTGTGTTCTGGTTACTTGATTCTCTGTGTATGACTCGGTCTGTTTCCTGGATATCGCTTTGGATTCTGCCTGGTACCTCCTATGTCTGTTTGGTTTTGATCTCTGCTTGGCCCTGATTTTCCGCTCTGTCTCATCACTGGTACTGTACTGTGATCCTGTGTATGACCTTTGGCTTTGTCTGACCTCCCGTCTGTTTATCCCTCCTGTACCTCGTTTAGTACTTCTTCTGTACTCAGGACACGCGCACTGGCTCTATGAGCAAGTGTAGTGCGGTGTCCCTGACAACAAGCAGAGCCTAAAGAGTACAGAGCAGGCAGAGTCGCAAGACAGCGGAGCACAAGCAGTGCCGCAAGACTGCGAAGAAGAGTAGCAGAGCAGCAAGAGGTTCTGCAGCAGCAGAACCAGAACCAAGCAGAACCGCAAGAGTACGGAGCAAAGGCAGAGCCTAAAGAGTACAGAGTAGGCAGAGTTGCAAGAGAGCGGAGCACAAACAGAGCCGCAAGAGTGCAGAACACAAGCAGACAGGGAGGACACAAGGAAAAACACAGCAGGGAAAGAAGCCAAAGACAAGGCGACAGACAAAGGTAGGACAGAGTTCAGACAGGGCCACAGTACGAGACAGAGCCAATGACACAGGGACCTGTGTATACACAGGTACAAAGCAAGGCAAGAACAAAGACACAGAGACCAGGATATTCTGCCCTATGGAGGGCAGACAGAGAAGTAGCAAGCAAAGCTAGGTGCAATGCCACCAGAGAAGGAGGAACACAGAACAAGACCTGGCAGCTCAGTAGCAAGACACTAACTGAGTTAACACATTGCACAGGCAAGGTTCCACTGGGTGGAGCTGCCCTAAATACTACAGGGCTCTTAGTAATTGATCAGGGACACATTAGACAGGTGCACCCTGACTCCATAAGAACCAGAGAGTTTTGGCGCCGTCCCCCTATGCACACAGCCAGGAAACATGCACAGACCAGATAGGAGACAAGTGGCACAGAGCATGGAGCTGGCAGCAGACAGAAATCAGCATGGCCTGGAGCAGTGAGTAAGTTGGTGTGTGGGAGATGGAAGGCCATGTAGCGATGCCAGCAGGGTTGTTACATTATAATTGCCCCACATAGTTCTCCATACAGTATAATAGGTTACTCATTGCCTTCCATATATTATGATGTGCCCACATCATAATCTTTCTTACAGTACAATGGGCCCTGCATTACCTTCCATACAGTATGATGGCCCCACATAGTCCTTTATGTAGTATTATGGGCCACACATAGTCTCCACACTAGTGATGAGTGAGTATACTTGTTGTTTGAGTTTTCCCAAGCATGCTTGGGTGGTCTCTGAGTATTTTGGCGTGCTCGGAGATTTAGTTTTTGTCACCTCAGCTGCCTTATTTGCGGCTGCTAGACAGGCTGACTGCATGTGGGGGTTGCCTGTTTGTTAGGGAATCCCCTCATGTAGTCAGGCTGTCTAGCAGCCCCAAATCATGCAGCTGAGGCGACAAAACCTAAATCTTTGAGTATGCCAAAATACTTGTATTCACCCGAGCATGCTCAGGGAAACCTGAGTAACGAGTATGCTCTCATCACTACTCCGCACAGTATAGTGGGCTCTGTACTACCTTCCATACAGTATAATGGGCCCACACAGTCTCCATACAGTATAATGACACCACATAGTCATACATACGGGCAATGCATAAAAAAAAAGTATATTGGCACCCGGGATGCCCATATAGTTGAAAGTGTGATATTGGGCGGGGGGGGTCATTGCGGGCCAAATACTCACCCTGATTTGGCCCTCGGGACAGAGTTTGACGTGTGTTCTAGAGTATGCACACTATTTTGAAGACGTGTAGACACCTCTAAGATGACTTGGAGCTCAAAAATAAAATTCTGACTGCTAACAGGCACCACCACTAGGGTAGCTCATAGCTCAATAATGTATACAACTTTTGCAAATTTTTGAACTCCCTCTAGTGTTGGCTTTAGGCAGCAGTAATTTTAAAATAAAGTCTTTGTTTAAATGGGTTGGGGGGAGTAATGCCAAGAATCCCTGCTCCACCATGTGCAAAACCCCTTTAAGGCCACATTAATTATGTTTATATTATTCTCTTGCTCTTAATGAAATAAGTGAATGTTGCTGTTTTCCCCACACTTACACTGGCTTGATGGTGCTGTCACAACATCGTTGTATCAGTCACATCATCCCATCTGATTGTAATCCATCTTTGGGGGTTATAATTGTTCATGTTTTATAGTTTATTTAGTTACATGACAGCAGCAGGAAGAAAAGCAGATATTTGCTTGGCTGAATTTTCATGAACTGAACATTGGAATTCGTTCCAGGCTGCCACTGCTGTTTTATGCCAGTCACAGCGAGAGAGCGCTTCTGTCACATTGTATGCTAATAGGCCGAATTATGACAATGTTGGCGACGTATCACAGCCATGTATCCAAGCTGATCAGATGCCCGGAGAATCTCAGTGGCATACTATTACCATCATCTGTAAATACATATATCAGCTCCAGTTCTCATATTTGCAATCAGGAAAGACATCTGTTCCTGAATATTATGCTGACCATGCCCACAGTGTGCCATGGTCATCAGCAATATGGTAGAATCTCTTTACACCGCTGGAAATAATACTTCAGTGTGAGTAGCAATCATCTCTATAACTATTAGTATTATTCTAGTTACCGGTATATCCTTGTACGCAAGAGCAGTATTATAGTAGTTATATTCTTGTACATGGGGCAGTATTATAGTAGTTATATTCTTGTACATAGAAGCAGTATTATAGTAGTTATATTCTTGTACATAGGGGCAGTATTATAGTAGTTATATTCTTGTACATAGGAGCAGTATTATAGTAGTTATATTCTTGTACATAGGGGCAGTATTATAGTAGTTATATTCTTGTATATAGGAGCGGTATTATAGTAGTTATATTCTTGTACACAGGGGCAGTATTATAGTAGCTATATTCTTGTACATAGGGGCAGTATTATAGTAGTTATATTCTTGTACATAGGGGCAGTATTACAGTAGTTTTATTCTTGTATATAGGGAGCAGTATTATAGTAGTTATATTCTTGTACATAGGAGCAGTATAATAGTAGTTATATTCTTGTACATAGGAGCAGTATTATAGTAGTTATATTCTTGAACATAGAGAGCAGTATTATAGTAGTTATATTCTTGTACATAGGGGCAGTATTATAGTAGTTATATTCTTGTACATAGGGGCAGTATTATAGTAGTTATATTCTTGTATATAGGAGCGGTATTATAGTAGTTATATTCTTGTGCACAGGGGCAGTATTATAGTAGCTATATTCTTGTACATAGGGGCAGTATTATAGTAGTTATATTCTTGTACATAGGGGCCGTATTATAGTAGTTATATTCTTGTATATAGGAGCAGTATTATAGTAGTTATATTCTTGAACATAGAGAGCAGTATTATAGTAGTTATATTCTTGTACATAGGAGCAGTATTATAGTAGTTATATTCTTGTACATAGGGGCAGTATTATAGTAGTTATATTCTTGTACATAGGGGCAGTATTATAGTAGTTATATTCTTGTATATAGGAGCGGTATTATAGTAGTTATATTCTTGTGCACAGGGGCAGTATTATAGTAGCTATATTCTTGTACATAGGGGCAGTATTATAGTAGTTATATTCTTGTACATAGGGGCCGTATTATAGTAGTTATATTCTTGTATATAGGAGCAGTATTATAGTAGTTATATTCTTGTACATAGGGGCAGTATTATAGTAGTTATATTCTTGTACATAGGGGCAGTATTATAGTAGTTATATTCTTGTACATAGGGGCAGTATTATAGTAGTTATATTCTTGTACATAGGGGCAGTATTACAGTAGTTTTATTCTTGTATATAGGGAGCAGTATTATAGTAGTTATATTCTTGTACATAGGAGCAGTATAATAGTAGTTATATTCTTGTACATAGGAGCAGTATTATAGTAGTTATATTCTTGAACATAGAGAGCAGTATTATAGTAGATATATTCTTGTACATAGGGGCAGTATTATAGTAGTTATATTCTTGTACATAGGAGCAGTATTATAGTAGTTATATTCTTGTACATAGGGGCAGTATTATAGTAGTTATATTCTTGTATATAGGAGCGGTATTATAGTAGTTATATTCTTGTACACAGGGGCAGTATTATAGTAGCTATATTCTTGTACATAGGAGCAGTATTATAGTAGTTATATTCTTGTACATAGGGGCCGTATTATAGTAGTTATATTCTTGTATATAGGAGCAGTATTATAGTAGTTATATTCTTGTACATAGGGGCAGTATTATAGTAGTTATATTCTTGTACATAGGGGCAGTATTACAGTAGTTTTATTCTTGTATATAGGGAGCAGTATTATAGTAGTTATATTCTTGTACATAGGAGCAGTATAATAGTAGTTATATTCTTGTACATAGGAGCAGTATTATAGTAGTTATATTCTTGAACATAGAGAGCAGTATTATAGTAGATATATTCTTGTACATAGGGGCAGTATTATAGTAGTTATATTCTTGTACATATGAGCAGTATTATAGTAGTTATATTCTTGAACATAGAGAGCAGTATTTTAGTAGTTATATTCTTGTACATAGGGGAAGTATTATAGTAGTTATATTCTTGTACATAGGGGCAGTATTATAGTAGTTATATTCTTGTACATAGGAGCAGTGTTATCAATTTACATAGTTGCCTTGTAATGTTTTCATTTCCTGTTCTGTCCAGATGTTACCGTATCCCAGAATTCCAAGCGGAGGAAGTTCACCGACCGCCATATTGGGACACCCAAGTGATGGGTGTCTCAAAATGGAAACTGCTGCTGGTACCAACCTATTGTGCGGTACCACCAGCGAAACACCGACACAGCACACACTCACACACACACATTCTTACACACCCTCACATTCACACTCACGCAGCCTCTTGCGCGATACCACCAGCGGAACACCATTGCACTGCGCCTGCGCGAATTCCGCACAGGCGCAGTGAATCATTTGGCTGATCCCGGCGGCACATGCGTGACGTGTTTACAGGTAGAGGAAGCTGGTCACATTAAAGGGATTTTCCCACGAACGAAAGTTCATTTTAAAAATTGTCTGTGTCTGACCGTGTACGGAGCATACCACATCTCCTGGGCAGGGGAGGAAGCAAAAGACAATACTGACATTACAGCAGGGGATCACAGAGGATTCATTTTGTGAGGTAAAATATTTCACTGACTGTTTTTAAACAATATTTTACCTCACAAAATGTATCATCTGCGATCTCCAGCTGTATTGTCAGTATTGTCTTTTGCTTCCTCCCCTGCCCAGGAGATGTGGTATGTTCTGTACAAGGTCAGACACAGGGGTGAGAGAGACAGAGCACAGGGGGGAGACAGCTCAAACGGGACAGCACATGAAGGGAGAACACAGCACAGGAAGGAGAGAGACAGCAGACAAGGGTGATAGCACATGGGGTAGAGAGTTCAAAGAAAAGAGCACAGACGGGAGAAGTCAGCACATGGGGAAAGAGAGAGTGGATAGGTATGTGAGCACAAGGGGGGGGATTCTCAATGCTGCAAAGCCTGCGCCCATCGTGACATTATCGCCCTCCCGATGCAATAGCATCAGGCCTCCATCTATTAGTGGTTATATTCTTGTACATAGCAGCAGTATTATAGTAGTTATATTCTTGTCCATAGGGGCAGTATTATTGGGTAGGGGCATGTTGTTTAATAATTTGTTCAAAGATCTTTCCTGGTATAGAAGTCAGACTCACCGGCCTATAGTTGCCTGGGTCCATCTTCTTCCCCTTTTTGAAGATAGGAACAACATTTGCTCTTCTCCAGTGTTCTGGGACTTTTCCTGTTCTCCAAGAATTTTCAAAGATTATGGAGAGGGGTTCAAAAATTTCTTCTGCTATCTCCTTCAGTACTCTGGGGTGTAATTCATCTGGACCTGGAGACTTGAATTCATTTAGGTTAGCTAAGTGTTTCCTCACTATCTTTCTGTTTATAGATATCCTGGATTCTTCTATTTCCTTAATAGGACAGTGAAGAACAGTTGATGTTATATTTCCTTTCTGAGAGAAAACAGATGCAAAATAGGAATTTAAAAGTTCGGCCTTCTCAACATCCTGTCTTACCATTTCATCATTTTCATCCTGTAAAAATCCTATAGCATCTTTGACTTTTCTTTAACTATTGACATATCCCCAAAATCCTTTATTATTGCTTTTGACATCTCTTGCAAGCGTCATTTCATTGTCAGCTTTAGATAATCTGATTTGTGCCCTGCAGGTTCTGCAGACAGCATTATATTCTTCTTTAGATATGCCTCCCTCTTTCCATTTTATAAACATTTTTTTCTTCCTTTTTAGCATGTGCTTAAGTTCTGTGTTCATCCATCCTGGCTTCCTATTCTTCCCTCTTTTCGGAATTGTTAACAATTATGCTTTGAGAATTTCATTTTTCAAGATTTCCCATCCTTCCTGAACATTTTTGTCTTCCAGCCATTGGATCCATCAAATTCTCTTTCTGAATCCCTTAAAATCTGCCTTTCTTAAATCTAACTTTGACATCTGAGTCTTCACAGGTCTTCCTCCTCTAGTTATCCAAAATTCTAAAATAGCATGGTCGCTACCTCCTAGGGTCCCAGCCACTTTTACCTCCTCAACCATTTCCTCCCTGGTTATAAGGATTAGATCCAAGGTAGCAGTTCCCCTTGTTTTCTCCCTTACCTTTTGGAAGATAAAGTTGTCAGCAAGAGAGGATAAGAATTTCCTTGACTTGTTAGTTTTGCCTGAGAGAGATTCCCAACAAATGTCTGGATAGTTGAAATCTCCCATGACAACTATGTCATATTTTTTGGAGAACTTGGCCATTTGATGCATAAAGAGTTCATCCATATCTTCAGCTTGCACAGGCGGCCTGTAGTAAATGCCTACAATGGTGTCCTTTCCATTGTTCTGTCCTTATATTCTTACCCAAACAGTTTCCACAGAACTCCCAGTCTCTGAAGCTTCAATCTCTGTGCAGATATACGCGTTTCTAACATACAATGCGACACCTCCTCCTCGTTTATCAAGTCTGTTTCTTGCAAATAAGTTGTATCCTTCTAGCCTTGTATTCCAATCATGTGTATTGTCCCACCAAGTTTCAGTGATTCCAATGACATCATATTTCTTTTCCTGTGTTAGTAGTTCCAATTCTCCTTGTTTGTTGCCCATGCTTTGTGCATTAGTATAGAAACATTTTAGTTTGTGATTGGTTTCTCTTTATCCAATATTTTTATTAATTAGATTCTTTCGTCTTTGTTCTTCCTTTCCACTTCTAATAGCAGAGTTCTCAATAGCATTTGTCAGGTGTATGGCTTTTTCTGGTCTTTTGCTTCCCTTCCCATGTTGTTCTAGTTTAAAGCTCTCCTTACAAGTGTAGCAAGGCGACTTCCAAATACCTGCTTTCCAGTCTTCGTAAGGTGCACCCCATCTCTAGCAAGTAGTCCATCGTATAAGTAGTTCACTCCGTGATCCAGAAATCCAAATCGTTGCTGACGGCACCATCGACGTAGCCAGTTGTTCACCTGCAGAATCTTATTCCACCTCCTTGTTCCATGGCCATCCACTGGGAGGATGGAAGAGAAGACCACCTGCGCTCCCAGTTCTTTCACTTTCTTGCCTAAGTCTTCAAAGTCTCTGCAGATGGTTTCCAGGTCGTTTCTTGCGGTGTCATTTGTCCCCACATGTAGTAGCAGGAATGGGTAGTCATCTGTAGGTCTGAAGAGTCCTGATATCCTGTCAGACACATCTTTAATTTTTGCACCTGGAAAAGTAGTTATATTCTTGTACATAGGGGGCAGTATTAGGCTATGTGCCCACGCTAGCGTTTTTAAACGCTCAGGAAAAGGATCCCCTTTCCCAGAAAACGCGTCTTATTCCGCGCATTTCTTGCGCGCTTTTTTTACGCTTTTTTTGACACGCAATTTCTGGGAACATTGGGGATTGCTAAAAACGCTGAGCAATGCGGGAATTAATGAGCATGCTGCGTTTTTAGCCGCTAAGCGATTCCTGAGCGGTTAAAAACGCATGCATTGGCACAAAAAGCCAAAAACGCATGCTAATTAATTTGATGCATCCTTTAAGCATTTCTGCAGCGTCTGATCCGGCTCAAACGCTGCGGAAACGCTTAACAAAACGCATCGTGGGCACACAGCCATATAGTAGTTATATTCTTGTACATAGGAGCAGTATTATAGTAGTTATATTCTTGTACATAGGGAGCAGTATTATAGTAGTTATATTCTTGTACATAGGGGGCAGTATTATAGTAGTTATATTCTTGTACATGGGGCAGTATTATAGTAGTTATATTCTTGTACATAGGGGCAGTATTATAGTAGTTATATTCTTGTATATAGGGGGCAGTATTATAGTAGTTATATTCTTGTACATCAGGAGCAGTATTATAGTAGTTATATTCTTGTACATAGGGAGCAGTATTATAGAAGTTATATTCTTGTACATCGGGAGCAGTATTATAGTAGTTATATTCTTGTACATAGGGGCAGTATTATAGTAGTTATATTCTTGTACATAGGGGGCAGTATTATAGTAATTATATTCTTGTACATAGGGGCAGTATTATAGTAGTTATATTCTTGTACATAGGGGCAGTATTATAGTAGTTATATTCTTGTATATAGGGGGCAGTATTATAGTAGTCATGTTCCTGTACATGGGGGCAGTATTATAGTAGTTATATTCTTGTACATAGGAGCAGTATTATAGTAGTTATATTCTTGTACATAGGGAGCAGTATTATAGTAGTTATATTCTTGTACATAGGGGGCAGTATTATAGTAGTTATATTCTTGTACATAGGGGCAGTATTATAGTAGTTATATTCTTGTACATAGGGGCAGTATTATAGTAGTTATATTCTTGTATATAGGGGGCAGTATTATAGTAGTTATATTCTTGTACATCAGGAGCAGTATTATAGTAGTTATATTCTTGTACATAGGGGGCAGTATTATAGTAGTTATATTCTTGTACATAGGGGGCAGTATTATAGTAGTCATATTCTTGTACATCAGGAGCAGTATTATAGAAGTTATATTCTTGTACATCGGGAGCAGTATTATAGTAGTTATATTCTTGTACATAGGGGGCAGTATTATAGTAGTCATATTCTTGTATATAGGGGGCAGTATTATAGAAGTTATATTCTTGTATATAGGGGCAGTATTATAATAGAATCATAGAATCATAGAATCGTAGAGTTGGAAGGGACCTCCTGGGCCATCTGGTCCAACCCCCTGCTCAAAGCAGGATTCGCTAAATCATCCCAGTCAGATGTCTGTCCAGCCTCTGTTTGAAGACTTCCATTGAAGGAGAACTCACCACTTCTCGTGGCAGCCTGTTCCACTCATTGATCACTCTAACTGTCAAAAAGTTTTTTCTAATATCTAATCTGTGTCTCCTCCCATTCAGTTTCATCCCATTGCTTCTAGTCTTTCCTTGTGCAAATGAGAATAAAGTTGAGCCTTCTACAATGTGACAGCCCTTTAGATATTTGTAGACAGCAATTAAGTCTCCTCTCAGTCTTCTCTTTTGCAAACTAAACATTCCCAAATCCTGCAACCTTTCCTCATAAGACAGGGTTTGCAGACCGGTCACCATTCTGGTCGCTCTTTTCTGAACTTGCTCCAGTTTGTTGATGTCTTTTTTAAAATGTGGTGCCCAAAACTGGACACAATATTCCAGATGAGGTCTGACCAAAGAGGAGTAGAGGGAAATAATGACTTCACGTGATCTAGACTGTATGCTTCTGTTAATACATCCTAGAACTGCATTTGCCTTTTTTGCTGCTGCATCACACTGTTGACTCATATTCAGTCTGTGATCTATTAGTATACCCAAGTCTTTTTCACATGTGCTGTCACTTAGCCCTATTCCTCCCATTCTATATATGCTTTTTTCATTTTTATTGCCCAGATGTAGTACTTTGCATTTCTCCCTGTTAAAAACCATTCTGTTAGTTACTGCCCACTTCTCCAGTTTATTTAAATCTTTTTGAATCCTCTCTCTCTCTTCTCTAGTATTAGCTATCCCTCCTAGCTTTGTGTCATCAGCAAATTTAATCAGTTTACCCTCAATTCCTTCATCTAAATCGTTGATAAAGATGTTGAACAATACAGGGCCCAGGACAGAGCCCTGTGGTACCCCACTTGAGACATTCTTCCAACTGGATGTGCAGCCATTTACGACCACTCTTTGGGTCCGATCACTAAGCCAGCTATGAATCCACCTAACAGTTGCCTTGTCCATTCCATACTTAGTCATTTTTTCAATAAGGATTGTATGAGAGACTTTGTCAAATGCTTTGCTGATAGTTATATTATTGTACATAGGAGCAGTATTATAGTAGTTATATTCTTGTACATAGGAGCAGTATTATAGTAGTTATATTCTTGTACATAGGGGCAGTATTATAGTAGTTATATTCTTGTACAGTCATGGCCAAAAGTATTGACACCCCTGTAATTCTGTCAGATAATGCTCAGTTTCTTCCTGAAAATGATTGCAAACACAAATTCTTTGGTATTATTATCTTCATTTAATTTGTCTTAAATGAAAAAACACAAAAAGAATTGTCCTAAAGCCAAATTGGATATAATTCCACACCAAACATAAAAAAGAGGGTGGACAAAAGTATTGGCACTGTGCGAAAAATCATGTGATGCTTCTCTAATGTGTGTAACTAACAGCACCTGTAACTTACCTGTGGCACCTAACAGGTGTTGGCAATAACTAAATCACACTTGCAGCCAGTTGACATGGATTAAAGTTGACTCAACCTCTGTCCTGTGTCCTTGTGTGTACCACATTGAGCATGGAGAAAAGAAAGAAGACCAAAGAACTGTCTGAGGACTTGAGAAACCAAATTGTGAGGAAGCATGAGCAATCTCAAGGCTACAAGTCCATCTCCAAAGACCTGAATGTTCCTATGTCTACCGTGCGCAGTGTCATCAAGAAATTTAAAGCCCATGGCACTGTGGCTAACCTCCCTAGATGTGGACGGAAAAGAAAAATTGACAAGAGATTTCAACGCAAGATTGTGCGGATGTTGGATAAAGAACCTCCACTAACATCCAAACAAGTTCAAGCTGCCCTGCAGTCCGAGGGTACAACGGTGTCAACCCGTACTATCCGTCGGTATCTGAATGAAAAGGGACTGTATGGTAGGAGACCCAGGAAGACTCCACTTCTTACCCCGAGACATAAAAAAGCCAGGCTGGAGTTTGCCAAAACTTACCTGAAAAAGCCTAAAACATTTTGGAAGAATGTTCTTTGGTCAGGTGAGACAAAAGTAGAGCTTTTAGGGCAAAAGCATCAACATAGAGTTTACAGGAGAAAAAAGAGGCATTCAAAGAAAAGTACACGGTCCCTACAGTCAAACATGGTGGAGGTTCCCTAATGTTTTGGGGTTGCTTTGCTGCCTCTGGCACTGGACTGCTTGACCGTGTGCATGGCATTATGAAGTCTGAAGACTACCAACAAATTTTGCAGCGTAATGTAGGGCCCAGTGTGAGAAAGCTGGGTCTACCTCAGAGGTCATGGGTCTTCCAGCAGGACAATAACCCAAAACACACTTCAAAAATCACTAGAAAATGGTTTGAGAGAAAGCACTGGAGACTTCTAAGGTGGCCAGCAATGAGTCCAGACCTGAATCCCATAGAACACCTGTGGAGAGATCTAAAAATGGCAGTTTGGAGAAGGCACCCTTCAAATATCAGGGACCTGGAGTAGTTTGCCAAAGAAGAATGGTCTAAAATTCCAGCAGAGCATTGTAAGAAACTCATTGATGGTTACCGGAAGCAGTTGGTCGCAGTTATATTTGGCTAAAGGTTGTGCAACCAAGTATTAGGCGGAGGGTGCCAATACTTTTGTCAGGCCCATTTTTGGAGTTTTGTGTGAAATGATCAATGTTTTGCTTTTTGCTTCATTCTCTTTTGTGTTTTTTCATTTAAGACAAATTAAATGAAGATAATAATACCAAAGAATTTGTGTTTGCAATCATTTTCAGGAAGAAACTGAATATTATCTGACAGAATTGCAGGGGTGTCAATACTTTTGGCCATGACTGTACATAGGGAGCAGTTTTATAGTAGTTATATTCTTGTTCATAGGGGCAGTATTATAGTAGTTATATTCTTGTACATAGGGGCAGCATTATAGTAGTTATATTCTTGTATATAGGGGGCAGTATTATAGTAGTTATATTCTTGTATATAGGGGGCAGTATTGTAGAAGTTATATTCTTGTATATAGGGGCAGTATTATAGTAGTTATATTCTTGTACATAGGAGCAGTATTATAGTAGTTATATTCTTGTACATAGGAGCAGTTTTATAGTAGTTATATTCTTGTTCATAGGGGCAGTATTATAGTAGTTATATTCTTGTACATAGGGTCAGCATTATAGTAGTTATATTCTTGTATATAGGGGGCAGTATTATAGTAGTTATATTCTTGTATATAGGGGGCAGTATTGTAGAAGTTATATTCTTGTATATAGGGGCAGTATTATAGTAGTTATATTCTTGTACATAGGAGCAGTATTATAGTAGTTATATTCTTGTACATAGTGGGCAGTATTATAGTAGTTATATTATTGTACATAGGGGCAGTATTATAGTAGTTATATTCTTGTACATAGGAGCCGTATTATAGTAGTTATATTCTTGTACATAGGGGCAGTATTATAGTAGTTATATTCTTGTACATAGGAGCAGTATTATGGTAGTTATATTCTTGTACATAAGAGCAGTATTATAGTAGTTATATTCCTGTATATAGGGGGCAGTATTATAGTAGTTATATTCTTGTACATAGGGGCAGTATTATAGTAGTTATATTCTTGCACATTGAGGCAGTATTATAGTAGTTATATTCTTGTACATAGGGGCAGTATTATAGTAGTTATATTCTTGTACATAGAGGGCAGTATTATAGTAGTTATATTCTTGTACATAGGAGCAGTATTATGGTAGTTATATTCTTGTACATAGAGGCAGTATTATAGTAGTTATATTCTTGTACATAGAGGGCAGTATTATAGTAGTTATATTCTTGTACATAGGAGCAGTATTATGGTAGTTATATTCTTGTACATAGTGGCAGTATTATAGTAGTTATATTCTTGTACATAGGAGCAGTATTATAGTAGTTATATTCTTGTACATAGGGGCAGTATTATAGTAGTTATATTCTTGTACATAGAGGGCAGTATTATAGTAGTTATATTCTTGTACATAGGAGCAGTATTATAGTAGTTATATTCTTGTACATAGGGGCAGTATTATAGTAAATATATGATTGTACATGTATGCTGGCACGGTACATATACAGTAGTGGCAGACATGTATACGTACCTGCAGCTCAGCTCTCTATATTTAGTCTTTTATGAATAGACCTAATATTTATGATGCCACTTGACTCTTTCATCTCTTTTCATCGTTGATCTGGGGTAAATAATAGAGTAAATGAGTGACGCATTTCAGAGCCATTATCCTGCCGCTCCTCGTTACAGATTGTTCTGAGCTGTGAATCGCTTCTCTGATGAGGATAATTGGCCAAGTAACAGGATTCCTCAAGTAGAGACCCGTCGTGTGGCGGCAGCGCTGCTTCACGCATATTATGGTTTTTCACCATTTGCCTCTTAAATGACAATTATGAGTTAGTTAGAATCGTCTTAAAGACCTCTCTGCTCCGTCTCCAGAGGATGGAAATTTCATACACTGAAAAGCATCTCTTTGTGTGTAAAGTGTGTCCGCCGGAGGGTAAAATGTGTACACTCCGCCGCACCGCACATCTCCTGTCATCCTCCAAGGTGTTCTGTTCATGTAATTGGAGGAGCCGTGAACAGATGTTGGAAATGATGTAAACGGTGTATCTGACTTTATCGGGAGAGGTTGTTGTACTGGATGGGCTGGCAACCAAAATGTCAACCTTCTGTGGGGCAGGGGCAACTCACTTTTGTAAATTTGCACTAATGTATGCTTAGGTTGCTGTGTTCCACGAAGTCATAAAGACTTTTGGCCTATTGAGGAAGAATGCAGAGTCCTTACCATAGGGACCCCAAAATAAATCATATTCCTTCTTTAGAAGAATAATCTGTATTTTCCATGCAACACAGAACCATAACACATTACTAGGCAGAGTAACGACCATGTAGAGAACCCCTACATCAGGGGTGTAGCTACATGGGGTGCAGAAGTAGTGACTGCTCACTGTCCTGGAGCCAGAATGGACTCATTGACCTCTTTGCTACATAAGGAGAAACCACCGGTATTATAAATGGCACATGATGAGGTGGTGCTGAACCTTTGGTTTTTCCATTGGTGCGCAGAAGCTTGAAGTCTTACCTCTGCCTCCTATTAAAATGAATTAGAGGGCAGTCGTGGCCTGTGGTGGCTGCATCAACGTGACTGCAGTGCTTCCTATCGGAGTCGAAGGAGCTTTCAAGGAAGATTTAATAGTTGTTACCTAACAACAGTGCCAGTCACAGTAACTCCATAACAGCACCATCTGGTGTCTCCATACCAGAGCCAGGTCAAGTCTCTATAACAAAGCCTTTAACATGCTTCCATAACAGTACCATTCAGAGTGTCTTTATAACCGTGCCAGTCACAGTGCCATCAGCACCAGCTACATTCTCCATAGCAAATCCTGATAAAGTACTCCAATAATTGCATCGGCTACTGTCTACATAGCAGTTCCAGCTAAAGTGTGTCCTTGATAGTGCCAGTTATATATAGTTCCTCCAAAACAGCACCTGCTGGTGTCTGTAAAACAGTGGTAGTCACAGTGTCTCCTCAACAGCACCTGCTAGTGTCTCCTTTATAGGGCTAGCTAAGGTGTCTTTATAACAGTGCCAGAAACAGTTCCTCCATAACAGCACCAGTTAGTGTCTCCACAACATAGCTAAAGTGTCTTCATAACAGGGCCAGTCACATTGACTTTATAACATTGTCAGCTACTGTATTTATAACAGTGTCAATTAGTGTATCCATAACAATGCCAGTCATGGTGTTTCCATTATACTTCCAGCCAGTGTCTCCATAATAGTGCTAGCTAAAATGTCTCCATAACAGGACCAGTCACAGTACCTTCATAATAGTGTCAGGTAGTATCTCCATTACAGGGTCAGTCACAGTACCTTTATAGTGACCAGTGTGATGAACGCAAGCAGGAGGCACGCCGTTGCCACCAAAACGTCACGATCCCACCACCGACACGTTTTTTTCAGCGGACGGAGGGACGTGACGCACTGCCGGCACACGGCTATCACAGGCACAGTGGGGGCTTATCTTAGTTATCTCACCACTGGCACCATGTGACAAAAACACAGCAAGCTAATCTTGCTCTAACAATTTATCACAGGGGGGTATTTTGGTTGCCCCACCACTGCTAACAACCTTCCAAGAACTGCGGGGATTTATGTATATCCCACTTTCTCAGTTCCACTTTGGAACTCGCAGCTCTCCGGCGCCCCCTTACCCTCAGGTCAGTCAGGGAACTGCACCTAGGATAATTAGTCGCCGGACGGGCTGCTTGTTGTGCACGGACAATCAGGCTACCGCAGTAAGGGGATTATCAATGCTGTGGCCACAGCCCCTCATTCAGCATGTTAAGCCCCTGTTACTCATAGCGATATCGCTAGCAATATCGCTGTAAAGTCACCGATTTTGTGACGTAGCAGCGATATTGCTAGCGATATCACTACATGTGATACTTACCTCCGACCGGTTCCCCCGCTGATTATTGCTGGTCGCGCGAGAAGGTCCTGGATCATTTCTCGTCAGCCACTTCCTGCTGGGCTTCCTGTGGCGCCGACGAGCGACGCATGGACGCGGGCGGGAGGACGTTAGGATCGCCGCGTCTGACAGGTAAGTAGTGACCCCCGACCCCAGCGATGTCGCTGGTGAGATCTGCCTGTGTGGCAGCTCACTAGCGACCACTTAGCGATGCACCAGCGATCCATATCGTTGTCGGGATCGCTGGTGCATCGCTAAGTGTAACGGTACCCTAAGACCCGTCTGTACTGCCAGCTAGCCTAGCCAGCCGCGCACACCACGCTGCCACCATCTCTTTGATGATGATAATGTGATTAGCCCTGTTATGGGGACACATTGTCTCAGGACACTGTGACCAGCACTACTATCGTAAGACTATATCTCACCCTGTTATAGTGATCCTGTGGCAGGGAACATTGCGGCTGTTACTGTTATGATCACACAGCAGATCGGGGCACTGATTCGCTCTTTTATGAAGCACCATGGACATTGAGGCTTTGTGCCCACGTAAGTGTTTTTGAAGCGTTTGTCCCGGTCAAAACGCTTCAAAAACGCATAAAAGCATCCCATTCATTTTAAATGAATTCTGCAATTTTTGTGCACGTTGATGCGTTTTTTTCCGCTCAAAAAACGCTTAGTGGTCAAAAACACATCATGCTTATTTATTTTGCGGAAAAGACAGCATTTTTGCTATTTTCTATGAGTCAGAAAACGCACGGAAAAAAACGCATCAAACACGGAAATAAAACGCGCGTTTTCTGGGAAGGTGTCCGGTTTTGAAACAGAAATTTTCTGCATACATGGGCACATAGCCTGATACTGGTGTCTCTGATGCTGTTATCGCGTTCGCTATATTTGGCTTTACTATGGTGTCACAGCACCGTCTGTAGAAACATTGTGTCTGGATCCTTTATGGGGGCACTGTCAGTGCGAACCCTGTGGTTGATTCATAGGTTTCATGATCCACAATGTTGTGATGATGTAGTTCAGGGTTCCCCAACTCCAGTCCTCAAGGCCCACCAAAAGGTCATGTTTATCACCTGGGAAATACTAAGGGTACCGTTACACTTAGCGATGCACCAGAGATCCCGACAACGATATGGATCGCTGGTGCATCGCTAAGTGGTCGCTAGTGAGCTGCCACACAGGCAGATCTCACCAGCGACATCGCTGGGGTCGGGGGTCACTACTTACCTGTCAGACGAGGCGATCCTGACGTCCTCCCGCCCGCGTCCACGCGTCGCTCTTTGGCGCCACAGGAAGTCCAGCAGGAAGCGCCCGACGAGAAATGGTCCAGGACGTTCTTGCGCGACCAGCGATAATCAGCGGGGGAGCGGTCGGAGGTAAGTATCACATGTAGCGATATCGCTAGCAATATCGCTGCTACATCACAAAATCGATGACGTTACAGCGATATTGCTAGCGATATCGCTATGTGTAACGGGGGCTTAAGGAAATCCTGAAAACATGACCTGTTGGTGGGCCTGGAGGACTGGAGTTGGGAACCCTGATGTTGATAATAGTTGCTGTAGGTGCCAAGTACCGTAAAACAATATCTCAGTGCTGAATGATTCTGCTAAAATCTGCTGCAGTCTGTAAACTGAACCACAAAACTAAAAGGGAATGTATCACTCAGTTTTTTATTATTGTTTTTTTTTTATAAATCAGGAAGTGTCAGACAAAAAGTGAATAAATTCCCATTGATATATTTCCTTTAACTTGATCATTAATGGGTCACAAAATATTTATATATTTTTACACTTTCTCATATTATTCTTATTATTCCCTGACTTATTTCTACATTTATTCATTTGCTTGATTTCCGGCGCTTCCAATTTGGCATAACTCCTAAACGATGTGCAGTACTTGGGGATGTAATTGAGAGCAATGAAAAGACACGGCCACGTCTCTCCTCCGCTCCCCTCTGGGCTACAAGGGAAGATTTCTGGTGGAGCCGATTCCGTCTTCCAGTTCAGTAGCATTTTGTGAAGTCAAGAGTGCAGCAGGCCTAACAGGCGGGAAGACGGAGAGCCGGGGAAGAATTCACCATCTGTCACAACACAAACACAAGCCAGCGTTTTATTTTCTCCAAACAGTTTATCAGTTTGTTGATGTGGAAAGAAATTGTGATCATTATACTAAATCAGTCACTTGTAGATGTTAAACATTTGCCAGCACGTGTGCGTCAACAAAGCGGCCCCCCGAACGGGCAAATCTAAGTGCTGCGTTCACACATGCTTAGTCAATTTAATTGGGGTGTAAATGTGGTGCAGCCATCGCTGCTAATTGGGGTTAATAGAGTGATTTAAAGAAAAGGAAATTAAACCACCGCTTCTTATCTTCTAGCTTTTTACCCAATAGGGTGCGGAGTTGAATAAAATCTAGATGACTCCAAATCGCCTATCTGTTCCCCTCCATGTCATGATCAGAAGGCCACTATTTATGTTTGCCCACTTCACTTTCCTTATGGGGCTGAAATCAGGAGGAGAAACTGGGGAGCAAAAGGATGTAATATGGTTTTATCCGATGGTACACAAAGGATAGAGAAACCTTGCTCACCTGGGGAGATTGTGATCACACAACCCCTTTTTCTTGGCAAATCAAACCAGCCACCGCAAGCCACGGGTTAAAAACCCTGGAAAATATTGCATTGAAATGTATAGATAGTTTTCTGTGCTGCTGGTGAAGTTTCACAAATGAACCAGGACACAAAGGATGAAGAACAATGCAATTTTTTATTATCTACGTGTTTCAAAGTGATCCAACTTCTTTCTCAAGATACAACAACACTAACATGCGCCTACACAGTGTAAACATGCGGCTACACATTGCATGCATGCCACCTTATATTCCAGTTCATCTCTTTAGGTTTTTGGTTCAGGTATTTGCAGATAAGGGTGTGATGTACCTTTTCTTTAAGCTGGACATTATGTTTATATGGCTCCCCATGACTGGGTGTTCATTAGTCGGGGTCTCGGCCCTGCTCATCCCTTATTCACAGTTATGTCATTAGACACATGGTAAGGTTTTAATACTTGAAGTTAGGACCATCCCGAATAGGGTCACCTTGATTCAGTGGGATGGCTTTTATGTTGTTTTATTATTTTTTTTATCAAAATCACGTTAACTACGTACCGTAAGTTATTTTCATGCACTAATAATAATAATCTTTATATAGCGCCAACATATTCCACAGCACTTTACAGTTAACTATACAATAACTAAAGTAAAATAAGACGCCCCTGCTCGTGAGAGCTTACAATCTACAATGAGGTGGGGGAGATACAAAGTACAGGTGTGTATTTACAGTGATGTATTTACAATGATGGTCCAGCCATCTTGAGAAGGTGGGGGATAGAGATAGTAAATGGGCTACACATGCACACTTACACATAAAATGACTTTGATTAGTGAACGTGATAGGCTGCTGTGAACAGATGTGTCTTGAGGGAGTGCCTAAAACTGTGCAAATTGTGGATCGTCCTAATTTCTTGGGGTAGAGCATTCCAGAGGATTGGCGCAGTGCGGGAGAAGTCTTAGAGTCGGGAATGGGAGGTGCGGATTAGTGCAGAGGTTAGTCGAAAGTCTTTTGCAGAGCGCAGCGGTTGGCTAGGCCGATAGACAGAAATGAGGGAGGAGATGTATGTGGGTGCCCCACTGTGGAGAGCTTTGTGGGTGAGAACAAGTACTTTGAAGTGGATCCTATAGTGAATGGGCAGCCAGTGTAACAATTGGCAAAGAGCGGACGCGTCCGAGTACCGATTAGCCAGATGAATGACCCTGGCTGCTGCATTAAGTGTGGACTGGAGAGGGGAAAGTCGAGGAACGGGGAGGCCAATTAATAAAGCGTTGCAGTAGTCCAGGCTGGAGTGGATCAATGCGACAGTGAGGGTTTTTGTTGTTTCCATGGTGAGAAAAGGGCGAATTCTGGAGATTTTCTTTAGGTGTATGCGGCAAGAGCAGGCAAGAGATTGTATATGGGATGTGAAGGAAAGATTGGTGTCAAGCATAACGCCCAGACAGCGCGCCTGCTGTCGGGGTGTTATTATGGTGCCACCCACGGAGAGGGATATGTCAGATTTAGGGAGGTTAGTAGACGGTGGGAACAGAAGAAGTTCAGTTTTGGAGAGGTTGAGATAGATAGAGGGCGGACATGATGTTGGAGACTGCGGACAGTCAGTCACTGGTGTTCTGTAGTACAGCAGGGGTAAGGTCGGGGTATGACGTGTATAGTTGTGTGTCATCAGCATAAAGATGGTACTGAAAGCCAAATCTGTTGATGGTCTGTCCAATTGGGGCCGTGTAGAGAGAGAAGAGAAGGGGGCCAAGGACTGAGCCCTGAGGTACCCCGACAGCGAGAAGAAGAGGAGATGAAGTGGAGCCAGCGAACAAAACACTGAAGGAGTGGTCAGAGAGATAGGAAGAGAACCAGGAGAGTGCAGTGTCCTTAATGCCTAGTGACTGGAGCCTATGGAGTAGGAGATGGTGGTCAACAGTGTCGAAAGCTGCAGAAAGGTCGAGAAGAATGAGCAGAGAGTGTTCACCGTTACATTTTGCTGTCAGAAGATCATTGGTAACTTTGATGAGTGCAGTTTCAGTCGAATGTAGGGGCCGGAAGCCAGACTGTGAAGGGTCTAGGAGAGAGTGAGTGGAGAGGTAACTGGTAAGGCAGGAGTAGACTAGGCACTCCAAAAGTTTGGAAATAGTAACATAGTTAGTAAGGCCGAAAAAAGACATTAGTCCATCCAGTTCAGCCTATAAAATTCTGTCAGAATAAATCCCCAGATCTACGTCCTTCTAAAGAACCTAACAATAACTGTAAGATACAATATTGTTCCCTCCAGGAAGACATCCAGGCCTCTCTTGAACCCTTCGACTGAGTTCGCCATCACAACCTCCTCAGGCAGGGAATTCCAGATTCTCACTGCCCTAACGGTAAAGAATCCTGTTCTATGTTGGTGGAAAAACCTTCTCTCTTCCAGACACAGAGAATGCCCCCTTGTGACCGTCACCTTCCTTGGTATAAACAGATCCTCGGAGAGATATTCGTATTGTCCCCTTATATACTTATACATGGTTATTAGATCGCCCCTCAGTCGTCTTTTTTCTAGACTAAATCCTAATTTTGCTAATCTCTCTGGGTATTGTAGTTCCCCCATCCCCTTTATTAATTTTGTTGCCCTCCTTTGTACCCGCTCTAGTTCCATTATATCCTTCCTGAGCATCGGTGCCCAAAACTGTACACAGTCCTCCATGTGCAGTCTAACCAGAGATTTGTACAGAGGCAGTGTAATGCTCTCATCAGTTTAGAGATGAAGGGGAGATTGGAGACTGGTCTGTAGTTGTTTGTGCAGAATGGGTCGAGAGCAGGTTTCTTTAATAATGGAGAAATGATAGTGTTTGAAGGAGGATGGGAAAATGCCCGAAGAGAGGGAGAGGTTAAAGATTGTAGTTAGGTGAGTTGTGACGACTGGAGAGAGAGACTGGAGATGTGAGGGAATGGGGTCGGTAGTGCATGTAGTCGGAGGAGAAGAAGAGAGGAGTCTGGAGACTTCTTCTTCTGTGATGGGATCAAATGTGAAAAGTGAGCGAAGGGAAATGCAGGTAGGGATGGGAATCACAGCACTTGGTGGTTGGGAGCGGATTTCCTGATGGATATTATCTATTTTCTCTATAAAATGGGAGGCCAGGTCATCTGCACAAATGTCTGAGATAGGAGTTGTGCTTTTGACCTGAGGAGGGAGTGAAAGGTGTCAAAAAGTTTCTTGGGGTTGTTGGCTACTGAGGAGATCAGGGTGGTGAAGTAGGTCTGTTTGGCGAGGTGAAGGGCAGAGTTATAGGTTCTTAACATAAATTTGAAGTGGATAAAGTCTTCTGGTGTGCGAGTCTTTCCTCCATCGGCGTTCAGCACTCCTAGAGCATCACTGGAGAAATTGAGTTTGCAATGTGAGCCAGGGCTGTTTTACTCTGTGTTTGGAGGTTCTGAGGGTGAGGGGCGCTACCTGGTCAAGGGTGCTTCTAAGAGTGTTGTTGTAGTGATGAGCAGCCAGATCGGGACAGGAAAAAGAGGAGATTGGGGACAGGGAAGATTGTAGGAAGTCTGAAAGTGTCTGAGGGTGAATGGCTTGTAGATTTCTGAATGTGTGATAGGTAGGAGTGTGCTGGGGTGGGTGAGGATTTGTGAGCGTGAAGGAGAGAATATTGTGGTCAGAGAGGGGAAGCGGCGAGTTATTTAGGTAGGAGATTGAGCAAAGCCGGACAAAGACCAGGTCAAGGGTGTTACCGTCTTTGTGTGTCTCAGAGGTTGAGAGCTGTGAGAGGCCAAGAGAAGTGGTTAGTGATAGAAGCTGGGATGCAGCTGTGGAATTGGGGCTGTTAATGGGGATGTTGAAGTCTCCCAGGATAAGGGTTGGTAGTTCTGAGGACATGAAGTGCGGCAGCCAGGCTGAAAAGTGGTCAAGGAAGTGGGTGGGTGAGCCTGGGGGCCGATATATGGCTGCTACTCTGAGGGAGAGGGGACAGAAGAGTCTGATGGTGTGGACCTCAAAAGAAGGGAATGAGAGTGATGGAACTGGAGAGATGACCTGGAAAGTGCATTGTGGCGACAGGAGTATGTCGACTCCACCACCAGGTCTGTTTGTGGGTCTCGGGGAATGGGAGAATTGTAAGCCACCGTGGGAGATGGCAGCAGGGGATACTGTGTCAGAATCCTGAATCCAGGTTTCAGTGAGGGCCAACAGATTAAGAGAGTTGTTCAGAAAGTAGTTGTGCAGGAAAGGAAGCTTGTTACATACAGACCACGGATTCCAGAGGGCACAATTGAAAGAAGGAGTTGAAGGAGTGCAAGTAATATTAATTAGATTATTATGATTTTGATATGGGGTAGGGTAGGGGTTGAGGTTGGGGGATGGGGGACCAGGGTTGGGGAGATGTCCCATGAAAATAGTAGGAGTAAGAACATAAAGAGCAAGTAGTTATTTGAAATGTTGTTTTTTGTGCAATGTGTTTGGGCAAGATGGGCTAAGGTTTTTTAGGAAAGTGAGAAGTGCATGGGAGCTGTACATGGGAGAGGGAAGTATAGAGGGGCTGATGTGTGTGAGTGGTGATGGAGGGCGGATGGGGCAGTGAACGTGGATGGCAAGGGAACGCAGGAGGATAGAAATAAAGCACATGGTTAAAAAGGAGGGCAAAGTGTGGGTTACCTGACTCCTGTCCTGACTAAATGCCATGGAGTTAAGCCCCCATCACACACAGTGAGATCGCTGCTGAGTCACAAGTTTTGTGACGCAACAGCGATCTCACCAGCAATATCGCTGTGTGTGACACTTATCAGCGACCGCCCCCCTGCCGGCTATCGCTGATCGTGCTCGAATGCCCTGGACATTTCTTTGATCGTTGGCGCTTAGAAACCCGCTGTTTACCTTGGTTACCAGCTCCCTGCACCAGCGCGCTGGTATCTAACGTACACTGTGGGTAACAAAGCGACGTGTGTCGCTTGTTACCCGCGTCATCGCTGTCCTGATCGCTGCTGAGATCTGCCTGTTTGGCAGCTCACCAGCGATCATGTAGCGACACATCAGCGATCCTGACAAGTTCATATTGTTGTCGGGATCGCAGGTGAGTCGCTATGTGTGACAGGGCCCTAACTGTCTTTTGCTACGTGATTAGCTAATGTGATGCTTTGCTGAATGCGTGCTGACCCTCACTATTGCTATTTATTTATTGCAGGGCATTTGCTCATTATTTTTATCTTAGGTTCTATCTCTATATATTTATCTATTGTCTATCTATTATCTATCTATATATCTGTTATCTATTTATCTATCTATTTCCCCAGCCCTCTTTCTATTATCACGTCTCTGTAGGTGTGATAACATGCTTTGCACAAGCCAGCGTCATCATCAGCTCCTGATAATCTCGCGCATGCGTGCTGCTCATTTTGGCAGCGTCACTACACCTCTGTAGCCCGGTGTACGCTTCCTGGCTTCAGAGTCGCACTGCTCATGAGCGGAAATGCAGAAGACTTGTGATTTGTCTATTTTGACTTAGTTGAATAATTATAATAATAATAATAATAATAATATTGAGAGATATTTTACACAAAAAATGGGGTTAAAGAGCAAAACAATAGGGTGAGAATACATGGGGTACATACAACCATAATTGTGAGTGCTGTAATATAACATGAAAAATGAAAACATTTGTCAGTAATAGGAGGTTTCTGATATCTTTTAGAATGTCTGTGTGGATTTCAGTATCAGAAGGATCAGTCTCACATTAAGACAACCTAATTAATTTGCGCAATGTAATATTCAGCAAAGGTTCCATGAATCTTACATCACGGTGACCCTGGAGTAATGGACGTGGCGCCTATCGAATACTTGACTATTCACTCTCCAAGTTTTGTAGCTGTGAGAAGTTTTGGATCTTCCAGCTAGATTGTCTGATGTCGGGTATATTAATTTGTGGGGCACTCACTCTTAAATGGTTATTTTTGATCTTACTATACTTTTATAATTGTGATGTGTTTCTCTGCCCTTCTGAGAATAGGGTGTAATGTCATTTCTGGGATGAGGCAGAGTTATTCTGATGACATTTGTTTCTGGAATCGCCAGTGTTCCCATGTCTGATTGGACAGAGGTTTTACTAGAGGATATGTATAGAAATGGGCAGCATTTTATTAATAAATGGTATTATGACATTGAAGAGGATTGTCAAGGGATGATATTACTAAACAAGTCCTCCCACCGGATTTAAGAGCCTGCTTCAGTAGTGCAGACCTGGAGGTGGGGGACACTAGATCCATTGGTGGAGTTGACCATATGTCTTCCAGCCGGGTGGTTCTCCTTCTTTTATCTTGTTTACTGGACTATAGAGGTAGAAGAACTTGACATTGGGATCTGTAACATAATCCCACCCTCCTTAGTAATTGCTCCCCCATTTCTCCAGTGAAGCTCAGTGGTGTTTCCTCATGTATGTAGATGGGGTCTAGCAGATGACGTGCAGCGGCATATGCACAGATGTTTCTGTGTCGGGGAAAATCAGCACAGCAGCTGCCATAATTAAATCTTTCCAGTCGCACAAGCACGTTATTGTCTGTCATTAGTCTCTATAATAGCACTCTACCTTTTATCACCTTCTTACACGGCCGCACATCTGTCAGAGAGGAGCTACTTTTCCGGCTCGCTTATTTGCTCAGTGTATTGCGTAGGAACGCCCAAGGCCGTTATGTTAACATGTATGAACGACGCTGGCGAAGAGAGATTCACCCAAGTGTAAGCGGGATATTGGCATGATAATTTCAGGGATGCAAGCAGAGATCTTACACAATGTGGGTGATTGATACCTTTCTTGTTTTAACATTTTTTCATTTTCATAGTGTAATAGTAGGTGTGAATATCATGACTTATCATAAGTCAGTTCTCAGGTGTATTTGGATATTACTTATATTAACTCACCAACATTTAGAATGCCAAATTCAGGACATTTAAAGTGATTGTCTGCCTTTGGTGACATATATACAGCGCTGGCAAAAATTAAGAGACCACTGCACAGTTTTACAAAAATCAGCTTCTCTCCATGTCTGACAGCCATTCCGTTCCAGTGTCAGTTGAATTCCAACCAGAGTACACCTCATTCTACCTAATGTGCTTCTGATTAGGTGATCACCTGAATAAAATCTTATTTAACGAAGGAAAATATAAAAGACCCTGCTGTAGTGTTCACAATCCTCTTGCAATAGGACAAGCTGGATGGCAAAACAAGTGCTAGTAATATCCCAAAAGTAATAGGAATGAAAAAATAACTTTTAACCATGCCAAAGGTGTTGAAAAGTCTTGAGTGAGGAAAAGAAGGCCTCAATTCTGGCTTTACTAGCAGAGGGATACAGTGAGCATCATGTTGCCTCCATCCTTAAAATGTCTAAGGCTGGTTTCACATTAGTGCTTTTTAAGCACACGCACGGCCGGGGGTAGCTCCGCCCCCGAGCCGGCTCTCTGCCCGGCGTGCCCGCCCCTTGCTTGTAGCGCCGCCTCCTAGCGCACAGCGGCGCCTGCGATCGGCGCACCCTATCTTTAGCATAGGGTGCGCAGATCGTGCGCAGGCCGTGCGCTAGTTGCGCTTTGACCTGCGCTGCGCACTTTGACGGTGCGCCGTGTGCGCCAAAATCAAACTTCGGATTTTGGCGCGCACGGAGCACCGTCAAAAGTGCGCAGTGCAGGTCAAAGCGCAACTAGCGCACGGCCTACGCACGATCTGCGCACCCTATGCTAAAGATAGGGTGCGCCGATCGCAGGCGCCGCTGTGCGCTAGGAGGCGGCGCTACAAGCAAGGGGCGGGCACGCCGGGCAGAGAGCCGGCTCGGGGACTGAGCTACCCCCGGCCGTGCGTGCGCTTAAAAAGCGCTAATGTGAAACCACCCTAAGACAGCAGTCCATTACAACGAGGTTAAGCAGCAAACATTGGGGACAACAAAGCTTCAGACCTGCCAGAGCTGTATATATATACCGTATTAGTATTATTTTTCTCTACTTAAATGCATGTATTTTGGGCTAAAAATAATTTTTGCAATTGATTTTAATTAAAAAGTTTGCACTGTTTGGCTTTTGCAGGCTCTTTATTCCCCTTCCATGTGTCCTGTGTTCATAAATAAGCTGAGAGAAGTCATTAAAAGATAAAGGGTATGTGCACACGTTGCGGATTCTGCTGCAGTGTACAGTACCATTGTTTTCAATGTAAAACAAAAACTCTGTGCGCATGCTGCGGATTTTTCCGCGCAGATTTTCTGCGGTTTTGAAGCCGCAGCATGTCAATTCTTTGTGTGGATTCCGCTGCGTTTTTGCAGCTCTTCCATTATAGGAATCCGCAGGTGAAATCCGCACAAAATCTGCACTAAATCCACAGGTAAAATGCAGGTAATTTTACCTGCGGATTTAGCAAAATCCGCAGCAGAACCTGCAGCTTGTGCACATACCCAAAAGAGTTACAAACTCTCATATTAGAGACTGTCAGAAATAGCTCCATAATGGAATCTCAGTTAACTCACTCTGCAGCAAGCGATAGGCTCAGAGACTTTACAGTAGGGGTCAAACAGGACAAAATTTGTAAAGAAACTCAATGGCAAAATTGTTCCTTTTTTTTTTTGTCCCCAAAACTGGACAACTTTTTTAAGCTCCTCTCTCAGGAACATTCCCAAAAAATGACTACTTTTGGATTGTGTTTGTTAAAACCTGCCCTTTTGCTGTGTGGGTCACAGGATTGTTCTTCAGACTGTTGGCAGCTATGTACACACCCCTATCACAGAAAACTGCAATTAAGCTGTTACACCGCTCTGTCATACTCACCCGGCCTCCGCTCCCACGCTGCAGCCGGCCTCCGCTCCCACGCTGCAGCCGGCCTCCGCTCCCACGCCGCAGCCTCTCTCCACCCGACGGCCACGGCGGCCACCTCTGACGGGCTCGCGGCCGACGCCATCTCTGCATGCAATGCGCATGCGCCATAGGCCGCGCCTCCCTTCTGCTTCTTGTGCTCCGGCTGTGCCCTGACCCGGAAGCACCTTCGGACCAATGGCAGACCAGACAGGGCTATATCAGGCCGCTTCCCCCTGAGGGAGGCGCCTGATCGTTGTGTTACCTTGCACTCTGGGCCCTGCTTCCTCCTGTGCTCTCTGCAGCCTCTTGGTTCCGTCCGCAGTGTTTCTTGCAGCAGCCTCGCAGCCCTGTCTCCCGTGTTCCCTACAGTATTCTCCGTCCTACTCCAGTCCTGCTCCAGTGTTCCTGTTCCTTCCTACTCCAGTCCTGTTCCTGTGTTCCAGTTCCATCCTACTCCAGTCCTGTTCCAGCGTTCCTGTTCCATCCTACTCCAGTCCTGTTCCTGTGTTCCTGTTCCATCCTACTCCAGTCCTGTTCCTGTGTTCCAGTTCCATCCTACTCCAGTCCTGTTCCTGTGTTCCTGTTCCATCCTACTCCAGTCCTGTTCCTGTGTTCCAGTTCCATCCTACTCCAGTCCTGTTCCTGTGTTCCTGTGTCCCAGTTCCATTCTACTCCAGTCCTGCACCAGTGTTCCTGTTCCATCCTACTCCAGTCCTGCCTTTGGTGTTCCTGCTCCATCCAGCTATCCACACTCCTACAGTCCTACTCCAGTCCTGTCTCCTGTGTTCCGCTCCAGCTATCTCTCCATATTTACAGTCTACACTTCAGTCCTGCACTCCTACTCCAGGTCATTGTGAGTTGCCCCTCTCAGTACCGGCTACCGTAGTACTTGAACCCCTGGGCCTGCTCCTAATGGTCCCTGTATAGGGGTCGGTTCCACCTGGCAGCTCGCCCGGGGCCCCTCGGTGCCACGGTCCAGAGGGTCCACTCCTGGAGATTCCGGCTCCTGACCACCCACGCTAACATAAGCACTCGCAAATCTAAATAAAATTACATAATAGGAAAAATGGATCAAGTCAACAGCAGTATGTGGACAGTGTCCACGTAGAATTGTTTTTACTGTTCTTACTGAATCAGAACAAGTGGGAAAAAAAAAGATGAAAACCCAAAAAGGTCATAGAAGTACCATTGATCATAAATACCATGGACCGGTAGAACATAGGTTATGTGGTGGCCGTGGCATGTGTCAGGGGTGGAATTTATTAGGAAGCTAGTGATCAGTCGGAACTTGAAGCAAGAAAAATGGGCGAGCGTAAGGATCCGTGATAAGGGTGGGATTGTGATGGTGAGATGACTGGTTCAGGGGATTGTTGTCTCCAGACACAGCGCCATACATTTTGGAGTTGTTGTCTACGGTATTTCAACTTATTCCCATTGATGTGAATAGGACTCAGCCATATGTTAGGTGCTGTGCATAGGAAGCAGTACTTCATTCGCCTTACCAGTGGTGGTTCCAGAAGTCAATGATCTGAAATTGATAACCAGACTATATCTTTAATACTCACCCCTTTAATACTGAGCATTCAATGGTGCAGTGATCTTTCATGAGAGGGTGGGTAAAGCAGGAAGTCAGTGTACTCCAGCTTCAACCAATAGCTGCAGAGCAGGAAGTGATGTAGAAGAGGCCAGGGCGTGGTTTGGGGAACTTTCGCTGCCCAGAAAAATGCCGCAGTAGTTGTTATTATCTGTTGTGGAAGGTTGTACATTTATACAGTGCAGCATGGAAGCCCACATTTGGGGAATCTCATTTTAAATTCTGGATTTGTTCCCAAATCTTAAGAGAACAGGAGAATCCTACTTTTATTTATTAAGTCCTTTTACATCCAATGGCAGTGGTCTGGTACCGTACGTACATATACAAGACACGTCCTGTGTTAGAAGGGATAGAAATGATGTAGGAGAAAATGTAAATCCCAACAAGTGTCAGTGTGATGGAGGCAGACCATGAGGACGCTATGAATTAGGGGGGCCGGGCCCTAAATGCTTCAAGTCAATTCAAATTTGCTTAGTGGATGGTGTAAGGGTTTTTCTTTTTTTGCCATTTCCACATGAAGGCATCAGTTTAAAGAAAATCTGTCCTGGTGCACAGTGGTCCAATTACATCCCAATATGGAGAACGTTATTCATATGGGCACTGTGTGCAAAGAGTTATATGGGCACTGTGTGGTCCTAGTTATATGGGCACTGTGTGGCTCTAGTTATATGGGCACTGTGTGGCCCTAGATATATGGGCACTGTGTGGCCCTAGATATATGGGCACTGTGTGGCCCTAGATATATGGGCACTGTGTGGCCCTAGATATATGGGCACTGCATACAAATAGTTATATGGGCACTGTGTGGCCCTAGATATATGGCCACTGTGTGGCCCTAGATATATGGGCACTGTGTGGCACTAGTTATATGGGCACTGTGTGGCACTAATTATATGGGCACGGTGTGGCATTAGTTACATGGGCACTGTATAGGAGAGCCTATATCACACTGTTTACATACACATTCGGTATATACATGTGGAAGTATATATGAACTTATCTTTTACTTGGTCCATTTCTGCAGATGTGACATTGATAAATGAGCACATTAAAGATATAGATAAAATATAGAACATTCTAGATAGTGGATCCAGACTGATCCTTCTGTCATGGATAATTGCTGTGGGGGGAGCACTGTGTTTTTGTTCCTTCCAGTCCTTCTACCAATGAGCTTTTGGCCTTAATTAGCAGCACAATGGAACAATGAGCGATGGCGTTTTCAAAGGTGACGGTTGCCAGGCAGCAAGGAACTTAGAGCACAGCCTCGCGCTGCACTGTCACCTCTTCAAGCTTTCAGCACATTGGAGGTTTCTTTGTATTATAAAGGTAACCTACCTTCAATATACATCTAGGCGAAAGGAGAATTACCACGGTGGATTGCGGCCAGACAAAAATCACACAACATCCATCCGGACATTCCGTTTGTCTGTTCCATTTTAGGAACAAACTGAATACCTATTCAGTCACCAGAATAAGTGATCTGTGGCAACAGTCATCGGAATAAGTGATCCGTGGCAACAGTCACCAGAATAAGTGATCTGTGGCAACATTTATCGGAATAAGTGATCCGTGGCAACAGTCACCGGAATAAGTGATCCATGGCATCAGTCATCGGAATAAGTGATCTGTGGCATCAGTCACCAGAATAAGTGATCCGTGGCAACAGTCACCAGAATAAGTGATCCGTGGCATCAGTCATCGGAATAAGTGATCCGTGGCATCAGTCACCGGAATAAGTGATCCGTGGCATCAGTCACCGGAATAAGTGATCCGTGGCATCAGTCATCGGAATAAGTGATCCGTGGCATCATTCATCGGAATACGTGATCCGTGGCATCAGTCATTGGAATAAGTGATCCGTGGCATCAGTCATTGGAATAAGTGATCCGTGGCATCAGTCATTGGAATAAGTGATCCGTGGCATCAGTCACCGGACTAAGTGATCCGTGGCATCAGTCATCGGAAAAAGTTATCCGTGGCATCATTGATCGGAATAAGTGATCCATGGCATCAGTCATTGGAATAAATGATCTGTGGCATCAGTCATTGGAATAAGTGATCCGTGGCATCAGTCATTGGAATAAGTGATCCGTGGCATCAGTCACCAGAATAAGTGATCCGTGGCAACAGTCACCGGAATAAGTGATCCGTGGCATCAGCAATCGGAAAAAGTGATCCGTGGCATCATTGATCGGAATAAGTGATCCATGGCATCAGTCATTGGAATAAATGATCCGTGGCATCAGTCATTGGAATAAGTGATCCGTGGCATCAGTCACCAGAATAAGTGATCCGTGGCAACAGTCACCGGAATAAGTGATCCATGGCATCAGTCACCAGAATAAGTGATCTGTGGCAACAGTCACCGGAATAAGTGATCCATGGCATCAGTCATTGGAATAAGTGATCCGTGGCATCAGTCATTGGAATAAGTGATCCGTGGCATCAGTCACCAGAATAAGTGATCCGTGGCATCAGTCATCGGAAAAAGTGATCCGTTGCATCATTGATCGGAATAAGTGATCCATGGCATCAGTCATTGGAATAAATGATCTGTGGCATCAGTCATTGGAATAAGTGATTTGTGGCATCAGTCACCAGAATGAGTGATCCGTGGCAACAGTCACCGGAATAAGTGATCCGTGGCATCAGCAATCGGAAAAAGTGATCCGTGGCATCATTGATCGGAATAAGTGATCCATGGCATCAGTCATTGGAATAAGTGATCCGTGGCATCAGTCATTGGAATAAGTGATCCGTGGCAACAGTCACCAGAATAAGTCATCTGTGGCAACAGTCACCGGAATAAGTGATCCATGGCATCAGTCATTGGAATAAGTGATCCGTGGCATCAGTCATTGGAATAAGTGATCCGTGACATCAGTCACCGGAATAAGTGATCCGTGGCATCAGTCACCGGAATAAGTGATCTGTGGCAACAGTCACCGGAATAAGTGATCCGTGGTATCAGTCATTGGAATAAGTGATCCGTGGCATCAGTCATTGGAATAAGTGATCCGTGGCATCAGTCATCGGAATAAGTGATCTGTGGCATCATTCATCGGAATAAGTGATCCATGGCATCAGTCATAAGCACAGTATGGTGCGATCAGATTGCACTGCCATGTGTGTAAGCACTGTATTGCTGTTATGTGGACATTACTGTGATTTTATTTAGGCACAGTTTGTACTATGAATTGCATACCATATGGCTGTATTGTGCCATAGAAATGTATATTTTGCCCAGGGTGCTTTGACTTGGTCCTAAAATCTGCAGTTTGTTGTGTTTTACCCTCACACAGTCATCTTGTGTATAATACCATCAGAGCAGCCATGTATCTGTGCGCGGTAATAATAATTTCCTATTGTCTGGGGGTGGCGGCACGCAGTCGTGTGTGCAGCGGATCGTGTCCTAAAGCAGGCAGGAGTAAAATTACAATGATTTTGCATGGTGCATGCCCCCTCTTGACCTGTAATTACTGACAGCCGCTGTGCCCTACAGTTTTTCCAGCCACTGAAGGGATTCTCTGAGTGTGCACAGGATGGCATAAAATAAGCAGGTCACCCCCTCCCCCAGTGCAGCCGCCACCCTGGAGGAGACGAGCCGCTCCTGATCCGAGTTAATGAACTATAAAGGCTGATAGTCGCTCCATTCAGCCAATCAAAATTCATTATTTAAAGTGGTTGTCAGAGTCATTTCTGGGGCTTTCATCCAGAAGACTCATGGTAGCCCAATGACATTATTACTGGGCCAGTGGCTAGTTAAATCCATAATTGGCATCATCTTAATTTTAGTTGAATCTGCCTTTGGGAAAAAGACTGGTGCGGCCCCTGTTAAAATGGAAATTATTGCCCAGCTTTCCCAGGACCCTGAATGCCAAATGTTATCTGATTTATGTAATTTGATGCTATATCTCCCCCCCCCCCCATATATAGCTATTTCTGGCAATATGGTGGTACCTACAACAACAAATAGAAGGAGTTTGTGAGGTTTGGGCCATTTTTGACCCATATAAAGAGTAGGATTGAATTTGGGGCTTAAAAAGTTCTCTGATTTATGGTTCATGGCATTTTTTGTATTTTGCTAACTCACAATCTGCAATTTCACATTTTTTTGGAGGGTTTGCATCTGTTCATGTAAAGAACATGCCTACAACTGTGAACATTTGGTTTTCTTTTTATTGTTGAACAAACAACAAGTAGGACACAATAACTGTTCAACTTTAGAGTGCATAACTATTCACTCCCCTAAAGTTAGTACTTTGCAGAGCCTCATTTTGCATTAATTACAGTTGCAAGTCTCTATGAGCTTTCCACATCTTGCCACTGGGATTTTTGTCCATTCTTTGAGGCAAAGCTGCTCCAGCTCCTTCAAGTTAGATGTTTTCCTCTGGTGAACAGTAATCATAAAGTCTGACCACAGATTCCCAATTGGATTAAAGTCTGGGCTTTGCCTAGGCCTCTCCTAAACATTTACATGCTTCCCCTTAAACCACACGAGTGTTTCTTTAGCAGTATGCTTTTGGTCATTGTTTTGTTGGAAGGTGAACATCTGTCCCAATCTCAAATACTGGCAGACTGACACAGGTTTTGCTCAAGAATATCCCTGTATTTCGCCCCATCCTTCCTCTCGATTAGGACAATTTTCCCTGCTCCTGCTGCCGAAAAACATGCCCACAGTATAATGCTGCCACCACCATGTTGCACTATGGGGATGGTGTTCTTGAGGTGATGAGCTGTGTTGGTTTGGTGCCAGACATAGGGTTTACCTTGGTGGCCAAAAATTTCAATTTTGGTCTCGTCTGACCACACCACCTTCTTCCATAAATTTGAGGAGTATGCCACATGTCTTTTGACAACTCAAAACGAGCCTTATAATTTGTGTGTAAGTAAAGGCTTTTTTTTTTCTGCCCACTCTTCCATAAAAGGCCACCTCTATGGAGTGTACGACTTATTGTGATCGTATGGACAGATACTCCAGTCTCTGCTTGGGAACTCTGCAGTTTCTTCAAGGTTACTTTTGGTCTGTGTGCTGCCTCTCTGATTAATGCCCTTCTTGTCAGGGCTGACAGTTTTGGTGGGCGCCCTCTCTTGGCAGGTTTGTTGTGGTGCCATGTTCTTTCCATTTGATGATAATGGATTTGATGGTGCTCAGGGAAATCATCACAGAGTGGAATATTTTTTTAATAACCCAACCCTGACTTGTACTTCGCAACAACCTTGTCCCTGACTTGTTTGGAGATCTCGTTGGTCTTCATAGTGTTTGGTTAGTGATGCCTCTTGTTAATGGTGTTACAGCCTCTGTGGCCTTTTTGGAGAGGTAAAGTGTATATACTGTGTGGTTTAGTGACCACTGTGTCCGCCAAGGGGCGCTGTGTGGGTGGTCCAGGACAGGCGTATAAGCATTTCCAGTGTCCTGATAAGAGTAGGATGCTGAATGATCGTAATGTATCTCAAGGTGGGTGGCCTTGAGATGAAGACTTGTGTATGTGTTGATCAGCAGTGATACTGCTGAGGTTCTGTGTCAATGTGTCAGGGAGAAGTTTTCAGGTAGCTGGAGAGATGGGCTGGACCAGCTACCTACAAATCCACCCAGGGGTGTGTCTAGAACGCCATACTAAAGAATGTATGAATGCTTGTAGGACCTGTGATGAGGTCATAGCCATGTGACCCGGTGGGCGTGGTTTCAGACCATATAAGGTGGCCAGGGTAGGTCACATGAGTGAATGCTGGGACCCGGTTGGTCCGTTGTGGAAGGTCCTGCTGGGAGATGGGGCTTCCTGCCTGACAGCACGTGAAAGCTGTGAGTAATGGCTGCAAGCATCTAACAGTTCCCAGGGGAGAGGGATTGAACGTCTGCAGTGAGCTGAAGCAGCCATGTGGTAAACCCGGACAGGGGTGAGAAGTGTGAGGCTAGAAAGCCTGCGCAATGGACATTGCATAACCTGTGTGACCACAGGCTTAGCAGAGTGGAGCTCTGTCATGGACGCTATGCTGTTTATATGAGCTTTATGTTGCTGCTCTGGGTTTATTATGCCTGAATAAACCGCATGGACTGTTATTGTTTTATGAGAAACCCGTCACGGACGTGATTATTTGGCTGCCAAGCGAGTATCCCCTACCTGAATGACAGCGCTACATTACAACTGACAGACATGGGACACATAGATCACACACAGGTGCTGTCCTGTCTCTAAGCATGGGACTTATGAAGGGAATTGCTTGCACCAGAAATTTTTAAGGGCTTCATAGCAAAAGATGTAAATACATATGCAAATGCCAATTTTTATTTTATCCCATAAATTTTTATTTTTTGCCTTTGTTTTTCTCACGTCGCCTTACCAATTTAGACTATTCAGTGCTGATGTATCACACACAAATCGGATTACAAAAATATTTAAACACAGGTTGTAATGTTTTTTGTACTGTTGCACACTTAACATTATGGCTGGTCCATACAATCAGGGCAACTGTTACCACCCACCTTTCGTGTCTCCCTTTTTCCTCATAGACTGTAAGCTTGCGAGCAGGGCCCTCATTCCTCTTGGTATCTGTTATGATCTATGTGATTATTGTTATGCTGTAATGTCTATTGTCTGTACAAGTCCCCTCTGAAATGTAAAGCGCTGCGGAATATGTTGGCGCTATAGAAATAAAATGTATTATTATTTATTATAATGTTAAAAAAAATAGGTAAATAACCAAGGGGGTGAGTAATTTTGCAAGTCACTGTATATGACAGTGTTGCGTCTTCACTGTGTAACACTATTGTAGCAGCGTTAGTACTGACATGTAATGTATGGCAACGTCATATGCTTCCTGTATGGTACTACAGTATACATAGGTACTGTACGGCACTATTATATGGTCAATATACAACTTTGCTATTTGTTTGTTCTGTGATACTATTATTTAAGCACTTTATGGCAGTATTACGTATTCACTACGTGGCATTGTTATATGTTTACTGGATAACACTGTGGACGAGGTACGACACTATGTACTCACTGCTTGGTATGGCACTAATATATACGCACTGGATGGCAGGATCATGTCTACATGACATTGATATGAATTTATTGTATGTTACTATTATGTAGACACTGAGTGGCAGTATGAAGGGGTCACTATATGGCATTATTATAAGTGATGAGCAAACATGCTCAGATAGGATGTTATCTGCCATGCTCGGGTGCCAACTGAGTGACTTCGGGGTGCTCACATAATGTGTTCGAGTCCTCACGGTCACGGCTCTACGTTTTGCAGTTGTTCGACAGCCGCTACACAGGTATTGACTGTTTTTAAGGCAAACAGCCGCGAGACATGCAGCCGCTGAGAATCGATTATAGTATTCGAGCACCCCGAAAACACTTGGTTAGCACACGAGCGTGCTCGGATAACGCCTTATACATTGGCAGACAGGATGGTGATATTGATATGCATGATTAGTGCGGTACTATTAGTTAGACACTGACACTATTACATGCTCATTATATGGCACCATTATCTGTTTCTTGTATGGTACTATTATATAGATGCTCAGAGGCAGTACTACTTGTGTACTATGAGATTGTTATGTGTTTATTGTTTGACACTCAGTGGCAGCATTTTGTGTTCAGCATATGGCCCTGTTATGTGTTCACTATATGGTAGAGAGTGATAAAACTAAAAATGAAGTCCTTCATTTGGAACTGTTTCTGCCATTTTTATATACTTTGTATTTCCTGATTGCATTGTGTTGAAAATTTCTATCTTTCTCAATGAACTAATCTCCTGTGTTGTTTTGCCTTCTTTTTAGGATCTAGATTTCTCATTACATCATCGGGAGCATTATATATAACAGATGTACAGAATGAAGATGGACTAAACAATTACCGGTGCACCACGCGGCACAAATACACCGGAGAAACGCGCCAGAGTAACAGCGCCAGGCTGACTGTATTAGGTAATGTGAATGTTTTACTAATTTTATGGGAGAAGAGATATCGGTTTACTCGTATTCTCCGGAAGGCCACTATATGGCGATGTGTTTGCAGCTGTATTCAAGTAGCAAATATCCAGGAGTACAGATCATTGCCCTATAGTGGTGGAAAAAGGTAGTCAAGATTTCTGTACCAAAGAAAACGAACTCTGCAGCCTTAGGCCTCATTCAGAAGTCCGTGTTTATTCACGTGCGCAAAAAAAAAAGTGATCACTTTTTTGGATTTGAGTTTTATCAGTGTTTTGTCCATGTGCTTTACCAAAGTTTTTCTCCTATCCTTTGCAATGTTAATCACTCACAGCACACAGGCTTCACGCTGATGGCATTCGTGTGCTGTCTGACTTTCATGGACCTACAGGTTTGTATTGGTTCGATGAAAGATGGAAATGTCTCTGCTTTTTTTCATGGAAACTTGGTAAGCAAAGAGCCATGGCCGTCTGAACAGCCCCATGGACCATAATGAGTACGTGTCATATCCATTAAAATCACTAATAGAATATGTATGTCATGTATGTGAAACATGGAGGTCTGAATGAGGCTTTATAGGGTATATTAAAAATGGTAAAAATAAGAATGGTAATAGAAGGTACCCTCCCTTCACGTTTACTCCTGATTCACCAGTGTAGCTAAAGCAGCTGATTTTATATATCTCTCTATATAAAAGTGTATGTGTGTGTGTGTGTGTGTGTGTGTGTGTGTGTGTGTGTGTGTGTGTGTGAATCACTAACCAATCACGAAGCATCAGAGTGGGACACGGATGGAGAGCGGGGCTGCGGACGGATACAGCAGGACGGTGCATGGAGAGCGGGGCTGTGGAGGAAGAGAGCGGGGCTGTGGTGGGAGAGAGCGGGAGAGCAGGGCTGTGGAGGGAGAGAGCGGGGCTGTGGAGGGACAGCGGGACACGGATGTAGAGCGTGGCTGCGGAGGGATAGAACGGGACGGCGGGTAGAGAGCGGGGCTGTGGAGGGACAGCGGGACACGGATGTAGAAGCGCGGCTGCAGAGGGATAGAACGGGACGACGGGTGGAGAGCGTCCCGTTCTATCTTTATTCCAGAAAAACTCACATAACCAGGTAAACGATATCCTCCGGTTCACAGCCAGATCCTCCAAACAGTCCAGGTTCAAACCCGTTGCCGTGGCCATTTGCACTGCCATATCTCTTAGGTGTGTCAGCAGCTTTTAAGTCCCTGGCTCTGTGTTAGCTTCACACCAACCTGGGTTGCACAGAGCCTCCTGCTCTGCAGCTTGCGAAACAAAACTGACACACCCAAGACCAAACTGAGAGTTTAAATGGGAATTGTGGACAAAACTCGGAGTGGAGGGAGGGATTCGCCCCACTATCAAACCTGCAAATCCCTCCAAAAATAAAAGCCCATGTTGGGTTTTCCTAAAATATGACTTGGTCACCTACTTTAACTAAATCCACTCACTTTTACTTTGTCTTGTAATCACAGAGGCTTTGCTGTAATCACATTGTGCTCCAGCGGGTTTAATATGTCTCTATATGCATCCTGGGGGACACATAGCGGCCCTAGTATATGATCCCCCTCACTGCCTCACAATATATATGTATTTGTATATATAGATATAGATAGATAGATACAGTAGATGGATAGATGTAATACTGTACAACAGCACATGCAGTCACAAACTAAACTCATAAATGTGTGGATACTAAGAGGATGAGCAAAGCTGAACTGAATTATTCATGTTATTTATAGGGAATGTGGCTTGATTTCCTCACTCATAAATCTAAAATGGTTCTGCAAGTAATTGGGCAGGTGGTTAGCCGGATCCCCAGAGCGACAGTCACCTGGAATAACCCGTTGTTCATCACAATATTCATCAATAGTTCAATGAGTCGCTGAATTTGCTTTACTAAGAAGAGCCACAAATGAAATGTGTATTACTGTATATGTCATCATGTACGGTTTGTGACCACATCATTTACAAACTGTTGTATTTGTGTAGGCTCTTTTAACGCATTGAATACATTTTATGCACCATCATACAGTTTATAGATGTGTAATCTACATAAAACTGAGTCACTGTGTGCATACATTACATTACTTATCATGCATTATCCTCCAGTGTCACTGTGTACATACAGTATATGACTGATCCTGAGTAGAGGTGAGCGAAGGTGTTCGGAAAACTTTCGCCAATCTCAAAATCGGTGTTAACGTAGCTCAGTCGGCTAAATTCGGGCGCAGTTCACACCTTCCAGCATCTAAATAGTTTGTAGAACTAGTGTTTTTCAGACAGGAGTCCACATTTCCTAATCAAAGTCGTTTGGGCTAATATTATGTTGCAGTCAGGAGGTCACATTTCCTAATCAGAATCATTTGGGCTAAAATTGTTGTGCATGCACCAAGCCCCGTTTACTAATCAAAATCATTTTGGCTAATATTATTGTGCATGCACCAGGCCCCATATCCTAATCAAAATCATTTGGGCTAATATTGTTGTACAGGCACCAGGCCCCTTTTCCAAATCAAAATCATTTGGGTATAAAATAGTTGTGCAGGCACCAGGTCCCATTTCCTAATCATAATCGTTTGGGCTAATATTGAGATGCAGGCACCAGGCAAAATTTCCTTTTTCAAAATCATTTGGACTAATATTGGGATACAGTCAGGAGGTCCCATTTTCTAATCAAAATCATTTAGGCTAATATTGTTGTGCAGGAACCAGACCCCATTTCCTATTCAAGATTGTTTGGGCTAATATTGGGGTGCAGGCAGGAGTCCACATTACCTAATTAAATTAGTTTGGGCTAATATTAGGCTGCAGGCACCAGGCCCAGTTTCTTAATCGAAATTGTTTGGGCTACTATTTGAATGCAGGCACAAGGCAAAATTTACTAATCAAAACAGTTTAGGCTAATATTGGGGTGCAGTCAGGAGTCCACATTTTCTAATCTAAACAAAATCGTTTGGGCTAATACTGAGTTGCAGTGAGGAGGTCTCATTTCCTAATCAAATTGCACATTCTCCAAACTGTTCAATCATTAGTATATAAAGGCTTTGGTTCACTGACAGCAAACAGAAACTTTGAAAAATAAAATTCAGTGTGTTGGGCTTTTACATGTACTTTTCATGTGCCAAATTTGACTAGTAGCTGCTCACCTTCCTTTCTCTGGATGATTAGAAAAGCAATTTCCCATTAGCAATTTTTAACAGCGGGATTGTCTGATGAGTGGGATTTGACTGCACAGACTCTCGCCAGTCACAAGATTGAGTTATCTTTGTGAGTGGTGCGTATGTGCACATGTGTGACCACCAATCCATTCAGTGTCTACAAGACTGATGAAGATAGCTGACATAAAAAGAGTCACGGTCACACATGCACACTACCGATCCAATTACGTGGGAGGACTTGGAAACCCATTTTCTTGTTATTGGTCATCAGTGCCAAAGATTGAACCCCAACTAATCATACACAAAGTGTACCTGTAGTTTCAGTTGACTTTTCAGAATAAGCTACCATGAATTTGTACATGAGTAACACTACTTCTTGCCATTATATGACTTGCATCCTGTATTTTACACCAGACTTTTTGACTGGTGGCTCCATCTCCAATTTTCAGTTGTTTCTGAGCTAATGAGTGGAGACTAGTTTCTGTGAGGTCTTCCAAACACAGCACACAACACACAGACATGAGAGATTCCTGCTCTTCTGTCTCTGTGTAGCATTTGTTTTGAAGCAGCTGCAGCTTGGAAGACATTATACAACAGTACTAAGCAGTGCAGATATGATTTCAGCTCGCAGGTGAGATAAAACATTTACCAGAAATTAGCAGCATGGAGGATATTATACACCGGAACTGAGCAGCATAACTGTTATACCAGCTCTGAGGTGTGTGCTAAAACACTAGAAATAAGCAGCAGCATGGAGGATATTATACAGCAGTACTGAGAATTAAAGCGGTGAGTACATCTCTGTATGAGATACAACACTCAAGATCATCATTGTGTACATTATATAACACTCCTGAGCAGTTTAGCAGTGATTCCAACTTTGGATGAGATAAAACATGTAGCAGCATGGAGTACATGTACAGCAGTACTGAGAAGTATAGATGTGATGTCAGCTCTGAGGTGAGATAAAATGCTTACCAGAAAGCAGCAGCATGGAGGATGTTATACAGCAGTAATAAGCAATGTAGCTGTGAATCCAGCTCTAGCACTAGAAAGCAGCACTACTGGTCTATGGGTGTCTTTGCTTCTATCTTTCACTTTGTTCCTCCTCTCCCTCAGTAATCTGGCAGTTCCTCTTACTTTGACTACGTTGGTCAGCTGCTTTTCAGCGTGGATAATGAGTTCAGGAGGCAGTGGAAGAAGTGGCTCAGAAGTGGATAAAGAAGCAGATGTTCTTCAAAGTTTTATTATTAATGATATATTTCCCCTTCCCAATCTGTCATGTTCCATTTTTTCCAGATTCTACATGGATTGTTTCACTTTTTACCTTCTTCCTTCTCTTGCAGATCAAGTGAATTCATCTCCAACCATTATCGATAAGTTTGAGCAAATCACAGTAATGGCGGGACAGAGAGTGGAGCTTCCATGCAAAGCATCTGGCTACCCCATCCCAAGTACCCGCTGGCTGAAGGACAACGTTCAGCTGGAAATGGACAGCAGGTTCAGGAACACTGTGGTTGGTTTTCTGATTGAGAACACCAGGCCGTCAGATACCGGAACGTACGTTTGTGAGGTGTGGAACGCCTATGGCAATGCGGAGGTGATAGGATCGCTGAATGTAAAACGTAAGTCAATTGTTCCTAGGCTGAAAGTCTCAAGAATCTGACAGAGGTGGTTGCATTAATGGCTCGGTTTTAGGGCTCGACAAAGGAGCAAGAGCACTCACCGCCCAACACAGCGACCATTAGTCCCATTCTTCCACTAATTTTATTGTTCCTATGGGGAAGACCCCCAGCAATCACATATGAATGTAATATCATGAAAACCGGATTGTCCAGTAGCAGAAAACCATGTCATGTCTGCCCATGGCTTTATCTGGAATATCAGTTCAGCTACATGGACTTATGTGTTTTTTTTCATCTCTTTCTGCCTTTATTGTTACCGATATGAGGGGTTACCTTTTGCAGGACGAGTTGTAGCTTTCCATGAAGCCATTCACTATGCCATATAATATACTGAAAAATGGGAAAAAAAAAAGTCCTACTGCGAAATGGTGAAACGAATGCAATTCCCCTTTGTTTTTTTGGGGTTTAGTTTTTTTTTCCTGCCCTCGTTGTACGATATGTTAGACCTGGCAGCATGATTCTCTAGATCAATAGGATTCTGGCTATCCGATTTTTTTTTTTTTTTTTTAAATATGAGTTGTATAAAAATTTTGGAAATTTGGAAGCAAAAATTTACATTTACTGGGATCCAATAACTTTTATATTTCTTCTTCGATAGTTTTTTCACACTGAGCTGCAGTGATGAATTATATCATTTTGGGTTACCGATGATCCCTCTTTTTTTCATTTTTTTTTTTTTAGGTGAGTGAGCAAAAAAATAACAATTCTGGCCTTTCTATCTTGTTTTTTACTGTTCTAATTAAATAATTTTATTTTTATTAATTTTATATTTTTATGTTTTATATTTTGATAGATCAGACTGTTGTGGACTCAGCAATATATTTAGTTTTTTTAATAATTTTTTTTAACTCGTAAAGAACGGTTGATTCAAAGTTTTATATTTTTTTATTTACATTTTTTTTTCTTGCTTTTTATTTTAAGGGATTTGAATCTGTGATCATTTCATCTTGTGTCCTTTCTACTGTAGTACTACAGTATTGAGTGATGTAAAGATGATGGTCCAAGATGGCAGCCACGGCATTTCATGATTTAGGTGTCACACATCTATATCAAGAGTGAAAAATCAGCAAAAAAAAGATAAATTATGAAAATGTTGGATTATTGTACTTGTTGACTGTAGAGCCAATAGTTATCGGTCACTTTAACAGTTTAATATCATAGCTACATAAAAGACTGCATTAACGATTCCTGCAGATTTATGATCTCTTATGGAAGAAATAAGAAAAAATTCTGTGTAAGAAAAAAAACAAATATATTATTACCGAAGCGCGATTGTTCTGCATTCAAGCACATGACCGTTGTGAGTGACGGCCTAAGTAGTACTTAAAAGGGAAATAAAAGGAGGCAGCCAGCGGGGTAGTGCCATCTGCTGAAGAGCGATAATCATGTACAGATGTGATTTCAATTATGAAATTGAGTGACATTAACAGATGCAATAAAACCCAACTGGTTCTGCAAAGGCTTCAGTGTATCAGACATAAACAGAGAATCAGACACATTTGTACATAGGGGCAGTATTATAGTAGTTATATTCTTGTACATAGGGGGCAGTATTATAGTAGTTACATTCTTGTACATAGGAGCAGTATTATAGTAGTTATAGTCTTGTACATAGGGGAAGTATTATAGTAGTTATATTCTTGCATATAGGGGCAGTATTATACTAGTTATATTATCGTACATAGGGGCAGTATTATAGTAGTTATATTATCATACATAGGGGGCAGTATTATAGTAGTTATATTCTTGTACATAGGAGCAGTATTATACTAGTTATATTCTTGTACATAGGGGCAGTATTATAGTAGTTATATTCTTGCATATAGGGGCAGTATTATACTAGTTATATTATCGTACATAGGGGCAGTATTATAGTAGTTATATTATCGTACATAGGGGGCAGTATTATAGTAGTTATATTCTTGTACATAGGAGCAGTATTACAGTAGTTATATTCTTGTACATGGGGGCAGTATTATAGTAGTTATATTCTTGTACATAGGGGGCAGTATTATAGTAGTTATATTCTTGTACATAGGAGCAGTATTATCGTAGTTATATTCTTGTACATAGGGGCAGTATTATAGTAGTTATATTCTTGTACATAGGGGCAGTATTATAGTAGTTATATTCTTGTACATAGGGGCAGTATTATAGTAGTTATATTCTTGTACATAGGGGCAGTATTATACTAGTTATATTCTTGTACATAGGGGGCAGTATTATAGTAGTTATATTATCGTACATAGGGGCAGTATTATAGTAGTTATATTATCGTACATAGGGGGCAGTATTATAGTAGTTATATTCTTGTACATAGGAGCAGTATTACAGTAGTTATATTCTTGTACATGGGGGCAGTATTATAGTAGTTATAATCTTGTACATAGGGGGCAGTATTATAGTAGTTATATTCTTGTACATAGGGGCAGTATTATAGTAGTTATATTCTTGTACACAGGAGCAGTATTATAGTAGTTATATTCTTGTACATAGGGGCAGTATTATAGTAGTTATATTCTTGTACATAGGGGCAGTATTATAGTAGTTATATTCTTGTACATAGGGGCAGTATTATAGTAGTTATATTCTTGTACATAGGGGGGAGTATTATAGTAGTTATATTCTTGTACATAGGGGCAGTATGATAGTAGTTATATTCTTGTATATAGGGGCAGTATTATAGTAGTTATAATCTTGTACATAGGGGGCAGTATTATAGTAGTTATAATCTTGTACATAGGGGGCAGTATTATAGTAGTTATATTCTTGTACATAGGGGCAGTATTATAGTAGTTATATTCTTGTACACAGGAGCAGTATTATAGTAGTTATATTCTTGTACATAGGGGCAGTATTATAGTAGTTATATTCTTGTACATAGGGGCAGTATGATAGTAGTTATATTCTTGTACATAGGGGCAGTATTATAATAGTTATATTCTTGTACATAGGGGCAGTATTATAGTAGTTATATTCTTGTACATAGGGGGGAGTATTATTATTATTAGTTATATTCTTGTACATAGGGGCAGTATGATAGTAGTTATATTCTTGTATATAGGGGCAGTATTATAGTAGTTATAATCTTGTACATAGGGGGCAGTATTATAGTAGTTATAATCTTGTACATAGGGGGCAGTATTATAGTAGTTATATTCTTGTACATAGGGGCAGTATTATAGTAGTTATATTCTTGTACATAGGGGGCAGTATTATAGTAGGTATATTCTTGTACATAAGAGTAGTATTATAGTAGTTATATTCTTGTACATAGGAGCAGCATTATAGTAGTTATATTCTTGTACATAGGGGCAGTATTATAGTAGTTATATTCTTGCATATAGGGGCAGTATTATACTAGTTATATTATCGTACATAGGGGCAGTATTATAGTAGTTATATTATCGTACATAGGGGGCAGTATTATAGTAGTTATATTCTTGTACATAGGAGCAGTATTACAGTAGTTATATTCTTGTACATGGGGGCAGTATTATAGTAGTTATATTCTTGTACATAGGGGGCAGTATTATAGTAGTTATATTCTTGTACATAGGAGCAGTATTATCGTAGTTATATTCTTGTACATAGGGGCAGTATTATAGTAGTTATATTCTTGTACATAGGGGCAGTATTATAGTAGTTATATTCTTGTACATAGAGGCAGTATTATAGTAGTTATATTCTTGTACATAGGGGCAGTATTATAGTAGTTATATTTTGTACATAGGGGGCAGTATTATAGTAGTTATATTATCGTACATAGGGGCAGTATTATAGTAGTTATATTATCGTACATAGGGGGCAGTATTATAGTAGTTATATTCTTGTACATAGGAGCAGTATTACAGTAGTTATATTCTTGTACATGGGGGCAGTATTATAGTAGTTATAATCTTGTACATAGGGGGCAGTATTATAGTAGTTATATTCTTGTACATAGGGGCAGTATTATAGTAGTTATATTCTTGTACACAGGAGCAGTATTATAGTAGTTATATTCTTGTACATAGGGGCAGTATTATAGTAGTTATATTCTTGTACATAGGGGCAGTATTATAGTAGTTATATTCTTGTACATAGGGGCAGTATTATAGTAGTTATATTCTTGTACATAGGGGGGAGTATTATAGTAGTTATATTCTTGTACATAGGGGCAGTATGATAGTAGTTATATTCTTGTATATAGGGGCAGTATTATAGTAGTTATAATCTTGTACATAGGGGGCAGTATTATAGTAGTTATAATCTTGTACATAGGGGGCAGTATTATAGTAGTTATATTCTTGTACATAGGGGCAGTATTATAGTAGTTATATTCTTGTACACAGGAGCAGTATTATAGTAGTTATATTCTTGTACATAGGGGCAGTATTATAGTAGTTATATTCTTGTACATAGGGGCAGTATGATAGTAGTTATATTCTTGTACATAGGGGCAGTATTATAATAGTTATATTCTTGTACATAGGGGCAGTATTATAGTAGTTATATTCTTGTACATAGGGGGGAGTATTATTATTATTAGTTATATTCTTGTACATAGGGGCAGTATGATAGTAGTTATATTCTTGTATATAGGGGCAGTATTATAGTAGTTATAATCTTGTACATAGGGGGCAGTATTATAGTAGTTATAATCTTGTACATAGGGGGCAGTATTATAGTAGTTATATTCTTGTACATAGGGGCAGTATTATAGTAGTTATATTCTTGTACACAGGAGCAGTATTATAGTAGTTATATTCTTGTACATAGGGGCAGTATTATAGTAGTTATATTCTTGTACATAGGGGCAGTATGATAGTAGTTATATTCTTGTACATAGGGGCAGTATTATAATAGTTATATTCTTGTACATAGGGGCAGTATTATGGTAGTTATATTCTTGTACATAGGGGGGAGTATTATAGTAGTTATATTCTTGTACATAGGGGCAGTATGATAGTAGTTATATTCTTGTACACAGGAGCAGTATTATAGTAGTTATATTCTTGTACATAGGGGCAGTATTATAGTAGTTATATTCTTGTACATAGGGGCAGTATTATAGTAGTTATATTCTTGTACATAGGGGCAGTATTATAGTAGTTATATTCTTGTACATAGGGGGGAGTATTATAGTAGTTATATTCTTGTACATAGGGGCAGTATGATAGTAGTTATATTCTTGTATATAGGGGCAGTATTATAGTAGTTATAATCTTGTACATAAGGGGCAGTATTATAGTAGTTATAATCTTGTACATAGGGGGCAGTATTATAGTAGTTATATTCTTGTACATAGGGGCAGTATTATAGTAGTTATATTCTTGTACACAGGAGCAGTATTATAGTAGTTATATTCTTGTACATAGGGGCAGTATTATAGTAGTTATATTCTTGTACATAGGGGGGAGTATTATAGTAGTTATATTCTTGTACATAGGGGCAGTATGATAGTAGTTATATTCTTGTACATAGGGGCAGTATTATAATAGTTATATTCTTGTACATAGGGGCAGTATTATGGTAGTTATATTCTTGTACATAGGGGGGAGTATTATAGTAGTTATATTCTTGTACATAGGGGCAGTATGATAGTAGTTATATTCTTGTACACAGGAGCAGTATTATAGTAGTTATATTCTTGTACATAGGGGCAGTATTATAGTAGTTATATTCTTGTACATAGGGGCAGTATTATAGTAGTTATATTCTTGTACATAGGGGCAGTATTATAGTAGTTATATTCTTGTACATAGGGGGGAGTATTATAGTAGTTATATTCTTGTACATAGGGGCAGTATGATAGTAGTTATATTCTTGTATATAGGGGCAGTATTATAGTAGTTATAATCTTGTACATAAGGGGCAGTATTATAGTAGTTATAATCTTGTACATAGGGGGCAGTATTATAGTAGTTATATTCTTGTACATAGGGGCAGTATTATAGTAGTTATATTCTTGTACACAGGAGCAGTATTATAGTAGTTATATTCTTGTACATAGGGGCAGTATTATAGTAGTTATATTCTTGTACATAGGGGCAGTATTATAGTAGTTATATTCTTGTACATAGGGGCAGTATGATAGTAGTTATATTCTTGTACATAGGGGCAGTATTATAATAGTTATATTCTTGTACATAGGGGCAGTATTATAGTAGTTATATTCTTGTACATAGGGGGGAGTATTATAGTAGTTATATTCTTGTACATAGGGGCAGTATGATAGTAGTTATATTCTTGTACATAGGGGCAGTATTATAATAGTTATATTCTTGTACATAGGGGTAGTATTATACTAGTTATATTCTTGTACATAGGGAGCAGTATTATAGTAGCTATATTCTTGTAGATAGGAGCAGTATTATAGTAGTTATATTCTTATTCATAGATAGAAAGAGAAAATATTGGTATATTATCTTCTTTTTAGTTATTCCATTGTCTTGCACAATCTTTTAAATTTCATGATTATTTCTTCCTTCATTTTTGCAGAACCCCTTAAGGTGACAATCAGTCCACGGAAAGTGAAGACCAGCGTTGGAAGCCAAGTGACGCTATCATGTAGTGTGTCCGGTTCAGATGATCCTGACATCTCCTGGTACAGGAACGGCGACATCATCAACGCTGGGAGTAACGTCAGAATCACAGGTGTCAACCGTGAAACCCTCATCATGGACGCAATGGCAAAAAGTGACAATGGTGCTTACCAGTGCTTCGTACGTAAAAACCGGATGTCTGCCCAGGATTATGTGCTGGTAGTGCTGGAAGGTTCGTTTTTGCTATTTTTATATTTTAGGTAAAGGAAATGGCCGGATGGTCAAGGTGGTAGAGTGTATCATTGTGGCCCGGTCTAAATATCCACTTTGTTCCTCTCTTGGGACTATCTCTCTCTTGGATTTTCATTAAAATGTCATACGCTAGCTGGATGGTGTCAGGTCTCACCAAGAAGGGGATCACTTATTTTTGTATGGGGGGGCACGTTGGTTATAGAGTTTATGCCTCATTCTTGGCCTGACAATAGGTTTCGCCAGATCACCATGTGACCGTACAAGTCCAGTGCGTCCTCTCATGTTTCTACGTTTTGCCTTTTGCTGAACTGTTCCCATTTTACTGATCCTGTGTTACAGCCTCTAGAGCTGCATTCACAATTCTGCAGGTTTCAGAGGTGAAATCTCCCAGCATTCCCTTCTGGAGTTTTTTCTGCACAAGTTTTTAGCAGTGCAACTGTGAACATGCCTGCTCATTGTCTCATAAAATGAACTGGAATAATGATGAATTCATCTGTAGAGTCCGGTAAGGCTTCCTTCACACTTGCATTTTTTCACATTGCATCTTTTTTTGTCCGAGGGGAAAAAAAAAAAAACAGCATGCTTTTCTTTTTCCATAAAACGATGTACGGCCTGATGCAAACTCAATGGATCCCCTTGTAATCAGTGAGGTCTATAAAGTGACAGATCCGATTTCCGTTTTCATAGCGTAAATCAGAATGCAGGTGTGAAATGAGTCTCGCTCACAAGTGTCTTATTTCCAAGGCTGCAAGGTTACATCACACAACCAGCTCCCATGAGAAAAGCGTCATGTGCAATAATTAGAAAACAATATCGTATAATTTTGTAATGCTCAAGGTTGTAAAAGCCGAGAGGCACAATATTGCTATAATTCTTATAGATACATAAAGACAAAATAGAGACATGAGGCAGGATCTCAGAATCTTCACCAATCACCTGTGAGTCATATTATTGATCAATGGAAGGAAGCGCAGCAACTCGGCAAAGAAGTGGAGACCCTGTAACGTTACAGAGCGGGGGGCCGAGTGCTGTGTAGCAAAGAGCAGAAAAGTCACCAACAGTCTGCTGACCCCATAACTGCAAAGTCAAGACCTCCTCAGGAGAAACATTAGCACAGACACTGCCTCCCCGCCAGGAGCTTCATGGCCGAGCAGCCGCATGCAGCCGTATATCACCAAGCACAATGCCTAGCGTCGGATGAAGTGGTGTAAAGCAGCCACCACTGGACTCTGGAGGAGACGTGTTCTGTGCAGTGACTGGTCACACTTCTCTGATGGAGGAGTCTGGGTTTGGTGATTCCGGGAGGACGTTACCCCCTGACTGCATTGTGCCCCCTGTACAGATGGGGAGGAGGATAATGCTATGGGCTGTTATCAGGGGGCGGCCGCGGTCTCTTAGTTCTGGTGTCTTAAGACTTTGTGGCAATTGTATCTTCAGCTTTGTGGGAACAGTTTGGGGAAGACCCTTTCCTGTTCCCCATGACTGTGCCCAGTGCACAAGGTCCATACAGACATGGGGGGGAGAATATGAGCGGCCGCACAGAGCCCGGACCTCAGCCCCATCCAACAACTAGACCAGAGATTGTGACCCCCGACGTCCCCCCAACATCAGGGCCTGACCCCACAAATGATCTTCTGGATGAAGGAGCAAAAATTCACACAGATGCCTCCAAAAGTTTGCAGAAAATCTGTGTGTGTGTGTGTGTGTGTGTGTGTGTGTGGGGGGGGTCAGAAAAGCTCCTGGAGGGTAATGTGAAGGGGGCACATTCTTTTGTCCATATAATAGATAGGTTAATACAACCAGACAGAAGAGGACGAGTCAAGGACTTATTTTTGCTGGTAATTTAATGTTTCTAATGGGTTTTTCCTCTATTGACACTTGTGGCCCCCACTGCAGTGCAGATATTCTCCCAGGGGCCCCAGGCTGCAATACACAGCATTTATGTGAGGACAAATAAAGTCAATGATTGCAGATAGCAGCGGCGGGGACACTATTGCTGGGTTTTGTGTTTATTCGTGGATACGGCTATGTATGGGGACACTCGCCCAGCGTTGTCACTGTGTTTTTTCTGGAATTCCCCATTGTAGGGCACATGACGATTATAGATAATAACCCACAGACAGAGGCGCCAGCTGAGGCTGTGATTGTCTCTGTAATTACAGATCAGCCGCGTGTCCTTCTCGGCATCTCATCTCCATGCGATATCTAGGAATAATATGGAAACCGGAGTCATAAGCTGTAAATGATGGAACTGCAAACGATTATGTTCTGGGCCCAGATCATACAATGCAGCCATCATTGTGGAGATGGAAGGGGATCTGTGTATGGACTAGCAAATACGGTCACTGTTATAGGGGGGCGCTGTGACTGTCACTGTTATAGGGGGCACTGTGACTATCACTGTTATAGGGGGCACTGTGACTGTCAGTGTTATAGGGGGCACTGTGACTGTCAGTGTTATAGGGGGCACTGTGACTGTCAGTGTTATAGGGGGCACTGTGACTGTCAGTGTTATAGGGGGCACTGTGACTGTCAGTGTTATAGGGGGGCACTGTGACTGTCAGTGTTATAGGGGGCACTGTGACTGTCAGTGTTATAGGGGGGCGCTGTGACTGTCAGTGTTATAGGGGGCACTGTGACTGTCAGTGTTATAGGGGGCACTGTGACTGTCAGTGTTATAGGGGGGCACTGTGCTTGTCACTGTTATAAGGGGCACTGTGACTGTCACTGTTATAGGGGGCACTGTGACTGTCAGTGTTATAGGGGGCACTGTGACTGTCACTGTTATAAGGGGCACTGTGACTGTCACTGTTATAGGGGGCACTGTGACTGTCAGTGTTATAGGGGGCACTGTGACTGTCAGTGTTATAGGGGGGCACTGTGACTGTCACTGTTATAGGGGGCACTGTGACTGTCAGTGTTATAGGGGGCACTGTGACTGTCAGTGTTATAGGGGGGCACTGTGACTGTCAGTGTTATAGGGGGGCGCTGTGACTGTCAGTGTTATAGGGGGCACTGTGACTGTCAGTGTTATAGGGGGCACTGTGACTGTCAGTGTTATAGGGGGGCACTGTGACTGTCAGTGTTATAGGGGGCGCTGTGACTGTCAGTGTTATAGGGGGCACTGTGACTGTCAGTGTTATAGGGGGCACTGTGACTGTCAGTGTTATAGGGGGCACTGTGACTGTCAGTGTTATAGGGGGCACTGTGACTGTCAGTGTTATAGGGGGCACTGTGACTGTCAGTGTTATAGGGGGCACTGTGACTGTCAGTGTTATAGGGGGCACTGTGACTGTCAGTGTTATTACAGTGTTATAGGGGGGCACTGTGACGGTCAGTGTTATAGGGGGGCGCTGTGACTGTCAGTGTTATAGGGGGCACTGTGACTGTCAGTGTTATAGGGGGGCGCTGTGACTGTCAGTCTTATAGGGGGCACTGTGACTGTCAGTGTTATAGGGGGCACTGTGACTGTCAGTATTATAGGGGGGCACTGTGATTGTCACTGTTATAGGGGGTACTGTGACTGTCAGTGTTATAAGGAACACTGTGACTGTCACTGTTATAGGGGGCACTGTGACTGTCACTGTTATAAGGAACACTGTGACTGTCACTGTTATAGAGGTCACTGTGACTGTCAGTGTTATAGGGGGGCACTGTGACGGTCAGTGTTATAGGGGGGCGCTGTGACTGTCAGTGTTATAGGGGGCACTGTGACTGTCAGTGTTATAGGGGGCACTGTGACTGTCAGTGTTATAGGGGGCACTGTGACTGTCAGTGTTATAGGGGGCACTGTGACTGTCACTGTTATAGGGGGCACTGTGACTGTCAGTGTTATAGGGGGGCACTGTGATTGTCACTGTTATAGGGGGTACTGTGACTGTCACTGTTATAGGGGGGCACTGTGACTGTCAGTGTTATTACAGTGTTATAGGGGGGCACTGTGACGGTCAGTGTTATAGGGGGGCGCTGTGACTGTCAGTGTTATAGGGGGCACGGTGACTGTCAGTGTTATAGGGGGGCACTGTGACGGTCAGTGTTATAGGGGGGCGCTGTGACTGTCAGTGTTATAGGGGGCACTGTGACTGTCAGTGTTATAGGGGGCACTGTGACTGTCAGTGTTATAGGGGGCACTGTGACTGTCAGTGTTATAGGGGGCACTGTGACTGTCAGTGTTATAGGGGGCACTGTGACTGTCAGTGTTATAGGGGGGCACTGTGACTGTCAGTGTTATAGGGGGCACTGTGACTGTCAGTGTTATAGGGGGCACTGTGACTGTCAGTGTTATAGGGGGGCACTGTGATTGTCACTGTTATAGGGGGTACTGTGACTGTCACTGTTATAGGGGGTCACTGTGACTGTCAGTGTTATTACAGTGTTATAGGGGGGCACTGTGACGGTCAGTGTTATAGGGGGGCGCTGTGACTGTCAGTGTTATAGGGGGCACTGTGACTGTCAGTGTTATAGGGGGCACTGTGACTGTCAGTATTATAGGGGGGCACTGTGATTGTCACTGTTATAGGGGGCACTGTGACTGTCACTGTTATAGGGGGGCACTGTGACTGTCAGTGTTATAGGGGGCACTGTGACTGTCAGTGTTATAGGGGGCACTGTGACTGTCAGTGTTATAGGGGGGCACTGTGATTGTCACTGTTATAGGGGGTACTGTGACTGTCACTGTTATAGGGGGTCACTGTGACTGTCAGTGTTATTACAGTGTTATAGGGGGGCACTGTGACGGTCAGTGTTATAGGGGGTCACTGTGACTGTCAGTGTTATAGGGGGCACTGTGACTGTCAGTGTTATAGGGGGCACTGTGACTGTCAGTATTATAGGGGGGCACTGTGATTGTCACTGTTATAGGGGGCACTGTGACTGTCACTGTTATAGGGGGGCACTGTGACTGTCAGTGTTATTAGGGGGCACTGTGACTGTCACTGTTATAGGGGGCACTGTGACTGTCACTGTTATAGAGGTCACTGTGACTGTCACTGTTATAGGGGGCACTGTGACTGTCACTGTTATAGGGGGCACTGTGACTGTCACTGTTATAGGGGGCACTGTGACTGTCACTGTTACAGGGGGCACTGTGACTGTCAGTGTTATAGGGGGCACTGTGACTGTCACTGTTATAGGGGGCACTGTGACTGTCACTGTTATAGGGGGCACTGTGACTGTCACTGTTATAAGGGGCACTGTGACTGTCACTGTTATAGGGGGCACTGTGACTGTCAGTGTTATAGGGAGCGCTGTGACTGTCACTGTTATAGGGGGCACTGTGACTGTCAGTGTTATAGGGAGCGCTGTGACTGTCACTGTTATAGGGGGCACTGTGACTGTCAGTGTTATAGGGGGCACTGTGACTGTCACTGTTATAGGGGGCACTGTGACTGTCAGTGTTATAGGGGGCACTGTGACTGTCACTGTTATAGGGGGCACTGTGACTGTCACTGTTATAGGGAGCGCTGTGACTGTCACTGTTATAGGGGGCACTGTGACTGTCACTGTTATAGGGGGCACTGTGACTGTCAGTGTTATAGGGAGCGCTGTGACTGTCACTGTTATAGGGGGCACTGTGACTGTCAGTGTTATAGGGAGCGCTGTGACTGTCACTGTTATAGGGGGCACTGTGACTGTCACTGTTATAGGGGGCACTGTGACTGTCAGTGTTATAGGGAGCGCTGTGACTGTCACTGTTATAGGGGGCACTGTGACTGTCAGTGTTATAGGGAGCGCTGTGACTGTCACTGTTATAGGGGGCACTGTGACTGTTACTGTTATAAGGGGCACTGTGACTGTCACTGTTATAGGGGGCACTGTGACTGTCAGTGTTATAGGGAGCGCTGTGACTGTCACTGTTATAGGGGGCACTGTGACTGTCAGTGTTATAGGGAGCGCTGTGACTGTCACTGTTATAGGGGGCACTGTGACTGTTACTGTTATAAGGGGCACTGTGACTGTCACTGTTATAGGGGGCACTGTGACTGTCAGTGTTATAGGGAGCGCTGTGACTGTCACTGTTATAGGGGGCACTGTGACTGTCACTGTTATAGGGGGCACTGTGACTGTCACTGTTATAAGGAGCACTGTGACTGTCAGTGTTATAGGGGGCACTGTGACTGTCAGTGTTATAGGGGGCACTGTGACTGTCACTGTTATAGGGGGCACTGTGACTGTTACTGTTATAAGGGGCACTGTGACTGTCACTGTTATAGGGGGCACTGTGACTGTCAGTGTTATAGGGAGCGCTGTGACTGTCACTGTTATAGGGGGCACTGTGACTGTCACTGTTATAGGGGGCACTGTGACTGTCACTGTTATAAGGAGCACTGTGACTGTCAGTGTTATAGGGAGCGCTGTGACTGTCACTGTTATAGGGGGGCTCTGTGACTGTCACTGTTATAGGGGGCACTGTGACTGTCAGTGTTATAGGAGGGAGCAGTCACTTTTATAGGGGCCACTGCGGCTGTCAGTGTTATAGGGAGCGTTGTGACTGTCACTGTTATAGAGGTCACTGTGACTGTCAGTGTTATAGGAGGGAGCAGTCACTTTTATAGGGGCCACTGCGGCTGTCAGTGTTATTATGACTTTTTCTGCATGTATTCAGTCTGCACCGTCTACATTTACGATGTTTTCTCTGCCGACCTTCATTTTCTCTGTGATTTTGTTCTTGCGATTAATTAGTGGAAGTCGTATTGATTGAAGGGGAAAGGATTAATAAACGCGGCCACCTGCTAATGAAGGCTGCAGCCACTGACAATATGGAGGCTATATTTAGTCTGTATGTTCGGAGAGGAGCGATTACCGGCCTGGGCCCAGTTACCGCGGCAACCATCCCTGGTGGCTCCAAAATCCTGAAGAGTGTATTGATCACCCATAATAATGTAGAGAAAGGGAGAGTTGGGGGGATCTCACAGGCTGCCAGCGGGGGGCACAGAAAAAGTAAACATGTACAGTAATGTAATGTAAAGTAAACAGTGGGCACAGGAGGACCCCGAGGGCGAGGATCCGTAGGGCATGAGCTGCACAAACATCATCCCCCAACCCAGCGCCTATACCCCATGTATATGGAGCTGCTGATGAAGTCACTCTCCACCCGCCCATGAGTTAGCTGCCTATTATGTCCGTGCAGTCTGTATCGTTCACCTGTTGTGGTGATTGGTGGTGATCTCTGACGTCCGACCCCCCTGGATCTTAGTTGTTGTCATCTATTCTGTTTGTTTACAGAAAATAAATGCGTTTTTTTTTCTTACTATTATTTCTGTTCTTGTTTAGATGGAACCCCAAAAATCAACTCTGCTTTTAGTGAAAAAGTGGTGAGCGCCGGAGAACCCGTGTCCTTGTTGTGTAATGTGAAAGGCACCCCGCTACCAACAATCACCTGGACGCTGGACGACGAGCCCATCAGCAAAAACGGAAACCACCGGATCAGCCAGATCATCACTTCTGACGGCAATGTTGTCAGCTACCTAAACATCACCAACACAGGGGTGCGGGACGGGGGAGTCTATCGCTGCACGGCCAATAATTCTGCCGGAGTCGTCCTGTACCAGGCTCGAATAAACGTAAGAGGTGCTTGTCAAATCAGCTCTTTAAAAAAAATAAATAATTAATTAATAATAATAAAATGAATATGTGATATGTTCTTGCAGACCTGCTTTCACAATTCTGCTGGTTGCACTTTGGAAACAGTCAGCAGTTGAGCTCCATTCTGCTGTCAGACATGTGACCTGAGGTCCCACAATGCACTGCTTTCTGGAAACCAGCAGAATTCTGAATCATGTAACTGAAGAAATGTAAAATTTTGTATTTAGACTTTTTTTTTCTCTTTTTCTTTCCTTTGTTTTGTGTCCAATGCTATGGTAGCATTTGTTTCAGGTACTTGAGAACATGGCTTTAATTTTATTTTTTTGCATAACTTATTCAGTGGTTTCATGTATTGGTGGTATGTCCAATTGTTAGGACTACTGCAGGACTACCATGTATGACTACAGGTTCCATGCAGACCTATGTTTCTCCATGGTAACAGACTACAAACACTATGTAGTCATATCCTGAAGTGTTCTGATCTGAAACCTTGCGGCCACCGCACTGAGAGCTCCGCCGGGATGAAATGAACTTTATTCCTACTGGCAGCCTCGAGCTTTCAGTCATATAGGTGTGACATCAGTTATCGCTCAGTACATAGTGAGCAGCGGCTGTACACACACACACCCAGCACGGACTGAGAGCCGACTCTGCTTTCATGCACTGTAGAGCCGGCTCTCAGTCAGTGCTGCTCACTATGCACTGAGCGGTAACTGATGCCGTGCCGGCCACACCCCTGTGACTGAAAGCCAGAGGCTGCCTGGAGGAATAAAATTCATATCCTCCCAGCAGAGCTCTCACTGTGGCAGCCCCATGGCTTCACAAAGCTTTCAACCTTCAGGTCAATAGCAGTTTTTCACTTGACAGGTTACCTTTAAGGAAGTGAGAAGTAGAGAATGTGTCTGCAGGATCTGACTACACAGGGTTTGCTTGTAGTCTGTTACCATGGAGACACATGGATTTCAATAGAAGTTTATGCACTCAAATACATTTATAATAAATATAATAATAATGTGTTTCCATAGTAACAGGCCACAAACAATCCCATGCTCCAGTCCCACTCCTTTTTCTCCCTCAAATGCCACTTGCTTACTTGTATTTACTGCATGAGTGAGAACTAATGAGGGCATTTGCAGGTTCTGACTACAAAGGGCTTCTCTGTAGTCTGTTACCATGGACTCATGTAGGTCTGTAGATGAAACCAGCGAATCATTACGAGAGATTAATAATAAGAAAATCAATCATTTTTTGTTTACAGTTCAAAACAAGACCTATGCGTCTCCATGGGGGCAGACTAATGGCTTAGTAGCTGTGTACACAAAAAAAGTAAAAGATTGCAGAGTTGTGGTTTTTTTTTTTTTTTTTTTCATTAATTTTTTAATGAAAATCACTTTTAACTTTAGTCTCAGTTACGAAAGCTCAATATTACATTTGTGCTGCTGTATTCTAGAATCATATAGTGCTCCCCTATGGTCTTTTTAGGACCGGCAAGCATTCGACCAATGAAAAACATCACAGCAATAGCTGGAAGGGACACCTACATTCACTGCCGTGTGATCGGGTACCCCTACTACTCCATAAAGTGGTACAAGAACTCCAACCTCCTCCCATTCAACCACCGTCAGGTCGCTTTTGAGAACAATGGGACCTTAAAGCTCTCGGACGTTCAGAAGGACGTGGATGAAGGGGAATACACGTGTAACGTTCTCGTCCAGCCGCAGCTCTCCACCAGTCAGAGCGTCCATGTCACTGTGAAAGGTAATACAATTTGGGGGTGGGGGGCATTTTTTTTCTTTACCGAATTAAATAATTTTTTTCTGTATGCAGTTTAAGAAATGAATAATTCCCACTTTGGGAGCAGTATTGAGTTCTGTGGGTACCTAGTGGTGGCTGCAGGTCCATGAATGATTTCATTTAAAGAGAACCTTTCATTTGCTATAAATATGATTTTTTTTTTTTTTTACCTGATCCGTCAACAGCAGCTTGTTGACACTACCAAAGTTGCAACAGGATACTCTTTCAATACAGAATTGAAAACAAACGCAATGGGAAAAACTAGAAAAACGAGAAAAACCTGGTAGATGCAGTTCATGGGCGATTTGTTCTCTTTTTTTCATCTTGAAGAAGGTCATCCGTGATTCAGGTTACTAAATTCATCATGGTGCTATTGATTCAATTCACTGGGAACATGTCTTGCACGTGAAATGTTGGCGATGGCCCAAACACAATTGTCATATGTCAGTAAGAAACAAAAAGTCATGGTCAGTAAAATTGCACACAATGCCCCCCGTCGTAGTTTATACTGCTGCTTTGGAATCTGGTGAAAAGGGTTCATTTCAGGGTATGACATGTATTTTATTTGTCCTTGACACTAGAGTGACTTTTTTTTTTTTTGCGATAAGGAATACATTCATTTTATGAGATTCAGGCTGGAATTAAACACAATTGCAGCCGCCGCTGATAGTCAGGCCTCAATTAACAGATTTGTTCTGAAAGATGCAATTATGAAGCTCGTTCTCCAGAGATCACCGCCTGCCGGGATGTTGTCTGTAGTTAAAGAGAAATTTCACCCGAAGATGAAATTCCACATAGTGCCATCTGATTCATCTGTGATGCAATAACCATACAGGAGAGGGCTGGGGGCACGGAGGAGATCTCTGGGTTTCATTTTGGGGCAACCAGGGAAGGTGTTAGTCTCCTTTCCATAATCAAAAGCTATGGGAGAAAAAGAAATTCTCTATAAGATTAAGTTAAGAAGTGGTTGAATGCAATTGCTCTACCTGAAGAGCATTTGGGGCCTTTTACTGAGAACCATAAAAAAGGGGTAAAGCGGAAAGTCAGTAGCTCATCTGAGCTTGCAAGAAATACATATGTGTTTACCACGTGGAGAGTTTTTGCTACTGGTAGTCAGAAGCATGTCAGTTATGGATGACACTTTGCCCCCATCATGGGTAAGAGATTGGTCTGTGGCTAGGATGTGAAGTCAGAACTAACCAGGAGCACTAGCGTCTCTGTATGTAAAATTTCATGGAATCATCTGCTATTACCTATGGACAATAGGCTGAAGACTGTTGGGGGCACACTTCCAAATTGCAGTGAAGGGGGTTTTCCAATTTTTGGTCCTGCGGTTTACTCTTTCTCAACTCTAGTCTACAACTATGGTGGCCGCACCTTAAATACAAACTTCCTTAAACAAATACAGACTGTAGATCACCTTAATAAGCATCAACATTTTTTTTCTCTAATTTTTTGTGCACTCCCCAGTAATTTATGGGTTGCTGTCCTTCCATTCCCATCTTCCCTTCTTTCTACATCCTGCCCTACTTTTTTGGTCTTCTTCCTTCCCGCACATTAGCAACGCTTCCCATGGCCGCCTCGTATATACTGTATATTGCCAGCTATCCTCCTCCACTCTGTACTGTTAAGTCACAAGCCACCTCCTTGATATCATCAGCATAGCAAAATGATGATCTCTTTGGATCAGGAGCTCCAACTCCCTTGTCCAGCCACCTCCGCCATGCTACCCGCCTTCAGCACACTGGTAGACAAAACAAGAAGGGGGAAGATTCAGAATGGAAGGGCATGACAACAGAGACTTCAGCACGTGTAAGGGGGCTTTACAGTGACGGGGATATTACACTGACGGGGGCTTTACAATGACTGGGGCCTTACACTGATGAGGCTTTACACTGATTCTCAGGAAAAGCTCACAGATATTGGTACCCTCTTTAAGTAAACTCCAACCCTTTCTTGCTCAAGTTAGTATTCCTGGTCATCTTGACAAAACATATCTTTGTTAGTAAGTTACCCCTCTCTCTGTTTTTCTTTCTCAGTACCTCCTTATATTCAGCCATTCGAGTCCCAAAGATTTTCCATCGGTCAAAGAGTGTTCATCCCTTGTGTGGTGGTCTCGGGGGATCTGCCCATCACTATCACGTGGCAGAAGGACGGAAGGTCGATCCCAGCGAATCTCGGAGTGACTATTGACAACATTGACTTTACAAGCTCCTTAAGGATTTCCAATTTGTCACTGATGCACAATGGGAATTATACGTGCATCGCCCGCAATGACGCAGCCGCCGTAGAACATCAAAGTCAGCTGATTGTAAGAGGTAAGAAGTGTCCACTCTCACATCCCCATGGTATAGAAGACGGATGCTGCAGCATTCCTGGAAATAAATATATACTAATATATAAGTATGTGTGTGTGTGTGTGTATGTGTGTATATATATATATATATATATATATATATATATATATATATATACTAGCTGAAGAGCCCGGCGCCGCCCAGGCATAGTAACTAGCTGTGGTTAGTTATAGCAAATTATAATTATCCTCCATCCCATAGTCCCGTGCCCATATACCCATCATACATATCCACGATCCCATAGGCCCGTGCCCATATACCCATCATACATATACTCCATCCCATAGTCGAGTGCCCATATACCCATCACACATCCTCCATTCCATAGTCCCATGCCCATATACCCATCACACATCCTCCATCCCATTGTCCGATGCCCATATAACCATCATACATATTCGCCATCCCATAGTCGAGTGCCCATATACCCATCATACATATCCTCCATCCCATAGTCCCATGCCCATATACTCATCACACATCCTCCATCCCATAGACCCGTGCCCATATACCCATCATACATATCCGCCATCCCATAGTCCTGTGCCCATATACCCATCATACACATCCTCCATCCCATAGTCCAGTGCCCATATACCCATCACACATCCTCCATCCCATAGTCAACCATGATGACATCATAATGAGGGGCTTGCAACCTATGATGACATCAGCGTCGCCATGGCAACCATTATGACATCATAATGAGGGGCGGGGCTTGATACACACACTTTTTCCCCATTATGTAGATGGGGCAAAATTGTTAATTGTTTGGTGAATTGGAACGCGCGGGGTTAAAAGTTCGCCTTACAACATAGCCTAGGGCACTCTTGGGGTCCAGACGTGTGACTGTGCCAAATTTTGTGGCTGTAGCTGCGACGGTGCGGATGCCAATCCCAGACATGCACACATACATACATACATACATACATACATATACACACACACACACTGAGCTTTATATATTAGATGACAGAAATAGGTGACTCAAGATAAGTGGTGGAACTAACATGGGGACAGATAAGGAGGTCATAGATTTTAATTGCAGTTGCCACTAGAGGGAGGTTAATATGTAAAAATCAGTTTAATACTAGCTTTATGAATCCCTATACACGTGGCTCCCTCTTGTGGTGGCTGCATGCATTCAGAATGATATAATTTAAAGAGGATGTATCATCAGGTCAAAAGTGGCCAATTTTTGCTCTTTTTTTATTCTCACTGCTCACTTGAGTGTTCCTTATTTTGTTATTTTTAAATCCGCCCTAGACTTCCAGAAATATGAGCCTTTGCTAATTTTTATGTGTGTTTTGTTTTGTTTGTTTTTTTACCAAGGAGGCGTGGCTTACAGGATCCTCAGAGGCGTGTGTAGGCTGCTCTGCATTATTACCTTGGGGCTATGCCGCCTTGGCACAGACCATGACAATGTGGGAGCAGTTAAAAGGCCCTTAGCTCAGGAACCTTATGGCGGGTTTGAAAAAAAAATCATGAAAAAAATAAGGAATACTCAGGGGAACAGCGGGAATAAAATAAGAGCAAAAACTAGACACTTTTGTCTTTGAGACCGCTCTTCTTTAATTATCCCAATTACAGGATTTATTATTGAGCTGTAGGATAGGTAATAAATAGGGATCAAATTTGTTACAAACTTCTCCAGAATTTCAAGGTCTGGCAAATCCGAATATTTCGGTGTTTGATTTCTCAGACTGCCTCCATTATGCTGAATTCTTTGGAGGGCTAGGAAGACACTTTATCATTACCTGAGCCCCAGGTGTACCCTATTTAAAGGAATTGTCTCATCTTAGTCAACCCCTTTAAGAGGAAAGCTGCTTATTTATTTATATTGAACTATACAAATGGACGATGGCCCGCAGTGGCTTTGCATATAGGAATGCAGAGATCTCCGCAGTGCAGGTGACACGTCAGGGGGTTGATGGAAGGATTAATGAGGAGAAAGAGTTTATATTCTCTCTCTTTCACACATTTCCGCAGTCGATCTGATACCTTCACATTTAGTCGTATCTGTCAGCTGCATTTTCTTCCTGAGGGTAGGCAGAGGTCATTGCTAAGCCCAAAGGAACGGGGAGCCATCATGAAAATGAGAGCAGTTGCTAAGGAACGGCCAACCTTAGCCGCCTGCCTCTCCTGCTGCAGCCGCCTCACCCTGAGATGGCTGAAGATGCCGCATTCACCTCACGTCTACATGGTTTTTCATTGTAGGCACTGCATGCTATCTACTGCTGAAATATGGCTGTCACAGTCCTGGCAGGGTGTTCTGCGGAGAATGACATGGCCATGGCGGCTACACGTTCTGTATTATGCCAAACCTACTTACAGAATACATAAGGAGTATCAAATGTCCCCTATGTACAAGAATATAACTACTGTAATACTGTTCCTATGTACAAGAATATAACCAATGTGATAAAACACTCCGGGATCGCCTTTGCTGGGGTCAAAGGTCACGTGCAGTCAGCATGAAACTCAGGCGCAGAGCGGGGATTCGTGTATAACTGACCCTGGGTCAGGTTTATTAACGGTGAAAGCAATGCAAAAGGAAATAAAACATAAAACAAATCCTTGCCTGTCCGGCACTAACTAAACAATGGACAACCTAACTACCAACTGGCGGGCTTCTCCCGTCCAGCCAAACCACAGTTGCAGTGGGCACTGCTTCCACTCACGTGTGTCTCTCACACAGACAGGCTCTCTGTGTTCCCAGGCTGAGACACTCACACAACCACCTGGCATCCTTTTATATCCACCTCCCATTATCCATTAGTAAGCAGGTGCGATACTGACCAGACTAGGCCACATAGGAAAGGAATCTGGGCGAGATATACCTGCCCTCATCCACTATTCCCACATGATTCTCACATATCCCCCCCCTCTGCTCAGACCACTCCGGTCGAGCAATGACACCCGCCAAACAGTGCACTCGGGACAGGGCATCTGCATTTCCCATCTGTACTCCTGGGCGGTGCTCCACCGTAAAAGTGTAGGCCTGCAGGGCAAGGAACCACCGGGTCACCCGGCTATTCCGTTCCTTGTTCAAGTGCATCCACTTGAGAGGGGCATGGTCAGTGATCAGCCTGAACTTTCGGCCCACCAGGTAATATTTGAGGGCCTCTAGAGCCCACTTAATGGCTAGGCACTCTTTTTCCACGACTGCATACCTTTGCTCGTGTTTATTCAGCTTCCTGCTGAGATAGAGGACTGGGTGTTCCACTCCGTCCCTCACTTGTGAGAGTACGGCCCCGATACCGGTATCAGAGGCATCCGTTTGTACCACAAACTCGCTGCGGAAGTCTGGAGTCACCAGTAAGGGCTGAGAGCAAAGTGCCCGTTTTAGGCTATGGAAGGCTTCCTCAGCCGCTAAACTCCATTTAATCATGACGGAGTCTTTCCCTTTTGTAAGATCCGTCAGGGGGGTAGCGATGGCTGCAAAACTGGGTATGAACCGGCGATAATAACCGGCGATCCCCAGGAAGGCTTGCACCTGCTTCTTGTTGACAGGTTGTGGCCAGTCCTGAACCGCCTGAATCTTTTCAACCTGGGGTTTAACAACACCCCTCCCAATTACATACCCCAAATACCGGGCTTCTTCTAGCCCGATGTGACATTTCTTGGGGTTCGCGGTTAGACCTGCCTCCCACAGGTCGTCAATCACAGCTTGTACTTTCTGGAGATGAGTCTCCCAGTCCAAGCTGTAAATGACAATGTCATCCAAATAGGCCGAAGCATACCGCCTATGTGGCCTCAAGACTCGATCCATCAGTCTCTGGAAGGTCGCCGGTGCCCCGTGCAGTCCAAACGGCATATACACATACTGAAATAAACCTTCCGGCGTAGCAAATGCTGTCTTTTCTCTGGCAGCCTCCACCAGAGGGATCTGCCAATACCCCTTTGTTAGGTCTAGGGTCGTAATATACCGGGCTTTTCCTAACCGATCTATTAACTCGTCGACCCGGGGCATGGGGTAGGCATCAAATTTTGAGACCGCATTCAGTTTCCTGAAGTCATTGCAGAACCGGATGGTGCCGTCCGGTTTAGGAATTAGCACAATCGGGCTGGACCACGCACTGTGCGATTCCTCAATGACTCCTAACTCTAACATTGCCTTCACCTCTCGGGAAACGGCTTCACGGCGCGCTTCCGGGATTCGGTAGGGCTTTACGTGAACTGTGACACCAGGTTCCATTACGATGTCATGTTTCATTAGCATAGTCTGCCCGGGTTTTTCTGAGAAAAACTTTTGGTTGTGAAGTAGAAACTGCCTGACTTCCGTCTTTTGCCGCTCCGAGAGAGTCTCTGCAACCCGTACCTCCGGTATGGTATGCGAGCAGACAGGACGGGCCAGCTCCGCTGACAAGGCAGACCGATCCTTCCAGGGCTTTATCAGATTTACATGATAAATCTGTTCAGGTTTCCGTTTACCTGCCTGGTATACTTTGTAGTTTACTTCACCAACTCTTTCCTTGATCTCAAAGGGGCCCTGCCACTTTGCCAGGAACTTACTGTCCACCGTGGGGACCAGGATCAACACCCTATCTCCGGGTGCAAACGTACGGATCTTGGCGCCCCTATCATAGATTCTTTTTTGGGCTCCTTGAGCCTGTATCATGTGTTCTTTGACGATAGGCATAACAGCCGCAATACGGTCCTGCATTTGTGTGACGTGATCTATCACCGTTTTAAACGGAGTGACCTGACCCTCCCAGGTTTCTTTTGCAACGTCTAACAGTCCGCGAGGACGTCGGGCGTACAATAACTCGAAAGGCGAGAATCCCGTGGAAGACTGGGGCACTTCCCTGATGGCAAAAAGCAAATACGGAAGTAAATAGTCCCACTTCTTCCCATCCTTGTCTATCACCTTTCTCAGCATCTGCTTCAGAGTTTTATTGAACCGTTCGACCAACCCGTCTGTTTGAGGGTGATACACGGATGTGCGTAACGGTTCGATTTGTAACAATCGGCAGAGCTCCTTCATTACCCTGGACATAAAGGGGGTCCCCTGGTCGGTGAGTATCTGTTTTGGGATACCGACCCGACTAAACACATGCACCAGTTCCTTGGCAATCGTCTTGGTGGCCGTGTTACGCAAAGGGATGGCCTCCGGGTAACGAGTGGCATAATGCAAGATGACCAGGATATGTTGGTGTCCACGTGCAGACCGTGGAAGGGGCCCAACTAAATCCATCCCAATCCTCTCAAACGGGACTTCAATAATAGGTAGGGGTACCAAAGGGCTACAGAACCGGGGCTTAGGTGCAGAGGCTTGGCAGTCAGGACAAGACTCACAATATACTCGAATATCGTGATGCATGCCTGGCCAAACAAAACAGTGTAATATCCTTTCGGTGGTTTTCTGGACTCCCAGGTGACCTCCCATCACATGTCCGTGGGCCAGGTCCAGCACCTGCCGCCGGTAGGGTTTTGGCTCGACTAATAGTTGCACCGTATCTTCCCCCTTTTTCTCTATCTGATAGAGTAAATCATTCTCCAGAACCATGTAAGGATATGCCAGCCTAGAGCCAGGTTCTACGGGTACCCCATTTATCACTTTCACATTTGTCCTAGCCTGAGAAAGGGTAGGATCCTTTATTTGCTCGCTTTGGAAGTCATCTTTCTGAACTTCTAAATCCAGCAAACGGGGAGGTGGACGGCTGTCAGCCTCCTCCTCTTCCCCGGTCTCCTCATTATCACCCGCCATGACTGAAAACGGGAACTGCAGGTCATTTCCCGCAGACTCTTCTCCAGAGTCTTCCGGGGAGACCTCTTCCAGGGGTTCGGGACTCACACGCGCCCTGGGAGAAGAATCATGTACACTATTACCCGAGGGCATCAACTGATTCTCCCACAATTGCCAGAAGTGGGGAAAATCCCAGGCCAAGGATAACATCATGCAATAACGCCGGGACGAGTCCCACTTTATGTTGCACAGACCCATAGGAAGTTGTAATGCATATGACTGTGGTGAGGTACGAACAGGTGTCTCCATGCACACACGTTACAGAGAATTTGTCTGATGGCCCAGTCGGGGCTGGCACCAGACTGGCCTTCACCAGAGTCACCACACTTCCCGAGTCTAACAATGCCGCCACATTTTTGCCATCAACAGTTAAATCACACAAGTGTTTTTCCACATCTTTTTGACCGGCATTCACACTCACTACCCGTGCCACCATAGACATGCGGTTTTTAGAGTCTGTGACGTCGCACTGCATGGGTTCAGTAGTGACCGGACAGTTCGCAGCAATATGTCCCATCTCTTGGCAGCGGAAACACCTAACGGGCCCCTTGCTTAGACCATAGTTCGTTACTGTCGGCCTCGCAGTGCGGGCAGTCCCGTTTTCCTCCCCCACTGTCTTAGGGATTTTTCCATCTCCCCTACTCCCTGGAACAGTCTTACCGGTTCCACGTGGAGATGATGAAGAACGAGGTGGGGTAACGTCGTCTCTGAGTCCTTCCGCCACGGAGTAACGTTCAACCAGATCCACCAGTTGATCTGCCGTCGTAGGATTTCCATGGCTTACCCACTTCCTCAGGGCTGGCGGTAGAGCTCTCAGGTACTTGTCCATGACGACTCTCTGGATTATCTCTGGCGCTGTCAACACCTCGGGTTGTAGCCACTTCTTCGTCACGTGGATCAGGTCGAACATCTGGGACCGCGGTGGTTTATCCGGCTGATAAGTCCATTGATGCACTCTCTGTGCACGGACAGCGGTCGTCACTCCCAGCCGGGCCAAGATCTCGGCTTTCAGTTTGTCAAAGTCCTGCGCAGCTTCAGGCTCTAAGTCATAATAAGCCTTTTGGGCCTCACCGGAAAGAAACGGGGCAATCAGGCCGGCCCATCGTGCCTTCGGCCATTTTTCTCGCACCGCCGTCCGTTCAAACGTGGTCAGGTATGCCTCGACGTCATCTTCGGTCGTCATCTTCTGCCAGTACCGACTCACGTGAATCACTCTCGACTCAGCTTCCAGGTTAACCTCCTGTAGGCTTGCCAGGCGCTGCGCCACCTGCTGGAGAAGCGAACGATCGGTAGCTGTCATGTCCACCAACTCCTTCAGCTGAGCCATCATCACCCGATTAGCTTCTTGCTGGACGGCGGTGGACTGTACCAGCGCTTTCACCACGTCCTCCATGCTCATGCTTGCAACGTGATGCCCGCGTTTTCCACCACAATGTGATAAAACACTCCGGGATCGCCTTTGCTGGGGTCAAAGGTCACGTGCAGTCTGGGCGAGATATACCTGCCCTCATCCACTATTCCCACATGATTCTCACACTACTATAATACTGCCCCTATGTACAAGAATATAACTACTATAATTCTGTCCCCTATGTACAAGAATATAACTACTGTAATACTGTTCCAATTACAAGAATATAACTACTATAATACTGCTCCTATGTACAAGAATATAACTACTATAATACTGCCCCTATGTACAAGAATATAACTACTATAATACTGCTCCTATGTACAAGAATATAACTACTGTAATACTGCTCCTATGTACAAGAATATAACTACTATAATACTGCCTCCTAGCTGTGAGGTTGTGTGTTTGTAGCTCTCCTGATGTCTGGAGCAAGCCCAGGGGGAGGCCACCCTGGGCGGGGTAACTCCCCAAGCAAGGCCCAGGCTTCCAGGCCTACACTTGGAAGTAACACCCAAGTTGTGTCTAAGGCGGATGCAAGTCCCAAAGTTGTTTCTGAGGGAAAGAAAGCTCAGAATGGAAGTAGCAGCAGCAGCAAGAAAGATGAAGCTGTGAAAGTACGTAAAGTAACGGAACAAGGAAAAGCCATGGTTGTGGGTAAGAAAGTTCCAGTTAAGCAGTCGGCCAGCCAAGGCAAGCAGAGTGAAGGACAACTAGGAGAAATCCAAAAGAAATCTACTGGTGAGAAGCTGAATGGAGGAAAGCAGCCTCCAGCTCAGGAGGTGCCATCACCATCTTCAGGTGTGCAGCTGACTCCCAGCAGACAGAGGAGAACCTCACTGGAGAGACAGACGCTCCAGGAGAACCTGCAGCAGCAGCATGTGGTGGCCAGCATGGCGAGCTCTGGGCGCACAAGGTCGCAGTCAGGTGGCAGCAGTAAAAGTGCTGTGGAGCCTGGAGCCACGAAACCAGCGGTGGTGAAAGTTAAGGAGACGTCTGGTTTCAAGCATCCAGGGACATTGCTGAAAGCAGGATCCCAGGAGGAGACGCCATGTGCACCTGAGCTTCAGGTCGCAGAGGAGATCCCAGGACTGGTCAAGAGGCTCGGTGAGTTACAGCAGCACAAAGACTTGCTGCAGAAACAGATAGACATGGGCTATAATGTAAAGGCTGCTAATCCTGGTGGGGATCACACCTTTTGTGATCAGACTCTGAATATGCTTGGCATACAGCTGGCAAAAGTGGTGACGGACATGGACTGTATCCTGGAGAAGATGGGGCCCCTGGCAGAGACTTATAGGAACCAGGAACTGTTTATGGCACACAAGCAGGACTCTGCAGGTTCCAGCTCAGACATTGTCCCAGGTGAGCCCCAGAAGCCGGTGCGGCCAGTGCTGCAGCCTGCAAGTTTTTGCTTCCAAAAGGGTCAGATACTGCAGCCGCAGCAGCCTGCGGCAGATCCCAAGCAGCAGCATGTTATGCAGATTCCAGCAGGTGTACCACAAGTCTCAGAATGCCCAGCACAGCAGCCTGCAGCAGATTCCAAGCAGCAGCATGGACTGCACTTTCCAGCAGAGGGACTACAAGTCTCAGAATGCCAAGCACAACAGTTGGGCGGTGGACATGTGCCGGTCATTACTGATGGTGCCCAGCAGGGCTCTGATGCTGGGGATAACCGCACTGTATCTGGGGGGTCGGGGGCTTGGGGGAGCACAGTATCTTTGGTGGACGCTGCACAGTCTGATAATGAAATTGATGCTGATGATAACAATGTGCATGATAATGTCTGTGATTTTCCCCCTTTAATTTCGAGCACACAAGGTGTGGCTGCCCCTCCTGCTGCAGACCTTCACCCCGTCAGTCAACCCAATGTGACCCCGCACGGTCCCCCCAGTAATGCCTGGAGTCGTGGTGCTCCGTCTTTTACCTCTGGTACCAATTATACAGGCCAGGCGTTTAAACGGAGAAACGTCGTGCGTTTCCGGCACAGAGGTGCCAAGGAGGACCTGCCAGACAGGAGGTTTGTCATCAGGGAGCTCTTGTGCCACCAGATGGGGTTTGTGCCAGTCAGCATCCTGGCAGTGATTAATCTTCCAGACAGGCAGGGCTATGATGTCAGCTTTAAGCTCATGTCTGACCTGGACAGATTCTGGTCTAGTTTCCCCAAGTTTAGAGACACGGAGGGCTGGAGTAAGTTCAGCTTTATTCCTATCTCTAAGCCAGATACCGTTACTGTTAGTGTCATCTTCTGGAATGAGTCTGTTCCCCCGCAGGACATTGTGGTGTGGCTCCGGAGGCATTGTGACCTGGTCTCTGACCTCACCAAAAGCAGAGACAGTGATGGGATCTGGACGGGAGGGTGGCGGGTTTTGGTGAAACTGCGCCAATGCAATAACATCACTGCCCATTTACCCAACTCCTTCTTTATTGGGAGGGAGAGGGGTGTGTGTTTCTATCCTGGGCAGCCTCGTAAGTGCTTTAAATGTGGCAAGGCAGGTCACCTGGCAAATACCTGTACTGTGGTGAAGTGCAGCCTGTGTGGGGAGGTCGGCCATCTAGCTGCAGACTGCCAGAACATCAGGTGCAACCTCTGTGGGAAGATCGGTCACCCTCACAGGGACTGTCCAGACGCCTGGCACAATATCTGTAAGGACTTTCCTGACGAGGACTTGGTGGCAGGGGCAGAGATTCTGGAGGAGGCAGCTTTACTGTCAGGGGAAATACTGACCAGACCAGAGGTCCACCAGGGGTCTACTCAGCTAACACCAGAGCAGCAGGGTTCAGAGAGAGAACAGGGGAGTATGGAGTTTGTACCTCAGGGGCAGCAGTCACAGGAAGGCATTACTTCAGTGCTACCATCCGTGTCTGAAGAGTATAGCAATAATCAGAAAAGGAAGAAAAAGGACAAGGCCTCCCGTAAACCTGAGGGATACGACACTGGCCAAGGAGCCGGGAAGAAATTCCACAGTTCTGCAGGTGTAATGGTCGTATCTAACAGGTTTGATGTTCTGTCCGAGTCTGACGGCGATTTTGAAGATGACCTTAAAAGAATTGACGCAGAGTGTGATAGGGACATAGAGGACTGTCCTCTGCCAAAGCGGAAGCCCTTACCTGAGGGCACTCGGGTAGAGTCTGAGATGGAGACCGGTGGTGAACAGAATAACTCTGACTCAGATCTGTGACGCTGTCAACCAGATAATGTCTGAACTCAGGGAAAATCATTAGGAGAAATTAGGAAATGTTAAGATATGGAAGGATGAGTCACTGGGTAGGAATATGATGAGCTCTGTTTGCAAAGTGTGTTTTTTTTTTTTTTTTTCCCTTCTCAAACTAGGAGTATGGACTCTAAGTTAATTTGATATGTATAACCTGGATATGTAATGAATGTATGTACAATCCTAGTGAATTCAGTTTTGCATTATTGGAGGAATGTTATTTGTATTTGTTTGGTTTTTACAATAAAAATTGCCCCTATGTACAAGAATATAACTACTATAATACTGCTCCTATATACTGTACAAGAATATAACTACTATAATACTGCTCCTATGTACAAGAATATAACTACTGTAATACTGCTCCTATGTACAAGAATATAGCTACTATAATACTGCTCCTATGTACAAGAATATAACTACTATAATACTGCCCCCTATGTACAAGAATATAGCTACTATAATACTGCCCCCTATGTACAAGAATATAACTACTATAATACTGCTCCTATGTACAAGAATATAACTACTATAATACTGCTCCTATGTACAAAAATACAACTACTATAATACTGCCCCCTATGTACAAGAATATATCTACTATAATACTGCCCCCTATGTACAAGACTATAACTACTATAATACTGCCCCTATGTACAAGATTATAACTACTATAATGCTGCTACAATAACAAGAATATAACTAATATAGTACTGCTCCTATGTACAAGAATATAACTCCTATAATACTGCCCCTATGTACAAGAATATAACTACTATAATACTGCCCCCTATGTACAAGAATATATCTACTATAATACTGCCCCCTATATACAAGACTATAACTACTATAATACTGCCCCTATGTACAAGATTATAACTACTATAATACTGCTCCTATGTACAAGAATATAACTACTATAATACTGCCCCTATGTACAAGACTATAACTACTATAATACTGCCCCCTATGTACAAGAATATAACTACTATAATACTGCCCCCTTTGTACAAGAATATAACTACTATAATACTGCCCCCTATATACAAGAATATCACTACTATAATACTGCCCCTATGTACAAGAATATCACTACTATAATACTGCCCCTATGTACAAGACTATAACTACTATAATACTGCTCCTATGTACAAGAATATAACTACTATAATACTGCCCCCTATGTACAAGAATATAACTACTATAATACTGCTCCTATGTACAAGAATATAACTACTATAATACTGCCCCTATGTACAAGAATATAACTACTATAATACTGCCCCCTATGTACAAGAATATAACTACCATAATACTGCTCCTATGTACAAGACTATAACTACTATAATACTGCTCCTGTGTACAAGAATATAACTACTATAATACTGCCCCTATATTCAAGAATATAACTACTATAATACTGCTCCTATGGACAAGAATATAACTACTATAATACTGCCCCTATATACAAGAATATAACTACTATAATACTGCCCCCTATGTACAAGAATATAACTACTATAATACTGCTCCTATGTACAAGAATATAACTACTATAATACTGCCCCTATATTCAAGAATATAACTACTATAATACTGCTCCTATGTACAAGAATATAACTACTATAATACTGCCCCTATATACAAGAATATAACTACTATAATACTGCCCCTTATGTACAAGAATATAACTAATATAATACTGCTCCTATGTACAAGAATATAACTACTATAATACTGCCCCTATATTCAAGAATATAACTACTATAATACTGCTCCTATGTACAAGAATATAACTACTATAATACTTCCCCTATATACAAGAATATAACTACTATAATACTGCTCCTATATACAAGAATATAACTACTATAATACTGCTCCCATGCACAAGAATATCACTACTATAATACTGCTCCTATGTACATGAATATAACTACTATAATGCTGCCCCCTATGTACAAGAAGATAACTACTATAATGCTGCCCCCTATGTACAAGAATATAACTACTATAATACTGCCCCCTATGTACAAGAATATAACTACTATAATACTGCTCCTATGTACAAGAATATAACTACTATAATACGGCCCCTATATTCAAGAATATAACTACTATAATACTGCTCCTATGTACAAGAATATAACTACTATAATACTGACCCCTATGTACAAGAATATAACTACTATAATACTGCCCCTATGTACAAGAATATAACTACTATAATACTGCCCCTATATTCAAGAATATAACTACTATAATACTGCCCCTATATACAAGAATATAACTACTGTAATACTGCTCCTATGTACAAGAATATAACTACTATAATACTTCCCCTATATACAAGAATATAACTACTATAATACTGCCCCTATGTACAAGAATATAACTACTATAATACTGCCCCCTATGTACAAGAATATAACTACTATAATACTGCCCCCTATGTACAAGAATATATCTACTATAATACTGTCCCTATGTACAAGAATATAACTACTATAATACTGCCCCCTATATACAAGAATATAACTACTATAATACTGCTCCTATATACAAGAATATAACTACTATAATACTGCTCCCATGCACAAGAATATAACTACTATAATACTGCTCCTATGTACAAGAATATAACTACTATAATACTTCCCCCTATGTACAAGAATATAACTACTATAATACTGCCCCTATGTACAAGAATATAACTACTATAATACTGCCCCCTATGTACAAGAATATAACTACTATAATACTGTCCCTATGTACAAGAATATAACTACTATAATACTGCCCCCTATATACAAGAATATAACTACTATAATACTGCTCCTATATACAATAATATAACTACTATAATACTGCCCCCTATGTACAAGAATATAACTACTATAATACTGTCCCTATGTACAAGAATATAACTACTATAATACTGCCCCCTATATACAAGAATATAACTACCATAATACTGCTCCTATATACAAGAATATAACTACTATAATACTGCTCCCATGCACAAGAATATAACTACTATATTACTGCTCCTATGTACAAGAATATAACTACTATAATACTGCCCCCTATGTACAAGAATATAACTACTATAATACTGCTCCTATATACAAGAATATAACTACTATAATACTGCTCCTATGTACAAGAATATAACTACTATAATACTGCCCCCTATGTACAAGAATATAACTACTGTAATACTGCTCCTATGTACAAGAATATAACTACTGTAATACTGCTCCTATGTACAAGAATATAACTACTATAATGCTGCCCCCTATGTACAAGAAGATAACTACTATAATGCTGCCCCCTATGTACAAGAAGATAACTACTATAATACTGCCCCCTATGTACAAGAAAATAACGGCTATTATATGTGCCTATATATAAGAATTTAAATTTTAATGGGTGGCGCAACAGAAGTGACTAGAATTGGAGTTTATACATTTTTTACTATTTATTCTCTGATTCTGTGGGTGGACATGGATACATATAGTTGGTATGGTCACTGCTTCTAATAACTGGTGGAGTTTGGTTATGTACAGTGTTACATGGTGCTAAGGCCTGTTTCACACTTGCTTTTTTTTGCAGCGCGTTTTTCCCGCAAAAAAACGCATTGAAAAAACGCATACAAAAGCATACAACTGCTGCGTTTTTTTCAAGCATTTTTATGAGCATGCATGAAAAAAACGCAGCGTTTTTAAGCGTTTGTATGCGTTTTTAGTGCGTTTTTACCGCGTTTGCGTTTTTTTACAACATTTTTAGGTGGCCCCTCACACTACCCAAACCATGACTTTACTAACCCTAACCCTGACCCTAACCCTAACCCTAACCCTGACCCTAACCCTAACCCTAACCCTGACCCTAACCCTTAACCAAATCATACTTAACCCTAACCCAAACCCTAAACCCTAACTAACCCTAACCCTAACCCTAACCCTAACCCTGACCCTAACCCTAACCCTAACCCTGACCCTAACCCTAACCCTGACCCTAACCCTTAACCAAACCATACTTAACCCTAATCCTGACCCTAACCCTAACCCTAACCCTGACCCTAACCCTAACCCTAACCCTGACCATAACCCTTAACAAAACCATACTTAACCCTAATCCTGACCCTAACCCTGACCCTAACCCTTAACAAAACCATACTTGACCCTAACCCTAACCCTAACCCTGACCCTAACCCTTAACCAAACCATACTTAACCCTAATCCTGACCCTAACCCTGACCCTAACCCTTAACCAAACCATACTTAACCCTAACCCTGACCCAAAACCCAACCCTAACCCTGACCCTGACCCTAACCCTAACCCTAAACCCCCTTAACTAACCCTAACTCTAACCCAAACCCCTAAATTCCATGGTTAAAAAAAAAAAACGCATATGCAAAAAAACGCATACATGAGCATGCCAGTGCGCACATATGCGCATCCATAGGCTATAATGGCCATTTTTAGCGCAAAACGTGCGCATATGTGCGCATGCGCTTTTTTGCAGGGCCAAAAAATGCAACATGCTGCGTCTGGAAAATCCAATCGCACACCCCAAAAAAACGCAGCGCATGAAAATCGCATACATGGGCTTACAAGCGCGCAGGTATGCGCACCCATGTTAAATATAGGGGAAAAAACGCATGCGCACATGTGCGTTTTTTTACAGCGCTAAAAAACGCAAATGTGAAACCAGCCTAAGTCTTGCATGCAAAGTAATGACAGTATTTACCACTCATATCTCTGTGGACAGCAAAGCTCAACTTGACGGAGTCCTTTTCTTTTCTTTGGGGTGGTATCTGGCGGATTTATTTAACTTATGAATATCTTATTGATGTATTAAACTTATGTAAATAACCCTTTACTTTGATACTGCAGCTCCATGTATAATGTACTCAGTAGTCACTTATACTTTATAATAGGTCACCCCCTACTGGCCAATTTGTATTATTACAAGGCTGATTGTGTACAGTAAGGTGATTACAATATGGGAAAGCTGCATGACAACCTATGTGCGCCCAGTGGCAGCTCCTACCCGGGTTGGCAACCAGATATTCAGCTTCTTAAGAGTCGGCTCAGTCTGTGCCATTTACTCATTACCTGATAAATACAAATTTGAAGGGACATGTTTACTAATGTCTGTACTTTTAGTTCCTCCTAGATTTGTGGTCCAACCCACTGACCAAGATGGGATTTTTAGAAAAGCTGTCATACTGAACTGCTCTGCGGAGGGTTACCCTGTGCCTACGATCGTGTGGAAATACTCTAAAGGTAAGGCCCTACCAAGTGTCCTGGCTTTTGTCATTGTAATCCTGCCTCTAATGATAATGTGGCTGCTGAAAACTCTTCATATTACAAGAAGTCAAGGTGGTAAGGATCGAGTTATGAATCTAGAGACAATAGTTCACCCTATTGGTGGCTGCTGAGAGGCAGAATTTTATCATTTTGCACTATGTCAACAAAGAACATTTGGTCTTGAGTGTCAGAAAAACTAAGGAACAGCTGCTAAAATTAGAAATTAGACATAGTATTACAAGCAGGAAGTTTCTTGTGATACAGGAGGTGCATTGTGGATGAAAAAATGTGTTTAGTGCTGTCACTTTCTGTGGATGGCCGTGGCTGTAAGTCTGTGTCTCTGCTGTTTAAATTGTAGTTTATTCATTCCCTAAGGAATTTGAGTGGAAAGCTTAATCACTAGACAGGAGCGCTCATTACTCCGCACAGCGCTCCCAACGAGGAGACGGAAACAAAGGTGTTATATCATCTTCCGTTTCTGACCTCTAGTAACGCTGAAATATCGACTTTTATAAATAGGTCCTCATACCTGTAATGTGTCCCATAGGTATGCTGTGTCCCCCTGTATCAGCCGCCTACCATCCGTCCATCATGCCTGTATCTTGTGCCTGGGCACCGCCTACCATCCATCCATCATGCCCCTTGTCTTGTGCCTGGGCACCGCCTACCATCCATCCATCATGCCCCTTGTCTTGTGCCTGGGCACCGCCCACCATGCCCCTGTGCGTCGCTGCCTCCTCCTGTCTTGAATGCCGGCGCCTGCACTGTGACAAGAGTTCTCGGGCATGTGCAGTGCGCGCTGCCCGAGAACCGACATCAGGCTATTGCGCCTGCGTGCTGCTGAGGCCCCAGCCCCGCAGTGTGAATACATCATAACACACTGCAGGGCGGGATCTCGGGCCTCAGCAGCACGCAGGCGCAATAGCCTGATGTCGGTTCTCGGGCAGCCCGCACTGCGCATGCCCGAGAACTCTTGTCACAGTGCAGGCGCCGGCATTCAAAACAGGAGGAGGTGGTGGCGCACAGAGGCATGGTGGGAGGAGCCCAGGCACAAGACAAGGGGCATGATGGACGGATGGTGAGCGGCGCCCAGGCACAAGACGCAGGCATGATGGACGGATGGTAGGCGGCTGATACAGGGGGACACAACATACCTATGGGACACATTACAGGTATGAGGACCTATTTATAAAAGTCGATATTTCAGCGTTACTAGGGGTCAGAAACAGAAGAACCACCTTCACAGAATGCAGCCTTGGTGCTGCTGAAGGTGGCTCTTTTACTTAAAAACGCCCTGGGGGGGTGACAGGTTCCCTTTAAGGCTGAAGCTGCACTTCTATCTATCTGTTATCTATCTATCTACAGTATCTATCTATCTATGTATGTATCTATCTATCTATCTATCCATTATCTACCTTTCTTTCTATCTACCTACAGTGGCATTCTTTGTGTTTTGCTACCCCACAACCTGGAATTTCACGGTTTTGTTGAGGGCTTGCCGCAGTTCATGTAAAGAACATACCTACAACTGTCAACATTTGATTTTCTTTTCTTTGTGAAGTAAACAACAAATAGGGCCAAATAACTGGAAAACTTCAGTGTGCATAAATTTTCACCTCCCTTAATTCAGTACTTTGTAGAGTTTCCTTTTGCATCAATTACTGCTGCAAGTCACTTTGGATAAGTCTATTTGAGCTTTCCACATCTGGCCACTGGATTTTGCCCATTCCTCAAGGCAAAACTGCACGAGCTCTTCAAGTGAGATGGTTTCCTCTGGTGAACAGCAATCTTCAAGACTGACCACAGATTCTCTGGGCTTTGACTAGGCCACTCCAAAACATTTACATGTTTCTCCTTAAACCACTTGAGTTGTCTTGTTGGAAGGTGAACCTCCATTCTAGTCTCAAATCACTTACAGACTGAAACAGGTTTTGATCAAGCATATCTCTGTATTTATCACCATCCATCTTCCCCTTGACTCAGATCATTTTCCCTGTCCCTGCTGCTAAAAAACACCCCCACAGCATGATGCTGCGACCACCATGTTTCACTGTGGGGATGGTGTTCTTGGGGTGATGAGCTGTGTTGTTTTAGTGACAAACATAGCATTTACCTTGATTGCCAAAAAGTTAAATTTTGGTCTCCTCTTACCGCAGCACCTTCCTTCTTACATTTGGGCATCTCCCACATGTCTTTTGATAATCTCAAAAGGAGCCTTACAACTTGCATGTAAGTAAAGGTTTCCATAAAGGCCACCTCTATGGAGTGTACAACTTATTGTGGTCAAAATGGGGTTGGGTCAATTACAGACAAAAGGAAACCAAAAAGAAAAATTCCCCCCCAAAAAAAATTATCAAAAAAACACCAAAAACTTTGCCAAAAAAACTGGACATAATTAAGGTTCAGTACAATATATAGTAAATCAAAAAGAAAAAAAATACAAAAGAACCATAAACCATTGAAAATACAAAATTTTATTAACAAAAAAAGACAAGGTAATTAAAAAGTGGGAAACCAAGAAAATGGCCGTGGAAACCCACTACATGTTATACAGAGGTACTACATAGTAAACACAGTAGAGAAAAAAACACTATATAGAAATATGTATATGTACGTATAAAGATAATGTATCCCAGATATAACATAACTCTACTGAAAATAAATGAATGTCAGACAATTCGGTATCAAATATAAATAATTGTTGTGCCCATATTGATGAATAAAATTAAGCTACAAAAAATACCTGCACAGTGGGTTAAAGATGGCGATGGTGCTTAATTCCCATCTGTGCCAGTAGGGTGCCGGACTTTGAAATTATTCTTGCATTTTTTAGCACTTTTTGTCACAATTCTTTTGACCAGCTTTTTATGACAAATATCACACAATTTTTGGTATGTCATTTTATATGAATTAGCACTCTGCACTTTATACTTTGCACATTTTGTATTTTATTGATTTTATTTTTTGTGCTCTATGTTAAATATTTGAACCTCATTGATACCATATTTGTGTGCTATACTTTACATTGGGGCTAAGCCAAACTAATTAATCAATTTTTTTTTTTCTGTGGGTTTAAGTTATATTAATATATTAAACAATTGTATTTATTTATATATTCTTTTTGGTGCTTTTTTAGCGTATACAGTGTCATTTAACCTTTTAAAAATAAAAGTTTTTTTATTAAGCACATTTTTTCTTCACGTCTTATTTTTATTCATCAATATGGGCATAACAATTATTTATAAGAGGTACTACATAGACTATTATACTACGCACAAATTGCGTCAAGAGACAACTGTTAAAGTGCTTGGTATAAAACCATTTCTAAACACTGACCCCCAGAAGAAGGCAATAGCCAAAACGTACGTAGGGCCAGGCACTGGCACCCACCAGAGGTAATCTTTGCACTACTGTGATTCTATATTCTGATTTTTATTGCGTCAGTGTTTCATAGCAAAAGGGAAGAATACATATGTGCATACCATTTTTTTTTTAGTTATTTAATCCCAGAAATTGAATTTATGCCTAGATTTTTCTCACTTCACCAACTTAGACAACTTAGTACTGATGAATCACATACAAATCGGATTACAAAAATATTTAAGCACGGTTGTAATGTAAAAACATTGGTAAAAAGCCAAGGGGGTGAATATTTTCGCAAGCCACTGTATCTGTCTAATTTTTTAATTTTAGTGTGTTTTTTAGCACCATTGCCCTCCAGTATATACCTCCGGCCCCCCACCTGCCGTTTACCTTTGCTAACATGTGACAGAGCGCTCACTCATACCAGCGCGGTCCTGTAATAGGAGCCACTGGGGTAACAAGTCCATTCATGACATTTCTTCTCTCCTAAATCTTCCCTTATTACATGTGAGTGATATTACTGAAAAGTGGAAGGTACCACAGCAACTTGGTCACGAAGAGGAGACCCCCTTCTTTAAACAGCGAAGATCTGAGTATTAAGGAACAGAGGGCAGAAAGGTCACCAACGCTCTGCTGACCCCATAATTGCAAAGTCCAGACCACCTCTGGTATCAGCACAAACACTGTGCCCCAGCCGGAAGCTTCATGGCCGAGCAGCTGCATGCAGCCGTACATCACTAAGCACAATGCTGAGCGTCGGTTGGAGTGGTGTAAAGCCGCCACCACTGGACTCTGGAAGAGACATGTTCTGTGCAGTGACAGATGATGCCGCTTCATACTTCAGCACAAGACATAGAGGACAATTGTAGCTTCCAACTTTGTGAAAACAGTTTGGGGAAGACCCTTTTCTATTCCCCATGACTGTGCCCAGTGCACAAGGACATTAAAGGGGTTATCCAAGCTTGAGACTGACGTTTTCAGACACTCTGTGTGAGTGCAGACTTGTGAATCCATACAGTGTGAGACGCTGGGATCGGGCAGTCATGGGACCACAAGTACAGTATGTGATTTGCATATTCCTGGCCACATTCCAAATACACGTGTCCGACTTCGCTCATATCACTTGTATAGAGTGAGGATGGATATGTGTACTCTGCACGTGACTCAATATTAAAGTCTATGGATGTAAAATGGGAGGTCAAAAAGCTCTTGGAGGGAGAATGTGGAGGGGGCACATAGTTTTGTCCTGGGAGTGCAGCCATCTATATTTGTAACTACCTAATTGTCACGATCCATTTTTGGATGGGTGGCAACTCTGGTTGCACAATAATTTAAATGTAGCTTTTTTCCTTTAAGGCCAAGAGGGGTTAATGTCAGTTTCCCTTGCTGGCAGCATGCTGCAGTTGCTGAGTTTCTAAGTCAGCTGATGTGTGTGGTGACCAATCCCACCATCCTTTAACTGGTCACCTGATGCATCAACTGATTGTTGGTGATAGATTTATTCTATTGAGACCAGCCTTGCAGTTGCAGCTCTCTGGTGTCAGCACTGTATCAGCTACTTCTGGAGTTTAGGGTACTGTTTCCGTGTCTTTTGTGATGTGGAGCTTGACAGCGGTGTCTAAAAGCTAAGTACTGTGTTTTTACCTTGTCTGTCTCGCGCTTGTCACTGTCCCCTGTGTTATGCCATCAGCAGTTGTGAGGCTAGCGCCCTTGCTGGCCAGTTCACTATCCAGGGCAGTGCGAGGTGACAAAAAGGATGAGGTTTGGGACGCAGGCGGGGGGGAAGAACCCGCTAATGGCGTTAGGGGAGTGCAGGGACAGGCTCAGGATGGAACTCAGGAGGTGTCCCATCCCTCATTCACTATCGGTAGGGCCTTCCTTTCCCCATTTCCATCCCATTGAGTGTATGTTCTGTCATCCGCTGACCGACCCTCTGTGGGATCGTGACATTATCACCAACCCGTATTTTTTCCGGTGAACCCATGGCTGAGGCCTTTGCTCACCTTTTCCAGTCCCTCACAGATGAGGGTTTCCGAGTTGTGGACTCAGGTAGTGCAGCAGTTTCAGCAGGTGACGGGGTTCTTGGTCTGATCTCAAATCAAATCCTGGCTCAACCGGAACCTAAAGTGTCTCTCCCTGACAGATTTTCTGGAGGGAGAGATAAATTTATGGTCTTTAAAGAAGCCTGTAAATTGTATTTCAGGCTTCTCCTTTGTTATTTAGGGAGTGAGGAACAGCGTGTGGGGATTATAATCTCCCTTCTCAAAGGTGATCCCCAATCCTGGGCCTTCTCCCTGCCGACTGATTCACCATCTTTATCACCGGTGGACGAGTTTTTCTTGGCATTGGGGATGGTGTATGGGGATCCTGATGGCATCTCCCTGGCTGAGTCTAGACTCTGTGAAATCAAGCAGAGGGACCGGCCGGCTGAGAAGATTTTTACGCCATTCAGAATTCATGTGATGAGGCTTTCAGTAGTGCCCATGGGGTTTAGACCTCATTCAGTTGTCTATATAGAACACATACTCATAGTCTCTGGAGCTGATGAAGTGTTTGTATGCTTTCTTGCGGTCCAAGTGTCCTAAACCCCCGTAAAAACAAATAAGTGTCCATTTCTTTTATCCCATTCAGGGATAAAACTCGCCAATGGATGTCTATGGGTCCATAAAAACCCTCATGGCACCCTGATAGTGTCCCAGTTGCATACTTGTGCTGTCCACGCTTTGCTGACTATTTCCTAGAAGAAGCTTCAGTGTCTTCGATTCCATTTTTTTGTATATGACAAAAACTGATGGGGAAAGCGGACTAAACGGTGATGAAAACCTGATCCAGATCATGGAACAAAAGCCGTCCAGATTTCATGTACCTGAAAAATCAGTGACGTGTGAGTGAGGCCTACATTCTCTCTGTGCCACCCGTACCTTACAGCAGTCAGTGAGAGTTAGGCTGGGTTCAGACGAGTGCATGAAAATCATCTGTTTCTCTGGACTTTTTGGCGTTACGTTTGTCATCTGTTGTCTGACCATGATATCTGTTTTATGGGCTGCACGGAGGCTCAGTGGTTAGCACTGTATGGTGCCTCAGTGGTTAACACTGCAGCCTTGTAGCACTGGGGTTCTGGGTTCAAATCCCACCAAGGACAACATCTGCAAGTATTTTGTATCAGAACTCCCTGTGTTTGAGTGGGTTTCCTCCCACACTCAAAGGCATACTGATAGGGAGCCCCAATGGGGACAGTGATGATGATGACTGTAAAGCTGTGGAATTAATGGCGTTATATACCATAAGTGAGTAAAATAAATAAATACATAATATGTAGAAAAAAATAAATACAAATAGTACAGGGCCCGTGACAGTTTCCTGTGTCATTGTTTTTAATGGTTCCATTAAAACCAGATTCTGTACAGATGGAGTCCATATGACATATCTTTTTTTTTTTTTTTTCACCCATAGGATTTTGGAACTCCAAACCCTATTAAAATATATAAAATATGGTGAAAGTTAAGTTCAATAAAAGTCTTACATTTGTCCGAACTTCAGGAGTAATTGAAAATCAGAAAAGGTCTATCCCAGCTTTCAATTTGCAAAATATATGCCATTTTTAAAGAACCTTGATATTGATGGACTATCCCAGTCTGTATCAGATCAGTGATGGTCTGACACCCATCACTCCTACTGGTCAGCTGTTAACAAGTCCCTTGGGGGCTGCATGTTCCCAGTGTATGGTGCTGTGGTTTTCGGCCTCTGTACATCCTGCCCTCGAGGGACTTGGTAACAGCTGAATTGTAGGAGTGCTGGGTGTCGGATCATCACTGATCTGTTACTGACTGGAACAGTCCATCAATATCATGTTGTAGCTGATCTTGGGTACGGCATGGCAGATCACATTCACTTTAATAGGGTCTGAGTACCCCTGAATAACCACTATACAATGCACATGGTGCTGTATCAGCTCTGTGCTGGGTAGCAGACCTCCACCAACCTTATATTGATAAAATAATCCCTATTGGCTGACAACAAAGGATGCCACACTTCTCCAAAATTATCTTGTCTCCCTTTTTTTTTTTTTTTTTTTTACATTTTGGCGATTTACCATATCAAAATGAAAATTTGTGCACAGTTTTGGCCCCATAATTATTTGCAACAATTTTTTTTTCTTCCTGCAATTTGTTTCCAAGACTGATAGAAATTAATTAACAAACTTGGAATTTCCATGAACAATCAAGTAAGAAGTTTGAAATTCTTTTCCGGAACCTCTCTTACGACTCTGCACGAAAGGGTTAAATGCTATACATGTAATGTTATTACCTGACATAAAAGCAGCTGTTCTCCTGAATCCGGCGATGTTTTTCTTTTGTTCCTGTGCCTCTCTGTTCCCAAGGTATGGTTTCTTCTTCCCTGTATAAAAATCTAGGCTTGTTAGTAAAGTGGGCAGAATCCACAACTATGCTCTTAAGGGCCACGCCTAGTTGGCTAACAAGATGAGATTTATCTATAGTGAAAATGAGACCGTATCTCAGGAACACAGAGAAGCAGGGACAAAAGAAAAACAACTCAGGAGAACAGTGGCATTTGCAACAGGAAAACATAATTAGTGTTTACTGCAAATTACGGATCCCTGTTAAATGTTTCTATAGAATAAAATATTAATATTTTTTTTAGTAATTAGTGCATCTCTCCTGTCTCTGCAGGTGCTGGAGTTCCTCAGTTTCAGCCCATCGCCCTGAACGGTCGCATTCAGCTTCTCAGTAATGGTTCCTTACTGATTAAGCACATCCTGGAGGAAGATAGCGGATACTACCTCTGCAAGGTCAGCAATGATGTGGGAGCTGACGTCAGCAAGTCCATGTATCTCACAGTTAAAAGTAAGAACTGTAACTATATATATGTATATATTTTTTTTTTGCTAATCTGGAATTTATTTGATAGTAGCTGGGTCACAGGATGTACATAAGCCCTCGGTGGGGCAGGCACAGCTCCCGTACCTGCATAGTACATTTATGTGCTTACCTCCTGGTGCAAAAAATCTACAAAAAAAACTCTCACATGTACAGTAAGCAGAATAACCTACAATCTGGCTTCCGTCCCCATTATTCCGCTGAGACTGCCCTGACCAAACTTACTAATGACTTAATTACAGCCAAAGCTAACAGACAATTCTCTATACTCCTACTTCTAGACCTGTCCTCTGCTTTCAACGCAGTTGACCACTGCCTCTTACTACAGATCCTCTCTGCCTTTGGTGTCAAAAACCTTGCCCTATCCTGGATCTCCTCATATCTTACCAACCACACATTTAGCGTTTCCTACTCCCATACTACCTCCTCATCTCGCCCTCTCTGTGTTGGTGTCCCTCAAGGTTCTGTCCTAGGACCCCTTCTCTTCTCAATCTATACCCTTGGCCTGGGACAACTCATAAAGTCCTCTGGAATTCTGTGCCCCAACACGTCCGGTTATCCACCACATTTGTATCCTGAAAACCCATCTCTTCAAAAAAAGTTAACAACCTGTAATGACCACACGGCCACCTCAACATCATCAGAGCTACTGCAACCCCCGACCTACTGTCTCCTTCCCCACCATCCTGTAGAATGTAAGCCCCAAGGGCAGGGTCCTCTCCCCTCTGTATTAGTCTGTCATTGTTAGTTTGCTTACTGTAAGAGATTTTTGTATTTTGATGTAACCCCGTCTCATGTACAGCACCATGGAATTAAAGGTGCTATATAAATACATAATAATAATAATTTGATAGTAGCTGGGTCACAGGATGTATAGAAGCCCTCGGGGGGGCAGGCGCAGCTCCCGTACCTGCATAGTACATTTATGTGCTTACCTCCTGGTGCAAAAAATCTACAAAAAAAACCCTCAGATGTAAGCAGGATAAGGTCTGGAAAAAATGTTTCTATTCACTGAGGTCTAGCAGAGTTTTTGAGAATTCATTAAGACTGTCATTTTGCACGCCATTTGTGAGCCGCGCACGTCTTATTGAATTTTACTGCATCTTTCTGCTGCTGTTCTCCAAGAAAGGTCCTGCAGTCAGGGGCTGGTGTACATTTCTGTCAGAAATTATGAAGAATTTATCTCCGTCCCCCTCCACCTAGCGAAGTTACATCCAGTTTTTAAAACGTCTCGCCGACTGTAGTAAAACGGCCAAAAGTGTCAAAACTTTAGCGCAACCACGATATGAACAAAGTTTTTTTGAGACCAAAAGCTTGAACAAAATTTTGGTAATATTTCAAGCAGCTTTACACTAAAAATTTAGCCGAAAAAACCCCAAACATCTCGATGTATCAGGGCCAAAGTGTTAATTGTGATATTTTATTAATGTAGATTTACATTTCCTCTTCAGTATTTGCACATTCTGTATTAATGTCGAGGGTCTCGCTCGCTCTTGCCTGGAGGCGACAGCTCTCACTGGTAGCCATTAATGGATCCTGTATACTGCGAGCTGCAAGGTCACCCCTTCCATCTTCACTTCCCCGCGAACTGCCAGCAGGAGGCAGAGAGCCGGGCGCAATGCAGACTGTGCTCTGACACAAAGGAGAAATGAAAAATGATTTTTTTTTTTTTTTGCTCATGTTCTTTCTTGCTGCACAATATATATTGAAATTTTCCCAGCATGCACTGCAGCTGCAGAGTATGAAACTAGTGTGATAAGATGCATAAAGGGGAACCCCGAACTCCCACTTACTCTTCACATACAAAAGAGAGCGCTCCTCCAAATAAAAAAAAAACAACACATATCTGTATTCTGATTGACTGGTATGCCTAACTACACTTCTTATCATGAGCTCCATAATATAGAGACCTGATTACAGACCCCTAAACTAATAGACTGCTAGACAAATGCAGACCCCCAAAATGGAGATTCCAGAGCGCTAATCAAATACAGATCCAGGACCTTGAAATACAAACATTTTTAATAAATGCAGATCCCCCCCAAACCTGACCCCTTAGGCACAAATTCAAGGCTAAAACCCTTATACTGATGTAGACAGAAGACCCCCTAAATAAATACCCCCATATAACTACAGCATCCAGACCAAACCCCTTAAACTAAAATTCACTGCAGATCGAGCATTCTAAATGCAGATCCCCATACCAAACCCCATAAACAAATGTAGACCCCCTCAAAAAAATGAAGACCCCCCTAATCTCTGAACAAATTCAGGCTCCCAGGTCTGGAAACAAATACAGATTACAGACCAGACCCTTTTAATTAAAAATATTTTAAATAAAAATAGACCCCAAACCTGACCCCTTAATTACACACCCTTAAACCCCCTAAACTAATACAAACCCCAGAGTCTCTAAGTACAGAGCCAAGACAAAAAAACTCTAAGTAATACAAGCAACAGAACCCAAAACAAATTATGGTCCACACCAGACCCCAAACTAGTACAGGTCACAGACCAGGCACCTAATCTAATACAGACCTCATATCAGATCTTCTAAACTACAGACCCAAGACCAAAATTCCTAAATTAATACAGACTACCTAAAACGGAACCTTATTTCTGCCAGGCATCATTTGAATGTTTAGACCATCGCTCTGTTACGCGGCCCAGCCGACCCTTCCACGTCGCCAGTCCACGATGACGTGGGGCAAGCGTCCCAGGTGATAACGGAGTGTAGACCCATTGGACCACAGAGGGAGACCTGGACCTACCCGGACTAGGGAAGAGCAGCGACCAGGGTCTTTGGCAGCTGAGCATGTGAACAAGGTGGCGAAATGCAGGACTAGACGACACCGCACAACTTCAGGTATGAAGAAACATAAAGTTTACTTAAACAAAGTCACAGTACATAAACAGAACATAACAATGCCAGGCTTCCGATTCCGCACATCAAGGAAGGGTACACGTCTCAGGTTAACAGACGAAGGCAGGAGGTCATCATGGGTAGATGCAGTCCAGGGTCATCTGGCACGGGCATACTAGGAGGACCTCTCTCTCTCGGACCTCAGGCTTAGCACAGGCACAGCAGGAGAACATCAGACACCGACCTCAGACAGACGTCAGACGATGGCAGTGGGTCATCATGGGTTGATGCAGTTCAGGGTCATCTGGCACGGGCATACTAGGAGAACCTCTCTCAGGCCTCAGGCATAGCACAGGCTCAGCAGGAGAACATCAGAGACCCGACCTCGGACAGACGTCATCACAGGGTAGCCCCCAGGGAACCGACAGGACATCGAGACACAGGCCGGACATTGGACAGCATGGATCCAGGAACACTGGCGTAGCAGCTCAGGTCATCAGCTGAGACACGGTTGGCACAGTAACACTGACGTGGCAGCTCAGGTCATCGGCTGGACAGGTCCAGACAGGGCCGTCACCGAGGAACAAGGCTGGAGGCTCCCCAAGAACACAGAGGAGTCCATCCAGGAACACAGGTGGGACCGACAATGGAACATAGGCTGGACCACGGACTGGACATCTGGACACAGGCTGGACATTGAAGACCTCAACACGACATAGGGAAGCGGTCGTCAGGTTCCGGACAAGAGACATGACCCTCAGGCACCACTCAGCGATCGTCAGGCATCAGACAGTGGACGCCAGACTCCGGACATTGGGCATGATCTCCAGGCACCGGTAGTCAGGTTTCGGGCACCAGACAGTGGACATGAGGTTCCGGACATGGGACCTAGGAAGGAACTCAAGCGGGATAGTGTAAGCACCGCCAGATTGGATCAGAGCCGGACGGAGCTAGCACCACATAACAAGCTGAGCACAGGGTAGTAGACTCTCAGCAAAAACACAGCACTCCATCTTCAAAAGACCAACCCAGGTTTGCTCACAGGACACCAGTTACAGGGAACTCAGTCACTGGGTACATGGTTCCAGACACAGAAGGACTTCAGAAACATAAAACAGCAAGAATCAAGACAAGGACTTTGGTACCAACACATAGACAGGACAGGTCCAGGGTCAAAAGACATCAGCTTTCCTAGAACTGATCGCAGGCAGGACAGGAGCTGAACACAAAACACACATAGTAGGATAAGAAACTTAATGCGGAACTGGAAACTCCCAACAGGAAAGAGGAACTTTATATAGGAGCTGCCCCTCAGCAATAGGCTGGGGACAGCAATTCAAGTGCACACACTATCCCTAATAAAAGCAGGGAAGGTGTGGCCGTGCGCATCCTAAGCTCAGACAAACCATTGCAGCACAGTCAGCACAGGAACTCAGGCTTAAGGCACCTGGCAGCGGCTGCAAGCCAGGGCACACGTGGGAAGTCATGCACCAGCAGCAGAGGATCTTGCATCCAGGGACCGCACATGCTGATGGTCATGCAGCGGAGCAAAGACACCACAACGCATGTACGGCTATGCAGCAGAGCAGGGAACTGAGCAGCATCCATACAGGTAACAGACATCAGTATCCCAGCTAGTTAGGGGGGAAAGAAGCAAAGGGTTAAAGCAAAGACATGCAGAGTAACGCCGGGGAAACAAGGTACAAACACACCGGCGTTACGCGCTTGACTGCCTTACAAAATTGTCAAGTTGAAATTTATCCCGCCATATTTGGGCAAACATTTAATTAATTATCCCCTAATGTGATGGCTGGAACTGCTTCTCTTTGTTGCAGCTCTGATGTTAGGTGGTATGGATGATGATGCTACTGATAACTGCATTTCCAGATCTGCGTCAGTCTAGAGCGTAGGCGACTCTTTGAATGAATTTTGAAAAGAACTTGCAGCAGTAAGTCCTGAACACATATGTATATTACACTGAATGTCTCCTAATGGGAAATTCATCACTGCTCATGTAACATTTCTAGAACTCAAGCAGTGGGGGATCTGCTGTATATACATCACATAGGAGTCACCGAGACTGCTGTATATACATTGACATAGGAGACACGGAGACTACTGTACATACATCATATAGGAGACACAGAGACTGCTGTATATACATGACATAGGAGACAAGAAGACTACTGTATATACATCACATAGGAGACATTGAGACTGCTATATGCACATCACATAAGATACCATGAGACTGCTGTATACATCACATAGGAGATATTCAGACTGCTCTATATACCTCACATAGGAGACACCGAGACTGTTGTGTATATATATATATAATACAGAAACACAGACTACTGTAGATACATCAAAAAGGAGACACCGTGACTACTGTGTTTACATTACATAGGAGACACCAAGACTGATGTATATACATTATATTGGAGACACTGAGGCTGCTATATAAACATCACATAGGAGACACTGGGCCATATACATCACATAGGATACACTGGGACATATACATCACAGGAGACTTGGGGCATATACATCACAAGAGGGGCTGAGGGCATATACATCACAAGAGACAATGGGGGCATATATATCACTGGAAGGACTGGGGCATATACATTTCATGAGACTCTGGGATATATACATTACAGGAGGGGCTGCCACTCCTATTGCCTTCAATGCGACTGGAGAACAGAGCGCTCGGACTCTGGCCACATAGGACATCTGGACTCTGGCACACATCAGGATGTAAGCCTGCATTGCATGCGCCACAGCGTTTTGTAGTGAACGCTGCATGCCCGTGTATGCAGTGTCAGGCGCAATTGAAGGGCTAGCTGTCGTCCTGAGCTTTGTGGTCCCCAGGAATCTGCTCAGAGGCAGGACAAAAAGACTTTTCTGGCCCGCGGGTAAGAGGTTTCCACCCCTGCCCTAAACTAATATATAAACCAATCAGTTACCCACACCAAATACTCTAAACTGATACAGACTTCAGACCCTATAAGTATCTACAGACCCAAGACCAAAATACCTAAATGAATACTGACCTCAAACCAGATGCTAAACTAATGCAGACCCCAGACCTTCCAAACTAATAAAGACCCCAGACCTCCTATGCCAACACAGACTCAAGATCAAACCCCACGAACTAATACAGAACCTAAACCCTTTAAATAACTGCAAACCCAAGACGAAAACCCATAAACTAATACAGATGCCGAACCGACCTCCTAAACTAAAGTAGACTCCAGACAAGCAAATAAAAACATCAGATGACCTAAATACAGATCCCCAGATCACACATCTTAAAGAGAATCTGTTAGCAGGTATTTGCCACCTAAACTGAGAGCAGCATAATGTAGAGACAAAGACCCTGATTCCAATAATGTGTCTTCTACTGGGCTGCTTGCTGTAGTTTGCATAATATCCTTGTTTTATCAGCAGGAGATTATCACTATAGGGCTAGTAAACCAGCTGCCATATAGTCCTCCATATTCATAGGCTCTGTATAACCACGACCCCAAACCTCTGCCTATGCACAGTGTACACAGAAAGCTGCCAATCATATGTGTGTGTAGGGTTAGATAGAGCTTCAGCATTCAGAGAACTGCTAGATCTACCGCAGAGAAAACTGTGATTTTATCACAAATTAAAAACAAGAAGCCCAGTAATCAGATTGCAAAAAAACTGGTTATATATTTCCTAAAAATATAGACATTCTAAATTTTGTACACTGACTCTCTAAACTAATATAAACCCCTGACCGAACCCCAAAAATAAATATAAACCTTGACTTAGAGAACGCAGTCTTTTTCCCACTGAAGTAAAGCCTATCTCTGCTAGTAGATGAGCCGCGCTCTGCATTTTAGTACTGTGGCTTTTTTTTCATTTTTTCCTTTTTCCGTCCTTGTGCAAATATGAAGGGGAAATCTGCATTCCCCTATGTGAGATAATAAGGCAGCAGATGTATCCCTTCATGGGTGCAGAGAGGCGCGGGCTGATATCTGAGCGAGGTCACATGGCTTTCATATTAAATATTTAACAAAGTTTAACTAAACCGACTGTAGTCATTGCGCTGCCTCCACTTATCTCTACAAAGGCTCTTTGAAGTGGGAAGGCTGCGGAATACCTTAATCTCCTCGCTGAAAGACAGAAGGGAAGGTGCAGATTGTGGAGGCTCGCAGAGCCGCTGCTAATATCTTTATCTAGCGGAATCATATTATGTAAAAGCCTCCAATGCTGCGCAAAAGAGCACTAAGCTCGTATCCTTACAGTCATACAGAGCTAGCATAAGGCAAAAATAATATACTATTTGTATATACAGTATATTTGTGTGTGTGTGTGTGTGTATATATATATATATATATACTGATGTCTGTGACAAATGCAATTAGTACAGTGTGTGTACTGTACAAGTATTCAATAAAAGATTATTTTTCTGTAAGAAAAATGGAGTGGACTCACACGTAATTTTCTTAACCAGCAGAGGGAAAGCTGACGGCTCGGGGCCGATGTTTATAGCCTGGGAAGGGGGTAATACCCATGGAGCTTCCCAGACTATTAATATCAGCTCACAACTGTATACTTCACTGGCTATTAACTTGGGGGACCCTAAAAAAAATGACATAGGGTCCCCCTATAAATAATAACCAGCAAAGGCTATGCAGACAGCTACGGGCTGTGTGATATATAAACTGATCTAGGTGTGTTAAGACCCAGCAGTTCTGCTGGACTCGTCTGATTGCTGCGACCCCTGGAAGCAGAGGCTTGTCGCTGATACATATGCCCCAGTGAGCAGTCACTTAGGAGTTAAAGTTGTTTGGTCGCGTTGCACCACCTATGTTATGTTCCTTTCGCTTCCATGGAGCTGCTTTTAGTAGCACAATTCATTTTTCCCTTTTGGATCTTTTTATGCTGCAAGGACACTTTGGACTGGATCATTGGGTATCGACACGGCATGTAATTGCAATAAATCTTGTAATAATCATGGAGGTTGTAGCTATGATCACCAGCATCTGTGCCGCTTTCCATATTATCCTAAACAGCATCCTCTCCATCTGACAACGGTGCCCCGCGCCAGATTTCCCGACTGAACAGTCCATTAAGTATCGGTTAATATACGAGCCACGCGTCTGCCTTGTCTCTACAAATGTACGTTTTCTGCCAAATAAACGTCTGTAGCGCTCTGCCAGTTTATAGTCCGTTATATCAGCGCAATTAACTCAGAGATGCCACAATCCCGGCAGCTCCGCGCTCTTCTCTAATTTCTCCAATCCAAAAAGTAGAAAATTAGCATTTTTAGCTTTTATTTGAGGCGTGAGGGGGGATTTTTGAAAGCGGTAAAATTCATAACTAGAGATTGGTGAATTGATGGGCAACAGATCGAAATTCTGTACAAATTTCCAAAAAATTTCAGATTTTAGAAAATCCAATAATGTTGCGATCTGATTTGTACAAATCCAGCCTCTATGTTTTGAAGAATAGTAAAATATTAAAATAATAAAATACATTATAATCACTTGTTCTTGCAACTTCGCAGTTTCCCTGTCCTATGCAACTGTCTTTGTTTTTTGGTCCTTTCTAAAGGCATGAGAAAGGTTCTCACCAGAACCGAAATGTTGATGAGCCCCAATGGGTTATTAAATCACAGTTTTTTAAACTCTTGATGGAGCGCTAATTTCATTTTTTCTTAGGTATCTGAAGGTTTGGTAATTGTCTGAAACATTTTACTGACTTTATAATACCTGAGAGTGCTGTTTTTTTTTATTTCTGTTTACCTATCTATCCCACATCTATATATAGTGGCATGTGAAAGTTTGGGCACCCCTGGTCAAAATTACTGTTATAGTAAACAGTTAAGCAGGTTGAAGATGAAATGAGCTCTAAAAAGGCTAAAGATTACACATTTCCTTTGTATTTTAGGCAAAATAAACAAAAATAACATTTAGAAAAAAAACAAAAAGGAAAATGATCTGATGCAAAAGTTTGGGCACCCATTGAGATATGTGTGCTCAGATAACTTTGATGTCTCAGACTTTAATTGACCTGTTAGGGTTATGGTTTGTTCCCTATCATCGTCAGGAAAAGACTAGAAGATGCAAAGTTCTCAGCTTTATAAAACCCAGCACTCTGAAAATGGAATTGGTAGACCAATACAAAGAAGGAGAAGGCTGTATGAAGATAGCAAAGCGTTTTCAAGTTGTCCTTTCCTCAGATCAAAACGTAATTAAGAAATGGCATTTACCAGGAACAATGGAGATCAAGATAAGGTCTAGAAGACCAAACAACATTTCAGTGAAAGCTGCTGGTAGGATTGCTAGAGAGGCAAATCAGGACCCCCACTGGACTGCAAAAGACGTTTCAGAAAAATTTAGCTGACTCTGGAGTTGTGGCACATTGTTATACTGTTCAGAGAAACCTGCACAAATATGGCCTTCATGGAAGAGTCATCAGAAGAAAACATCTCTGTGTCCTCACTATAAAATTCATCATCAGAAGTATGCAAAAGAACATCTAAACAAACCTCATGAATTTTGGAAACAAGTCCTGTGGACCGATAAGTTTAAAATAGAATTCCTTGGCCACAATGATCAAAGGTTTGTGTGGGGAATAAAAGGCGCAGAATTTCAGGAAAAGAACATCTCGCCAACCATTAAGCATGAGGATGGATCAATCATGTTTTGGGGTTGTGTTGCAGTCTATGGCACAGGGAACATTTCACAGGTAGAGGGAAGAATGGATTCAATGAATATAACATAACACCATCTGTATAAAAGCTGATGGTGAAATGAGAATGGCATCTACAAATGGATAATGATCCTAAACACACGTCAAAGTCCACAATAGGTTTTACAATGGCCCTCACAGTCCCCTGATCTGAACATCATTGAAAATTGAATCTCACAGTACGGGAAGAGTTTTCCAAGGAAGAATGGATGAAAATCCCTCAAAAAGGAATTTATAGACTCTTGTCTGGCTGCAAAAAGTGTTTACAAACTGTGGTACTTTCATATATATATCAGCCACAGTACTCCCGTAATATCAGCAGCCATTGTCCCTATAGTATTGATTTCCAGTTTCCACAGTACTCTAATAATACTGACAGAGTACCCTCATAACGCTGACAGCCACATTGCCCCATATTACTAATAGCCACACTGTACCCCATAATATTGACAGCCACACAACCTCCATATTACTAATAGACACAGTACACCCATAATACTGACTGTGACAGTGCCCTCATATTACAAAGAGACACAGTACCCCATAATAATGATAGTGACAGTGCCTCCATATTACTAATAGACACTACAGCCATAATACTGAAAGCGACAGTGCCCTAATATTACTAGTAGACACAGTACCCCCTTAATACTAACAACAATAGTGCCCCCATATTATTAATAAACACAGTATCCCCATAATACTGATAGTGACAGTGCCTCCATATTATTAATAGACACAGTACCCCATAATACTGATAGTGCCTCCATATTAGTAATAGACACAGTACCCCAATAATACTGACAGTGACAGTGCCTCCATATTATTAATAGACGCAGTACCCCATAATGCTGACAGTGCCTCAATATTAGTAATTGACACAGTACCCCAATAATACTGACAATGACAGTGCCTCCATATTATTAATATACAGTACCCCATGATACTGACAGGGCCTCCATATTACTAATAGATACAGTACCCCATAATACTGACAGTGACAGTGCCTCCATATTACAAGTAGACACAGTACCCCATAATATTGACAGTGCCTCAATATTAGACACAGTACCCCATAATAATGACAGTGACACTGCCTCCATATTATAAGTAGACACAGTACCACATAGTAATGACAGTGCCTTCATATTACAAGTAGACACAGTACCCCATAATACAGACAGTGACAGGGCCTCCATATTATTAATAGACACAGTACCCCATATACTGTCCTCATACACGTTAGCAGGGTGTGCAATGAGACATGTAGCTAAACCCCCTGTCTTCTTTAAGAAAAGAGGCTGTAAAATTGTAACCTTCTTTTATTGATTGCAGATGTGACAGGAAAGGGTGAAACTATAGGATGCAATAACAGGAGCATTTCAGAATATATAATTGCACAGAGCATAAAATACAGATAGTCTGCAATACACAGTAACATGAGGTAATACATAGGTACCGTGAGGTAATTCTTAGGTAACATGAGGCAATACATAGGTACCATGAGGTAATACATAGCTGATGATTATCTATTTAATACAACAAACATTATAAATACAGGATTATAGCACCTAGATAGTGCTTACCAACTATGCTTAGAGCAGGCTGTTTAAGAAGCATGAAGAACACGAATGGTGTAGTTTCTCCTAGGACACATGGAGGAATAATGGCTGCTGTTTCCCTCACAGTGTCATAAACAAGACTGATGTAACAGGAACAATCCCACAATACATTGCAAATTAAACTAGAATCTATGCATTAAACGGCCAGCAGGTGGTGCTGTTACCTTACAGTATGAAATATATGAAGGATTAATACACACAAAAATACAATGTCTGTAATAATCGAAGACATAAAAAATGACTACATTAGACCTTCTAGACAGCAATTATATGGCTGGGCAGAACACTCCCCACTTGATGTCAGTGTTATGAACGGCGGAACACGCTAAATAAAAATATAAATAAAGCGTGTTCGCCGCTCGGGGTCCACCGTGCGGTAGATGGAAAAACCGCAGCTAGATGAAGACAGAGCACTAAGGCGGTAATGTGCACGGGGTTAACTAACACCCAAGTGCACAAAGCAAGCTCTGTTGAAGTCACAAAGCTGCAAGTAGTAAATAATAACTACAATGGTGCTGAGCCTGTTAACTGCACAGGTACTCAGCAACACACAAGCGGTAGATGAACAACGGAGTAGTTATCTAACTGCACTACATCTGCAAGGACCTACCGTATAAACTTGTGAGTGAAGCGTCGCAACCGCGAACGCACAAATAAGCTGCAACTGCAGCGCGGTGAGGATAGTGCCGCAGAAAGACACCGCTAAACGCTGGCGCGATGTCAGATGCTAGCAGGTGATAAAGGAGCATTGGCGCGCTGGCGCTAATACTGGCTATAGCTCATTCCCTCACACAGACGTAATAACCAAGGAAGGGGGTTTCAAATGAGTCATTCACCAGTCCAAGCATCCATCAACATACACACTGCAGCAAGTATGACTATACGAGCGCATGGCGTGACAGCCATACGCACTTTTTATAGCAAACAGGACCTTCCGGAAGTCTCCAGAACTCTGAGCTAGACCAATGGAATCAGGAGCAGGACCTGAGCACCTGACTCCTGAACTCCAATGGGAGATCGTCCCACGAGCATGCTCAGAGGATGAGATGAAGGTCTTAGCCTCCGGAGAGAGTTGCTGCAAAGCCATCTCCTCAGCAATCTCTTCTGCAGTGGACAGAGAGCAGGAGAATGCAGGATGTGAGGGTCTAGATTCCTGCATAGTCAGGGCAGAAATCTGACTCCTAACATTACCCCCCCTCCTAGGGCCCCCCCCTCCCTGAACCCTCCGGTCCACCAGCCTGTGCCCACCAGTGGCACAGGCCTCAGACTCGTCCAAAGGCGAGCCTAATGTCCTGGTAGGTGAAACTGAAAACCGGGACACTCGGAAGGTATCAGTGGAGGCCAGGTCACCAGGTTTCAGGAGGGACACCCGGGAGATAATGGGAGCGGGAGTCTCAAGGGAACGCCGCCGTGTATCGACGGGCGTCGTCACACTCTGTCTGGGAAGGCTATCTCGAGCACATGAGGTGCATGCCCGAATAAATCTTTTCACATCCCGAGCCCTGTGCGGCCACCAATACGATCCGGCCAAAGACTTCGTGGTCTGCATATAGCCTCTATGGCCATCCGCATTGGACGCGTGTGCCCACGCGAGAATCTTAGGCCGCAAGTGAGGAGGAACAAAAGTCTCGCCGGCCGACTCACAATCAGACCATTGCGGGGCTTTGTCTTCCTGGGGAGCAGCGTGTAGATGCTGACAACCGCAAATGGACACTTGAGCCGGCCGTGTCTCAAAAATGGCGCGAGACACCTCCATGGGCTCTGGGGCAAGAACCTCTGGCTCGGGCGGCTCCAGAGGCTCAAAAAAGTTGGGAGCCGGAGTACCTCTCCGCTTGGAGTGAGCACGCGCCATACCGCGCTCCGAAAAACGGAGGTCAATACGGGACTGAAATCTGACTCCTAACAGTCAGCCGACGTCACTATTGTGTTTATTGGACGAGAACAGCAGAACGAGTTCCCCTACTGGTCTGAGGAACAATTTGGTCTCTCCTTGTTTTCCTATTTTTACTTCCACCTTGCGTACGATTCCATCCTTACTTGGGAATGTCTGGGTAATGAGACCTAATGGCCATTCATTTCACAGTCTTTCATTAGTACTATATCGCCAGGCTGGAGGTTAGGCTTGCTGGTTTGCCACTTTCTCCTCTGTTGCAGAGTAGGCAGGTACTGTTTTTTCCACTTGTCCCAAAAGGCATTGGAGAGACTCTGTACTTGTCTCCATCGACTCCTGTAACGGTCTTTAACATTAAATTCTCCAGGTGGAGAGCAATTAGGGTCAGTCTTCTGCGTAAGCAGCAGGGCTGGGGTGAGAACAGTTGGGTCATCAGGATCACTGGAGATTGGAGTCAATGGTCTGGCGTTTATGATGGCTGACACTTCAGCCATGAATGTTGTCAAGCTTTCGTGTGTCAGTCTTGCAGATCCTTCCTGTAAGAAGATTGAATCGAGGATTCTCCTTGCGACACCTATCATTCTCTCCCATACACCTCCCATATGTGAAGAATGTGGTGGGTTAAAAGTCCGAGTACACCCATGTACACTTAGGTATTTTTCTACGTTCTTCATATCCAAGTTGGAAGAGAGTTGCATTTCTCTTGCTGCTTCGACAAAGTTCGTGCCTCGGTCTGAACGAATATGTTTGACGGGTCCTCTGATGGCAATGAAACGCCGGAGAGCATTTATGAAGCACAAAGTGTCCATAGATTCAATTACCTCTATGTGGACGGCTCTAATGGATAGACAAGTGAATATAATCGCCCATCGTTTCCCGTTTGCGTGGCTTCCTCTGGTTTGTCGGACAACCACAGACCAAGGACCAAACACATCTAGACCGATGTTGGTGAAAGGTGGATCTGTGCTAAATCGGTCATATGGAAGATCTGCCTTCTTCGGAATCTGTGCCATACCACAAAGTTTCTTGCACGTAACACAGTTAGAGATGAATTTGCACACACATCTCTTAGCTCCAACTATCCACAGACCAAATGTTCTTAAGGCTCCCTCTGTGAACAGACGACCTTGGTGTTTTGTCCGCTCGTGATAATGTTGAACAAGCAGAGTATCTATGTGATGTTGTCCAGGAACTATCACGGGATGTTTTTCTGCAGAACCTATTTTTGCCTCTTTAAGGCTAGTTTCACATTAGCGTTTTTTTGCGCAGCGCATCGGGCGCATAAAAAACGCAAAGAAAAACGCAAAACAAACGCGCGTTTTTTAACGTCATGCGCACGCTGATGCGTCAAAAAAACGCAGCGTTGCTTGCCTTTTACATGCGTTTTTGCATGCGTTTGCGTTTTTTATGCACATGCGTTTTTTAGGTGTGACATTTTTTCCATTGTCTAGAGAACATTCTAGACTTGTTTAACTCAAAAACGCATGCGCAAAAAAACGCAAGCGTGCACAAGACCATGTGCACGCATGCGTTCCCATAGACTTCAGTGTGTTGCTTTTGCGCAATCCGTGCGCAAGCGTGCGCATGCGTTTTTTTGCCGAGACAGGGCGCACCAAAAAATGCAACATGCGTCTGGCGCGCCTGGCGCGAAAGACAAAAAAAGCATGCGCACGAAAACGCAAGTGTGCGCAAGACCATGCGCACTTCATGTTAAACATAGGTGCGCAGTGCGCATGCGCACGGGCGCGCACGATGCGCTGCGCACAAAAGCGCAAATGTGAAACCAGCCTAAGGCGTTCTCCTATTCTTAAGAGACCGTCTCCATCCATGACTGGGTCGAGTTTCCTCAGAACACTATCTTTTGGTATTGGTCTTTGATTGGTTACACAGTCGATTTCTTTGGCGTAGTTTTCCAGTTGTACAGCTCGGATAATTATATTCTTTGACTGCTCTAGATCGAGAGCTGTGTGGACATGTTTACAATGATGCCAACCTGTGCAGCTCTCCTTTTTTGTTGGTGAGGTTGTCTTGTACGACTGAGCTATGTGGGTCAGGCAGGCAATGGCACGAACAAGCAAATTCCAAGTAGAGAACCTACTGAATCGCTGGGATCCCAGGTGGCGTTTCAAAGTTTCCGTATGTAACGCAGACACTTGAGGGCGAGTTTCAACGTCATCATGTGGATTTACTAGTTCAAACAAGGCTGTTTCTGTCATGTTGGGCAATGGTCTACACAAAAATTCAGGGCCTGTAAACCAAATCGTGTCTTTGAGGCGATTGGCAGCAACAAATCTGGTAGCCTGGTCCGTAGGGTTGAGATGTGTAGGCACATATTTCCATTGTTCAGGTGAGGTAGTCCTTGGAATTCTGAGCACTCTGTTGCTAACATAGACATAGAAGCATCTCACTTCATTATGGATGTACCCAAGTACTATCCTGCTGTCAGTGTAGAACTCAAAGTCTTTAATTTCTAGATTCATTTCCATAGCAACGAGTTCTGCCAAATCGACTGCTAACACAGCGGCACAAAGTTCCAGGCGTGGTATGGTGTGTTCACGGAGCGGTGTTAGTTTTGCTCTGCTCATGACAAACCCTACATGGCATTGTTGACTAGTGTCTATCGTCTTCAAATAAGCTACCGCAGCAATCGCTTTGATTGAAGCATCGGAGAACACACAAAGGGTTTGTGTCTCTCGGTACTAGGTACAGACACATACAAGCGTGTTGTATGAAGACTTGATAAGGCTGTGAGAGAATTTCTCCAGGCTATCCACTTGGTTTTCTCTTTTGTGGGAAGAGGAGTATCCCAGTTCGTCACCTCTCTGGTGAACTCTCTTAACATAGCCTTGCCTTCGATGACTACAGGAGCTACAAACCCCAGTGGGTCATACAAACTGCTTATGGTAGACAGTACTCCTCTGCGAGTAAAGGGTTTATCTTCTCTGTTAACCTGGAAGGTGAAGGTATCAGCTTTTATATCCCATAGTTGGCCGAGGCTCCACTGCATCCGTGGGGAGTCTATGCCTAGATCTAAATTCTTCATGTCATTTGAATGATCCTCAGGAGGGAAGGCTTCCATCACTTCCTTGCTGTTAGAAGCGATCTTGTGCAACCTCAGGTTAGATACAGCGAGCATGTCTTTGGCTCTTTTCAGAAGACTAATCGTGGTCTCATTTGTTTGCATCGATTTCAAACCGTCATCCACATAGAAATCTCTCTCTATAAACAGTCTGGCATCTGTTCCGTACTCTGTTTCAACCTCTTGAGCTGCGCGTCTCAGCCCGTAGATGGCTACTGCAGGAGAAGTACTATTACCAAAAATATGTACCTTCATACGATACTCCTTAATCTCTTTGAAAGGATCGTTATCCTTGAACCACAAGAATCTCAAGAAATTTCTGTGTTCCTCTTTAACAGAGAAGCAATGGAACATCTGTTGGATGTCTGCTGTGTATGCAATAGTCTCTACGAAAATAGATAAGCACTCCTAAAAGTTTGTTGTTCAGATCCGGGCCTGATAACAAGACATCATTCAATGAAACACCTTCATACTTAGCACTCGAATCAAATACCACTCTGATTTGGCCTGGCTTTTTCGGGTGATACACTCCAAACAGAGGCAGGTACCAGCGTTCTTCAGAGTCTTGAAGTGTAGGTGCTAACTCTGCATGACCGTTTCTAAATATTTTCTCCATGAAGGTAAAGAAATGATCTTTCATCTCTGGCTTATTATGGAAGCTGTGCCTGAGGGACACAAATCGTTTGTAAACTTGTTCTCTGTTGTTAGGCAAACGTTGTCTTTGAGGCTTGAATGGTAAATGTGCAATCCAGCTCTTCGTTTTGTCCTGCACCATTCCTTGCTCCATCATCTCTAGGAACAGTCTATCTTCAAATGACATTGCTATACGATTATCTTCTTTGGTCTTGTGGAAGACCGTACACCCAAGGTGATCTTGGTCGCAATTTTGAATGCAATCATCATTGGCACGACTCGCTAAGATACTTTGTGCTGAAGTGCTGTGTAGCAACTCCTTTATGAAGTGGTGATTTTCACATGGTTGAAGGAGAGATGGACGTCCATTCTCGAGAGTCCTGGTAAACATGTTGTTAACCACTGTCGGTTTGTGTGCACCTCCTAAACAGACTTCTCCTACAATGACCCACCCAAGGTCGAGTCTTTGAGCATATGGAGCATTGTGCGAGCCATTGATCTGTTTTCTAACCTTGTGAACTTGTAGAATATCTCTCCCTAGGAGCAAGATTATTTCAGCCTCTGGGTCAAGGTTAGGAATCAGGCGTTCTATACGCTTCAGATGAGGATGATACGATGCCACTTCAGGTGTAGGTATCTCTGACCTGTTGTCAGAAATCTGGTTACATTCCAATATGATTGGTAAGGGCAGACGCATTTGGCCATCTATAGACTCGACTACGTAGCCTCTTGCTCTCCTACCAGCTGTCTCTACTATACCGGCACAAGTTTTCAAAGAGTGGGGGCACTGGGTCCTCTGACGTTAAAGCTATCAAAGAAGGCTGACTTGGCTAATGACCTGTTACTCTGATCATCTAAAATCGCGTACACTTTGATGGCTTTGTCCCTTTCGTCTGCCGGGTAGACTCACTAGGTAAATTTTAGAGCAGGACTTGCCTCCTATGAGATTTCCACAAACTTTGGTACACTTAGAAGTAATGGCTGGAGTGTCAGTATTTGAGTCATTCAGCTCCCCGCTATGTTCTTGGGGCAAAGCATCCGATGGTGGTCCAGGGTGTAGAACTGAGTTATGTTCGGTGCTGTCACATTCGGTTCACCTTGCACTAACCTCACAGTCCCTGGCGAAGTGGGATGTTGAAGAGCAGAATTTGTAGCAGATGTGGTTCTCCTTAAGGAAGGCCTTCCTTTCTTGCAATGACTTTTCTCTGAAAGCTCTGCACTTAAGTAAGGAATGTGGCTTCTTGTGTAAGGGACACTGCCTGCTTGGGTCTTTGGATTTGTCTTCTCCTTGACCGGAGCTGAACTTTTTGAGAACTGAACCTGTGGAAGAAATGTTAGTTTTGTGGACCTCTACAGTTGTTCTACGAGGTTTACTAACAGAGTTATTGGCACATGACAGCATGAAATCAAAGCTAGGATCATTTCTAATTTTTGCTTGTTCTGAGACAAAATCTACAAACACATTTAATGGAGGAAATGGTACATTGTAAGTCTGTTTATACCTAGAACCATATGTAACCCATTTGTCTTGCAGGTTATATGGGAGTTTTTGAACTATGGGGTTCACACCTCTAGCAGTGTCGACATATGTCAACCCCACAAGATCTCCTTCTGCTTTTGCTACACACAACTCCATTAACAAGTCAGTTAATTCTCTGAGCTTTGAATAATCCTTGTTTGCTATTCTAGGAAAGTCCTCTATTCTTTTAAACAAGGCACTTTCTATAACCTCTACTGAGCCATAGCATTCATCAAGTCTATTCCAAATTCTTTTGAGGCCGACATCTGGATAATTTACATTAATGTCTCTGATTCTCTTTGCGTGTTCGTCAGACTCGCTTCCTAGCCATTTTACCAAGAGATCCACTTCTTCACTACATGATAGACCTATGTCTCTTATGGTATTTTTGAAGGAGGCTCGCCGAGCCCTGTAGTATTCAGCGCGATCGCTGAACTTTACAAGTCCCTTAGTGACCAACTCACGTCGAGCAAGGAACTTGGCAAAGTCCATTGTGGCTTGATTGGCACTGATGCCAGCTGATGGAGTGTTGTCAGAGTACATGTGTGCTGTGCGATCATACCTGTTAGATGTCTCTGGTTTGATCCAACTGCTGTAGTACCTTTTCTGAAGCGAAGGGATTCTCTTTAAGCCGGGACAAATTCCGGATCTTCTGTTCTGGAGAAAGATTATTGTAGTCAGTATCATCCCAATGTGTATTTCCTTGCTTTTGGTAAGGAGACTGATAGTTGGCTTTCTGGGGGTCGGAATTATCTGGTTGGCTTGGCTTGTTGACAAAATGCTCCGTCTTCGCCTGTGGGTCTGGATCGTCATTTGATTTGGAATGCTGATGGACGTACTCTGCAGTTCGCTGCAATAGATCGTGAGTAACTTGTTGTAGGCCTAGCACACTGCTGTGTTCGTCGTCAGAATATACGGCAGCTTCTAAGGCTTCTGCTTCTGCTATGGCAGCTGCTGTTTCTTTTTCAATAGCAAGTTTCTGTAATGTTGCTTCAAGGCGCTCTTTCTCTTCATCCAGGCATTCTTGTTGGCGTGCTTTTTCTGCATTCAGGCATGCTTGTTGGCGTGCTTTTGCTGCATCCAGGCATGCTTGCTGGCGTGCTTTCTGTGCATCCAGGCATGCTTGTTGTAGTTTCAATTCTATCTCTTGCTCAGCAAAGGTGCTTCTTGCTTTTGCCGCTTCAGCATTTGCGCGGGCAATAGCGGCGGCATTGCTGACGGATGATGTCTTGGAGGAACCAACTCGTGATCTCGTCTTGAAAGAGGATGCTTGTTACGTGTTACGGAACCACTCAGCACCCAGAATATGTTGTGCAGTTATATATGTATAATAGGTTCCATGGGAGATGCATGTCCCTAATGCATCAGCCCACAGGCTGCGCCCAGCCGCCCCCCCACCTTTGTAATTCCCACAGTAAATATCGGCAGGCTCCGGCCACCTGCGGCTATTGTAATGTATGTCTGGCCTGCCGCTTTTCTATTGGCCTGCCCTCTGTATCTGTGTGATATATTCTGTGTCCTGTGAGTAAAGTGTTGTCAGGCTGGAAATACGTGGAGAAGCAGTGATCTTTTATATGCGCCCATGTAACCAAGGAATTCCAGCCAGCGTCCTTCATTCAGACCCCAGCCAAAGCAGAGTGGACCTCCGGAAACACGGGGTGGTACTGAAAAAGGTACCCGAGATTGGAAGACCCGTTACACTGGTGGCAGCAGCGGGATATGATACCCCTTCTACAGGAGGAAAGGAATGAATGGAAAACAACTACCAGAAGTTAAAGAGGACTACATTAAAAGATCTGGTGGAAGCCCGAGGGTTGATCGCCAGCAACAAAACAAAAGCGGATTTGATAGCAGCCATTCAAAGAAGTGATCTTGGCCCAGTATGCGCTGACACCAGAGGCATACCGCCAAAAGTTCCGCGGACTTATAAAACGCGTAACCGATACCCACGCTGATTGGGCCTGTAAATTACGGCGGTCACTGCTACAGTGGGTACAGGGGAGCCAAGCAACCACTAAGGAGGACGTCCTCCAGCTCTTCTTGTTAGAACGATTCTTTAATGGACTAACCCCCGAGACACAGGAATGGCTTCGAGACAGGCGGCCAACGACTCTTGAGGAAGCCTCTCGTCTGGCCGATGAACATCATGATGCCAGGAGGCCTCAGTTGTCCGGATCAAAGATGGTTACTAGGGGCCCGCCCATGGAGCTGGAGGGCTCAAAATCACCGAAGATTGTAGGGGGACCAGCTAGAAACCCGGCCTACCACAGTCCCCCTGGGGCGCGATGCCACACCTGCCGTCAGCTGGGCCACCTGCAAAGACAATGTCCCAATCGGACTCCGCATACCCAGTGGCCAAAGGCGGGAACAGCTACCTTCAGCCGGGCTGCTGTACACTGCTACCAAGGCGAAGCTGACCCGGCATTGGGGGCTACGACTAACCAAGAGCTGGAAGAGATGGAGGAAGTGCTGCATGAAGTAGACCCCGTGCAGGCAGCCCCGGGCAGATAATCGACAACAGCATCGACAGGTCGTGTGGGTTAATGGGAAACGTATGCAGGGACTAAGAGATTCCGGGGCAACTTTGACCCTTGTGAAGCCTCATCTCGTCCGGGACCAAGAGAAGACGGATCGGACAGTGGCAGTCCGTGTAGCAGGGGGAGTTATACATCGACTTCCCACTGCCAGGATTCACCTGAGCTGGGGAGTCGGGGATGGCCTTGTTGAGGTCGGCTTGATGGAGGATTTGCCTGCAGACGTCTTGCTGGGAAATGACTTGGGGCCCATGATGTCTGCATTCTCGGTTGCCCCTCTGGCTGAGACATATCCTGTGACCACCCGGAGACAAGCTCGAGCTGCGGAGGCGGAATCACACTAAGAGGAGGTCCAGGTAAGACATCCCAGCCCTACACGTATTCCCATAGCCAGACACATTTCTTGGGCCACCCCAGATGAATTTAAGAGGGAGTTACTTGAGGATCCTTCAATGGAGGGATATTGTGGGAAGGCACAGGAGAGGAGAGGGGTACTGGAAGGGGAACAGTTTGTATGGAAGCAGGGACTCCTCTACCGGATCACAGAGCAGCACCACACAGGGACGAGCTCCACTATAAAACGACAGCTGGTAGTTCCCAAGAAGTATAGGCAGGAGTTACTGCGAATCTCTCATGACATACCCTTGGCCGGGCACTTTGGCGTCAGTCGCACCAGGCATCGTCTGACACAAAACTTCTTTTGGCCGGGGGTAACCTATGATGTTCGTCAGTACTGCCAGACCTGTGACAGTTGTCAGCGCATTGGCAAGAGGGGGGATCGATGCAAGGCCAAATTACGCCCCCTTCCCAATTGTGGAGGAACCATTTAGCCGAGTAGCGGTCGATCTAATAGGGCCGTTAGCCAAACCCAGTCCGTCAGGGAAAAGGTATACACTCACTGGCCACTTTATTAGGTACACCTGTCCAACTGTGTGTTAAGACTTAATTTCTAATCAGCCAATCACATGGCGGCAACTCAGTGCATTTAGGCATGTAGACATGGTCAAGACAATCTCCTGCAGTTCAAACCGAGCATCAGTATGGGGAAGAAAGGTGATTTGAGTGCCTTTGAACGTGGCATGATTGTTGGTGCCAGAAGGGCTGGTCTGAGAATTTCAGAAACTGCTGATCTACTGGGATTTTCACGCACAACCATCTCTAGGGTTTACAGAGAATGGTCCGAAAAAGAAAAAAAATCCAGTGAGCGGCAGTTCTGTGGCCGGAAATGCCATGTTGATGCCAGAGGTCAGAGGAGAATGGGCAGACTGGTTCGAGCTGATAGAAAGGCAACAGTGACTCAAATTGCCACCCGTTACAACCAAGGTAGGCAGAAGAGCATCTCTGAACGCACAGTGCGTCGAACTTTGAGGCAGATGGGCTACAGCAGCAGAAGACCACACTGGGTACCACTCCTCTCAGCTAAGAACAGGAAACTGAGGCTACAATTTGCACAAGCTCATCGAAATTGGACAGTAGAAGATTGGAAAAACGTTGCCTGGTCTGATGAGTCTCGATTTCTGCTGCGACATTCGGATGGTAGGGTCAGAATTTGGCGTAAACAACATGAAAGCATGGATCCATCCTGCCTTGTATCAACGGTTCAGGCTGGTGGTGGTGGTGGTGTCATGGTGTGGGGAATTTTTTCTGGGCACTCTTTGGGCCCCTTGGTACCAATTGAGCATCGTTGCAACGCCACAGCCTACCTGAGTATTGTTGCTGACCATGTCCATCCCTTTATGACCACAATGTACCCAACATCTGATGGCTACTTTCAGCAGGATAATGCGCCATGTCATAAAGCTCGAATCATCTCAGATTGGTTTCTTGAACATGACAATGAGTTTACTGTACTCAAATGGCCTCCTCAGTCACCAGATCTCAATCCAATAGAGCATCTTTGGGATGTGGTGGAACGGGAGATTCGCATCAGGGATGTGCAGCCGACAAATCTGCGCCAACTGTGTGATGCCATCATGTCAATATGGTCCAAAATCTCTGAGGAATGCTTCCAGCACCTTGTTGAATCTCTGCCACGAAGAATTGAGGCAGTTCTGAAGGCAAAAGGGGGTCCAACCCCTTACTAGCATGGTGTACCTAATAAAGTGGCCAGTGAGTGTATATTGACAGTGGTAGATTATGCCACATGGTATCCAGAGGCGGTTGCGTTACCTAACATACTGGCAGAGACGGTGGCGGCCGCCCTGCTTCAGGTTTTCTCACGGGTTGGATTTCCCCAGGAGATTATCTCGGACCAGGGTACCCAGTTTACGCCGCACAGCTTCCACAGTTGGTTGGTCACCTCTGCTGTAAAGTCCATTAGAAGCGCCCCGTACCACCCGCAAACCAATGGGTTGTGTGAACGCTTTAACGGGACATTAAAACAGTTCATTGGGACTTTTACCAGGACCTACAGGGACTGGGAGAAATTCTTGCCACACCTCCTGTTTGCCTATCGGGAGGTGCCCCAAGAATCCACAGGGTTCTCCCCGTTCGAGCTGGTATACGGGAGACGGGTAAGGGGACCCTGTTGTGAGTTCATTTTCCCCTCCGTCACTGAGGCCTGGTGAACTCCCTATTCTAGTGAAGGAAGGTAGTGAGCCTGATTATCAGGCACCTGGGACTAATGAAGACGATTGGCTGAGTGGAGTCACTGACTGGATTTAAGGCAGCCTACGCCCTTTCTGCCCTGCGGGTGATTTCTCTGTGGACTCTTGGACACCAGTCTGATTCCTGCTCTCCTAAAGCTAAGTTTTCTGTTTTGCCTTTTTTCATCTAAGATTTGTTTTTGTTTTTCTTGCTTTTTGGATTCTGCCACTCCCTGCTGGAGTGTGCAGTGTTCCTTGAGCTCTGTCTTCTGAAAGTACCTGAGTGCTGATTTAGTTTTTGAAGCTTAGTTGCTTCAGGGCCATTTTTATATCAGCTTGTTGGCTTTTGTCTCCGATAGGGTTTTGGCAGATTGCAGACAGCAGCCTTCCTATCCGTTCCTATCTAGGTAGTTTGTGGGCCCTGTCTTTGCTCAGCCTGTCTTTCTGTCTGTGTAAGTGTTTTCATCTTGCTTCACCGTCATTATATGTGGGGGGCTGCCTATTGCTTTGGGGTCTGCTCTGGGGCAGTTAGATTTCCCCTTTCCTTCTTTAGGCCTATGTATCTCTCCGGCTGTGATCGAGGGGTCTAGGTCATCGTAGGAACCCCCCACGGCTACTGCTAGTTGTGTTGGTAGGTTCAGGGGTCTGCAATCTGATAGTTGCCAACTTCTCTGGTTTTCAGGACTTAGCTAGCATTTCTGTTTTTGCCTCCTACGGTGACTCAATCATAACAGAATCACCCGCCAAACCGCAGATCCTGGGGTACTCAATAGCAGGAAAGAATTGTGTATAAAAAAAAATAAATAAAAGGTGTGTGCATATTCTTTCCTCTATATCTCTGAGGCCGTAAGGGGAATTTTTTTTTCTCTCAATGGAGATAAAGCAAGTGTCTGATCATGTGGAGCAGCTCGCTGCTGAAGTGCGAGGAATTTCCGCCTATCTTGCTCGTTCACATGCTGTTGAACCAAAGATCCCCACACCTGATGTATTTTTTGGGGATCGATCTAAATTTTTGAGTTTCAAAAATAATTGTAAATTATTTTTTGCTTTGAAGCCTAACTCGTCAGGGAGCCCCACGCAGCAGGTTAAAATTGTCATCTCTTTGCTGCGCGGCGATCCCCAGGATTGGGCGTTTTCTTTGAAACCAGATGACCCTATTCTGACTAATGTGAATGCATTTTTTCAAGCCTTGGGGTTGCTGTACGACGAACCTAATGCTATTGATCAGGCTGAAAAGACCCTGTTAGCATTGAACCAGGGTCGAGAATCTGCAGAGTTGTACTGTCAAAAGTTCCGAAAGTGGGCGATCCTTACTACCTGGAATGATAGTGCCTTGGCTGCTCTCTTTCGGAAGGGTTTGTCAGAAGCCGTAAAAGATACTATGGTGGGATTTCCTGTTCCCTCTGGTCTGGACGATTCTATGTCTTTAGCCATTCAGGTTGATCGGCGTTTACGTGAACACAGGATTACACGAGAGGTGTTGCCACCGGTTGAACAGACGTCTGAACCTATGCAATGTGATAGAGTTTTGTCTAAGGCGCAACGTCAGGAATTCAGAAGGCGTAATAAGCTGTGTTTTTTCTGTGGAGATGCCTCACATGTTATTTCTGTTTGTCCTAAACGTGAGAAACGCTTTGCACACACGTTTTCTGTTGGTGGGGTTCAGCCTAAGTTTCTTTTGGCGATTACTCTGATCTGTTCCCTGTCCACATTTTCCGCCAAGGCTTTTGTGGATTCGGGAGCAGCGCTAAACCTAATGGACTTGGATTTTGCTAAACGTTGTGGATTTCCGTTGACACCTCTGCAGACGCCTATCCCTTTGAGGGGGATTGATGCTACCCCTCTGGCTAAAAATAAACCTCAGTTTTGGACCCAGGTGGTCATGCGGGTCGCCCAAGACCACCAAGAAAATTGCAGATTTTTGGTGTTGCATGGTCTGCATGATGCCGTTGTTCTGGGGTTTCCCTGGTTGCAGATTCATAATCCAGTTTTGGATTGGAAGTCTGTGTCTGTGGTGAGTTTGGGTTGCCGGTGTACCTTTAGTGAGGCTCTGGTTTTTTCCACCTCTCCTCAGTCGCATGAGGTTCCTGACTATTTGGCGGACTACTATGATGTATTTAGTGAGAATGAGTCTGCGTCCTTGCCTCCTCATAGGAGTTATGACTGTGCAATTGAACTAAACCCGGGGTGTAAATTTCCTAAGGGTCGGCTCTTCAATTTATCTGTACCCGAGCACGAGGCTATGCGGTCCTATATTAAGGAGGCGTTGGAGAAGGGTCATATTAGACCATCCTCTTCACCCTTAGGTGCCGGGTTTTTTTTTGTGGCCTAGAAGGATGGTTCTTTAAGGCCTTGTATTGATTATCGTGCCCTCAATAAAATTACTATTAAATATCAGTATCCGTTACCCCTGATTTCGGATCTATTCTCTAGAGTCAGAGGTGCTTGCTGGTTTACCAAGCTTGACCTCAGGGGGGCGTATAATCTTATCCGCATTAAGCAGGGGATGAATGGAAGACGGCGTTTAATACTCCGGAGGGACATTTTGAGTACCTGGTGATGCCTTTTGGGCTCACTAATGCCCCTTCTGTCTTCCAGTGCTTCATGAACGATATTTTCCGAGACTTTGTCGATAAATTTTTGATTATCTATCTGGATGATATTTTGATCTTCTCCAAGGATTGGGATTTTCATGTTGAACATATTCGGACTGTGTTCCGGATCTTGAGAGAGAATTCTCTGTATGTCAAAGGATCAAAATGCCTTTTTGGAGTACAGAGAATTTCTTTTTTGGGATTTATTTTGTCTCCGTCAACTATTGAAATGGACCCGGCCAAGGTACAGGCCATTTATGATTGGGTTCAGCCCACTTCTTTGAAGGCCCTCCAGAAGTTTTTGGGTTTTGCTAATTTTTATCGGAAATTTATAGCAAAATTTTCTAGTATTGCCAAACCATTGACTGACCTGACCAGGAAGGGTGCGGATGTGTTGAATTGGTCTCCGGAGGCGGTTGCTTCCTTTCAGGAGCTGAAGCGTAGATTTACCTCCGCCCCGGTTCTGCGGCAACCTGATGTCTCACTCCCATTCCAGGTAGAGGTGGATGCTTCTGAGATTGGTGCAGGAGCGGTGTTGTCCCAAAAGGATCCGGTAACATCTAAAATGCTTTCTTTTCCCGTAAGTTCTCTTCATCTGAACGTAACTATGATGTGGGGAATCGGGAACTGTTGGCCATGAAATGGGCATTTGAGGAGTGGAGACATTGGTTGGAGGGAGCCAAACATCAAGTTGTGGTCCTCACTGACCACAAAAATTTGATTTACCTAGAGTCGGCTAAACGCTTGAACCCTAGACAGGCTAGGTGGGCCTTGTTTTTTACACGTTTTGATTTTGTGGTCTCTTTCCTTCCTGGAACTAAGAATGTCAAGGCAGACGCCCTCTCTAGGAGTTTCTTTGCTGATTCTCCTGTGGTGACCAAGCCTGCCACCATCTTAGGCGAAGGGGTAGTTCTTTCTGCCATCTCGCCCGATTTGAGACTTGCTCTGCAAGAGTTCCAGGAGGACAAACCTGAGCGTTGCCCCAGTGGAAAGTTGTATGTTCCTGACCAGTGGAAGAAGAGAGTGATGTCTGAAGTTCATTGCTCTGCATTGGCTGGTCATCCAGGTATTTTTGGTACTAGAGATCTGGTGAGTCGCTCTTTTTGGTGGCCCACCTTGTCTCGTGATGTCAGGAATTTTGTGCAGTCCTGTGGGACTTGCTCCCGGTCTAAATCTTGTTCTCGCTCTAGTGGGTTGTTGATGCCTTTGCCGGTCCCCAGGAGGCCATGGACCCATATTTCAATGGATTTCATCTCTGATATGCCGGTCTCTCAAAGAATGACTGTTATTTGGGTGATTTGTGATAGGTTCTCTAAGATGGTTCATCTTGTACCACTCCCTAAGTTGCCATCTTCCTCTGAGTTGGTGCCTCTGTTTTTGCAACAGGTGGTTCGCTTGCACGGGATTCCTGAGAACATTGTATCTGACAGAGGAGTTCAATTTGTGTCTAAATTTTGGAGGACGTTCTGTTCCAAGTTGGGAATTCAGTTGTCCTTCTCCTCTGCTTTTCGCCCTCAGACCAATGGGCAGACAGAGAGAACAAACCAGACCTTGGAGTCGTATTTGAGATGTTTTATTTCCGCTGATCAGGATGATTGGGTTTCATTTTTGCCCTTGGCCGAATTTGCTTTAAATAATAGAGCTAGTTCTGCTACTTTGATGTCACGTTTTTTTTGTAACTTTGGTTTTCACCCTCGATTTTCTTCAGGGCAGGTGGAGCCTTCTGCCTGCCCAGGTGTTGACACTGTGGTGGAGAGAATGCACCAGATCTGGGACCAAGTGGTGGATAAGTTATCTTTCTCCCAGGAAAAGGCCCAGCGGTTTTCCAATCGACATAGGACCATTGGTCCCCAGTTTAAGATTGGTGATATGGTGTGGTTATCATCAAAAAATATTGCTATGAAGGTGGCTTCTCCTAAGTTTAAGCCTAGATTTATTGGACCTTACAAGATTTTGGAGATTATTAATCCGGTCTCTTTTCGTTTGGCTCTTCCTGTCACATTTAAGATCCATAATGTGTTCCATAAGTCCTTGTTGAAGAGGTTTGTTGAGCCAGTTGTGCCTGAGGTGGCACCTCCGGACCCTGTATTGGTTGAAGGTAACTTGGAGTATGAGGTAGAGAAAATTCTGGATTCCCGTCTGGCTAGACGGAGACTCCAGTATTTGGTTAAGTGGAAGGGTTATGGTCAGGAGGATAATTCCTGGGTCTCTGCCTCTGATATTCATGCCAAAAGATTGGTGCGTGCCTTTCATCGGGCTCACCCTGATCGCCCTGGTAGCGTTGTTGAGGGTTCGGTGACCCATCCTCAAGGGGGGGGTGCTGTTGTGAGTTCATTTTCCCCTCCGTCACTGAGGCCTGGTGAACTCCCTATTCTAGTGAAGGAAGGTAGTGAGCCTGATTATCAGGCACCTGGGACTAATGAAGACGATTGGCTGAGTGGAGTCACTGACTGGATTTAAGGCAGCCTACGCCCTTTCTGCCCTGCGGGTGATTTCTCTGTGGACTCTTGGACACCAGTCTGATTCCTGCTCTCCTAAAGCTAAGTTTTCTGTTTTGCCTTTTTGCATCTAAGATTTGTTTTTGTTTTTCTTGCTTTTTGGATTCTGCCACTCCCTGCTGGAGTGTGCAGTGTTCCTTGAGCTCTGTCTTCTGAAAGTACCTGAGTGCTGATTTAGTTTTTGAAGCTTAGTTGCTTCAGGGCCATTTTTATATCAGCTTGTTGGCTTTTGTCTCTGATAGGGTTTTGGCAGATTGCAGACAGCAGCCTTCCTATCCGTTCCTATCTAGGTAGTTTGTGGGCCCTGTCTTTGCTCAGCCTGTCTTTCTGTCTGTGTAAGTGTTTTCATCTTGCTTCACCGTCATTATATGTGGGGGGCTGCCTATTGCTTTGGGGTCTGCTCTGTGGCAGTTAGATTTCCCCTTTCCTTCTTTAGGCCTATGTATCTCTCCGGCTGTGATCGAGGGGTCTAGGTCATCGTAGGAACCCCCCACGGCTACTGCTAGTTGTGTTGGTAGGTTCAGGGGTCTGCAATCTGATAGTTGCCAACTTCTCTGGTTTTCAGGACTTAGCTAGCATTTCTGTTTTTGCCTCCTACGGTGACTCAATCATAACAGGACCCCTAGACTTAGTTCTAGAACACTGGGAAGGGGAGGGCCTCATAGAAGGGGTACCTATTGTACCCTATGTGCTGGAATTCCGGGACCGCCTACAGGAGCTGACCCAGGCTGTACGTGAGAACATGCAGGTGACCCAGCGGCGCCAGCGCGTATGGTATGATCGGAGGGCCAGAGAGCGCACCTTGGAAATAGGACAGAAGGTCCTGGTGTTAGAGCCCAGTAAGCAGAACAAGTTCCAAGCTGCATGGAAGGGGCCCTACCAGGTAGTGGGGAAAATAGCCGACACAACCTATAATGTCGCCGATTGTGACGACCCCAGGGTTATCCGCATGTTCCACGTGAGTATGCTGAAGCCCTACCGGGAGAGCCCTGAAGAGGTAGTGGCCATCTGTGCACCTGAAGCAGAGGATTTAGCCGGACTTCCCTTGCCGGATGTCTTAGGGGAAAGGACTCAGTTTAAAACATGGGACCAGGTACACTTGGGTGAAGACCTAGGCCCCCGGGAGAGACAGCAGGCGGAGGAGTTGTTGAGGCAGCGACAGAGGATGTTTTCGGGGAGACCAGGGTACACTCGCCTGGCACAATACAAGGTTGAGACCCAGGATCAGACCCCCTGCGACAAAACCCCTTCCGCGTCCCTGAGTCTGTACGAGAGGGGATGCGACAAGAGATACAAGAGATGTTGCGTTTAGGGGTCATTGAAGAGTCAGATAGTCCCTGGGCATTCCCCGTAGTGTTAGTGCCCAAGAAGGATGGGACTACACAGTTTTGTGTAGACTATCGTAAGCTCAATGAGAAAACAGTGACGGATGCATATCCCATGCCGCGTGTGGATGAGTTGTTAGACCGACTGGCGGGGGCAAAGTATTTGACTACCATCGATCTATGCAAAGGCTACTGGCAGATTTCCCTTAGTCCTGACGCTATTCCCAAGTCGGCATTTGTCACCCCGTTTGGGTTATTCCAGTTTCGAGTTATGCCATTCGGGATGAAGAATGCCCCTGCGACCTTCCAGAGGCTGGCTGACCGGCTTCTGGATGGTCTCCAGGACTATGCTTGTGCCTACCTGGACAACATCGCCATCTACAGTGCGACATGGGAAGTGCATCTAAATCACCTAGAGACAGTATTGGACAGGATCCGCCAGGCCAGAATCACCCTGAACCCAAACAAGTGTCACGTGGGCAAAGCAGAGGTTCAGTATTTAGGGCATTGGGTGGGAAGTGGGAAACAGTGACCAGAACCAGCCAAGATTGAGGCCATAGCCAAATGGCCCACCCCACGCACTAAAACCCAGGTCATGGCGTTTCTAAGGACAGCGGGGTATTACAGGAAATTCGTTCCCAATAACAGCAGCGTAGCCAAGCCCCTCACTGATCTGACCCGTAAGAACCTCCCCCGCCAGGTAACCTGGACCCTAGAGTGTGAGGAAGCCTTCCGCCAACTAAAGGACGCCCTCATGAATACCCCTGTATTGGCCGCACCCGATCCAACTAAACGTTTCCTGGTTCACACAGACGCTTCTATGTTTGGATTGGGGGCAGTACTGAGCCAAGTCGGGCCGGACGGCCAAGAACACCCGGTAGCTTACCTGAGTCGGAAACTACTGCCCCGTGAAGTAAGCTATGCGGCCATCGAGAAGGAGTGCCTGGCGGTAGTATGGGCACTCAAAAAGTTGCAACCATATTTGTATGGACGACAGTTTTCCCTCCTAACGGACCATAATCCCCTAGTCTGGCTTAATCGGGTCTCCGGAGACAACGCCAGATTGCTGCGGTGGATTTTAGCCCTACAACCTCTGGACTTCACCATCCACTACAGACCCGGCAAACAAAACGGTAACGCCGATGGACTAAGTCGACAAACGGAACTTGTACCAACCCCATAAACTTCGGTCATCCCCCAAACCGATCCGTTAAGGATCAGACTGTGTATGCCGATCGCGTCGCTGAAAAGGGGAGCCGCTTTTTCAGTACCACCCCGTGTTTCCGGAGGTCCACTCTGCTTTGGCTGGGATCTGAATGAAGGACGCTGGCTGGAATTCCTTGGTTACATGGGCGCATATAAAAGATCACTGCTTCTCCACGTATTTCCAGTCTGACAACACTTTACTCACAGGACACAGAATATATCACACAGATACAGAGGGCAGGCCAATAGAAAAGCGGCAGGCCAGACATACATTACAATAGCCGCAGGTGGCCGGAGCCTGCCGATATTTACTGTGGGAATTACAAAGGTGGGGGGGCGGCTGGGCGCAGCCTGTGGGCTGATGCATTAGGGACATGCATGTCTCATGGAACCTATTATACATACATATAACTGCACAACATATTCTGGGTGCTGAGTGGTTCCGTAACACGTAACAATGCTCGTCCTTGAGACATGATTCAACAGTTAGGCGACCGCTATGATATCCCTTTGTCGGCTCTGCGTGGATAATGGCGGGCTCCGTATGGTCCGATTACTCGGTCCGACCGTTAGACAGTTGCTGCAATATCCGTATGCAATAACCGTATGCTTGGATAATGGCAGGCTCTGTAACGTCAGATCTTCTGAGCTTGTTCTCAGCAGTTGTGTCACTATACTGTCCTCATACACGTTAGCAGGGTGTGCAATGAGACATGTAGCTAAACCCCCTGTCTTCTTTAAGAAAAGTGGCTGTAAAATTGTAACCTTCTTTTATTGATTGCAGATGTGACAAGAAAGGGTGAAACTATAGGATGCAATAACAGGAGCATTTCAGAATATATAACTGCACAGAGCATAAAATATAGATAGTCTGCAATACACAGTAACATGAGGTAATACATAGGCAACATGAGCTAATGCATAGGTTCCATGAGGTAATACATAGGTACCATGAGGTAATATATAGGTACCATGAGGTAATACATAGGTTCCATGAGGTAATACATAGATACCATGAGGTAATACATAGGTTCCATGAGGTAATACATAGGTACCATGAGGTAATACATAGGTTCCATGAGGTAATACATAGGTTCCATGAGTTAATACATAGATACCATGAGGTAATGCATAGGTTCCATGAGGTAATACATAGGTACCATGAGGTAATACATTGGTTCCATGAGGTAATACATAGGTACCATGAGGTAATACATAGGTACCATGAGATAATACATAGATACCATGAGGTAATGCATAGGTTCCATGAGGTAATACATAGGTTCCATGAGGTAATACATAGGTTCTATGAGGTAATACATAGGTTCCATGAGGTAATACATAGGTACCATGAGGTAATATATAGGTACCATGAGGTAATACATAAATAATAATAAATTTTATTTTTATAGTGCCGACATATTCCGCAGCACTTTACATTTCAGAGGGGATTTGTACAGACAATAGACATTACAGCATAACAATAATCACATACAGTAGATTATAACAAATAACAAGAGGAGTGAGGGCCCTGCTCGCAAGCTTACAGTCTATGAGGAAAGAGGTAGACACGAAAGGTGGGTGGTAACAGTTGCTCTGATTGTATGGACCAGTCATAATGTTAAGTGTGTAACAGTACAGACACAGAGGGCTAATGGATGCATAAAGCATGTGGGAACATGATGCTGGGAACCTGGTTATGGTAAAACTTTTGGCTCTGCCACACAGGGATAGGTTAGGTTAATGTGTTGAGGCGATAGGCCAGTCTGAATAAATGCGTTTTCAGGACACGCTTAAAATTGTGGGGATTGGGGACTAATCGTATTGACCTGGGAAGTGCATTCCAAAGAATTGGCGCGGCATGTGTAAAGTCTTGGAGACGGGAGTGGGAGGTTCTGACTATTGAGGATACTAACCTCAGGTCATCAGCAGAACGGAGGGCACGGGTAGGGTGGTATACTGAAACAAGGGAGGAGATGTACATAGGTTCCATGAGGTAATACATAGATACCATGAGGTAATATATAGGTACCATGAGGTAATACATAGGTTCCATGAGGTAATACATAGGTACCATGAGGTAATATATAGGTACCATGAGGTAATACATAGGTTCCATGAGGTAATACATAGATACCATGAGGTAATACATAGGTTCCATGAGGTAATACATAGATACCATGAGGTAATACATAGGTTCCATGAGGTAATACATAGGTACCATGAGGTAATACATAGCTGATGATTACCTATTTAATACAACAAACGTTATAAACACAGGATTATAACACCTAGATAGTGCTTACCAAATAAGCTTAGAGCAGGCTGTTTAAGAAGCATGAAGAACACGAATGGTGTAGTTTTTCCTAAGACACGTGGAGGAATAATGGCTGCTGTTCCCCTCACAGTGCCATAAACAAGACTATGATGTAACAGGAACAATCCCACAATACATTGCAAATTAAACTAGAATCTATGCATTACATGGCCAGCAGGTGGTGCTGTTACCTTACAGTATGAAATATATGAAGGATTAATACACAGAAAAATACAATGTCTGTAATAATCGAAGACATAAAAAATGACTACATTAGACCTTCTAGACAGCAATTATATGGCTGGACAGAACACCCCATAATACTGACAGTGACAGGGCCTCCATATTACAAGTAGACACTGTACCCCATAATACTGACAGTGACAGGGCCTCCATATTACAAGTAGACACAGTACCTCATAATACTGACAGCAATAGTGCCCCGGGTTCCTAATAAAGATTTACTTGTATTTTTGACTGAATTGCATTAGGTGTGCACACCATTATTTGTTTGGTCTTTTTTTCTTCTTGTTTTTTTGCATTATTCATATACCTTGTAGTGCGCTATTACTAAATTTTAATCGTGGAGGTGCATTCTATTTTTCCATATCCATATTACAAAGGGTATGTGCACACGTTGCGGATTTGGCCCTGCGGATCCGCAGCAGCTTTCCATGCGGTGCACAGTACCATGTAAACCTATGGAAAACAAAAACCGCTGTGCACATGCTGCAGAAAATTCCGTGCAGAAATGCAGCGGTTTATTTTCCACATCATGTCAATTCTTTGTGCGGAATCCGCAGCGTTTTTACACCTATTCCATTATAGGAATCTGCAGGTGTAAAAAGGCAGACGAAATCTGCACAAAATCTGCACAAAGTCCGCAGAAAACCCACGGGGAATCCACAGGTAAAATGCAGGTCATTTTGCCTGCGGATTCTGCAGAATCCGCGCTGAAAAATCCGCAATGGAATCCGCAACGTGTGCACATACCCTTATAGACACAGTACCCCAATAATACTGAGAGTGACAGTGCCTCCATATTACTAGTAGACACAATACACCCAAAATACTGACAACTGGTCACATAGTACTGACAACCACCGTGGCCACTTAGCAATGACGGCCACCGTGGCTACTTAGCAATGACGGCCCCCGTGGCCACTTAGCAATGACGGCCCCCGTGGCCACTTAGCAATGACGGCCCCCGTGGCCACTTAGCAATGACGGCCCCCGTGGCCACTTAGCAATGACGGCCCCCGTGGCCACTTAGCATAGACAGCCACCATGGCAACTTAGCACTGACGGCCACAGTGGCCACTTAGCACTGACGGCCACCGTGGCCACATAGCACTGACGGCCACCGTGGCCACATAGCACTGACGGCCACCGTGGCCACATAGCACTGACGGCCACCGTGGCCACATAGCACTGACGGCCACCGTGGCCACATAGCACTGACAACCACCATGTTCACTTAGCACTGATGGCCACCGTGGCCATATAGTACTGACAACCACCATGTTCACTTAGCACTGACGGCCACTGTGGCCACATAGCACTGATAGTTAGTCTCTGTTGTGGTGCTGTTTGTTACACTGTCAATAACCCTCACATTCACTGTTACAATTAAATCTAAGCCCTTTCCCATATTGTGGCCTAAACGCGCTTCAAAGTTAATGAGGTTTGATCCCTAATTGTTTGCAGCCTTCACCCTGACGCATCAAATCAGATCTCACTGTTTGGCCGTTTCTGGCAATCCAATCGCTGTCGGCCCCTATTAACGCCCCACATCAAACGATGCTGCGGCCGCCTGACAACACGTGTCTGATTAATGCTAATTATCATCATAAGACTGGAGCAGGAGGAACCTGGGGAGAGTTCAGTCCCATCTACTTCTCTCAGATTGGAACATTCTGTAAATACTTATCTTTGCAAGCTTGCGAGCAGGGCCCTCACTCCTCCTGGTATCTGTTGATTTATGTGATTATTGTTATTCTATAATGTCTTTTATTGTCTGTAGAAGTCCCCTCTGAAATGTAAAGTGCTTCTGAATATGGTGGCACTATAGAAATAAAATTATTATTATTATTTATTATTATCTTAACCCTACGAGTTGCTGAGAAAGTTGGGGGACAAGTATTATGGTGGCCAACTTTCTTACTTGCTGCTGATTTAATGCTACCGTTGTAGCTTTAGAACAGTTTTTGTATGATCTTATAGAGCAGTAAAATCCACACAAACTACATTTGTAACAATCTGTAAAGCAATAGGCTGCTCATTGTCTCTATGGCAGCCACTAGAGGGGAAATGCAGCATTACATGCAATGACATTTTGCATTAATTCAACGAATTCTTTAAATACGTCAGAAACTGATACAAAAATAAACCATTGTATGGAACTCTATGGCAGGCAGTGCATGGGGGGATCAGGTAATTGCATCTATCGTATCTAATATCTTTCTGCCTTTTTTTTTGTAGTTCCGGCAAGAATCATTTCTTACCCAAATACCACACTGGCAACTCAAGGTCAAAAGAAGGAGATGAACTGCACGGCCCACGGCGAGAAGCCCATCATAGTACGCTGGGAGAAGGAGGATCGCATGATAAACGTCCCTGAGATGTCCCGGTACCAGGTGTCCACCAAGGAGGTGGGCGATGAAGTGCTCTCCATACTGCAGGTATGGTCAGCTGTCTCAGTAAGTCATCTTCCGGTTAGTGGTTACTGGTGAACCCACTTTGGGTAGATATCTGAATCTAATAGGATGCGTGCCACTCACAGATAGTATCTGCTATTATTGGTTGGAATGAATGCTGCACTCCTCGATAGTTGTGGAGGTTCTTCATGTTCTTCTCAGGTGCAGACTAAATCTAGTGATTTCAGGCCCTGGAACCTGACATGTCAGCAGATATCCAAAAAGTACATGGTTACTATTCTGTTCATTGCAGATCCTGCCCACAGTCCGCGAGGATTCTGGATTCTTCTCGTGTCATGCCATTAATTCTTTTGGAGAAAGTCGAGGGATGATCCAGCTCACAGTGCAAGGTACATGGGAGTAGTAGTTCCCGAGGTGCGTGGGAATGGCTGACGTTGACAAATACTCACATCCTAACCATTACATTTCTTCACTTGTGATCGGACTCCAACACTCACCTTGAAAGAAGACTTTCCAGAAATCACCCTCCACATAAATATTCACATGTATTCAATCCAGGCCGGATGTAGATGTTGATGCAAATGATAAATTCACACAAGCTCTCCATGACAGCACTGTGATACGGAGACATGTTGGCTCAGTGGTGCAGCCTTAGGCTTCAGACCTGTGACTTCAAGCTATTATGTCTTAGGTTAGAAGTAAAATATTAGAGGGGTATTCCTTGACTTAGATATTGATTATTGGTATAGGAACTATAGAGCATCCCATCTTATCACCTGTATTGGGTTACCA